>NC_141935.1:2500000-3750000 GCF_057802395.1 Ceratotherium simum simum
ATTTAAGACTGAATTCTTGACAATGACCAAATTTTTAAGCTCTTGAATCTACAGTAATATTAATTACTGATGTGTGAGAAATTCTTGAAGCCTGTCATTGGACTAGTGCTTCAAATTCTGGAAGCACAGTGTAGAACAATGATGCTTTGTATATCTTTGCTATATAATAGCTCACTCATTTAAATATACAACCTAGTCAGATATTTTATTTGATTTTTAAAAATTATTTTAATTCTTTATTGTATAATTTTACACGTTGGAGATTTAGAAATAGCCACAAATACATCAGTTAGGATTCTTGCCATTGCAAGTTACAGAAAACCCACTACAAACCGGTGTAAGGAGAAAAATAAAACAAGACAAAAATAGATTTGTTGGGTCTTGTAGCTAAGAAGCCCCAGTGTGGAGCAGACTCCAAATATGGCTGGATCCTGGGCTAAAAAAATAATAAATCTGGTTTTATTGTCAAGCTCCATGCAGCAAGATGGCTGCAGAATTAGAGGAGAGTCTGCTTTTGCAGTAGCTGAAATGAAGTCCTGAACCAGTCATTGCTGTGTGGGGAATGTAATGCTCTGACTGGCTGGGCTAGGTCACACATACCACTGGATTCAAGAACAGAGGCACACCCACAGAACCACGTGGTCTGAGGAAGAATGGATCCCAGATGAAAGCCAGATTGTTACTGGAAGTAGAGTGAATGGGTGTTAGGCAGCCAGGAACAAATGTCTATCACCTATATGCTACTTATATTTGGGTATTTGGGCGAAACTCTTAGTTTAGGACTCATTATCATTATGATACATGGTTGCATAGCTGCTATTTAGAGTTATTGTGGCAAAGACTCTCAATATGCACCTACTATGCATTGTTCCCTTCTTCCAGAGTAAGGGGATTTCTATCTGGGAACATGGCTACCCAGAATAAACACTGCACTTCCCAGTTCCCTTACCAGTAGGTGTAGCCATGTGACAAAGTTCTAATCAATGAGAAGTGAGTAGAAGTGATGTATACAATTTCCAGATCTTGTCCTAAAAAGGAAAGTGGGCTGAGCTACTCTTTTATATATCCATATATGTAGCCTAACCCACTTTCCCTTTTAAGACACAACCTGGAGTTGTATACAACTACAGGATGGCTCATCCTGTTGTAGGAGGTGACATAAAAGTTATATATATATAGAGAGAGAGAGAGAGAGAGAGAGAGAGATCTATATAATGTCATCTCTCTCTCTCTCTCTCTCTCTATATATATATATATATATATACAACTTTCTCACTACAGGATGAGCCATCCTGCCTTTTCAGATAAGGGATGGTGGAGCAAAAATAGAACAAGCCCGAGACGCCAATACAGTGGAGCCTCGATATTATTACATGATACGTATACTTTTATTGTTTTAAGTCAGTTATTTGGGGGTCTCATTTACAGAAGTCAAATCTACATTGTATCTAATACAGTAGTATTAACACCACAATGTATTCATCTTGATTAATTACTTAATGCACATCGTATCATTACTTATTCTAGCTCTATAGGACCTAGAAGAGAAGACCTATTAACTCAAGTACTTAATGACCTCTAGCTCAAAGAGAGGTCCAAAAACTACATCAAGACTCTCCTTTAGGATTACCAGTATTTCAAAGAGCGAGAAGTGTTTAACTAGAGAAAGAGAAGACAAGATAGTGGTTTTAAAACCACTTAAAAAAAGATGTTAGCAGATGTTCTCTCTTTTTAACCACCACAATAACTTTTTAATTTCAGTAGAGCATCACAGCATCTAAGGAAAAGTGCCACTGCTTTTCCAGACTCCTCAGCCTTTCCCACTCCAGGATAATGGTTTTGCCGAATAGAATGGCAGTCTCCTCATTCTCCCCTTCACACTCTCTAGACTCCAGGTAAGAATCACTGTCTTAGGGGAATGAGACAGATGTCTTCAACAACTAAAGTGCTGGGGCCGGCCCCGTGGCGTAGTGGTTAAGTGCACGTGCTCTGCTGCTGGCGGCCCGGGTTCGGATCCCGGGCACGCACCAATGCACGGCTCATCAAGCCATGCTGTGGCAGCGTCCCATATAAAGTGGAGGAAGATGGGCATGGATGTTAGCCCAGGGCCAGTCTTCCCCTACAAAGAGAGGAGGATTGGCATCGGATGTTAGCTCAGGGTGAATCTTCCTCATCAAAAAGAAAAAAAAAAAAAAAAGAACTAAAGTGCTGTTATGGAAGATGGGGCAGACTTGCTCCTTGTGCAACAAAAATGAAACTTTATAACAATTATACATGGCCAACTACGCAAGATGCCTGAGATTTCCTATGATTGGAGGTATTCAAATAGAGAGTAGATGATTATTAGGGATGTTGTTGAAGGGACTTATGCCTTTCCACCTCTAATTTGGATTTTAAGATTCACATTAACTTGAAAAGTGAACCTGGGGCTGGCCAACAGAGCTGGGAGGCTAGGCGGCTGTCTTGTTGCTTTGGAGTCAAAACTGCACAAAATGGCTTCATTGTTTGGTTTGAAATACTTGGTCTTCTAAACTTTCAGTCATTCATATTAAAACATATTAGGGCCGGCCCCTTGGCGTAGCGGTTAAGTGTGCACGCTCCACTGCTGGCAGCCTGGGTTCAGATCCCGATTTAGCACGCACTGATGCCCGGCTTCTCAGGCCATGCTGAGGCCGTGTCCCATATAAAGTGGAGGAAGATTGGCGCAGACGTTAGCTCAGGCCCAGTCTTCCTCAGCAAAAAGAGGAGGATTGGCCTGGACGTTAGCTCAGGGCTGATCTTCCTCAAAAAAAAATATATATATATATATTATATTAAACATACGGGGAAAAAACATTCCAAAGACAAAACAAACATAAAACAAAACATCACCATCTCAGCCAAGCTGTGTTATAGAGCCCCTCCACCAGCATCTTATCTGGAATTGACTCGCTGAAAAATCGCATGTGTAAGTCAGGGATCTCAGTAGACTCATGCAGTCAGTGATATTTAATTTCTGAGTTTTCCCTGTCTTTGTGTTACCTCTTCTCCTCTGGGGACTTGAAAAAAAATTATCTTCCAGCTTTAGCTCCTTCACTGATGCTGCCCTTGGGCAATGAGCTCATAAACTCAGTTATGTTTGGGGATCAGGGATTGATGGGTTTAATGCGCTGATGTTCACGAGTGTTCAACTCAGGACAAGAGGGTTTAACTAAAAGGTACACCTCTTTAATTACAGGATTTATGCCAAAAAAAGTCAACGAGACTGGGTGGGGCTTGTGATCTTGTTTTCGCCTTTAGTAGGGAGAGCCTTCTTGGCAGCTCTTGAAGTTTTGTTTTACAATCAGTTTGTTTAAATCAAGAACAAAATAGTGTCACATATTATGTTTAGTTTACATATCTCTCCTAAACAATGGGTTCCTGCCCTGGTTCTGTCACTCTCTCACTTTCCTTTCCTTGAAATGCATTTGTCATTTTTCCTGTATGTTTTTACACAGTCTGAATTTTACTAATTGCATCCCTCTGATGTTGTTTAAAAGATTCCTCTGGGCCGGCCCCGTGGCTTGGTGGTTAAGTGAGCGAGCTCCGATGCTGGTGGCCCGGGTTCGGATCCCGGGCGCGCACCGAGGCACCACTTCTCTGTCTGTCCTGAGGCCGAGTCCCACATACAGCAACTAGAAGGATGTGCAGCTATGGCGTACAACTGTCAACTGGGGCTTTGGGGGGAAAAAATAAATAAATAAAATCTTTAAAAAAAAAAAAGATTCCTCTGTCTCTTATTTTTCTGTAAATTGACACATCTAGAGGCTCAATCAGATTTAGGTTCAATTTTTTGGCAAGATGCCTTTGTAACTGGTTTGGTGTACTTTCATCAGGAGGCACAATATATCCAACTGTCTTTCTGTGATGCTACAATGGACCAGCGGATTCAGGCGTTGACCAGCTGAATCATACATTATAAAGTTCTCGGTCCATCAGTTTTTCACCTCATGCTTTTTTTTTTTTTAAGGAAGATTGGCCCTGAGCTAACATCTGTTGGCAATCTTCCTCATCTTTTTGCTTGAGGAAGATTTGCCCTAAGCTAACATCTGTGCCAATCTTCCTCTATTTTGTATGTGGGACACCGCCACAGCATGGCCACTGCCGAGTGATGTCAGTCCATGCCCAGGAACTGAATCTGGGCCACTGAAGCAGAGCACACCAAAGTTAACCACTAGGCCATGGGGCTGGCCCCTCAACGTTTTTTTTTTTTAGCTCCAGACACTATGTTTAAATGAAATCACTCCTTGGTTTAAAACTGAAGGCAGCTATTCTCATCCCCAATTTCCTGGTGACTCTGTGATACCAAACTTCTTAATGTCAAGTTCATGTGCCCAATGCCCAGTAAGCCAATCACTGAGACACCCAGTGCTTGGAGATGGAGAAAGGTTTATTCGAATTGGCCAAAATGAGAAGGTGGAAGGATAGGTTCTCTCAAATCCACCTTCACAACAGAAGAAAGCAGGGGGTCTTTATAGAGCTAAGGGGCTTGGGAGGAGGAGTTTCAGAGAAGGAAAATGGAAATCTGTGTTTCTTTCACTCCAGATAAGCCCTTGGGCAATCAGACTTCTGGGCGTCAACAGCAGCTGGGGGCTGGTTATCTGGTGGTTGTAACTTCCTTGAAGGAGTTCTTTTCTTCTGCAAAACAAGCTCATAAATCCTTGTGACCCTTGAGTCACCCCTCAGGTTAAACAAGAAAAGAGCAAATTAACAAGGTTAACTTCTTTTCATCTGTGTCTGTGCTGGGAACAAGGTTGATGGATAATCACGTTCTTATTGAATATTTACAGTAACCCTCAGGTACCCAGCTTCATCTGCAGAACTCCTGCTGTTTTTCAGAACATTGACTTCAAGGATAAAAATTAAAATGTAAGCAAAAACCTTAAACTTGAAATTTCTTGCAAAGGCTTATATTCATATTCTTTAAGAACATATATCTTCTTGCTTCATATGGTGATACTAATAATAACAGTATCTTATATTTTATAATGCTCTTACTTTTTGGAAGTGCTTTTCTATCAGTTGTCTTAGATTTTGTGGTCTGTGTCCCCTCCAATTGTAACGGTCATTTTTAATTTCATAGTCTATGTCTAAGAGGAAAATCTGATGTTATAACATATTCATGGATTTTTCTCACTAAGTAGTGTTGTCTTTCAACTAAATAGATCTCTTTTAAGCAAGTATGAATTGATAGTTATTTTCCTTAAGCCCAGCTATCATCTGATACTGATTGATCCACTCACTTGTAATCAACTAATTAATTAACACTTAACATATGCCATAATAAAGAGAAAATCTCTAATTCTTCAAACTACTTTTATATAATATTTCAGACTATTTATAACCTATTTTTGTGTGTGTGTGTGTGTGTGTGTGTGTGAGGAAAATCAGCCCTGAGCTAACATCTGATGCCAATCCTCCTCTTTTTTTTTTCTGAGGGAGACTGGCCCTGGGCTAACATCCGTGCCTATCTTCCTCTACTTTATATGGGACGCCACCACAGCATGGCTTGCCAAGCGGTGCATCGGTGCGCGCCCAGGATCCGAACTGGCAAACCCTGGGCTGCTGCAGCGGAGCGTGTGCACTTAACCGCTTGCGCCACCAGGCCGGCCCCTTATAACCTATTTTAACACAGTCATTTTAATTCTCACAGTATATTATTATACAGTCAAATTGAAATTTAAGATTTTTTTTTCAACATGCATTCATTGTTGCTTATATTTATCACCACTAAGGGATTATAATCAAATGATTATTGGTCATGGGGTAAGGGAAGGAGCAAGAATGCAATCTGCCAAATTGGATTAAAGATTTAAATTCAATTTGTGAAACTGCATGGAATGTATTACCATCTAAATTAAGAACTTAAAGTGCAGAAGGTTCTTGGGATGCAGCAAACAATGAAAAGTCAAAAATGGAAAGGCATTCAGCTTGAAATGAATCACTGCACAAAATGAAAAAATAGAAACACCCACAGATTTCATTATTTGAAGGGAAAAAAAACTTCCTCTATTTTACAGTACAGAATAATGAGAAGATGTGGGAAATGGCATGGGACAAAGCAGCAGCTTTCTTCAGGGACCATTACTTAAATTAAGAATGCCCTTAGAGCCGGCCCCGTGGCTTAGCGGTTAAGTGCGTGCGCTCCGCTGCTGGTGGCCCGTGTTCGGATCCTGGGCGTGCACCAAAGGCCTGCTTCTCCGGCCATGCTGAGGCCGCGCCCCACATACAGCAACTAGAAGGATGTGCAGCTATGACATACAACTATCTACTGGGGCTTTGGGGGAAAAAATAAATAAATAAAATTAAAAAAAAAAAAAAAAGAATGCCCTTAACCTCATGAACCTCCATACGCAATTCTAAGAAGTTACCTTGTTGAGATAAGTCATTTAAACCAATAACTTTGTTTCTTTTTTCTTACAACTAGAAACACTTGTTCACTGTAGAAGATATAGATGGACAAAAAGAAAAAATACAAATCAACATAAGCCCACCATCCAGAAATAGCTATTATGAACACTTTTTAACAATTCAATGTCTTTTAGTATACTTCTAGGGTTGTACAACTATCACCACAATATAACTTTACGACATCATCACCCCCAAAAGAAACCTGTTAGCAGTCACTCCCCATTTTCCCTACCATACACCACCCCCACCAACTTGGCCCTAGACAACCATTAATCTGTCTCTATAGATTTGCCTATTCTAGACATTTCATATAAACAGAATCACAATATATGGTCTTTTGCAACTGAATTCTTTCACTTAGCTTAATGCTTTTGAGATTCATCCAGGTTGTAGCATGTATCAGTACTTCAATTTTTTATTGCTGAATAATACTCCATTGTATGGCTATACCATATTTTGTTTATGCATTTGTGATGGACATTGGGTTGTGTCCACTTCCTGACGGTCATGAATAATGCTGCTGTGAATATTCATGTGCAAGTTTTTGTTTGAACACCTGTTCAACAGAATTTTATGGCCTAAGAACTGTGTTCTTTTCTCACTGTGGCCCTCCTCTCTTTGCCCTTCTAGAGGAAGAATGCTCAGATTTGGGTTAAGAGTGAACTGTATTCAAAGTTCACAATCAGGCTGCGATGCTAGAGGACTGGATGGGGACAAAATCTCTTGGCTTTTTCCTTTCATATTGCGTTTTGCCCCTCTTCTCTTCTTTTTTTGGAAATATCCTCCCCTCAGAAAGCCAAAGAGTATGAGGCCCAGGCCTGCCTCTAATTAAGGCATAAACAGTCCTCATCCTGCCTGGCTCACCGCTCTCCTTTTCTCTTATCTCTCTCTCTTTTTTTAGTGATGTCAGTATTCATGTGGATGGTCCATCGGCCTCTCATTTCCTCAGCCTTCTTGGCCTCCAACAACATAATCCTCCACCCCACCTCAGACGTCCGTGGTCATAGTCCTGGCTTTGCCATGACAACCACTGCAGCACCTCTGAAACTCTGATTTCAAGAATCCCACTGTCTGGCCATCCTTCTGGCTCCCCTTCTCTGCAGCTCCTGCTCCACCACTTCTTTGACTTCATCAAGAACTCCTATCCAGAGACTCTGTATTTCCTCAACCATAATCACCTGCCACGTCCTCGCATCCCTCCCCTAACCTCACCTAAAGTCCACAGTTAATGTGTATCATCACTCCCTTGAAAACACTGTAACAATCCTTGCCCCTCTCTCCCCGAGGTTCCCCTGTTATATTCATTGGGAAAGTCCTCAACTCTGGTTACACTCAACAGTCTGCCCACTTTGGGTCTGCACTAGAGCAGCTGAGTATTACTGAGCTGGTCTTCTTCACCACGTCCACTGGTCTTTAAATTCATGGCCCAAAATCTGAACTGGGTGCTTAGCATTGCTTGACAATCCTATTATATTTCTTGGAATGTTCTCTTTTTCACTCTTCAACAAACTATTTCACACTTTCTGTCTTTTCAAACCTCCTAAATTATACTACCTCTCCCCAATGCCAACTGTAGCCCCAACCTTACCCCTACCTTTTGACCACAAAATTTAAAAAATAATAGTAAGGCAGACAAGGGCCACTTAAACTACAATATCCCTTCATATATACTCATTGTGAGCTACCTCCTAGTTCTATGATCAAGAACATTGCTCATTTCAAACACCAACCTTTCTACTGTGTTCTGGATCCCATGCCAGTCTTGTGTCTCCGAGGACTTTGCTCTGGCTATTATTCCCTCTCATGTGTACCACCAATTTCCCCCCTTTTTAATGGTTATTTTCCACCAGCAAATATGCCATGATAGCTGCTATCTTATAAGAGAAAAAAATTATCTTGACCGCATCTCTCTCTCCAGTCCCAGTCCAGTTTCTCTGCCCCTTCATAACAAAACTTCTGGAGTTAACCATAATCACTTACTTAAGTGGTTACCTCACATTTTATCCTCAGTCCGTTTCATCTGAGCCTTGTCTTGTCCAGGTAACTAACAGCTCTCTGGTTGCCAGACATAACGGTCACTTCTCTGTTATCTTACTTGAATCATGAGCAGGATTAGACACACTCTTTTTCTTGAAATATTTTCTTCTTTGGGCTTCTAGGGCAAAACAAACGATCTCTGGGTTTTCCTTCTTCTTCAGTGAAGTTCATTCTCAGATCCTCAGAACTTCTCAGAAGTTCTTCTGCTCAACTTTCAAATGCTGGAGTGTGGGAGTTCTCTGTCCGAGGGTCCTTCTCGTCTCTCTAGACACATGCTCCCAAGTGCCCACTCCCAGTCCCGTGGCTTTAAACACCATGTACAAACCCGCCGGAGCAAGAGCTCGGAGGCTGAGGGAAGGCAAGCAGGAAACTGCCTGTTTACTGTGTATCAATTTGTGCTTTTAATTTTTTATACAATGACTAAGTATTACATACTCGGACAAATTAGAATTTAAATAAGTATATGACAGAGAAATAAATTTCTCTCGTTTAAGTCACAATTAACTGGGGTCTTATATGCAGCTAAGCTTAATCTTGACTGATACAGAGGGACAGGTTGAATTTGTTGGGCAGAAAAGGGGTAACTACGAGTGTTAGGGTTCTGGGGAGGCAGGTGGGGTGGGGTCCAAAGTCCTGGTGGAGGAATCCACCTTCAGGAGAGGGAGGGGCACGTTCTCCACTGGGCAGAGGGAAGATGCCAAGAATCGGCGTGGATACAGGAGGGTTATGCGTTTGAGAAGAAGCAGAAGCAGTTGTGTGTGGTGGCTCCACGTTGCCCATGAAATACAAGGCGAGGTTCTCCATGCAGTGAGAGAACGGGACAGTGGAGAGCGGGGGAAGGGACCCTGGAGGTTTGGAAGGAGTGATGGTTTAAAATAGCTTTTGCTGCGAGTGGAAGTGCAAGTCGACTGGAGAAAAGCAATAGAATGGTTGAGGGCCCATCTGTAGCTGGTGACACGAGTTTATAGGGTGGAGCGCAGCAGGAATCAGTCATGACTTTCTTGGTTCAACTCTAGGCTCTGCCAGTAAACAGTGGTCTGATCTCAGGCAAGTTAGTTAAACTTTGTACCTTCTCTGTAAAATGGGGGCTGATTCATTTACTCAACAAACATTTATGAAGTGTCTACTATGTGCCAGGCATAGTTCTTGGGGTTGGCAATAGAGTCAAAAATAAGAAAAAGTTTCCTCCTTCATGGACCTCATGATAGTCATACCTCCCTTTCAGGGGTGCTGTAAGGGTCACGTGAGGTTCTCATTTCATCAGTTTTAAGAGGTACACTTCTTTTTTTCACATTTTAAATCTCTGAAATTGAGATGCATCATACAATTAATTGACAGGGTGTTTTTCTTTCTTAGTGTTGCATAAAGTAATGGTGCATCGTACCATCAATGGAGTTTCAGATTCAACAAAATATCATCGTACTTGTAAAAGCTTAACCAAGTGTCTGGAAGGCTATCCACTGCAGCACTACTTTTAATAGAAAAGCGCGGGAAACAACTCAAATATTTATCAACAGGAGACTGGAGCTCCAGTACAAAGACCCAGCAGAGTACTGGAAAGGAATGAAGACTGTTTCCATACATTGCTATGAGGGGTCTCCAGGATATGTCGCTAAGTGAAAAAAGATGGAGAAAAGTGTCTAGAGTATGCTTCCATTTATCTAAAAAGTAGGTGCGGGGGGCGGGCCCCATGGCGTAGTCGTTAAGTGCACACGCTCCACGGCTGGTGGCTTGGGTTCGGATCCCGGGCCCGCACCAATGCACCGCTGGTCCGGCCATGCTGAGGCAGTGTTCCACATAAAGTGGAGGAAGATGGGCACGGATGTTAGCCCAGGGTCAGTCTTCCTCAGCAAAAAGAGGAGGATGGGCAACAGATGTTAGCTCAGGGCTGACCTTCCTCACAAAAAAATAAAAATAAAAATAAAAATAAAAATAAAAAGTAGGTGCATATATTTGTACACATATACAAAATATTTGCTTATATTTTCAAAAATGAAAGACTAGACAAAAATTTTTTTACAAAAGTAACCTGGGGGTTGGGGGTGGGGTGGGGTTGGGGAGGGGACGTGGTAAGAAATAGGGCCAAAAAACCAGGGATAAAAATTCACCTTTTCAGAATATACGTTTTGTAGATTTGATTTCAAACCATGTAAATGTTTTATAAAATTATAAAACAATATTAAATCAAAATGGAAAAGAAAAGCAATTCCTAAAAAGCAAAAGCAAAATGAAACAAATGAGCCCACCTATGAATTATCTATCAGCTTAACCACACAGAAAGGAATCACTTGACATGGGTTTAAAACACAGTGATTTGACTATGCATCCCTAGTGGGATATACCTGGAATTTTTTAAAAATTCAAAGACATTCTAAACTATTTTCAATAAGCATATGTTTAGTAATAACTTTGGTATTGTTATTCTGAAACCATTCTATATATAAGAAATAAACAATTATATTAAATATTTGTAGTAACCAAGATTTTCAGTGTAAGAGAAAAGTGATACCAATATAAAAATAAAGACATTAAGTAAAAATCGTGTCATCCTAAATTTAAATTGAATGAACTCAAGGTTTTTTTCTCCTAAAAAACAAAAGAAGACTGCTTAGCTGTGTCCACTAAAAAGGCTTAGAAACAATAACCAATTTAGCAGCAGTTAGTATCCCTAATGACTAGACTGTGTCTTTTATTTTTTTTTTAATGAATCATTTTTTTTGTTTGTTTTTTGGTGAGGAAGATTAGCCCTGAGCTAACATCTGTTGCCAATCCTCCTCTTTTTGCTGAGGAAGACTGTCCCTGAGCTAACATCTGTGCCCATCTTCCTCTATTTTGTATGTGGGACAATGCACAGCATGGCTTGATGAGCAGCGTGTTGGTCTGCGCCCAGGATCCAAACTCACGAACCCCGGGCCACCGAAGCGGAGTGCACAAACTTAACCACTCTGCCACTGGGCTGGCCCCTAGATTGTGTCTTTTAAATATCATTTGCTGTTATATGGAACCCAGGAAACCAGGCTCCTGGTAGAAACGGCTGATTTCTGGTCTGGGTCAAAAGTGTGTCAGACGAGCCTGGACCATCATACCAGAAAGCAAGGAAGCTAATAAAGCCTAATGGGATTGTGTCTGAAGGACCCAGGAGTCCGCTTGAAGAGGTTCCCATTGTCAAAGATGGGACAATTTCAGCTTCAGAAAGAATAATTAGTGAAATGAACTGAAATGCATCAAATATGTTAAAATCCTTGAGTTCATAGAGATTAAAAAAAACAAAACCCTCATAGGTCACCTTTGGAGGATGCTAGGAAACCAACTCCTCAAATCCCTGGTTACAAAGCAACACTCTCGATCAGTACGTTTCATGCCTTGACCAGGAGTCTGTGCAATTCTGGTACATTTCTGACTTCAGTGAAATTGCTCAGGCTTATCGTACGCATGCTGAATTTAACCCCCCCAGTACAAAATCTAAGTTGGAGAAGATGGAAAAGGAAGGCAGAAGATGGTGGACATGTTGGGAGAAAATAGAGAAATTAATAGACCAGTGGTCTCAGTGTGGCTGAGCAATGATTGCGGTGGGAGAAGTTGGACAAGGAAAGCTGGAAGGAAAGGTGGCTGTTGCCAGAATATCTGAATTGGTGCTCTCAACATGTCCACTGCTGAGGAACTCAGAGGTGCCCTGATAAAACTCAAGACGCTCTTCTCTTCGTCTCTGGAGAATTTAATGTCACAGCAACGTGCCTAATCTTGAAAGGGAGAATCCAGCACAGCATTTTTTCCTCTGGAAAATTAGTGCATGCTGGCAGCAGGTTCCTAAGCGTTCTTATATGGTGTCTTCAAAGAGTGACAGCTTTGCAATATTTAATCTAATGAAACCTGTACATCCCTCCCTTTGCTAAGGTTTACAAAAGCTGACTTTATAGCTCAGTACCAGTCTATTTTTCCCAACTATCCAATGACATCTTTGTAAGTTCAAGTTTTAGAACGAAGAAAGTAAAGTTATAAAGTAGACCTAGTTTTAACAAGCCACCTCCTAATTTGGCGTCCCAGAAGCTTCACTGGCAAGAATTATGTACTTCTGTAAATATATCTGCACCAAGAGTTTGGGCAGAAAGAATAATATTGATCACTGAGATCATACACTCTAGGATGTATTCAAGATTAGGAGGAAGACATTTCTAAAATTAACAATAAAATATTTATCATGCTATTGTGAGTATTAAATTCATCTCTATAAAATCGTTCATCTTCATGTTATGTTTTGTGGTTAATATAAAGCTACATAGTATATACTGAACTTGAGTGTCAACCGTGACTCTTCTCTTCCACCCTCCACATCCAATCAGGAAGAGCTGTTAACTCTACTTTCTACACATCTCTATGTCCACTTCTCCGTATCCCACTGCCGCTACCTTAGTTCAGGCCGCCACCTTCTCTGGTCTGAATTACCGCCTCAGCTTCCTACCTCAGTTTTCCCCCAACAATCTTTTCTCCACATTGCAGCATGAAGGAGGAATAAACCTTTGTTGTTTCATGCCACTGTGTTGTTACATGTTATATGCCATGTTATTATATGTAGAAAGCAATATGGTTGTTATATAACCATATGATGTTACACGTTATGTACGTTGTTATACAAGACTTGGGGTCATTTGTTACTGCAGCATAACTTGACCTAAGGAGACTGATACCTAACTTCTTTCAGTGCCTTGGCTGTGCCATACTCTCACTTGGGCCTTCCCTCCTCTTCTCTTTCCTGTTTTAATTGCCCAATCCCCACTCAGCCTTCAGATCTTAGTTTAGATGTCATTTCCTCTGGAAAGCTTTCCCTGGTCCCCCGTGTCTGGCTTATGTGCCCATCCCATACATTCCTAGGACACCCTGTACTACCCTCATCGCAGCACTTCCGACGTAACTGTTTCTCTCCTCTTCTCTCCTGTCAGCTCGGGTGAGGGCAGAGAGTATGTCTTTCTTGTTCATCTTTATATTCCCAGGCCCGCCATATGGTAGATGCCATAAATCTGTTGAATGAGTAAATTATTCAATGATGAGAATTTGAAGATTTCATCATACTACTCACCAGGAAAAGGTAACAAAGGCAGAAAGTAGTGGGGTCCAAGTTCTGGTCTGATTCATTGTGATGACAGAAGGGAAAAGATATCAATGGCAGTCGAATGCTATCAACCCGTGCTTCCCTGTCTTCACCTGGACGTAAACTTATACAGGTTTCCCAAGCCTCACATAGTAAAACAGTAAGGAGTAGCTATAAATGAATAGGTGTGAGGCTGAAGGTTCCTGAGATGAAAGTACGGCAGGCGTTGTTATTTCTGTACATGTCTCAACAGCACACGAGAATTACACACACGTCGGCTCACGTCATTGCAGCATTTCCTGTTCTAAGACACAGCTTGAGGCAACCTCTTAGAATGGTTATGTAGGACGGATGCATTCCACAACTCCTATCTAACTGAGTCACCTGGATATTTTCCTGTCCCTCCCTGCCATAAAGCATAATGCATAAAAGGAATGTATTAGTAATGCCACCTGGGATTTCCACATGAACAATTATAGGTAAGGCTTTCCATGGCCCACAATTAAAAGACCACCATAAAACCATGTCAGTGAAGACTTCTTGTGAAGAAAACAGAAACAGCAGTTAAGGTTAATCAGACTGTGCTCTGGTGAGACCTAAGAGGAAATGTGAACCTGACCTCCTTATTCAAGAGCACACAGTGGGGTAGGGCCACATGTGAGACCTGAGTGGCTCTGAGGTTTGACTTTTTAACCCCGAAAGACAGAGAGCTTGATGTTAAAGATGAGGCTTCATCCAGCATGCCCTACTCACAAGCAGAAATGAGTTGTAACTCACTAGGCTGCACATTAAGAATGAAGCATCCCACACGTAAACATTGCCTAGTTCTCCAAAAGTTATAGCAAGAACGTGAATACGTATGGCAAAGGTCCGAAGCTTCTAGGAGAAAACTCAAGGAAGGTGGGCAGGATTACGGGAACACATGTTAACTTGAGGTATTTCTGAGGTTTCCAAAGGATTGCGAAGTGCTGGGAATGCTAAAAATGGTGGTTAGAACCAGCCCCCTTGACTGAAAGGTACAGGGACATTGTTTTAGACATAAAGAACTTGGTAGTAGTTGGTAGTCTAGCGGATTTAGGAGACAGACCTGGGCTTAAATTCCCGCTGTTCCACTACTACCTGTGTGACCTTGGGCAAGGTGCTTCATCACCTCGTTCTTCATTGGTACAATGAGGATAAAATACCTACTTTATAAGATCATACTGAGCATTAAGCGTGATGATGTTTGTAAAATGCTTTGTATATTGCCTGAGTGGAAGGTACAGAGATTTCCCATATACCCCTGCCCCCATTCATACATAGCCTCCCCCATTATCGACATCCCCCACTAGACTGGTACATTTGCTACAACTGACGACCCTACATTGACACATCATTATCACCTAAAGGCTAGTTTATCTTAGGGTTCACTCTTGGGGTATTGTGCATTCTATGGGTTTAGACAAATGTATAATGACATGTATCCACAATCTAAGATTCTATGACATGTTAATGCTTCAATTGCTTTACACATACTGATTCTAAAATAAAATGCCCACCCCTGCCACCACTGGCTTGGTGGCGTAGTGGTTAAGTTTGCGCATTCTGCTTCGGCGGCCCGGGGTTTGCCAGTTCAGATCCTGGGTGCAGACCTACTCACTGTTCATCAAGCCGTGCTGAGGCAGCGTCCCATATAGATGAGCTAGAAGGATCTACAACTAGGATGTATAACTATATACTGGGGCTTTGGGGAGAAAAATGAAAAATAGGAAGATTGGCAACAGATGTTAGCTCAGGGCCAGTCTTCCTCAAAAAAATAAATAAATAAGAAATAATAGGCAGCTCTTAGGAGTCTCTTAAAAAAAAAAGGCCCCCAAATACACAAAACTAAAATTGCTAGAACTACAGAGAAAAATGGACAAATCCACCACTATAATGGGAGATTGACTGATCTATTTTATCTATTAATGCACGAGAGGCTTACTGATGGACAATGTGAACATGAACATTAGTAAAAATGTACAAAATTTGAACTACCAAGCTTGATTTATTTGATATATATCACTGCACCTATCTATCTGTTGGTGAAATAAACGTTCTTGTCTGGCTTAGAACATTTATAAAAAGGGACCATGGACTAGTTCATACAGCAAGTCTCAAGAAACTATGAAGAATCAATATCATATTTATTGTCTAGCCACAATGCAATAAATGTATATGGAAAAAATATAAATATATTTTGAATTAAAAATACTTTAACCTATGATTTAAAGAAGAAATAACAATGGAAATTTTAAAATACCAGAACAGAATAAAAATACTATGTATCAAAATTTGTGGGATGCAGAAAAAGTAGTAATTTGAGGAAAACTTATGGCCTTAAATGCTTATATTAGAAAAATAAAAAGGTTAAAAATGGAATATGCTAAACTCAATAATTGAGAGAGATTAAAAGAACAATAGAATAGTCTGAAGAAAGTAGGAGAGAGAAAGAAAAAAAACAAAACAAAACAGAAATCAGTGAAACAGGGGCCGGCCCCGTAGCTTAGCAGTTAAGTGCATGAGCTCTGATACCGGCGGCCCAGGTTCGGATCCCGGGCACGCACTGATGCACTGCTTGTCCGGCCATGCTGAGGCGGTGTCCCTCATACAGCAACTAGAGGGATGTGCAACTATGACATACAACTATCTACTGGGGCTTTGGGGAGACAAAGAGAAAAAAAAAGGAGGAGGATTGGCAATAGATGTTAGCTCAGGGCCGGTCTTCCTCAGCAAAAAGAGGAGGATTGGCATGGATGTTAGTTCAGGGCTGATCTTCCTCACAAAAAAAAAAAAAAAGAAATCAGTGAAACGGAGAACTAACATAGAATCAACAAGGTTCAGAGTTGATTCTTGAGAAATACTATACAATAAGACAGACTTTCTGGTGAGATTAAGAAAAAAATTAGAGAAAGGTCAAGTAAGTATTACAAATAAAAAAGAGGCATAATGACATATAAAACAAATATTTTGAAAAGGTAAACATAGGGGCCAGCCTGGTGGCATAGTGGTTAAGTTCATGTGCTCTGCTTTGGTGGCCCAGGGTTCACAGGTTCGGATCCTAGGCACAGACTTACACCCCTCATCAAGCCACGCTGTGGTGGCAACTCACATACAAAATAGAGGAAGATTGGCAGAGATGTTACCTCAGGGACAATCTTCCTCAAAAAAAAAAAGATAAAAATAGATAAAATGAACAACTTTATGATAACAAATATGAAAACAGTTGAAAAGGACATTAAAAAATATAACTTAGCAAAACTGACTCAAGAATTCCTTGAGAAAAGCTGACTAGTCCTATGACTATTAAAGACAATAAATCTAAATGTAAAAATCTTTTCACACATACAAAAAAACTCCAGGCCCAGATAATTTTATAGGGAGTTCTACCAAACTTTCAGCAAACAGATCATTTCAATCTTCTATAAACTATTCCAGAGAATACGGGGGAAAAAAGAGAAATATCCCCCAACTCACTTTTTTGTTTTTTTTTTTGCTTGAGGAAGATTGGCCCTGAGCTAACATCTGTGCCAATCTTCCTCTATTTTGTATGTGGGACACCTGCCACAGCATGGCTGACAGTGGTGTATGTCCATGCTGGGATTCGAAACCTCGAACCTGGGTCACCGAAGCAGAGCGCACCAAACTTAACCACTAGACCACGGGGTCAGCCCCACCCCCAACTCATTTTTTGATGCCTGTATAACCATGGATAGTGTGAGAAAGGAAAATTACAGGTCAATCTCACCTATAAACGTAAATTTAAAAATTCTAAACAAAATGTTAACATAAAATATCAGGTATATAAAAGATAATATATTACGGGCAAATTAGGTTTATCTCAGGAAAGTAAAGGCATTTAACATTTGAAAAACCGATAAATATAATTCCTCATATTGATGGATTAGGAGAGAAAAAAATCTTTTGCTAATCTCAACAGATTAAAAAAAGAAAGAGAGAAAAACAACATTTGATAAAATCCAGTACTCATTCATGATAAAACTTGTAGCAGAGTCAGAATGAAAAAGAACTTAACTTGATAAAGCATATTTGAAAAACCTGAAACACACATCATCTTAATCAGGAATCATGTGAATTAAAGTTTTGTAGAATCAGGAGCTAGGCAAGAATGCCTGCTATCATCACTTCTATTCCACACTGGATGGAGATTGTAGCAGCACAGTGAGAGAAGAGGAAGAGGACGAGAAGCACACCGGCGTCACTCCATATGTGATGTCCACACAGGAAACTAAAAATCATCTACACGTTATTAGAAAGGTGAAGAGCATTTAGCAAGGTGGCTAGAATATCAATATGCGAAAATCAATTTCATTTTTATAAACCAGCAAATGATTAAAAAACATAAGTTTTTAGGGGCTGGCCTGGTGGTGTAGTGGTTAAGTTCGCGTGCTCCACTTTGGCGGCCTGGGGTTTGCAGGTTCAGATCCCGGGCACAGACCTACACACTGCTCATCAAGCCATGCTGTGGCGCATCCCACATACAAAATAGAGGAAGATTGGCACAGATGTTAGCTCAGGGCCAATATTCCTTAGCAAAAAAAACACGTAAGTTTTTAAAAGGAGACCATTTACAATAATAATATAAACTCTAATGAATCTAGGAATAAATCTGATCAAAGACGGGCAAACACCTCTGGAGAAAATTAGAAAATTCTATGGAAATCATTACAGAAAACCTAAATAACTAGAAGTATATAGGAAGATAATATTGTAAAAATATCAATTCTCCCCTCAAATTGATCTATAGAATTAATGCATGTCCAATCATAATCACACCACGACTTTTTTTGTGGAAACTGACAAGTTGATTCTAAAGTGTATGGAAGAACAAAGGGCCAGAATAGCCAAAATACTCCTGAAGAAAACTTGCTCGACAAAATAGCAAAATGTATAAAGGTAATTAAGACAGAAAGGTATTGGCACAGGGGGAGACAGCTTAGAAGAGAACATGAGTCCAGAAACAGTTGTGTGCCTTATGGAACCTTGACATATGACCAGAGATGGCACTGCACATCACTGGAGAAAGGATTTTAGGCAATAAATGGTATTTGGACCACTGGCTGGCCATTTGGAAAACCAGGACATGGATCCCTACTTCATACCAGACAAAAACCAATGCCACATGGATTAATGATTTGAATACGAAAGGCAAAACTTTAAAAGTTTCCCCCCAAATTCTAGGAAATACCTGACTTTAGGATAGGCAAGGATTTTTTCTTTAATAAACTTTTTTTTAGAGCATTTTTAGGTTCACAGCAAAATTGAGTGGAAGGTACAGAGATTTCCCATATCCCCCCTGCCCCCATTCATGCATAGCCTCCCCCAATATTGACATCCACCACTAGAGTGGTACATTTGTTACAACTGATGACCCTACATTGACACATCATTATCACCTAAAGGCTAGTTTACCTTAGGGTTCACTCTTGGTGTTGTGCATTCCATGGGTTTGAACAAATATATAATGACATGTATCCGCCATTATAGTATCATACAGAGTAGTTTCACTGCCCTAAAAATCCTCTGTGCTCCATCTGTTCATCCCTCCCTCCCCCTAACCCCTGGCACGGCAAGGATTTTTTAGACACCAAAGTTGCTAACTACAAAAGAAAAGACTGACAAGTTTTTTTTCTTTTTGCTGAGGAAGATTCACCCTGAGCTAACATTTGTGGCAATCTTCCTCTATTTTGTATATGGGTTGCTGCCACAGCATGGCTGACGAATGGCGTAGGGCCGCACCCAGGATCTGAACCCGGGAACCCAGGCTGCCAAAGTGGAGCACGCCAAACTTAACCACTACATCATGGAGCCAGCCCCTGATTGACAAATTTAACTACATTAAACTGAAGAACTTTTACTCATCAAAAGACTCCATAAACAAAGTGAAAAGATCTTAGACTGGATCCTGGATTGGGGAAAAAAATTGCTCTAAAGGACATTATTGGAACAAATGGTTGAATGTCCATATAGACTATATATTAGATATGAGTATTATATCAATGTTAAACTACCTAAATTGGAAAGTGGTTCTCTAGGTACATAAGAGAATATCTTTGTTTTCGGAGATATGAGCTGCAACTTACTCTCAAATACTTAAAATCAGCAAAAAGAAAAAAATATAGTCTCTCTCATACACAAATACAGCAAACTGTGAATCTATATGAAGGATTTGTATATGGGAGTTCATTGTACAGCAGTCCGCAGGGGATACAGTCCAGCGGATGCCTGAAACCCCGGACAGTACAGAACCCTGTATATACTACGTTTTTTCCTATACATACATACCTATGATAAAGTTTAATTTCTAAATTAGGTACAGTAAGAGATTAACAACAATAACTAATAACAAAAATAGAACAATTATAACAATATACTGCAATAAAAGTTACCATAGATCTTAGCAACCTTAGCATACGATTTTTTTTCTTTCTTTTCATTAAGTGGAGAACTTTCACCTTTTCACTTAAAGGATGCACTTTAGGGCTTTTCTTTGGCACATCCGAATTGCCAGCATCACTACTCTTGCACTTTGGGGCTACTGTTTGGTAAAATAAGGGTTACTCGAACACAAGTACTTCCACATTTCAATAGTTTGATAACCGAGTTGGCTAAGTGACTAACAGGTGGGCAGCATCTACAGTGTGGATCTGCTAGACAAGGGGATGAGCCACGTCCCAGAGGAGACAGAGCGGGATGGCAAGAGATTCCATCATGCTATTCAGAATGGCGCATGATAATTTAAAACTTATGAATTGTTTATTGCTGGAGTTTTCCATTTAATACTTTTGGTCAGGGGGTGGATAAGGGGGACTACTGTTTTAGTCCTGAAACTTTTCTGAAGTTTTTTTTTTTTAAATAAAGTAACAAATTTTTTTAAACTTGAAAACATATGCTATAAATGGGGAAAAAATATTTGCAACACATACAATTGACAAAAGATTGGTATCAAAAATATTTTTTTAAAAAGAAAAACCCGGGCCGGCCCTGTGGCTTGGTGGTTAAGTGCGCGCGCTGCGATGCTGGTGGCCCGGGTTCGGATCCCGGGTGCGCATTGAGGCACCACTTCTCCGTTCATCCTGAGGCCGAGTCCCGCATACAGCAACTAGAAGGATGTGCAGCTACGACATACAACTATCCACTGGGGCTTTGGGGGGAAAAAATAAAATAAAATAAAATCTTAAAAAGAAAAACCCTCAGAAGAGGAAGAGAAACAGGAATGAACAATCAACATGTGAAAAAATGCTCAACGTTATGGTACCAACTTATTTTCGGTAGACTAGCAAAAATTAAGAAGTCTGACAATAACAAGGTTTGGAGAGGGTGTAGAATAGCAGGAAAGGGCTGATCAGTGCTGGTGGCAGCACAGACCGGTACCACCACTTTGAAAACATTTTGGCATTATCTTGTCAAGCTGAACACCCCATGCCCTCTGACCCAGCAGCTACTCCTAGGTTCAAATGAGACTCAGGCACACCCAGGAGGTGAGCACAAGGATGTCCCGAGCAGCCTTGTTAGTAATTACCAGGGGCAGACTCAGGTTTTATGGGGTATGAGCTAATATAATTGGAGAAAAATCACAACAAATTACAAATGTGACAAAACCCAGGAAAGTATCATACTCTTTTTTAAATTAACTGTCTCACACACCTCTATACCTTCACCTGTCATTTTTTTGGCTGCATACTCTTTGATCCCTTCTTCATATAACAATGATTTCTGTAATACTGTTTTTCTATAGAGAGAATAAAAAGATTATGGAGTCTTTCTTTTAGTATGGCTTACTAAAAATTTTTTTATCATTAACAATTGGGATGTAAAAAAACACGTGTCTTCACATCCAGACAGACTCACTGTAGTTCTGTTGTAGGTTTGTGACCTACAAACTCAGGGAGTCTGAGAAATGTTACTTTGTGTGATTCCCATCAATAAAGAAAAAATGTAAATTTCACTTATAATCACCATATAATCATGAATACATTCCTTTTTTTTTTTTAAAGATTTTATTTATTTTATTTTTTCCCCCCAAAGCCCCAGTGGATAGTTGTATGTCGTAGCTGCACATCCTTCCAGTTGCTGTATGCGGGACTCGGCCTCAGGATGAACGGAGAAGTGGTGCCTCGATGCGCACCCGGGATCCGAACCCGGGCCGCCAGCATCGCAGCGCGCGCACTTAACCGCCAAGCCACAGGGCCGGCCCGGTGAATACATTCCTGATGGGAGAGAACTTCCATTCGACTAGGCATTGGTCAGAACTGGATCCTCTGCTTACAATGTTACACATCTAATGAATTTTACAGACTAGCTTCTAGCTCCCTACATTTCAAACTACATTCCTCACTCCCACCCCCACCCCCCCACCCCATGCACATACTTCCAGTGACGGATCCTGTATACACACTCACATCCTGATATGACCTCTGTCCCTGCACCTTCCTGCTCTGGGATGAAAAGCAACAGCCTAACATTAACAGACTGCAAATCTCATAAACCCACTGACATCCACTGAACTCACAGAAAATGTATTCCCAGCTCAGCCCACCTTGGCTCCATCCCAGTGCCTGCAGCCATCCATCACCACCCAATCTCAGAAGTGTTGAAGGCAGGGAAGCTATAAAGGAAAGCCAGGGTGGCCCTAATCCATCCTGGTTTAAATATCTTTCTTTTGACAATTTTACAAAAATATATGACCATGTGAACACACTGCAAGACTCCTCTTTTAGGGCTATGGAAGGGACCCGTGGGAACTAGGGCCCTGAAGCTCAAATTCCATTAGCTTCATGGTCAATTTGCCTCCAATTATAACAAAATACTGGAGACAACTCTAATGTCCACAGGAAAACAGATAAACAACTATACATAGACGACGCCACAGACACACAATATTACCGTAGTGAAAATAATGTCCTACTGCTTGTTTACACTTAACAACTTGGATGAATCAAAGAAACAAATGCTGAATGATAAAAGCAAATCCCACAACGCTATATATGTTATATTATTTTTATAAAGCTCAAAAAGAAAAATGAAACAATATATCATTTAGGAATGCATCCAACTATGATAAAGCTACTTACTAAAAATGACAAGGAGAGACACAAAATTCAGGACAGCGGTGGCCCAGGCAAAGAGCAAGTGGCAGAATCACAGAGATGCACAGATCTGTGCTTAATATTGATAACGTGGTGGAGTCACAGACTTTCATTTTATCGGTATGCTTTAAAATATACATATTTGTAGGGGCTAGCCCAGTGGCATAGGGGTTAAGTTCATGCCCTCCGCTTTGGTGGTCTGGATTCGAAGGTTCTGATCCCAGGCTGGGACCTACACACCACTCATCAAGCACTGCTGTGTCGGTGTCCCACATACAAAATGAAGGAAGACTGGCACAGCTGTTAGCTCAGGACTATCTTCCTCAGCAAAAAGAGGAAGATTGGCAACGGATGTTAGCTCAGGGCTGATCTTCCTCACCAAAAAAAACACACAAATTTACATACTTGTTCAATATATTATTTTGTACACATCAAATATTAGACTGAAAATATTTTAAAATACTTAAGACACTTAGTACTTTAAGTCATCAGCCTCTGCGTTCCCCCATCCCCATTCCTTCTCAACTGCAACCTGCCTCGGGCGGGTGGCTGCAGAGGCCGCAGAGGAGGGACAACCCTCAGGACATGGAGCCAGGACTTGGGTTGTTCTCCTTTTGGTGTGGGGGTGGGGTGTGCGGGTGGTGGAAGCATTATCCACTCTATCCAATATTCCGCATTCAACTTACTCCGATTAATTTTAGTTATTCTGCCAGCTAAAGGCAGATGGGCTTAGCAGGCCTCTGGGGCCTCTGCCCCTCCCTTTCACACTCAAACGTCCCACTTTCTGAGTGTACCAGGCCCCGCGCCCCGCCTGCGTTCTTCCGGGCCATCTGACTCTTTTTCCCCAGTCTCAGCCCACTCGTTACGTCAATCTTTCCCAGAGGATCCCAAACCTCCCGTCCCTGCAGAACTGGCCCAGCCGCGCCGGGCTCCGGGCTTTACCTCCAGCCAGGCGCCGGAGCGGGGGCGGGGACAGCGCGGACTTCCGGTCCCGCCCCTCCTGCCTCCGTCCCGCCCGCTCCCAGCCGGGCTCCGCCCCCGCGGGTCTCCCCCTTCCGCGCGGCGCCGGCTCCCAAAACCCGGCAAGTGGACTCTGCGCTCCCCCGCCGCTGCAACCGGAGTGCGGCCCGGCCGTCCGGGTCGGCAGGAAGCCCGGCCCTGCGCTGGAGGAGGAGCGGGCCCGTGCGGAGCGGCCGGCCTGGGCCTGCGCGGTGAGTCTGCGGCCTCTCCCTGGGCTGCGAGCACCGGGCCGCGCGGGGGACGGCCCCCCCTGCAGGCCCCGCCTCCCACCGTCGCCCCGCCCCCGTCTCATAGCAGCGCCGTGACGTCACGCGCCTGGGTGCGGCCGCCGGCGGGTGGGGGCGAGGCCCGAGGGGGGCCCGGCGCTTGGGGGGGGCCGGGGAGGGCGGTGGCGGGAATCGGGGACGTGGGCGGGAGTTGGGGGGTCGCCGCTCGCCTGCCCCGCGGATCCCGGGCCAGTTAGCCGATTGAGGACTCGGGTCCTGGCGCTTCCCGCTCGCACGGAGCCCTTCCTACCCTCCCCCCACCTCCCAGCCCCTTGATATTTTGGGAGACAGAATGGTGATTCCAGACCCTCAGTGGCATTTTTGGGATTTTTCCGGAAAAATGGACTCTGGCAATTTATTCTAAGAATTTTCTTTTGCGAAAAATGTTTGTATTTGATAGTTCCCAAATGAGGTTAAATTCTTCTTTCCCAATCACTGCCATTTTGCAAAAACACAGTTCTGGTGTGAATCGGTGTGGCTGTGGTTGAGAGCCCGCCCTCTGGGTGTGAGAGCGCTGTGAGCTCGGACAGGTCGCCTCACCACCAGGGGCTGAGTGTGCTCGTGTGAAGATGAGTCTACCTAATACAGCTAATAAAATGTACATATGCCTCTATCTGTGTGTGTATGTGCTGGGGAGTACTAACCTACCTGAGGAGCCTGTGGAGACTGGGTTAACCAGTGACGCATGAGGCACTGTGCCTGGAGCATCACAAGCACCATATAAGTGTCACTTATTATACTAGCATTTTTCTCTCTGCTTTGTGGATTTGATTTTAAAGATTGTTTTCTGGTGTGATGTGTAATAGAAGGATGTACTCCAGAATTTCTGTAGTATGTGGATTTCGAAGTGCTCGTAGCCAGTGAACAGAAGCAGGCTGTGTGCACAGGCTCTGTTGGGCGGTGTGCACTGTTCACCACCCCTGTGTGAGGAGGGCTCTGTGTTTTCACCCGAGGAAATGGGAGGACGGAAGGAAAGCTTGATGGAAGCAGTGTCATGGTGCCTCCCTGCTCCTTCCGGGCAAGCCCGGGGCCACCAGGCTGCCTCCAGGATGACCATATGGTACTTTAAGCATGGGCTCTATTGAGGGTAAAATAAATCTCTTTATGCAGTTTCTTCAACAGTATATTGAAGGATGTTTGTCCCAAGATCTCTGAAAATCAAAAGGAATGCTAACGATGACGGCAGAAGTTGTGGGGCTAAGAAAGTTAAACCAGAAGCAGAAGACCTTCCCTTGGATGAAGGCAGAGAGGACCCAGTTGATGCAGTAGTGGCAGCAGCAGACGGGCCCCGCACCACCCCTTGCCCCTTTACCGGTCCAGCTGGCCCAGTGGCAGAGGTTGGTGTGGTTGGACCTGAGCAGGGCGCGGAGGACAGCGGTCTCGTCGAAGAGCCTGTTAAGTCGTTTTCCAAAACCCAGCGCTGGGCAGAACCCGGGGAGCCTGTCTGTGTTGTCTGCGGTCGGTACGGAGAGTACATCTGTGATAAGACAGATGAAGACGTGTGTAGCTTGGAGTGCAAGGCGAAACATCTTCTGCGAGTTCAGGAAGAGGAAGAGAAATTAAAACTCAGCAGCCCACAGAAAGCCGATTCTGAGCCCGAGTCTCCCCTTCGTGCTGTTTATGTCTACAGAGAGCACCCCTTCATTGCAAATCTGCAGGAGGACCAGGTTGAAAATCTGAAGCGGCAGCTGGGAATTTTGGTTCAAGGGCGGGATGTCCCCAGGCCCATTATTGACTTTGAGCACTGTGGTTTCCCTGAGGCCTTAAATCACAACCTGAAGACGTCAGGCTATGAAGTGCCGACCCCCATCCAGATGCAGATGATCCCCGTGGGGCTGCTGGGCAGGGACGTCCTGGCCAGTGCGGACACTGGCTCCGGAAAAACAGCCGCCTTCCTTCTTCCTGTCGTCATCCGAGCACTATCGGAGGTAAGTTAGAGTTGACGTGTATTATTCTCAGAAACAAGCGAGGTGTTTACCAAGTTTCATCCTTAACTATGTTAAAATTGCAAATGGAAACTAAACATTTAGAATTTTAGTCACTAGTGCCCCTAGTGATTTTGCTTTGGATAGTTTGTATGAAAAACACAATTTTGGGGAATTCTTCTTTTATTATATTGCACCAAAGATCTTCTTCATTGAATTCATTGAAAGTCTAAAAAATTGCTTTCTTTACAATTTATTTTCTTTCTAACAAATTTTCTGTTCGAGGAATAAGCTTTTAATTTAGGAGGAAAAAATCTTGCTGACCAGATGGCTGCAATTTTTTGTGTCAATTTAGGCTCTGTGTTTTGAAAAAACTGATATGCACAAAGTTGGAACACAGTTGTGGAGTTTCAAAATAATACCCTTAAATGTGGTCGGTGGTTCATCTTAAAATAACATTGCCTTGCCTTACTTGTTGGTTATAGTGTATAAAGCACTCCCACATAGGATCACTTTAACAGACGTTTTGGGTGATTACCTGCCAAGTACTGGTGAGCTTGTGAGGTATAAAGTGTGGCAGGGAGGGAAATGAGAAAAATGTAGGCAGAGAGAAGAAATAAAAGAGGCGAATTTAGAAAACTGAAGAGTAGTAGAAGATAATGTGAGAAAAAAATAAAAGAAAGCCCCAGACGTTTGAAATGTAGGTGAAACTCACTGGCAGACCAAAATAGAGCTAAAGGGCAGGAAATGGGTATTTATGTGAGTAAGTTCTTTGGACAAAGAAAGAAGTGAATGTACAAGAGAGCTGAGAGGGCAACCTCAGGGTAGAACACCAGCTTTAACCAGATCTACCTGGTAACCCGGTGACGAGCCAGTTTTCTCCTCAGAGGATGGCTGGAGCCTACAGGTTCCCACTGACTGGAGCAAACCTTTGGTTTTCCCACCTTGGTTATTGCAGACACCTCTCCCTGGTCCCAGATTTGATCTGTCGTTGTATATCCATGTTATACAAGAAATGGGTTCAATTTATGATGGTTTTTGGAGAAAAAATCTAGAGTGAGCAGAAAGCAAGAGGGCTCAGATCCAGTTGGGCTGATGGGGACACTTTACAAGGGAGATACTCCTGGTCTCACTTTGAAGATTTAGTCTATGTCAGCAGAAGTTAGTGCCTCGTGTTTTTAGACTTGTTTTTCACATCTCTGCAGAGCAAAACTCCGTCTGCGCTCATTCTGACACCGACAAGAGAGTTAGCCATTCAGATAGAGAGACAAGCTAAGGAGCTGATGAGTGGCCTGCCCCGCATGAAAACCGTGCTGCTGGTCGGGGGCCTGCCCCTGCCCCCCCAGCTCCACCGTCTGCGACAGCTCGTCAAGGTAGGCGCCAGGTCCAGAGGATGCCTTTGGAAACTGTTGTCACCAGTGTGGCAATGAGCTGATTTTTTTCCTTGAGGAACTTGTGAGCGTACTTTTTCAGTAGCCTTTAAGTTCTCACCAAGTAAGCCTTAATTTTTAAGTTTGATTTGTACAGGAAAGGAAAGGAGCACGGTTTATTGAGTGCCTGTTGTATGCCAAACGCTGATGGATGTTCTCACACATTATCTCAGTTAATCATCGCATCTGCTCTTGGAGGTGGGTTGGCGTATCCCACCTTTTCAGGTTGAGAAGTTGAATCTCTGAAAGATGGGATTTATCTAAGGATCCGTAGCAAATGTACTTTAGAGTGATTCCTGCAAAAAGGACATTGTCCTACACAACCATAATACAGTTATAGAGTCAGGAAGCTAACATGGACACGTTGGATGCATCAGGAGTTAGCATTGTCGTCACCTGCTCCTCAGACCCCATCAGGTTTTGGTAATTGCCCCAGCAACTTCCTTTTTATGGCACAAGAGTCGAGTTCAGAATCCTACTTTGCATCTGGTTGTGCTGTCTGTCCTCTCCTTCAGTTTGGAACAGTTCTGCACTCTTTCCTTTTTCTCACCATCTTGACACTTTGCAGGATTATAAGGCACTTGCTTTGAAGAATGTCTCTCAATTGATTAGATTCAAGTTAGGTATCTTTGACAGGACTATCACAGAAGAGATGCTGTGTTCTTTTCATTACCTCCCTTTGGATGACACATGGTTTCAATTTGTCCTTTCACTGGTGAAAATATCTGAAAGGTAACTGTAAAGTTATCATTACCCTTTGTATTGAGTGAGTGTTTTGGGGGGAGTACTTTCAGACTGTAAACTTCTTGTGCTTCAAAACTTCCCACTTAATAATTTATTTTTTTGTTTCAGTCTTAACTCACGGTTCCCTATTTTATTTAAAGGGTTATCATCTGTCATTATTTGTTTTGATGCTCCCGTTGTCCTCAATTTGACCAGTGGAAGCACCTTCAAGTGGGTCTCTGTGTCCTTTTATTATATCCCCATCATTCTCTGAGCACTTTGTTACTTTCTATCTAAAGAAGATATCCATGCTTACCTTGTTCTTTCCTTGCCTCAGCCTAGCATCCTGCCTTCCTCCAAGGAGCCCGGTTCCTTTCGGTAGAGAACAGTATTTAGAAGCCAGGACTGGGCTCTAGCTGGGGCTCATTGCTGGTGAGCCTCTTTGCTTCTAGGACCTGGCAGTGAAGAGAGGCAGGGAATGTATCAGTGTGTGTGTTTCTGTATCTACCTTTGTCTGAGACCGTGAGTCATGTTGATACTTCCAACTTGAATTCAACACAACAAGGCTCATCTTAGGTTTTCTGTTTCCCTATTTGTTACTCTGACAGTGAGAAACCTCCCACATTATCCTCTATGTGTGTATGTATGACCAGTCCTCCAGTATGTAACCAACCTCCCATCGTCACCGCTGTCCCGTCCCCACAGCGAGGCCTCCCCTCTGGACTCCGCCTGCCCCTCCCCACCCCTCCGGCCGTGGCACCTGTGCAGAGGCCATGCTGTGGAGGCCCCCCTCACTCTGCCGCTCCCCCCTGGCCGCATCCCTCACAGACGCCCTCTGAGAGAAGACAGCTGACACATCTACCTGCTCAGCAAAGCTGTCGTTCAAGAGCAAGGGCAAAATAAAGACCTTTTCAGATAAACAAAACCGAGAGAGTTTATGACCAGTAAACCATCTGAAGGAACTGCTAGACTAAGATATCCTGCGGATAAGGAAGATGATTCCAGAAAGGAAGGTGTGGGATGAGAGAAAGCTGGTGAGCAAAGAAAATAGTATGTATGTGGGTAAATCTAAAGAAACATCAGCTGAATAAAATAGTAATAAAAATGAACAATCAGTGGGTTTTTAAAAAAAAAAACAGAAGTAACATATGGGCCAACGGTAGCATGTGAGCGCAGGATGGATGTGACTGAAGTTAAAGCATTTGCCCTTGACTGTTGAAGAAAATAGCAAAAATGTTGATTACCTTTAGACTTTATTAAGTTATATATGTTTGTTAAAATTCAAAGGAAGCACTAAAAGAATGGAAAAAAAGTCTGTAACTTCCAAACCGGCAGAGGGGGGAAATAGAATAGAAGGGGTAAACTCAATTCAAAATAATTAAAATTAATTTAAATGAAGTACCTGAGCCGAACCCTGTTGTTCTGTGGACACAGATCCTTATAACTCTGAAATTTTATCATGCTCAATGATCTTACCATTGTGTTGTGTGTACTTGAAAAGTGGAGTACGGGCCGGCCCGGTGGCTTAGCGGTTAAGTGCACGCGCTCCGCTGCTGGCGGCCCGGGTTTGGATCCCGGGCGTGCACTGACGCACCGCTTCTCTGGCCATGCTGAGGCCGTGTCCCACATGCAGCAACTAGAAGGATGTGCAGCTATGACATACAACTATCCGCTGGGGCTTTGGGGGAAAAAATAAATAAAATCTTTAAAAAAAAAAAAAAAAAAAAAAAAGAAAAGTGGAGTACAATTGACTTTATTAGATCTTTTGTGACTCTACTATACTTTATCCTAGGCACTGTCTCATTTAATCCTCACCATAATTATTATCATTTCCGTGTTGTGGATGAGAACAGACTTGCACCATTATTAAATGCTCTAGTAAGATTCCTACCCAAGTTTGTTTGACTAAAGAGCCTCTGCTTTTAACCCCTACCTCAACTGATATATTATAGAACCATTAAGAGCCTTAAGCAACCTTAGAAATCCTTGTGCCAGCCTCTCAATTTAAAAATGAAATAGCGGGCCCATCTCAGAGGTTAAGGGTTTTGCATTTGTTCACAGAGCCAGATAGCGGTCAGCCTGCCTGCAAGGCCCCTCTTGGTCTGGTCCCTGCCTGGTTCTCCGGCCTCATCCTCTGCCTCCCCCTCCCACCGCCACGTGGCCTCCCGGCTTCAGAACACACTCGGATTCTTTTCCCTCTGACTGGACCTCTCCACACCTTGCTCCCTCCCTCTGCTCCTTTAGGCTGTAGCTGATGTGTTAGCTAGGACTGGGTAGATCCCTCCCTTCATTGCACACTACACTGATCCCATGGGCATTGATTTGTCTGTTTCTTCCTTTGTGTTATGAGTTTCATGAGAGCAGAGACCACGTCTGACTTACTCATCACTGAATTCCAATACACAGCACAGTGTCCGGCACATACTAGCCACTCAGTGAGCATAGGAAGAACGAAAGAACAAATTAATGAATGAAGGAGTGTTACCTAACTGTTTTATTTTCTTTTTCTTTCTTATTCAGGTTATCATAGCAACTCCAGGGCGACTGCTGGATATAATCAAACAGAACTCTGTAGAACTCTGTGGTATAAAAATTGTCGTAGTAGATGAAGTAAGTAGTGGTGTTTAGAAACATTAGTCAGCTAATTTTATATAATTTATGAAAGGTATATTATAGTTATATAATTTCATTGTATATTCAGGCATTTTCTCCCCCAAAGGAAAAACGTTCAGAGATTTATTCTTTAATAGCAGCAGTGGTTCTTAAGCTGGTTCTGGTCGCACGGCAGCTAACAACGGAAGGGTGCGCTCACATTAAACTGCAGCTGTCTTTTCCTAATGATGGAAAACAAATTCAACAAGTACTCTGTGCTCAGGGATAAGTTTTTTAAGCATTTGATGCTGGCTATCATTTGTCTACAGAAATAAAGGAATCAGTGGCAAGTAACTATTAACAGGAATTTTGGAAGTAGCTAATAATGCTTCTTTGGATGACCCTTTTTATCTCTTCCCTATGGACATGCGCATCTGTAATCGTGGTTGCCTGTGTTGCGCAGAGCGTCTAGGCATTCTTATGCTTTTGGCTTGCTCAGTAAGGTGAGTAAATGTGTTACGATTTGATGGTGTTCCACTCTGTGAACAAGCATGAGGGCACAAGGCCGTGTGCCAGCCCGGACTGGGCGTGAGTGGTTCCTGACTGCAGCGCCCCACCTCACGTGGGTCCCCTGGCAGTGGCAGAGCAGAGGCCTGGTGGTTCCCAGCAGTGATCAGAAACATGGAGTGTGAGGTGCTGACCAGTGGTGGCAACCTGGCCTGCCCTCCGTGGGCCCCAGTGGGCAGCATCAGGATGCCAGCGGGTGTGGAAGGAACACGTGGCCGAGACCCGCAAGACTAGGACGTGAGCCTTCACCCCACCTCCTGAGAGACGCGGGCAGGTCATTTCCTCTGCCGGAGTTGTGGTGAGGACAAAGTAGCGATTGTGAAAACGTCCCGTAGACTGGAAAGTCCTGTATAGATGTGAAGTAATATTCAGTCCTTTGAGAAGTGTCTTCCTGGCGTGGCCCTCTGGTGGAACTGGTCTGTTGTATCTGATCATCTTCAGACTCACTGCCACCCTGCACGTGTGACTGGGCTGCCCTTGTCGAGGGGCCCATGTTCTGCAGTTCTCCCATCCTCTGAGCCTGAGAAGTAGCCTTGTGGAGAATTTAGGATTAGGTTCCTTTCGTGCTCGCTCCTCTTGGCAGCAGTTTCATTTTCTTAGTTAACAAGGTTTCGCAGGGCACCTCAGTGCTTGCTCAGCATTGTGGTATGGAAGAAGTGGCACACAGCAAGCATGTGCTGAGTGCCTGATCTGCAGCGGCTGTCCCAGCCCCCTGGCGTTTAGGGGTCATGGTCTCTGTGTGATCTGGAGGGGAAATGAGCTGGTAAACAACGTAATCGGTCAGGTACTGAAACTGAAGTCAGCACAGAAGTGCTGTTTAGCTACGGATGGACCGATTCTGGATAAGTTTGGATGGCACCACAAAGAAGCATGAAATACTGTTCAGGCCTCCAAGGTGCTAAAATCTTGTCAGAGAAAAAGACACATACACTTGAAATAAAGGCAAGAACATGATCGTTTATACGGAAATACAGAAGTGCTGAATGTGTGATGCAGGCCATGGAGCGGCAAACTCTCTGTAAAGGACCAGATAGTAAATATTTCAGGCTTTGGGGCCGCATGGTCTCTGTGGCAGCTACTCAGTGTAGCCATGGACAGTCTGGAAATGAATGGGTGTGACGGTGCTCCCATAAACTATTCACAAAACAAGGAAAGTTCTGATTTTGTCCTGAGAGCCGGAGTTGCCAACCCTGATATAAGCTGTTAGTGAAATCACAGGACTGTGTGCAAGATGCTAATTGTCCAGGACTAATGAGGTCACAGGGAGGAATGCGTAAGTGAACTGGCACTGTAAAAACTGGCTCCTCGGAGGTGATGGGATTTGATGTGGCCTCCAAAGGTGGAAGAGAATTGAGAAAACTGGAGGATGTGTCACATGTTCCAGGTGAGGAGACCACCATGAGCAGAGTCAGAGAGTCGAGCTCGCCTGTGGAGCGGGCAGCGGAGACGCCAGCCGGCTGGAAGGGTTCTTCCTGAGAAAGAAGAGAAGTGAAGTTGGGCGCATAGGGTGGGGTCAGATTACAGAGGGCCTCGAAAGGGAGGCCAAGGGATTTGGACTTGATGTGGGAAACGAAGAGACTTCCTAAATTAGGGAGTCGGGATGTAACGTTGCAAGTGGTGGTTTAGGAAGGTTCTGCTGCTGCTGCATTCAAGAGAAATTAAAGAGGAAAGAACCCGTGGGCAGAACAGCCAGCAACCCGGCGAGAGGCGAGGAGGTCGGGGGGGGGGCAGCAGGAGTCACGGCCACATCTGAGTCACTGTAAGTCATTTGTGAGTCTCCTGATGACTGAGTATGAGAGAGGAAGAAGAAGGGGTAGAAGTGACTCCATAAACTGTGGTGGTGTCTTTAATTTTAGAGAGGGGTAAGTGGGTAAGGGTTCGGCTTTGAGTTTGGTGTTAGAAGTGTTGATTTTATGTGAATGATGGACGAAGGGGAAATATTCTGTCAATGTAAGAAATGTGTGTTAGAATCCACGAGACTGGACCAGCCCCAGTGGCCTCGTGGTTAAGTTGGGCGCACTCCGCCCCAGCGGCCCGGGTTTGGTTCCCAGGTGTGGACCTGCACCACTCGTCTCTCAGTGGCCATGCTCTCGCAGCAGCTTACATACAAAAAGAGGAAGATTGGCAGTGGATGTTAGCTCAGGAGGTCTTCCTCAGCAAAAAAAAAAAAAAAAAAAAAAAAGATCCATGAGACCTAACTAGTTTCTCTCAGGGAAGAAGATTAGAGAGAGAAGGGCTGGGGCTAAGAATCTGGCTTGTGGAGTTTGAAGATGAGTCAGTAAACAAACAAGTAGTCTGAGAGACCAAAAAGGAGCTGAGAACAAATATTACCCCTGAAGAAGAGAGAAGCCACAGTCTCAGGAGGACGGTGAGCACATAGGAATGGTCAGGCATGAAAATTAAGATAATTCCTTTAGAATAAGGAAATCTGCTTTGTCACCCTTCTGGTCTCCTGCACACCTGACCTGTGGTCTAGAATTCCCTCCCACCCCCTCTGCCTTCTCTTCCTTCTTAAGTGTCCATGCCCCTGCAGCCTTCGGCCGCTCCCCCAGGCCGACTTCAGGCCCTTGTTCCTCTCTGCTCTGTGGACTGTGTGCAGACTTCCTCATTCCTCTTATATTGTGTTCCTTGCTGTACCCCGATAATCAAGTGCAGCCTTTGCCCAAGTTTCCCTGGTAAGAATCGCCTGGTGTGCTCAGCAAGTGTCACAGAAGACCAGACCGCTCACGTGGACGTTCTGATTCAGTGGGTTGGAGCTGGAGTCCAGGAATGTTTTAGAAACTCATTCTGGGCAATTCTTTATCTTCCAAGAGGTTTGGGACATTCTGACCAGCAGGCTGCCTGACACATAGTTAGGTGCTGGTTGCATGCTTTGAGTTAATGACTCTTCTTTATCAGATACATTTTTAGGGCTTTTTATGTGCTAGATGGTGTTCTTGGTTTTGAGGATACACTGGCAAGGGGGTTAAGCTGTGACAGATGCATGTACACGAGGTAACATGACGGCAGCATCTGAGGGTTCGCTGATACTGGTAGTTGGGAGGGCTCTCTGGTGACTTTTATGCTGAGATCTGAATGAGGAGGAGCCAGCCCTGCAAAGATCCATCTGGAGGGGAGGCCATTTCAGACAGAACAGCCTGCGCACAAGAGCTGACGTGGGAACGAGCGTGGGGGATGGCTGGGGACAGGAGGAAGGCTGGTGGGCAGGTCACGGAGAGTGGGAGGGAGAGTGGGAGGCGATGGAGTCAGAGGAGTGGGCGAGGGTGAGAGCTGTGGGGCTTTAGGCTGTGGTTAGGGGTTGAATTTTATTCTAAGTGACAGGAGGTCGCTGGAGGGTTTGAGCAGAAGAGTAACAAGATCTGATTCATGTTCTAGAAGAATCTGGTTGCTTGAGGTGAATGGGTTCTGCTGTGGGAGTGACAGGAATGAGGGAAGTCACAAATGCGAGTGCAGAGAAGGGACTGGATTTGGGGCATGTTATAGTGACCACAGGACTGTTGATGGGTTAGAGGCGGGGTGACAAAGAAAAGAAATGAATTAGGGGTTTCTGATGGTGCATTTCCCGAGATGTATCCTGGAATAGGAGTGGGTTTGCAGGGAGGGAATTCAGAATTCTGTTGTGAACACGTTAAACTTGAGATCCAAGTGGAGACGTTAAGTCAGCAGTTGGATTCTTCCACTTGAGTTCAGGGGAGCACTTATCGCCAGAGATAAGATTTGGGAGTCTTGGACGTGTACATGGCATTCAGGGCTGTAGAACTTGTTGACCTTACCTGGGGAGAGAGTGTAAATGGGGACAAAGGGGGGGCAATATGTCATGTGCTGTAATTTAAATGTGTCATATTTCAAGTATATGAATGCTGTAAGTTGTGGTCGATCCACCTGTTTCCCTTCTAGACCAGAAAGTTTTTTGTTTTTTTTTTTATAATTTTATTTATTTATTTTTTCCCCCAAAGCCCCAGTAGATAGTTGTATGTCACAGTTGCATATCCTTCTAGTTGCCGTATGTGGGATGTGGCCTCAGCATGGCCAGACAACCAGTGCGTCGGTGTGCGCCCGGGATCCGAACCCGGGCCACCAGCAGCAGAGCGTGCGCACTTAACCACTAAGCCACGGGGCCGGCCCAGACCAGAAAGTTTTTAAAGGTAGGGTCTCTTCGTGTGTCTTAACCACCGAGCACAGCAGTGTAGCTTGGTGTTCATGGTGTGGGGTTGGAGCCAGATTGCCCAGGTCCACGTCCCAGCTCCAGCACAGCATTGATCACTGTGTAATGTGCCTCAGTTTCCTCGTCTGTTAAACCGGGATCATAGCGATGCCTCCCTCACAGGAGTGTTATGAGGACTTGTGCAGCACGTGAAAAGGAGCCTGGTGCATGGTAAATGCTCAGTCAATGTGCACTTCAGCCACTGTTTGCTGCTCAGTGAAGGTCGGGTGAGGGAGTGAGGGACTCTCGAGCCTGGGGACCCTTGAGCCTGGGGACCTTCAGAGTGAGGTTTTGGTGGTAGAGATGGCAGTTGGACTGTCGGGGACTGAGGACGTCATGAGCAATGCAGAAGTGTAGGCAACAGTGAAAACAGAACATTTCCCAGAGAAGCTTGGCCAAGGTTGTTTTTAATTAGGGGTCACCTACATCTACCTCTCACTCTCTTCTTACCTCTGACTCTGTTTACCTCTTGTTGTATCTGAGTCCAGTCTTTTCCTCCCCGTGTGGACTCTTGCATTTCTAGAGTAGCTTTGTTTTTATTGTGAGTGGTTGAAACAATGTATGTTTATGTAGTGTTTTTGTTTCTAAGAGTTTTCATAAAGTGTATTTTTTTTCACATTTTAATCTGCTAAGATCCTGCTCAGGTAGGTAGGAAATAGATTTATAAGGAGAAACTGAGGTATGGAAAGACAAAGATTTTCCCAAGGTCTGCTTCATAGTGGCTTTCGAAACATACGCTTTAGATGGGACCCAGTACATGAATAGTGTGTATGTGTATTTGTACAAATGAAACAGAAGTTTCATGAGACAACACTTACTACATGCAATTTTTCTATTCTAGTATTTTCTATTCTATTCTATTTTGTGGGTTTTAAAAAATGCTATTCATAGCTCATTCTGCAGTTTGAATAACAACATATTCTATGAGTAATCCATGTACATTAAAGACAGTTGGAAATGGGGGGGCGGGGACGCCTTATTCCTACCACCTTAAAATAATCTTTTCTGTTTTCTCCGGTGCATAGTTTCTAAGAGGCCTTGAGAGTACAGTCTTTATTCTGTAGACAAGGGAACCCTTGAAGGATTGTACGCAGGAGTGTGCTGTAATCAGACCCATATTCTCACGTGGAGAAGAGCCTGTGAACAAGAAAGCTTGTTCCCAGGACAGAGGGGGTTCTGAGCCTGGGCAGTGGCTGTGGGGAGGGGAGGAGGGACTTGCAGACACATTTAGGAGACTGAAAATAAGGGAGGCAGTGGTGACATCTGGGTTGTGGGATAGTAGGGGACCCCCATTCAGTTCTTTATAGTTCGTTGTGTTTACCGAGTGTTCTACTGTGAGCATATTACTTATATTATCAAAAAAGTAATAAAAATTGCATCTTAAAAAGAGTTTGACAAAGACTAATACATGGCTGTTGAATTTGTCACTCGGGGAGTGACAGATGACCTGAAAGAGGATACGTAGTTCCCCCAAGGTGAGGGAGGCGAAGACCACTGGATTGAACAGAGAGGATGGGTGAGAAAGTGGAGGAATGGAGGCAGCAGGTCTAGACAACTCCTGCAGGAGCTTGGATGAGGAGAGAAACTGAGGAGTTTGTCTCCAGTGGCCTGTATTTTCTCTGAACCAGGAGAGCAAGGCCGTGGACTGAGATGAGTGGGGTACAGTGGGATTATTGAGGAAACGTGGGGGATGTTTGGGAGACAAACCACGCGCGTGTGTGTGCTCTGCGGCTCATAGTTAACTGGAACGTTGGCTGAGACTTTCCGTGCTGTAGGCACTGAGTGCTGTAGATACTTTGTCTCATTAATCCTCCTGTCAGCCCGACGAGGGGGTTACTGTTATCATTCCCATTTATAAAGGGAAAGACTAAGGCTTAAAGCCATTCATGAACTTGCTTAAGATGATTGGTATAGAACCAGGATCAAACTCAGACCATCATGATTACTGTAGATTTTTTAAATGTTATAGCATAAATAATATTAATATAATCTAACTGACAGTACATTACTAGACACTTAAAAATGCAATGACTTAGTCTAAATAGTCTAAAATAATTAAATATCTTATTTCCCAAAATTATAGACACCCAGATTGTGTTTGAAAAACAAGATAGCCTTGGGGGCCAGCCCTGTGGCGTAGTGGTTGAATTCAACTTGTGCCACTTTGGCAGCCCAGGTTCACGGATTCAGATCCTGGGCATGGACCTACACCACTCATCAGTCACCCTGTGGCATGCCGCGACCCATATATAAAGTAGAGGAAGCTTGGCAACAGATGTTAGCTCAGGGCTAATCTTCCTCAGCAAAAAAAAAAAGAAAAAGAAAAAGAAAATCAAGATCGCCTTAATCTTTCATTATTTTATTTTGTTTGTTTGTTTGTTTGTTTTTGTGAGGAAGATCAGCCCTGAGCTAACATCCATGCCAATCCTCCTCTTTTAGCTGAGGAAGACTGGCCTTGAGCTAACATCTATTGCCAATCCTCCTCCTTTTGTTCCCTTTTTTTTTTTCCCCTCCCCAAAGCCCCAGTAGATAGTTGTATGTCATAGTTGCACATCCTTCTAGTTGCTTATGTGGGACGCCGCCTCAGCATGGCCAGACAAGCAGTGCATCCGTGCGCGCCTGGCATCTGAACCCGGGCTGCCAGCAGCAGAGTGCGTGCACTTAACCGCTAAGCCACAGGGCTGGCCCCAATCTTTCATTATTTTAGAGCAGCACCAACTTAAAGTTTTTTTCCTATTTGCTTAGTAATACATTCATTGTTTTTATTATTTTTATTTTATTTTATTTATTTATTTTTTTTTTTGTGAGGAAGATCAGCCCTGAGCTAACATCCACGCTAATCCTCCTCTTTTTGCTGAGGAAGACCGGCTCTGAGCTAACGTCTATTGCCAATCCTCCTCCTTTTTTTTTTCCCCCTCAAAGCCCCAGTAGATAGTTGTATGTCATAGTTGCACATCCTTCTAGTTGCTTATGTGGGACGCCGCCTCAGCATGGCCAGACAAGCAGTGCATCCGTGCGCGCCTGGCATCTGAACCCGGGCTGCCAGCAGTGGAGCACGCGCACTTAACCGCTAAGCCCGGGGGCCGGCCCCATGCATTCATTATTTTAGAGCAGCACCAACTTAAAGTGTTTCCTATTTGCTTAGTAATACATTCATTGTTTTTATTATTTTTATTTTATTTTATTTATTTATTTATTTTTTTGTGAGGAAGATCAGCCCTGAGCTAACATCCACGCTAATCCTCCTCTTTTTGCTGAGGAAGACCGGCTCTGAGCTAACGTCTATTGCCAATCCTCCTCCTTTTTTTTTTCTCCCTCAAAGCCCCAGTAGATAGTTGTATGTCATAGTTGCACATCCTTCTAGTTGCTGTATGTGGGATGCGGCCTCAGCATGGCCGGACAAGCGGTGCGTCAGTGCACGCCCGGGATCCGAACCCGGGCTGCTAGCAGTGGAGCGCGCGCACTTAACCGCTAAGCCACGGGGCCGGCCCATATTTTTTAAAAATATTTTATTAGAAATTTATGTCTGGGGCCGGCTCTGTGGCTTAGCGGTTAAGTGCGTGCGCTCTGATGCTGGCGGCCTGGGTTCGGATCCCGGGCACGCCCCAAGGCACCACTTCTCCGTCCAGCGCGAGGCCGAGTCCCACGTACAGCAACTAGAAGGATGTGAACCTATGACATACAACTATCTGCTGGGGCTTTGGGGGGAAAAAAATGAATAAATAAAAAATCTTTAAAAAAAAAAAAAAAAAAAAGAAATTTATGTCTGTGGTAAAAAAAAAAAATCAAACTTTTCAAAAGCTATTAAAAATGCCATAAGAAAAATCTTTGATATCATTGTAAACATATAGTTATATAATATATAAATGTATGTAAATATGTATTTTTCCCAATTGATCATTTGTTTTTTGACATTGTGGTATATTTTTCTGTGTAAGAGTTTTTAATTTTTTATGTTCTTAATTATATCAGCCTTTTCTGGGTTTTAATGTTGAGTAGGACTAACTTTAAAATGATTTTATTTTAGGCTGATACCATGTTAAAGATGGGCTTTCAGCAGCAAGTGCTTGACATTTTAGAAAACGTGCCTCATGATTGTCAGACCATTTTGGTTTCAGCTACTATTCCAGCCAGCATAGAACAGCTAGCAGGCCAGCTTCTGCATAATCCTGTGCGAGTCATCACTGGAGAAAAGAACCTGCCTTGTTCCACTGTGCGTCAGATTGTTTTGTGGGTAGAGGAGCCAGCCAAAAAGAAAAAATTATTTGAAATCTTAAATGTGAGTAGTCAAGCTGTCAACCCTGTTTTGTAGATTGGGTTTGCATCTTTCACAGTTCTTAAGAGAATGGTTTTTAGATGTAGCTTTTGGGGAATTTGGTATAGGTATTTAATAAATGGCTTTACCTGCCTCAGAATTCTGTGAGAATCAAATTTTTATTTTTGAAAACATGTTGTATAGATGCAGAGTAGGTTTTTCTTTTCTTTGTTACAGAAAGACATTTAAATATGAAGATTATTCCTAAAGAATATTTTTTTTTGTTTTAGAAATGTTTAGTAGTTTTATATAGAAGGAGGCGACAAGTTCTTTCTTGGCTATACTGCCTTGAGAAATAGAATTTTTAAATAGTAACTGGCTTAAACAGAAATTTGTTAAGTGAGTGATAATGTACAAGCGTAGTTACTTAAAAGTACAGTGTTATGGTAAATATGGTTTGTATTGACTTATGAACAGTACTTAAAACTTTATTTTTTTTATTTTTTCATTTTTTGTGAGGAAGATCGGCCCTGAGCTAACATCTGCCAATCCTCCTCTTTTTTTGCCGAGGAAGACTGACCCTGGGCTAACATCCATGCCCATCTTCCTCCACTTTACATGGGATGCCGCCACAGCATGGCTTGACAAGCGGTGCGTTGGTGCGCGCCCGGGATCCGAACCGGCGAACCCCGGGCCACTGCAGTGGAGCACGCGCACTTAACTGCTTGCGCCACCAGGCCTGCCCTTAAAACTTTAAATTGCACTTAAAATTTTAAAATTATTTTTGCAATATAAATGAAGAGATGGAGAAGCGTGAAGGGCAGTAGACTATTTGGCGTTTGCGCATATTTTAAAGAAAACACTCATTTTAACAAGAAATGGCTTTTTTCCTCCTTAACAATGTTTATAAACTTATTGATAACTAGCTTATACTAATGCTTTCAGAAAAACTTCCCATTGTAAATTATGTCATATGAATAATTTTAAATGTCTGTTCTTAATTTTTCAGGATAAGAAACTCTTTAAGCCTCCGGTGTTAGTGTTTGTGGACTGCAAACTAGGAGCAGATCTGTTGAGCGAGGCGGTTCAGAAAGTCACAGGTCTGAAAAGCATATCTATACATTCGGAGAAATCACAGATGGAAAGGAAAAACATATTGAAGGTTTGACGTTCAATATTCTATTTTCTTCTCTTTCCTGTAAATCTGTTTTGCCTCATTTTCAAGAGACACCGTATTCCCAGCTGGTTTTTAAAGCAGACCTTCTTTTACTGACTGTAGGAACTTCAGGCAAGCAGTGACTGTGAAGTTAATTGTTCTTCTTGCTCAGGCTTCTGTGTTTTGGGAGCAGTAAACCTGTTCCCTAGGGATCCACTAACTAGCTTACTAATTCAGAACCCACCATTTCTGAAATCAGGTCAGTCTGAACTGGGGCAGAGCAGTAGTTCACCTTTGGAAAAGGTTTGCTTGAGTAAATTAATAGAGAAAATTCGATGGGGGATCAGGAGGAACTTAAGCCACATTTCTCAGGTGCTAAAACCTCTACTTGCTGAAAAGATATTGTAACAACAATATTGAAGAAAGTATTGAAAAAAGAAGATATCTGAATTACATAAAACCACATGAGATAAATTCTGAATAATGAATTTTGTTGCTTTTCTGGAAAGGGGTTGCTTGAGGGAGACTATGAAGTAGTCGTGAGCACAGGAGTCCTGGGACGAGGCCTGGACTTGATCAGCGTGAAGCTGGTTGTCAATTTCGATATGCCTTCCAGCATGGATGAGTACGTGCATCAGGTAAGGAGGCTTATGTCTTCCCATATGAGTTTTTTCAGGCAAGGCATTGTCGATATAATGGTAAGTAAAAAAAAAAAAAAGAGAAGGTTTTTATAATGGACATAAAACTTTATATATTTTTTCTTTTAGAATCTATATGTATATAAATTTTCTTTTTAAAATCTATATGTATGTCTAAAATGCATTAAAAAATAATTGGAAATAATAACCTAAAATGTTAGTTTAAAAAAATTTTAAGTAGTTAGTTTGGGTTTATTTTTATTTCCTTTATATCTCTTATTTTCTTCAATGAGCACATTAAATGGCTTTTATAATCAGAGATAAAACGGCTTTTGTTTTACAAAGTTGATGTAACTGGCCAAAATAAAATTGATCCCTGAAAATATTTGTTTTTTCAGGAATCTTGTCTTCATCTCCTCTTTGTATCCTTATTTGTTCTCGTCTTTCACCTTTTACAGTTGTGTTCCTTTTCTTCACCGCCAGAGATGACAGTAGCTCTTCTCTCTAGCAGAAATGGAGCCTCCTCTTAGCCGTGCTATCTGTCCGGCTACGGCCTGTCTTCCTGCTGCAGCATCACTTACACGCTCTTCACGCAGAGCCTTTCTCTGGTGTCCTCAGAATCTCCTCTGAATGCCACCATCACTGGGGTCACCACAGAAACCCTTTTAGTGCCTTTAACGCGTTATTGCTGTTATTTACTTAGACTTAATAATACACCAGTACTTCTCTCTCTCTCCTTGTTTTTAGTACCACCTTATTTACTTGTGCATCAGGGAACTGAGTATTCCACAGGCGTTGATCGTTCAAATAACTGAAGTTTATTTTCTTTCAAACTTTTAATAAATTTGCATGGAAATCTTTCTAAAATATTAAAATAGTTAAGAAGCTTCTTTGCTTCTTAAATAGTGTGTGCTGATGATCATGATTTAGCCTTTCCTGGCTACCCCGAGGTCAACTCTGTGGCTCTCTTATTCACCCTGTACCATGCTCTGATACAGCAGTCGCCTCAGGGGCTGTTGAATGTAGTTTTTTATGTAGTTTCTTACCTTTGCTCAGAATGGCCCCAGATCCTTCTGTTTTTCTAGTTCTGTAGGTGGATGTTTGTTGTTTGTTTCAATAACCAAAGTACACATGCACACAATAACAAATAATGCAAACAACAAAAGATGTGAAACGAAAAGTAAATCTTTGTAAAGTAGCCCTCCTACCTTTGAGTGGTTACCACAGTTAATGGTGCAGAAAATATGAATGTATATGCATACATATGTACCCACTTGTATGTGCACACCCTGTTACACTTTTTACATAAATGGGACCGTCTTATACCAACTGTTCTGTACCTTGCTTTTTTTTTTAAATTTTTTGTTTATTGCAGTAACATTGGTTTATAACATTGTGTAAATTTCAGGTGTACATCATTATACTTCTATTTCTGCATAGATTACATCATGTTCACCACCCAAATACTAATTACAACCCATCACCACACACATGTGCCGAATTATCCCTTTCACCCTCCTCCCTCCCTGTACCTTGCTTTCTTTATTAAATATCTTAGACATCTTTCCTTATCAGCACACATAATAGGTACCACTTAATAAATGTTAAGATGTATTGAGTGCTTACTATATGGCCAGGCACTGTTCTAAGCTCTTTCAATGTTTTTACTTGTTTAATCTGGCTTGTTCTATTTTAATGGCTGCATGGTAATGTATTGTGTGGATGTACTGTAATTTATTTCACAAATCCTTTACTGATGGACAATCATATTTCCAGTATTTTGTTATTAAATAATACTGCAGCAAACATCCACATACATAGCCGTTTGTGCCTCTCGTGCAAGTGTATCTGCAAGATAAATTCCTAGTGGGGGACCTGCTAGGTCAAAGGATATGTGTATTTTAAATTATAATAGGTATTTCCATGTGTCTGCTTTTCAATTTTGGGGATGGGGAGCTTCTGGGGAAATAATTTGATATTTGTTAACATCAGCTGCCTTTTAGAGTTTGGAGACTATTGCTTTTTTTTTTTTTTCAGCCTTATATCTCAGTATAAAATATCTCAATATAAAATGTCTCAATAGATATAATTCACGTGCTATACAATTCACCAATTTCAAGTGTACAATTCAGTGGTTTTTAGTATATTCATAGTTGAGCAACCATCACTACAATCAATTTTAGAAAATTGTCATCACCCCAGAAAGTAACCCCATGCCCGTCACATCAGCAGTCACCCCCCATTCCTCATCACATACACATACACACACACCCTCACCCTTAAGCAACCACTTCTGTATTTTCTGTCTCTATACATTTCTCTTTTCTGGAAACGTCATATAAATGGAATCAAACAGTATGTAGCCTGTGACTTCTTTCACTTAGCATAATGGTTTCAAGGTTCACCCATATTGTAGCATGTATCAAGACATCGTTTTTCTTATTGCCTAATAATACTCCCTTGCCAGGACATAGCAGTTTTGTTTATCCATTCATTAGTTGCTAGACATTTAGGTTGTTTGTACTTTTTAGCTGCTGGGAATAATGCTGCTGTGAGCATTCGTGTACAAGTTTTTGTGTAGACATATGGTTTCCTTTCGATTGGGCATAACCTTGGAATGGAATTGCTAGGTCATATGGTAACTCTGTGTCTAACATTTTGAGGAATCACTAGACTGTTTTCCAATGTGGCTTCACTATTTTACATTCCTACCAGCAATATATCAGGGTTCCAGTTTCTCCACATCCTCACCGACACTTAACATTATCTATCTTTTTCATGATAGCCGTGCTAGTGGGTATGAAGTGAAATCTCCTTGTGATTTGATTTGTGTTCCCTATGACAGGTGACGCTGAACATCATTTCATGTACTTATTGGCCATTTCTATATCTTCTTTGGAGAAATGTCTGTTTAAATCTTTTGCCTGTTTTTTAATTGGGTTGTCCTTTCATTATTGAGTTGTAAACATTCTTTATATATTCTAGAAGACCCTCATCAGATACATGATTTGCAAATATTTTCTCCCATTCTGTGAGTTGCAGCTATTTTTATATTAATTTTTAATTTTATTGGAACAATTCAGTTACATAATTAAATAAATAAGATAAAAATAAAAGCTGATACTGAAAACCAGCATTCCCTTCCCTTCCCTTCTTCTCCCTAGTCTCATTCCCTAGAGGCCACCCCTTTCAACTTTTTTTTGAGGTTTTTTTCGTTGACAACGTTAAAAATGTCCTGTATATTGGCAGGAACCATCTATTTATTTAAATACTCTGAATATAGACTTTAAGTTCTACATTTCAATTAAGGAGCAGAAATTGACCATGACTGTATATTCCCCCCTCTTCTGAAGAGTTTCGCAATATATTTGGAGACAAGTAAATATAGTTCCTTTTCATGGTTCTCCATCACGCATTTGTCCATTTAATTCTGTCAAAATGGGGAATAACTTTATGCAAAAGAGAATTTGCTTAAATCTCACATTTCAAGGCACTTAAGTACTCTGAAGCAAATGGTCCTTTTGCGCTTAATGCTTTCAAAAAGTTTTTACCTTAACCCACCCTTGTGTCATTACCTCCCTCTGCATACACACATACACATATGTAACTGAAACAGACGTTTCACAAACAATACTAACTTTTATTGAATGTGATCACTTTCTTATTTTCTATTTGGGCAGTTTCATTAAAAATCTGCTAGTGGCAGCCCACTAGATTGATTTCACAAATATGTTGAGATGTGCAATTCAAAATAACATCTGAATGAATGTTAATCTTAGTAAAGCTTCTTTAAATACTAGTCTTCATTTTCTTTCAAGAGACATTCATGTTTTACATGAACATTTTGAAAATGTCCTTTGATTTCATTTCAGGTTGGAAGAGTGGGGAGATTAGGTCAAAATGGAACAGCAATTACTTTCATCAATAACAATTCAAAAAGACTCTTCTGGGATATTGCAAAGAGAGTAAAACCCACAGGATCCATTCTTCCACCCCAGTTATTAAATTCCCCTTACCTTCATGACCAGAAGAGAAAGGAACAGCAGAAAGATAAACAGACGCAGAACGACCTGGTGACAGGGGCTAATCTGATGGACATTATTAGAAAACATGATAAAAGTAATTCTCAAAAATGATTTGCTATACCACTTTGAATCCTTTTTTTATTGTGTATTGTCAGTGAAGTTTCTGTATATTATTACTGTATAGTTTGAGTAATTGGGACATGTACATGAAACAAAAATTTAACATGATTTAAAAATTTTTAATAGAATATCAAATTTATACAGCAATATTGTATTTATTTCCCTTTTTAATTCTTATAAATTAAAGCAACATCAGAAAATGAATTGCTAAGTAAAATAAAATTTTTTGTTTCTGGACAAAGCCTTTTTTTTTTCTAAGTAAATATTCCTTGGAGCAGCTGTCAGAACCAGCAGCCTGCTCAACAAGGAGGCTGGCTCCAACGGCGATTCTGCTGTTTAGTCTCCTCCCCATGCTGCAGGCACACTGGCACGGGGGTTATTGTTGAGTAAATGAACGTTAGGAAGAAAGTAGGTGACGGAAGCTGGATGAAATGGCCAGGGCTCCTTTCAAAAGATAAATATAAAATACCTATTTTTATTTTCAGTTGTTTTCCCTTCAGCTTGGTAAACATAAATTTATGTTTAATATGAGCTGCTTATCAAAATAATGCCAAGTTAATTTTGCTTTGCAGTTTTAGTTGTCTGTTAATGTCACTTGGCTCATTCAGTTGACAATAGTAAGTCCTGGAAGGGAAGATGGGTGTTTTGCTCGGTCCGTCAATATTTTCATTTCTTTGAAAACCGTTAATGGGCCGGCTCTGTGGCTTAGCGGTTAAGTGCGCGCGCTCTGATGCTGGCGGCCCGGGTTCGGATCCCGACAGCACACCGAGGCACCACTTCTCCGTCCATCCTGAGGCCGAGTCCCACATACAGCAACTAGAAGGATGTGCAGCTATGACATACAACTATCTACTGGGGCTTTGGGGGGAAAAAATAAAAAATAAAAAATAAAATCTTTAAAAAAAAAAAAAAAGAAAACTGTTAGTATCAGTTTAGTTGGGGGTTTAGACAGTATGTGACATAAATGCTGACCTTGAGCAAGCTTTGCGTCCTCAGCGGCCTCCCTAGCGCCGTGTGGGATGACTTAGCTAACTCACCAGAGCCCCTGGGGAGCTTCTGAGTTTCCGAGTGTGGTCTCCACCCAAAGGAAAGCGAGGTCGGAGGTTACCGCAGGAGCGTGTGAACCCTGAACACTGGCTCGCGCCCTGTTTCTGTCTGTCTGCTACCTGCTGAGTGGTGAGGATGGTCCATTGCAAGGGACGGACATGGGGTAGCAGAGGTGCACTGAGAGGCTGAAATCAAAGCAGTAGCACAGTGCCTCACATGTCTAGTAAGTGCCTTGAAAGTGCTGGTAAGGATCACTAGAGAAGGGGCAGTTTTTCACTAGACTCAAACTTGTGTATAAATAAAAGCAGTATGGCTGTAAAAATAAGAAAGCTTTGCGAGTCAGCCTTTATAGAAGACTACTGAAACAAAAATAGATAATATTGAGCCCTGAGGTAACCTCCCTGCTCAGCTTCATGTGCTGGCGTCTGGCTTCTCTCCCCATCGAGGCACGCTGGCCCTTCCGTCATCTCTGTTAACCTTCTTACAACCACCTGCCCCGCCCACTCTCATTTTAAGCTTTTTCATTGCATTGGGCTCTGTGGACCACCCTCTCTGAAACTCGCGCTTCTTGAGGCGGCGGGTGAGTGAGACGGTGTGGGGAGGGGAAGAGGCCGTAGCTCACGGGCTCCTTGCGAGGATGAAACGTCCTTGCGTCTGTGAAGCACCCGGTGGGGAGGCAGGCAGCTAGAGCCCTTCCTCGTCCTTCTACACAATCTTCCTATGCCTCTCATGGCTTCTTCCTGCTTCTCTAAATCTCACCCCTTGGCCCCTCATTCTTTAAGATTTCCCCTTGGCCACATCTCTCGCATCTTCCTTCTCTCGCATCTCGGCTGTCGTTGGGGGTACTGCAACGCAGTGGTTTCCTCAATGTATTTTACAAACCAAAAGTTTAAACTTTAAAAAAAAATGGGTCCCAGTGTTGCTAATATTTTTTTCCCAATTAAGGATGTTATTTTTAAAAAGCTACCATCTATCATTTCATGAAAGAGAGAACGTGTAATAGAGAACAAGAAGGAAGGACGTACTCTCCAAATAAGGGCCAGTTATTCCCAAGAAAGGACAGATAGCAACCTTAGACCAACGTACTATATTATAAAATTTTAAATGATAGATTTTTGTGAAAAATCATTATATAGTTTAAAATTTTACTTAGCTGAAATAACTAGTCATATATACTCTGACAATTGTTTTACTCTTCCAGTAACTATGTATTCTATGACAGAGGCACTGAATTAACTTTTTAATTGCTTTAGTGCCAGATCGAAGCAAACATCTTTTATGTATCAAACACCTTAATGCCTGAAATATAAGTGACTGGTAGACCCTGCAATATGCAGTGCCATTTTATTAGATACTTTCCATGCCATTCTATTAGTATTTCTAATACCAAGCATATTTTTAAAATCAGAACTTTTTTCAAAAAGCCAAAGCTTTTTGTGATTTCATAACATCTTTATAAAGAACATTGCCACATATTTAAACTATGACTCACACTGATTAATTTACTTTAATAAATCTTATTTGGATCCATGAACTGTCATATTTTCTGATGAAACTATGTTATTTTCTTTTGGCAGGCTAAATGTTATTCAGGTTATGCCCTTCTATGGAATTAATATCAGCAAACCTCTTACTGCTTTGTTATACTTTCTCCTTGCCACAATCAACACAAAGTTTGCCCCATAAATGTAGATGGGTGTGGTACAGTATGACAGAATGATATGTCATTCAAGGTGACTTTCCTGGCAGCCACAAGTGAACTGACTCTGGGTAGATAGGACTCTTTTGTTGTCTCCAAGGCACACTTAGAGTGACCCCGGAGGCTCTAGGGCCACCGTGAAAACCAACCAAGGTTAATTAAGTCAACACAGTTCTCTTGTTCTGCTGTTAGTTCGAGGACCTGTTTTATAATGTGTAGCATGTATGGTCTTATTTGACAGAATTACGAATAAAGTAAATACAAGACAAATGTTTAGTTTTTAAATATTTACTAATAGTAATTTGTAAAATGTTTACAAACAGTAATTTTAATATTTGAATTTTAGCTTTCTAAACAATTTGCATATCATCCCTCTTTTTCTCATTTCATCTCAGAAAGATAAAAACTTAGCAAAGCTGTTTGCAAATAACTGGGTTCCAGGTACAGCTCCACCAGCTGTTTTTAATTAGGGGAAATTATTACTCTCTCTAATCTTTAGGTTTGCTCCTCTGTAAGATGAGAAGGTTTGCTTTAAGCTTCTCGGAGTTCTCAAATCTACAGTTTCTGTGCTTTGTACTTTTAAATCCCTCTCTCCAGGTCTGGAATTTGCTCCAGAATAATACCCAGTGGGGAGTCTGGATAAAAAGAGGTTGGCCGAGAGTTGACCATTCCTGAAGCCAGGTGATGGGTGCACGGGAGTGCATTACTCTTTGGGCTACATTTGATGTATTTGAAATACTGCATAATGAAAACTTTTATATATATAATCTCCAATCCCATCTTTTCACTTGTGCCCTAGTTACATAGCTTCAACTTTCCACTGAATCTTTTGGCTCAAATTGGCCTGTCTAGACCCAAACTTGCCATCTTCCTTACAAATGTCTGACGCCCTCATTTTTTTTTTTTTTTGGTGAGGAAGACCAGCCCTGAGCTAACATCTATTGCCAATCCTCCTCCTTTTTTTTCCCTTTTTCTCCCCAAAGCCCCAGTAGATAGTTGTCTGTCGTTGTTGCACATCCTGCTAGTTGCTGTATGTGGGACGCCGCCTCAGCATGGCCGGACAAGTGGTGCATTGGTGCGCTCCTGGGATCCGAACCCAGACTGCCAGCAGCGGAGCGCGCGCACCCAACTGCTAAGCCAGGGGCTGGCCCCCACGACGCCCTCTTTCTGACTTCAGGGTGCCTATGGTGCTCTACTCCCCGGTTGTGCTCAAACTCGTGGGGTCATTGTTGTCTCTCTATTCTCCAAGTCACCTTAGTCACAAGTCCTATCTGTTTTTCTCTCAAAATGTCCACATTTTTATGCTGCCCCAGAAGCCCAGAACTCCACCATCTCAACTCTCAATTACACTAGCAGCCTCTGAATTGGCTGTTTTAATTCTAGGATCCCTGTCATTCAATATCCCTCCAATCCAGAGCAGGAAAATATTTTTAGAGTATAATTTCACTACTTCTCTGACGTTCCCTTGCTCAGAAACCTTCAGTAGCTCTCTGTCGACAGCCAACATCCACCCGGAGTTCTACTCAGCCATAGAGAAAGATGAAATGGTGCCATCTGCAACAACATGGATGGACCTTGAGGGTATCATGCTAAGCAAAGTCAGTCAGACAGAAAAAGACAAATACCATATAATTTCACTCATATGTGGAAGATAAACAAACACATAGATAAGGAGAACAGATTGGTGGTTACCAGAGGGGAAGGGGGGTGGGGGGGCTGGCACAAGGGTAAAGGGGCACGTGTGTATGGTGATGGATGGAAACTGGCCTACTGGTCGTGAACACCATGCAGTCTATACAGAAGTCAAAATACAGTGATGTACACCGGAAATTTATATAATGTTATAACCAATATGACCTCAATAAAAAAATTTAAAAAGAAAAAGTCAGTTGATTAGCAACCTTAAAAACAAAACAAAACAAAAATCCTGAGTTCTTCTGGCTGGTGTCCAAATTCTTCCTTCAACTGAGTCCGCTTTCCCACTTTCTTCCACGGCCCCCCAGCCCCACCGTCTGCCGTGGCTTTCTCTGTGCGCTAGGATGGTACCGAGCACCACTGCCGAAAGATTGACCGGTTCATGGAACTTGCGGGAACACATTCACAACACCAACAACAGCTGCTGGCAACCTGGAACAGAAGCGTCCTAGACAAGCTCTCAGTCATCCAACAGAAGGGGAGGAAGCAAAGAATCTGCTCAGGGAAGGATGATGATTTAGTTAGGGAGGGAATGTTTTTAGCATTTTTCTTTTGTATTTTGAAGCCTGGTGATATTTACATTGGAATTACGGGGGCTCTTAACTGCTTGGAATCAGGAAATAATAGTAAAGCAAATTCTGAAAGTAGGGCAGCATTTTAGAACTGACAGAGCTGCTGTGACGTGAGTTAGGCAACTGAGTGCATTTAATCAAATGAAGTACTTTAGAGAAAGGAAATTAGCACATTTATAAACAATTGCTATGATTTTTAAGACATTAGAGCAGCTTATGACTTATGAATGCAAAAATATAAAAGTTTCAGGAAATTCCTAATTGAAAATAACATTTTACATAAATATGTGTATTACATAAATACACGCACAACACACAGTGTCTTTGGAAGAATACTAAGAAGGTAAATGCGAGAGCCTATGAGGAGGAGAGAGCTGGGAAACTTTCACTCTATGTCCTTTTTAAACAAAGTGCAGATTTCATATTTATTTATTTATAGGTAAATGGTTACTCAATTTCTTTTAAATTCTTTTGGATTTGGGGGTGGAGGGGAAGTATGGAGTTTGTGTGTGTTTTGTAAGTAATACAATTCAATTTTATTTTATGGGGAAAGATAGCATTGTGTTAAGAAATTAAAGTTTGTCTACTTGAACTTTCATTAATAGATATTAAATAGTACATATAAAATTATAATTCATTCAAACCTTTAGTAAATTAAATAAAATAATTTAGCTTAATGCCATTGGAGAGGTATTATTGGGTGGGATGCACTTTGGACTTTTTTTTTAAATAAGAGATTATTGTAAATGATTCAAGGAAAATTCACATGAGTTTTAAAGAAATACCCAGACTAACAGTGTCCGGGGTACCCCAGTTTAGGAACTGTGGGTCCATAGTGGCTGCAAGGGAAAGAAAGACAAGTAAGTAGCTTTGACTTTTTCTACTGGCTTCTTGCATTCAGTGTGTATTGGAGAGGATAGTAGGATCTGATTGAACTGTGTACTTCCTTTAAAAAAATCTGTGAAATGGGATTCTCAGGATTTCAATTTCCTTTATGTGTAATTGAAGCTTCCATAGCTTTTCTTGATTAATTTTTTAGTGTGATTTCAATCTTCAATATATAGTATTCTCAAAGAACTAATTGTCATTAATCTCCATTCTGTTGCAAAATAATTGCTTTTTCCATTTTTATTCAGTAACTAAAGGCCTAGATAACCTTTGTGAGATGAATGAACTCAATAGATTTATGCTTTTTAAAAAATGCAAACATAGAATCAGTTAGATAAATGCTTATGATAACCACTTTTTCCAATACGAAAACATGGACATGATCTTACAGAAGATTTTTTCCTTATATATAAATGCACTTATATGGTCAGTCTTGCACAGGTTTGAAATCAATCATATTAGTTATACATTTATTAAATTGCCAGAAATCCAGGCCATATCGCTGCTGCACAGAAGTGTGTCTACGGGCTGTGATGGTCTCATCGTATAATCAGACCTTATGATCCTTAGTGGCCATGATTAACACATGCAAAGGTCTTTTACAAAAAGTCAAGTTTCTTTACAGATCTGAAAGCTTCAGACCAACAGCTTTTGAAAGCAGAGACCACGTCTCTGGGGCTTGCTTTCATTATCAGCTTTTCTAATCTTGAGAAAATGCTAGTAATTGGAGGGTTTTAGTTAATAGCATTCATTTTTTTTTTTCAGTCTCTACAAAAGCCAGCCAGGATGGACAAAGGAGAAAAAGTTCATAGGGCTGCGGGGCAGCATAATTAAGTGAATAGTGCCCTCTTGAGTTGTGCGACAAGGTGACTGCCAGTTTTAGGGTGTTTGCGAGAATTGGTGAGGTGAGTGTTGTGGGAGGAGTTAACTCCTCACAACGTTCGGCATCTTTGGTAGCAATGTCCTGGCTAGAAGCTAGGGCAGCTGTAATTTGGCCCTTCACCTCCTCGTAGCCTCTCTGAGCTCCTTGCTTACAGTGCTACAGACGCTCACCATTTAGTATTCCTGGTGCATCCTGGCGTGCTGCACACAGCAGGGAACACTGGTGATTGCCTGCAGGTGCTGGTGGGTGTGGGTGTACATGAGAAAGAAAGTAACTTAGGAGAAAATGCACAAGTTTATCATGATTTCATGTGCCTCAAGCCTTGACTTTGTGCTCATTATGTTTCTATTTTGTGAGAGGGAACAGAATCCTCATAAATAAATATGAAGACAATGTTTTCTTTGGTTGAAAGAGCAAGAAAGTAGCCACTTACTGTAAAAGGTTACGCTGTAAGGGAGGAATACCATTTTGTTACACTATTGCATTTAAAAAAGCATGCTAAAAAATAAAATAGTTATGAAAATGGATCTGTGAATTTAATAAAACTGTTAAAAATAGAAAATAATCATCAATTTTTTTTTTTTTGGTTTGTGAGGAAGATCGGCTCTGAGATAACATCTGCCAATCCTCTTCTTTTTTTGCTGAGGAAGACTGGCCCTGGGCTAACATCCGTGCCCATCTTCCTCTACTTTATATGGGACACCGCCACAGCATGGCTCAAGAAGCGGTGTGTCTGTGCGCGTCCAGGATCTGAACCGGCGAATCCCGGGCCACCGCAGCAGAGCGTGAGCACTTAACCGCTTGCGCTACCAGGCCAGCCCCAATCATCAATTATTTAAATGACCAGTTTCTAAGCTTTTAATAATATGAAATGAAACCAATGCTATAATAATTTTTTTGAACGCTGTAGTCACTGAAAGTAGAGGGTGAATGAAGAAATAATCAGAGATCAAGAAATGGAAGACCATCATGCACCAAAACAAACCAGAGGAGAATGACTGATATTCTTTCTGATTGATTTTTCTTGCTAAAGCTAGGAGGGAGGGAAAAACAAACGTCCAAGGGCAGATGGAGCTGTGAAGGACCGAAGAAGGTTGAGGAATATCACTCTCGTAAAGAGACTCAGGATATTATCCACAATTTAAAGCTACCGGAGGGCTGGCCTCGTGGCTTAGCAGTTAAGTGCGTGCGCTCTGCTACTGGTGGCCCGGGTTCGGATCCCAGGTGCGCACTGACGCACCGCTTCTCAGCCATGCTGAGGCGATGTCCCACATACAGCAACTAGAAGGATGTGCAACTATGACATACAACTATCTACTGGAGCTTTGAGGGAAAAAAAAAAAAAGGAGGAGGATTGGCAATAGATGTTAGCTCAGAGCTGGTCTTCCTGAGCAAAAAGAGGAGGATTAGCGTGGATGTTAGCTCAGGGCTGATCTTCCTCACAAAGTAAATAAATAAATAAATAAAGCTACCAGAGATGCTAATGGGTAAATTACTTCTAAGATAATAGACTTAGACTTCCTTTCTAACTAGATAATAGGCACTGTTTCTCTGACAAATGAAAAGGAACTATTATAGGGCCATCCCCGTGGCTTAGTGGTTAAGTGTGCGCGCTCCGCTGCTGGCTGCTGGTGGCCCCGGGTTTGGATCCCGGGTGCACACCAACGCACTGCCTCTCCAGCCATGCTGAGGCCGAGTGCCACATACAGCAACTAGAAGGACGTGTAGTTATGACATACAACTATCTACTGGGGCTTTGGGGGAAAAAATAAATAAATAAATAAAATTATTTAAAAAAAAAGAAAAGGAACTATTATAGATTAAACATTATTTAGTGATTCTTTTTTTCTCTTTTTTTTTTGTGAGGAAGACTGGCCCTGAGCTAACATCCGTGCCCATCTTCCTCCACTTTATGTGGCATGCTGCCTCAGCATGACCTGACAAGCGGTGCATCGGTGCGCGCCTGGGATCCTAACGCGGGCCGCCAGCAGCGGAGTGCACGCGCTTAACCACTATGCCACGGGGCCAGCCCCGTATTTAGTGATTCTTTAAGGCACAAAATAACAGCACAAACTTTTAAACTAACAGAGGCAATGAATGAGTAACACTGCGTTAGCGTTTTCTGGGTATCAGGCAGTGTTCTAACCACTTTTGATGATGAACTCATCTAATCCCCACAAGCGCCTGATTAGGGAGGTATAGTTTTAATCAGCATTTCACAGATGTTCACGGGGTTCCCTACGGTGCCCGAGGTAAGTGGAGAGCCAGGGCTCAAGCCCAGGCAGTCTGGCTCTGGCATCTGTGTGCGGAACACAGACGGGATGACGCACACGTTCCTTCCTCTGTGCCTTGGGTATTCCCATTTCTTCTCAAATCAGGGACCACATCCTCTATTTAGAAACAGAACATTTGGAGGCAGAGCAACCAGCTGGCTGACCGCTTCTTTTTTCCCTCTCAGCTCCCACAGGGAGGGAAAGTGTGGAGGGCTGGGACCGGAGCCCAAGCCTTGGACTTCTTCCGTGACATCACTGCTTACTCTGCCAGTCCCCAGAGCCCCTAGAACAGTGCTGTTCTTCTTTTTTTTTTTTTTAATTTATTTTTCCCCCCAAAGCCCCAGTAGATAGTTGTATGTCATAGCTGCACATCCTTCTAGTTGCTGTATGTGGGACGCGGCCTCAGCATGGCCAGAGAAGTGGTGCGTCGGTGCACGCCCGGGATCAAACCCGGGCGCCAGCAGCAGAGCGCGTGCACTTAACCGCTAAGCCACGGGGCCGGCCCAACAGTGCTGTTCTTAGACAAGTCCTTATCTGGTATATAACTTATAATAAAATAAAAGTTATTATATAACATTTATTTGTATGTTATTAAAACTTATAAAAAATAACCTATAATAAAAACACTATAAATAACTCGTAGTATTTCTGCTCCTTTTTTTAAAAAATGTGGATTTATGGTCATTAAAAGGAAAGCTGAATTCTGTAGTATTTGGCAATTTATAGAGAGCATCCATAAAACTGAATAACTGTCATGAGATAAATAAGACAGAAAAAGATTCCCTTCATATTCATACTTTGCTTAGCAGTGTACAAAACTCTTGCTTATATATTAATGCTTACAAACAAATTGAATTCTATTTCAATGTGTATTTTAGATTGATTTTTTTTCTCCTAAAATATGAGGACAAGAATTGTTAGGGAAACTTGATCTAGGTTTTCTAGTTCTCTATATTTGTTGATATATAACTCAGAAATTTATGAAAATGAAGTTCTCAGTTGTGGTAGATTAGCTTGCTGTTCAGCAGATAGCCACTCCCCGCACCCCCCCTTGGGGGATGCACCTTCCTGCCGCAGTGGGTCTGGGCTGGGCCCTGTGACTCGCTCTGGCCCATGGAATGAGAGCAGACTTGACAAGAGCAGAGGTTTTCAATGAGCTGGCATGGTTTGGCTTGCCCTCCTATGATCCTGCCATTTGCCATGAGAGGTGCATACCCCAGGTAGCCATTGTCCCCTTGATGCACTCCCAGAAAGAGAGACACAAGGAGTAGACCTGAGCCTTACCAGCAGCCTGAAGTAGAGCCATCCCAGCCAACTTGCTCACCTATGAGCAAGAACATGGATAGTTGTTGTAAGCCTCTGAAATTTTAGGGTTGCTTGCTACGCAGCGTTGTTGCAGCAGAGACCTGACCACTGTGGACATCTTTGTGGTGGTAGAAAAAGGAAGTCACGTTTACTAACAACATACAATGTGCCAATGGTTTTATGTTCAATAACCCACCCAATTCTTACAACAACCCCATGTGGTGGGAACTCTTATTATCCCACTTTATACATGAGGAGAGCAAAGCACAGAGCGATTAAGTAACCTCTCCAAGGTCACACAGCTAGTATAGTGAAGCGTAGATTTAAACCTAGGTCTATACGATTATAAAACCTGTGCTCTTTTCTCACTATGCCTCATATGTTATTGCATCATTTTTTAAATCCCAGAATGAGAATTTTAAAAATAAAAAATGTTAAAAATAATGCACAAAACGGTATTATTACTCCAACAATAACAAAATATTTTAAGAGGAAAACAACACTCAAGAGAAGAGGAACATTTGATTCTACATGTTTAGTCTAAATAGTAAATATTAACTATAAGAATAGAGGCTCATGGCACACTGGGACAAGCTCGAATTCAGACACCAGTGGCTATACTCGCGGCGAAAAAATATTTCTTAATGGACATTATTAAAAACCAAATGAATCTGGAAAGACTGTTTCCAAGTTTCTAGGAACATGGAGCTAAAGGTTTATTCTATTCTGTAATTATTGTGACAAACTGTACACACTTGTCTCGAGAGTTATTAATTCTTTCATTCATCCAAAGAGGTCTTGGGTCAGAGCCTGGTCCAGCAATGGTCCAGGATGCCGTGGGCGACAAAGTCTGTGACATGTAGTTTCTGCCCACAGTGACATGCGATTTTCTTGGGAAGCCCAGAAGTGGGCTGAGGCTTATCGCGTTGCTCCTCAACCTGTTCCTGTTCCTTTTGGTGGAGGGGTGAAGTGGAAGGAAAGGGGCCACAGCTATTGGAGATGCTGCTACATCGGTCCTTTACCTACTTTTCCCGTGGCTGCCACTGCTGATCTCTCTCTCTCCTTACAGCCAGTGAGAGAATGGGTGGGTTACGCTCCCCACTGCCCCATCCTACTGGGAGAGTGAAAGAAAGAGGGGAGACAGGGCAGCAGGGCCCCTGGCTCCCAGGAGATGTGACAATTTCTCTGCTCACCTTCGCACTCTCTGGCTGGTGGGTGGGGAACGGAGGTAACCTTGCACCCTCTGTCCCCTGGCTCTGTGCCCCTCCCCTCATGCAGCGGCCCTCCTGTCCTCCCCCTGCAGGAGGAGGCTGCTGCTCTCCAGCTGTCGCCCCACTTGACCCACCCCAAACCCCTTCCTCCCGCCTGCTTCTCCTCAGCAGCACCAGCACCCCACACCATCGTCCTAGCTTCCTCACCTTAAAATTCGCTCTAGCTCACATCAGAAGGACTCTGATGACTTAATTCATACTGTGATTTTGGGAAAATGCCTTACTTTATTTTTTTCCTGTTTTTCTTTTTCCTCGAGGGACCAATTAAATGTCCTATTTGGATAAATTGTAAAAGGTAGGACTTCAGAGACCAAGAAATATGAAATAATAACAGGTAAAGCTATTGAATGCCATGTGCCAGGCAAATGTATTACCTCGTTTAATTCTCATAACAACCCAACATGGTAGGTACTGTTATTATCTTCACTTTACAGAGGAGAAAACTGAGGTACAGAAAAGTTAATTGAGTGGCCCAAGTCCATGCAGCTAAGTTGCGAAGCTTTAGAGCTCATTCCTAACATCTGCTGTGAAAGAGGCAAGAAAGCTTCTGTGAGTGCTTTCCCAGAGCCCACAGTGCATAGCCCAGAGATGATGCTTCCACCACTGCAAAGACTGGCCAATGTCCTGGGGACAAATATTGAGACGGACATTGTCTAATGCTGTCTACTTGTTGAGGACAGTACAGACATACAGATATCATTCAAGTCAAGGAGCCCTACCGGCCTGGTGGTGCAAGCGGTTAGGTGCGCACGCTCTGCTGTGGTGGCCTGGGGTTCGCTGGTTCGGATCCCAGGCGTGCACCAATGCACCACTTGTTAGGCCATGCTGTGGTGGTGTCCCATATAAAGTAGAGGAAGATGGGCACAGATGTTAGCCCAGGGCCAGTCTTCCTCAGCAAAAAAGAGGAGGACTGGCATTGGATGTTAGCTCAAGGCTGGTCCTCCTCACCAAAAAAAAAAAAAAAGTCAAGGAGCCCTAGCTTTTGAAGGTACCTGAGAGATTATTTTGTTCAACCCCATCAGTTTACAAATAGAATCAAAGAAGGTTAACTGATTTTGATACCAAACCTCTTACTCTCAAGTTCGTGTGCCTGATGCACAATAAGCCAATCACTGAGACACCCAGTGCTTGGAGATGGAGAAAAGTTTATTTGAATCCGCCAAAACGAGAAGGCAGGAGGATAGGTTCTCTCAAATCCACCTTCACAAGAGAAGAAAGCAGGGGCTTTTATAGAGCTAAGGGGCTTGAGAGGAGGAGTTTTGGAGAAACAAAGGGGAAATCCTGTTTCTTTTACTCCAGATAAGCCCTTGGGCAATCTGACTACTGGACATCAGCTGGGGGCTGGTTATCTGGTGGTCATAACTTCCTTGAAGGCATTCTTTTCTTCTGCAAAACAAGCTCATAAATCCTTCTGACACTTAAATCACCCCTCAGGTTGAACAAAGAACAGCAAATTAACAAGATTAGCTTCTTTTCATCTGTCTCTGTGTTGGGAACAAGGTCGAAGGGTAATTCTGCTCTTATTGAATATTTACAGTAACCCTCAGGTACCTGGCTTCTTTGGTTGTCTCCTCACAACCTGTCCAGTGACCTTAAAGTGTCAGCCATTCACCCGCTCTTTCCCACCCCTCATCATATGATTGGTTATTGAATTATAATGACCCTCAACCTCAAAACATCTGTCCCATTAATTGTCTGTTTCTTTTTTGTGTGTGTGTGTGTGAGGAAGATCAGCCCCGAGCTAACATCTGATGCCAATCCTCCTCTTTTTTGCTGAGGAAGACTGGCCCTGGGCTAACAACCGTGCCCATCTTCCTCTACTTTATATAGGATGCCGCCACAGCATGGCCTGACAAGCAGTGTGTCGGTGCGTGCCCAAGGTCCGAACCTGTGAACCCTGGGCCGCTGCAGCGGAGCACGTGCACTTAACTGCTACGCCTCTGGGTTTGCCCTAATTGCCTGTTTCGGCCCCCAGCGTCAACCAGGTTCCTCACGGCCTCACACTTGAACCAACACAAGGAACTTATCTGGCCTCCCTGCCTCAGTCTCTCTTTCCCCATTCCCTCTATTTCTCTCTCTCTCTCTTTTTTTTTTTTTTTTTGGTGAGGAAGATTGGACCTGAGCTAACATCTGTGCCCATCTTCCTCTATTTTGTATGTGGGATGCCACCACAGCATGGCTTGATGAGTGGTGCATAGGTCTGCACTCAGGATCCGAACCCATGAACCCCAGGCCGCTGAAGTGGAGTGCATGAACTTAACCACTACACCACAGGGCTGGCCCCTCTCTATTTCTCAACAAGCACACACAATTATCTGCTCATCTTCCTTGAAGCCTGGCTTTTTATCTTGAGCACAAACCTGGGGTACAAAGGCCTGGATTTGAATTCCAGTTTTACCATTCTATCACTAAACAGACTCAGCTATGTGGTTACACCCAAAACAGGTGGGATGAGACCAGAGTGGGGTTACAGCTCAGCCCATGGCTGAGCGGGGCAGAGCATCGACCTGCATCACTGGGGCCCAGCAGGCAGCCTGGCAGATTGGTACCAAGAGATGTAATTAGCGACCGTTAGAGCCAGCAGTTTTAGGTTGCTGTGAGCACAGTCAGAGGGGGAACCAGGAGGGAGTGGGAGGGATGACGAAGAGAAAGGGAATCTTCACATCCACTGCCTATTTCATTTCTCAGTGAAACCTCTCCCCTCCCTACAAATGGAAGCAGAAATGAAACTTTAGCCAGAGCTGAGGGTTGCAGCCGGGCAGGAAGACTAGAATTAAGAGAAAGCCCTGTCTGTGAATGTGAAAACCACCTCCGCTCCTGACAATTCCAAGGTGCAGAGTGGGGGGAAGGGAGCACAGCTCAGGGGGTCCAGGGCCAGGCACACACATTCAGACGTACACCCGCCACCCTGGAGAAGTGGGACCCCTGCCGTGGGCGGGCCGTTCTAATGACCCCACGCCGGGTACCTTGAACACAAAGGGAGAAGCGAGCTCACTGTGTCCTCAGGCAAGAAGGTACGTTTACAGATGAACCTGTGACTAAGGAGTATCAGTTGCTCCATTCCAGGAATGGGCCAGATTACTAAAGATTAAAACAGTTTAGGGAAACGGGCAGAAACCAGGCTAATGAAATTCATTCTCACAAAGCTGGAATGTCAGGCACTGAAGTAGAATCTATACTACATTTCAATGGCACCTTACTGGGTAGAATAGCTGGAAATAGTGAGGACAGAGCCCTCGGGGTAGATAGTCCTATCATTAGGAGTCTAGTTGCCAACAGGGTTTGGAGCGAAGGAAGCAATGGTGCCCTCTGTAAAAGAGTTTCTCACATCTCGTTTAGATCCTGGGTGCCATCCTGGGCTTGTAGCTACCCAGAAACGGAGCATTGTGTTAAAAGGGGGAGCCAGAGAAACAGCAGGGGAGGTTGATCTGAAGCTCAAGGATGGGCTCAAGTATCTGTTAAGGCATTTTTCACCCTCTTCCTTAGCTGAGGACAAGAAGCTCTCAATTCTGGCTCTGGGGTCACGAGTTTCAGAGATATGACTTCTAAATTGATTACAGGGAGAGAGCAGCTGATTTGAGGTGAGAAAAAGGAAATGGAGTAACTTTGAAGTTAGCATTAATTTGAGCAGTCAGAGACCTACGAGCTCAGAGTGGGCTACACCTTCATGAAATCAGAAACAGCCTCACAGCACAGACCTATCCCGTCAGCAGGGCCACGAAGCAGAGATGGAGCGCGAGGCCACAGAGTGTGCTCCCAGAGAGTGGGAGCTGGGCATTTCCTCCCTCTTTGTCCAGCTAGAAGGCAATTTTCTGATGACCGATGATTGACCGAAGTTTGAACCCACATTCTAAAACCCTGCTCTCTCCTTCCCATATGCAATGAGAGAGGAAGAAAGAGAGAAAAATCCCTTACACCTGTGTCCTGCACTAGGCGCCTCTCCAGAAACTCAAGGGTGGGTTTGGAAGCAATTAACTGTTTCTCCAAGTTGTTTCTTTTTCTTTTGTATGTTAAGGAAATGTAACCACCAGCCATCCTGAAACTGGCCAAGCCTCACCACAAGAGCTACACACATGACCTTTGCCTTACCTTTAATGCTAAGATCTCTCCAGAAGGAGCTTAGGCCTTATTACTACAACCTGCACTGTATGTGGAAGCAGGTTTTCCAGCTGAGCCTGAGCAAGCGAATACTCATTCACCATCGGAAATAAAAGTTCCTGCTTCCCTTTGTTTGAGGACTTTGGAAATGATTCCTCATGGCCTCCTATTTGCTGCAAATACTCTTTACTTTGCGAGACAACTTCCACTGATGTAGTCTTACTTAACTCACTAGGAAGAAGGCCCACTCGGTTGGGTAACACCTGCACTGGCCAGTATCGTGGCTGTTGGGCACTTAAAATGCGGCTGGTCCTGTACGTGTAAAATACATACTGGGGGTCTGAGAAAAGAACGTAAGGTAAAATAGCTCATTAATAATTTGTATGTTGATTGTCTATTGAAATGATATTTCCGATATGCTGGGTTAAATAAAATACATTATTAAAATAAATTACCCTTTTCTTTTTACTTTCTTTTTTTTTTTTTTTAAATTTTTATTTATTTTCCCCCAAAGCACCAGTAGATAGTTGTATGTCGTAGTTGCACAGCCTTCTAGTTGCTGTATGTGGGACGCGGCCTCAGCATGGCCGGAGAAGTGGTGCGTCGGTGCATGCCCGGGATCCGAACCCGGGTCACCAGCAGCGGAGCGCGTGCACTTAACCGCTAAGCCATGGGGCCGGCCCTCTTTTTACTTTCTTAACATAGCTGCTAGAAGATTTAGATTCACACGCAGCTTACATTGTGTTGAACAGCCCAGCTTTAGACTTTCAGATCGTGGAGCACATGTCTAGGGCAGCAGTTTGCATTCCTCTTGTTAAATTTCAGGAGGGAGGAGCAAACTGATAAACTAGAAATGTGTTTTCGCTTTCCTTTCTCAGGAATATAATCTCTAACTGCTCGGGCCCAGTGTTGTCAATGGGAGTGAATGTTTGGGGCCCATGAAAGCTCATGGTACAGAAATGTAATTACTACTATTTAAGAAACGCAGCTGGGAGAAACAAAGGACACAATGAACAAGACGAATTCTTCGATGTGAATTAAATTAAACCCATAAAGTCCATATAAACCTACACCATGGCTTGTGAAAACACTATTTATCACAGAAGACAGAAAAATACCATCATTTATTCATCTTTGTAAGCTAGAGCAAACTGAGAAAACGCTCATCCAAAGACAACACTAAACTCTCTGTTGCGTCCCAGGCCGTTGCATCTGAAAAAAGAAAAAATAAATGCAGAACTCTTTCTGATGGAGGATTTCTTTTTTTCCTGAGTGAGTCAGAGAACAGACTGTGGTCTAAACCAAAAAAAAAATTAAGACTTATGCAACGGGTACAGGCCTGTGGATGGGTGTGGAATTATTCATGAAGCTACAAGGCTGGAGAAACACTCCCTTTTGGGTACAGGCCTGTGGATGGGTGTGGAATTATTCATGAAGCTACAAGGCTGGAGAAACACTCCCTTTTCTCCCCTCTGGAAAGACCGATATGAGGCAGAATTCTGGCAGCCCAGGTGCATTCTTACTTGGCAGCTGCTCTTTTAAAATCACAAATATGAGAAGCAATCACTTGCAAGGCACAATGTTTTTTATGTTGTTTTTTAAATGAGAAAACTGAATTATATAAACACACAAACTAAAAAGTGATTATAAAAACAACTAAATGTGTATGGTTCCAGACAATTCTAGGCATTCTAGACACTACTAGTATTGAAATTTACCAATACAAGAAATGAGGTTATGAACTATTTTGGGGTTAAGACAGACAGCTGGGTAATTTACACACATTCAACACCCTCATGGAGACCATCTAATACTTCTTTTTAAACTTGTTGAGGGGCTGGCCTGGTGGTGTAGTGGTTAAGTTCTTGTGCTCTGCTCCGGAGGCCTGGGGTTCTCAGGTTCAGATCCCGGGCATGGACCGACATACTGCTTGTCACGCCATGCTGTGGCGGCGTCCCATATAAAGTAGAGGAAGATGGGCATGGATGTTAGCCCAGGGCCAACCTTCCTCCGCAACAAGAGGAGGATTGGCAACGGATGTTAGCTCAGGGCTGATCTTCCTCACAAAAATAAATAAATAAATAAATAAATAAATAAATAAATAAACAAACTTGTTGAAAGGTAAGTGACTCGAAACTCTTTCATTCTCTGCTTTAGGAAAACAGCTACAATTCTACTCAAAAGAGCAACATTTTCAGTAGGATGTCGAGTGACCTTGGGCCGTGTTGGCAAAGCACAGTGAGAAGACACCCCATTGAAGGTCAAACTTGGCCTTTTTAAAAAGCTCTTCTAAGTGAACCCTAGAGGTTCCTTTAGGTCAAAATAGATTAACTGGTAGGTTTGGGTGCTGACAATGGTTTTAAGTCTTACTAATCTTCTCTGGAATGAAACCAGATGATTCAAAGAGAAAAGAGCGTCTGGAACAGTTACTAATCCCTGAGTTCTGTTCTTTTTGTACTAAAAAATGATTACTAGCTTCATGAAATTGCTTTGTTTTAAATCACTGGCAGTATTGCTAAATGTATTTAGATTGTGTCACTGAGTGATCACCCCTGAATTTGTGAAGATTTCATCTACCTGCTCAAAAACTATAGTCTGTACTGCCGAGACTCTTGGTCTAACGTGTATTAGAATTTAGAAAGAAAATACACAATACAACAGATTTTAAAGTACCTTTAGTTTTCTTTAACTGTTGTGCTTATCATGATGTACAGAAATTTGAGAACCAGAAAGAATCTTTGTGAAGACAGCAGGACAGGATACAGGCAATGGCCCCCAATTTCCTGAGTTCTGAACCTGGCTCTGCGACTTAACAGGTGAGTAACATCAGGCAAGTTATTTAAATTCCCGGACACTCCGTTTCCCTTGTCTGTAAAACAGCAATAATCACAGTAACAGTGTCTACTTTATAGAGTTATAGAGGTTAAGTGAGATCATGTACGTATCTGCATAAGGAGGGACTCGATAATTGCTGGCTATCATAATTTCTTAATCCAGTCCTTGTGTCTCCCAGGGGGGGAACCGGCAGGAGGGAGACCCGCCGGTGTCCCACCGTTAAGTCGATAAGTCACGACAGAGCCACAGCCGGAACTCAGGAGTTGTCCCCTTACCGCTTCTCCACAACTTCCGCTTTGGACTTTAAAACTAATTTCCATAGTTCTAGTGCCCTTTTTTTTGTTGTGGACCCCAAATACAACTGAATATAAACACCTACAAAGCCAGAAAATACATCTTGCATTTTAATAATTAGGAACATTATGAAATTGACTAAATTGTAATAGATACGTATGCTAAGAGACCAGTAATTAGCATGAGTTAATAATTTTTCTTTAAATCTCAACATAATCTAGAAGGCTTCCAATGTGCTTGCTCTACTTCTGATCTCATTCCACATGTTTTCTTTCAGCTTGTCTCCCTCTGGTGGATTTAAAAAAAATACTTGCCTTTATTTTCAGAAGAACTATGGATTATTTGGGACAGGTCTTGCTTGAGGTAAGAGTTCATCTGTTGTCAGCCTGGTCCATGTTGTGGAACTTCTAGAAAACCATCTTTCCTGGGTGGGAGTCTCTGCAGAGGCTCGACTTCAGGGAGGGTAGAAGTAGGCCCAGCACCTCTGCTCCCTGACGCCTCTGCGAGCACCAAGAAGCACGTGCAGAGACACGAAGGTGACTCGGAGAATGACGAGTGATTTGAAATGACTGGGCATAAAGTACAAGAGATTAGGTGTGGAGGCTGTGGTGAGAGACGAAGGGGAAGGGTAAGCAGGGACCAAAGCACAGGGCCTTTTTTTTTTTTTTTAAAGATTTTATTTTTTCCCCCCAAAGCCCCAGCAGATAGTTGTATGTCATAGCTGCACATCCTTCTAGTTGCGGCATGTGGGACTCAGCCTCAGGATGGACGGAGAAGTGGCACCTCGATGCGCACCCGGGATCCGAACCCGGGCCGCCAGCATTGCAGCGCGCGCACTTAACCACCAAGCCACAGGGCCGGCCCAGCACAGGGCCTTTTAAGTTATGTTTGAATTTTATTTTGTAGGTAATGGGGTTGTATTAGATAGGATTAGCCTGCAAAAACAGAAAACCCACATAAGTGGCTTTTAAAACAAAAAGCTTATTTCTGTCTGTGTAAAAGAAGTCAGGAAGTACGCAGTCCAGGGTTTGATGTGGAGTCATCAAAGTCATCAGTGATCCAGGCTCCTTCCAATAACTACTCCATCCCTAGGGTGTGGCCTTTGTCCTTATGATCCAAAATGGCTGCCAGAGCTCCAGCCATCATACGCATTTATGCAACTGGACATCTACATTGGCACCTAAATCTCAATTTTCCCAGAAAATAAACCAACTGATTTCTACTCCCAAACCTCTTCTTCCCTTTTGTTCTCCACCTCCCCATTTTACTAGAAGAAAGAGCAATGAAATGAGACTGAGAAGGAGGTGTAGGAGACTCTGGAGCTGAGCAAAGAGAGTTCGGAAAACGATAGAAGAGTGATTTAAAATGGAGTGATGACCAGTCATGCTAAATGCTGCACAGAGGTCAAGACACACGAGATCTGAAGGTCGGCTTTTACAGAGCTGGCAGGAAGGTTATCCGTGACCTTGTGTTACTGCACCAGGTTCGTTTTGCCTGCCGCCCAGAAAGCCAAGCCCCAAGATGACGAGATTGCAGAGAGAGAGGGTTTAATCACAGGGCAGCCAAGTGAGGAAACGGGAGACTGAGTCTCAAATCAGCTTCCCCGAAAATAGGGACTCAGGGGTATTCATGGGGTAGGGGGCAAGGTGGTCTGAAGTGTGGAGATAGATGATTGGAGGTGAGGAGAGGTGAGGTGATTGATGATGTACACAAGCATAGTCAGACTTCATGCCTCTTCATAGGACGCATGTTCACAAAATGGCGGCGTTGGCATGACCCCAGGGTGGAGTTTTTAGCCCCTTGACATCAAAAGGTCGCTTATCAGACATCTGCTCAGGCCCAGTTGATGGGCCGGTGGTCTCAACCGGCCTGAAGGGGACAAGGGGTTCTAATTCCTGAAAAACAGCTCAAACATCCATTACCATGGTGACCCAGGCTTCAGGGAGATGTTACCTAGTGGGAGTCAGATAGCATATTGCCTAAACAGCACAGTTAACAATGGGCGGGGGGAACAGCTAAAAGCTACAATCAGCAATTGCAAAAAGGAAAAGAAAACTTTTAGTTCCCAGCTACTTAGTCATCAATGGCTAACTGTTTGCGGGTTTCACTTGGCCAGGGGCGCCTGCACGTTTGTTGCAGAGCAGAGCTGATTCAACGTTGAAGCTCCTAGACTGCCACCGCATCTTTCTTGCCTCTCACTAGTGTGTTAATGCTGGAGTAGCTGGCAGTAAACTGAGAAGTGGAGGGAAGGGTAAGGGAGAAGAGAAAGCGAGTGTTGGCCTTCAGGAAACTCACAGGAAGAGAGGAGTGTCCCGTGCTCGTCCTTGTCGTGGCTGGGACTTACCACCTACCTTGAGGTCAGCCTCGGCTAAGAAAGAGCTGAAGACATCCCGGCTGCGTTTGTGGGAAAAGGCCCGGACTCTCTGACCCTCGGTTCTGCTCCTTTAGGCCTGTTCTGTGTTTGCTGGACACCTGATTCTCTGGGGCCGCAATGTCCCTCTTCCTCCTTGGTTTTAACACCAGGCGTAAGCAGGGACCAAATCACAGGGCCAGCTACCGGCGGTCTTAACTTCTCAAATCACAGGGCCAGCTACCGGCGGTCTTAACTTCTCAGCAGCTTCTTCATGACAGTCTCGTGTTCTCCTGGCTTCTACCACTTCCAGCTGCCCGGGCCGACAACCCTGACCGAGGCCGCCTCTACGACAGGAATCCAGTGTGCGCCACACCCCGACACCTGCTACCCCCGTGGAAATGAGGAGGGATGGAGGGAGAGAACAGGAGGCAGAGGGCAAGGAGAGGCTGGGGGCTTCTTCTCTTCTTGTCAGACGAGAAAGATGCTGACAGTAGAGGGAAGATGGGAATTTGATGTAGGGAGGCCCCGGGGAGGTGGGATGAGAAGCCAGCAGACAGGTGTGGGACTGGCCCCTCGCAGCAGGAGGGACACCTATTTCTCTGAGGTCAGAGCTTAAGTGAAGCAGAGTTTGCAGCTGGTGGTGAATGAGATCAAAACGAAGAAACAAATATCTTCAGCAGAGTTATCCTAAGTGGCTGGCGACAGTTGGTCTGATTAATTCACATTTATGGAGTCCATATGTTCCATGCACTGTGCTTGCAATTTTCATACACATTATCTTTTTTAATTCTCACAAATATTTGACAGTTCACTGTATGTAGTCAAAATATATATCAATTTAAATTTATATACAGTAATGTCATTTTTAAAAGCACTTCACATGTATTATCTAATTTGATTTTTCTAGCAATTGTTGATGTATCATCTCCTCATTTTACAGGTAAAGAAGCCAAAGCTCAGAGGAGTAAAGTAATTTGAGTGGCAAGCAGGTTTTATGACTTTAGATTCCCAAAGGAACCATTATTTTATTTTATTTTTTTGTGAGGAAAATCAGCCCTGAGCTACCATCCGATGCCAATCCTCCTCTTTTTGGTGAGGAAGATTGGCCCTGGGCTAACATCCGTGCCCATCTTCCTCTACTTTATATGGGACGTGCCACAGCACGGCTTGATGAGCAGTGCGTCGGTGCGCGCGGGGTTCCGAACATGTGAACCCCGGGCAGCTGCAGCGGAGTGCACGCACTTAACCGCTACTCCACCGGGCCGGCCCCAGGAACCATTATTTTAATGAGTCAAATTTGAAAACAGGTTTGAAATATAGGGCATTTTAGACAGTCGCTGTATTGGCAGTAGCACGTACTCCCTCCGCCTGAGCGGGAGAGCAGAGCTCAGATACCGCCAGCTGCTTAGGGGTGTTGGAGAGGGCGCTGCATCCCTAAGTCAGGCAGGAGTTAGCCGCCGACTCAGAGGAACTCAGGCTTCAAATGAAATGAGGGTCATTCAGGTTGCTCACCCTATGAATGCTGTGCTGGCCAAATCTGCATTTTCTAGATTCCTTTTTCTTGTCTTCTTTCAAAAAGTGTACAAGATTTGAAGTCCTAAAAAATTTAATCGAATTGGAGCAAAGTGGAGGTTAGTACTGCTCCCCCTTAGAGATTGCTTTTCATTGCTCTCTCCTGATTTTTAATCGAGTACAGTAAGTCTATCACAAAGGGACTCAGCATTTCATCTTGTGGTTATTTCTAGGAATTAAATTATAATCCTTATCCTTCATAAAGTGAGATGTGTCATTATCAGGATAACAGAGAGCCCATAAAACGCATGATCCCGCTTCCTCAGTCCTCGCCTTGCATGGGTTTTTTCAGTGTTTTGGAGAGATATAGCAGGCTATGCAATTTAGTGGCTTACGTTTATTGAGCATTAATCCCATGCCAGGCTCTATCTAAGCACTTGGCATATTTTCTAATTTAATCCTCATGACAAGTCTGTAGGGTAGGTAGCATTAGCATCTGCAATTTCCAGGTGAGGAACCGGAGGCACCCAGAAGTGACTTTCTCTGCTGCTCAGCTGTGGACATTTGAAGAGAGGAGGATGTGAAGAGAGAAACACCATCTCAGTGTAATAAATAAAAAATCAAAATCCCTCTCCTGTAACCTGGAGGTGCTCACAGGTGGCCCTTGATTCTGTGAGTATTATTCCTGTGGTTGGAATTAAATTGGGAGCTTCTAACAGAGCAAGAACAAGAAGAGTGAAGTGTGGCTAGTGTTATAATAAGGTCCTGTGCCAGGCTCTGAGGAGACGGACAGACAGACAAGGTGCTGCTCTGTCCTGGGCTCACAGTCTCGGGGCAGATTGTGGTTTGGTCTGTAGGCCATGCATTGTCTGGGCCTACTTAATTCATAACTATAACTTTAATGGACACAATAGTTGTAAAAGAATTTATTATTTTTTCCCTCGTTTTTAATGTTTAAAGCATTCTCTCATGGCTGGGCATTGGGAGTTGTTCTAGTTTTTTTTTTTAAATTATAATTTTTATTTATTTATTTATTTTCCCCCAACTACCTATTTCCCCACTAGGTAGTTGTCCATCATAGTTTAACATCCTTCTAGTTGCTGTACGTGGGACGGGGCCTCAGCATGGCGGGAGAAGTGGTGTGCTCGTTGGTGCGCGCCTGGGATCTGAACCCCGGGCCGCCAGCAGCGGAGCGCGTGCACTTAACCGCTAAGCCACGGGGCCGACCCAAGGGAGTTGTTCTAGTTTGGGACCAGTATGGATAGATAATTTTTCCTGCATACTTTTTGGTTTATACTGAAATATTTTCTTAGAATAAATCTTTTTAGTGTAGTTACTAGGTCGAGGAGAGTGAATATCTTTATGGTTCTTCCAATACATTATTATATCGCTTTCTAGAAGGGTTTATAATTTACCTAACAAATATTTATTAAGCATCTACATATATCAGGCCTTATATTAAGCACTGGGGCTACACTATGAACAGATATGGTCCATGTCCTCAAGAAGCATACCAATTTATGTCACTAGAAATGTATACTTTTAATTTGATGCAAAATCACCAGCACCAAAACTAAAAAACATTTTTTTTCACTTGTACCTAATTTTTTTTACACTTGCGTTTAATGGTTGGGTGTTTAAGTTCTATTTTTTTTTTCTTGTGAGGAACATTAGCCCTGAGCTACCATCTGAAGCCAATCCTCCTCTTTTTTTCTGAGGAAGGTTGGCTCTGGGCTGACATCTGTGCTCATCTTCTTCTACTTTATATGGGATGCTTGCCAGCATGGCTTGACAAGCGGTGTGTTGGTTTGCGCCCAGGATCCAAATCTGTGAACCCTGGGCCCCTGAACCGGAGCGTGCGGTGCTTAACCGCTATACCACCATGCCAGCCCCTAAATTCTATTTTTATATGAAATTATTTTTGTGCGTATATGAATTCTTTTTTGTGTGAAATACCTTCGCCCATTTTTATATAAAAAATTTTATATTTATTTTCTTTTTTTTTAACAATTTTTATTTATTTATTTATTTTCTTATTATTTTTTTTGTGTGTGTGTGAGGAAGATCAGTCCTGAGCTAACATCCATGCCAATCCTCCTCTTTTTGCTGAGGAAGACTGGCCCTGAGCTAACATCTATTGCCAATCCTCCTCCTTTTTTTCCCTTTTTCTCCCCAAAGCCCCAGAAGATAGTTGTATGTCATAGTTGCACATCCTTCTGGTTGCTGTATGTGGGCCACTGCCCCAGCATGGCCAGACAAGTGGTGTGCTGTAGTGTGTCCGGGATCCCAACCCGGGCCGCCAATAGCGAGCTTGAGCACTCAACCGCCAAGCCATGGGGCCGGCCCATCTTATTCTATTTATAAACTTATCTTCCTTAAAAAGTTGAAAGAGATCTTTACATCTGCTGTGACATTTAATGTATTTTTTCTAGTTAGCTGAAATTTTATTTTTATTATTTTGAATTACACATGTTTAAAATTTTTATGCATTTGAATTTGTCAGTCTTCCTCTGCCATATCTTCTTTTGCTTCTAAACTGAATGCTCAGGCCGGCCCAGTGGCGTAGTGATTAAGTCTGGTGCCTTCTGCTTTGGTTCGCTGGTTCGGATCCTGGGTGCAGACCTACACCGCTCGTCAAGCCATGCTGTGGTGGCAATCCACATACAAAGCGGAGGAAAATGAGCATAGATGTTAGCTCAGGGACAATCTTCCTCAAGGCAAAAAAAAAAAAAGATTGTCAACAGATGTTAGCTTGGAGTGAATCTTCCACACCAAAAAACAAACAAAAACAAACTACAAAAAAACTCCTGAATGATCATTTTCCTGTAGATCTGATCAATACCATATTCTTTTTTCTGATGGCTTCTCTATCACTTAATTTTAACGAAATTTTAGAATGATATTTAGAGTGAGTTTTAGAATGAGTACTTTAACTTCCATTCACTTTTTCTATATAGTTAGAGCCACTTCTGGTTTCCCTTTCTATCCCATTGAATATATTTACATTATCTGCACTTTTTGCCATTTAAAATACATTATTGCTTTATAATATCTGTTTGACTAGAGTCCCTCTCACTAATCTAGTTACTTTTCAGAATGTATTTTTGTTATTTTTTTCATGTTTCAAAATCTTTTTGTAATATTTATTGAACCTGAGTTAAATATTATGACATGGGCTTTGAAACTCTAGTTACACCACTTGCTAGTTGTCTGATCTTTTACAAGTTTATTAACTCTGAACTTTAGTTCCTCATCTGTAAACTGGGGATGATACTAATATTTACCTCGTAAGATTTCAGGGTTAAATGAAAAACTCCATGTAAGGCATTTAGTACATTTCCTATTTCACGCTTTTCACAGGAAATACTAGAAAAGTGTTAATTATTATGATAAACTTGGGGGTAAACAGCCATTTTTTACATGCGAAGTTTTCGATGTAAGGCGGATAGACTATGCTTCTTTTACATCGAGGCTCGACAAGAGTAGCGCTGCCACTTTTCTCATTTCAACCTCTTTTAAATGGGCTGCCACCACCGGCCAGTACCTCGCCCCTTCCTCGCCGCTTTCCCCTTGAAAGCGGCCCAAGCTCCACGTGTGAGCGGGTCCCGGGGGCGGGGCGGGACCCGTTGCCTAGGAGATGAGGGCGGGGCGGGCCTGCGACCCAACCACCGGGGCTTCCGGGGGCGGGCGGAAGCGAGGGCACGGCGCCCGACGCGACGACCGGCAGCCAATCAGAAGGTGGCGCGCCCATTCAAATGGCGGCGGCCGCGGGAGCCGGCTGAGTGGCGCGGGGACGGCCCCAGGGAGGTGTCCGCGGGGGAAGCTCGCGGAAGGGCGAGGTCTCGGTGCTGGGGGCTTGCGTGCGGACGCCTTCGCCACCGCGGCCGCCGAGGTGCGGGCGGCTGGGCCAGCTCGGTCCCCCACGAGCCCCCGACCCGGGTCGGGGCGGAGGGGACCCCGAAGGAGGGCGCGGGGTGGCGCCTCCAGGGAACCGGTAAGCCGGACCCAGGGCCCTCGGCCACAGCTTCCCCGAGGGAGTCCTGCCCGGTCGGTTGGCGTAAGAGGAACATTCGCGGTCACAGCCGTAATGACCAGTGAGGACACGTCCCCGGGGATGTCGGGGTTCGGGTCGTGACCTCCCTTCCTCCTCTCCTCCCAGTCCCGGTTAAAGTCGGGGGAGAAACTTCCCAGAAGAGCCACACGCGTGTCTACCTGGGTAAGTAGCTAACCATTTTCAGCTGCGCTAGAATTGCCACACTCTTTTCTTTGTTTATTTCCATAAGAGGAAGGCTCTGTGCTCTCAGTTAAAAGGTTGACGGGAGATGCTTATGTCCTGGCGAATTTTTCGTAATCATTGTTATTTATTTAGAACTTGAAAAGACTGAGTTAAAACTTCTGTTCTTTCGTTCCCTGATAGCAATGATTTATGGAGTAGTTGGAGCAAGTGTCATTTTACAAGTTAGAACCAGGCATGCAAATTTAAAGACTTGTTTACATCCTTGTAACCAGTTTGATGCGGAGTTGACTAGAAGCCAGGCCTCTTAGCTGTCGTTGTTTTCTTTCTTTTGATGAAAATAATAAGAATAGTAAGAAGTTTTCACATATCGAGGTATATGGGGAATCCATTCTGGTTTAAATCTGACTTGGCTTAAAACTTGTTTTTCCCGGATCAGTCCTCAGCTCAATAAATATCACCCTTTCTTTTTTTTTAAATTGAGGTAAAATTGCTTTATAACATTGTATAAATTTCAGGTATACATCATTATATTTCAATTTCTGTGTAGACTACATCACGTTCACCACCCAAAGACTACCATCCATCCCCATATGCATGTGCAAGTCACCCCTTTCGCCCTCCTCCCTCCTCGCTTCCTCTCTGGGAGCCACCAATCCAATCTCTGTCTCTATGTGTGTGTTTGTTGTTTTTATCTGCTATTTGTGAGTGAGATCATACCGTATTTGACTTTCTCTGTCTGACTTATTTTGCTTAGCATAATACTCTCAAGTTCCATCCATGTTGTTGCAAATGGCAAGATTTCATCTTGTTTTAATAGCTGAGTAGTATTCCATTGTTATATGGACCACATCTTCTTTATTCATACCTTGATGGGCACTTAGTTTGTTTCCAAGTCTTGTCTATTGTGAATAATGCTGCAGTGAACACAGGGGTGCATGTATCTTTATGCATTCATGTTTTTGTGTTCTTTGGATAAATACCCAGCAGTGGAATAGCTGGATCATATGGTAGTTCTATTCTTAATTTTTTGAGGAATCTCCATACTGTTTTCCATAGTGGCTGCACCAGTTTGCACTCCCATCAGCAGTGTATGAGAGTTCTCTTTTCTTTTTGTTTTTAAAGGATCTGGGTTTTTTTGTGTGTGTGTGTGTGAGGAAGATCAGCCCTGAGCTAACACCCATGCTAATCCCCCTCTTTTTGCTGAGGAAGACTGGCTCTGAGCTAACATCTATTGCCAATCTTCCTCCTTTTTTTCCCCAAAGCCCCAGTAGATAGTTGTTTGTCATAGTTGCACATCCTTCTAGTTGCTGTATGTGGGATGCTGCCTCAGCATGGCCCGACAAGCGGTGCGTCGGTGCGGGCCCGGGATCTGAACCCAGGCCGCCAGTAGCGGAGCGCAAGCACTTAACCACAAAGCCATGGGGCCGGCCCCAAGAGAGTTCCCTTTTCTCCACATCCTCTCCAACGCTTGTTATTTCTTGTCTTGTTAATTATAGCCGTTTTGACGGGCGTGAGGTGATATCTCATTGTAGTTTTGATTTGCGTTTCCCTGATAGTTAATGATGTTGAACATCTTTTCCTGTGCCTGTTGGCCATTTGTATATCTTCTTTGGAGAAATGTCTGTTCAGGTCTTTTACTAATTTTTCCATTGGGTTGCTTGTTTCTTTGTTGTTGAGATGTGTGAGTTCTTTCTATCACTTTTTTTTTTTTTTTTTGCTGAGGAGGACCGGCCCTGAGCTAACATCTATTGCCGATCCTCCTCCTTTTTTTCCCCTCCCCAAAGCCCCAGTAGATAGTTGTATATGGTAGTTGCATATCCTGCTAGTTGCTGTATGTGGGACACTGCCTCAGCATGGCCCGACAAGCAGTGCGTTGGTGCGTGCCCAGGATCCGAACCCAGGCCACCGGTAGCGGAGCGTGTGCACTTAACCGCTAAGCCACGGGGCCCGCCCCTCTATCTTTCTTATCTATAGATTGGTTATTGATTATTCAGGTGGATCCTTTTTTTGTGAGGAAGATCAGCTCTGAGCTACCATCCGATGCCGATCTCCCTCTTTTTTGCTGAGGAAGATTGGCCCTGGGCTAACATCTGTGCCCATCTTCCTCTACTTTGTATGGGACGCCACCACAGCATGGCCTGACAAGCGGTGCATTGGTGCGCGCCTGGGATCCGAACCTGTGAGCCCTCGGCCGCCGAAGCGGAGCACATGCACTTAACTGCTGCGCCACCGGGCAGGCCCCCATGTGGACACTTTTAAACACGAATGCTGGATAGATATTGTTGACGTATATTTACATACACACTTGTCTACTTTGTTGTCTTAACTGCTAGAGGACAGGCTCTCTACTTATCTAATCTTGTGTAATTTTTCTCAACCCAAGCAGTTAATTTACAGTACTTATCATATTTGTTGTCTGCGATACTTTTTTGGGAATAATCTGCCTTGTGATACCTCTGAAACTAATCTCCATGAGGCATTCCTGTAATGTTGTATATACATTCAACAAGTATTATAAAAATGCTTTTTAAAAATTTTTTTTTTTTGTGAGGAAGATTGGCCCTGAGCTAATGTTGCCAATCTTCCTCTTTTTCTTTTTTCTTCCCTAAAGCCCTGGTACATAGTTGTGTATCTTAGTTATAGGTCGTTCTAGTTCTTCTATGTGGGACGGTGCCTCTGCATGGCTTGATGAGCGGTGAGTAGGTCCGCACCCAGGATCCGAACTGGTGAACTCCGGGCCGCCAAAGCAAAACGCCCAAACTTAACCGCCACGCCACTGGGCCAGTCCTATAAAAATGCTTTACTCCAGTCTTTGACTTGGTAGCTAGGGTTTCCACTAATCCCTCTCCCTACTCCTCAAGCTGGGGTTACTTAAAAAAAAAATCTTTTCTGACATGCACTTTTTTTTTCTTTTTAAAATTGTGTTATAATACATATAACATTTACCATCTTTTTTTTTTTTTTTTTTTTTGTGAGGAGGACTAGCCCTGAGCTAACAACCGATGCCAATCCTCCCCTTTTTTTCTTGAAGGAGAGTGGCCCTGGGCTAACATCCATACCCATCTTCCTCTACTTTATATGGGATGCTGCCACAGCCTGGCTTGACAAGCGGTGCATCGGTGCACACCTGGAATCGGAACCTGGGAACCCTGGGCTGCCGCAGCAGAGCGCGCGCACCTAACCGCTGTGCCACCGGGCCGGCCCCTAACATTTACCATCTTAACCATTTTTAAGTGTAGCATTTTTTTAGTATACATCCTTAAATACATTCACGTTGTTGTGCAGGCATCACCACTATCCACCCCCATAACTCTTGTCATCCTGTAAATCTGAAACTCTATACCCATTAAACAATAACTCCCTCTTCTTCCCTTCCCCAACCGCTGGCAGCCACCCTTATACTTTCTGTCTTTATGATTTTAACTACTCTTAGGTACCTCATATAAGTGGAATCAAACAATATTTGTCTTTTTGTGACTAGATTATTTCACTTAGTGTAATGTCCTCGAGGTTCATCCACGTTGTGGCATATTGCAGAATTTTTTTCCTTTTAAGGCAGAATAACATTTCATTGTGTGAATCTACCACATCTTGGTAAGCCATTCATTCATCAGTGGACACTTGGGTTGCTTCCATGTTTTAGCTATTGTGAATGATGCTGCTCTGAACATGGGTGTACAAATATCTCTTGGAGACCTTTCACTTCTTTTGGGTATATACCCAGAAGTGGAATTGCTGGGTCGTATGGTAATTTTATTTTTAATTTTTTGAGGAACTTCCATACTGTTTTCCACAGCAGCTGTACCATTCTACATTCCCACCCACAGTGCACAAGTGTTCCAATTTCTCCACATCCTCGCTAACTCTTGTTGTTTTCTGTTTTGTTGAGAGTATCCATCCTAATGCATGTGATGTAGTATCTCATAGTTTTGATTTGCATTTCCTTAATGATTAGTGATGTTGAGCATCTTTTTATATGCTTGTTGGCCATTCGTGTATCTTTTTTGACATGTGCTTTTTATATCTTTTAAGTCTCTTGGCACATTTGGCCTGATATAAAGGTTATCTGTGTATTCCTTCTAGACTAGGGAAATGAGGACAGAGGTCTTGTCTTTGAAATCCATAGTATCTATCAGAGGGCCTGACACATAATGGGGACTCAGTGAATACTTGTTGAATACTGATCGTAAGCTCTTGGAGGGCAAAGATTTGTCTGAAGCTGCCTGGGACCAGTATCTGAGTTGGAAAGCGTGATTTATTCTGATGTATTTCACTGAGAAGTTACTTTCACAATGGAAAGCTGTCATATTTTTAAAGTCTGTTTGTAGTCTGTGCAATCTAAATTTTTTTTTTTTTGTAGTTTAGCTGATAATTTTGGAAACTGATATGTAAGAAATGGCTGGAAGTCAAATAAACATCCAAAGAAGAGCTTAGCTTCTTCAACAACGTTCTTTTTTAAAATAACTTGCCACCACGATGTCAGCATTCACTGCACGTAGCGGAAATGACAGCGATATCCTTGGTAGTCCTGCTTTCCCAAAGAGTTCAGCACCGAATGTCCTCACCCACAGTAGCAGACTAAAGCTGCATTTGAAGTCAGATATATCAGAATGTGAAAATGATGATTCCTTATTGAGATCTGCAAGTAAAATCAGAGACATAAATAGTACTTATGTTATTTCTGCCTGTGAAAAAGCAGGAGCTAAGCCCCTTAGCCCTAACCCTGCAAGTAGATTGACACTTCAGAGAAGAGTTACAAGGAACAAGGAAGCATCTTTGCTTGGTATTGAGTTGGGAGACTCAACTGAAAAAACAGCAGAAACACGTCTTACATTACAATGTCGTGCTAAAACAGAGTCTGTGGAAAAGTGGAAAACAACACAGAATGTGGGAGGTGAAACAGAAAATAATTGTGCTTCACGGGAACCTTGTACAAATGTAAAGATTGTAAATAATGATAAAATCTCTTCTATTGCGTCTTCTGTACCTTTAGCTGAAGACCCCAAAGACATTGAAATGATGGCTGATGAAAAATACAAAGAAACGTCTTCTGCCCTCAGTGGGGCAAATGAAGATGCTGCACTTAAGTACTTAAGTAACAGAGCACCCACTGGTTCCCAGAGTCAGATTGTCATTAGATCTGGACCTGTGGCTGCAAAACCTCTTCAGAACAAGTTGGATACCAAAGTGTCAGGAACAGGAAACTTACACCATAGAAGTACTGGGAAGGATATTGCAAAAAGTTCAAATAAATTTGAAAGCTTAGAAAGAAGAACACCTACAAAATGTATTACAGAACACAGATTGACGCCAAGGTGTGGCACACCTCAGTTTAAGAGCCCAGCTGCATCAATACTGAAAAATCGGACACCTAGCCTTCAAGTTAAACAAAAACCAAAAAGTTCTCTTCTTGCAAACAAAAGGGAAAGGTCACAAGAAAAGACACTCCCTCCTGAAGAAGAAACTTCAGTTCAGAACACCTCTCCAGAGACAGACCCCTTAAAAGTAGAGAACAGTCAAGTGACGGTGGCAGTTCGTGTCAGGCCTTTCAGCCAGAGGTATGGTACACCTTTTAAATCTAAGGCCACGGTAGTGACGTGTAACATGTCTAATTCCTCTCTGCCTTTGGAAAGGCAAAAATCTCTCTCCAAAGTGATTGTGGGTAAGACAGTCACAGATCACAGGCAGGGCTGAAAAAGATGGACATGACAAAATGTGAATGTGGCATCTAATTATTTTAAAATATTCTAAGGGACGACTATGAAAAACTTCAGAGTCAGTAGGTTTTAACTTTGTTGTGTATCTGAGCAAATTAGAAGAGGATATGGTGACCACTGCAGTGGGGAAGGAACCTCTAGTTTGAACCCAAAGAAAGGGTCAGTCGTTAAAGGCAAGTTATACAGAGCTATAAAGACTTTCAGTAAAAATGTGGGGTTAGTGATAGGGGAGAGAACTGGGGGTGAGTTGTCTAGAGAAAGTGGGGAAACCTAACAGAAAAGGCTCGAGAACCGTGATGGGAAGAGAGGCGACAGCAAGAACAGAGCCAGGAGGAACAAAACCCAAGATGGAAGACTGTCCTGCGGAGAACTTATTGCAGGACCAAGTGCCCGTTTCCAGACTTGTCAGACAGCCCTGGAAGCAGGGCTGGCGTGGAGGGGCACTTGTCAGATTGATGAGGCATGCGATTTCCAGGATAAGTTCTAACGCAGAGTTGGGGGCCAAAAGGGATATCTGGGGCCAGACAAGGACTGATACTGTTTTTCTGCAAATCTGGAGTAAGTGCAAGATTTCCACCTAAGTCTGAGATGGAAGAAGGATGTGCATGAAGACCCATGATTTTAAGGGAGATAATCTGAAGGAGGGAGGGATCTTTGGATTAACAGTAACAATAGCTAGTAGTCAAAAGAAACTTATGATTCCAACTTATATTTAACTGCATTTGTTGGAATGACATTTGTATTTCATACAGCTTTATATAGATTTGTGCCTCCCAAATTTCTTTATAGTAAAAATAAGTTTCCAGATTTGAACTGAAGAGTACAGGTAGATTACAGTAGGTGGGATGGGAAGAGATGAAAAATCCTGTAAACGTAGGGTAGGTTTTCCCAACAATAAATCTGGAACTCCGTTTTCCCTTTGAGTAGTGGCATTGGAGCTACAGGAAATGTATTTTGGAACCTAGTATGATTATGTTTGCTGGTCCACGTTTTCCACATAAAACTTAGAGAATTATCTTGCTCTTGAGGAATGTTGTATTTAACTAGTTTTGAGGTCCTAATTATATTCTGTGGGAATAATACTCAAAATAAGTACAGTAACGTGATGTTTTTCTTTGTGCTTCTTTTTAAAGAGAGAAGATTGAAAAAGCATCCCAGGTGGTCTTCTTGAATGGGGAAGAAATAGCCGTGGAGCATCCTGACATGAAACAAGTTTATACCTTTAGACATGATGTTTCATTCTGGTCTTTTGATGAATGTCATCCTAACTACGCCAGCCAGACGACTGTCTACGAGACCCTGGCAGCCCCGCTCCTGCAGCGGGCTTTTGAAGGCTACAATGCCTGTCTCTTCGCCTATGGTCAGACTGGCTCTGGGAAATCATACACGTGAGCTTTACTGCAGATACAGTTATCCAGAAATGTTGACATCATCTTTTATGAGAAGCAGCATGGTTTGATAGAATGAATATAGTTTTGAAACCACACAGATCTAGGCTCAAATCGCATCCATTTTGCATACTAGTTCTGCAAACTTGGGCGAGTGACTTAACTTTTGGGCTTCAGTTTATGCAGGAGGTACTGTTTACCTTGTGAGTATCCTTGGCTCCATTTTACTGTAAATCATATTTCTTGTGTAAACCGAAGCCCAGAGAGGTTATCTGGTAAGTATTATTGTGAGAATTAAAAGTAAGTCATCTAACAAGTGGTGTGGTAATGATACTGTCCTGGAAGGGAATACTCAGCATTTTAGTTGTAGCTAACGTTGACTGAGTTCTTACTGGATTGTAGGCACTGTGCTGAAGGCTCTGCTTGTCCTCTCTCACAGCATCCCTCTGAATTAGATAGTTCTATTTATTCCTGTTTCACAGAAGAGGAAATGGAGGTTTACTGAAGTTAAGTATCTTGTCCAAGGTCACAGAGCTAATAAGTGGTGAAATCAAGACTTGAACTCAGGCAGATTTGGCTCCAGAGCCCAGGTTCTTAGTTACTAACGATGAGGTTTAATTGGCTTGTTCCCCACTCCCTCTCCAACCCGTTTCCCCCAAAAGAATAAAAAATAACTAATAGTTTTATTCTCCCCTATTCATTATGTATTTTCCAGGATGATGGGATTTAGTGAAGAACCAGGAATAATTCCAAGATTTTGTGAAGATCTTTTTGCTCAAGTAGCTAAAAAACAAACCCAAGAGGTATGTTCTTATAGTATCTGCACGCCTTCAGATTGGACTAGAAAACAGTCAAATCAGGTTAAAATCAGTAATGGCCACTAAGGAAATATCAGTGGAAGACATGGTTCTAGTTTCTAAATGACTTCCTTCGGAACAGGGATATGGAGAGACAGGGTGGGGATTCTGAATTCAGAATTAGTTCTTCCTGGTGGACAGTGACGCGGTCGTCTCCTCTGTCTTTCTAGCTTTCTCTGCTTTATTCCTTTTGTGTTTGTGTGGTGGCTCACAGTGTGGTGTTGTGTACCATTATACGTGTCTCTAGTCAGGCAGGTGTGCAGACTTAACTAAGGACAGCAGGCATATGCTTTAGAACAACACGAAGCAGAAAGAGTAGGGAAGCTGGAGTTTGAACCCAGTTTTGATTCAACTTCAACAGTCATGCTCTTTCCTCTGTACTACACCTGAAGAGTCTCTGCTGGCTTCCTTTTCATTGATTCATTTGTTCATTTAGCAAGTATTACTGAGCGTCTGCTATTTGCCAGGCAGTCTGTTAGACCACTTTTTTCTCAAATTTGCTTGATGACAAGAATCACCAGTGACATGGCAGGGACAGGTGTGTGTGTGTGAGTGCTCTCTTCTGGAGATTCTGATTCAGCTGGTCTGGGGTGGAGCCTGGGAATTTGTAATTATCATGCTTTTCCCCTAGTAATTCATATGATAGGAAAATTGGGACGATATTGTGGTATATTTGGGAGTATGGAGTTAAAAGACCCGATCCCTGTAGTTAAAAGAGTGTAATGGGAGAAATGGGGCAGTAAACAGCCAAGTACAATCAATTAAATGCTAAATAAATGAAATACTGTGATAGAGTAAGAACAGGGCACTGGGAGAAGACGTAAGATTGGAGGGAGACAGATTTTCTTAGAGGAGGGAACAACTGAGCCTATTTTTGAAGGGAACATAGTAGTGATTAGCCTGATGAAGAGGGGAGGGGTGTTCTAGGCAGAGGGAGCAGCACGTGCAAGATCTGAGAGCAGGAGAGTGGGAGCCCGCGGGAGTCTAGAAGTTGTTTGCTTAAAGCATGGAATTTTTTATTTTTATTTATTTATTTATTTTTATTTATTTTATTTATTTATTTTTCCCCCAAAGCCCCAGTAGATAGTTGTATGTCATAGCTGCACATCCTTCTAGTTGCTGTATGTGGGACGCGGCTTCAGCATGGCCGGAGAAGCAGTGTGTCAGTGCGCGCCCGGGATCCGAACCAGCCGCCAGCAGCGGAGCGCACGCACTTAACCACCAAGCCATGGGGCTGGCCCTATTTTTATTATTTTTTTTGTGAGGAAGATCAGCCCTGAGCTAACATCCGTGCCAATCCTCCTCTTTTTGCTGAGGAAGGCCACCTCTGAGCTAACGTCTATTGCCAATCCTCCTCCTTTTTTTTCCCCCAAAGCCCCAGTAGATAGTTGTATGTCATAGCTGCGCATCCTTCTAGTTGCTGTATGTGGGACTCGGCCTCAGCATGGCTGGAGAAGCGGTGCGTTGGTGCACACCTGGGATCTGAACCCGGGCTGCCAGTAGCGGAGCGCGCGCACTTAACAGCTAAGCCACGGGGCCGGCCCGAAGCATGGAGTTTGAGGTAGAGGGTGACAAGAGGTGGAACTAGAGAGGCAGGCAGAACTTGGCTTGTCAAGGACTTCTTGAACCATGCTTCCAGGAATCCAGAAGGCTGTGGAAGGATTTTAAACAGTGAAGTAATACGATCATATTTGCTCTTTGAAAAAATAGCTCTGGCTACAGTGTGGAGAATGGATTGAAGGGAAGTGGGACTGGCTGCAGAGAGACCAGCTGTGGGACCAGTTAGCTGTGTGAGGCATGACAAGGAGCTGACTAAGGTAGTGACAGTGGGGGTGAACAAGGGGGCACACATTTGAGACATTTTAGTACCTGGCAACTATTGGAAATGGAGGATCAGGGAGAGAGGAATCGAAGTTGAAAATCAGAGGAGGAGAGAGACCAATAGAAACATGGTGGTCTGGAGACTACAGGATGAAACGGGATCCAGGTCCAAGTTTAGTGGGAATAAGGCGGTGAGAGAGCTGTGGGCTTGTGGGTCAGACTCGATTGGCTGTTGAATATTTTAGAGGTAGAGTAGTTTGAAGGTACTGGAAGCTGGAGAGAAAGAGAGAAAGTGAAGTGGAGGCAGAGGTCTTGGGGATGATTTCACAGATCTGGGAGGCTCGGACTTTGCATGGAATGACTTTATCACTGGGAGGAATGTAGTGTAACAGTTCAGAGCCTGAACTTGGGAGATAGATTGAGTTTGAATCCGAGCTCCATCACTTTACTAGAAGTGGGACCTTAATCCATTTACTTCTCTCTGTGCTTCAGCAGAGAAAATGAGAATGATGAGGAGGAAGAGGAGGGGGAGGAGGAGGATGAGGAAGATGATTCCTTTCTCATGGGTCTGTTGTGAGGATTAAATGGGTTGAGCTACGTAGAGGGTTTTGAATAGTGCCTGGCATGCAGTGAACCCAACTAAGTGACTGGTAGATCAACTCGGGGATTATTCAGGATGGTACAGGGTGATAGTATGTGGATGGAAGTAGTAGAAGGTGGCATAGCTGGCAAATGGCAGGAGCCTCTAAGGAGAAGAGAGTATGGTCCTCTGCATTGTGAACCTCACTACCTTTCCCGGCTCACCTCCTGCTACATTTTCATCTCTAAGACTCCCTGAAACTCAGCACAATGCACTATTTTATATTTAATAGGCATTAATGCATGTTTGTTGAATTCTGAGCCCCCATACCTACATCAATAGTGTTTGTAAATGACCCTATAGTTACATGGTGTTCCCGTACACCTGGTCTCTATCTGGAAGAGTTCTGTTCCTCTCCTGTGATGCTAACCATAGTCTTCTGTTTTGCATCACTCATGTACTGTATTGCACCTCTGATTAGATTGTGAGGTCTTCGAGGATAAAGACCATGTCCAGTTATCTCAGATTCTCCCACAGCCCCTAGAAGAGTGCAGTGTACCTGGTGGGTCCAGTAAATATTTGGTGAATTGAACCTGAATCACTTTGAGGCTCCCAGTTCTGTCAGTATTGGATGCGTCCTCAGTCACTTCGGGCCAGTGGATGAAACTTATTTGTCTAATAAGGAAACCTGCCCTAACTGTCAAAAAAGCTATGTGGAAGCAAACTTCCCCCCGTTTGACCTTTTCCCCTGTCTTTCTGAATCAAAAGGAGGAGAAGCTCAGTCCTACTTAGTCTGATGATTGCTTTTTGCCCCAATCAGGAAGAATTACTGATTTAAGATCCCAACTTACCAGATCAAATGCCAACACACCAGGTCCAGTCCACTCTTTCCCTCATGCCTCGCGTCCTTTTTTCTCTTTCCCCAGCCTTTCCGGCCACCCTAATTTCTCCCCTTTCTGATTAGTTGTTTTATTTGTAGTCACGATCTCTCATTTTGGTTCTTAATTTTCTATTGCTCTGTCTTATCTATTGGAGGGTATGTTGTATTTCTATGAGATGGAACCTCACGGGCAAGAACCTTGTCTTATGCTTCTTTATATCCTTCTGACGATAGCCCAGAGCCTTACACATAGGAGGTAGGTGCTTGTTGGATTGAATTGAACCTTACATAGAAGTTAAGAAGGAGAAACTCAAGGACTTTTGTTGTTCAAATTAAAAAAAGTTTTTGGGGGATAAAATTCACATAACATAAAATTAACCGTTTTAAGGTATAAAGTTCAGTGGCATTTAGTACAGTCATAATGTCGTGTAATCACCACCTCTATCTGGTTCCAAAAATTGTCATCATCCTCAAAGGACACCTTGTACCCATTAAGCACTTACAACCCATTCCCCTCCCCCAGTCTGTGACAACCACTGATCTGCTTTCTGTCTCTATGGATTTACCTATTCTGGATATTTCATACCAACGGAATATCATGCAATATGTGACCTTTTGTGTCTGGCTGCTTTCATTTAGCAAATGTGTTGGAGGTTCATCAGTGTTGTAGAATGTATCAGTACTTCATTCTTTTTTATGGCCGAACAATATTCCAAAATTAGTAAATTTTGTTTATTCATCAGTTGATGGACATTGGGTTGTTTCCATCTTTTGGCTATTGTGAGTAGTGCTACTGTGAACACTGGTATACAAATTTTTATTTGAATACCTATTTTCAATTCTTTGAGGTTGAAATTGCTGGATCGTAGGGTAACTCTATGTTTAACCTTTTGAGGAACTGCCAACTATTTTCTGTAGTGGCTGCACCATTTTACATTCCTACCGGCAATGTAGGAGGGTTCCAGTTTCTCCATATCCTTATCAGTATTTGTTGTTTTCCATTTTTTTGATTATAGTTACCTAGTGGGTGTGGAGTGGTTTCTCACTGTGGTTTTGATTTGTATTTCCCCACTGACTAATGATGTTGAGCACCTTTTCATGTGCTTGTTGGCTGTTTGTATATCTTCTTTGGAGAAATGTCTATTCAACTCTTTTGCCCATTTTTTAATTGGGTTGTTTGTCTTTTTGTTGTTGAGTTGTAAGAATACTTTATATATTTTGGATACTAGATGCTTATCAGATACATGATTTGCAAAAAATGCAAAGACTTTTAAAATAAATTGCGTGCTGTGTTTCTTTTCCTGCTAGATCAGCTATCATCTTGAGATGAGCTTCTTTGAAGTATATAATGAAAAAATTCATGACCTTTTGGTTTGTAAAGGTGAAAACGGGCAGAGAAAGCAACCAGTAAGATTAAAACAGTTTATTATTTGTTTTTAATTTCTGTTTTTATAAATGCATATAATTATGTGAGTTCTCAATGATATAATGGCTTAAGTTTTTACTGAAATGTTATTATATGATAGCAAATGCTTGTAATCTATACTCTAACTACATTGTTATTTAGTAAATAGGCTGAGCATTATTGTTAGTGGAAATTGTTATTAAATTTAACCTCTTTTTATTTTAATCAAGTATTGTATGAAAATTAAAGATAAAATATTTCTTCTAAGATTTAGTTGGACCACTTAGATCAAACACCAAATCCCTAATAGTCTGTAAAGCCAAAAAGCAGTAAAAGTTTAAAAAATTGCATTATTATAGAATATGTATTTCACTGGATTATTTAGCAAAGTGATATCTTATGGATAATATTTCCTGTGAAATAGAAAGTTTCACAAATACATAAGCTTTTAAAAAAAACCACTATTAGAATTTAAAATTTTTAATTTTGAAAAGGAACTTGGAGCACAGGAAACGAAAATCTGAAGAGTTCACTTGCCTTGCCCAAGGTCATGCAGTCTGCTATTGGCAAAATCAAAAACTTAAACAAAGCTTGGCATTTTCTTCTATGTCTTCTATGTGTTTTAAAATTTCTGGTGACAAAGTTTAAAATGAATAGTGTAAAACTAAAGAAAATTGTAAAAGTCTGAAATTTGTTGAACATGTTTTAGAAAGATATTTAAAGATTTTATTTATTCAGTTTTTTCCCCCCAAAGCCCCAGTAGATAGTTGTATGTCATAGGTTCACATCCTTCTAGTTGCTGTACGTGGGACTTGGCCTCACGTTGGACGGAGAAGTGGTGCCTCGGGGCGCTCCCGGGATCCGAACCCGGGCCGCCAGCATCAGAGCGCGCGCACTTAACCGCTAAGCCACGGAGCCGGCCCTAGAAAGATATTTAAAAGCATATAAATAATAGCTACTGCGGGACTTAAGAATATCAAACTATTAAGATAATCGATGCTACAGTATATTGTCGTACATTGTGCAGATATAAACAGTTTATGATATTGAAGCAGTTTCTTAATGCCTTACAGATTTGTTTTTGTGGGAACCTTTGTTTTTATTTCTGGATAAAGTAAAGACAAATCTCTTTAAACTCAAAATATAGAAAAAATGATCATTGAAAATTATATTTTGTGTGAACTGTTTGTCATCCTCTTAACGATGCCCATGTCTGCTTCCACTAGCTGAGAGTGAGGGAGCATCCTGTCTCGGGACCGTATGTCGAGGCTCTGTCACTGTAAGTGCTTGGCTCAGCAGGACAAGGAGACAGCAAATGATAGAGGGGATGTCATTCTCATTTGCCTCCCCAGCTTTGAAACCCTGGCTGACTATTTAGCCTTCTACCCTTAATATTAAGTTTTCCTTCCCTTTTCATGTAGAGTGTTAGCTGCTTGTTTTTATGTTTGTTTGTATCTTTCACAGCACCTGTAAAGTGCCTGGTGTAGAGTATTATACTGAGTATGACATACATATCTGATTTTTCTCCCTTTTACCTCCTCTTTTCCCCATTAAGTTAAGCCTTCCCTCTCAAGCTGCTTTTATATCTATTATTTGAAGCTGACAAGGGGAGAACGTGCTAAGATGAGTTCATGTTGCGAGTTTGATAACGTGCTAAGAGTCATTTACTTTGTCTTTCAACACTTCAAGTGCTTTTCTTAAAGAAAAGGAAAAGCGATGAGGTGCAGATCCAGCTCCCTTTAATAAATCTGAGACCCATACACACCAACATACCCACACTCACATATACAGACACCTATACATATGCATGTGTGTTAAAGTGTATCTTCTGCTCTCCTGATGTAGACTTGAATATCATAGTGTTAAGAAGCTAAGGTGCTTCATTGTATTAAGAAAAATCATACTTTTTGGTAAAATTAAAGCATTATTTTATTTCCTACCCTTTAGAATGAAGAAAATGAAAGATTCTGTGAGAATCAGTATAATAATATCTATGAATTATTCCATTGTGATATTCAGAGAGTAATTATGTAATTGAAAGGTGGTGGTTATTTTATGAGAATGAGGGGATAATCATCAGTAAAACTGATTTTGTTTTTTGACTTTTTAAAAACAGGAATGTTGTCAGTTCTTACTCTGATGTCCAGGTAAGTTGATCACATTTTGTCTTCTCTCCGCTAGATAGAAAGGTTGTAATCATAAATATTTATAAGAATATTTCTCCTTAATTGCTATTTGCATAAAAGGTTAGTCTTGTTAATTTATCATGAACTGATTTTGTTTGTTAAACCTTAATTCAAAGAATACTCTTCTGAATTAAAAATAAAAATTGACCATCATGTCAGCTTAGAGTTACAGAAATAGCCTTTAAAGGTATTATTTCCTGATTCATATTTCTGTGACAGAAAAAAAATAGACAGTGAGAATACTAATTATTAAATGGTAAACATTTATTAATAATTTCAATTTATAAACTAGTTATAGATGTGTATATGTTACCAGATGTGCTTATTTCACTTTGTTGTTCCAATAACTTTCAGCCTGCAGGTCTCACCTCCTCTCTTCTTGCTCATTAGAGTTGGCTGGAATTGGGGTATAAACAGAGAGCAACCGCTGCTACTGGTATGAACGACAAAAGCTCCCGGTCCCATTCTGTGTTGACTCTGGTGATGACCCAGACCAAGGTATTGTTGTTGTTGACTCTTTTCTTAGGTAAGATAGTAAATATGTTCAAGTTTCATGTTTTTCTTTTTTAAATCAAAGGTAAAAAGTACAGTCATATAAATATATAAGCAATTGGATTTTAGGAAATATACACAATAACTCTGACTTTTAGTATATATGGCAGTATGGTAGTTCTCATTGTTTTAAAAATCAATAATATATTATTAACTTATGATATCAGTGATATTATCATATCAATATTTGATAATATATTAATAACTTATGGTAATTATAGAGTATTTGGAAAAACATATCAGAAAGTAAAAGATTTTTAAAAATTCAGCCATAGATTCCACTACTCAAATAAAACCCCTCTAAACATTTTGGTATATTATTTTTTAGTTGTTTTACAATCACGGTTAAATTTACAAAATCTGTTACAATTTATGCTGTTAAAATTCTTTGCAAAGTATCATTTTTAATAGCTCTATAATATTCCAATGACCATTACAGTTCCTTAAGTTTTTGTCTACTGTTGGACATTTATGTTGCTTTTAAATATTTTGCTGTTTGTTTTTTTTTTTGTGAGGAAGAATGGCCCTGAGCTAACATCCGATGCTGATTCCTCCTCTTTTTTTTTTTTTATTGATGTTAACATTGTGAAATTTTGGGTTGTGCATTTTTGTTTGTCCATCACCATATATATGTCTCCCTTCACCCCTTGTGCCCACCCCCCACCCCCACTGCCCCTGGTAACCACAATACAGTTTTCTCTGTCCATGTGTTGGTTTATATTCCACATGAATGAGATCATACAGTGTTTGTCTTTCTCTTTCTGGCTTATTTCACTTAACATAATACCCTCCAGGCCCTTCCATGTTGTTGCAAATGGGACGATTTTGTCTTTTTTTATGGCTGAGTAGTATTCCATTGTGTATATATACCACATCTTCTTGATCCAATCATCAATCGAGGGACACTTAGGTTGCTTCCACTTCTTGGCTATAGTGAATAATGCTGCAGTGAATATAGGGGTGCATAAGCCTCTTTGGGTTGTTGATTTCAGGTTCGTTGGATAGATTCCCAGTAGTGGGATGGCTGGGTCATAGGGCATCTCTATTTTTAATTCTTTGAGGAATCTCCATACCGTTTTCCATAGAGGCTGCACCAGTTTGCATTCCCACCAGCTGTGTATGAGGGTTCCTGTTTCTCCACATCCTCTCCAACATTTGTTGTTTTTTGTCTTGGTGATTATAGCCATTCTAACGGTCGTGAGGTGGTATCTTAGTGTTGTTTTGATTTGCATTTCCTTGATGGTTAGTGATGTTGAACATCTTTTCATGTGCCTATTGGCCATCTGTATATCTTCTTTGGAGAAGTGTCTGATCATTTCCTCTGCCCATTTTTTGATCAGGTTGTTTGTTTTTTTGTTGTTCAGTTGTGTGAGTTCTTTATATATTATGGAGATCAACCCCTTGTCAGATGTATGTTTTGCAAATATTCTCTCCCAGCTGGTGGGTTGTCTGTTCATCTTGATTCTCGTTTCCTTTGTCTTGTAGAAGCTCTTTAATCTGATAAAGTCCCACTTGTTTATTTTTTCTTTAGTTTCCCTAGTCTGGGTAGGCATGGCATCCGAAAAGATTCCTTTATGACCAATGTCAAATAGTGTGTTGCCTATATTTTCTTCTATGAGTTTTATAGTTTCAGGTCTCACCTTCAGGTCTTTGATCCATTTTGAGTTAATTTTTGTGAATGGCGATAGCAGATGGTCCACTTTGATTCTTTTGCATGTGGCTGTTCAGTTTTCCCAACACCATTTATTGAGGAGACTTTCCTTTCTCCACTGTATGTTCTTAGCTCCTTTGTCGAAAATTAGCTGTCCGTATATGTGTGGTTTTCTTTCTGGGCTTTCGATTCTGTTCCATTGATCTGTGTGTCTGTTTTTGTACCAGTACCATGCTGTTTTGATTACTATTGCTTTGTCGTATGTTTTGAAGTCAGGGATTGTGATGCCTCCTGCTTTGTTCTTTTTTCTTAGGATTGCTTTAGCTATTTGGAGTGTTTTGTTGCCCCATATAAATTTTAGTATTCTTTTTTCTATTTCCGTGAAGAACGTCATTGGGATTCTGGTTGGGATTGCATTGAATCTGTAGATTGCTTTAGGTAATATAGACATTTTAACTATGTTTATTCTTCCAAGCCACGTGCATGGGATGTCTTTCCATTTCTTTATGTCATCATCGATTTCTTTCAATAATGTCTTGTAGTTCTCATTGTATAGGTCATTCACCTCCTTGGTAAGATTTATTCCTAGGTATTTTATTATTTTTGATGCAATTGTAAATGGTATTATCTTTCTGAGCTCTCTTTCTGTTACTTCATTATTAGCATACAGAAATGCAACTGATTTTTGTAAGTTGATTTTGTACCCTGCTACTTTGCTGTAGTTGTTGATTATTTCTAATAGTTTTCCAATGGATTCTTTAGGGTTTTCTATATATACAATCATGTCATCTGCAAATAGTGAGAGTTTCACTTCTTCGTTACCTGTTTGGTTTTTTTTGTGAGGAAGAATGAGCTAACATCGGATGCTGATTCCTCCTCTTTATTTTGCTGTTTTAATGCTGGCATCAACAACAACTTTGTACCTTAAACTTTTTCTCTATTTATGGTTGTTTCCTTAATGTAATTGAGTAGTTGTGTGTTTTTATCCCTTTAAAGTTATTTCTTTTATTTTGGCATAAGCCAAGCACTGCTCAATGTATTCTCAAATATTTGTGCATCATATATGACCACAAATTCAATTAGGGGGAGTTTCAAAACTAAATGAGCAGTTGATAACCTTGTATAACTTCCTTTTGAAGCCTTGTATTGATGACAAGTCATAAAGAAACTTAAATTATTGTGATATCGTTTTGCTACAGACAGAATTTGTGGAAGGAGAAGAACATGATCACAGAGTGACGAGCCGCATAAACCTAGTCGACCTGGCTGGCAGTGAGCGATGCTCCCTCGAGCACACGTGTGGAGAGCGGCTGAAGGTAGACGTCTTCGTGCTGTTCTCATTCTGATCAAACTTATTTCTCAGGAGACTACAAACTAAATATGCTTAACCAAAAAAAAAAAAATCTAATCTGTGGTTTATTGACTGCATTGCTGTGGTTTAAAGGGAAATCCATACTTTTTGGTTATGATTACTTGTCAAAGAAAATTAGTAAATTTTGAGTCATAAGAAAGGTGGTTGTTGGGCTGGCCCCGTGGCTTAGCGGTTAAGTGTGCGCGCTCCACTGCTGGCGGCCCGGGTTTGGATCCCGGGCGCGCACCGACGCACCGCTTCTCCGGCCATGCTGAGGCCGAGTCCCACATACAGCAACTAGAAGGATGTGCAGCTATGACATACAACTATCTACTGGGGCTTTGGGGGAAAAATAAATAAATAAAAATTAAAAAAAAAAATAGGTAGTTGTTTATGAAAGAAAATATTTACTCAGTAACTATATGAGGGGAGAAATATATTTTGTGAAGTAAATTTCTCCTTGAGCAGTTATTTTAAATTAAAAGCACTTTTTATGTTGTGTGCAGGAAGGTGTGAGCATTAACAAGTCCTTGCTAACTCTGGGAAAGGTGATATCTGCCCTCTCGGAACAGGCAAACCGGAAGAGTGTCTTCATTCCCTATCGAGAATCTGTGCTTACGTGGCAAGTATCTTTTGAAGTGTAAAGAACTGTATAAAATGTAGGACTACTGTGGGGAGAAGAGCGGCAGACTGACTTCATGTAACTGAGGGTGAGAGAAGAAGCCGTCAGCAGTGTGAATTCAGAGCGAACCTGCCTGGCTTTGGAGCTCAGCTCTGCGTCCTACATGCTCTGTGACTGGGCAAATCACACCTGGTTCCTCATCCCTAAGATGGGGAGAGTATCAATACCTATCTGTTAGGGTTATAGTGAGGATTAAATGATTGATGTAAACCTCTCAGTGCAGAGTATGTGCTATGAGTGTAAGCGATTATGCTAATACTTAACTATTGTTAGTGCCTCGTGTCGGAGCAGTGGTGTCACTAATGTGTGTGTCAAATGGAATTGAAGTTTTGTTAGCACACTCCAGCTAGCACATAGGTATTCAGTGTTTTCGTTAATGAATGTGTATTTAATTTCAGATACATTCCCTTCACATGACATCTGTATAAATTGGATTCTTGTGGCATTAATGCACAATTCTGTCAAGGACTGCATCTCTACTTGACAGCAGTGTGTCTTTACAATTGGTTTCTTATAATGGAATTGCCACCTCGAAACCTGTGAGGGAAAATCTGATTTTTATTACGCCTTTTGAAAGTTAAGAATAGTGATATTCATTCTGCATTAATAGAGATAGGCCTTTTAGTCTCATATTCTCATACTTTCTTTTTTCTTCTAAAATAAGGCTTTTGCATATAGTGGAAAAAAATTTTATTTATATGTCCATTCATCATTTTCAACATTTACTGTGTACCTGCACAAAAGGTCGTGGTAGCACTGGAAATACAAAGATGACCAAGACATGTGGTCCTTCCCTAAAGTGGCTCCTAGTCTAGTGTGGGGAGAGGCATCTTACTAAATATTTGATGGTTAACCCTATGTTAAAATCTCTACATAGATCCTTGCATCGTGAAACAATATAAAAAGTATAAGAGAAAATAATGTGTTCATGAGATCTAAAAATAGCTACAAATACCAAAAAAGTATTAAATGGTATTTAAGTGAAGAGTATAATACTATATTATATACCCTATTAGTTTGTTTTATGCTTTCTAGATAATTACTGTTATTAGGTTGTTGTAGAAGCAAAGTCTAATTATGATGTTTTTCCTTGAAGGCTGTTAAAAGAAAGTCTGGGTGGAAACTCTAAAACTGCAATGATCGCCACGATCAGTCCCGCTGCCAGCAACATCGAGGAAACATTGAGCACCCTTAGATACGCCAACAAGGCCCGCATGATAGTCAACGTTGCCAGAGTAAACGAAGATGTGAATGCTAAGTTAATTAGAGGTGAATGTTTTTCTGAAGATTAAATTATTTTGTAACAGTTTAATCTCAAATATTAATTTCAGTCATGAAAATAGGCACCTTAAGAAAACAAAAGATTTTTCTTCCATACCTACTTATAATAGGTTCTAATCATCCTTCTACAGTGATGGAGGTAGATGACTGGGAAAGAGATAAGTAGTGAGGGAAACAGTCAGAGCATAGAACATAGAGTGTGGAGAAGGGGAAATCGCAAGCATAGAAAACTAATTTCACAGAACGAGTCGTAGGGTGTGCAGCATAGTAACAGTACAGTTAGTTATTTTACTTCTTGTGACCATTCCTCCACTGTCCTTCTGTTTATCAGCTCTACTCTTCCTTAATTTGTTGATCCGAAGGCTGTTTGGTCTTGAGTTTCTAGCATAGGCCTAACGTTATTTGTGCTAAACTTTACTTCCTCTTTCTGTCTTGGTAACCACCTGCTTAGGATAGACTTGGGTGCCTGCAAGGAATCTTGATTTGTACAGTTTTCTCTTTGCTTATGTGGAACTACCATCTTTTCCTACCCTTTTGTCCTCTGGCAGCAAAAGGTGAACAGACACTTCAGAGGGTGGGCCAGAGATGAATGAGTTTGCTATATTGTGGTTTTTCTTTCCATTTTGGATCCCCTCTCTTTTACAAATGGGACCGTTTTCATGAAAAATAAGTATCCTGGATTCCAGCATGAAAAACCTTTGATCCTTATCCCACATGTGTTTATAGTAAGGTTTATGTCTGTTGTCCCAGTGTAAGTAAGAGTGTCCCCTTTCTCAGTTTCTCACTTTGGACAGTGCATTATGTGGCGATCCTACTTAGGAGGGGGGAAATTCATTGATATAGGAGCACTTTTTCAGGCGAAGGCTAGGTAGAGATTTATAAGTAATGTAAGTAAAATAAAATTGATTTTTGCAAATATTCTACTTAGTAATATTTAAAACTTCAAATAAAATAGAAGATTGGAGGATTATGCCTACTGTGGACATATTACATGTTACTAATCATGCATCTTTTTACAAATATTTAGAATTGAAGGCAGAAATTGAAAAGCTAAAAGCTGCTCAAAGAAACAGTCGGAATATTGACCCTGAACAGTATAGGCTCTGTCGGCAAGAAATAACATCCTTAAGAATGAAACTGTATCAGCAGGAGAGACACATGGCAGAAATGCAAAGGTGGAATATATTTTAGGTGTTAAATGTGTTGCCTGGTGGGGGTGGAGAGAGAGGGGCTTAGGAGAGGTCTGTCTGTCTGTCTGTCTGTCTACCTACCTTCTGAAGAGTAGAGCTGCCCACCCCAGATTATCATATTTTAAATATTCCTAAGTGGCTTCCTCATCTTTATTGATTGTCTCTTGATTCCCAATCTTACGTATCAGGATGTTTTTGACTCTATTATTTCATTTGTCTTTGGAAAGATTATGGAGAGAGAAACTTAAACAAGCTGAAAAAAGAAAACTTCAAGAAACAGAAGAGTTACAGGTATCATTTCAACTTTCAAACTGATTTGAAAGTTAAAGAAGTATGCCAATAAGTATGTAAATTTAATTTCTCAAATACTTATTGGATCCTGACTCTGTACAAAGCAATACCATAGAGAATTGTTATAAAGAAATGTTAAGATCAGATTGTGATTGCTTAGAGCCCGTCAGCTGGTTGGAAAGTGAAAATATAAACAAACTGTCTGGTTCTATTCACTGTGGTTCAGCAAATAGTAAATGTTCATGCTGTGGCAGGCCTGGGGAGGCCAAGGTGAATGGAACATACTTTGGGCCTCAGAGAGCATGCGATCCAGAGGGAGGTTTACAAAATAGGTGACTGAAGTGCAGCGTGACTTGATGAGGCTGAACCGTGTGAAACTGCCATTTTTTAGGTAAATGGCATATGGTTCAACCTAGTGTAGTGGAAAGTGTATAAAAGGTAGAGAAACAGGAGAGAGGAAGGAATAATTAATATTGATGAAGATGGTTATTAAGGAGGACTTCAAAGAGAAAGGGATTACTAAGCAAGATTTTGTACAACCAGCAGGAAGTTGCTAGGCTAACGAGGTCCAAATTTCTAAGCAGAGGAATACCGTGTTCGAAAGCATGGAGGCACAGCACAGTGTGGTGTTCAGAGAATTAAGACGTTACAAATTAATGTTGGTGATGTTAGATGGAGAGAGATGTAAGATTCAGATCATGACGTAGGGAGGAACTTGAATTTAGGTAGAAGGGGAGCAACATGAGCAGACTTGAGTTTTGAGTAGATTCCTCTGGTGATAGTGTGAAAGATGGAGTTGAGGGAGGAAAGACTGATGATGGCAGGGCAAGGTACTTGTTTAGGAGGCTGTTGCTGCACTTAAGCTGACAGATGAGGAAAGATTGGAGTAAGGCAGTGGCCGTGGGAATGGGTGGTGGAGGCATGGGATTCAAGAGATAGAAAGGAGGTAACATTGAGAGGATCCCCTGGGGCTTTTTTCGGGGGGTGGGGTGGGACCTAGGTGTTGAGAGAAATGGAAAGTCAAGAATGACGCCCAGGTTTCTGAAATGTGTGCATGGCTTTGGGAAATTATGAGGTCTTGGTGCTGGAGAAAGAAGGGGCCAGATGATGTGGGTTGAGGAATGACTGAGAGATGAAGAGACAGAGCCGCACATACAGACTCTGAAAACCTTAGTGAGAAGTCTAGGAGTCAGGGGGCGCTGTGAGGCTGAGTCGAGAAGTTTTGTTTTTTTGTTTGATTTGTTTTTGTTTCTTTAAAGGATGGAAGAGACTTGAACATTTTTACAGGAATCAAAGCCCCTTAATGGAGATGTCCTAAAGCAGAATGGAGAGGACAGGTCAGGCTCAAAGGCGTTGGCAGTGAAGGAAACATTTCAGATGATTGGTAGGCGAGTCCTGTAAGAATTCAGAGGAGGGGGTGCAGATTTCCTTGGGAATGGCTAGTCCAGCTTCATAGAGGATGAGATTTGAGTTGCGTTTTGACGCATGGGTAAGATTTTGATGGGCAGAGAAAAAGAGGAGTGTGTTCTAGGAAGGGCGAATTGTATGAGAGTAAAGGTGGGAAAGTTTAAGGTGTGCTCAGAAGAGCGTGTGTGGATCAGTGTTATTGGAGCAAGGAGTTCGTATGAGGTCATAAGGAGATGAAATTGGAAGGGTATGTTATGGTTAGTTTATTAAGGACTTGATTTCCAGGCCAAGAAATGTGAGTTTTATCCCATAGGAAGTGGAAAGTCACTGAAAGTGTTTGACTGGGAACTGACATTTTGAGAATATCCTTTCAGGAGAATTAATTTGGTATAGGATGTAAGATGGACTGAAAACAGGAGGACATTGTTGATGGGGCAGTCAGACTGCAGTAGTTCAGATATGAGTTGATAAGGGTCTGAACTAAGGTGATGGCAATGAAGATGCAGCAAAAGGGATCGATCTTCTCTAAAGACAGCAGTTTAGTAAGAATAGGCACAATTTGGTGGTGATGGATTGATGAATGAGTGGGCTGAGGATGGCGAAGGACCAAGAAGGGTCAACATAACTCTGCAAGTCTAAGAAGTAATGATAATGATGGTAACAGTTACAGGGAAGTCACAAAGGAGAGATTCTAAGAAACTAACTTAGTGAGACTTCACATCGAGTGATTTTAATGTTTAACATAAACCATTTATTTTAAGTGAATTTAACAATTTCTTGGGCCGGCCCCGTGGCTTAGCGGTTAAGTGCGCGAGCTCTGCTGCTGGCGGCCCGGGTTCGGATCCCGGGTGCACACTGACGCACCGCTTCTCCAGCCATGCTGAGGCCGCGTCCCACATACAGCAACTAGAAGGATGTGCAGCTATGACATACGACTATCTACTGGGGCTTTGGGGGAAAAAATAAAAAAATAAAATTATAAAAAAAACAACAATTTCTTGCTTGTGGTTAAGGTTAATTTTTTTTCTGACTTTTACTAGAAAGCAGGAATTACATTTCAAATGGACAACCATTTGCCAAACCTCGTCAATCTCAATGAAGATCCTCAGCTATCAGAGATGCTGTTATATATGATAAAAGAAGGCATAACTACAGTTGGGAAACATAAGCCAAACTCCAGCCATGATATTCAGTTATCTGGGGTGCTGGTTGCTGATGATCATTGGTATGTTATTCTTCCCCCCAAATAAAAGGCACCTGTTCATTTTTCAGGAGGCTTCCATATCTTTGTGATGACGTGTGGTTTCCTTCACACAAGGCGTTCATTTGTACTGATTCTTTGGTATAATTCTTTAATGCATCTTTTAGCCAGGAAAAACAGACGTTCTGAGTGTTTTGTAAGGACGGTAGGCCAGTTACTCTCAATACAGGGTACAAGGTAGTCATGCTCTCTATTTTTGTTTTGGTGTACATGATCTGCTGGCTGAGGGATAATTTCTTGGAATTGTGATCATAGGCATGAAAGTAAATTTCTATCTATCTTATATGGCAGGATTTTTGGTTGGATTGACAAATTTAAATGTTTTGTTTCATGTGAATTTCATTCACATGAATTGAATACTATATGTATTGTTGGGATGATAGAATATGTAGACTTTCTTGTCTCCACATTATGTTTTCAAGATTTATCCATATTGATGCTCTTTCATTTTCACTGCTGTATTCTATTGTATGAATTTATCTATCTTTCATATTATTACAATCTATTTTGTTGATAGACATTTGGGTTGCTTCTGATTTTTTGCTACCACAACATTGCTGAGTACTCTTGTGCATGTCTCCTGGTACACATGTGAGGAGTTTCTCCACAGTGAGTTTCCCAGATGATGAACTGAGATATGAGCCCTCTAGGCAGCCAATGGGAACTTCGGAGGCCTGACCTGACAGACAGTCATGTCTAGTTGTGGGCAGCCTTTCTATTTACCCTAGTGTGCTATACAAATGTTATGATTTTCTAATTATGCTGCAATAATAATGATTTTAAAGGTTTGGGAAGCACTCTTAAACTATATGTCTAAGAGTATTTGAAATATTAGGTTGTAGGATATGTGTATGTTCAACTTTACTTGGTAATTTCAAATTGTTTTCCAAAATGATTATCAGTTTCTATTCCAGTTGGCTTTGAGGGTACCTATTACTCCACATCCTTGCCAACACTTAGTACTGCTGGACTTTAGTTTATGCCAGTCAGGTGGACGTGAAAAGGTATCTCACTGAGGCTTCATTCTGCATTTCTTTGACTAATAATCTTTTCATTTATTCACTGGCCATTTTAGTTTGCTGTTCTGTGACTTGCCTGTTCCTGTCTTTTGTCCATTTTTCAATTGGATTTTTTGTTTTTTTCCTAGTGATTTGTAGCAGTTCTTTATATATTCTGGTTGCCAAGCCTTTGTGAGTTTTATGTGTTGCAAATACCTTTTTTCCAGTGTGTGGCTCATCTTTTCACCCTCTGGTGGTGCCTTTTGGTGGATCGAAGTTCCTAGTTTTATTGTAGTACATGGCATCAATCTTTTCCTTTACGGTTGTCAATTTTTGTGTCTTGTTTAAGACATAGTTTCTACGTTGAGGTCATGGAGATGTTCTCCTAAATTTTCTTCTAGATGTTTTGAAGTTTTGCTTTCACATTTAAGTCCTTAAGTAGTCTGGAATTTTTTGGTGTGAAGTAGAGATGTAAATTCATTTATTTTCCATGTGAATAACCAATTCTGCCAGTACCATATATTAAATAGTATATTGCTTCTTTTGTGATCTGCAGTGTTCATATAAAAAAGTTCCAAAAATATGGGAGTCTTAATTACTTGAGCTTTCTGATAAGTCTTTCTATTAGCTATGTTCTCGGTTCCTTTGGCTCTTCTATTATTAATTGTTTTCTATAACAAATACAGTATGATTTACACCAAGGCTCTGACTCTCAAGGAGTTGAGAGTCCAGCAGGGCACGAGGAAGCCCTCTGCCTGGTACTCAGTATTTCCCATTTTAGTCACTCCTCAGGGTTTGTCTTACTTACTAGACTGTGAACTGTGTGAGAGCTGGTTTTCTGCCTGTCCTCACTGCTGAGACATAACTGGCTGGTGGGGGCTCAGTGAATAAAAGGACTTCTGTACCCGTCAACGTGTATTAATGTTAGATGGGTCTCACATACTTAGTGCTTAAAAGTAAGAAGAAGGAAGAGTTCACGTCTAGCTTGAGCCCTAAAGAGAAGCTTCTTAGGGAGCTCTGGCATTTCAGTTGGGCCTTGAAGGGTGGCAGAGATGAGGGAGAGGACGTCCTCTGCTACAGGGATGGCTCAGACAAAGGAGGGAAGCCCATACTAGGGCTAATTCAGGTGGGCTGCTTACAGGGAAGTAGTGGTGCATGAGGAAGGTGAGTGATTGAAGCCAGACTGGGGGGTCCAGAATGCTAGGCTGAGGAGTTTGATGACAGAGTAGATAGAATTAGGAGAGGGCAGGGCTCAGAACCAGTAGATGTGGTTAAGACTCGAGACTTGTGGGAGGGGTGTATTGCCTGGGGGTGAGCGGTTCTTCCCAGGTACTCTTCTCTAGATGCTGTGAGTGAACTGTCACTCTTGAATTATAATCAACAGCCAGACGTGTTTGGTTAGGACTCATCCAGTTAATCCAAGATGAATTGGACTTTGGAGTTCCTTTCCTGGTCTCTGAATAAAAAGACTCAGAGGAATATATAGCATTTTTAGCTGGTTTTCCACAGTGTCATCTTATCGTCAGGGTCAGTTATTAGATGACTAAGGAGTGTACTGTGATCTGCATGCTTTTCCTTCTTTTGTGATGCTCCACTTTTCATGAGAGGAAAGTGTTTGTTGTTCATTCGTTTATTAAAACTCATGTATAACCAGAAAGTTAGAAAAGCAAAAAAAAAAAACACTTAAAATTGTTCCGTTTATGGGTAAACCATTGTCAATATTTTAATATATTTTTTTCTTTGGATTTTTTAAATTCATTTTTGGGGAGAGGGAGGAGGTTGGTCTTTTTTTTTTTAAAGTAGTTATAATCAAAATACATACAATGAAAATTCTTCCCACTGCTGGTGGATAGAATTGCTAGAGAGGCCAGGCTTTTTCACCAAAACTTCAAAATCTAGTTGGAGGAAAATAAGGGAATTTTAAATCATTGTTGTCACAAATGGATATGAAACTTGACACCAAAGCAATAACCCAAGAAGGATTATCTCATATTGCCTTTTTCTCACTTTTTAGTCTGTTCTGTTATTTTAACAATGTGCCTCCTATCTTAACAGTACTATCAAAAGTTTTGGTGGGACAGTGAGTATTGTCCCAGTTGGGGAAGCAAAGACATATGTAAACGGAAAACGTATTTTGGAACCCACAGTATTACATCATGTAAGTTGGCTGGTGCTAAAATGTAAGAAATTGTTTGACTTTGGGCAAGTTGTTAATGTTTTGAGTCCTAGTTTTCTCCTCTGTAAAATATGGTAATGAGCTAGATTAAGGACTTGCCAGTTGTAAAATTCTCTTTCCTGTTATCTTGTTAATTGCTTTCCTTTGTCCAAAGACAAAAGATATATCACTATGAACCAGTACCTGAGGAGCTGACCACTGACAGCATTGTATGTGTGTGGTAAAGAGCTGGGCTCTGGACTCAGGCCAGACAGGGTTGAAGCCCCGACCCTGCCATCTGCCGTATGACCTTTGGAAAGTTATTTCACTGGGATGATTGTAATATTGACATTAGGAGAACAGGCATAAACCAGTCTGTTGCAGGCAAACCAAGACATGTGGTCACTTCACGTATGTCCTGTCTTTCAGGGGTAAGGGAGGATTAAATGCAGTCATTCATGTGTAGTTCTTAACACCATGTCTGCAAATAGGAAGCTCAGTGAACGCTCACGATTGCTCGTATTAAGCTCTGTGCTCTTTAGTTTCCTCATACCTGACGTCGGGATGATAGCATGTATCTCATTGAGTTGTTGAGAGATGGAAATGTGATAACGTGTACATAAAGCGTTTGACGCAGTTCTTGGCACATGGAAAGTATTTAATAAATGTTAGTTGCTATGATATTTATGTTTATCATTAATAATACTAGACTATAGTGAATTATTGAGTGTGATGATTTGTCCCATGTGATTTTTTGGTTCAGACTCATCTCAAGTGGTAAATTTTGTGTGTGCCTTAGGGTGATCGGGTGATTCTTGGTGGAGATCATTATTTTAGATTGAATCATCCAGTAGAAGTCCGGAAAGGAAAAAGACCATCCAATAGAGATACTCTTATGAGCGAGGGTCCAAAAGACTTTGAATTTGCAAAAAATGAGTTGCTCATGGCACAGAGAGCACAGTAAGTATTATTGCTGCAGCGACATGTAAGTATATGGGGGAGATCTGCAGAGAGAGTTAATCCCATTGCGCGAGGCTGCAGTCTTTCAGGTTCACGCTCTGGGTGCTGGTTTCTCATGACGTAATCTTTTCTCTTGGTACGTTCATTCATTCAACAGACGTTTACTGGGCAGATATTATGTGTCTCTCCGTGTACTCGATGCTGGGAATACACAGAATAATTGAAAGTTAGCTCCTGCACTGGAGGAATTCCTCATCTCCTGGAGCTGGCAGATAGACAGTTGTGACTGTCCCGACAGAGTCCCGCACTGTGTGACTCGTATGGAGTGACTCCTGGCCCCAACCAGGGATCCGCCAAGGGTTCCAGAGGATGAGAAGACATCCCCTGGAATGGAGTCCCTGGAGACTGTTAGAAGTTAGCCAGGAAGACTGGGGAGCATATCTGGGGTTTTCTTTTCTTTTCTTTTTTTTTTTTGTGAGGGAAATCAGCCCTGAGCTAACATCCATGCTAATCCTCCTCTTTTTGCTGAGGAAGACCAGCTCTGAGCTAACACCTATTGCCAATCCTCCTCCTTTTTTTCTTTCCCAAAGCCCCAGTAGATAGTTGTATGTCATAGTTGCACAGCCTTCTAGTTGCTGTATGTGGGAAGCGGCCTCGGCATGGCTGGAGAAGCGGTGCGTCCGTGCGCGCCCGGGATCCAAACCCCGGCTGCCAGTAGCGGAGCGCGTGCACTTAAGCCGCCAAGCCACCGGGCCGGCCCATGGGGTTTTCTTTTCTTCTTGTGCCTAGTTGCAGCTCATGCAATACTGTAGAATTTCTGATTTAAGGAGTATCCTTGTAAACTAAATGGTAAAGTATGCATAAATAAAATGCTAAAGAGTTTGGAGTTTATCTTAAAGGATGTGGAATCATTAATGAATTTTAAGCAGACGTGAGGCAGATATGGTCAGAATCACGTTTTAGAGAGACCACTGTGAGCCAAGTCCGGAGAGTGGACAGAGGTGGAGTAGGATTGCGGGCCGCAGGTGCAGTTCAGAGGCGCCTGCCATCAGATGAGTGTAGTGAGGTCCAGAAGGAGGGATTCTAAGGAGGGAGAGTCAGCAAGTCCTGATGACTAAAGAGGAAGCAGAGAGGAGGCGTCAAGAACGACTAGTATAGGCTGGAATCATCTTGCTCTGTCACCCTGAAAAAGTTGATCTTGCTTTTGCCTTCTTTTTTTTAAATTGTGGTACAGTATACATAGCATAAAATTCACCATTTTAACCATTTTTCAGTGTACAGTTCAACAATATTAAGTACATTCACATCCTTGTGCAGCCATCACCACCATCCATGTCCAAAACTTTTTCATCATCCCAAACCGCGAACCTCTGTCCCCGTTATACACTAATTCTCTATTCTCCCATGGCCCCCAGGCCCTGGTAACCATTGGCCCTCTTTCTTTTGACATTATATTTCCAGTAAAATTGGGAATGGTAATTTCTATAAAGTGCACTTGCTAAAGCATTGATTTTATTTATTTATTTATTTTCTGAGGAAGATCAGCCCTGAGCTAACATCCATGCCAATCCTCCTCTTTTTGCTGAGGAAGACTGGCCCTGAGCTAACATCTGTGCTGATCTTCCTTTACTTTATGTGGGACGCTGCCTCAGCATGGCCAGACCAGCGGTGCATCGGTGCGCGCCCGGGATCCCAACCTGGGCTGCCAGCAGCAGAGCGTGTGCACTTAACTGCTATGCCATGGGGCCGGCCCCTGAAGCATTGATTTTATTGGGAAGAAAGAAGCTTTTAGTTTTCTATAATCGTTGATTCTTTTTTTTTTTTTTTATAATTTTATTTATTTGTTTTTTCCCCCAAAGCCCCAGTAGATAGTTGTATGTCATAGCTGCACATCCTTCTAGTTGCTGTATGTGGGACGCGGCCTCAGCATGGCCGGAGAAGCGGTGCGTCGGTGCGCACCCGGGATCCGAACCCGGGTCGCCAGCAGCGGAGCGCGCGCGCTTAACCGCTCAGCCACGGGGCCGGCCCTATAATCGTTGATTCTTTTCCTTCTGTATATTGAAGAGTGACAAAGCTAATTTAAGGGGCCAGCCCGGTGGCGCACGCGGTTAAGTGCGTGTGCTCTGCTGCAGCAGCCCAGGGTTCGCCGGTTCGGATCCTGGACGCCCACCGATGCACTGCTTGGCAAGCCATGCTGTGGCGGCGTCCCATATAAAGTAGAGGAAGATGGGCACGGATGTTAGCCCAGGGCCAGTCTTCCTCAGCAAAAAAAGAGGAGGATTGGCAGATGTTAGCACAGGGCTGATCTCCTCACTGAAAGAAAAAAAAAAAAAAGCTAATTTAATGTTTTGACTTATCAAAATGCCAAATTATTATAGATGGTTGAAAATATATGGTGCAGTTTCTGCTTTATCAGCTCTTGTAGCATGTGCTTCTAGAGTTGTTTCAATAGTTTCCTAATCTGTGACCTAAACATGAATTGAAAGATATGGATATATGAAATATAATTTCTGCTCTAACCATTGTTAGTTTAACATAGAATACCCTTATTCTGGGGCTGGCCCAGCGGCATAGTGATTAAGTTTGCTCGCTGTGCTTCGGTGGCCCCGGGTTCACAGCTTCTGATGCCGGGCGTGGACCAACGCACCACTTGTCAAGCCATGCTGTGGAGGCATCCCATATAAAGTAGAGTAAGATGGGCACGGATGTTAGCCCGGGGCCAACAGTTCTAAAGCTAATAAATATTTAAGAACACTATCGACAGAATGTCAGAAATTACATTTTAAGATTTAAATTTTTGTATAATGGAAAACATTTTAATATGATTGAGAACTATTATGGTATATAAAGAATTGGTGACGATGTACCCTATAAATATTTTGCTGCTTTGTAGACTTGAAGAAGAAATAAAAGAGGCACAGTTGAAAGCAAAGGAAGAAATGATGCAAGGAATCCAAATTGCCAAAGAAATGGCTCAGCAAGAGCTTTCTTCTCAAAAAGCTGCGTATGAAAGCAAAATAAGAGCCCTGGAGGCAGAACTGGTAGGAGGCACTTGGTTATCCTTTCTCTGCTGGTGCGCCCCGCGTGCCGTGCTGGCTGCAAGATGGGGCATGTAGCTGTGAGGGAACGGGAGGGTCAACCAGTCGAGTCAGGCCCAGCGAGTCTCGGCCTGCTTTAGTTTTACTTGGTCAGCAAGTTGTAGAAGACCTGTGGCTGCCGGCCGGAGAAGGAAAGTGAGGAGCCTCCGTCCTCCAGCCGCAGGAGCCACTGCCATCTCCAGGGTTCCCAGGCGATCTCTCGATCCTGGAAACCCGCCTTAGACGAGAACGCTCCGAAAGGCTGGCCAGCGATCCTGATGTTTAGTTAGGTTAGTCAGCCTGAATGAGGTAGGGAAGCTAGAGAGCAACCTGTTAGTGAGTCAAGTTCTCGTGCACTGAGTAAAGAAGGGGGCTTGTGTACTTTTTTGGTATCATTTTTGAAAAAAATCCTTTGTACTTTTTGCCTTACTCATTTTTTATTATTGCTCTTTAAAGAAAGAAGAGTCTCAAAGGAAGAAATTGCAGGAATTAAGTAACCAAAAGGCTAATCACAAAATTGAGGAGTTAGAAGAGGCAAAGCAGCGGCTTGAGCAGGAGATATGTGTCAACAAGAAGCGGTTAGAAATGGAGACTTTGGCTACGAAACAGGTAATTTCATGTTATTGCTAGTTTATGCTATTTTGAGGAGAAGCTAGATTTATTTTAAGAACTTACGGTATCTTGACAAGAGATGGCCAAACCCAGGTGTGCAGATGAGAAGGGCTCTTCTTGCCTGAGACCTTCCGTCCTGGTGCTGCTCACACGTCAGCACACACAGGCTTTGAGAGAGCCAGAGCTAGTGTTTCCATTAGTTCCATTCCAGATTTCTCTCTTGATGCATCCGCAACTATCGTGATCCGTCATGCCAGATAACATAAAGGAGGGAAACAATGCTGGGGCGTCCTCCACAGAAGGAGGAGAGGCCGAGCTCTCGCACTGGTCACACCCTGACAGCACAGTGAAGCATTGTCTGCCCGTGGAAAGAGGGCCAGCGGACACTTGCCTGAGTAGCTGCTAGGAGAATTCACAGGAGGGCGTCTGTGCCCTGTCTTACGAGCTCAGGCGTTGGCTCTTGTCATCTCACTGAGGACGGAGGCGTCTTTCAAGGGCCGACTCACATTAACCAAGTTCACAAGACCGAAGCATAAAACCTGAATGTCAACATGTTACTACCTTCAGTCAACCTTCTGTCAACCTTTTAGGCCATTCTTTGTCTTTGTAATAGTGCTTTTCTTTTTTTTTTTTTTTTTTTTTTAAGATTTTATTTTTATTTATTTTTTCCCCCCAAAGCCCCAGTAGATAGTTGTATGTCATAGCTGCACATCCTTCTAGTTGCTGTATGTGGGACTCGGCCCCAGGATGGACGGAGAAGTGGTGCCTCGGTGCGCGCCCGGTATCCGAACCCGGGCCACCAGCATCGGAGCGCGCGCACTTAACTGCCAAGCCACGGGGCAGGCCCCTGTAATAGTGCTTTTCAAGATGCGATCCTTAGACCTCATCAGCATCACCTGTTAGAAATGCAGGTTCTTAGGCCCCACTCCAGAACCACTGAATCAGAAACTCCGGTGGTGGGGCCCGAATCTGTTTTAACAGGTTCTGCAGGGGGTTCTGATGAATGCTAAAGTTTGGAGCCACTGTTTTAATCTCTGCTTTGATTCCTTATATCTCAAGGTTAAAGTTTTAATCTCAACTGGCAATTTTTTTTTACCCAAGTTTGTGGTGGGGGTGGGAGTTGGGGTGGAAGAAAATACTCCTAGTAACCAGAGTACTGATACTATAATGTGGTGATAATACCTGTATTGGCCAGCTGTAGAGCACAAAGGCTAGTGAACCACCTCAGAGAGCAAAAACATAGAACTGTCTAATTCTTGAAAACAGTGATATAATGGGCTGTTATAGGCTTATTTGTGTCAAATGAGGTTTTTTCGTATCTTTTAAATTTAACTTTTTTCTTTAGTCCACAGATGTTCTTGAGTGTGGGCTTTTTTGAGTAGTTTTTTTTTATTATTAAGGTTTTTATGCTTCCTACCAATTGGAAGAAAGATTAATCTATGTCATCAAAAATTCCTAATGATTTTGTTGTGGGGGGAAAAATAGTTTTCTAAAAATATTTTATAAATTTTGTTTTTTTCTGAGGAAGATTTGCTCAGAGCTAACAACTGTTGCCAATCTTCCTCTATTTTATATGTGGGCCACTACCATAGCATGGCTGCTGATGAGTGGTGTGGGTCCGTGCCTGGGATCTGAACCCAGGCTGCTGAAGCAGAGTGCGCTGAACTTAACCACTAGGCCACAGGACTGGCCCATAAATCATTTTTTAAAGGCCTTTTATGCTCAATAAAACATGTTAAACATGTATGCTTGATAAAACATGTACTTTAAAATGAGACTTAATAATAGTGTGTTACCATTATCAATCAAGTTTTATAATTTCTCTCTTTGCATGTTCTCATGTATGGGTCTATATGAATGACTATTAATTAGGCCTTAGAAGACCACAGCATCCGCCATGCAAGAATTCTGGAAGCTTTAGAAACTGAGAAGCAAAAAATTGCTAAAGAAGTACAAATTCTACAGCAAAATCAGAGTAATAGGGACAAAACTTTTACAAGTGAGTATATAACGATTTTAGTGGCATTTTCTGAAGTTATGTATGTTATTTCATGTAATTACTAAAATGTTAGAGGTAGTTGCCTTTGTGTATTCAAAACGTTTCATTCTAGATGTTGCTGACTTTTCTGGATCCAAATTTGTATGAATGATTGTTTTTAGACTATTCCGTTTTTAGAATGTTTAGGTATAAAAGCAAATAGTAAACAAAATTCCAAGTATTTTAATGTGTAACATGTTTTTTTTAAATTGACGTCATAATAGTTTATAACATTGTGAGATTTCAGTTGGGCATTATTATTTGTCAGTCACCATATAAATACACCCCTTCACCCCTTGTGCCCATCCCCCAAACCCCTTCCCCCTGGTAACCCCCAAACTGTTCTCTCTGTCTGTGTGTGAGTTTATATTCCACATATGAGTGGAGTCATACGGTGTTTGTCTCTTTCTCTGGCTTATTTCACTTAACATAATACCCTCTAGGTCCATCCATGTTGTTGCAAATGGGACTATTTTGTCTTTTTTTATGGCTGAATAGTATTCCATTATATATATATACCACATCTTCTTTATCCAGTCATCTGTCAAGGGATGCTTGGGTTGCTTCCACTTCTTGGCTATAGTGAATAATGCTGCAATGAACATAGGGTTGCATAAGCCTCTTTGGATTCTTGATTTCAACTTCTTTGGATAAATACCCAGAAATGGGATAGCTGGATCGTAAGGTATTTCTATTTTTATTTTTATTTATTTATTTATTTTTGTGAGGGAGATTAGCGCTGAGTTAACATCCGATGCCAATCCTCCTCTTTTTGCTGAGGAAGATTGGCCCTGGGCTAACATCCGTGCCCGTCTTCCTCTACTTTATATGAGATGCCGCCACAGCATTGCTTGACAAGCGGTGCGTCAGTCCAATCCCGGGATCAGAACGTGTGAACCCCGGGCCGCTGAAGCGGAGTGCATGAACTTAACTGCTATGCCACTCTATTTTTAATTTTTTGAGGAATCTCCATACTGTTTTCCATAGAGGCTGCACCAGTTTACATTCCCACCAGCAGTGAATGAGGGTTCCCTTTTCTCCACATCCTCTCCAACATTTGTTATTTTTTGTCTTGGTGATTGTAGCCATTCTCACGGGTGTAAGGTGATATCTTAGTGTAGTTTTGATTTGAATTTTGGTGATGATTAGTGATGTTGAACATCTTTTGATGTGCCTCTTGGCCATCTATATATCTTCCTTGGAAAAATGTCTGTTCATATCCTCCGCCCCTTTTGTGATTGGGTTATTTCTTTTTTTGTGGTTCAGTTGTATGAGTTCTTTATATATTATGGAGATTAACCCCTTGTGAGATATATGATTTGCAAATATTTTCTCCCAGTTGATGGGTTGTCTTTTCATTTTGATCCTGGTTTCCTTTGCCTTGCAGGAGCTCTTTAGTCTGATGAAGTCCCACTTGTTTATTTTTTCTCTTGTTTCCCTTATCCGAGTAGACATGGAATTTGAGAAGATCCCTCTAAGACCGATGTCAAAGAATGTTCTGCCTGTATTTTCTTCCAGGAGTTTTATAGTTGCAGGTCTTACCTTCAAGTCTCTGATCCATTTTGAGTTAATTTTTGTGTGTGGTGAAAGATAATGGTCTACTTTTGCATGTGGCTGTCCAGTTTTCCCAGCACCATTTATTGAAGAGACTTTCCTTTCTCCACTGTATGTTCTTAGCTCCTTTGTTGAAGGTTAGCTGTCTGTATATGTGTGGTTTTATTTCTGGACTTTTAATTCTGTTCCATTGATCTGTATGTCTGTTTTTGTACCAGTACCATGCTGTTTTGATTATTATAGCTTTGTAGTATATTTTGAAGTCAGGGATTGTGATGCCTCCAGCTTTGTTCTTTTTTCTGAGGATTGCTTTAGCTATTTGGGGTCTTTTGTTGCCCCATATGAATTTTAGTATTCTTTGTTCTATTTCCGTGAAGAATGTCATTGGGATTCTGATTGGGATTGCATTGAATCTGTAGATTGCTTTAGGTAATGTGGACATTTTAACTATGTTTATTCTTCCAATCCATGTGCATGGGATATCTTTCCATTTCTTTATGTCATCATCAATTACTTTCAATAATGTCTTATAGTTTTCATTGTATAGGTCTTTCACCTCCTTGCTTAAATTTATTCCTGGATATTTAATTCTTTTTTTGTGATTGTCAATGGGATTGTATTCTCAAGTTCTCTTTCAGTTAGTTTGTTATTAGAGTATAGAAATGTAACTGATTTTTGTAAGTTGATTTTGTACCCTGCAAATTGCTGTAGTTGTTGATTATTTCTAATAGTTTTCCGATGGATTCTTCAGGGTTTTCTATATATAAAATCATGTCGTCTGCAAACAGTGCGAGTTTCACTTCTTCATTACCTATTTGGATTCCTTTTATTCCTTTTTCTTGCTAATTACTCTGGCCAGAACCTCCAGTACTATGTTGAATAAGAATGGCAAGAGTGCACCCTTGTCTTGTGCCTGTTCTCAGAGGGATGACTTTCAGTTTTTCCCCATTGAGTATGATATTGGCTGTGAGTTTGTCATATATGGCTTATATTATGTTGAGGTACTTTCCTTTTATACCTATTTTGTTGAGAGTTTTTATCATAAATGGATGTTGGATCTTGTCAAATGCTTTCTCTGCATCTCTTGAGATGATCATGTGGTTTTTAGTCCTCATTTTGTTAATGTGGTGTATCACATTGATTGATTTGCAGATGTTGAACCATCCCTGTGTCTCTGGTATAAATCCCACTTGAGGATGGTGTATGATCTTTTTAATGTATTGCTGTATTCAGTTTGCCAATATTTTCTTGAGGATTTTTGCATCTATGTTCATCAGCAATATTGGCCTGTAATTTTCCTTCTTTGTATGGTCCTTGTCTGGCTTTGGTATCAGAGTGATGTTGGCCTCATAGAATGTGTTAGGAAGTGTTCCATCTTCCTCTACTTTTTGGAAATAGTTTGAGAAGGATAGGTATTAAATCGTCTCTGAATGGTTGGTAAAATTCTCCAGAGAAGCCGTCTGGTCCCGGACTTTTATTTTTTGGGAGATTTTTTATTACTGTTTCAATCTCTTTACTTGTGATTGGTCTATTCAGATTCTCTATTTCTTCTTGATTCAGTTTTGGGAGGTTGTGTGAGTCTAAGAATTTGTCCATTCCTTCTAGATTGTCCAGTTTGTTGGCATGTTGTTTTTCATAGTATTCTCTTATAATCCTTTGTATTTCTGTGATATCCATTGTAATTTCTCCTCTTTCATTTCTAATTTTATTTATTTGAGCCTTCTCTTTTTCCTGGTGAGTCTGGCTAAGGGTTTGTCAATTTTGTTTATCTTCTCAAAGAACTAGCTTTTAGTTTCACTGATCCTTTCTACTGTTTTTTTGGTTTCAATTTCATTTATTTCTGCTCTAATTTTTATTATTTCCCTCCTTCTGCTGACTTTGTTTCTTCTTTTTCTAGTTCTGTTAGGTGTAGTTTAAGATTGCTTATTTGGGATTTTTCTTGTTTGTTAAGGTGGGCCTGTATTGCTATGAATTTCCCTCTCAGGACTGCTTTTGCTGCATCCCATATGAGTTGGTATGGGGTATTTTCATTTTCATTTGTTGCCAGATATTCTTTGATTTCTCCTGTAATTTCTTCAGTGATCCATTGGTTGTTCAGTAGCATGTTGTTTAGTCTCCACATCTTTGTCACTTTCCCAGTTTTTTTCTTGTAGTTGATTTCTAGTTTCATAGCATTATGGTTGGAAAAGATGCTTGTTATGATTTCAATCTTCTTAAATTTATAGAAGTTTGCCTTGTTTCCCAACATATGGTCTATCCTTGAGAATGTTCTATGCGCCCTTGAGAAGGATGTGTAATCCGCTCTTTTTGGATGGAGTGCTCTATATATGTCTATTAAGTCCATCTGGTCTAGTTTTTCATTTGAGTCCACTATTTCCTTATTGACTTTCTGTCCGGATGATCTATCCATTGATGTAAGTGGGGTGTTAAGGTCCCCTACTATTATTATGTTGTAGATATCTCCTTGTAGGTTTGTTAATAGTTGCTTTATGTACTTCGGTGCTTCTGTGTTGGCTGCATATATATTTATAAGGGTTATGTCTTCTTGGTGGACTGTGTTTTATCATTATATATTGCCCCTCTTTGTCTCTCATTACCTTTTTTATCTTGAAGTCAACTTTGTCTGATATGAGTATGACAACACCTGCTTTCTTTTGTTTGCCATTAGCCTGGAGTATCGTCTTCCATCCCTTGACTCTGAGCCTGTGTTTGTCTTTAGAGCTGAGATGTGTTCCCTGGAGGCAGCAAATCGTTGGGTCTTGTTTTTTAATCCATCTAGCCGCTGTATGTCCTTTGATTGGGGAATTCAATCCATTTACGTTTAGAGTGATTTTAAAAAATATATCTTATTCTAATCCTCAGTTCTTACTTTATAAGAATTATTATCTAGATTGTGCTTTATCATTGGGTACTTCATTTTCTTTCTCACTTGCATGGTTTTTTTTTTGTACGTTTCTGTGTAGAAGACACCATGTTTTCAGTGTGAACTTTTTTTTCATTATGGACAATTTCAAACAGACTATAAAAGTAGACAGATTACTACAATAAACCCTTATGTACTTATCATCCAACTTCCACAATTACCAGCACATATTCAGTTATGTTTTGACTATCCTCAATTCCCCTGCCTACCTGGACTATTTTGAAGCAAATCCCAAATGTCATATCATTTGATCTGTAAACACTTCACTATGCATCTCTAAATTAGATAAGGACTCTTCTCTCTCTTCCTCTGTCACTCTTTTAAACATTACTATGATATTATTATCACACTTAAAAATATTAATAATAATTTCTTACATTCATCAAATATCTAGTCCATACTCAAATTTCCTGGATTATTTCATAAATTTTTTTTATATTTGGTTTGTTTGAATCAGGATACAAACATGATCCATACATTGTATTGGTAGGTATGCCTTTTAAGTCTCTTATTCTGTAAATTGGCTCTTCTCTCTTTCCCCTTGTAATTGATTTGTTGAAGAAATCAAGTTATTTATCCTGTAGAGTTTCCCAGATTCTGAATTTTGCTGATTGTATTTCCATGGTGTTGCTTAACAGGGTCCTCTGCCCCTATATTCTCTATAAAGTGGTAGTTATTTCTACAGGGCTGTCATTCAGGTTCAATTTTTTAGCAAGAATACTTGGTAGTTGTGTTGTATACTTTCTGTAACTTCTATTTTTAAATGACTTTGAAATTAATACTTTTTATATCTGTTGCAGGAGATAAAAAGATGTAGTACTACAATGTATTTATTTATTCCTCTTAGGGCCTAAAACGGTGCCTTGCAATGAATACTTGATATTTTTTTGTCCATATGAGTAAGGAATTCTATCCTTTCGAAAAAGTGTATTTAATGGAATACTGGTTATAAGTTTGACTATACAATATAGAAAATATTTATGACAAAATCTTAAATTTAAATTAGGAACATGGAATTGTGGACTAAATTGTTTTTCGTTTTTCTGTCCTGATGTATCTCTGTCTCTATCTCTGTCTGTCTGTCTGTCTGTCTATCTATCTATCTATCTATCTATCTATCTATATTTTTAAAAGATTTTCAGGCAAAGTAAAAAAGAATTGTGGTTGTATATAAGTAAGGCTGTAGTATGCTTTACCTAATACTTTAAATAAATTAGAAATTATACAAAAAGAAAATCTTTAAAGATCTTAGAAGGAAAAGCATTGTCTTTGGCATTTCCTCTCTTACAGAATCCTTATCCTCTCGATAGCAACTTGAATTTCCTCCATGCATCCACAGGACATTTTATGTGAAGAATATTTTATTTCACCAATGCGAGTTGAAGACAAGTTACTCAAATATCACATTTCCCTCCTGTAATACATAGTTAAAACCATTCATTTAAAGTCAATAACTTTTTTTTTAGGAATTTTTCTGCCTAGTGATAAGTTAGTGCTCATATTTTGAATCTTCTCTGTGCTTTCTATCAGTTCAACCAAATTGGAGCTCCATGAAACTCTCAATGCTGATTCAAGAGGCCAATGCCATCAGCAACAAAGTAAACAAGTGTTATGTGTTTAGCAGGTAAGCAATTAGTTAAATAACTTAAATGTAAAGTAGTTCTTTGTTTTAAACTAGTTGACCCTCATGTGATTTTTTTTTTCTTTTTTTTTTTTTTTTTTTTTTAGTTTTTCTAAAGACATGGTATTCTGCAGTGTCTGTCTAAGAACAAACAGGTGTCAGGATCCCCAGTGACCCTTTCAGAGCTCCTTCTGGAGTGGAAAAGGCTTTCAACAGTTAATATCCTAGTGTATTTTATAAACAGAATGATTTTAGATGTTTTAGGAATTTACTGATTTACTTTTGAGTTGAAAATTTATCAGTATTCCATATTTTAAAAGGAATATATTTTATTAGAATTTTTTTGATTTTTAAACAATTTTTATATAAGAAGTTATTTTAATATAGTATATACTAGACATGATTACTATAATGAAAATGCTTAACTGTAGAAAGATTACTCTATCAGTGGACTGAATTCTTTGGAATATATTCTAATTCAGAAGACTCCTAGTATAGATGGTATTTGTGCTTTAGGGTAAGCATTTTCCTTTGGCGTTTCTTTCAGACATGATCTAGCAGATAAAGGAAGTCGTCCTGACACTTCTGTTCGCGTCCGTAACCTGCGACTAGGGGTCTCCACTTTCTGGAGTCTGGAAAAGTTTGAGTCTAAGCTTGGGGCAATGAAAGAACTTGATGAGGTTTGGAATATTGTTAAAATTTCTGTAAACTTTTTTTTTTAATAAATATTTGTAGTGTTTAAAAGTTTTTTGAGGAAGATTGGCCCTGAGCTAACATTTGTTGCCAATCTTCCTCCTTTTTTTTTTCCCTTTTTCCTCCCCAAAGCCTCAGTAGATAGTTGTATGTCATAATTGTACATCCTTCTAGTTGCTCTGTGTGGGACGCCACCTCAGCATGGCTAGATGAGCGGTGCGCCGGTCTGCGCCCAGGATCCGAACCAGCAAACCCCAGGCCACCAAAGCAGAGTGCGCAAACTTAATTGCTATGCCACCAGGCCGGCCCTCTGAACTTTTAGAAATAAAAATATAAAAATGACATATTCTTAGGCAAATAAAAGAAAAAGCAATCCACATTCCCCAAACCAACCAATATTAACAATTATGTCTGTTGACTTTACTTTTGTCTATAGCTGGGGTTTTATTAGTTTGTTTTAATGTAGTTATAACTGTAATACAGGAACTGAGTACAGAGTCTATTCAGTTATAATTGTGTTTCTAAAATTTTACATTTAAGCACAAGAGAAGAAGAAATTTGATAGACATAAAGCAGTTTGCATGATACGAAATTCTCTTCAATTCCTAATGTGCATTTTTACATAATTACGTTTACATTTCCCCATTGCTGTGCTTTTGGCTGTTTCCAATTGTTTGCTGTTTTAATAGTCACAACAAAAAATATCTCTGCACATATTAGTTTTTAATTTTATTTCCTTGTCTTTGGTTTTCTAGAATAGAAAATATGATTTTTTTATTGTACTTTGATGCTTGCTGGCAATTTGCTTGCCGGGAATATTGCCATTTACCAATGTTACCAGTTTGTTTTAATTTATATTTTAATAACTAGTGAATCTGAGGATTTGATTGTTTCTCTATTGGTCAAGTACGTGTTCATGTCCTTTGAATTTTTTGGCGAGTGAAGTGCGGGTAATGAATTAATATATCTATAAAAGCTCTTGCATGTTTTGATAATAAACCTGTATTTTATATTTATTATGTACATTTTTTCCCCTGGCTGTATTGACTTCTTCTTGGTTTCATTTTGTTACACCAGCCATTTTTTTTTTTTTTTTTTTTTAAAGATTTTATTTATTTTATTTTTTCCCCCCAAAGCCCCAGCGGACAGTTGTATGTCGTAGCTGCACATCCCTCTAGTTGCTGTATGCGGGACTCGGCCTCAGGATGAACGGAGAAGTGGTGCCTCGATGCGCACCCGGGATCCGAACCCGGGCCACCAGCATCGCAGCGCGCGCACTTAACCACCAAGCCACAGGGCCGGCCCTCAGCCATTTTTAATTTGGTGTATTTGAATCCATCTGTTAATCTGGAAATCTTCTTACTGAAACATTGTCCACTTCTCTGTATTTCTTTTAAATTTTTTAAACATTTACATTTTCAAGTCACATAGAATTTATTATGTTGTATTGTGAGAGGTATGAATGTAAAGTTAATTTTCCTCCATATTATTATCTTATCCCTGAAACATGTAATAAATAGATGCAACATGTATTAAATTGTTGCTACTATTTGTCAAATATCTCACCTTTAAGTAATGTGGCTCTATATGGAATGATATTCTGTACTACTTAGATAATAACAATAATGAAGACATTATATGTAAAAACGTACAGGATGCTGCCAAATGATAGCCTTAATGCTTGACTTGTTTAATGGGAAAAAATGAAAATAAACTAAAATAGTTAACTCAATCTAGAAAATATAAAACAAAGGAAAGCAAATGAAGGAATCATTAAAAATAAAAGCAATAATTGATAAATTAGAAATTAATAGATACAAGGTCTGGTTCTTGGAAAAGGTGAATGTGATTTTAGGAATGGACAATGGCATTTAAATAAAGATAACAAAAGCATTTTAAAACTGTATTACATGTAAAACTTTATGCTAATTTTTTAATTTTTTAGAAAGAAAAGTCTTTCTAAAAAAAGATAAATTATGAAAGCTGACTTAAGAGATGAATAACTATGCAATAAATTGAAAAGTTTGTCAATGAACTAACCTCAAAAAAAAAATTGAAAAAAAAAAAAAGGTGTTGATCTCAGTCAGTTTTATGGGTAAGCTCTTTTAAACCTCCAAAGAACAGATAAATCTGTGTAAACTATTCTGGAACATAGCAAAAAAGAGAGTGTCACAGTTACCTTATGATGCTAGAGTAACTGATTAAAATCAAAACAAACAGAAACCACAAAAGCTGAAAACAGATGATTCAGAAGATAATTACAACCAATCTTAATATGAACACAGCTCTAAAAATCTGGAGTGAAATGTTAGTAAATCAAACCCAAAGACATATTTAAAGAATACTTATGCCATGATCAGGTAGGGTTGATTCCAGGAATGCCAGGTGTATTCATAATAGAAAATCCCAAAAGACGGAGAGGAATCCTTCCAGAGCACTGACAGTGTTTATCTCTAAAGGATGGGTTTGAGAGTGGTTTAAAGTTTTTACTTTGTGTTAATATACATTAATAATTTCCAAATTTTCTGCAATGAATGTGAATTGCATGTGTAATTAGGACAAAAAAAAACTGTATTGAGGTCATTTGATCATTCTTGTCTTGATACGTGCATTAGCATCAGGTAGGTGAGTTACCTTGTTATTACCCTGCTTCCTACTTTCAACTATTCATTGCAATGCTCTTTATTTATTATTTCCATATAATTGTACTATATCTGAATCAAGCTTTATATAGTATTTTGCTAGAACTTTAATTGGTATTGCTTTAAATATTTAAATTAAAATGTAGATTATTGTCACGATCAATATGTTCAGCCAGGAAGTCACTGAATCTTAATGTTGTCAGATTATTCTTTTATTTCTCTCCTGAGGATTTTCTTTTTTGTTTTTACTTTGTTTTCTAAATCCCAAGTTAATTATTTCTGAAATAGTTAATGATTTCTGTTGGTTTTCTTAGTGGATCTCTTTTACTATAATTCCTAGCATCATGTGATTGATTTATTTTATCAGGAATGGGATTTTTTAGATTTTTATCAGATAACGTGTAATTTTGCTAATTTTATGTTTTAAATGCACAAAGTATTTAAACTGTTTTTCTTAGTTGCTAAACATTTTTAACCGTAAATTAACAGAAACTATATATTTTATTTTTTTTAGGGTAACAGTAGTAACAAGAATGAAGATGTCTTTTGTGATCCTGAAGATGAATGGGAACCTGACATTAGAGATGTGCCAGTTTCTTCATTTTCTAGAAGGAGGTAAAGATGTTTTTGTTACTGGTTTTCTTGTTGTGGGTATGCATATATATCATTTCCTTATTTTACAAGAACTATCTATTGTTGTGATGGATATGTCTGTGAAGGAAACCCAGTAAGAGAAGAGAAATAATATGTTACTGATCAAATTACAGCACTTATCAGTCAGTTAGAAGAGGAAAAAAAATGTCCAGTATTTTATCATATAAGTCTTAAGAGCAAGTTAGATTAGCATTAATCTAATTTCCCATAAGATGAACAGTGTTTATTACTTTTAAATTACCATTTCTCAAGAACTTGGCATATGTATGATATTTTATTGTGAGTTATAGAGTTTTAAATGCAGTCAAGTTAGTATGAACACCACAGATGAATAAATCATGGTGATAGAGGACTTCTATGTATGACAAATATTGCTTATTAACTAAAAACATAAAAGACTTCCTCAGTGAATAGATGCTTTTCAAGGAAATGTTTGTTCTGCTTAGACCTCAGATGCTTAGATTATGGAGAGGCAAAAATGGCATAATAGAAAGGCTTGGTCTGGGAACCCATTTAGCCCCTTAGTTTGGTTTTTAAACAAATCCTTCTTTTTAAATAACTATTTCTCAGTTTGGTTTTTAAATAAGACTACTGTCTGCCTTGTCCTGAGGATACAAAGATCAATAAAGAATGCTCTCTCTCCTCCGGGACTGGGAATTGAGGAAACTAGAGGCAGGAGTTGCTGATAAAGATGTGAACTAAGGCTGGGCAGAAGGACTGGAGACGAGAGTCAGGTTTATGCATATTCAAGAGGCAGAATCAACAGGACTTGGTGGCTGGTTGGGGGCTGAGCATGATGAAGGGCTCAAGGATGAATCCTGCTTTTAACTTGGGTGACTGACTAAAGGAAAATGGTGTTCCCTGAGATGGAGGGTAAGATGAGTTTATTTTTGAACTTGATGAGTTTAAAGTTCCCAGGGGGCCATCCAGGTGTATATTCAGGTCTAAAACTTTGAAGGAGGGATTTGGGAATTTTCAGGATGTAAAGGTCGATGGCATTCATCCAGCAGAAGTACCAGCATCATTAAGAACATTTATTGAATGCGTGCTAAGCATTATCTCATTTAGTATTGACCACAAAACTATGAAGTTGGTGCTGCTATTACCTACATTTTACAGTTGAAGTAACTGAGGACTTAAAGAGGTTAATGACTTGTCCAAAGTCCCAGAGGTGATAAGAGGAAGAGCTGGTACTCAAATTGATACCGAACCTCTTAATCTCAAGTTTGTGTGCCCAATGCACGATAAGGCCATCACTGAGACACTGGTGCTTGGAGATGGAGAAGGTTTATTCGAATCGGCCAAAATGAGAAGGCTGGAGGGCAGGTTCTCTCAAATCCACCTTCACAAGAGAAGAAAGCGAGGGGTCTTTATAGAGCTAAGGGGCTTGGCAGGAGGAGTTACAGAGAAGGAAAGGGGAAATCCATGTTTCTTTCACTCCAGATAAGCCCTTGGGCAATCAGACTTCTGGGCGTCAGCACAGCTGGGGGCTGGTTATCTGATGGTTGTAACTTCTTGAAGGCATTCTTCCTCTACAAAACAAGCTCATAAATCCTTGTGACCCTTGAGTCACCCTCAGGTTAAACAAGAAAATAGTAAATTAACAAAGTTAACTTCTTTTCATCCGTATCTGTGTTGGGAACAAGGTCTAAGGGTAATCCTGTTCTTATTGAATATTTACGGTAACCCTCAGGTACCCAGCTTCAAGATCCAGGTTTGAGTGACTCCAAAGATCCCGATTTTCTTGCCTGCTCTGCTGTGTTGCCTCTCGGTTGCATATGAAAGGGCAGTATCTTTCTGATTAAATAATTTTTTTTAACTTCATCGCCTTCAGCTGCAGCTCAGAATCCATTTGGGTTTCCAGACCTTTTTAGGCCTTTTTTTGTGTTGGATCATGCTTATTTTAAACTCATTTATAAAATCTCCTCAAGGAGATGCAACTACTTCATAGTGACCTTTCCCTCAGTGACTTTTGCTTTATTTACTACATTCTAACTGCTATGGTATGGTAAGAACTAGCCAAAATGTAACAAGCTCTACGTTTGTGTTATATGACATGTTATAGACATAACAGCTACAGCTTTCAGGCTGAAAGAAATACAAAGCATGTCCTGTGAACAGATTCTGAGCTCCTTGAGTGTAGAGAAGGCATCTGTATCCCCTGCAGTGGAGTATAGTAAAAAGTCATGGGTGCAGATCAGCGTCCTAAGTTCTAATCTGTGCTCAGGGTGGCCATGGGCAAGTGATGCTGTGTCTTAGGCTCTAGTTTTCTCATCTGTAGAATGAAGACATAAGAGGTCCTGTATAAACGCGGCTGTTTCTCCTGCTCCTACCATGACCACTGTGATCTGTAACATGGGACTGATGATGAGGATGATGATGTTGCAGAGTCGTTATGAGGGTTAGAAGTGACTATGTAGAGTCCTACTCTAGTGGATGGGTGTTCAGTAAATGCAGCTTTTATGATTAAGTGCAAATCTGTATTGAAGAAGATTGAATCTTGGACTACAGAGAGGATATTATTTCTGATCCATTACCAATAAACAGATGGTGATATCTTCAGGGATTTGTCTCAAGGCCTTCAAAGTAGAGTTGGACTCTGATACCAAAATGAGCTCAATGGTCCTGGGGTGGAATGGGGTGGAACTGGGTGGGATTGGGTGGAACGGGGTGGGGTGGATGGGGCTGAACTGGGTGGATAGGGCTTGGGATACTTAAGCCAACCTAGAGTGACATAAGCCTCCCAAAAATTCAAACCAGACCTGCAGATTGATCAGAGGCTGATTTATAAAGTCCTTTAGATTTTAGAATTACTGATTTGTTATTATTTTTATTATAAACAGATATAAACTTTGTGTACATAGAATTGTGGATCACAATATGAGCATTAGTAATTAATGAACATTAAAATTTTAGCCTATTGAAAGTTGGTGATTTATATCTTATTTCCTGCTGACTTTTAGATGAATAATTAGAGAATCAATAGAAGTTTAAATTGTTACTGAAAGATCAAAACTTATTTTCTAAGATTTCGAAATTAGGTGTTTTCATTTGGCAGAGATGTTTTTGAGAACTTCTATAATTTAAAAGTATCATTTTTAAAAAAAAATGAATTGCTCTTGGTCAGAGACCTTGTATATGAAGTTTCAGCCTTGTGAGAATGTTTATGACAGAATTGCAAACTCTGAGAGTGCTCGCAGGTAATGGAAACCCTTGACAGATTCTTCATTACAGAACTGCTTCTGGGCAATGAGATGCCACAGCTGTTCTGCCATAAAGTAGACAGGTTTGGCTGCCTGTAAATTTTGATATGTACTGTTGCCAGCTAAAAGTAAAATTTCCCCTGATGTTAAGTAAAAATTCTTTGAAAGGAATGACAACCATTTACTTTATTTGAGTTTAAGCATTGTTTAATACGAGAGTGTCGAGAGAGTAAGTTTTCCTGGTTTAGGCTTACAGTAATGGAGGTACCCGTTCCTTCCACTCCTAAGTACAAAACACTGTAACCTTTGAGAATTGATTTCCTCTCCCTATTACCAGTCATATTTCTGTGTTTTTCTTGTAGGAATTCAGGGGAAAATTTATATTTGAAACATTTAGGCTCCTATGGATAGAATGCTTCTGTTTAATAATCTTTTCAACAAATAGTGTTTTCCTTTGAGTGGCCAACAGCAGTGGAAAGTTCTGTTAAGAAAGACTTCTGAGGGTCCAGTAGATTTAGATCCAGGTCACAGCTCGAGTGGTTTCATTGACATTATGGGGGCTGGAGTTGGAGTTTAGAAAATTGATAGATGAATGGCAATGGAAGCAGGCTGCTGTTTCCAGAAGCAATTAGAAAGCAAGAGTAACAGCTAGACAGCCAGTCACACTCTGGGGAGAGATTTGAGTGTTCCTCTGGGCTGAGGGAGAAGAGGGAGCGAAAGGAGCAATGGAGACGGGATCCTTTCCTCCCCCGTGTTGCTGCTACACTTCACAGGGGCTGTGCTTTTCACACTGTGTAGCGAATGTTTACTTGAGTGGTTATTTACCTGGATCATTTCCCTGTTTAAAATCCTTCCCAGGATAATTTGCTCAGGACAGATCCGAGCTTCCTTAATTGGCATACAAGGTCAGCCCCCAGCTGGCCCCGCAGCGCCCAGCCCCATCCCTGGCTGCCCTCTCCGCCCTAGACGGCATCCTTCTGAGCCTCCTTTGGTTCTCTGCGTGTGAAGTACTTGCTTTTATCACCAGGTCTTCCCATGTGCCAGTGCCTGTGTCTGAAACACACTGTTCCCTGCTTCCTAAGCCTGCTCCCCCTTTGGCTAACTCCTACTCATCCTTCAGCCTCCTTACTCTAGGAGGCCCTCCCGCCTCCTTGGGCAGGGCGGGTTCTTCTCCAGAGTCTGCCACAGCGCTCTGCTCTCATCACACACATCACCTTATTGTAATTACTTCCCTAGTTTCTCTCTTGCTGTGGACCTCAAGCTCAGGGAGCCCAGAAACCATGGATGCTGTGTTTCACCACAGTATCCAGAGCCTATGAATTATAGTACTCTATAAATAATTGTTCTATTTAATTAACTATATGCTTAGAACAATACCTGTAAATAGTAAAATTCTTGCTCAATGAACCAAATTAATTTAACTAATGCTTGACGAAAATATTTCCATGGAAAACACACACATGTTCATTTTCTTTAGAGAATTAAACATAAATATTCCTAATAATTATTCCATGAAGTATATAGCTACTAATCTTTTTTTTTTTTTTTTTTTAAAGATTTTATTTATTTTATTTTTTTTCCCCCCAAAGCCCCAGTGGATAGTTGTATGTCGTAGCTGCACATCCTTCTAGTTGCTGTATGTGGGACTCGGCCTCAGGATGAACGGAGAAGCGGTGCCTCGATGCACACCCGGGATCCGAACCCGGGCCACCAGCATCGCAGCGCGCACACTTAACCACCAAGCCACAGGGCCGGCCCTATAGCTACTAATCTTATGGTTTATCTTTTTCCAGGAGCAGGAGTTTGATGAAGAATAGAAGAATTTCTGGTTGTTTACATGACATACAAGCCCACTCAATTCAGAATTTGCATTCTTCACATTCATCAGGTATTTTTTCCATCAGATTTTCTTGTAACTGAGAAAAGCATCAAGTCCTGGCTCCACCACTGCTTTGTTTCATGTTCTTGTGCAAATCATTTCATCTCCTGGAAGCTTCCGTTTCCTCTGTAAAATGGGAGAGTGGACTGGACGGCCCCTCCCACTCCTAAAATCCTGTGCTGTGATTTATTTCACAGCGTTTAGTAGAATGGCTAATTCAAATGTGGGAGACGTGTGTGTTCAGAAATGTGTAAAAATGTTATTTTCTTGTAGGTGAAAAAAGCAAAGTGTAGAAGATTGTGTGTTATAGAATGTCATTTGTGTGAGGAGCAGAAAAAAAGATGCATACATATATGCTTGTAAATGAATAAGATATTTCTGGAGAACTGCACCATGGCCTGAAGGTGCTGGTTGTCTGTGGGAGGTGGGGCAGGACAGGGCAGGAAGGAAGACTTCCTGTTCATTGCCTACCCTTTAGTTCCCTCTGAATTTTGTATGATACGCATGTATCATCTATTACAAAGTTAATTAAAAAAATGTTTAAAAGAGAAAGTTACAGGAATTATTCCATTGAATAAATTATTTTATTTCAATATTGATTATAATGTTAATTTTCATATAGAAGGGGGGATACATTGTAAATTTGTATGTGTAACTACTTGTAATAATTAAAATTACTACCTGATGGCAATGGACTACTAGACAGCAATAAAAAAGAAGGAACCACTGATTCATAGAGCAACCTGGGTGAACCCCAAAAACATTATGTTGAATGAAAGAGACCAGATAATAAAGAGTACATACTGTATGATTCTATGTATGTGAAGTTTAAGAACAGGCAAAACTCGTCCATGGCGACAGAAGCCAGAGTTGTTCAGAACAGAATAGTGGGTGAGGAGGGATGCTGTTGGGGTGGGATGATGGCAATGTTGTACCCGTGGTCTAAGTGGGGTTACCCTGGTGTGTGTACACACAGGTAAAAGCAAGAAGCTGTACGCTTGAGATAGGCACACTTTATAGAGTATAAATGATACCTTAGTAGCAAAAAGTTTTGAAATTACTATGTAATGTAATAATCTATTTGATAAAGGTATTAATGGAATATGAGTAGCCATAAAAGAAATTATATCTCATCTTGACTTTAAAATAAAGACATTAGGGTTTCTTTTTTTTTAAGTCATAAAATTATCTTTTAGGAAGATAATTATCTTACTACTTGTTTAAAGTAGAACAAAATATGCTAGAGGCTTTTTGTTTACCAGCAAAGTGAAAGGTTATATACCTATGGTAGCAGCTTATTCGTTCAGTATTATGGAGAGTAAGATGTCTTATAAAAGTACTTTTTCCAGGTAACTAAACTTTTGTCTTCAAGGGCCATTTTTTAAGAGCTGTTTTTTTTTTTTTGTGAGGAACATTAGCCCTGAGCTAACATCTGTTACCAATCCTCCTCTTTTTGCTGAGGAAGATGGGCTCTGAGCTAACATCTGTGCCCATCTTCCTCTACTTTATATGGGACGCCGCCACAGCATGGCTTGATAAACGGTGTGTAGGTCCACGCCTGGGATCTGAACCTTCGAACCCTGGGCTACTGAAGTGGAGTGCGCTAACTTAACCACTATACCACCAGGCCAGCCCTAAGAGCCCTTTTTAAAAATTAGAATATTAAGAGGAAGTCAGAAATATGAGAGGTCCTTGCTTGTGTACAGTTTTGGAGAGGGAAATGGACACCCAGCTGTGCATTTAGTGGGACCCTGCCTGGGCAGCTGTGAGGTGCTGGAAGGAATCCAGGCCTGCTGGGCGTGGAGGGTGCACTTTCTAGCCGTGGGAGGTCCAGCAAGTGTCTTATTGTCTCACCTTAAGGGCCATACTTGTAAACTGGATTTTGCCAGTCTTTCTGCAGTGTTGGTGCTGGAGTTGAGAGTGAATTGGTACAGTTACCTTCCTGAGCAGAGGATGTACCGTTAACTCTTCATGATGACTGGAGCGTGGTCACCAGCATCATCACGATAGTGATTCGTCATGACCCTGTGCTGATACAGCTCTGAGTTTGGCAGCTTTTCTTTTTTCTCTTCCCGAATCAGGCTCTTATCTTTGTTCTAGATGCTTGATAGTCCCCACCCTGTGCCTTTGTTTCATCTTGCCTTGTGGTTTGCCATTCCTGATTGCCTATGGCCCAGAGCAGAAAATTCATCTTGTGTATTAAATGAAGATCATTGTACCCACGTGTTGCATTCCAGGAAAAAGTTATTTCCAGAGGCTCCCAATGAGCTCTTTCAAGCTTTTCCATTTACTTCTGGTTTGGATGGTGCTTAGAACATCATGCTGCAAGTCTGTCTCCCAGAGGTGTGCCATAGTAACCGTTGGTGGTCGGTTTGCTTCAGCCTGTCGTGATGATAGCGAACCTAGAAAAGGAGCTATTTTAAAGTAGGGCCACTGAGACATTCCTTTTACCATAGTTTCCTCTAGTATTGCCCACTTTTCCAGCTTATGAACTAAATTTATTTGTATTATGGTTATATTATTTTATTTTATGTAACTGCTATTTTCACCAATTCAGTGTTCCTTAGGTGTTACCAAAAAGTAAATAAAGGAGGAGATTAAACCAGTGGTTACATGGACATTTGGATTCTCTGTACTGATTTGCGGTGGAGGAACTGCTAACCTATGGATCAATGCAGTTGAGAGGTTAATTGGTTCCTTTATGGGATTGTGTTTTCACTTTGGTGTATAGAAGCAAGGATGTGTTGAAGGAAGAGTAACCTACTTTGAGTTTATTGACCAATGATTCTATAATTGCTTGCGTTAATGCATTTGTTTGAAAGTATTGTGCCTGAAAACTAGGCTTAAGATGGCTATTTTCTGTTGATACAGGCTTACTGGAGAAATCAAGCACCATTTACTCAAATTCAGCAGAATCCTTTCTTCCTGGAATTTGCAAAGAATTGATTGGTTCATCATTAGATTTTCTTGGACAGAGTTATGATGAAGAACAGACTATGGCAGACAGCCTGCTTAATAATTTTCTTAAAATTTATAACGGGCTATTTGCCATTTCCAAAGCATATGAAGAACAAGATGAAGAAAGTCAGTATAACTGTAAGCAACCTCCCTGCTGTGTGAACTCGCACGAATGATTGTTTTCTGCACGTTACACTTTGTTTTGAATGCCTGTTCCTCACATCTAGCATGCATTTTCTGACGATGTTAAAATGTTTTAGTGGTGGTCATACGTGAGTGTTTGATTTGGAGAGTATTTCTTCTGATAATTTTTCTTCTTTCAAGTGTTCTCTTCAGATCGAGCCACCCAGTCACTCACTATCCAGGTAGCAGGTGCGTTTGAGCAGCTTGTGGTGCTGACGACACACTGGCTGAGTGATTTTGTGCCCGGTGCCAGCACAGCCAGACTTGGCGATGAATTGAGACAAGAAGTCAAAAAACTCGGAGGCTACTTACAGTTATTTTTGCAGGTAGGTTGACTTGCTAATTATCATTTGAAGAATTCGGCTGTTCAGTAAGGATTTATTGACTTTCTACTGTCCTCATCTTCCCCAAAATTAGATCTGTAGGATTTTGAGAAGTGATTTCTCTTGAAATCCTGAGACTATGGATGTCTATACTTGATTTATTGAACCAAGACTTACATGGCTGTTTGTGCGCCAGGCACTAGTTCTAAGTGACTTAGAAATATTCACTCAGTTAATCCTCACAGCAACCCCAGAAGTGGGTACTGTTATTGTCACCATTTTATAAATGAGGAAGAGGAGGCACAGGGAGGGTAAGTAGCCCAGTGTTACATAACTAGTAAGTCGTGGATTTGAACCCAGGCAGTCTCGGGCCCAGAGTTCATGCCCATTACCCATATACCATGCTGGCCCTCAGGGTGGGCTATCGGGAAGAGAGGCAGAGTCTTGCTCTGGTTATGGGTTGGGTTTCAGCTGGTGGTGAGTTAGTCACAAGCCTGCTGCTATCGAGGCCAGAAAAGTAATTTTGTTTTCCTGTTTGTCGTGCATCAGATAAGGTAAAGTTTGGCTGTAAGGAAGAAGTAAGATGGAAGCTTCCTTTCTCTCACATGAAATCTGGAGGTGGGCATGGTGGCTGTTCTCCACAAAGTCCTTGGGATCTGGGCTCCCTCCGGGGCACCCATCTGCTCTGCCTAAAGCGTGGCCCTTGATTTCATGCTCCACCAGGGAGGCAGAGTTCAATGCACAGATGGAAGGAGTGACAAAGAAGGAAAGGGCCAAGCGGGCCTTCCTTTAAGGGAAGTTTCTGGAAATTACCATATGACATTTCTGTTTTTATATCTTTGGCCAGAACTTCATCACATGAGCACATCTAGCCACAAGTATCATTGGGAAATGTATGTTTTATTCTGGACAGCTGTGTGCCAACCGAACAATCAGGGGTTCTTTCCTGTGGAAGAGGGGGGGCATTGATCTTGGAGAATACCCAGTTGTCCGCCATCTCAGCAAACTCCTCCATAAGAATCCTTGAATACACCAGGGGAGCAGATGTGAAAATACCAAAAGGGATAGGTTTCACTTTTAAAAATGGATAATTTGGTTTCATAACAAAATGTTCTAGAATATGTGGACAAATCTTGTGCTACAGTGCCCACCAGAAGACTTTCCACATTCTGTTATTGTCGCAGAAGTTTAGTTGTATCAAATGCTTTCTGAGTGGGCTATTTACTTGCTGGAATTTGGAAACCTTTATTTGATCATCTGATCTAACTGGTCAAATTGAAATCAGATGTTTAGTTTTAATTGCTCGTTACTCTCCCCTGGAGGTCTTCCTGGGTCTCCCCAAGACTTGGTTAGGCATTTCTCGCTTGTGTGTGTGTTTTTTTTTTTTTGGGAGGAAGATCAGCCCTGAGCTAACATCCATGCTAATCCTCCTCTTTTTGCTGAGGAAGACGGGCTCTGAGCTAACATCTATTGCCAATCCTCCTCCCTTTTCTTCCCCAAAGCCCCAGTAGATAGTTGTATGTCATAGCTGCACATCCTTCTAGTTGCTGTATGTGGGACATGGCCTCAGCATGGCCGGAGAAGCGGTGCGTCGGTGCGCGCCCGGGATCCGGACCCAGGCCACCAGTAGCAGAGCGTGTGCACTTAACTGCTAAGCCACGGGGGCGGCCCAGGCATTTCTCTTATTGCTTCTCTGAGAACCCTCTGCTTCACATTATGCCTTTTATTTATTTATTTACTTATTTATTTTTGAGGAAGATCAGCCCTGAGCTCACATCTGTTGCCAATCCTCCTCTTTTTTTGCTGAGGAAGACTGGCCCTGGGCTAACATCCCTGCCCACCTTCCTCTACTTTGTATGGGACACCACCATAGCATGGCTTGATAAGCGGTATGTATGTCTGTGCCTGGGATCCGAACCTGCGAACCCTGGGCCGCCAAAGCAGAACATGCGAACTTAACAGCTATGCCACCAGGCTGGCCCCCACATTATGCCTCTTAATATACCATATTATTTACAAGCCTGCACACTTCAGTGGCAGGTGGAGGGAATGTGAGTGTCTTTTCTCACAAGGACTCATTATGTGATGGATGCTCAGTTGGGCACTTGTTGAGTTAGTTATAAATTCACGTTAGGTGAAGGACCACTTTCGATATAGGAAACAGGGAAATGGAGTGACTATAGGACAGAGGGTGGACTGCAAAGCAGGGGTGGATGAAGTGACGAATGGAGGGGATGCTCTGACAGCACAGAGCCATGAGGACGAAAGGGAGAGCTGGCCAGAGAGCAGAGCTGGCGAGCCACACTCTGAGCTTCTGACTAGGCTCCAGCCTAGAGAAGGAAGCTGGTTGCGAGATGGTTTGTGGTGGAAACAAGAGAGTGAGATGCGCTTAGTTGACTTTCAGATTTTAGAGGTAGGACAGGAAACAAAAACCAAAACCCACTATTGGCATTTGGAAATCCAGTGTTTGAATCCATGCTAAGTTAGTTGTATGTCCTTGGGCAAACTGCTTAATGTTTTGAGTCTCCCATTCCCTCCCCTGGAAAATAAAAATGGCAGTGCCTATCTGGCAGGGTTGCTGTGAGGGTCAGGGCCGTTGATGTTGTAAGGAGGTACCGACTGAGTAACTGGTATGTAGTTTCTTTCCTTCTCTTCATTCTTGAGGAAGAATGCTTTGAACTTACCTTAGGGGTTGTGACCTGTAGCTCTGTGAGAAATGTTTCCTGTAAGGAACCGAGCACGGAGAGAGCGGGTGTCGTGGCGGGAGGCCCGGCTGAGCTGGGGAGGGACCCTGTGAAGCCGGCAGACTGGATTTAGTGACTATCCTTTCTACTTAAGCATGCTTTGAGAATCCTTCTCGTGTAGCGATACAATTAACATATTCCAGAAAGCAGCCCAAGGGCAGTGTTCTGAAGAGTCCCCACAGCGGGCAGGAGACAGAAGAAAGAGAAGCTCCAGAGACACCCCATTCCTCTCGGGTGTGCGTTCTGGCGTACACGGGGGCCTTTTGTGTGAAGGGGGTTTGGTTTTGTTTTTTTCCCTTTTCCTTTCTCTCTCCTCTCCCTCTCCTTTTCCTTGTCCCTTGATAAGAGAAAATATCTTTGTTAACCATCTGTCAGGTGGTTATAGGGACAGGAAAAGCTCAAAGGCAGAAGAGCCAGCGTTCTGTTCTGTTCTTTTGGTGTTCACGCGTCACTTTTGTCTATGTCTGGTGAACTGCGTACTTGCCTCACGTCTCCTGTGGTCTGTGAGGCCTGTGAGGGTGGCAACTGTTTTAGTGATTTTATTACCGTTAGTAGCTGTAGGTCGCCTGTTGTCTGGTTCTGACTGAGACTGATGAAGCATAGTCGCTATATCAGTGAAAGCAGAAGGCATTTTCTTCAGACTGTTTTTCCTGTCTTTACCCCTTGTAATCTCATGTATGATATACTGGTCCATTTTTATCTTATAGGGATGCTGTTCAGATATTTCATCAATGGTAAAAGAGGCTCAAGAGAAAGTAATGCAGATCGTACAACAAGCTGTAAAGTGTGTGGGACAGTTAGCGGTTCTTAAGGGGAGCCAGCTACACTTTCTGGAAAACAGTTACAGTAAGGCCGCCAGTGTCCAGGTAAGTTAGCAGTGTTAGTTCTGAGAGACTTCACCTGAGGGAACAGTAGAGTCTTCTGATAATAGTGTCAACCAAACATCATACGTTTTTATTTTTCAAAATGGCACATACTTTAATAGTTGAGCAATAAGATTTAGAACTGCTTCAGTCTAAGTGGGTTAAATGTCCCTGATGCCTTTGGAACCCTCACCTCACCTTTTGGAGCTTCGGTTGGTGACAGCCATCTGCTCTGGAGGGTTTGCTCAGCCACCAACACATGAAGAACTCTGTAATTCTATAAAATTCGTATTTGCTTGCTGTAATTATTCATGCTATTGAAGACAGTATTATATTAGAAAGTTGCCGTGTTCTGGCACACAGTTTCCTGCCTGAGATGATAAACATTCCTTACAACATCTTATACGTGGAATACTAGATTATAGATCTGCTCACTTTCTTTCCTTATAGACTGTTAGTTTCTATTCCAGCTTTAGTTGAACTTAATAAACTTGGAATATATTACAGGCTTAAAATAAGCAGAAAATATAACTTAATTATTGGATAACTTAAAATATATCTAAAACTTGAGTTTGCCAGTTAATGCCTAAAAATGTTTTCTAGGAGGATTTCATGGATGCTATTTGTGATGGTGTGGTCTTAGGAATGAAGATTCTATTAGACTCTGGACTAGAAAAAGCAAAAGAACTTCAACACGAAGTCTTAAGGCAGGGTACCCAAAATGAGGTAAGATAAATAAAAGAATGTTCTATATTGTACCAGATAGTTTATAAAGTTGATTTTTTTCTAACTGAGTGAATTAGATTTTTATGAATTTACATATCTTAATTTGTGTTGAATTATTTTTTATTGAAAAGGCTGACAGTGTCTTTTTATCATGGTGATGTTTCCCAAGTTACCCTTGCATCACTACCGCCTCTGTTGTTAATATTTTGCTAGATAGCGTAGCTTTTGTCAGTGAGAATCCAGTCTGTGGATGGACTCCCAAGCAGAATGGAGTGTGGCAGCGACATCTAGTGTTCACTCTCTCTCGTCTTCTTCCTTACCTTTGTCTAGGTCTCTGCTTTTCCACTTAAGAATGGAAACTACTGGGGCTGGCCCGGTGGCACAAGCGGTTAAGTGTGCGCACTCCGCTGCGGCGGCCCAGGGTTCGCCGGTTCGGATCCCGGGCACACACCCTGCCGGTTCGGATCCTGGGCACGCACCGTCGTACTGCTTGTCAAGCCATGCTGTGGCAGCCTCCCATATAAAGTGGAGGCAGATGGGCATGGATGTTAGCCCAGGACCAGTCTTCCCCAGCAAAAAGAGGAGGATTGGCAGATGTTAGCTCAGGGCTGATCCTCCTCACACACGAAAAAAAGAATGGAAACTACCATTTATTGATCCAATCCCTTGGACTATTTTGCCAAGGGCGTTCACATCGGTTATTTCATATCAAGATATAGAACCAGTGAAGATTTGAGTGTCTTCCTAGAATGTGCCTCCTCCCTGCTTCATCAGCTGACTAGCATACAAGCATGAACCCACGCTGTCCTAGAGGTGGCCTATGAGGAAGCGCCGGGTTCGGATGGTGGGAAGCGCCAGGTTCAGACCTGCCTCTCACTTTCCAGCAGTCATTCGTCAGGGCACTCAGTGCTCTGACCGTGTTTCTGCACCTGTCACACTAATACCTGTGTCACAGGTTTGAGCTGTTTACTTACTGAATCAGCTCCTGGTGACAGGTACTGGACCAGGTGCTCTACATATAACAGAGGTGAACTCACACCTGGCGAGGCAGGAATTCCTGGTGTTCCCTGAGCTGCACTGGGCTGGAGCAGCTTGCTCAGTTGCCGGAGCTGAGGTTTTCTGTGCTCCTTGCTCGACTCCGTAGCTCAGCATGCTGCATAAATCGGTCACTAATGTTCTTTGTCGAGAGTCACTATTAGTGAAGTAGGGATTGGGAAGATAAAAGTTCAAGTCTTACGACAGTGAATTGCAGAGACTTTTCTCTTCTAGAATCTTGTTGTAACAACTTGTTGTTAAAACCGTCCCTGGCCATTCCCTTTGTCTTGCTGGAGCCAGTCAGTGGGATGGAGCTGCGTGGGGACGTTTAGGTTCTGAGACTGTCCCCACTAGGATGAATACTCCTTTACATCTGTCTTATTGACCTAGGAAGGTGGGTCATGTGGAGGCCTGTTAGCTTCCACCCCTCTGGGTAGCTGTTTCCAGGAAGGCATGGAGTAAGTTAGATTTTTCTTTCCTTTTGGGAAAACCTTTGCATTAATGTCCTTCTCGCTCCCTTGGCTGAGGGGAAACTCTCCATGTAAGCCGGAGTGGTCTGCATCCACTTCCTCTGATGACAGGGCTGTGTAGACCTCTCTCTGCTCAATCTCTGGGGAGAGACACTGAACGTTAGGTTCTCTCCTCCCTCCTGCGTAGCCAGAGCCACTTGCCTGAGCCTCACGTGCTCCATTTGAAAAGTCAGGGGGACCGTAAAATTCTTCTGGGGATCATGAACTATAGAACGATGTATAGGAAAACGCTAAACCTCGTGCCTGGCAAGTCTGAGGCCCCTCAGCTTGCTCCTGTCTTGTTCTCTACGTACGTCTGCCTCTCTCACTTTGTAGTTTGGTTTTGTTTTTAAAATAAAAATGCATTCAAAAGGAGTTCATGTTGCCACTAACTCAAGATCTGTGGGTCTAAGCATGTTCCAGCAGACATGAGGCTGACTTCGGTTCCTAGTGCCACTTTGGGGAAAGGGCGTGGTGGACTGGTGGAGCTCGTGTCCCCTCAACCGGCAGCAGCACCATTTATCACTAAAACACTTCATCACTGTCTGCAAAGTAGAATTTCTGTGGCAATAAGTGCAAAAGGGTATAGAATAAGTTAATGAAAACTGGAGATGAAATCGTGTATGTGAATGTGCTCAGTAAGCAGAAAGCAGGGTCAGATGGTGGCTTTCCTGTTGTTCTGAGGACATAAACAGCAATGGGTCAGGCCTGTCCAGCACAGACTTCTATTATCTGCATCTTCATGCGGACCTCTGCCCAACTTCCTCTCGTTTCTCTCTACGATGTGCCTTAGCTGTACTGTGTTACTCATGGTGGGGTTTTGACTTGTCATATTCTTGTTATGTTAACACTCATGAGAGCCTACAGAAGGAAAAGGGAATAACCAAAGAAATAGAAATAGGATCAAAGTAAGGCATTGGAGTTATGATTTTAAAGCTGGAATCAGGGGAAGAAAAGGAATTTGGATGTTCTTTTTTCTTTTCTTTACTCCATGGGGAAAAAGTTGGAGTTCAACTTGCGGAAGAGCCCTGTGGGTAAAGCCAGTTCAGTCCTTAAGCAGAATGCCCTGGCAGAAAATAAGAGAATGCCCCGTAGGGGGCAGCATCGAGCAGTACAAAAACAAAGGCTTAGGATTTAGACCTGGGAGTCTTAGGTGCTGGCGCCCGGATCTGCTTCCTTATTTGTTAAAGGAAGACGGTGGCATATGCTGCATAGGGCTGTAATTGAGAGTCAAATCATAAAGCATATGTGAGCAGATAAGTAGGACTGAGAAAGACAAATACTGTGTGATCTCACTTATGTGGAATCTAAAAAACCGAACTCGTGGAAACAGAGAACAGATTGGGGGGTGGAGGGGAATGGGTGAAGGGGGTCAGGGGGTACAGACTTCCAGTTATAAGTTAATAAATCCTGGGGATGTAATGTACAGCGTGGTGACTATAGTTAACAATACTGTATTATATATTTGAGAGTTGCTAAGAGTAGATCTTAAATGTTCTCATCACAAGAAAAAAAATTTTGTAACTGTGAGATGATGTTAACTACACTTATCGTAGTGATCATTTCAGAGTATATCAAATCATTATGTTGTACACCTTAGACTAACACAATGTTATACATCAGTTGTATCTCAATGAAACTGGGAAGATGCATATATAGAGTTCTTAGAGCATAATATTTGCTTGATAGATTAGTTACCTCACCCTCTCCAAGGGAAGTTTTGGAAATTTCATTCCTATAAACATTTAAATATAAACAAATGCTATTGTTATAACAAACATCAGAAGGTATCCATATTTAATGTAGAAATCAATGTGCAATTTATTTCGAAAGAAATTCCACTTACGTGATTTAGGTTCTTGAGCTTTTTTTTCTTTTTTTCTTTTTTTTGTGAGGGAGATCAGCCCTGAGCTAACATCCATGCCAATCCAATCCTCCTCTTTTTGCTGAGGAAGACCGGCTCTGAGCTAACTTCTATTGCCAATCCTCCTCCTTTTTTTTCCCCCTAAAGCCCCAGTAGACAGTTGTATGTCATAGCTGCACATCCTTCTAGTTGCTGTACGTGGGATGCGGCCTCAGCATGGCTGGAGAAGCGGTGCGTTGGTGCGCGCCTGGGATCTGAACCCCAGGCCGCCAGTAGCGGAGCGTGCGCACTTAACCGCTGGGCCACGGGGCCGGCCCCTCTCGAGCTTTTTAATTGCAGTCCCAGTAATCGAATTCCAGTCATCTGACATCTAGATTAGAACTCTCTTCCCTGTCTGGTCCCACAGAGTTCTAGGATTCTTGTAGATAACTACTTGTATAATAAAACATTTGAACATTCTCTGTAGGCCACCGACCAGATGAGAGCTAACGCCGCGGGATTGATTGGGTCTCTTGAAAACCTCTTTGCTGAATGGAGAACAGTAAGAGAAGCTTTAACTTGTTTTTCTGTTTGATTTTGTTGAGTGTATTTTATTGTTTCATTTGCTTCCAGTACAGATATTTTTATTTCAGTTTTTACCCTTAGCGGATAACTCCGCTGTGTTTGTTTAGTTGAAGTGTGTACAGTAGCTCTCTAGCGGCTTCCTCATGGGAGTCATAACTTATTAGTTTTAGTGATGGGTAAGATAGTGTATAGAAATGGACTAATATTAACGTATTTTATCTGTTTCTTACTGCTCCTGGTTTGGTAACTGTCAGCTTTTGCTTGGATAGTCATTACAGGCTCAAAAATTGTGTTTAGTAATCAAGATGCTCAAAGATTTTAAAACACAGGTGAATTAGACAAAGTATTTTATTCTCATGTTACAGGTAAATAGAAAAATATAAACTAAGTATATAATCAGTGACTTAAAAAGGAGAGAAATTTCTATGGCTTGAAAATTTTTATTTAAATAAAATAAATGGGAGCTATAATGTTGAACTCTTAAAGATTAAATAAATTTATCTTTTATGATATTGGATGATAAATGGTACTATTTTATTTCGTTCTCATGTAATAGGATGATTGGACTTTGATATAAAATTAATTAACAATTCCTATTTCCTTTGAAAACAGTAATTGTTAATATTGTATTTTAATCTTGCTTGTAGAAATAGAGTTAATCCCTGGTGAGGAAATTAGACTCATTCTCTTTCTTAAGATAAGATTCTGGCAATTAAAATCATTTTGACTAAGTCTTACTGCTATGTAGCCTGTTATGTATTTTTTTTTTTTTTCTCCCCAAAGCCTCAGTAGATAGTTGTATGTTGTAGTTGCACATCCTTCTAGTTGCTGTATGTGGGATGCTGCCTCAGCATGGCTGGACAAGCGGAGCGTCAGTGCGCGCCCGGGATCTGAACCCAGGCTGCCAGTAGTGGAGTGCTTGCACTTAACCGCTAAGCCACGGGGCCGGCCCCCAACCTGTTATGTATTTTTAAAAATATTAACTTTATTTACACAGAAAACCTTCAGAACTCAAGTACAAGAAGAAAATTCCAGATACCAAGATTTGAAGAAGATGGTTAATCTTGTCCCAGAATTCTTGAAGTTAAAACACTGCTTAGAGCAGACTGTTCAAATTATTATTTCTGCACTGAGAGGTATGTACTCCAAATGGAATTTGTAATCAGAATGTTACAGTTTAAGGAATCTCAGACATCTTTTCATTTCTAGTCTAATCATTAACGAAGGCCTAAGTAATGCCACTCACTGAGGTTACCAGTATAGGAACTTGTGTGATTGGATTCTCGCTTCAGGTATGTAAGTACCTCTGCCTAGATGATCAGCTCCTAGGAAACCAGGTGCTTCCTTAGCAGAGAAGCTGAATAGTCTTCAGCTGTTGGGGGTGGTTGACAGGGTCCCTCTGAGGTAAGAGGTATCCAGAGTCGCAGGACAGTAATAAACGCCTCATGGAGAATGAAGAGGTGTGTGAACTTTCCTCTCCTCTATGCACAGGATGCCGCAGTGACGTCCGTCTCCTCAGGAACGGTGTGGAAGGTCTTTGCAGCCTGGCCAGGGCTTTTCGTGATGACTGCAGTCTGCGCTCTGCTTCTGTGGACGGCCCTGCGAGGAGAGCCCCTCAGGCTGACCACAGGGAACTGGAGTTGCTAGCCAGGTCCCTCCTCTCATGTTTCGAATCTGAAGAAAGACCTGCTTTGTTGAAACCCGGGGAAATTTGTGATCAGAATACTAGAGCAGAAGGACAAGAACACTCGGAATGCAGCAGGCCTGACTCGTGTAGGAAGAAAGGTGTGCCAAAGCATGTCTACGTGCTCCACAGCGCGTCCCCAGCCGGGAGCTCAGAGGACAGCGCAGCCAGTAGGATGCAGTGGGTGTGAACCCGGTGTGAAGGCCGTTTCTGACCGCAAGTGTGTGTGTGGTTTGTACAGGTACTTGGCGATGCTGCCTGGGTGATGTAGAGCAGATTCTGGAGAATCATTCTTTTAAGAACCCGATCCTTTCGTTTGCCCTGTGCGCCCGCAGACAGCACTCACATATTCGGCGTGGCTGGAAGCGAGTGCCCGCAGTCCTTGAATACACGTGGTGATTTCCCTGTGAGGAAGAGATGCTGAATAAATGCTGGTCCTTGCATTGTGAACACTGTTAGTGAACCGTGTGTGCATTTTCAGGGGCTTTAACGTGTGAGGTGCAACACGCTCGCTTTCATGTTCTTTTGGCATTTGAGCTTGTGTTCTCTCTGAAGTTTTATATGCAGTTTTAATAGTCAGTGCTCCACCTGGTGGAGCTTCTGCTGTCAGGTTCTGCGAAGTGTAGAGGGACAGATGAGGACTTTTCCTGAAGGCCGTAGCCCCTCGCAGGGCTTCCTAAGGGCTCAGTCCAATAGGTCTCCTCTTCATGTTCAGTGTTGAGTCTTCTTTCTGCTTCTAAACTCATGGCTCCATTGGTCACAAACCTTTTCGCGTCTTTGTAAAATTTTGTATACATGTATTTATATTCTTAAGTAAATCGTTATGTGGTATTTGAATGAATGGTGAAAAACATTATTAAAATTATGCACACTAATAAATGTTATAAAGAGAAGGCCTTTAATAAATCTTGTCAGCTTCAGAATTGCCTCTTGAGCTGAGATTTTTTATATTGATTTTCTTCATTTACTTTATTCCTCCCTTGAGGTTGCTGCAATAGCTCTGCCTTGACAATAGCTCCCCTAGCGTTGCAGATCAGACAGATAGCTAGGAAACACTACACAACAATTAACATTATTGCGACAACTGCTTAGATGTTTTTTAAGCGTTGCTCTGCCTCTTTTTGCTTGTTCTGTCTGGAATAGGTGTGTCCCTGTGTGCTGTAGTGGAAAGAGCGGGAGCTCTGGAGTTGGACACTCTCTTCATGCAGTCGGGTTGTGAACCCCAATGAGGCTACTCAGTAATTGTTTGGTTATTTAATTACTTATTGAGGTGACATTGGTTTATAACATTATAGAGATTTCGTGTGTACATCAGTATATTTTGATTTCTGTGTAGACTACATCATATTCACCACCCAAAGGTTAATTACCATCCATCACTGTACACATGTGCCCTGTCACCCCTTTCTGCCCCTCCCCCTGCCCCTCTGGTAACCACCAATCTAATCTCTGTGTCTGTGTTGTTATTGTTTTTATCTTCTGAGTAAAATCATACAATATTTGACTGTCTCCATCTGACTTCACAGCATAATACCCTCAAGATCCATCCACGTTGTTGCAAATGGCTGGATTTCATCTTTTTTATGGCTGAGTAGTATTCTATTGTGTGTGTATATATACATACACACCACATCTTCTGTATGCATTCATCTATTGATGGGCACGTAGGTTGTTTCTAAGTCTTGGCTATTGTGAATAATGCTGCAATGAACATAAGGGTGCAAATATCTTTATGCATTCGTGTTTTCATGTTCTTTGGATAAATACCCAGTAGCATGATAGCTGGATCATATGGTATTTCTATTGTTAGTTTTTTGAGAAGTCTCCATACTGTTTTCCATAGAGGCTGCACCAGTTTGCACTCCCACCAGCAATGTATGACGGTTCCCCTTTCTCCACATCCTCTCCAACACTGGTTATTTCCTGTCTTGTTAATTATAGCCGTTCTGACGGGCGTGAGGTGATATCTCATCGTAGTTTTGATTTGCATTTCCCTAATAGTTAGTGATGTTGAACATCTTTTCATGTGCCTGTTGGCCATCTGTGTATCTTCTTTGACCTTAAACAAGTTACTTGCTGTCTTCCCACCCATTTCCTCATCTGCTGAAAGAAAAGTAACAGCCACCTCATGGCCTATCTGAACATTAAATGAGAACAACCTGGGACTAACTCCTGGCAAGCAGTAGGTTGTGAGTAAATGTTAGCGTCCGTCCTTCTTTCCCATCACCAGTTACAAACCCTTGTCATTATGCGTACAGGACCACACTCGGTGCCAGCATTTGCCATTTATAACATTCTGCTAGTGCGCCAGGTTGTATTGCAGTGCTTTTAACGTGGCACAGTTGAAAATCTATCTGCACCATTAGGTTCTTGATAATAAAGAGAACTAAATGACATCTTACTGCCCTTCAGGAAGGTGTGGTGTGGTGTGCGTGTGTCCTTCATGAGGCCCATCTGAAACTTTTAGCAAAATGTTTATTGTTTAATCTAGTTAACTAATTAGCACACTTGAATTTGCAGTGCCTAGCTGTGTGCCAGTGACTGTTATGAGGTTTTACCTAAATACAAAAAGTAAGAATTCATTTATCACAGATGAGGGGAACAGGTACCTACAGTTTGGTTCAGTTAAAAGACAGTTGATACAGTCTGGCCTCCAGCAGAGCCCCCCTCTCCTCCCTCCTGGGTCCTGCTGGCTTGCTGCCCAGATCCCACTGCTTCTGAGAGCATTCAGAACACCTCTTCCATACCCTCCAGGTGACCTCCCCAGCGGGAGACCCCCGAGAACAGAGAAAGGAGAGGCTTCTGCAAGCTCCGAGACTTGAGTTCATATTCTTGGCCTACTCTCTTCTCTGAAACCAGGCTCCCTCCCCACCACATAATCCAGGAGGCACGCATTGGTTCAGGTGGACCATGACTTAACCGTGGGGAAGGAGCTCGCATCCCTGATGGAACGCGTGAGCAATGTTCTGCTGGAACAAAACGAGATGCTAAACTCTGGGAAGCCAGGCACTCACTCTGCTGACTAGCCCAGTATTCTTTAATGAGACTTTTGTAATCCAGCAATTCTCTAACCATTCTCTTTTCCATAAAACATCTCTACGCAAGTGGCCTCTTTGAACTGGCCCAAGAACCTCTTCCCTGCCAGCACCTTTGAAGTCAAACTTTGACGTGTGCTTATAATCAATTTGAGATGTTGCTCTGACCTTGTGAGGGGATTCTGGGTGATAATTTAGGTAAAGTTGAAGTTAATAATATAACTCACTTTTCACAGATTTAAGCATTTAACACTCCCCCCCTTGTTTTTTGGAGTGCGACAATAACACATCTCACGGGGCTGGTGTGAGATTAGTTGAATTGTTGGGCAGGTGAATTGCTTGGGACAGTGACTGGCACACAGGTTTCAGTAAAAAGCAGTGTTCTTACTGAGTGGAGGAGGTACCAGGCTGGCATTCTGGTTAGATTACTAAAGACCGTCCTCTTCCCACCACCTTACACTGCTGCCTTTCACCCTCTGCGTTTCTGTTCCAGCCTGCCTCCTGCCCCTTGTTCCCGTCCTAATTACATTTCAAAGGGAAGAGCATGGTTTTGCAGAATCCTTAAGATAACAGGGGTCTGGAACTGGTCTGAAGCTTTTGCCTGTGTAGAGATCTCTCCTTTGTCACCTCCCTCAGTTCCCATATCCTCCCTAACCACTTGGGACATCACGTCCCTGGGTTATCCTCACGCTAAGGGATTGAGAAATGTGAAGAAGGCGTCCCCATTGCCAAGTTCACATAGATCCGGAACATGGGACCAGCAACTCATCAAAAGCTTAGCCCTCAGGCGACACCGCACTGCTCAGACTATGGGACATTCCGTCTGAAGTAAAATAAAACGTGCTGGACATCACGGGAAATTTACAGCCCAGCGCCCCCAGTTCCCAACAACCTGTGTGCAAATCAACAAGGAGTGTCAGAGTTATCTGCAGAGTGGTGCCTGCAGGAGGGTCTTGTTCAGAAGACGGAATAACCCCGGGGCTTCCCGTCCTCCTTGATCTTCCTGCAGCATAAGTGCTGTAGTTGTACCCTCTTCCCCTCCACAACTCCTCCCTGGCTTCTATTCCCTGACCACTTTTCTGGTCCCCTCCTACTTCTGCCCTGTGCAGTCCCTGTCACTCTTCTCTTGCAGTCCCCAAGGCTCAGAGCCTGGCCTCTCTTCTGTCTCCACATTCACTCCCTCAGGATCTCAACCACTTTCCTATGTGGGGATTCCATGTTCTTCAGCCTGACGCGCTCCCACATTCCAGGTTCTCATCTCCACCTGCCTCCTCCAACACATTTTTTCTTCTGCAAACTTCTTTCCCTCCTGATCATCACTTTCTCACGGTTTGAGGACCCGGTCTTCACTCCATCTCCCTTACACCCGCCACCGTCCAACTGGACACCAACTCTGTTGACTCTTCCTCCACGAAGCTTCTCACATCATCCCGTTCTTCCATTCCCACTGTTAAAACTCCGGGTCTCTGTTGTGCCTTGAGGCTGCTGGTGACTGGGCTTCCTCCTGGGTTCTCCTGTGCCATTCTCCCTGCCTCCCATCTCCAGGAGGGTCTTGTTAGATCTCGGAATTTATTTTCTTGTCTCCCTCTACTCAAGGATGTTCAGTGCTTGCTTCTGCCTATAGAGTGACACCCAAACACAGAGCTTGACGTTTTACTCCTTCTACAACCGTACTCTCTCTTCCCAACCGTGACCTGCTCAACCAGGTCTCCCAGATGGACCTCCAGGTTTTGGCTGACATGAGAAACATCATCTCTCCTTCTCCCCACCTCATCCAGTCCTACCCACCCCTCAGATTCTACCTCCTTTGTGAAAATCCCTTAGTCAGATATTAATTGAATGCTTGTGGTGTGGCAGTCAGGGCACCGAGTCCTTGAGATCACAATGGCAAAGCAGACAGCCCAGGACCTCCTCCCCCAGAGCTCACATTCTGCGGGGAAGACGACAAGTCCACAGCAATGATGATATGGTGTGACCGACGCCCTGACAGGGGAGGTACAGGAAGCACCTAACCCACAGGTTGAGACGTGATACACAAGGTCAGACCTGGAAAATGAGGGGAAGTGAGCCAGGTGAGGAGATGGGAAGGTGAACATCTCAGGCAGAGAGACAGTGTGTGCACAGGCCTGGAAGAGAGACAGAGCTGGTGTGTGGCCAGTGGGGCTGATGCTGATGAGGAGACTGAGGCTGGAGATGTCCTCAGAAGGACATCAGGGAGGGGCCGGCCCGGTGGCACAAGCGGTTAAGTGCACGCACTCTGCTGCTGCGGCCCGGGGTTTGCTGGTTCGGATCCCGGGCACGCACCAACGCATGGCTTGGCAAGCCATGCTGTGGCGGCGTCCCATATAAAGTGGAGGAAGATGCGCATGGATGTTAGCCCAGGGCCAATCTTCCTCAGCAAAAAAGAGGAGGATTGGCAGATGTTAGCTCAGGGCCCATCTTCTTCACACACACACACACACACACACAAAGTTAAAAAATAAATAAATAAAATAACAATAGCTAACTTAAAAAGAAAAAAAAAGAAGGACATCAGGGAGAGTCTTGTGAGCCACATCAAGGAGTTTGGCCACTGAATGGTTTTAAGCCAGGAAGTGATTTTGTATTTGGATTCTAGAAAGATCCCTCTGTCTATACCATAGAGAATGGATTGGAGAGGAGGAGGCTGGTTGGGTGGTGATCTTCAGGAGGCCTGAACTAGGATCATGGTAGTATGAATGGAGACGGGTGTATCGATCCCAGAAATATTTAAGAGGGAAAATGGACAAAATTTGGTGACTTGGTAAAGGGAAGACTGAGAAAAATGGAGGGAAAAGATTGATGCACAGGTACTTGTCTTGAGCAACCAGGGAGAGGCTGGCACAGTTTACTGAGAGAAGGAATACCAGAGAAGGGAGGGAGGTGGGGAGGTGTATTTGCCTGCTCTGGCTGCTGTAACAAGCACCACAAAGTGGGGAGCTTAAACAACAGAAATTTACTGTCTCAGTGCTGGAGGCTGGAAGTCCAAGATGAAGGTGTCGGCAGGGTCAGTTCCTTCTGAGTGCTGTGGAGGCAGGCTCTGTTCCATGCTTCTCTCCTGGCTTGTAGATGGCTGTCTTCTCCCTGTCTCTTCATATCATCTTCCCGCCATGTGTGTCTCCCCAAATTTCTCCCTTTTATAAGGATACCAGTCATATTGGATGAGGGCCCACCTTAAGATTTCATTTTAACTTGATTATCTCTGTAAAGACCCCATCTCCAAATAAGGTTACATTCTGAGGTACTGGAGGTTAGGGCTTCAACTTAGGAATTTTGGGGGGACACAATTCAACCTATAACAGAGACATAAGGAGCTTAGTTTTATATCTGTTGATTTGAAGGATCTTGGCACGTCCAAGGTGTGATATCCAGGAGAAAGTTGAAAATAGGACTCTGCAGTATGAGAGGGTGCTGCTTTATAGGTCTTTATATTTTCATACTGTGGTGTGTCCTTCCCTTTGTCATATAGACCTTGTCATTCCAACAAGTAGATATGTTGCCTGAGGGGAGTTTAATGAGTCATTTAATTCTTGAAGTAGCTTAATAATGTAAAGATAAGTGCTCTTCCCCATTTTACAGAAGAATAAACAAAAAATTTAGAGAATTTGAACTATTTGTCCAAGATCACACAGGGAGAAATAATTAGAAGTAGGCTTAAATACAGGTTTATAAACTCTAAATATCACACTTCTTTATAAATCTTGATGGGTGGAGGGGTAGAGGGAGGAAGGAGGGTTGGATGATGATGAATGGAAGATGGGTGGGTAGATGGATGGATGGGTGGTTAGAGCTATGGATGGGTGTAATGTATGTATGTGTGGATGGATGGATGGATGGATGGATGGATAGATGGGTGGCTGCGTGGATGGATGGATGGATGGATGGATAGATGGGTGGGTGGATGTGTGGATGGATGCGTGGATGAGTGGATGGATGGGTTGGGTGGATAGTTGGATAAGGACAAAAGCTCACATTTGTTGAGCACTTACTATGGGGCAATTATCAAACCAAGCAGTGTATATGCAACTGCTCATTTAATCTTCAAACAACGGTATGAGGGAGATGCAATTGTTATCCTTACAAGCCTCACTGAAGAAACTGAGGGTTGGAGTAGTGAGTAATTCTCCTAGGGTTATAGGGTTAGGAAGTGGGTGGAGCCCAGATTAGAACCCATCTCTCAGAATTTTGAGCCTCTATGCTAAAGAATGCTGTACTCTGAAAGCATAGATGCCGCTCTCAGACTCAGATCCTCCCTGGTTTCATTTGAGTCTATAATTAGTCAGCAAGCATTTTTTTTTCTTTTTTTTGAAGACTAGGTGGGCAGGACTACACGAACTCCCTGTGGGAAGCCCCTTTCTTTGCCCCTCTGAATAGCTGTCTTGTTGTCATTCTGCATGCCATCATAAAATCATGAACTTGAAGGCATTCATGTTTTAAATGTCTTATTTTTTATCTGCCCTGGGCATAATATACTACCTGGCACGCTCAGTTTTCTCCAAATGAACTTTTTAACTGAAACATATCAAATACATAAAATGCACAAATCATGTGTCCTGCAAGAATTTTCCCTATGTGACGACATCAGTGTAGCCATGACCTAGATACAGAAACGGCATATCCCAAACACCCAGAAGCCCTCCTCATGCCTGCTCCTAGTCATTGCCCGAAAGGTCACCCCTACTCTGACTTCTAACACCGTTGTTAGTTGTGCCTGTTTTTGAGCTTTATATAAGTGGAATCGTGCCTATGAATTCCTTTGTGTCGAACTTCTTTTGCTTACCGTCAATGTTTGTGAGCTTTATCATGTGATGTCCAGCAGTTTCATTCATTTTCATTGCTGTCTAGTATTCCCTGGTATAACTATAGCACAATTTATTTACCCACCTCTGGATAAACTGTATATTGACCACCTCCCTGTATCTGTACTCTAGTCATGTAATTTTTCAGTGCCTTCCCACTGTGGGCAGGTGTAATTCTCTGCCTTATGGCTTTGGCCATATGACTTGATTTGGCTAAGAGGATATTAGCAGAAGTGATGCAAATTGTCTTGAAAAAGTGCTTTGAAGACTGGGTGTGTTAGCTCTTATATCTCTTCCATTGCCATGAGACAAGCAGGTGCAGGCTGGTCCTAGAAGGAGGATGAGAGACATGTGAAGTAGTGTCTGCCACCCCCTAGAGCCCAGCCTAGGTCAGCTGGCCACAGAATCATGAGCTATAAAAAAAATGCACTGTCACTGTATGCCACGGGGATCCTGTGGCCATAGGTAATTGACACTCCGTTCTGCCGTGCCCTACCACGTCTAGTTGATGGACATTTCTTTATTCCCTGGTTTTGGTTATTGCAATAACGGTGATAAGAACATTCTTGAACATGTCTTTTGGTGCACACATCTACAGTTTCCCAAATTGCTCAATATTTTAAAAATTAATAGGTCTTCATGCAATTTCCTTTAACAATTTTATTATGAAATATGTCATATACCCAAAAAGGAAAAGTAACATCTATATGCCTTTGTTTTCATCCAAGCCTCTGGAGAGATTAATTAATTGCAAACAAACCAACAATCCTAAGGCAAAGGTGGTTAAGAACTAGCCCTGTAACTGTGTGTGCAGCTTCCTGCTCTCCTGCAAACACGAGGCCTTGTGAGCTGGTGGGACCATGGCCTGGTGGAATCCAAGTTGTGCCTCTCTTTGCCTCTACAAGTTAAACCAAACCCACTTTGAACTTGTTCTCTCCCAGTTGGTGCCCTTGTTAGGGCCATATATCACCAGTGCGCTTCCCCCGGATGACCATTTCAACTATACATCATCTGCGTGAGCGGGGGCCTTCCTAACATATTGCTCTTATCCATCAACAAAGCGAGCTGCCGCTCCAGTAATCTATTAGCGTAATACACCATCGGGGGAGGCATATTGATAGAGCAAAGCTGGTCGATCTGTGAATTGTGGATTTCTAGAAGTTCAGGTCAAGAGAGTAATGCAGATTTCAGAGTGGATTGATGTGGCTGTGAATGGTATTTTATGATATAAAGTTTACCTCTGATTTAGAAAGTAATTTAATGTGGGTGACAGCTCAGGTTCGGGCTGAGAGAGGTCGACGTGGCAGATATCTGTAGCTCTTGGATGACGTATTTCAGGAATAAATTACTGTTCTTGATACTTTTATTTCATTTCTCGATATGTCATCAGGGGCACCAGAAAATTGGCCTGGGAGGAAAGTTTTCACGTAAAGCAAAACGGGCTCATTCCACTGCCCACCAGGTAAATAAATGTGAGGTGAGCGTGGCCTCTGGAGGCTCAGTTGCCATCCGTTTCAGTTGGTTGGGGCTACATTCTCAGAGGGTCTTGCTCTTGACTTGTTGTTTAGATAACAAAGCAGCGGCCGCAATGCATCAGCTGTTAACAATTTCTACGAGACTTGGGAGATCAGAACCGTAGTGTTTAGGCGGAGGAAGAGGAGTCCAGAAAGAACAACGAGCAGATGCCAGTAGGTGGTTCAAATCATTTAGGACCCAAATCAGGGGACACGTAGCTACCTTCTTGCTCAGGAGAAAAGAGGCTCTGTTCTGTCCCACAGACATACCTGCCAGCTTCTGACTACACGTGGAAAGAATTTTCTGGTGACTCTCAAGAGCTGTCCATAACTTCATTAAATATGAAAACCATGATAGGCAATGCTTATTAAATGCTTATCTGTTATTTTACTTAATCTTCGCAACAGCCTTTTGAGTTAGGTACTATTTTTATCTCTATCTTAAAGTTGAGAAAAGTGAAGCACAGAAGGGTTGAGTGACTTGCCCAAGGTCACACAGCTGGTAAATGATGAAGATGGGGTGAACACAAGCGATCTGGATCCAGGCATTCTGCTCTTGGCCACCGAGAGGAGAGTCTCAAGCCTGGCGGTACATCAGCCTCACAGGAGGAGCTTTTTAAAAATATCAGCACCTGAGCCCTGACTCCCTGAGATCTTGATTCAGTTGGTCCACGGTGGGGATGGTCTATAAATATGTTTTTAAAGCTTCCTAGATATTTTCTATTTATTGTGCAGGCGAAGATGAGAACTGCTAACTCAATACCTTTCAACAAATGGTACTCATTTTTATTATATTTTAATGCAAAAGCACCAAAAGAGGGCAGAGTCACTTTTCCGTTGGCTATAGAGGAGCAGAGCATTTAGGGAGCCCGGGGCTAGAGGTGCCACCTGGGTGCGGGGCCGCTCACTGGCTCAGCAGCGACACCTGCAGGTGAGGAGGAGGATTGCAGCGGTTCTTGCAGGAACGTTAGCGTCAGCACGCATTGTCTATGTCGTGACGTCAGCACGCCAGCCGCCCCACAGGGCCTCACAGAACTCATGGGCCGCGTTTTCAAGTAGAAAGGGTTTGCTCTTAAACCTAACACCAACTTCTGGAAAGATTTGAAGAATTAGTGCTTATCTCAAAAGTAAGGGGTATGTCGTTCCGACTGCGGTGCTCGCACAGCTCCTCGCAGGCGTGACACACGCGGCTCGCGCTCCGTCACCTCTGCTGGGCCGGCCGCCGCTGTGCCGCCGCTCCTGGCGCTGCCTCTGCTGCGCTCTCGCCGGCCGAGCGCCGAGCGCCGAGGGCCCAGAGCCGCGCCGCGGGCCGCGTGAAAAACGGCGCGAGGCCCGCTCGCTCGCACGCCCGTTTGGCATTTCCAATGGAAATCAGGAAACGGTCATTCTTCCAAGGATTTTCTAGCTAGTGAGGGCAGAACGCAGATACAAACTAACATCCTAATATTGCACGTTCTTTTGGACAATATATTAATGTGTCCAATGTAGTATAAGCATGTGAAATCGTCTGAAACCGACCATTAAACTTTTCGATGCTAATACAGATTGTAGATTGTTCTGAATAACACTTGATTTTAGCCCAAAGATTTTGACCCTATTAACATATAAAATTCATATGTATAATTCTGGAAACTGAAACTGATAAGCTTTTAACAATATAATTGAATAAATCTAAAATGTCCATGCAATCTTAATGTCATAACAGCTATATATTATATGTTATATATCACAGATACATATCGGAGAATGATAAGCGCTATGGAGAACATCAAATAGATTGAGGAGGATAGAGCGTTCTAGGGTAGTAAGAGTGGGCTGCTAATTTGCGGAGGGGGGTACGGATATGGCGATGTGTGAGCAGAGACCTACAAGAAATGATGAAGCAGTTGTGCAGATCTCGGAGGAGAGCATTGCAAGCAGAGGAACCAGCAAGGGTGAGGCCCCAGCGCAGCAGGGAGCCTGGGGACTCAGGTGGGGGAGTCAGGGGTGGCAGGAGAGGAGAGCGTGGTTGGGATGGAGAAGGGGCAGAGTCGGGGGGGCCTACTAGACGTTTGTAATGACTTGGATTCAGCTCTGAGTAGAGAGCCACTGGAGGGTTTCAAGTAGAAGAATTACATGATCTGATTGAGATTTTGAAAAGTTCACTCTTTCTGCTGTATGGGGAATAAGGCTAGAAGTGAGAAGACCACTCAGGAGGCCATTGAAATAACCCTGGGGAGATATGACGATGGCCATCAAGCGTGGTCCTTTTACAAACTAGAATAGAATGTACTCCAATCAGATAGGACTGAGCTCACGGAGTGAACAAAAATGACAACTTTGGCAAGGACGCTGTCCCACCACTTGAAGTAGCTCATAGATGGCTCTGGGATCAGGAAACCTCCCCGTAGCGCTCTCTTCAGTTCAAGCTTATTACGCAACCATGAAATCTTAGAGAGCAGCACGGGACCCAGCCAGGGAGCAGCTTGGGATCCAGAGGGTTTGGGACAATCGACCTTCTTTCGTAAAGCAGAGAAAAGCAATCCATGTTGGTTGTCAACATGACAGTCAACCTCGGGAAATGCAGCAGATTCTGGAGCCTAAAGATTATCACGAATTTCTCATTACCTCAAAAAAGAAAAAGGCTTGAGTATGATAAATCCACTTGGGAAGAATTCATTATACCTTAGTTTTTTTTTTTTTTTTTTTTAAGGTAATGACACTGTGGAGAGGACCACCCAACAAGAGTTCCTTTGAGGACTGGGGAGCTGGGGAAGTAACTGTCGCATCTTCATCCTGCTGCCTCCCTCCGAGCTCTCACTGGGGCTCCAACGAGAAGCCAAACATTGGCCAAACCCAACCAGAAGCCAGAGGGCAAGGGAGCCCCTTGGTGTAGCCTCAGGTCAGCTTCCCCAGCTCATAGCCCACAGGAAGACGATTTTAGCCCAAAAGGCAATCACCTCATAGGTGGTTGGAGCAGGAAGGAAATGCCTTTCCCCCTCCTCCCTCTTCGATCTCCCTTCCCCTGTAAGAAGGGGAATTCAAGAATTAGGAAAGTGGGATTGGGTGCCTCCAGAGTCAAGAAACCCAAGGTGGGAAGGGGACAAATGCTCTTTTGTGGAATAAAGTCAAGGTCACGTTAACAGAGAAACATGATCCTGAATGTAGACTTGAGGAGGGTAAGTAACAGGATTAACTTCTATAGTTTCTAAGGGATAATCAGAAGAAAACAAATGGAAAAAACCCCACCAAACTACAACAGAGAGAAAAGGAATCATCCCAGCTCCTTCCTGCGCCTCCCGCCTTGTTGAGACCAGAAGCTGCGCCCCCTCCACCAGCGATGGAAAGAGGCTGGGCTCACCCTCATCAGAGGCTGTGAAAAGGTGTGACACCCTCAGAGAGGGTTGGAGCCACCCTCCCTCTGCGGGAAGGGAGGTCTGCGGAGAAAGGACAGAGACAGGACCTGGGGAAGACAGGGCTCTCGCTGCAGCCGGTGGCCTCGAGAGAAGGCCCTTTTGTCTGGTTGCACGAGGAGGGAGACGACGCGTGAAAGTCACTTAGCACTGGGCCCAGGCACCAGATAAATGTGAATTGCTGCCACTTGTGCTTTCTTTCTACTGTCCCATACACACGCACGCACACACACGCGCGCTTGCACACGAGCCAGTTCCATTGCAGATGCTTGACTTCAGTTACAGGGTCTGCTCTCTGCTCTCACCTCAGCCTCATCGTAGTGATGGAATCTTCTCTGGAAGACACTCCAGGTGGATCCTGCTGGGCAGTGTGTGGTCTCTTGCCAAAGGCTGTGGGGGCGGGAGTGGGGGGGACTCAAAACTTCCGGGCCTCCCTCCCTCTCCTGTTTGACCCTGGAATCAGCCCTAGTCTCTCCTGGGCACACGGAGGAGGGGGATTTACAAACAAGGGGGTAAGAGCTGTGCGAGGTTTTGATCCGTGAATTTCCAGACTCCATCTCATGCTGCGGGGCCTCTGACTGATTCCAGGTCCAGAAGGGACTTGAGGGGACGGCGTGGAGCGGTTACCGGGCTGTTGGGGCGACTCGTAATCTTACAGGCCTTCTTCTGGGCAAGACCTTTGAGGACCTTTCTTCTGACTCTCCCCTTCTCTACTCTGATCTGTGTCTCCCCTGCTCCTTCTGGAAGGAGACTGGGCCGGGGCCACTGGAGCTTGGGGAGGGGAGCGAGGGGGAGCAGCACAGAGCTCTCTCTTCTTTCTCTGCGTCTTCTTTCTGCTCCCCACACACTGGAGCCGCTCAGCTGGGTGCCGTCCTGGGTCCTGTCTGTTGGCCATTTGTCCCCCGTGTGGTGTACCTCCTGTGTGAACTTCGGCATCTGCAGGGCCTCCCTGCCCTGTGGGCTCAGGCTCCTCACACTCCTGGGCGAGTTGTGGGCACGTTAGCACCTTCTCTGGGTCGCCCCCCAGGCTTTGCAAAGTGCAGATTTTGCTTTACTGGGGCCTTTGCCTTGTGTGGGCTCATTCCCACTTCACCTCTGAGGGCACAGTGGTGAGGATGTGGCCCAGACGCTTCCGGCTGGCCTAAAATAGTGAGCTGAGAGCCCGGGAGGGGCCACAGCTGCGCTGCAGGGGCGAGGGGGGCGGGGCTCTGCAGAGTGGAGCGGGCTGGGGGGGAGTGGGGGGGGGGAGGTGGAGGGTGCGATAGCCTGCAGAGGGCCTCAGTCTCAGGGTCTTGATCCAGATTAAACACGCTCGCTGATGGGTGAGAGAACACACCTCGCTTCACACATAAGCCACACCGACACGATCAATTGTTTCTGTAAGGTTCACGGTCACCGAATGGGCTTGGGTTAATAAGGTGGCTCTTCACCGCTGCTTTTTTTCCCCTATCAAATCAAGAAGCCTGAAATTCCTGTCGCAAACGGCAAAGGACAGTGGTTTGCCAGGTTTAGGAGAGAGAGAAAGGTGACAGAGCCGGTGAGCCCCAAGATGCTGTCCACGAAAATGGTAGTGTGCATTTGTAACCACCCACTGCATTTGACAGGCGTGCTTACAGATGACCACACGCTTACACAGACGCTCTCCATTAACCTTTCCAAGAGCCCCATTAATCTTACCAGTCTATCCACGAAGAGGGGAAGCGACGTGCCCAAGATCACACGGCTGACAAGCGGCAGGGCTGGGATTTGAACCCAGTGCACCTGATGGGCAGCCTCACCCTCAACCCATGTCGTTCTGTCTCTGTGCTGGACATGGCTACTTGGCAAGATTTGAAAGAAATACTACATTTAAGTAAAACACAAGTGCTTCTTGATTTCTTCCCATTCTTTCCGTCGTTGCTTCACTTCTGCCCGTTTTATCACTGCTTAAAGTGGTAACTGCTTTCAACTCGCGATGAATCCTCTCCTCTAGTTAAGGAGCCTCAACTTCCTTTCCAATATGGGGATGATTATATCTTGCTCAAAATTGAGGGGTTAAATGAGATGATACATGGAAAGTTGTGTGTGGTTGGTACAAAATAACTCAATAAATAGTAGTTATTATTATTACCAAAAAAAAAAAAAAGGAGCCTCAATAACCAGTGCAGATAAAATAGAAAAGCATGATTTTCACCGTGAACGTTTTCAATTACAGAACCACACGGGCAGCTTTGAACACGTTTTATAACTGTTACGCTTCCTCCCAGCTGTACAATTACCCAAGAGACCAGGCCACCTCACCTTTCTGATCTTTCAGGACAGAGCAGTGAACATGCCCATAAGTTCGGCTTGCCTCACCTGAGCTGCCGTAATTACGAGTGGGCCTGTCCCTCGTTCCTGCTGCCGGAGGTCTGTGTCAACGGGAGAGCTTCACGCCAAGTCACTTTTGGTGCTTCAAGTTACGAAGTTTGGTTTTTTCCACCTGATTTTCTGCTGACTCTTACTGTTTCTTAAAGGGGCATGACACTTCTCTCCTGCTGAACCCAAGGCAGGTCGGAGCTGCGAGGAGCCAGTTCCTTGCTCTGGACTCGGTCTTTATTGTTTGAATGGTGCTTCCCAGTTCCCAGGGGTGAGGACGAAGCAGGGGCTGTCCTGGGCTGTCACAGCCATCCACAGTCGCGTGATCCGTGCGCTCAGTCTGACCTAGGCACCGTCCAGTGGCCGAGATTTCCATGTGGGTAGACCCAGCTTGGGTAGAGATCCCTGGGGCGGTCTTTACCCCAGCTCTGTGGAGGCGACCAGAGAACAGGTTCAGAACTGATCCCGCACAGTGGAAGTAACGACAGGGTTAACATCCCAACTCCTCAAAGCATAAATGGGATTTGAACAGCGAGTTACTAACACATGCAACGACAGCGTCATCCGAGTTCCATTAGCAGGAGCGGGTTGACTTACTCCACGTGACATCTAGGACTGGTGAGTACAGGACGGTAGAGCTTGAAAGGACAGGAAAGGTCACGTGCTCCTCCCCTTTATTTTAAAGTACCCAAAGTCACAGCCAGTTGGTGGTGGAGCCTGGTGGCAGAGTGGAATTCTTTCGTGACTGGCTCTGCGTGTTGTGTCTCTAAGAAGCGGCATTAGAAATCCCGAAAATGCCTTCAGGAGGAGCCGGAGAAAGGCGTTGTCTAAAACAACAGATCCTCAGGAGGCTGGGCTTCACCAGATAGGGCTGGCAGCTGGCCAGATATCTCTGGTATGCCCACTGAGTGTGTTCTGGGTCTCTCTATACAACCCGGCCTTCTGTGCAGACAGTTTCCCTTTGAGGCTGACAGCTGAGTGAGGAGAATCCTTGTTCTGAGAAGCTCCCCAGTGGCTTACAGTGAAGGTTTTTTTTTTCTGTCCATTCAAGATCTGTGATGTGTTTGGTGAACTGCTTCTTCCCTACTCTCAATCATGGGATTCTGGTGCCAATTATGGGGCTCCATCCCTGGCCACAAAGATGGTCACGTGACCTAGGCCTGACCGAGGAGACAGAGACAAAAAAGCAGAGCCCTAATGATTTCAACCGAATTCCTGGACCCAGCTGTGTGCGAAGAGCGAGTTTGCTCTTCTGGACTTTGCAGTTACATGAGGCAATTAAGTTTCCTTTACTAACAACCAAAAGAGCTCTAAGGAGTGTCTTGGGGGAGGGTAGGTTGCTGGAGGAGCTTGACCTGGCTGATTTGTGTGGTCATCAGATGGGGCAAAGAGGGGCAGAGTTTCGTAATGGAACAGGGTCCACTTGGCCCTGATCCTGGGTGTATGGCACTGCTGCCCACAGCCAGGATCCCCCAGTGTGGGGGCCTAGCAGGCTGGGGGGCTCCTCCGAACTCTGTCACCTATTACCTGAGCCAATCACCCCAGCAAGGAGAGGGCTACAGACTGGAGCAAGTGTCTTCAGCTGGTCCAGGAAACAAACATGGCGGCCAGAGTGGGGACAGAAAGGGGCACATCTCTATTGGCATCTTGTCTAAGGAAAGGTATCAGGTGAGGGGTGCTCTGTGGGAGAAAGGTGAGGTCCCTTCTGCCCTCTGGTGCTTCCTCAGTCCCTTTCGGAACCCAGGAGCACTGCCGGCCTTGCGTTCTCCAGGCCTTGCTTCCAGACTGGAGTGGACGTGCCAGTGGTCAGCGCTGTGGGGGGAGAGTGCCGCCCTAGACCCCCTGGCTGACTCGCAGCTGCACCAGTTCTGCCAGCTCCCAGCAGGCGGCCGGCTGACGGGGAGTCGGCCAGTTGGAACAAGCACGGCACAACCTCTCAGGCTCTTGGGCGCACAGAGAAACGCTTCCATTGCTCTTTCTACTGCAAAATACACCTTCAAGTCCTCCTCCTGGGCATCTGCTGCAGGCCCTCTGTCGTTGTCCCACAGTAGGGCTAGCCACCTGTGGCCCCTTGTCAGGAGGAATGCTTTTTGTCTTATTTGAAAGGATGTCCTGATATTTATAGGAATTACTTCCACACAGGTCTAAAACTTTGATCAGACGACTCTGCAAACGCACAGCTACATTGGCATCGGAGAGCCGTGGAAATTTCCTATGTGTTATACCCATGGCCCGGAAAACTCAGAAAACGCTGCTGGGAAATACATACAAAACATCAAATTTAATTAAAGATCATGCTGATATTTCCAAGAAACACTGTCAGCATGCGAAGCTACCATGTTGCTGGTGATGCCTAGATAAATCTGGGCCTTGTTGGTCACATGATTAGTCAACAGGGATGGTTATAAACACATGAGCACTTCCCAAAGGTTCATGCCCTATTTTACATATGCTTAGAATTTTCTAATTTATCCTCTTTGCCTCTCAAGTATACAAGCAATTATCAGAAAGTTCACTCATTTCTAGACAGTAATAGTTCATGTTTCTGTGTTTTTTTTTTTCCCCTTGCTTTGCATTGCATCACGGAAGGATTTGGAACAAGCCCAATAACATTAATGCAGTTGACTCAGCAGATTGGGGCTGACTTCTCAATGACTGGTCTCCTTGCCTTATTCTGTAGAAGAAGTTGACGAATTGAGGGTGACACTTTTTAATCTCCCAGCCCCAAACGTAATCCTGGTAATAATTGCTGGAAAAGGCACACACCGTGACTTAATAGATATTTTACTCACTAGGTATTTTCTAAATCCTCAGAGCGGGAATGGTCTTCTTTAAAGTTCCTCATGATTTATGCAAAGAGACTCGGCTCCCGGATGTCCCTCGAGCAATAAGCACACAGTATTAAAGAAGCATTTGGGGAAGAATTCTGGGGAATTGATCTTTGCCGGGCTTTTTGGCAATGTGGAGAAGCCCTTTGCTCAGCAGAGTGCACAATGGGAACTGGAGCACTCCAGACATTTTCCTTTTCTTGTTTGTCTCTAAAGCTAACTTCAGAATAGATTTGTGCAGAGAAAAGGCAGGGCCCTTGTCAACGAGGCACAACTGACAGGTAACCAGCGCTGTTCCCGGTGGAGGCCTGGAGGGCTCCGTCAGTCTCTGCGAAGGTGCTCTTGTCTCTCCTGGACTCACTTCCCTGCTCCTGAAGTCGTCCTTCAAGAACTCTCACTTCTGGCTTCCCCAGTGGAAAAATGCCAGCTTCTCGGCTGGCGCGTCCTGCTGCAGCCAGGTGTTGGCTTCTCAAGGGAGGCTGTGTCCCCACATGGTGTGATTGCGGGGGGACTGGACAGGTCTGCCTGCTCCCCAGATATTTAAGTGGTTCTCTCCTTGCTAGAATTTCCACCATTGTCAGGCCCTGGGGTCAAAATTTAGGTCTGAAGTAGAGGTTGCTACCAGGTGGGGCACTAAAATGAAAAGATTCAGGCATCCAGGATGGGGGTTATTTGACCTTGTTTTATAGAATCCAAGAGCTTTCTAAGTTGTCCAGTTTTGTACAGTATTAAAGGATCAATAAGCAGAAGCCAAAGTCTAGAGAAATGTCCCAGCTTTTTAATTTTGTCCTGTCCCATTCCTATCCTCTCCTTCCCAAACTCTTTGCTTCTTAATGGCAACCCTTCCCACCCTCCCCCGATGGCACCTAGGACAGGGCATCCCTCATGGCCGGCAAGCTTTCGACAGTTTCTCCGCGCTCCCCTTGTGTGTTGTCCTTCCTCGAGTGATCTGGAGTCTGCCTGCTGTTAACAGAATGGCAAGGAGCAGTAGAAGTAAGAGGCTCTGGAACGTTCTGCTGAGACTGTTTGTGAATTAGCAGATGTTGACTCTGCTATGAGGCTGCATCTGGAGAGGCAGAGTGACGTGGCCCTCCATGCTGTATTTGCCTACGGCTGGGGCAGAGGGAAAAGCCGGTCAGGACAACGGGAATGCAGAAACGGTATAAGGAAGGGAGTCAGTAGCTGAGCTGTGGCTCCAGCCCTGTATCTTTCTGTGCCATCCTGGGCAAATCATTTGTTCCCTTGGTTACACAAAACTCCACCTTCGTGGTGATGGTCATCTGAGATGAGGTTGCAAAGGTGCCCTGGAGGATCTGCAAGTCGGTGCTTCTCAAACTGCAGTGTGCACGGGCACCACCTGGGGGTCTCGTTCAAGTCAGGTTCTGGATCAGCTGGGCTGGGCCAGGCCTGAGTTGGCGTTTCCAGCACACTCCCAGGTGGTGGCAATACTGCTGGTCTAAGGGCCACACGGTGAGAAGCCAGGATTGTCCCAAAGGTTTATCACAAGCCAGGCACCTGGTAAGTGCTCCAGAGATGGTCACTATTAGTAGTAGTAATATTCAAAAGAGCTTTACTCGTATTTTGGTCCAGGGAATTGCTTCCGGATTAACCTCTCACCCCCACCACCGATCTAGATGGTGGTGCATTTTTCAGCCCTGAGAATAATTTATAGCATGAGCTCTTTTTCCTGAACAATTTCCTCTAGGCAGCCTCTTGAGACTGAGCACTTTCACGATTATATTTCTAGAAGGATTTTTCTTTATCCCTTTCCATTATCTGTGCTCTTTGGATGGGTTAAGATGTATCACATTTAATTTTCTGTAAGGCCTGAGAGCATGAGATGATAATTCTATATCACATTTGAAGGAGGCACAAGAGTTCACCATTTCTGCTAATTATGAAATGGAGGACCACTGAGACAGAAGAAAATGCGAATTTTCTTTGAGTTCCTCATTAAACGTCCATACTCCATTCAACATTGCTCTGGAAGATGTGGCTTCCTCCAGTTCCGACATAAAATAATAGATACATGAAAAAGCTAGTAGCCCCAAAGGGCTCCAAGAAATCTTCAGGTATTTTCTTCATTCACATTTACTGATTTTTTTTTTTTTAAGATTTTATTTATTTATTTATTTTTCCCCCCAAAGCCCCAGCAGATTGTTGTATGTCATAGCTGCACATCCTTCCAATTGCTGTATGTGGGATGCGGCCTCAGCATGGCTGGAGAAGCGGTGCGTCCGTGTGCGCCCGGGATCCGAACCCAGGCCGTCAGCAGCGGAGCACGCGCACTTAACCGCTGAGCCACGGGGCCGGCCATCCTTTACTGATTTAAAAAAAAAAAAAAAAAAAAAAAAATTCCATTTTTGCACGGAACCTGAGAGGCATGTGAGAATTTTCAACAGGTAAAGAGGAATGGACTACTGTCCCTTGGCCGCCTCCCTCGACCCACACCGTGTGAGCTGCTGTCTTACTGAATCCTTACTGCATGCCTGCAGCCTACATTATTCTTCCCATCCTCAATTTACAGACAAGGAAACTGAGGCTCAAGCAGGGAGTGACATTCCCAACAACGGCGAACGCTCGTCGACTGACCAGGAAGATGCGCTCCTTGACGGCGGCTCTGGGTAGAGAGATGGTGGAGCAGGGTGGAAGAGGAGTCTGGTTCTTCACGGAGGAGCGTGGGTGTGTCCTTTCCCTTCCTTCCACTTGCTAAGGCCTTGTTGCCTCTGCCTTTCCCTCAACTGCCCAGAGGTTAGCTGTTTTCCATCTGCACTCCCCTGTTTAAATCAACTTAAAAGGGAACTCGGGGCTTCCTGTCCATCTGGACTGTGCACCAGTTAACAACTGTCACTTTTCACCCAGGAGGGGCCTCATTCCAGTGGTGGAGGATGTGTTCCCAATATGTAATTTATCTCTTTGTTTGTAAAGCACTTTAAGGTCTTTTGGGACAGCAGTGGCTGTGTAAATATGCTATTTATTATTCATCAACTTTATCCTCTTAATGGTCCCCCCTGACAGGTCTGAATCAATTGGGAGGGTCAGGTTGCCAGCAATGCTGCACGACCTCCTGTGCTGGTGACAGGCTTGGCCACGGCTCCTGCCCTTCCACTCGATGGGTGTTCAGGCGAGCAGCGACCTGAGGCGCTTCTGAAATCCCTACAGGTTAAATTGGAACGGTGGGAGCATATCCAGGCAGAGATGTCAGGAACGCAGTCGAACACGTGACACTGGAGGTCCAGAAAGAGGACAGTTAAGACGGCAGGTTCCGGATCCCGGCTGCTTGAGTTTGTCTCTCACCACTAACTACCTGTGTGACCTTTGGCAAGCCACCTGACTTCTGGGGCCTCAGTTTCCGTCTCTGTAACATGAGGATAGGAACGTTCCTCAAAAGGTTGTTGTGAGGATTAAGTGAGCTGATATAAAAATTAAAATATTAGGGACGACTCAACTTCCTCATCCATAAATGGGAGGAAAATAATCCTCACCTCCTGAAGTTGAAGTCCTGGTGGAGATGAAATGCAATAACATTCAAGCGCCCAGGAGTGTCCGCCGGTGCTCAATCAGTACCCATCACAGTCCAAGGCCCTTCTTCCCTTGCAGTTTCTCAGGACAAAGCCTGGGCACCATCCTTGACTCCTCTCTGCCTCACATCCCAGTCTGATCCAGCAGCAAATTCTATGGGGTCTGCCTTCACTATAGATCTGGAATCCGGTTACTTCTCCCCACCTTCCCTGCCCTGGTCCGGGGCCCGCCACCAACGTCTCTCACAGGGGATCCTGCAGCAGCTTCCTAACTGAGTTTGCTGCTTCACTCTTTGCCCCTCTGTGGGCGGAGGGACCCACTGGAAAGTTGTCAGATGACGTCACCATTCTGCCCACATCCCTGCGTAGGGACCCACTGGAACTTAAGTCAGATGACGTCACCGCTCAGCTCACTTCCCTATAACGGCGCCTCTCTCGCTCAGAGTAACAGCCAGATCCTGGTGGTCACACGGCCCGCCCCCCCCTCCCATCCCCCGCCCTTCTCTGGGTCCCGGCGCCCTCTCTCTGCCCCCCTCCCTGGCCTCCTCCCTGGGCCCACGCCCCTTTCTCAGGGAGGCCTTCTCTGAGTGTCGTATTTGAAGTCACACCTGCCTTCCCGCTCCCCATCACCCAGCACCCCCAAGTCCCCCGAGCTGCTGGACGTTGTCTTGCACAGCACTCCCCCCCAGCACACTGTCTGATTTCCCTGTTTCTCGTGTTGGGCGCGGTCACCCGGCTCGCCCTGCTGTGGGGCACGCGGCCCGGAGCAGGGCGCCTCGTCCGCGGCTCCAGCGGAGCAGGTGCCAAGCGGTGACCTCCTTAGACTGTAACCAAGGGGCGCGATGCGCATCGACAAACGCTCCCGCCTCCAGTATCGGAAAGGGCCGGTCTCCGCACAGCCTTTCTGACAACCAGTTTTATTATTTTAAAAAATTTTAGGCCATTTGATAGGTGAACAATGACGTTTTGCTTTTGATTTAATTAAATGTTTCAATTATTAGTGAAGTTGGACATATTTTCCATGTGTTAACCACTCATATTTTTTCTTTTGTGAAGAAATTGTTTATACTTTTTGCTCATTTTTCTATTAAGGCACTAGTGGGTTTTGTTTTGTTTTGCTTTTATTTTAGTTTGTTTCATGGATTTATACGGATATTAAACTTTTGTCATATGTGTGGTGAATATTCTTCAACTTCTAGTTTGCCTTTTAATTTTGTGTATTATATTTTTGAAATTCTATAACTTTAAATTTTATGGGGTCACAATAGATCAATATTTTATTCCATTGTTTCTTCCCATAAGTTTTATGCCTGGAAAATCTTTTCCCATCCTCAGAGTGTATAAATAGTCAGCATCATGTTTTTCTGGCTCTTGTAAATGCTTTCACTTTAAATTCTTTAACGGGTTTGGGATTTATTTTGCTGTATGATAAGCGATGAGGAGAATTTTTCCCCAAATAAACATTTTTTAAAATAGTATTTGTGGGCCGGCCCTGTGGCTTGGTGGTTAAGTGCGCGCGCTGCGATGCTGGTGGCCCGGGTTCGGATCCCGGGTGCACATCGAGGCACCACTTCTCCATTCATCCTGGGGCCGGGTCCCACATGCAGCAACTAGAAGGATGTGCAGCTATGACATACAACTATCTACTGGGGCTTTGGGGGGAAAAAATAAAATAAATAAAATCTTTAAAAAAAAAATAGTATTTGTCACATATTCCATCTCTTCCTCACTGATTCATGATTTAAAAAATAAATATAATACCCTAATATCTTAAATAGTCGAGGGCCCATTTTATAACCATTATTTCTACTCTATCGATCTATTTACTTATTCTCATTGCCACATTGTTTTAATTAATTCATCTTTTTTTTTTTTTTTTTTTTTGCTGAGGAAGATTCATCCTGAGCTAACATCTGTTGCCAATCTTCCTCTTTTCATTTGAGGAAGATTTTCCCTGAGCTAACATCTGTGCCAGTCTTCCTCTATGTTGTATATGGGTTGCTGCCCCAGCACGGCCACTGACGAGTAGTGTAGGCCTGCACCCGGGAACTGAAGCTGGACTGCCAAAGTGGAGTGTGCCAAACTTCACCACTAGGCCGCAGGGCTGGCCCTGTGTGTCTTTAAATTGGTTTTAAAATCTGGCAAGGCAAGTCTTCCTCCATTATTCTTCTCTGTCAAAATTTCCTAACTATTCTCAACTGGCTATTATTTTAGATAAATGTTAAGAATACTTTTGTCAAATTGTAAAGAATGGTATCGAATTTGAATTTCCTAAGCCTATACATTAATTGAAATAACATATTCCTCCACGAATTTCCCTGCCTCTCTGCTCAGATGCGTTGCTAATTCTCATCTACTGTGAGCAGGCCCCTGAAAGTCCCTGCGGTTGACAGAGAGGAAAATCAGGAGCAGTAATAGCTCTCCTGGGTGACTAGTATTGAATATTACGTATTTCCTTGTCAGAACAATTAGCAAGGGAAAAAAATCAGTAGACGCCTTAAAACCTGCCAGGGAGCTAAGCGGGCGATTTCAGAAGTGGGAGTTACATGTGTGTGTACGTTAGAGGAGTCAACATGGCTTTAATTGTGAATATATTGCACACACTTAAAGATCCGCCACACACTGGTGTGCGTGCATTTCCTCAATGAGCTGGAGTGCCCTCTGTGTTGGCCGTGGAGAGCTCCATCAGTGTAAACACAGTGTTTTGTGCCCCCCCCACCCCATTCTGTGGGCTGGTGTGTCATCAGAGAAGTCCAGCATGATTCACGCAGCTGAGTCAGGGTCAGATGGGATGTTAAAAATAGATGTGTTGGAGAGCAGACTTAGCGTGATTTCATGAAACATGCCATCTTACAACGCAATCCTAAACACTGATGGAAACTTGAGCATTTTAAGCCACCTTGGAGAAAATTCTTTCTCCTTTGGGCTAACTCAGCTTCAATGGAAACCTTAGAAAAAGAATGAGAGAGAGAATAAATCCCCTTTAAGTTCTCTCTGATTTTATAAAGACTTTCCGTGAGGGCGGGGACTGACTATTAAAGTAAAGCCAACGTTCTGTGTTCAGCTTTGCAGAGCTTTAAGTTAGCATGGCAGCAACGGAGAATGTCTTTCTTCTACGGAAAAAGCAGTGTTTCTCATTTCAAAAGGACTGTGTGGGAGTTTCAGTAGTGTGGGGGACTGACTACTGTGACAGCAGCCCTCATGTCGAGCGGCTGGACACAACAACGCTTCATTTCTCACTCATGCTACAATCCAGTGAGGGTCCGTGGAGCAGCGGGATCTCCGCTCCAGGCAGTCGTTCAGGGACCCGACTCCTTCCACCTTGTGGGGGCCCCACCCGCCTTTAGGTTCTTGCAGTCCTTTCCTTTCAGCTGCGAGATGGGAAAAGGAAAGGAGGATCCCACAGAGAAAGTTTTAATAGGCCAGGCCTGGACCTAATGCTTCCAATGGCCAGAATCCGACCCCATGCCCACACCTAACTGCAGAGGAGACTGGAGAATGCAGACTAGTAGCGTGCCCGGGGAAGAAGAGAGGAGCCCAGATAGAAGAGAGCTCTAGCCGCTTCTGCCACAGGACTGATTCACTTATTCATGCATCTATCCATTCATTCATGGATATTTATTGAAGAGCTATTATGTGCCAGACACGATCTGCCGCTAAGACGGCAGCCCACGGGATGGCAGGGGGTGTCTGCCATCTGGAGAGGGTGGTCTTGGTTCTGGATCGTCACTTACTAGCTGTGTGTATTCTAGTTGTTGAGCTGCTAGGCGGGATGAGCAGAGCCTGCAGTGCTGTTGTGGGGACTGCATGAGATAACGTTATGTAAAGCCTGTCATGCTTTACACACATGTAGTAAATGTGTTATGTGCTGATCACGTACTGTCTCTTCAGCATTGATTATTAGCTATTCCTGTTAAGGCACAGAATTCCCACAATATGTGCTTTCTTCTCAAATCTCAAAATAGTGGATTTATACTTCTACTTTCAATGTTTATGACTGGATTTTCTTTCTACCCAAACTTCATTTATCCAAATATATATTAAACAAACCCTTAATCCTTTAACCTCATTAGTTCATGGGTTTTATTATGGCGCATTTGTACTCTTCACACTGAGGAAAGAAAAATATTCATTTGAGGACCTACAAACTATAGTCAATATTATTAGCAGGAGTATTGATGAAAGGAAGCTGGTAGGTTTGCCAAATAAAACCTAGAATTCGAGGGACAAAGGGGTCTGGTCATCCACTGTAATGCCCACATTGGACACTAGATGGCAGTGTGTCACAGGAATGTGGTGAACGTCGGGGGCGGCAGGGGTCTACCTGCCCTTGGACTTCAAGTCCTAACTTCAAAACGGACTAAAGAGAGACGAAAGGAGCCGTAAAATACGTCAAATATTTTTGTTCTTAATGTTGTGAAAAGAAATATCTCTAAACACTCTCAAAAAGTGGTGACATGTTATATCCATTTTTTCTACCTAGAGGCCAACAGAAATAACACACCTATGATATTTTGTGAGCACTGAATGAGTATACACATGACCTGTGGGGTTTTTGAGTCGTTTTCTAAATGGCCCGTGAGCTTGGTCTCTATTCCTGGCTGTCCACACACATTTGGGAGCTGGTCTTGATGGAGGCTGCTGATATAGATTCTCACTTTTTCCTGGTGAAAAAAATAGAAGGAGACACTCCTTTGGAGACATCCAGAGACATTGAAAGTGAGTGGGGAACTTCTGGCAGTTTTTATCCCTGAGGAGATCCTACGACTGTCCAGCCTAGAATGGAAGCTGGGCCCTGTTTCACTTGAATTTGCATCTATGTGGTTGTCCCAGAGAACTAAATATTGAGTGGCAATGCAATAGACATGGGGTGGGGTGATGCCTTAAAAGAAAATGTCACTAATAATAGTAACAATAACAGACGCTGTCATTTATTGAGACACCACTCTGTGCCAGGCGCTGGTCTGAGAGTTGTAGAGGTGTTATCGAATTTACTTCTCCCTCGAGCCAGGGACGGAAGATATTGTTATTGCTAATTTACAGGTGAGGAAACTGAGGCTGAGAAAGGGTTAGTGACTTGTCCAAGGTCACCGAGCAGGTGAACAGTAGAGTCAGGACCTGAACGTAGGTTGTCTGACTCCACAGCCAGTTCAACAAGCCCAAGCCCTGCTTTTCTTATGTGCCGCAGTTAACTCTTCTCCAACTCGCTGGGCTTGGCCACATGTCTCATTTCCCTCACTGGGTGTTTACGTTTAGAAGACAGTCCCCTTAACTCCATATGAACACTCTAGCACTCCCCCCCAAAATGAAACTTAATTTCTGTATTCACAAAAGAATCTAGCACTATTTTAAAAATCTTGATCCACAGCCTGAAGGAAGAAAAACAATGAAATTGAAGATTGAAATTCCAACTGTGGGTGGCGGAGCGCTTGTTTTTTTTCCAGGGACTTCCTGGCAGAGAGACCTCATGGCCTGGGATTAAACTGTCCCCATCGCTGTCTTCGGGCACGACAACTTTATACCTTCCCACGGCTTCCTGCTGCTCCCGAGACACCCAGGACGGAACGAGGCATCGCACAGGTTGCTGGGTGGTCTGGCGCCCCGAGACCCAGCCTCAGCTCTGCCAGCCACTTCCGTCCTGTTTCCCTGCTTCAGCAACGTGGAATGCACCGTGTCCCCTCTGGCCTTCACAGGCCATATCTGGGTTTGCAGGACACGTTTGTACCGTCATCTGACTGCCTCCCTGTCCAGACCGTGAGCTCCGTCAGAGCAGTGCCATGGTGTCTGTTTCGTGCATCACATCCTGAAGGGGGCCTGATTCACAGTGGGGGCTCCAGCAGGATTCCTTAAATGAAGAAACTGACCGTGATCATATTTTCAGCATAAAAACAGAGTCACATGATCTGGAAAAGGCTATTTTTCCTGATTTGTTCATTTATTTATGTCAAGTCATGTAAAGGTAGAAATATTTCATCACAGCTTTTATTACTCTTAGGAAATCAGCATAATCAAGAACATCAGTAATTTATACTGAGATCAGGACTGTAGGGAAGACAGAGTTGCTGTCCTGAAAGGGGGCCGTCCAGCTGGGTTCCGGCACACGGCCACACGGAGAGGGCCAGCCCAGGCCAGGGGTCCGACCGTGAAACCAAAAACCTGCTCTGAGAGCCCAGAGAAGAGACTGGTCCTTGAGGGGTGGAGCGGGCAGCGAGGCCTCAGGGTGGGGACAGGAGGACAGGTGGACGTGAGAAAGGATGGGTGGAAGGGTGTTTGTCATTCCTCCTCCTCCCATACCCAAATGGCTCATCGCTCTGCCTGTCCTCAGGTAGAAATAAGCACTACCGTGCTTCAGGCGTCTACTCTCTCTTACAAGTTCTCTGTCTAAACTTTTGCACTAAATCTCAGCTTTAACGAGAAGCAGCTTTTGATTCTTCAGCAATAGTTCTGGGGCCTCTCTCCGCTGCTGTCAGGTTTGTGGGTTTTATTTTTGTGTGTGTAATTGGAAAATTCCCCCTGAGACTGGGAACAAGCATCAATGTTGCTGCAAAAATGGCCTCTTGGTCCAGCCTATAGGATCGGGTGAGCTTCGGAAAGCGGAGCCCATCAGAGAGGTGAGGGTCAGGCTGGTAATTTCGCTTGTCGCTGTGGTTGGACATTGGTCTTTGTTCTGAACTATTAGGATGTGGCGACGGCCTGGGCAAGACGAGGCCCCGGCGAGCAACGTGACACATAAAACACATTTACGACGCCTCCAGTGGCAGAGCTCATTGGCTGCCTGCGACATCCTGGGAACAGGGGCGGTTTTGTGCTCTGCCTGAGGGCCACCACTGCAAGTGCCCACGGGGTACTGATGCCTCTAAAGGGATCTCCCTCCGAGCAAATGCCAGCTCGCGGGGTCTTTCTCCTTCCACATCTCCTTACCTCCTCCTCTCCTGCTCCCTCTGTTTGGTTTATCTTCTTTTTTTCACCCAAGATGAGAAGAAACCACCTCCGAATGTATTCTTTCTTTGTCCACCACAAACAAATCTCTCTTTTCTGTGATCCTGAATATTTTTTGGAAAATTCACTGGAGGAAATCTATTTTGCATTTTAATGTTTCCGTTATTGAGTGTGTGTGTGGTGTAGAAGCGTGGCCACCTGCGCTGATAGATTAAATAACCAGAAAGATTTGCTTACGGAGTGGGGAATCGTCGCCCTTCCCACCAGCGGCTTTCTCCTTTTCCATCTTCTTGCTTTTGGTAAAGCTCCCCTCTGCGGCCGCAGCCTTGTCCAGCATCTCCTGGAGAGAAATTACCCTCTTGCCGCTGGGTGTGGGACTCACTTCATCTCCAACCACCAGTTTTCATGTCTCTGAATCCTCCAAATCTTTTGGGCTCATACTTAATAGACCTGTGTTTGTGTAAATCAATGCCCATAAACCGCTCACTTGGGAACCTGGAGCTGGTATTTTTTATGACTTGAAGGACAGTAAAGGCAGCCTCCACCGAGGGCAGCCACAAGTTTGTGATTGAGTTATTAAGTTCTTGTTGGATCCATCCTGGTCTGGCGTCCTGCATATCTCCTGCAGCCTGTAATTTCTCTAGAAAGAAAAGAGCTAAGACAAGCAGGCTCCACCCTGAAATACCCTGGAATCTCAGGTACACTTGCAGTTTGAGAAATAATTCCAGTTTGGGTTTCCTGTGAGGGCAAGCCTTAAGTATAGGATGAATTAAATCAGTTCTACCCAAATACATCTTTTGCTGTCTCAGTATATTGATTAATATTGGTGCTTATTTGTTTCTATATTTGCTTCTCAACACATTCTTCAAGAGCAGGAGTTTGCAGACAATGATGCAGGGGCCAATCCAGCCCCCGAGCTAAGAGTGGTTTTACATTTTCAAATGGTTGAAAAAGATTAAGAGGGGCTGGCCCCAGTGGCCTAGTGGTTAAGTTCAGCATGCTCTGCTTTGGTGGCCTGGGTTCGGTGCCTGGGTGCTGACCTACACTGCTCTGTTAGCCGCCATGCTGTGCTGCGGGCCCACATACTAAAAAACAGAGGAAGATTGGCACAGATGATAGCTCAGGGTCAATCTTCTTCAGCAAAAAAAGAAAAGAAAAGAAAAAGAAAAAAGATTAAGAGAATAATATGTTATGATGTGAAATTCAAATCTTAATGTCTATAAATAGTTTTATTGGCACACAGTCACACTTATTTGTCTAGGTACTGTCTATGGCTGCTTCTGCAGAAGCATGGCAGAGTTGGGTGGCATGCCACATGGCATACAAAGCTCAAAATATTTACTCTCTGGGGGTCGGCCCAGTGGTGTAGCAGTTAGTGCGAGCGCTCCGCTTCGGCAGCTCGGGGTTCACAGGTTCGGACTCCAGGCGAGGACCGATGCACCGCTTGTCAAGCTGTGCTGTGGCGGCGTCCCATATAAAGTAGAGGAAGATGGGCATGGATGTTAGCCCAGGGCCAATCTTCCTCACACACACAAAAAAATTTACTATCTGGCCCTCTGTAGAAAAAGTTTGCAGACTCCCGTTCTGATGCCCCTTTGTTCCCAAATAATTTCTCAGCACGCAAGTCCCCCAAGAGCTTTGCAGTTTCTTCATGTTCAGGATGTCATTTCACCATGGTCCCTTCTGAACTGGGTCTTGTCTACTTTTACACCGGGGGTCTTCAGAGTAGGTGGTTGTCCCTTCGGAGAATTCAGTGAGCATTTTTTCCTAAATGTTACCTTTCAACAGGGACACAAACTCTTCGTTTAAGGAACCCGTCCATCACAGCTTCTCATCCCTGGCTGTACTTTAGGGTCACCTGGGGAGCTGGTGAAGTTCCCAATGGCCAGGTCGCACCCCAGGCCCATTAACTTTGAATCTCTGAGTGTGGGGCCCAGGCACTGCGATCTCCTGGAGTTCCCCAGGGAGTTCCAGCGTGCGGTCAAGGTTGACCACTGCCCTGAAAGTTCAGCTTACGAAGGGGGAACCCTCAGCTTTTTAGAAATAAAGATTTTAATTCCAATTCTATTGGAGACTCAATTCCTTTCCACAAATATCTGTTGAATGCCTACAAAATGCTAATTGCCCCGAAAGCTGTAGGAGTGAACCTCAAAAGGGAATGAACCCTCTCTCTGCTCTCTGGAATTCGGCAAGACAGACCACCAACAATGGATGGAGTGACCCCCTTTTCCCAAGTAGACTAATATCGAAGTCATTATTTCTGAGAACTAGTTAAATATGCAGAATTGGCTATGTACATATATGGAAACCAAAAAGTATTAATAAATAAAGTACTAGCTTTTGAGCCATCTCATGACCATTTTGGAAATGGCCACATTTTCACTGACTGGAACTCGGGTCGGGGAGCCTTGAGGTCTGCTTCTCAGCAGGAGCAGCAGCATCACAGTACAAGGCTCTCAGGCCCTCCTGCCTACCCGCTAAACAAGCCGAGCGTGTCCCTCATTTATTTTAGATTCGTTTTCCTCATCTATAAAATGGAGTTAATAGAATTCCCACATCACAGGGTTGTTGAAAGAGTCGATGAGATGATATTCACGGAAGCTCTTCCTGACCACAGAACTCCATGCACTGATTCAACACGTTCCCCCTTGGGGCTTACGCTGTAGTGGGAGAGACAAAAATAGACAAGGAAACAGATATGAATGGATGCCACGGGGGTCAGTGCCCTTGAGAAAAACCAAGGAGGAGAGGGGACACAAGTGCCTGGGAGGGTGGGGTGAGGGTGTTGTTTCAAATAGGGTGGTCCAGGAAGACTCCCTGTGGAGATCCGTGGCTCTGCTAGTTGTCATTACAGCAGTGACGGGAAATGATAAGCCTCCTGATACGACCACTGGCGGGTGGGAGAGAAGGCGATAGCCATCTTACCCAGCTCTCCTGTCTACTTCTCTCCTTCGGCTCCAAAACAGGTGAGTCCCCGATTTGGACAGAGTAGAACTTTGAAGTATCTGCAGATGCCTCATGTCCTAAAGAGAATCAGGGACGGGTGAAATAACGCCCCACTTCCTGGAGGCTGGCTGGTGTACCTCAGGTCAGCCTTAAACTCACGCCGCCTTCGTGAGTTACGTGGAGCAGCTAAATGCCTCCAAACAGACTCGCAATTGCCTTTTGTGGAGGGCAATTTGTCAGTACCTATCAAAATTTACAATGCATGCACATTTAAGCCCAGAAATCCCATTTTTAGAAGTCTATTCTCTAGAAATAATCAAACACAAGTATACAAGAAAATATGTATAAAGATATTTATTTATTATAGTAGTAAAAAATTACAGACAACCTAGGTATATATCACAGGTACTTGATAAGTATTTTTTAAATGACTGAATGCATGGATAAGTGGAATATCATAAGACAATTATAAGGGAGGGAGATCTGTATACACACACATGAAAGGATGAATGTATTAGTGAGTGAAAAAGTGTGCTAGAGAACAACAGTAACACAGACAGCTTATAAATACAAACATACACACCAGGCTATGGAAAGGTCTGGAATGCCACTACTCATTCTGCACAAATCTACTGGGTTAACAATAGCAAAGAGCATTTAATCATAGACTTTCTTCACATGCTGCCAAGCAGGAGATCAAGGAGGTAGTGAGGGAAGATTTCCACTTTCCATTTTATACATTTCCATATGAGTAGAAATGTTTTCAATGATCACATATTACTTAGGTAAGTTTTAAAAAGTAAAATAATTTAATATTTTTTAAAAAGCCTTTTAGAAATATATGCATTTTTAACTGGGCAAAAGCACCCTGTTCCTCATTAGCTAGCTAGCACACATTTCCTAGCTACTGTAACTAACTGAAGATGGGGGCATCTCCTAAGTGCCAGGTACTCTGCATTTGTTATTTCATTTACTCTTGCCAGATGGGGAAATGGAAGCTTCTACAAGTTAAGTAACTTGCCAAATTCACACAGTTGCATATTGTAAGACTTGTCTAGTTACAAGGACCATGAGCCCTCTTGTTGCTGACAGTAGACAGGCAGAGGTCAGGGTCCTGCAGACATAGCCTACCGGGTAGAAATGAGGAGTCAGATGGTATCAGGGCTCCCTCAGTCCCCTAAGGGCAATGTTGGAGGCAGGTACACAGGGATCAACTTTACCTGTCTTGCATTTTGCCCAGGGTCAATCTATGTGCAATTAAAAATTAAGACATTGCTCTAGAAATTTTTTTTTTTTTTTTTGCTGGGGAAGATTCGCCCTGAGCTAACATCCTCTGCCAATCTTCCTCTTTTTGTATGTGAGCTGCCGCCACAGCATGGCCACTGACAGACAAGTGGTGTAGATTTGCACCTGGGAACTGAACCCAGGCCACAGAAGCCAAGTGCACCAAACTTAACCACTAGGCCACTGGGGCCGGCCCTGAAAATATTGAATCATATTTGAACACTACAAGGTCACACACAGGCACCAATGAATGAGTTCAGACCTCATGGGACTGCATTTCAGCCACCGAGCTGCAGGAACCAGAGACAGCCATGTGAAAACCAGTTCTGATTTGCTGTAAAACTGTTTTCTAGAAAATTGACCATTACACTCCTCAAGGTCCTGAGTAGAAGATCCTAGGGAAACTTGTAGGATGGAATGCTAGGACACGACTGGTCACTCCAAGACATCCTCCTTTCAGATGACATCCAGATAACGTCCAGATGACGAGGACCCTGTGACCTAGGTAACCCTTTCGGCTCTGGTTGTCAGAAAGGAGACCTGAGGCTCAATTATTCCATCTGTTAGCCCTTAGAGGTAGCAGACCTGTCAACGCTGGAGATTCTCTTCCCAGAGTTCTGGCTTTGCTTCTGTTATATCGCCATGTCTTTGGCTCCTGGAATCAGAGTGAAAGTCCCAACAATGTCCTAGGGGGTCTCCATGGCCTGCCTCCTGCCCAACTTTCCAGCCTCAGGTCCCATCATTCACTCCGACTGGGACACACTTGCTACAAACACACACCTGCTCAGAGCTGCTGGGGGCTTTTGCCCTCGCTCTGCTGGCCGCCGCGCCTCTCTCTCAGCTCTTCCCGTGCCTGTCTCCCTCTCACCCTCAGCGCTCCGTGGAGGGCCTCGGAGAGCCTCTCTCTGACCTTTTCCCCGTTCAGCGCAGTCGCCCTGCCGCAGGTCGCCACGTTCATTTCCTTCAGAGCATGGATCGTAGTCTATATTGATCTTGGTTACTTACTGACCGCCTCTCACCATTGACAGAACAGGAGTTCGAGACCTGGTCTGTCGTCGTGACCTCTGTATTCCTATGGCCTAGAAGAGAGGCACGTAGCAGGTACCCAATAAATATCTGTTGAATGTTTAATGAATAAATTTGTTTTAGGCTGCTTCAGATTCTTTTTGGTTCTACAAGAAAGATGAGTTATAGCTATTCCAGCTCTACAGATATCAAACATCATCATGAACTTGCCTATTTGCCTGTAGAGTACACACCCAAGATTTCAGCTTACCGTACGAAGCACTGCGATGACTGTACTTCCTGTAGACAGGTCTCTGGCAAGGTGGAAACTGCTTGTATAATCCTACACACCAGCTACCAGACTGCATTCCTTAGTCTCCCTTCATGGATCCATAGAATATGTTTGTTGAGGGGTCAATAGTGTGTGCGTTTCCTATTGGCTCCTCTCTCCCAGGGGTTTGCCCTTGTCTCAAGGAGATGATCAAGTCTGGGAGGGCAGGGAGAGCTTCCGCTTTTCTTATGTGACTCCTCTCTCACGCCTGGGACCCAGTGCAGTGTCCATGCTAAATAACCGTTTGATGATTGAATGATTGATGGACGTTTTGTGGACCAGTCGGTCACATTATCAACAGGAAACATATTTATTTCATATTTCATTAAAGTTGTGCCTTGACAATATGTCATCTAGCAATGTACTAGATGAAGCCACGGAGCACACTCGTCAAGGATAGAACATTCCTTGGCATTCCGGAGGGGGCTGGATGAAGAAGGTGGTCCCTGCCTGCAAGGAGCTTGTGGTCTTACTTGGGAATGGGAAATATAAAAACCTAAAAAGTTAACTTTATATATATGTATATATGTATATAACAAATAACGCCCTTCCGTGACCCATGATAACACCCTTCCATGACCTTTGAGAGGATGTAGATTTTGTCAAAATATGTGAAGATTTTTCTTTAGACAATGTCCTACTTGTTTACGGCAATTATCTTATGGTAAATGTTAGCTCCAACGTTTTCTGAGCAAGATATTAAATGGTTTGCAATATTCTAAAGTCTTGGAGCTGTCCTAATGGGGGTCAAGTGAGTCCCTCTCACCTTCCTGGCCTCAGTCCATAGTATACAGTCATGTGTCGCTTAATGATGGGGCTACGTTCTGAGAAATCCGTTGTTAGGCAGTGTCGTCGTTGTGTGAACACCACAGAGTGAACTTACACAAACATAGATGGTACGGCCTACTAAGCACCTGGGCTCTATGGTACTCATCTTATGGGCCCAGCGTCGTGTGTGCGGCACATGACTGGAGTGGAAGCTGTGAGCAGGCCAGGGCCTTGAGGCACAATGTATGAGCTTTGCCCGCTTCCTCACTTTTCACTCTCACCCGTTCCCTGACCCCCACTTATTCTGTGCTTTCTCTAGAGTCAGCCCTGCTTCTCTTTTCTGTTCCCCTACTAAAGAGTCTGATGAACTAGTCACATAAATAAAAATCAGATCAAATGACTTATGTTCCTACCCTCAGTGGTTTTGCATTTTTAACTGTGAGCCCAATCAACCCTTTCGTCAAATTGTGAAATTTCAGGAACTTGAACTTACATTAAAAAACTCACTACCAGATGTCATTTATACATAGAAATAATAATAGTAATATTAATAACACTTCATAGAGTGACTACGGGTCCAATGAGCTGATCTTTTTAAGTGTCTGGAACACAGCACACACAATAAATGGCGACATCACTATTGCTACTTGGTGAGTCTCTTGGAATGATCAGAAGCTGTCATCTCTGTGGTTGCCGTGGAGACAGCGCAGCTCCGTCACCTTCTCCCTCCTGTTGGCGTAAGCCTAGTGCGGTCTGATGTGGCAGCGAGCTTCAATAGCTACAAATTTTATAGTATATTTCTTGTGAGTATTTTTTTAACTTGGGAAATGTATGCATTTTCCCACTGTGGTTGAGTTGAACTTACCAAAAGTAAGGCCAGTGGTGGGTCTCACTGGGCAATGGCAAGTTTCAAGTGCAGTCAAAGACCCACTTCAAATGCCTGAGAGAGGACCTACGTGTAATGGGAATAACCTCAAACTCTTCTTCCCTTCAATTTCCCCACACACAACGTAAATATGTTTAATGAAGCGAATTCTGTATCACACCCAGGAAATATCCTTTGAGGGACGTGGTTCCGAGGGGATTCCAGCCGATGGTCAGGTTCTGAGAGGTGGGTGAGGCTGGCTGCCCTGCTGGGCCTGGGACTGACTAACGGGGTTGTGAGAAGCAGGGAGCAGATCAGAGGCAGCTCGTGTGCCAGCTGTGACAGCGGTGCCTCTTCACTCCTGCAGCCCCATCATGCTCCCAGTCAGCCTTTCGAGCACCTCCTTTCTGTGGAATTTCTGTACATTATTGGCTCAGACACCAAGGTGCCGTAGAGGCAGCTGGCTCTGAGAATCTGGTGGGGTGCGTGGGTTTGTTGCAGATCTGAATATTACCTGAGCAATTCCCCGTCCCTGTGCTCCCCAGGAGTGAAGGGGATCAGGGGCCTCTAACTTCGGGGAGAGACAGCAAGCCGGCCGAGTTGCAAAAGGCAGGCGCAGCGTTAGTAGGGAGCGTTGTACATCATTTCTTTTTCTGAGCCGTTTTGTGAGGGTGACTGACAGGTGAGCCATGGACGTGTTTTCCCCCCTGCAGAGAGAATGGCCATGTATGACCTGGTACCTGAGGGAACTCATCCATTGCAGCAATGTCATCTTTCCACGTATAATCGGGTGACCTATTACGGAGCGACAGGGACTCAGATCACCCTCAACCCAGGCTAACACAGGATTCAGAGGTGTGCTTTCCTTTCTTCAGTCTCAAAGGGTCACCACGTTACCTGTTGCACGATGGTTTAGGCTGGCTGCGGGAGAAGCCAGAGGCAAGCCACACACGGGCAGAGCTCCACATTCATCCCACCGTGCAGTGTGCGCGGCTTCAAGGACACCAAAGACAATAGCAATACCTGGCACGGGTCCCATTTTCTGGATGGGGAAAACTGAGGCTCACTGAGGTTGGTGTGTAACGGAACGAGACATAAGTCCCAGACCAGATCTGCTGAGCAGTGGTGCTGTTCTCTTTCTCCCATGTCATCTCGACACATTTGCTTATAAGGTTTCTTCTAGCTCTTGTGTTCTGTGAGTACGATTCTGAAGTACAAAAGCTGGCTTTTCAGGCCCCGGGGACTGTCTTGGTCAGCAGTGTTTCAAAGGCTGCGTCCCACAACCAGACTCGTCCAGTCTGAGAAAGTAAGTTGTACCTTGAAGTTAGAAGCAGAAGGAGGGCCGGCCCTGTGGCTTGGTGGTTAAGTGCGCTCGCTGCGATGCTGACGGCCCGTGTTCGGATCCCGGGTGCGCATCGAGGCACCACTTCTCTGTCCATCCTGAGGCCGAGTCCCACATACAGCGGCTAGAGGGGTGTGCAGCTATGGCATACGGCAATCTACTGGGGCTTTGGGGGCAAAAAATAAAATAAATAAAATCTTTAAAAAAAGAAGCAGAAGGAGATGATTTAGCATTATTTGTTTTTATTGCATCTAAATATGTCTTAATAAGTGGTCTCCAAGTAAATGATGGGAACAAGACAACGAGCATTCAAAGACATTCAGTTCTTGATCCTTTTTATAGCAATGTGAGAGACATGAGCAAAATTAAGAAATTGAGACATTTTTGAAGAAACTCTTGTCAGTCAAGTTTCATGCTATTAAAGTAGGACATTACTAAAGGTGCCTCGAACCTCCACGCTGCTCCTGAGCTCCTCTACACAAAACTAGCAGGTGATTTTTCTCAGAGACGTTGGGAGACCCATAAACCCACTCTCTCGTTAAAAGAGGACTACAGAAAAGTATTTTTCATGGGAGAAAGTTAATTTTTAAATATGCATTTTTTCAATTTCTAAATATAGAACAAAAATGTTTCCATTTATTTTAAAATGTAACACACATATTCCTGAAAGAACATGACGGAAGGGCTTTCGTCCTACTTGTCTACTATTTATTTATTTTGCCATTATCTAGTGTGTCAGCAGAGTCTCGTAATGCCTTGTGTCACACAAAAGCAAACACAGTCACGTTACATTAATGACCAGGCTGAGATCATTTAACTGACTGGCTACAATTCTATGCCCCCTTGCTATAAAAATGTGACCCTAAATCCTAACCAACTTTGGGACAAAAGGCCCCACAGTTAGGGTATAGTAACAAAGCTCATGTTGTATACAGTTTGATTGTTTCAATGCCCTTTGTCCATCCATCTTCACTTTACCCGCTATTTTATGTGGTAGTAAAAAGTCAAGTGGAAAACACACTCTTTGGTATTTTAGGCACAATATTCATTTATCCAACATGTTTGGCAGGATAAACTAAATATAGTGGAATGCTGTCTATAATCCTGGTGTTTGAAGTTAGAACTAAACCCGGCCTGCAGTGTGATTGCAATCACAGACCTTTTCCATATGGATTCATGTTTCCAAATGAGCCCTGGATAATGATCTACATCTAAACACTTGATCAATTATCCCAATACCACCTGATCGTTAGCCAGACGGGTCTTTACCAGAGAGCAGGTTTTCAACCAGCACTAACTATCTGGAGCAGAAATAAACCTTCTGTCTGGGTTGTTACTTATCCGAAGGGGTCGGTAAGACTCTGAGGAAAAGCAGGGCTACGTGCCCAATATATTAAGCAAAACAGCACCAGTAACCGTGGGTCTGCGTGGTGCTGTCTTCCTGGCAGGGAGCAGCCATTGCGCGCAGGTCTGCGTGAACCTCGTCCTCCCCGCAAGCCCGGCGGGGCTGAATTTTGGAGACGAGAAGGAGAAAGCTTCCACTGTTGTATCACTTCCTTCAGCGCCAGCAGCTTTTATTCTTTTCAACAAGTGTTTAGAGGAAAGTGTTGATGCTTATTAATCTGTTTCTTGTCTTACAAATGTGCTTACGCATGATTGGTGGCAAACCCGCCTACCTGACAGCTCTCCATGTAATCTACACGGCAGGACGGGGCTGCTACACTGAGCAGATCCGTGTGGAGTTGTTATTCTTTGTAATTACCTTCATTAAGTGAAAGCATGTGTCAATCAACTCTGAACTTTAAACAAACCAGTCATTTGCAAGAAAAATGCATTTCTATTTCCTCTGTGCACATGTGCGCCTGAGGATGAGTATAGATGTAGATAGGTGTATACGGTGTATTAGAAACATGTTTCTGTAATTTTCTGGATATATAATTTACCCTGGTTTGCATTTAATAACTTTAAATAGAGTGCACAAGTCCGGGGAATTATGTCGACAGAGTAAGTTTAATAGCTAATTTATGTACTAGTGGGAGCAGATAGTTTTTAAATAAGGCACACTCCTCCCTGAATTTCTGCAATAAAAGTATACATTCACATTAATTTTAACAACCACTGCTCACTGGGGATATAAATTTGAAAACACATTTACCCTCTTGCTCTATCATATTGTAAATGGACCATGGTGTTGTAACTGTCTTGATTTGATCAGACCTTACCCGGGTCAGGAATTTGCAGCCAAAGCAGATAACATTCCAGAAAAGTGTTTGGAACTTTCAGAGGTGACTCAAGGAGCCCTACTCACTATACCCCTCACCGACAGTCATGAACCCATCCCTTCTCTGCTCATGCACCAGACGCCCCCAGGCATTTATGCATTCATTCAACCAACCCACATTTACGGAATCACTGTGTGTGCACAGCACTGTGGGGGATTCAATAAATGAATAAGATGCTCAAAAGAGGACCTAGGAGAGGACGGAGGAGAAAAGCCGCAGAATTCGCCGCATTTCAGTGTCCCCGCGTGGCTTCTCCAGTCTGTGCATTAGGCAAATTCCTCTTCTGCTTCCTAAGAGCAGCCATTTCCCTCCACCAGGGGGTGTTCAGGGATAGAAAGAAAAGACAAAGGTGATGGAGGCAGCTTTGAAACTCCTCAGCAACTCCTTTCCCTTCCAAGGGCCGGGATGACAGATGAAGGTGAGGCTGGAGGACGGTCTGTTGACCTCAGTCCCTCCTCAGTCCAGGAGCCAGAGCGTCCGGCGGACTGTCATTCCTCAGCCTCAAGCCCTCCGGCGGCTGCCCAGCTCCCAGAGTGAAAGCCGAGACGCTGTTACCTGCCCTCCGCCCTCCCTCCCCTTGTCTCCTACAGCTCACCCCATCTCTCGGCCCCCACCTGCACCCCCACCTCCAGCCACAGCACTGGCGATTCTCTCCACCTGGAGCCCCCTTCTCCAGACATGCTCCCGGGTCACCCCTTCAAGGCCATGTCAAATGTCACCTTCTCTGCCTATGCTTTCAAAAGTTGCAGCCCCACCCCCTCTATGCATGCGCAGTCCCCGCCCCTTTTTAGATAGCACTTAAGCCCTCCTAACATCCATGACTTATTTATTCATTGCCTGCCTCTCCTCACACAATAGGAGGAGGTAAGTTCTGTGAGGACAGAGGTTCGTTTGTTTCACTGTGTGTATGGTGTGTGCTCCTAGGGCGATGCTTCAACACAGTGTCTCATAAGTAGTTTTTGAATAAATGAGCATTTCCAGATCCCCGTGACCAGGCACATCAGGGTTGGCTTTCTTAGAGTGTCCTTCACTTGAGCTTTGCTAATTCTGGCTGAAATACCTGCGGCGAGTGTGGTAAATAGGCGGAAACAACACAGAGCGGTGCTCGGCCCCTGGGAAGCTCTCTACACACAGGGCAGATCACGATGGGTGAGACCGGTAAACTGTGCGCTGAGCCAGGATGCTCAGCTGTAAGTCCATCCTCCACCTCTCCTCCGTGTGTGACCTTGGGAAACGCCCTGTCTCCAGGTGCCCTCGGTTTTCACTCATACAATGGAGAAGAGAGCACCACGAACCGTCTCAGAGGCTGTGGGGAGCATGACTGAGGTGCTCAGAAGAGGAGCTGGGTGCTCAGAACCTCTCAGAGGGGCTTGGGGGACCCTGGGGGGTCTGGCAAAAAGAAACCTGTGGAGGAACTGAGGGCTAGTCCAGAAACTCTGGGTTCCAGGAGTACTTGGGGGTGGAGTGAATGATGAAGGTCATGAAGCTTCTAGAACAATTTGAGACAATTTGACTCTGGGGAGCTGACTTGGAAATAGGTGCCCAGGGGGTGAGTTGAGTGTATGAGGCTAGGTAGAGGGAGAAATCCCACAAAGCTGTGGAGTTTAACCCGTAACTGAGAGGGGAACCCACAAAGTCCCTTGTGGCCCTGGTGGGGGGCTGAGTAAATGTGGCTGGGAAGATATTGAATGAGGCTGTCATTTGGGACTGGAGTTGATCCTGTACCTCAGAGCAGCGTCTTTATAACACAAAACCCCAGTCTCCTCCATAAGAAGGGCTGAAAGTTCCACATGCACCTGGAAGTGGAGGCTGTGAAAATTAGTGAGGTAAGTAGAGAAAACTACGCATTATTGGGAAGGAAGAGGCATCATTAAATGATATGGAAGAAGGGGAAGATGGGAAAGAGTTTATAAGACACCCAGACAGTGCATGTGAAGTTCACTGAACTTTCTGTGATTAAGGGAAGCATTTCTGGAAGTGATGGGTCCTATCTCTTTGTGTTACATGCTGACTGCTCTGACCATAATATTCCAGTTAACACTCTCTCTTCGAGCCTACGTGATTTTTAAAAAATATGATCGTTTCAGCATTCATAGTTTTCTGTCATGGAAGGACACATTTTATTTTTATTGTTAACAGCTTTATTGCGATATAATTCACATAACACACAATTCACCCATTTAAACTCTACAATTCAATGGGGTTTGGTATATTTGTGGAGTTGTGCAACCATCACCACTATCAACTTTAGAACATTTTTGTCTCCCCAAAAGAACTGTACCCATTAGCTGTCACTCCTCATTCCTCTCTCCTCCCAGCCTCTAGCAATCACTAACTTCCTTTCTATCTACAAATTTGCTTCTTCTGGACATCTCGTAGAAATGGAATTATACAATATGTGGACACTTGTGACTGACTTCTTTCACTTAGCGTATGTCTTCAAGGTTCATCCAAGTTGTAGCATGTGTGCTTCATTCTTTTTTAGGGGTGAAAAATATTCCATTATATGGACATACCCTATTTTGTTCATCCATCAGCTGATGGACATTTGGACTGTTTCCACTTTTTGGCTATTATGAATAATGCTGCCATGCACGTTGGTGTACAAGTTTCTGTGTGGATATATATTTTTATTTCTCTTAGGTATATATCTAGGAGTGGAATTGCTGTGCCATATGGTGACTCTGTGTTTACCCTTCTGAAGACCTGCCAGACTGGTTTTCAAAGCAGTGAAGCACACGTTAGCAGTAAAGCAAGAAATTTTATAAATGTTCCAGCCTTTCAACAACAAGTTCTACTTTTCATCCTGATCTTCTCCTAAGTGCTGATCTCTGCAGCTGGAAGCCTCCAGGGTGGCTGGCCTGCCCCGGGTGCCAGGGGCAGGTGGCCAGGAAGCCTGATGGAAGACAGTGGAGGGGACTACGGGGACAAGGAAAAGAGAAAGTACAGGAAGAGAAAGAAAGAAAGAAGAAAGGGCAGCTTTTAGAGGCTGCCCGCTCCTAAACCTAAAATTTATGAATATATGTGTATTAAGTTGTATAAGTTTTCTCAATAATTCTCTCAAAGTGCTCAAGAGGGGTGTGGCTGAGCTCCAGGCAGAAGGCTGCACGTTGTGTCCTCAGCTGCAGCCTGCAACGGGTGACTCAGGTCCTGTGCTGAAGGGCAGGTGGGATGGCCACTTACTTGACCCAGATGGTCTCCCCTCCCTGACACACACGGGAAGCCCGGGAGCTTTGAAAAACTGCCGACGCCTGGGCCTCGGGCCAGGATTCTGCAGGCACTGGCCCCGGGTGGGGCCTGGGTGCAGGGGTATTTGAAAGGCTCCCCAGGTACTTTCTGTGAGCAGCCAGGGTTGGGAACCACTGATGCAGATGCACTGTTTTCATATCTCAATAACTGTTCTTAAGACAGACACTGCTGTGATGATCTTCGGACGCACCGTAGAACTTTCTCAGCAGCGCTTCAGAGCCCCGATTGTTGCTGCTTCTAAAGAGTGCTAGTGAATAAGGGATTTCGATTGCAGTATTCGTTGGCCAGAAGTCATTCTGTTTTGGGATCAGGGAGCCCATGTGTTGGGACCCATGAAAATCTGCAGTGGAGCTAACCCAGGTAAGTCTAAAATCAACGTGCCTCTAGAGACCCTCAAGCCTAGAACAGATCCCCCATCTGAAATTTGGGAGTGAGGCTTTCTCTCCATCAGCCATACATTCATTCAGCACATCTTTACTGGTACCTTCTCAGCACCTCGTCATGATTTGGAGCAGCGCTGTGGAGTCAGGACACGGCTTCTCTGAGCTCTGGGACCTCAGGCTCCACGAGCTCCATAACCTGACCACCGCCACCAAGTCCAGGTCACCTTCTCCTCCAGCCTAGACCTCTGCAGGTGCCTCCTGACTGGCCTCCCTGCTTCTGCTCTTAGCCTCCTACAACCTATTCTCCTCACAGCCTGAGGAGCCTCTTTAAAAATCAATAAATCACCTGCCACCATCCCTTTGCTCGAAGCTTTCCAAAGGCTTCTCATCAGACTCGGAATAAAATTCAAGCCCTTCACGCCTCAGCAGACCTGACCTGTGCCCACCTCCATTCTCATCTCGACTCTCCTCTCCCAGCCTGTCTGGCCTTCCTGCTCATATCTTCCTCGGGGTCTCGTCATTCCCTCCGCTTGGTCTGTCCTTTCCGCAGATCCTCAGCTGGTGCTTTCCTCTGCCATGGCCCCTGGGGGATGACAAGCCTCTCTAAAGCAAGGACCCTGTGTGAGCCATCTGTGTGTCCTGCACAGCATCCATCAGGTCAAGTGCATTCAGGAGGTGCTCAATAAGACACTTGATGTTGTGAATGGACAAAAATATAAAGAAAGCAACATGCTAGAAAAATCCCTGCCCCAAGTTCTCTGGAACAGGTAACTCAAAAGAGCCAAATCAGCACATCCAAGTCTGATGTGGTTCTCCTGCGGCTCAGAGAGCTGCAAGGATTTTAAGCTTGTGCAAGCAGATCCTCTAAAAGAAGTAATTTTCTCTTTAGGAGAGTGGCAGTACACAGGCTCAGCAGTAAATTCACAGTATTTCACAAGAAGATGAAAAGTGAAAATCATATGAAAAGTAGTAATCAGACACCAGCAGCCCCAGTCTCTGTGCGTTAATGGTATGGTGCCACAATGCGGCCATAATTTCTCTCTCTCTGGCTCTGGCTCTGTCTCTAGCTGTCTCATGGAAAATGCTGAGTGGCAGGTCTACACAGCATGGAGTAAACCAGTGGTAGTATAGACAGGCACATTATGCCATAGCATAGTCTTTGTTTCCTGTATTTCTTCTCCCATTTCAGTAATAGTGGGCTTTGCATCTATGTAAATAATGCAGGGGATAGTGTGGGACTATAGAGACACGGTCCCTGAAGGCTGGAGGCCGCAGCCACAGCCTTCAGAGGAAGGTGGAGACCAGTAGGAGGGGTGGGCACCATCCCCATCTATTTTCTTCTGTCTCTGCTTTTAACAGGTTTTCTGAAATGCTCCCACCCCATAAGCATTCATTCTGCTTACCATTTTGGAGTTGCTCCTCCTCACTCAAAAGCTGTTTGTGAGCATCCTCAGTATATGAACCTCAAGGCAATTTATGTTGATTCTAGATAATTTGGAAAAATATGGAATAAAGAAAAGCCAGGGCCGGCTCTGTGGCTTAGCGGTTAAGTGCGCGCGCTCTGATGCTGGCGGCCTGGGTTCGGATCCCGGGCGCGCCCCAAGGCACCACTTCTCCGTCCAGCGCGAGGCCGAGTCCCACGTACAGCAACTAGAAGGATGTGAACCTATGACATACAACTATCTGCTGGGGCTTTGGGGGGAAAAAAATGAATAAATAAAATCTTTAAAAAAAAAAAAAAAAAAAAAAAAAAAAGAAAAGCCAGTCATCCATAGTTCCACCACCCAGAGAAAAGTCTTCATAATTTTTATATTCCTATATGGGAAAACTTTAAAATATTTCAACTTATTTTCATGATTATGAAAGCAATACATCTTCATCACAGAAATTTTGGAAAATGCAGAAAATGGTTAAGAAGCAGAGGGACAAATAGCCCACAATGTAGAAGGACTTTTTGATCATGAGCATTTCACCATGACACACATGGAAAACAAAGGCATCCGGCTGACTGGTTGAAAAACCCCAAAGGAAAAAATGCAAAACAAAGACATTCCCCTCGGCCTGAAATGAGCAACACTTGTAGCCTCTCAGCATTGGCTGTGTCTTCCTGGTTCTGGAAACGCTAAGGTCACTCCTGACCGGGAGGGTGACTGTGAGAGGCTCAGAGTGACCACAAGAGGTGGGGAGAAGGGTGAAGGCAGGAGTGTGTGTGTGTGTTTGTGTGTGTGTATATGTGTGTGTGTGTAGGGGAAGGAAGGTGGGTGTGCTTGCACAGGGATTCAGGGGGGGGAAGGCCACCAGGAGAAGGGAAGGGAGAGAGCGGGCAGGAGGAGGCTGAGGTGTTGGTCCTGTGCAGGGCCCTGGGCTCCTGATAGGCTGCGGTGCAGGCTGCCCTCTGGGGTGCCTTGCAGGTGCTAAGGTCCTAGATCTGGCTTGGGGAAAGGAAATGGGCTCCCGGAGGTGGGGATGGGGCTGGGTGGCTGGTTCACTGCACTGAGTGAGGAGTGGCTCCTGCTCTCCAGGCGCTTTAGGAGAATGTGGTCTCGTGGAGAGAACACTCCTGGGAGCTCGTCAGACACCCAGTTCTAACCCGGCCCTGATAGTGGCCAGACTTGAGCCTATTCTTTTTACCCGGGTTTTGTTAGTTTTTTTGAAGTGAAATCAATGCCTTCCCTGCCTACTTCTCAGGAGAATTAAGAGAATAAAGTGAGGTGGTAAGCACAAACAAATATTGCTATTATTTATAGTGACACTCTGTGGCCAATTCCACGCATCCTTCTGGTCTATTAGTACAGCACTCCCTCCGGGAGGACCCCCAGTCTGTGCTAGGTGTCCCCACCATGAGCTTCCACAACAGCTGGTCTCTGGCAGGTTGATTGGCGGTCAGTGTACTTCTCTGGTAAGCTAGTAGAGGCTGGCTGGTTGGTCCCTGTGTCTATCCTGGCACCTTGCATGGTTCCGGGCACCACTGGAGACTCAATAAATCTTTGTTGGCTGAATGAGTGAGTGCTGCTATTGAGTCACTGCAGAATGTAACGCAATAGTTACTGGTTTTCTTTTTATATAACGAAACCAGAAACTGAGAGATAAAGAGCTGAGGAAATAAGACTCAGGAGACCCAGCTGCTTGAGGCTGGTTTGCATGCTGGACCTGCCAACTGCCGCTGTAAAACTGCCACACTGGGCATTTACTGGGTGTGGATTTTTTTTTTTTTAAAGATTTTATTTGTTTATTTTTCCCCCCAAAGCCCCAGTAGATAGTTGTATGTCATAGCTGCACATCCTTCTAGTTGCTGTATGTGGGACACGGCCTCAGCATGGCCGGAGAAGCGGTGCGTCGGTGCGCGCCCGGGATCTGAACCCAGGCCGCCAGCAGCAGAGTGCGCGCACTTAACCGCTAAGCCACGGGGCCGGCCCTGGGTGTGGATTTTGTGCCGATGGAAGAAAATCTATTAAAACTTCATAACTGCGGATTTCCTCCCAGGCCAGCTCCTAAGGCCAGAGGAAACAAAAGGAAGATTGGGTGAAGCACGAGGCATGCGAAGCCCTAGATTTCAATCCAGCCTGGTGCGGCCCAGCTGTGGGGCGCTGGGCACAGGTCACTGCTCTGGAGCTCTGTTTGCCTGTCTGCAAAAGAAGGTGGTAGGGTTGTCTCTAACCCTTCAGTTTATACTGACCTGAAAGACGACGTGTGAGGCCAGCAGCACAGGCTCCGGCAGCCACCCAAAGAGATGGCAAGATTAAGCAGCAAGTAACCTTCTTGTCACAATGTCTGGCAAGAATGAATACCTTTAAACCAAAAAATGTGAAACAGCAGAACTTGTGCTGTGTGCACGGCTAAGTCTGCGTGGTCAGTGTGTGCAGAGGGCTAGACCAAGAGGAAGAGCCACACCAATGGTTCCCAGAGCTGGTTAAGACGTGTGCCAGACTAACAATAAACAGATCCACAGACAGTACGTGTGTGTGTGGCAGGGGAGCAGAGTGGAGGGTTGGTTGGAGAAAAGCCATTTCTCCAATCACAGGTAAGTTTTCATTTGTTAGTTTTGGTAATTTTCATAGGGCGCAATATAGTTCTCGTTGTGACATACCTGTAGCATGATTGACTGACTATTGCCACCATCTCCTGCCGACTCACAATTGTTCCTAGTGCAAGGACATTCTCTATTAAAATTGTGAAACTATCTCTAAGCATGTTATGTTATTTTGTTGTTAAGCTCTTGGCTTTACATTATTTTAAATGAATCTAATGAAGTACATAATATGTTTAACTATCATACTGATATTGTATTTAATATGTACCTAGTGTGTATTAAACGCAGATAATATCTAATATTTCCAACTTTACATTGTAGCATTAATGACCCTGCGTTCTAAAATTAGTAGTGTGCTTCTTTTTTTTGCTGAGGAAGATTTGTCCTGAGCTAACATCTATGCTGATCTTTCTCTATTTTGTATGTGGGTTGCTGCCACAGCATGGCTGATGAGTGGTATAGGTTCACACCTGGGATCCGAACCCTTGAACCCGGGCTGCTGAAGCAGAGTGCGCCGAACTTAACCACTACGCCACAGGGCCTGCCCCAGTAGTGTGCTTATCGAATTGTATAAGGAATATTTTTGGGAAAGAAATTATTTAAGATTAGAATGGGTGAAAAAGTAGTTTATATTTTCTTTAATAAAATATTTTTCATAAAAAAATTTTTGTTCATATGTAGTTACTGCAAGATGAACTCGTTGGTTATGCTTGGCACTGTTCTCGCTCCACACCCCCTCCCTACTTTATCGCTGTGTATTCATTTAGTAGCTAAAAGTATCCTTCTCAACTGAGGGAGTACGTTTCAGATCAAGGTGCCGGTTATCTGATAATCAGAAGGATGGTTGACTTCTCCTACCAGGCCGTCCTGAAACTTCAGTGCCTATTGTGAGATTAGAGTGATCCATCATGCACAGAAACTCTTCATTGTGACTTTACAAACTTTTAAAAAATAGATGTTTCAAATCAAGAAAGAAATGTGTGGTAGACTAGTAATTTCTTCAGAGCATAAAAGAAAAAAATGTCTATTCGCTTATAACAATGTTTAAATTGTATAGAGAAATAAGCTTTGTCCTTTGTTTGAAGAGAACAATGGCACAAGCCTCTGAGTGAGGATGATTTATCTCTGGCTAAACCGCCCTAACTGTTTATGACAGCACAAAGACAGGTATCATTAGCCTTAGGTGTTGACAATTGAGAATTCATGGGAATGAGTTAGAAAAATGCTGGTCGGTCCCACCCCTGAGTTTGTGGAGAGCAGATGGTCCTGTGAGCCACTGACACTGACTCCTATGTGACCAGAAAAGTGTTCCTGCGAATTTTCACAGAGGGGTTTGGTTTTTTGTCCCTTTTTTCTGAAGTTGAAGTGAAAATTGTTTTTAGGAAAAATGGATCTATACTCCAATCAAAGTATTTCCCAAGGTCCTAGAATCAAGTTTATTTGCAAATCCATAATTTAGTGAACTGTTTTACCTTCCTTGTAAGTGATTCGTGTATAAATTAGTGATGGATTCCTGACTAATTTATTTTTGCTGCTGTTCATGGATTTTCAAAGCTTGCATTCCTCAAGATCACCCTCTTCATAAATACCTTCAATAAATTCCAGCCCAGGACGGCACTCCAGCTCTCTTCTCCTTTAGAGGATGCTCCAGTCGGCATTCTAAAGCAAATAAGAACTCGGTGACCCCAAGAATGCATCGGATTAAAACCTACCAATAAAAAATGAAGTGTTACCAGAGAAAATACTCTGCAGCTGTCCTTTGCTTTAGATGCACATAACAACAACATGAATTTGGGGTAGCATCTGGTCTCAGGGTGGCATGCATTAATTCACATTTCAAAATCTTTTACATATGTTTATCTTCTTATGAGCATATCGCTGGACTACATTAGATCTACTTAAATCTATTGAGAGTATTGATTTCCTTTCATCCGAAAAATCAACACAGTGAGATAGTCTCGATCCTCTTATAAAGCCCATTAGGGAAAACCAGAATGGTGTTGACGTAAATGAGAATGCTTCTTGGCGTACATGACTTATTGCTGTGGTTCAGGAGATGCAACTCTCTTTCAAATCGAGTTCACTGGCTTTGTCACGCTCGGCGCTGGCTCCAGTCCCTGTCTGCACAGCAATCACACCTCTGTCGACATAAACTCCCTACTTAGCAACCAGAAGTGGCTCAAAACAGGACGAATCAACATATAACTCTCTTAATGATATTTTACCAAAGTAGTAATGTTACGTCCAATAATTACCTGAACTGTTTGAATTTCGTTTGGGCAGTTTTTCAAACGATAATCTTCAATTACTATGAGACTGGAGTTTAAGGGGGTATGAGTTAGCTGAAGTGTTTTAGTAAAACTCGGTAGATAAATCAAATACCCTGAATTCCCTTACTAGCTGTTATGATTTTGACATCTTCTTATCTTAAAGAAATTGCTGAAAATTTGACAAAACGAAGGTTGATGGCTATAACTGAACGTGACGATATCTGTACGGGGAACAGGTGAAGCCGCTGTATCTAGAAAGAAGGCTCCCGTCCCTCCCCAACTGCATATTCAGGTTAAATGTGTGCACATCCTGGTAGCTGGAACATCTGTTTCTAGCTTGTTGTTCCTCTTGGCTGCTTTTCAATTGGATTTCCTCGAGCAGGTCCCAGGCTTGTCACCTCAGCCAGGGTCTGTTAAGCATCACCACTGGTCCTACATTAAGTAGGAGGTTCAGGGCTGAGCTCATAACTCGCCTGCCTTTCTGACTGATCACAGGGATGCTCTCCGGGGCCACTTATCATCAGGCTCCTTGGGGAGGGTGCTCCTCTTTGTCTGTACCTCTTGGGGGGGAGTTGGTTCTGTATCTCCTTGTTCCTGGGGTTACATGTGAAAAGACAGAGCTCCTTGTCGCTTCCATGGAGCGGCCGTGCGACGCTGTGCCTGTGTACCCTCTGTCAGAGTCGCACACACGAACCTCGCTGTGTCCTTCCCGCAGGAACTCTAAGTATTACGTGTATGTGATGTTCTTTTCTTCTTCCTCCACTCTGCAAAATAGAAAAGGAACTATCATTGAATACAGTTTAAAGGAAGCCAGGCGACTTTCAGAATGAAACAGAGTACTTTAGTGTTCTGAATCATGGTTATGATTTCGCATAAAATCAAAAGTGGAAAACGTTTGATGTTTATAGGGTAGCAAGCGTGTCGTCCACATCCCAGGGGGTGGGTAGGAGTGGGCTTGGAAGGAGATAGGCAATTGTCAAGATGCTCACAAAGGTCTTTACACAATTTGGTGGCTTCCACTTTCTAAGAGGTGCGGGCTGACTCTATAAAAGGGATGTCCAAATTCAAGGGTAGATGAAAAGCACTTAGAAAGTTTGTGAACTGGCAAGGGGGACGGTTTGAATTTGCTTCCCATTTCTACTTTCTAGGTGGCTTCTGAGACAGCAAAGAAACTTGGGTTCAATGCCGCCCTTGTATCCTGGGGTGGACGCCACCCCGTTGTGACCTCCACAGCTAAGCTGTGATAGCCACAGGCTCTCTGCCAAACCGTGCACGGACTGTAAACATCACAAGTATTCCTGCCCTCGGGCAGGCGTTTTGCTGGGAATGCTCTCTTTTGCCAAGTCTTGCCTTGGTCCCTCATATGGATCTATTGCAAGGTGAAAATAGATATTAGCCGAGTAACCCGGAAGTAATGCCGCAGAGTAACCAGGCATGGTTACAGAAGCACAGGAAATAAGATGAGGAGGCAGTGCTATTCTGATGCACGTAGTGTTCCTCTTTTTGGGGGGAATGGAGGAGGGAGGTGGCTATTTTCCAGATTTCTGACTACCAAAGTCATGAGTAAACCCAGTGCTGGGCCTTACTAAATATGATGATAACAGCTCTTTTGTTCTGATTTTATCTATCTCCTCTGCTTACTCATTTTATAAGCACTTCTGAAAAAGGAGCCAATCTCTAGGAATTGTAGTCATTAAAATCTGCTCATTAGCTTGCTTTTTAAAGCACAGAATTCCATTGTTAATGGGGTTTGAGCTTTAAAGAGAAAATAAATTGATGAAACAAAGAATCAGTGGAAAATTCTAGCATTTTGGGGTAAGCCTGTGATTTCCCTTTTGACCTTGCTGCTCTTGGTGATTATGCAGAAGGTGCAGGCTAATTCTGAGCATTTCCTAGGTAGCCAGCATTGCATGGAGCACTTCACTGTGTTACTTCCCTGAATTCTCACAAGAAGCCCTTGAGGTCTCTGTTGCCTTTATATTTACTGATGCCAACAGTGCAGTTGTCCTAAAAGTGCATCAGGACAGCAAGCATCTACTCCTCCTGTTTAAGAAAAATCTGAGAAATACCTGGATCCTTCCCTTCCTTCAGCCCCCAATCCGTCCATCCCTTAGAAGCTGAGGGGAACTTTTACCGTATGTAAGTATAGGATGAACCTGAGAAAAACCCTGAAGAAAGATGACGTGAGTTGAAAATAACCTGAAACTACGGTTTCCGTCCTGAGCTTTGCAAAGAAATAAAAAAATCTGGAGGGAGGAAAAGGCAGCAGAGAGTGGTTGTGAAAAGGAAGAACCACATGGGCAATAAAGGTGAAATTATTATAAATTGGCAATTTCAAGACCATTAAGATTATCCTAATTGTGATGTCTTTCTAACTAATCTATCATTCTCTGTATTAGAGGGACTTTCCTACTTTCATTATGGGACAGATGCAATTATATAAAATCATAATGAAAGAATTCCCCTAAGAACAGTAACACGTAAACACCATGACTAAATCTGAACTATTTCCAAATTCCGTGGGGTGGTGGGCACGGGGCAAGGCGAGATGCACGTTATAAACTAGCAGTATTAATTCAAACTCCTTATTTCAGTAAAAAATGTTTTTGCTTTAAATGATTTCATTTACTACATATATTATCTCATTGACAATAAATAATAGTAACTGCTCTGGGCCGGCCTGGTGGCGCAAGCGGTTAAGTGCACGCACTCCGCTGCAGCGGCCCAGGGTTCGCCAGTTCAGATCCCGGGCGCACACCAACGCACCGCTTGTCAAACCATGCTGTGGTGACATCCCATATAAAGTAGAGGAAAATAGGCATGGATGTTAGCCCAGGGCCAGTCTTCCTCAGTAAAAAGAGAAGGATTGGCAGATGTTAGCTCAGGGCCAATCTTCCTCATACACACACAAAAAATAGTAACTGCTCATACTTCCAGTTTTTATCGTCATTTTCTTCTTGTTTTAGGACTTTGTTTTACTTTGACATTTCTACTCAGGCATCAGATTCAATTTTTCATCCTACTTTTTCCCCCTCAGCATTGTATCTCAAGCATAGCATTTGCTATGGTCTTAAATAGGATGCAAAGGCAAGATTTTTAATGGCTGTATAATATTCCATCCAGTAGGTGGGCCAGAGTTACCCCAAAACTCATATTTTGAGGTTGTTTCCAATGTTTCACTGGCAAATATGTTTGTATGTGCAAACATTTTAATAACTAGGATTTTCTCTATGTTATAGCCCCAGAATCACTGCGTTAAATAGGGTGCAGAGTTGGAGAAATCTGAGGTTCTTCAATTTTTCAGCAACAGAAAGAAAACTCTCTTTTAAGGTTTTCATTTAGCAGAGGAGCTAAAACTTCGACTACATTGAACTTGCTTATCTGACCCACATCTTATTAATATATGGAGTGGTTCCTGGCTTATTCAGAAACACTAAGGTGATAACTTTCTTTCACATTTAAAGTGAAAGAAGCACCATTTTATGCCTTGTTCAATACAAACAAGTTTTCCAGAATAAAAAAAGTTCTGATTTATCTTCACATATTTATAAATTTGGCTTGTGAATATATCTTAGGGAAGGTAGATGGAACTAGGAGGATGCAAAAACAGAGAGGGTGTATTAATAGGTCTGTAATGATATAAAATTTATTCTGGGGGTGAGGTGAAACTTAATGGTTCATAAATAACAAATTCATTATATTTTTAATACTCGAGTTATATTAACACCATATAACATCTTTATGGTACCATTAGTAGCATTTAAATCCTTGACTCAACTTGAAAAATAAAGATTTCCAAATCTTGACCATGAAATGATTAGCCAAATAAAATGTTTTAATAAATATTATTGGATTAGAACATGGTTGGTTGGGTCATAAACTGTCTTATAAATGTTTTATGTCATCTGTTACACTGCATTTTAAAATGTTAACAAATTAATTTATTTGAAAGGCCACACCAAGGGGAATGATGTCTTCACTGGGGCATCAGGCCGGGACAATACAGCAGGAAGCCATTTCTCATCCAGTCACATCAGTGGCAGAAGAGATGTTAAGACATAAAATGTGGTATGGTTTGTTAAATATTCATTTATAATTTGCATTCATTATTAAATTATGTGTTGGGCTAATCTTTAATCTTAAAAATACATAGAGTGTCATAAAGCTCTCAGAAGACATAATAAATATTTTATTATTTAGTGTTACTTTAAGTGGACTAGAATGCACACAAATGTTTGTCAGTAATGATACTTAATTATTCCAAGGAGATTTGATCTGCATGGGTACTGAGTTCAATCATTCATTCAAGCCTTCAGGTCACTAAGAGCAATGTCAGTTTGGGACACCATCTCTTCACGACTGATGGCGATTCAGCTGCTTGCTCCTCACGTCGACACAATCATTCATCGCCTAAAACCATTTCAGCACAGAGTGGTGACTTGGAGGGGCTTATTTTTTTAGTGGTCTCAACGACTATCATGATAAACTTCACTTTTGGTTTGGAAGCTTCAGAGTTGAAATTCTCAGAGATTCAGCCCTTTGAATGGACTATCCCAAAAAACAGTGTATTCCAGGCTAAGAATTCCCATGCTCGGATAGTCAAGTATTTGATTAAGCTCCATAGCCGTGATATTCAATTTGCATTTGGTAAACTGAAAAAGTACAGCCATCAGGAGAAAGCTGGATGTGGCGGAGCAGTGATTTGTATTATAGTCGCCTGGTGGCTGCCCAATGAACCATGTAAAAACAGTTCATTAAAATGTTTATGTGCTTGGCTGGTTAATGCAAAGAAAGCTTTATTGCAGCCTTATAAAACCTTGGTTAACTTCAGGATGGAGCCAGATCAATGCACTGTAATAACTTAGGCATACGTTTCATCTCTCCTGGAGTGCAAAGAAGAACCCAGAAACTTCCTTTTCTTCCTCATTTCTATGACCACATATTTTCAGGTTTTTAAAGCTAATCTAGACTTTATTCCTTTTAGCTCTTTTTAAACTAGATAAAATATTCCAAGTTCCTTCGTAGGCAATTTGTAATAATTTTTTGGCATAAAACCACGGAGTACTATTTGTAATAAAATCTAATCAATGAGTATGTGACTACTGCATTTTGTTTGGAAGTTAAACTTTATGGAATCTCAATTATACTGAACATCAAAAAATAATCAGTATTATACTGGAAAACAGACATGCTAACTTATTTGTCAGCTAGTTTCTCCCATTTCCTTCAACACTTTTGGGGATCATAGACATATTTTAAGCCCATGAGGATATGACTGGGAGACTATAAATACGTGACCTTTAAAAAAATACTTAAAGGGGCCGGCCTGCTGGCACAGTGGTTAAGTTCGTGCGCTCCACTTCAGCAGCCCAGTGTTCTCGGGTTCGGATCCCGGGCACGGACGTACACACCATTCATCAAGCCATGCTGTGGTGGTGTCCCATACACAAAATAGAGGAAGATTGGCACAGATGTTAGCTCAGGGCCAATCTTCCTCACCAAACAAACAAAAAACTTAAAAACAATTGGGTCTATAACAAGAAGTGATTAAAAAAACTTCCTTAAAATAAACAAAACACCCATTTTTAATAGAAAATTGATCTATGTGGGCATTTACCTTCTCAGGATATACACGATTAGACTTAGAGATGGAAAGTCATATTTCCAATTCACCTATAGAAAGTCTTCCAATAAAGATGGTTTATTCATTCGGATAGTATGTTGAAAACTGCCTCAAAAACCAGCACAAGAAGAAAATACGCTTTCAGGAGCCAAGCCAAAGGTGCTAAAATCATAAAATAGCATAATAGTAAGAAAGATATCTCTATGTTTTCTCTCCTTCCCTGCTGTACACACCGTTTATTACAACAAGCTAACACAAAGAGGAAGAGACCACACAGTACACTGTTACAGTCAAAATGTATCCATTAAAATAGATGCTCCTGCACACAGCAGACAGACTCAAAATATTCCTAATGTCCTGTGCATCAGCCAAACTACGGCGTATGAAAACTGTGCCTTCATGTCCTTGTGAACATCAAAACCTACTCCTACCCTCCCCATCTTCTGTGAAGCTGGAGATTGGATGGCAGCCCCTAATTAGCATTTGGAGCTATTTTTTCCTAATTCCTAGGACTGCTCCATCTAAGACGGAGTTCTTTTGGGATTAGGTATTATATCACATAAAGATGAATTTGACTCCAACACACTATATATATTCAAAAAGCATTAGTAATAAATCTGAGCCAGCACCTAGCATAATGCTTTACACATAGTAGACACTCAATAAACATTTGTTGAATCAATGAATGTTGAAGGAGTGGACTTTTAAAATCTGCTTTGAAATGCAGTGGCTGGGTGCTCTTATCTGAGAGTATGAGGCGGACAGGAGGAAGGGATGGGAAGAATCCGTGAAGTTAAGTGCAAGAAGCCAAATGTTGATCTGCTTTGGAGCCCTAGCCTAGTCTTCAGATGTACACAGAACACCATTTAAAATACCTGTTAGTTGGGCCGGCCCTGTGGCTTGGTGGTTAAGTGCACGCACTGCAATGCTGGTGGCCCGGGTTCGGATCCCGGGTGTGCATCGAGGCACCACTTCTCCGTCCATCCTGAGGCCGAGTCCCACATACAGCAACTAGAAGGATGTGCAGCTATGACATACAACTATCTACTGGGGCTTTGGGGGGAAAAAATTAAAAATAAATAAAATCTTTAAAAAAAAAAAATAAAATAAAATAAAATACCTGTTAGCACACTGCTAGACATAAGATAGTTTTCCTTCTCTGTGTGGATTTTTAAAGTAGACTTTGGGTTGCTGAGTTGGGTCTAAAGCCACACCAGTTCAAGACCACTTAATTGAGAATCTATTCTTATCCTTTTAGATTGCACATCCCATCCACTTTCATATAAGATGAAGAGGCTATGAGCAGTGACATGGCCTCCGGTGCACCATCATCTGGGTGGTGATTACAGATGGGACACTTATGTGCGCTGACCCGCATCTTACACCAGCACTGCAGACATCAGCAGCCATACCTGACTTGAGTGACTGTTTTGGCTTCAGATGAGACTCCAAGCAAGTCAAGAATCCATTTTTACCAAATTTGTTTGACTAAAATCTGTGTGTGTGTCTATGGCAATGTGAGTCCAGTGAGAGAGGAGACAGCACAAGAGGGGGAAAGATGGCCCTAGATTTGAAACTCACCATACCTATGATATGGCTTTTCAATTCCTAGGATGAACAAAGATCTGGGATAAGTCTAATTAAGCGTCTTCATCTTTTGCAGCTTGAAAAAGGCTGAGTGGGGTGGAGAGGGGAGGGTTTGCTCTCCATGTGGGGCTCCTCGAGCCCTCTCAGATTTAATTGCAGGCGTAACTGACCCCCAGTCCTGCAGCATATCAACTTGATGTGTATAATTGATAGCCAAACATTTTTTACAGGCTGTTAAATGGTGAGGCCACAATGAAATGTATATAATGTTGATTAAAGTGATTTTTGTACGAAAGGGTCATAGACATTAACAAGTTAAAAGAAAGTGTGAGCTCTGTTCTTATTCCTCTAACCTTTGTTGAGTTTTTTCCCATAATTGACACCACGTGTTTACGATGCCTATTTTTGTCAAATTTAAGGCTGTAAGTCTTGCATGTATTTAGAAGTGCTCTTGAGATTAAGGCACTCACAGAGTGCTCAGAAAGGTAGATTTCAGATATTATTGTAGCACATGATAATGGAGAAAGATTTAAATAAACGCCCCTAGTGTGACTTGTATTAAACTGTCTGGCTCATAACAGCAGACTAAAGTACGAATAACTCTGAAAAGGATTCAAATGGACATCTAAATGATAATTACCGGGTAATTTTGTTTTGGTTATAATTTGTGGTGTTATTTTTATAACTGACATGAGACATAATATATTTTTCAGGGTTCTGCAATAGCTGAGCAACAAATGGAAGCTGTCAGAAAGCATTTGTAGGAACAGTTATTGAAGAAAGCTGTGAGGTTGTTGAAATGCTGCATGGACTCAATTTTTTTAAGCCCATACATTGAATGCTTTCCTAAAAATGTAATGGCTGTGGACATGTGTCGTACAGAGAGCCCTCTGCATAAGCTGTTAAAATCCTCTTATTTTCACTAGTGTGAAACCCACAAGGTATCTTTCAAGGATCTTTTCAACACGTCCTGTGTCATAATTCCTGAGCATCTGATGCTATGGGGGCTCGTCCTCTTGTTTCTCCTGTTGTCTGGACCGTCGACCCTCTCCCTCTTCCTCACTCTCTTTTCTTCTGTCTATGCTCTGGATTTCTCTGCGGCACCAAGGACACCGTAGGGTCTTGAGCTCTTGGTCCTTAACTGGCAGCACTCAAATCAACTGAATTTACTGACCTCTGCCCGAGCCATGAACTGAGACGGCCGAACAGACCACCCAAACTCCCACAACTACCAGATGGCAGTTTCCCTCGGCCCGTCCCGTGCGATGTCATTTTGTGAAATTCACCTCTCTGCTCATATGGCTCTGATTATTTGCTGACTTGTAATTTCAGTTATTTTCGTCCAAGTCTTATCTTCCTTGCCAGACTGTAAGCTCCTGGACAACAGAAGATATGCTTGATGCTTTTTGTGTGTCTTCCCTCCTTCCCTGGGCTTAGCAAGGTGATCTGCCCAACGTGGGAATCCAGGAGATGCACTCTGGGAGAGTTAGTGACATTTAAGCTAGAGACACAGAATATCCTAAAGATAATCCAGGTATGAATACCCAGAGATTGGCCACATCTCTGGCTAAATCTTCAGCTATTCAAAGTAAGTTCCCAGTTTCTTATTTCTATAGATATGAAATCAAGAGGATATATATTTTTAAATTTCCACAATATCTTATTTCCAGAGATTTGAAATCAAGATGTTATATCTTCCTTCATTGAGTAGGAAATAGCTCTCACGCTCTGCTGTGGCAGTACAAGGCTGAAGGAGTTATAATGATCCTTGAACTCAAATCTACCGATAACACATTTTATTAACTGGTTGGAGACCAGAATAAGACTTGTGGGTGAAACCAGCGTGTCGCAAGCCATTCTAATTTCCAGGCACAGAAACTGTACTTTTTAGCAGTGGAATTTTACTTGAGGAATGACTTTACCAGGGGAAGTTCTACCAATCATTTAATTTCTTTTTCCCTTAAATTATAGGAAAAGGGTGACTCATAGCCTCAAGCACTCAAATTCATTTAATGTTCTAAGAGTAGATACACTGGCATTGTATTTTGTTTGCTTAATCGTAATTTGGGGGAAAAACACAAGAAGCTAACTAACTGTGTTTCCTTATGAATATTTATAACTTTTCCAATTTTTCTTGACTATTTCTTTTTCACTACATAGAGATTAAAAATAATAAAATCAGTTACTGAAATAATTAAAACAGGAAAAATCAGTACTTTTCCACTTATATTGTTTTCCAGAAAAAGAATTCTTTCATTCCAAATTATATTCTCCTCAATTTATGTCCAGTCCTTGATATTAAATTTTAATTGAGATAAAATATTTTTCTCATCATAAACTCAATGCAGATATTTCTAACATGTTATAAAAGTGAAAATTCAAGAATCCTGAAGTTAGAAACATGTTTGTGTCTTTTTTCCATGACTAACCCATGTCTATTCTCTATGAAATTGATGTCAAAAAAGTATTATATATTTTCAGTAGGAAATAGAAGGCTGCCCTCTACTATCCTTGTCAGAACGTCGTATCCCTTTAATCATACTTTTCATTTCAGTACATTGAAATTTCCGTTACCAAGGACAACATCATAAATAAAAGTGTTTGTGAAATTTTACCTGCAGCTTCCTAACTTTGTGCATTAAGCATGAGACCAGCAGAGAGGTGGTCAAATGTGAAAATTTATAATCATTTATTACGTACGGCTGAAGCAAGGGGGGAATAAAAGCGTGAAGGCATACATCTATAAAAGAAAGCCGAAAAGCTTAAATGAAAAGTAAAGTGAATTTCTGTGTCTTGTCATAAAGTAATGAGAAGGTAGAGCCTTTATTCATAGCAACCCCAGATGCATTTACTCTCAATCTAGCTTCAGCAGTAAACGCTTCCCTGATGGATTGTTCTGGACTTACAAAGAAATATTTGTGCTCTACATAATAGTATACTTAGGAGAATTGCTGCATGGTTGAGAAGATTCCATAAAGGTTTATAGCTGGTGGTGTTACTGTAATTTAATCACAATGTAGCTAATGTAGTACTTTCATATCGTGGGTTACTTTTTTATTTACCATTTATTAGTAACTGACAGAGTCAATCATCTCTACATCATAAACAAATCATGGAAGGATTCTACAGGAACCGGAAAGTCCCAGCATAGATGTACTATGGTTGTTTTATGCTACCACCTTCCCTGTAATGAGCTAGCCATCAAATTATTATTTAGATCTGTGAAGTGTAAGGCAGGCTCCTCGTTCTCAGTCCATTGGCCAAAGAAAACTTGAGAACATTTTATGTCATGAATACAATTAGCGCCGCATGTAGTGTTTGCACAGAAATAAGTCATTGACCCAGTTCAAGCAATGCTTAGAAGCGATTTCTGAAGAATCTTAAGGTAATTAGTTAGAGATGTTTTCTAACTGTTCTGTAATATATTCATGGACAGTAACACAAGAGTACGCTTAAACCAATGTTTTCTCATTAGAATTTTCTAGAAAATTTTTGTTTTTACATTTGAAAACTAAATGCAACTCCTTTTATACTTTCTGTTTATATATATTCCTCTTTGGATAGGTAGATGGAAGGATAGGTAGATCGAGACAGATAGTAATAATTAGTTGTTACATAAACCAAGCCACATTAATACGGTTGACCCAGAGAGTATTAATGGAGACCAGTAAAAGAACGGTACTCACGTACAGAAACTGTGTGACGTTGTGGAAAGTAGACTGAGGGCGAAGCTGAGTGTAAGTCAGGGTCTAGTTCTCTGACCTTGGACAAATCTCCTGACCTTGGCGAATCTCAGTAAAACAGGACTCACCTGTAAAACAGGACTAACAATATCTGCCCTACTAATCCCCCTGGATTGTTGTAAGCACCAAATAAGATATCGTATGAAAAAATTCTGCAGACTGAAAAGGTACACAAGCTCTCAGTGCTGTGGACATAAAAGACATTAAATAAATGTAGCATTGAGTGTTCAGAGCAGGCCCTTTTTAGATAATATTTGCACAGCTTTTATTACAAAGTGGGCACAAAAGTCATATAAAAAAAAGGTCTGTCATTTAGCTAATATGTATTGACCACCTACTATGTGTCACGCACTGACAGAGCCTAGTGCATTAAGAAGAGCTGATGAGAGTTTCGGAAAGGATAATGAATTTGAACCAGGTTAAATGCTTAGTAGACAGCCAGGTCCCAACCATCTCTTCTAGAACCTCTGTCTGATTGATCAGATTTTCCAAATTTTTAAATTTCTGAGAATTTACAGATTCTTAAATTCTCTGTAGACCTTCAATTCACCCAGGGCTAGTCCGTGTGAAGTCTTTAGGCTGGAATTCAGTGACAGTGATGGATCTCTAGTATGGGAGGTGATACTTCTGGAAATAAAAATAGCCCTGCTCAAAAGTACAACCTTAGATTAACAACTCAAAGAAAGAGAAACAGCCTTCGGGTAACTGAAGTGACCGCTCAGTTGAGAACAGAAATGTCAACACACAGGCATGGGCTTTATTGATTTTTTCATGGGTGTTATTTAGTTCCTGGAATATCCTCCCCTTTGTCTGTCAAAGTCTTGCTAATTCTTCAAGGTCCATTTGAAAGGTTACCTCTTTCATGAAATCTTCCCGTCTACCCCTTGTAGTCTATCACATGATTTCTTACCTACAATTCTAAAATTCTCCTTATATTATAGTTATTTCCATGTCATCATTTATTATACGTTAAGTTTTTAAAAGCAAGGACAAGTTGTCTTCATCTTTGAGCTCCTTTTGGCGTCTGGTATCGTCTCTTGCACAAGAAGCTAATCAAATCGTTATTGAATTTAATTACCACCCTCTTAAAAAAGTTGTCTGATATAGGGATGCGTATAACAGTAGGATTTTTAAATTTTGGTGACTTCAAAAACAAGTTAAAGCTATTTTAGGCACTATGAAAGAGCAGTATATTGGTTTTATTTTTCTTTTATGAAATTAAATTTAAAATATTACCAATCGTATGTTTTAAATGCAGTCTAACCGTCTTTTTTCTCTTTCGTAGTTCATTTTAACTCTCCATTTTGTACATCAGACGGCACACAGCTCTGGCCTGAACAGTCTTCCTGTATTTTCAGCCCTGTGATGGGTACAAAAGGGGACTCACGGGAAGTGGAAGACGAGAGACCTCCCAGGGGTCTTAGTTGTCCCAGGATTACAACAGATCTGGGGTGTCGGCCCCCCAGCAGAACAAAACACTGTGAAGACCCCTGCTGGGCATGGGTTCTAGGTGATCTGATGTTGACGGAATACCAAAGAGGGAAAACTAAGGATGGGATCAACATATCCCACCTTTCCAGCCTCACTGTGGCTGAGGCACATTATCTCCATTCCAGAATATTGAACATTTTATCTCAGGACAAGAGTACAGAACTACAGCAAAGTGGGATTGATAAAATATGCCCAAAGCCTTGCCACTTGGGGTAATTTTTAACCATCTTCTAAATACATTTATCTTCCTACTGCTATAAGATGTAGAAATAAACTTAAATATTTGTGTTAGTGATAACAGAGAAGCATGATTTAGTGGAAAAAACAACCATTTGGGAAGTTCTGTGTATTACATCAGCTCTAACACCATGGCACACCCCTTTTCCCATCTGTGTTTCTATTTTCTACATGTACTAAATAAAAAATTAATTTTTCATAATTTTCTTCATGTGAAATGTCTAATTATACCTTTTAAAATTAGAGACTAGAATAATTTAGTTCAACTTAATAAAATGTTTGAAAGTCTACTCTGTGCCACGTTCTTTGGTAGGGGTGTGTGTGCATGCATGTGTGTGTATGCATGCATGTGTGTGTGTGTGCACATATGTGCTTCTATGTTTTGGAGGATGTTGTGAAGATAAATAAGACCTGAAGTCTGCCCTGGTGGAGGATGCAGACCACCCCAATGACAAATGGCTTATGCCAGATGATGGAGTATGCACAGCATCCATGAGGGATTTCATTAATATAAGTAGGATCTCTCACATAATATTTGAGACATATTTTCCTTTCATTTTAGTTGATTTAAATGTCTGTTTTCCTTGAATGGAATCTATCACCTTTTGTGATTTTTTTTCTACTTTTTTCCCCAAATCTTAGGAAACTATCGTTCTTCCAAAGAAGTGGTAAATACATATGGGTTTTTCATGATTTGATTAATTTTTAACTCTTTAATTAAAGTGTTGTTAAAGATACCTTTCAACCTCACTTTTCTGGCTACACACAAAATAGAGGAACTTGCAGGTTAAAAGAACTGCTTGGAAATTTTAGGAAAGCAATTTAAGATGTTATAGAAATCAAGCCAAAGAAAAACTAGCTGGGTTTAGAAAGATAATCCCCACTCTGGAGAGGTATAATATGGAGGAAATAAAATAGTACAGGGAAAAATATTTGACACTGTGCCTGGTATGTAGCAAATACTCAAATCCTTGTTGCATTTGAATCTCAGGGAAGATGCTCATGATCACTCCTGAAACCATTTGAGGCTCTAGACATCCATCCTAAGCATGATGCTTTGTACGTGAGCCTGAGGGAAAAAGTGGGACAAGCAAGTAGCTGTCAAAATCAGTGAGGATGCATGTGGAAAGAAACTGTACCTACACTTTTCCATTTCTCTAAATGTTGCTCTAAATTATATAGTTTCTATTTAAGTGTAATTACTTAACATAATTACTTAAATACAGTGTTAGTATTCCTGACATTTAATGATAGTGTTTAACGTATAGCGATGATAGCATTTAATGAGATTATTTAGCTGTCTGGAGAAAAGCAGATCTGGGTGGGAGAGTCTGGCAAATCTCCACCTCGGTTAATTATATTCGTTCTTTCAATATTACTTATTGAGCTTCTGCTTTGTGCCAGGCCCTGCGGATGAGGCCAACAACCAGCTGTGGGGCTCAATTCTGGGAAAGACAGAGATTAAACAACTAATTACAAGATAAGTATTTAAATACAATTGTGGGGAGTGCTTCAAGGGTTAAGTACAGGAGGCTGAGAGTGTGCATGTTAGGTATTCCTGATGGAAAGCTGGTTGATGGGGTATTTTTTAAGTGACGTCATAATTGAGACACCATCAACTCATCATCTACCAGATCCAACTTCTCCTAAACGTGTATAACACCTTCTTCCTACAGAAGGACACAGATGGTATATGCTCATTGTCATTCCTGCTTGATGGGTGATCTAATTGCCAGCGTACATGTAGGGGAGGATGGAGGGAACAACAGGAAAATTCACTCAGTATGAAAACACAAGGGAGAAGGTCACAACTTGGATTTTTCCATAGACTCAGGAATCTTCAGGGATGGTTTCAAGGTGGTATTGGGCTTACTTTAAGTGTTATCAAATAAAGTCTCTGATAACAGAGGACAGGAGGCAAAGGGGAGAAGATTTGAAAGGGATTAAGGGAGGGAGAAAAGGTAAGAGAGGCTTAAGGAAAATTTGGAAAAGAACTGAAGGGAGAAAAGGGGACTATGTGACAACACTTCACATTATGATGGGACAATTTATGGCTATTCAAATTAATGTACTACTTCCTTTTTTTTAATTTAATTTTATTTATTTATTTATTTTCCCCCAAAGCTCCAGTAGATAGCTGTATGTCATAGCTGCACATCCTTCTAGTTGCTGTATGTGGGACGCAGCCTCAGCATGGCCGGAGAAGTGGTGCGTCGGTTCGCGCCCGGGATCTGAACCAGGGCTGCCAGCAGCGGAGCGCATTCACCTAACCGCTAAGCCACGGAGCCGGCCCAATGTACTACTTCCTTTTGTGGTGAATATTCCACTGAGTGCCATAAATGTGCCAGATAATGCGATAGGTGTTAATACAAGGGTGAAGAAAACCAGACTTTATTCTTGTTTTCATGGAGTCTGCAGTCTAGTAAATCACAAAATAAAATAAATCATAGGAAGAAGTATATAATTAAAATTGGACTCCACTGGGTTCCACTGGATAAGTGCTATGCAGGACAGTATGCAACAGGGGAACCCCGCCTGGTCCAGGCCATAGGGCACTAGGGAAGTGACACCTGGGTTGAAAGGTGAAGAAGAAGTGTACGAGTTCACTAGTGGGGATGAAGTGTTCCAGGGTGAGAGCATACCATGCGCAGAGGCCCTGGGGCTGAAAAGAGTGTGAAGCATTGGAGAAACTAAAAGACATTCAGTAGGGCTGCAGCTGAAAGAAGGAGTGTAATAAATGAGTCAGGCTGGGCAGGGCTTAGTAGACCACGTTTAGGATTTGAGTATTTGCTCCAAGAGCAATGGGGATCTGTTAAAGAGCTTTAAATAATGAGTGCTATAACCTGAGTTTTGTAAAATCATTACTGTTGCTTGAAAAGAACACACTGGAGAAGGGATTGAATGGATTCAGGAAGACCAGTTGGGATGCTATTGCAGTAGCCTGGTCCAGTGATCACGGAAGAGTGAGCTAGGGCGGTGGTGGTGGCAGCAGTGTTGGTGATGGTGAAATGGAGAGAAGCAGACAGAGGGGGCATACTTTTAGGAGGTGAAGTCGCCAGGACTAGGAGAAAGTTTCTGGTTCACGGAATGGGTGGATGGTGGTGTCATGTCCTGACAGACGGAAACCTGAAAGAGGACCAGATGTGCCTCTGAGACAAGCGAGTGGAGATATTGAGCAGGCAGCTGCATACTTGTGTCTGGAGCTCAAGTAAGCAATCAGGGCTATAGTAAAAATGTGTCGTTGACTGTGCTCACAATTAAGAGGGCCTCAAGAGAGGTTTAGTGTGAGAAAAGTACGGTGTTTGAGAGTAGTCTTGAGAAATTCTAGCCTTTAGAGCTTGGGGAAGGGAGAATGAGACTGAGGAGAAGACAGAAAGGTAGAAGTCCGACTGCAACCCCAGCTTTCTGATTTCTGGTGTTCCACTGTATCGCACTATTTCTTTTTATGGAAAAAAATACCATTATCTCATATTCTACAGACTCTGACCTGAGTCATTTGTGTCTTGAGACAAATCTAGATGGTTATGCACTGTTCTAAATTCTTTAATTGAACAAAGATGTGTTTCATTTACAAAGCATTTAGACCACATCCCTCTCCTGTTCAAAATACTTTCGATGGTTAAAATATTGCTATTTTAATTCTCATTTCCTGAGTTACAGTGAGGTGATCACCTTTTCCTTTTCTCATATAAATAGGTAGATGGGAGCCCCTTTAAAATTTAGGAGGAGGGATGGAGAGAAGAAAAGAGGGAGGGAGGTTTCCAGGCCCAATTCGCAGCCTCAAAGCCTCTCTTCCCTCTGCTCCCATCTCCTGGGGCCTGACAATGGTTTGCCTAGAATAATTCTCGAAATAGAAATCATCCTCTCCTCTGGGGCGAGAGTCAGGCTACAAGGGCAGCCTGGACTCTGGGCTTTGATGATGGAAGAGCTTCTGAGGGTGGCGAGTGGAAGGGACGGCGGCCATCTCCCACCTCTCCTGAGTCTGTGAAGTAGACACACAGGACCACTACCGGCGGTTTGCTCCCGTATTGGGATCACCAGATGGGAAGAAAATGAGGAGACCTTGGTATCGCCAAAGCCAAGGAAGGTATTTCAAGGAGAAGGTCAAGTAAGACATGGCCTCAAATATGTCCATGAAGTGGGAGAGATCATTTTTAGTGGGAGCTGTTTTGGGGCGAAGGGGTGGAGCTGTTTTAAAGTGGGTTGAGGGGTGAGTGGGGAGTGAAGAAATATATAGGAAGTACAGATGACTCTAGGAATTTGATCGTGAAGAGGAAGAGAGAGATAAGACTGGAGAGGATATAAGGTCTAAGGAAGGGGTTTTTTCGTTGTTGTTGTTTATTGAGATGGGAGAATCTTGAGCATGTTTAAATCTCTTTGGCAAGGACCCAGTTGAGAGAGGAGGTGAATATTCCTAGAGAGAAAAGAGATGACTAAGAGTCCTGGAAAGTGACATACCTGAGAAGGAAGGTGAGAACGGGATGTAAGGCCCCGGGGGAGCTGGCCTTAAGTAGTAGGAGGGGAGGGAGGGGAAAAGGAGGTCAGGAAATGGGTGAAGATGCTCTTGCAACAAGGATTGGGTCTTATAATGTGGAAAAGGAGGGAACCAAAGTAGTTAAAAAACTGGGTAAGGGCCGGCCCCGTGGCTTAGTGGTTGAGTGCTCGTGCTCCGCTGCTGACGGCCCGGGTTCGGATCCCGGGCGCGGCCGATGCACCGCTTCTCCGGCCATGCTGAGGCCGCCTCCCACACACAGCAACTAGAAGGATGTGCAGCTATGACATACAACTATCTACTGGGGCTTTGGGGGGAAAAAAAAAGAAAAAAAAGGAGGAGGATTGGCAATAGATGCTAGCTCAGAGCCGGTCTTCCTCAGCAAAAAGAAGAGGATTAGCATGGATGTTAGCTCAGGGCTGATCTTCCTCACAAAAAAAAAAAAAAAAACTGGGTAAAAATCTCTCTCATGGGATTGGGAGCTCCTGGGCGTTAAAGGCCTTGTCCTAATCATTTTTGCTCCAAAGCAAACACTCAATAAATGTGTTGAACTGAATTGATAACAGCCCTACTATTTCTTAAACCTCTAGTAAATGAGTGTCAAAATCCAAATTCAAATCCTATGGGCTATTGATTATAATCTAACATATAAAACATACAGAACTTTCTTAGCCTGGTGAGAGAATATATTTTACAATGTATGGATGTTGATACAATGAACTCTCGCCATGTTTATAAACAGCATTGTCATTGAGAAATTTTTATTTTAATCCAGTAGAACTTAAGAATGTATCTTGCCTGAATGTGAAATTTAATTTTAGTTGTTCATTTGCCTGATTTAATGCTCAAGCTAGGGCTCTAAGAAACCCCAGATTGGTGTGTTTGCATTTTATAGACTCGTAAACTAAATTTACCTTATTCATGGTATTCAAGGTAGATCCATAAGTTAGCAAGAATTACACATTAGAACAGTTGTAATATAAAACAAATAAAAGTCTAGGCTGTTGGCGATGGCCAAGACAATCCCCAAGAGCATCATGTCAGGAGAGAGCACTGAATTGTGACTTCTGGTTTCAAAATAAATGATCATCATAAACAATTGAAGCAGTATTAAAAATTCAACTATCAGTTTGGCAAATTTCCAATTTCTTTATTAAACCAGATTCCTAGAGATAGAGAATATGTTTCCCTTCCTGTTTTTAAATACAGTTCATCTGCCCCTGGCTTAAAGTAACCTGACACCTGTTAAGTATCTAACATAAGTAAGGCATTTGCATTAGAGATACAGGATTGCTTGAGTCACTGTTGAATGACATCATTAGAACATTCATTCATATCTATTTATATTAATATTAATTTGTTATCCAATATCTAATCCCATCAGTGAACTCACGTAATCTTTGTCTTCGCAGGTTTTTATGCATATGTATCAATGCTTAGCATGGAGCCTGGCTTATCAGAGGTGCTCAGTGATTGTTGACGGAACAAATTAATGTCACCTAATAATACATCTACGTGTCATATCCCCGTCTCCCCCATTCAACAATAAATGTAGGGCCGGGGCTTCTCCACCTCATCCTCTCATCTCTCACATTGCCAGGCATGTAGTAGATACTCCATAGATACTTGTTGAATGAATTCATAGTATTATAGTTGTAATTGGTACTGAGTTTGTATTTAATTGGCAGTATCTTCTTTCATTCATTTTCTTTCCTTAGTTTTGGTTCTTTCTTTCATCGGCTTTTTTTCTCTCCTTCTTTTGGTCAATTTCTCTTCTCTTGCCTTTTCATGTGTATTTTTGGTATTAGGCCTTTCATATTTGCCTTTTCAAGTATATTTTGGTATTAGTCCCTTTGTATTTTGCTGTCTGACTGTACTGGACAGATTAGGTAAGGCGGCCTTTTCTGCTGTAAAGACCCACAGTATCAACAATATGATTAATAAAGTAGAGTCAGCACAATCATGACCCAACATGACACTGAAACACTTGGTTGTCCTTCAGAATTTGTCAGCTGAGCTAACTTCAGTGTGTGTGTGTGTGTGTGACTGTGTGTGTGTGTGTGCCATTCACAACTCTTATCCCTACTGTAATAGAGATAAAAAACACTATCTTCCCCTCCTCCTTTTGTGGTTTGCTGACTCTTCTTTGTCGTGTATTAATAACAATGCTTCTGGCATTGGCAGGTACTCACGAGCATCACGTTTGTGGTTATCCGACACGTCTCAGCTCCCCCGGGATGTTTAACCACCCGCAAAAGCAGGTCGTTACGTTTTATACTCCACTGCCATGAACATTATTTCTTAAATATATTTTGATTTAGCTCAACGGAATTCATTTATTTTTGAAAAACAAAGTGACAATTATGATAAGTTTTCGATGTGGGGAGTCGAATACCTAGAGTCATTCTTGTTTGCACATTCAGGCACTGTCTGTTTTTAGGTGGGCTCAAGAGAGTAACATTAAGCTATAATTTGAGTTTATTTGTTTTGCATCTCAACAAACTGTATCTCTGTGAATAATAATAATTACAGTCTTTGAGTGCTCGCTCCGTGATAGTATTTTACTTACGTTATTTCTAATCCTCCCGACATCCACACAAAATGATACTATTCTCTTTTTCAGATGAGGAAAGTGAGGTTTAACAAGATTAGATTACTTGCTTATAGCCATTCGACTAGTGGCTTAATTTAAAAAAGGAGCCCCTGTCCGCAATTTCCAAGGAGGAGCCCATTTCACAAATGGGGTGAAGGGTGGTGGGCAGGGCAGAGATGGTTGGACAAAGAGGACAGACAGGGAAAGCCACTCCCCAACACACGACCGCCTCAGGCGGCTGCTATGATCCAGATTCCCTTCAGGAATTTCTGACACCACCGCTGAACGGAGATACGAAGCTGGTATAAAATCATACCCCACTCCAGGAAAAAATTATGATTGGCACAACAAGTAGAGAAAAAACAGAGATGCGGGTACGGGATTAGGAGATTTTAGGCTGGTGCATACAAGGCCGTTCACCGTCTACATCAGATCACCGGGCATGTCTGTCAGAAATGCAGGTTCTTGGACCTACCTACTTCAGTGAATCCTGGGCCAGGGGTGGGGTGGGGCATGCCAGGTGATGCCTGTGTACACTCAGATGGGGAAACTTCTAATTTAGGGTAAGAGCCAAGAGATTAGGGGGATAGGTGCTGTGACAGGAAATCGTCATGGAAAGATACTCTAATTCAACGTTTCCAGCTCGGTCTTCAAAATCTACTTACAGTGCCCGCTTTGCTAGCACATATACTAAAAATAATTAACGCACAAAAAACCGAAGAAATAAATTACTTACAGTTTAGTGGGATTATTTTTGGAAAAAAATTAGGAAATTTATGAAACTATAAAGAAGACAATGAAAACAACAGAAAATTCTACAACTGGAGAAAATCTCCATTACTATTTTGCCTATTTCCTTTCAGTCTTTTTCAATATTCAAATCTTGATATATTTATATAATAGAGGTCAAACTCTACATTCTTTTCTCCTAACATTGTATCCATCATAAGCAAATTTCCAAGTTGCTAAAAATTCTTTGAAAAATTAATGACCGCATATTTTATCATTTGGATGAAACAATTTATTTAACGATGTTTTTCATCGTTGGACATTTAAGTTGCTTCCATTGTTTTCCTATTATATTCAGTATATCAAATACAGCTCTCATTATTTAAAATTCAGCTTTACTAAGTTAACTAATCTTTTTCTTATGTCTCTTAGAAAGTTCAAGCAAGCTTCACTACAGAGGTGAAAGTTATGTATTTTTTGGTATTTTGCATTCTGAGATGCATGTCTATCCAGCTGGGGCCCAGGGAGCGGATATTCTGGATACACAGCAGGGCTGGGTAATGAGTTTGGGGTAGAAGTACATTATCAGAAAGAATGAATGAAACAGTTATCTTAATAAAATCGAAACCAGGGGATTTTGCTGAAGCTGCTTTCAAAACATGAATGGCCCATGCTGACATAAGGAAAGAGTAAAGATTAAAGAGTTTGGTTTCCATATGATTGTTTTGGGGGTTTTCCAGTTAAAAAGGCTTATTTACTAGTACTGTAGAAGTATGCCAAAAATATGTCTTCAAATGCGGAAGGGATAATTAGGTTTCACTGTTCCAAGTCAAAAGAAAAAGAATTACTTTCTGTCCAGTCTCTGAAACTTTGGCCACCTGCCTGGTATTTCTCTTCAATTTCACACTTTGGAATGGCCTCTAGGCAGACACCGTTCAGGATCGGTCCCAAAAAACAAAGCTGCCAAAATAACCCTTTCGCCCACTTTTCAAAGCAAACCAGCCATCTTAAATCTATATATAAAGAGGGATCACTAAAATTTACCTTTGCTTATGAAAATCATTGTTTTTGTGTCATATTTCTTACAATATAGCTATCCCTGATTATAAGCCAGCAAAATGCATGGAATTTATAATAAATATAACCTATCTCACCTGAATCTTCAAGCTTATGGAATTTTAACTAGATTGTGTTCATTTCCCCACAAAACTAACCCTAGGCAAATTTTTGAAAAAGGAAAAATGTGTCTTTGGACATTCTTGCATTGATGATTTTGGGGACCTTACATGTTCTTACTTTTCTCTGCACGCAGATCATTCACAGCAGGTTACAAAGCACCAACAACCACTTAAAATGTGACTCCTCCCAAATGTTATCACCTCAAGGCAGTATTTCTCAAACTTTAGGGTGCAAAATGCTTCTTGTTAAAATGCAACTCCTGTCCCCCCTTTTCTGGGTGAGAGCCAGGAATCTACATATCAGTAAATACCCCGGGGGAATCTGATGCAGGTGAAGAGGACCACACATGTAACGGGAAGAAGCTCAGGTGGGTGGGATTATAAATACTACCCAGGGGCCGTGGAGTTGTCGTATTGAACACCGGGATTTTTCCTGTGGTTCCCAAAATGGAAACAGGGAGGAGGCTCTTAATCTGCCCCAGCTAGGTCAGATTTATTCTTCAACTGTTCATTCAGCTCCTCACTCACTCACTCACTGATTCATTCATTCCTTCATTCACTCACTCTCTCATTCATTCACTTACTCATTCACTCGCTCACTTAATAGATACATTTTAAATACATACTCTTTTAGAGAACTGAACAGAGGGAGGCACCCAAGGTGAAAAAACTTTATATTTACCCATGAATTCTAGGACGGAATTTGGGCACATTAACAAGGAACATGTATGAGACATGTATGAGACAAAATTCAGGAAATACCAAAGGATACCAAAGTTCTTTGGGAAGATTTTGTTCACCTATTTCTACCTCATTTGGTTTCAAAAAATGATTTGAGGTGGCTCCAGGGATACATGTAACACAACAGAATGAAAATAAAACAGATGGGGAAGTCAGAGGAATATAAAGACAGGCAAGAAAGATGACATCAGAGTCAACACCATACACGAAATGTCCATCTTAAGCATAAGTACTAGAGATGGGCAGCACATTTGGGTCTGAGCTTTCTCAGCTGCCGAAAAAAAAAAAAGAGTCCCACTCTGGCAAATTCACTGTATCCATAAGATGTAAAGTTTCCTGGAAACAAGGCCTGAGAAAAATCTCTTTTGTAGATCTTCATAAAGGATAGTTTTATGATACTTCTGTTACCAACCACATCCCTTCAAAAAATATACAGTTGTGCTTGGTAGAGCTATTTATTATAATGCTAAAATGCTCTTTAGTGAAAACAATCCTAGGATAGCCACATGCAAAAGAATAAAGTTGGACCCTTACCTCACACCATATACAAAAAATTAACTCAAAATAGATCAAAGACCTAAAAGGAAGAGCTAACACTAGAAAACTCTTAGAAGAAAATGTAAGGGTAAATCTTTTTGACCTTGGATTTGACAATGGATTCTTCACTATGACACCAAAAGCACAAATAACAACAACGAATAAATGGGACTTCATCAACACTGAAATCTTTTGTGTGTCAAAGGACACAACAAAGAATGAAAAGACAACCCACAGAATGGGAGAAAATATTTGCAAATATAAGGAACTTCTTTCTAGAATCTATAAAGAACTTTTACAACTCAATAATAAAAAGACAACCCAATTTAAATAATGGGCAAAGGATCTGAAAAGACATTTCTCCAAAAAAATATACAAATGGCCAATAAGCTCATGAAAAGATGCTCAACATCTTTACTTACAGGGAAATGCAAATCAAAACCACAATGAGATATTACTTCACTCTGAGTAGGATGGCTGTAATAAAAAAGTAGATAATAACCAGTGTTAGAGAGGGTGTGGAGAAATCAGAACTTCACAGACTGCTGGTGAGAATATACAGTTACTGTGGAAAACAGTCCAGCAGTTCCTCAAAAATTTAAACATAATGATACTATTTGGCCCAGCAATTCCATTCTTAGGCATATAACCAAGAGAAATGAAAACATAGGTCCACAGAAAAACCTTTACACGAATGTTCATAGCTGCATTATTCATAATATACAAAAGGTAGAGACAACTCAAATGTCTGTCAACTGATGAATGGATAAATTAAATATGGTATATCCACACAACAGAATAGTATTCAGCCATTAAAAAGAAATGAAGTACTGATACACACTACAACATGGATGAACTTTGAAAACATTAACCTAAGCGATGAAAGAAGCCAGTCACAAAAGACCATGTATTATATGATTCCGTTTATATGAAATGTCCAGAATAGGCAAATCTATAGAGACAGAAAGCAGATTAGTGGCTGCTTAGGGCTGAGGGAGATAGAGTAGGGAGAGGTGATAACTAAAGGGCATGCTTTTTGTTTTTTTTGTTAGGTGATAAAAATGTTCTAAAATTGTGTTGATAGTTGCATGACTTGTGAGTATTCTAGAAACCATTGCATTGTACACTTTAAATGAGTGAAGTGTTCATAGCTCAATAAAGATGTTACAAAAAAAAATCCTAGGAGAGTTCAAAACGTTGTGATCTAGTATATGGCCTTCTGATGGTCTGGCTTGGTCCCGGGCAAAATCCAGAATATCGAGGAATAGACAGGCTGTATATCTTTCTGGAAATCATCCATTACTATCATTTATCATAAGTGGCCTTTGATAAGAATGGGGCAGCAGAGAGTTTAAGTTACATTTTCTTGGCAGGATCCTAAAATGCAATTATTTTTTGATGATTAAGGATGAATTCACATATTTTGGCAATCCAAAATGGAATTCCTTCACAGGGCCTGAAGGTTTTGATATATTCTGTTGACAGTGTGTTGAGGTTTTTTGATTACAGCACTGTGCAGTATTGAAGATGGAGATAAGATGGTCATGTGACTTTGGTCAATAGAATAATTGTTCATCGTGCAGAGTGGACTTTATAATTATATCAGCAGTGGTCCCAAGTACACAATGAACTAAAACAATATAATTAAAAAAAGTAGTGGCATCTCTTCTGGCTTTCTTAAATAAAAAAGCCACAGTAACTAAAAACAATTTCTTTTTCAAGAGAAGTGTCCAACGACGATGGTCTCATGTAAGCTCTCGGTTGACAGGCGCTCATGGGCAGCTACAGCGCTCCATGCTATTTTGTTGTGTGATGCTGCGGAGCTCGCACATTCTTATATTCCCACCATCAAAAACAACTACAGTGTAAAGGGGAAAAAGGCCACAGACCATCGTGCTCTAGGTACACAACCCTAGATAACTCTCCCCTTTGCATCATCCTCTTTGTTAGAAGGGGTGCAAGAGAGGAGTCCAGGAGATGAGCGAGACTGTCTCACCCACCCACAGAGCCCAGGTTTGCTGCCATCACCACCGTCTTTAAGAAGCGGATCTGCACAGCCCAGGGCCTTAGAGACGTCCTCACAGGCTGGCCTGCTTTGTCTGGATTCTGTCCTGACAGCACCGAGGGACCACTCAGGTCCAGCTCCCTGCCCTGGCAGCTCCCCCCTCTGCCTCCGTACACTGCATACAGCTCTCATCTGGGGTTTGGGCCCTCTCCCCACGTCAATAATTTTTTAGGCTTCTAAAAGAAAGCCAATAAGACTATACTGCAGGGCCGGCCCCGTGGCTTGGTGGTTAAGTGAGCGCGCTCCACTGCTGGCGACCCGGGTTCGGATCCCGGGCTCGCACCGACGCGCTGCTTCTCCGGCCATGCTGAGGCCGCGTCCCACATACAGCAACTAGAAGGATGTGCAGCTATGACACACAACTATCTACTGGGGCTTTGGGGGGAAAAAATAAATAAATAAAATCTTTAAAGACTATACTGCATACCACTTGCAGAAGGTGTATAAAGTTGATGGATAATAATAATAATGAATTTAAGTTTTCAAAATGAGTTGTTTTCCAAGTGATTTTTCCTAAATGTGATGGAGAGCCACATGATCATATTGTCACAGAGAGGCTCTGAACTGCACATCAAGATGGGGGTGAGATGTAGACCCCATCACTACTATTCACAGGCAAGCCAACACGGAATCTCCCCGATTCCGATTTTCTTCTTTTGTGAAATAAAAAGGCAGGACAGTTTTAGAGTCATTAGGAGATGGTATTTAAGGCACTTTCTAGCTTTAAAATGTATGACTATCTTAACTGTCCTATTCATCAGATGTAGAGAGAAATCAGAATTGTGCTGCTGCCCTGTGACTTTGTTTCCATTTCCTCCATCAAGGAGAATGGCCTTTATACTGGAAAGAGTGGCTAAGAAGGACTGGATGCCTGGTTTGGATGTCAGAGCTTCAGCAGAAAGTTCAGCTTAGGACCCTGACTCTATCCCTAGGGACACAGCTCCTATCAGGGGCAGGAGCCCACCCTGACTGGCGAGGATCCTTTAAGATTTACAAGAGCTCTCTCCCAGAATTACACTACAGTTGCCCTGGGAGACTGCAGGCTTTCGCTGATGAAACAAGAATAACTGGTTATTCTCTTAGGTCTCAGGCCCAGCTTCTGCCTCATGCGAGGCTTTCTCTCATGCAGTAAATATCTATCGGGCACCCGCCACGTACCAGATCCTGAGATGATAGCAGTGACCAGATTGACAAGGTCTTCCCTCATGGAGCCTAGGAGAGATGGGCAAAAAATAATAAACAAATAAATCCTTAGAACAATTATTGACATAGTCAGAGCTAAGGAGGAAGTCAGTAGGATGTCTTGATGAATGCAGTGATGCAGAACTATGGGTATAGCGTGGGGAATGTCCTAGAGTTAGGTCAGGAAAGGGCCCTTGGGAAGGGTGACACTGAACCCAAGACCTGAAGGCAAGAAGAAGCTGGCCTCGCAAGGACTAGGCAGAGGAAAGCCAAGACCAAGTCCCTGACACGGACAGGGGCTGGGGGGTTCTGGGCTCACACAGCAGGGTGGTGGGGCAGCACGAGCAGAGGCGAGGGGGCAGACGGCAGGCTGGAGAGGGAGCCTGGACCAACTCGCCAGGGCCTGGAAGGCCTGGTCAGGAGTCTGCATTTCATTCTAATGCAACAGAAAGCCACCGAAGGGTTCTAAGAGGAGAGAGGCAGGATCTGATCGTGGGTTTACTCTGGCTGTTGTGTGGAAAATGGATTAGAGGGAGTGGGACTAGAGGGAGGAGAGAGTCTTTCAGACTGATCGTGAGGAGGGAGATAGAGGTTCAGTTCAGTTTTTCCTCAAATAGCTAGCCAGTTGTACTACTTTATTAATTATCTCCTCTTTCTTTGAACCATTTTAATCTATATTCTACATCCCCATGTATCTTGATCTATTTCTGGGTTCTGTTTCATCCATCTGTTGGATGGATGACCCATGCCAGTGCCCACCTGTTTCAATTGCTGTAACTTTATAACATATGTTGGTATGTGGTAGAGCTAATCCCCCTGTTACCTTTCGTTAAAAGAAATGTCTGCATACTCTGATACCGGTGGTTTTCAAACTTTGCGGAACATTAGAGTCATCTGGGGTGCTTTATAATGTGACCAGGGTGCTGGGATTTCAAAAGCGCCCTAAGTGATTATAATATGCAGCAACGTGTGAGAATTGCTGTCTCCCAGGTTTATTTTTCCAGATGAATTTTAATATGATTTTGTCAAGTCTCATCCCTCTCCAAATTCCTATTGCTATTTTGATAGGGATTGCACCACATTTTGAAATTTAGAATTAATTGAGGGAGAATCAACATCTTTAGAATGTTTAGTCTTCCTGCCCAGGTACAAGACACATCTCTTTACATGACATCTATTTCTACATGTACTTGAATCTTTTTTCATGTTAAATTCTTCAGGACTTTGTCTGATTTGTTACTATTGCACATGGGAGCTTTTCTTCTACTATATTGTTTAACTTGTTGAATACATATTGGAACGCTAGTGGTTTTATTTTTTTAAACTGTTTTTAACCTACTGCTCTGTGGTTTTTTTTAGCCTCCATCACACTTACACATGTAAGTGGAATTTCCTTCCCCTATCTTTGCAAATCCATCTATTTCTGCCTCAACCCCCAAATCAAATGTATTAATTTAATTAATCTAATTAAAATTAGAAAAGGAAAACTTTTGCCCCCCCCCCAATTCATCCTTGTTACCTCTCAGCACCACCATCTCTGCCCAGCAAGGAAGCTATCTTTCACATCTGTGAATCCGAATAGCACTTTACCCTGACTTCTCTTGTGGCCCCTATTCAATAGGATAGCGCTATAGTGGAGTTTCCCTATAAACAGGATGCTTATTGCGGTTAGGGTCTTTTTTATATTTTCCCATAGCCCTTTCCTCAATAACTTTGCAACATATTCAGTGCTCAATAAATTTTTTGAACAAATGGATAAAGGAGTGACACCCGTATAGAAGAATTAGGTGAACGGATAAATGGACAAAATGAATGGACATTTGACTTAACTACAACCGAAGTTCTTTGATGAACTCTGCCTAAAAGTTCCAAGAAGCCTACAAATTAGGATTTAGTAGCCTGCTGTGGGAGTCTGTCCTCGATCATGTGTTCAACTCTTCAGTCATTCATTCATTCCTCTCTCATTCATCATGTCCTACTATGTGCCAGAGCAGATTAGGAAACTCAGAAGCATTTTGCTGTCCAATAGGCTCTACGGGGAAGCAAATAAGTAAACAAAAAAAGAATGACAGAATATTATAATGCTTTGCTATAGAAGTCTGAATGGGGTTACCTAGGGGCACAAAGACAGGAACTGTCTATCCCAGGTTGGGGTAGGAGAGGCACTGGAAGGCTTCATGGAGGAGGTGACCCTTGACCTGAATTTGTGTTTGACATTTTTATCAACTACTCAGATTAGGACAGAAGTTGTGCTTATCACATTTACAGATAATACAAAACTCGGAGAGACATACCACACGACAAACTCAGGAATTAAAAGAAAAATTGTGCCAGCCATACTTCTAGGAATTTACACAAAGTAAATTTACGCAAGTGCAAAAAGACTGTTTATCATTGTTCTGCTTATAAGAGTATAATTGGGAAACAAATTACTTGTTTGTTAAATTGTGCTTCATAAATGCAATAGAATTTATTTATTAATGAATAATCATTAAAAATAATGTTGTAGTTCTATATTTATTACCTGAAAAGATGTATATGGTGAGAAAACAGTATGTTACAAGACAGAAAAGAATGTGGTCCCATTTTTATTTTTTTTTTTTTTTATTTTTTTTTTATTTTTTTTTTTTTCCTGGTATTACACTGACTTTATTTTTTTTAATTTTTTTTTTTTTTGACTTTAATTTTTTGTTTATTGCAGTAAGATTGGTTTATAACATTGCAAAAATTTCAGGTGTACATCATTGTACTTCTATTTCTGCATGGACTACATCATGTTCACCACCAAAATACTAATTACAACCCATCACCACACACATGTACCGAAATATCCCTTTCACCCTCCTCCCTCCCCCCTTCCCCTCTGGTAACCACCAATCCAATCTCTGTCCCTATGTGTTTGTTTATTGTTGTTATTATCTACTACTTAATGAAGGAAATCATACGGTGTTTGACCTTCTCCCTCTGACTTATTTCACTTTGCATTATACCCTCAATGTCCATCCATGTTGTCACAAATGGCTGGATTTCGTCGTTTCTTATGGCTGAGTAGTATTCCATTGTGTATATATACCACATCTTCTTTATCCATTCGTCCCTTGATGGGCACTTAGGTTGCTTCCAAGTCTTGTAATTAGTATTTTGATGGTGAACATGATGTAGTCCATGCAGAAATAGAAGTACAATGATGTACACCTGAAATTTTTACAATGTTATAAACCAATCTTACTGCAATAAACAAAAAATTAAAAAAAAAAAAAAAAAAAAAAAGCAACAAACTACTCTTTTAATCATAAAAAGCTAGTCTACATTCCAAAACAAAGAAGATGAAACGAAAGAGGGATAAACGCAAAGCTCTGACTTCATGTCCTCCAAACAAAGGACAAAAGAGAAAGGAGGGGCAGAATTTATCTGAACAAGATCTGGGGTTTCAATTCATCTCATGCACATGCTCGTCGTGCATAGTCACATGCTGTGATGTCGTTGCTGAAATTCTAATGCAATTTTTGGCTACATTAACAGAAGTATAACACGCCAACCACTGGACTGTGAGCCTGTCCAACCACGCATGGATTCAGTTCCAGTTTTGCACCAGAGCAAGAGACATGACAGTCCAGGGAGTGATCAGCCAGAGGAGAGAGATCAGAAACACGGTCACAGATCCGTGTTGAGAAAACTCAGAACAATTACCCTGGAAAAGAGAAAATGCAAGAGGACACATGTCTGGTGGCTTCAAATATTTTGTGAGCTGTCCATGGAAAATGGTATAGAGTTCTGTGTTGCCTCAAAGAGCAAAATTGGGATTTCACACGGAGGCAGAATTCAGCCCAATGTTACAATACAAATCAGAGCTGCCCACAAACAGACCTGGTGCCCACAAAGCAGGAAGTGTAGAAAGTTTCCTGCTGTTCTAAGTGTTCAAAGTGGGTAGATGACCACTTGACAAGGAAGTTATGGTGCCAGGAACTTGTTGCAGATGACATACAAGCTCCCTTCTAATTTAAAGAGTAGATGGTTTATTTTTTGCTCCATAAATATGCATCCTCATTGGCCTCTTATTCTGTTCACTTCTGACTACCTCTTCATTTCATCAGTCACTTTAAATTTCAACCTCATAATCCTTAGTTGGGGGAGCCTGTGGCCCAAAGGACAGATGACTATTAGGAAAGATTTCTTGGTATGAGCTCATGCCAAAGGAATTGGGGAATGTATCTTGCCAAACAATCTCATGCCTTTTCACTTACAGGATTTGGCTCAAAAACGCAAAGTTTGGTTAATAAAAGATATGCAGTGTTACCTGAAGTTGGCAATGATAATTCAACTCTCTCCTGGTGACCCATCAAAAGCACTCCCAGTGGGTCTCCTATTGACTGCATCTCTCTCTTGGCAAGGGCACCTTTATGTGAACCACCGAGGTCTGCAACAGTTATAATAAGGTTAATGACAGTCAATAAGTTACTAATAAGGTTATTTTAACACAGCTCTTTAAAGGTGACCCTTTGACCAAGTATTCTGTGCAAGAGACATTCTAATCCCTTAATGCTGTCCCTGAACCTCATTTCTAATCCTGACTTAATCTTTTGCCCCATCCCTAGTCTTGCCCCATCACAAAACCTCACCCATTCCTTTATTCCCATTCCATGAAAGAGCCTGAGCTCATCCTCACCTTCTCCCATCTAGAAAGAGGGTGTGGTTCCTAGGGAAGCTGAACTGAGAAGGCCTGGGGGAATGGGAGCAGTAATTTCTCATCTCTCTCTGGGTCACCTTTCTTAGATGCCAAGGTCTAGAAGTCAAGAAGTCAAATGAAGAAGGGAGTAGAGGAGGATGCTAAAATAGTGCCCACCACATGGAGGCGAGCCATCAGCTAGGATGGGATAAAATCTACAAATTCCTTAGGGGAAGGTTGTTTTTTAAGCAAGATTATTTATTTATGATTAATCTCTGTTGTTTCCTTTCTATTATACTCTACAATGACAAAGCTTTTATTTAGTCTGGCCTAGGAGTTTTATTTCCACTTGCTGATCATAACGGATTCATTTATTACTTTGTTGATCTGTCCAATCATTCATTCACCGATTCATCAAACATCTATTCACAATTGTGCTCAGCAGTGGGAACACAAGAAGGAACAAGACACAGACCCACCCTCCAGATGCCAACACTCCAAACTGGGCAGGATCTCCATCCTCGATGTTCCCGAAAGATCAAACTTAGGGGACAGCAATGGCCCAGCTGTGATCTCTACTGGCGAATTCTCTTCCCAAAGGCCAATCTTAAAAGAACTGGGTTTTTATTAAGAAGGTAGCTCTCTGGGAAATGCCTATTCATCCTTTGAAACTTACGTAAAATATTTAAGATAGTGCCTGGCCCCTTATCTAGTAAACCTTCCCTGACTTGCCCTGACACTGCAGAATTATGAATGATCCCCTGGACAACTTTTGTACCTCATTGTTTACCTTCCTGTCTCCTCTTCCAGAGAGTCAACTCCTTGAAAAGAAGGACTGAATTTTAGCCTTACTGTATCCCAGCACCTCGCAGAGGGCCTGGCACGTGGTTGGTGCACAGTAACCATCTCTAGGAGTTGAGGGCAGGGAAGGCTCCCTGGTCTGCTGTCGCCATTGCTACTTACTTCCTGGTGTTGGGGTCACCCCTCTTTTCAGATCTCTCTCCCCAAACCATCTAGATACCAAGGTTCTTAGACTTGCTGAGTTGCAGTAGGAGAGAGACTTAGAGGAAACCTTTCTACTTCAAGGAACAGTTATTCTTATTCTCTTAAATCTCAATATCATCTCTGCTTCCATTTTAAGGTCTCAAACAGGACACTTTGTGGAAAGAATTGATTGCAGCTCGGCCATTTCTGGATATGTCTGTCCCTCATCCAGAGCACCACGGAATGGAATCCTTGTGTTTCCACACAGGCAGCCTCTCCTCTGAACCTAATTTAGTGTCCTGAGCTAGAAAAAGGAGTCATTATCATTAAGTCTGTTATTCAGGATAACGTGTACTGATGCTTACAAGATTTCTAAACCAAAAATTAGAGCTCATGTTCAGTTACATAGGGGAATATTCATGAGGTGAGGCAGAAATTGGGACTGTCACAAATAACTAGAATATAGTACCACTGGGCCTTGCTCTCTCTCCTCCCCAAGTGTAATTCTCCTGAATGTCAAGCATGTGCTCTACTCTTTAAAAAGTATACCACAGTGTACAGCACCCCCATTATTCTTCCATCTCATTCCATGAGAAGGCTTTCTTTCTCAGAGAAAGAAAATGCACTTGGACCCGGGGTTGAATCCCTGGCTCTGTTACCTATTAACCTGTGACCTTGAGCAAGTTAGTCAACTTCTCTGAGACTCTTTTCTTATCTACAAAAGGGTTATTTTGGGAATAAATATGATGCAGTCAATAACATGTTGAGCAGACACCACAGACGCTTGATATATTCTAGATCCTCTTCTGTCTTCCTCAGCTCCTGTGAGATATGGAAATGATCACTTTATAAAACCAAACCAAGCTAAACCAAACCCAGATAAAAATAAATTTTAAAAAAGGAAAAGACAACAGGTTTAAAGTTCTGGCTTCCAAATCCTGAACACTTCTCTCCAGGAACTGTGGTCACATACAGAATGGCCTGGGTTACATATGGTGGGGTCCCAGGGTCCCATCGTGGGCTCCAGGATCAGACATCATGTGTTTCTTTGGGTTGACAGTGGCCAAGTTCCCCAGAACTGGGTTCTCCACTTGTCCGACTTTGCAACATCGATTCAATTTTTGTCATGTACATTGATGAATGCCATTCAGAACACAACTCAAACTCTTGTCCAAACCATATTCTGCATTCCTTCAAACTCGAATAGTGAAATTCATGGATTATCATCTTTGGTAGAAACACAAGTTCTCTGTAGATCTGCTTATGCCACGTTTGTCAGCAAGTAACATTGTGAAAGATCGGGTTTGTCTAATAAGGGTTCCTTGTTTCAAAATCAGTTTATTAGTTTGTTTCCTTAGAAATGTTTTTAAGGTCATTATTGATGGTTTTTCCCTAAAATTTTTGAAGCTATTAAAGTGAGGCTGACTAATATATTCTGTACCATGTAGACAAAACTCTGAAAGTAAAATAAACCTAATGACAATGCAAAGATGTTTGTAATATGTTGTTATGTGAAAACAGCAGGCTGTAAAGCAGTGAGTACAGCATGAGCTCCCCCTCCATTTTAAGAGGGTATGTATATATTTAGGTATTAAAAAAAAAAAAAAGACTAGAAAGGTAGGTACCAAACTGATAACGGTGGTTATCCCTAAGCTGTAAAACTACAAATGACTTTTAACAATAATTTTCTAATTTCTAATTTAGATTAACTGAAAGGTAGCCTAAAATGAGCATTAGTCACTTGTTTAATAGACAGTGAAAAAAGTCCCAAAAGTTATCTTAATTTTTAAAATATGAATTTTAAAATGATAAGCTGGACGGACAATTGTGTTAAGGTTACTTACATATAAAGAGAGTTTACAAATCATAAGCTCTCAAGTGCCTCAATAGAAGTACTTACAAAGGACCTGAACAAATAGTTCACAAAAGAAGAAATTTCCATATCCAACACAGGTATAAAAAAGAAATTCAAATTAAAGGCCACAAAACTTATTAAATTTTCATAAATTGTTTCATGCTGGTATAAAGGAGTAAGAGTAATAGGGGCTACTATTTATTGAGTATTTACTTACAGCAGGCACTGAACTAAGCCTTGAAGCTTAAGTAACTTGTAAGTGGTGAATACAACTCAAAATCCCAGACTCTAAATCATCTATTAGTTGGGTCCAATAATACAAACATCAAGTCTCCTGAAAAATATTGTCAAATTGCTTTCCAGGAGTTTACATCAAAACAAACCCTCTCACCAACTGGTTAGATCCTACCTTCTAGGAATTTGCCTCTCATCCAAAGAAATAATCAGAATGTGAACAAAGATAAATACAAAAGTAAAATGTGTAAATTAGAGAAATAGTGAAATAAACTATGTTATATCCTATTTTGCTGTTCTTAAAAATTTTCCTTTTGGGCCAGCCCCAGTGGCCTAGTGGTTAAGTTCAGCATGCTCCGCTTTGGCGGCCTGGGTTTGGTTCCCGGGCATGGACCTACACCACTCGTCTGTCAGTGGCTGTGCTGTGGTGGTGGCTTGAATACAAAAAAAAAGAGGAAGATTGTTAACAGATGTTAGCTCAGGGCGAATCTTTCTCAGTGGAAAAAAAAAAAAAGTTGTCCTTTTGAGGAATTTTTAACTACTTAGCAAAATGCTCATGATATAATATTTTAAGCCAACAAAACACTCCAGCCAGATAACCATTTGGTGAAGCCCCCAACCCTAGGCACAGAGCTCCCAGACAACAGTTTTTGTGTCCCACTCTTAAATACATATAAGAGAAAACTTAACAAAAAAGATACCCCCAAATTCTATTATCAGTATCATTAGTGTCCATGAAATGAGAATAAGATACTGATAAAAGAAAAAGAAAAAAGAAAATTCAGAGAACAAGAGTTTCTGAATATTAAAGTAATAAGTTCTGACAAATAAAAAACTCAATAGAAGGTAAGAAGATAATGTTGATGAAATACCCCAGAAAGCAGAATAAAAAGATAAAAAGATGGAATGGAAGAAAAAGAAGAAAATTGGAGATTCCATCCAGGAAATCCAATATTCAAACAATAGTGTGCCCCAAAAGTGGGGGGAGAGGGGATGAGCAGAGAAATTAGAGGAAGGAGAGGAAATAGTCAAAAAAAAAAATTTAAGAAAATTTCCCAGACATGAAAGATAAGAATTTTCAGATTGAAAGTGCCTCCAAATGCCCAGATGAATGGATGAATTTTCACCCACACCAACAGCATCATCAGACACTGGGGATAATGAGAAAAAAGCTTCCAGACAGAAAAAAGTAGGTTTCACAAAAAGGATCAAATATAAGAAGGGCATCTAACTCCTCAACAGCAGCCCTAGAAGCTAAAAGAGAACTGATCAATGCCTTCAAAATTCTGAGGAAAGTCATTTCCAAACTAGAATTCAGTACTATCAATTGTGTATGAGGGAAGATGAAGACCTTTTCACATGTGGGGTCACAACTTTCCCTTCCATTCACCCTCTCTCAGGGAGCTACTGAAGGATGTGCTCCACCAAAAAGAAGGAATAAAACCCAGAGAAAGGAAAGCAAGGGGTCAAAGAGGGAGAGCAGGGTTAAAGAGAGCCAAATTCCCACTTGCCCTGGTGGAGAGCCCTAAGATGGAACGAAAACCGAAAGCTAGAAAGCAGCAGTGTAAACATATTATTTAGACATATTGAGTTAGTATAAAAATCAGTTGCCTCTGGGGAATGGAAAATTGGAGGTGGAGGTCAATGTTTTTTATTAGAGGTCTTGGAGAACTATTTGACTGTATAAGCCATGTACATGTAGAACTTTGATAAAAATAAAACTTAAATTTAAAAATTACTGTAGATAATATCATTACTCACTGAAGGAAGCCATGCTAATATGATTTGAATATATCGCTGATATAAAGTAGTTCTACTGAGGACAACACTCCTGCTGTCAATATATTGGATGCTAAGTTGCTGCTTCCTACTCCATTAAGCAATAGGATCAGCTGCCTCTGAAGTCAGCACCCAGGTGAGAGAGAACGAACACTCCAGGCCATTCGCCGAGAGGTCAGAGCTTCTTCAGTTTATAGAATATTAAGTTATTTAATTTAACTAGAAATTAAAATAATGAGTAGCCTTCAGTGATGCCTTATTTTATACACTTTAGGACTAAAGTTTCTTTCCCTTGATTTAAGCAGTAATATTATACTACAAGTTTTGAGAAAGAATGATTAATAGTCCAGGATTTTGGGACAATTTAGCTACTGTTTATGAATTCAAGAGCTGAAAGTCTGGTTATGTTGCAAAGATCCACATTATTCTCAACTACTAGCGGTGAAACAAAACAGGATGTAAGGTGTCGTGGACCCACTGCTCTTGAAAACTGCTTTATCTTCTCATAAGATTTTAGGTTGAGTTCAAAAATTGGTTGAGTAAAAAGTTCAAGATATTTGGCAGAAATAGTAGTTTTAGTCAGTTTCATCTTTTAAAGATGGGATAGATAAGATTTTAAATCCATCTTAGGAATGTGTATTTACATCTTATCTTCTATAATAAATTCACAAATTAATCTTTCATCTACCCTATGAAGTGGGCAAAGATGATAACTACGAGTATAAAGGGAAGAGGAGCAGACACGAATCAGTCATTTCACTTGTCAAGTGCGAGTGTGCTACGGTAGAACAGATGCCACACTAGCAGCCAGAAAATCCAGGTTCCGTCTTCACTCGGCTTCTTTATCTTGTAACGCTGGGCAAGTCACTTATTTTCCTCATTTTTAAAATGGGATGCGGTGAGGCCAAAATGAGATCATGTGCCCTCAAAGTAACTTACAAAGTAGAAAGTGCTACGCAAATGTTTACAAGTGAACAAATTAAATGTCAGGAACTGAAAAGGCAGCTTGCGCAGGGCTAGTCGTGGGAGTTCTGGCTCTTATAAATGCCCTGGCTAGGGTTAGACTTAGAGGGAATTTCCAAACATTTTGGCCTTGTGCCATCTTATTGTTGATTTTTAAAACTTCATATTCTCTATTTCAAAAAGGTTATTATTATTATTTTTTGGTATATGTATAATACACCAAATTTTACATCAGTTGGTATATGGATAATAGAGGAGCCCTTGGATTTGATGAAAGAGTCTGGAGACTAGAATTCTGCAAGTTGAACATCCAGGTGACTTAAGCACTCAGCAATGTGTGTTCATAGTAAGCACTCAATGACAACGTGTTCAGTGAATGCAGGGCCTGAGGAAGCTCAGCCTGACGGGTGTGTCAGACCAACTTAGCACCTTGACACGAGAACTCGACTGAACTACACTCTGAAGTCCAAATGGTACGTGTTCCAAGAATTCTAGTTGGCTTTGGCAAAAGATACAACTCAGTTCAACATGCCAAGATTTTTATGCTTTCTTTGTTTTTCGATTTTTTTCAGCAGACCATGGCAATTACTCAGTGAATTTGTTTGCTAGAACAATTTGCCCGAATTCCACAAAAGAGGCTACTGCAGCCTCTTTTTGGTTCGAAGCAACAACTTCTCTCCTTTGTGTTGTTACCAGACAGCAAAGTAGCATAATCCCCCCATTTTCTTTAGACAGTCTACTGTATGTAATTATCTTTTAGACACAACAGGAAGTATGGAAGTTGTTGTTAGCTCTGATCTTCTGGGAAGTTCTAGAAACCCAATAGGTTGTTCGTTTCTGCTAAATGTTAAGATACTTTTTCAAAACTCTTTCCTAGAAATGTGTAGTGACATCTTCTTAAATGAAAGCGGAAGTCTATGTTTGTAACAGATATAGTGATAAATAGAGCAGCTAATCTGCAAATTTCAGATTTATTAGGCTTTTATATTGATGGAGTCATGTTTATGTTATTTGAAGGAGCGATTCTGATTATAAAAGAAACACAAACCTATTGGAGAAACGAGAGAAAGAAAGAATAAAAATGCCAGAAAAAGACATTTCCTTAAATTTTACCACATAGTAGCAACATTTAAACATTTTGGTATATTTTTGTCCATTTTTTCTGTGTATTTTTATATAGTGATTATATTGTGATACAAATTTGTGTATAGCTTTTTGTCATTTAACAGCTTAGAATACTTATTGCCCCATGCTATTAAAATTCTTTTAAAATCTATTTTTAGAAAATATTTTCTGATAAGAAAAGAAATAAAAATTCGAAAAATATATAGTATTATAAAGAAAATAAAAATTATCCATAATCCTACAACTCAAAGGTAATTATCATTAATACTCCAGCATATTTCCTTTCTTTCTCTTTAAATGCATTTTCTTTTACATCGCTGAAATTATACATTTTGTATCCTGTTTTTCTTCACTCATGTATCTTAAGCAGTTTTCCACATGATTAAAAACTTTTCGTAAAAATTATTTTTAATGTCTGCCTAATGTTATATCACACCACTACACCAGAATTTGCTTAGCCATTCCTCGACTCGGGGCTTTTTCTAACAGTTTAATTCTTTCCTTGAATGATCCAGGAGTCTTGAATTTTATATTAATTTTCAAGAAATAATGAAATAGCTTGAGAAATTCACATCAATAAGCGATGAGAGAGAAAAATGGGTCATTACCCATGTGCAGTCAAGATGGAGTCATTCCCAACCATGGGTGCTGTGCTGGGCTCTCAGATTATGCTGCTCGCACATTTACTTCCCACCTTTTCCAAAGGAGGATCTGAGATGGTTTATAGATACTCACAAATTAGGATAAAGTAAAAAGCTACTAATGGCAGGCCACAAATTTGATTCTGAGCATCCAGGAGCCAAAGCAAATAATTTTAAGATTCACAGTTTCCTTACAATGAAAACCAAGTTCAGCTCAGAAGGGCCGCTTTACCTGGTATTGAGACCTAAGAGAAATCTTTATGAAAGAGTGCCAGACGAGGGCACGGTATTGCACATTATGCTAGAGTCTAGGAGATGGGAGGTCTGAATGCTACCTTTGGCTTTGCCACTAACCAGCAGTGCAAACGGCCCAAGTCAATCACTCTTAGGGCCTTTATTTCCAAATTTAACGGTCCTTTTTAAGTACCCACTATGTCCCTAGAATTACAAAAGCAAAGAAGAAGTTTGTGTCCTTAAGCGGCACAGATCCTGATGGGGAAGACAAGGAGGTAAGCTGCTTGTGTGAATACACGGCAGAAGAGCTATAACAGAGGTATGAACAGGGATGTGAATGGCCCATCTGACATCTTGTGACTTTTAGGTTAATCCAGGCACCAAATATCACCTTCTGTAAAATTCCACTATGTTTGTCAAAATCAATATCCTGGGTCAAGAAATATTAAAATTTTAATAGACTGAACTGACTGAAGTATCAGTGAAGTGACCATAACTGGGAACGGTAATTGCTTTACCTAGAACACTGAGGACACAGACACACACACACACACACACACACGACAGAAACGCCTGTCTGTCCTTGCTCACTTCTTTTATTTTTTAAAGATTTTATTTATTTGCTTTTTCCCCCAAAGCCCCAGTAGATAGTTGTATGTCATAGCTGCACATCCTTCTAGTTGCTGTATGTGGGACTCGGAAGCGGTGTGTTGGTGCGCGCCTGAGATCCGAACCTGGGCCGCCAGCAGCGGAGTGCGCGCACTTAACCGCTAAGCCACGGGCCGGCCCAGTCCTTGCTCACTTTTGTCATTACAACATGGGGTGTTTTGCAAAATCTATTCCATCAAAGAGTTGTCTTTTTTAATTGTATGCTTTGTTGGAAAACCAACTCCCTCTCTATTTCTTTCTTCCCCTATGTCCACTCGTGTTCTTCTCCTGCAAAATAGTCTGGCTAAGCTCTCCTGGAATCTCTACCTTAATGCCCCCATCTTCCACATTATTACTGCAAATCTCCCTTTGCTGTTTCACCCTCAAGTTTAAAATATTCACATTTATTTGGCACTTATTTTTCTTTGGTTTCTTGTACCCAGTCAATCAAATTTTACAACTTTTTTCTGAAGAGCCCTTTCTGATTTTTCACTCACCTCTGTTCTCAGTGACAACTCCCTACCTCCATTGGGGTGAACCCTCATTTGGGATCCTCTCATATCTTCCTCATGTGGTTCTCTGCTTCTGTTTCCCACACCCCTTTCTAATTATTCCCAGGCATCTTTACATTATTAGTGTCTACGGTGATTTAATTCTTAGAATTCCGTTAATAACTTTGCCATCTTCCAGAGTAAATGACTAATTTGGTCTTAACGGAAAAGTACCAAGACTCGAATCAGGGTTTTCCATCCAAGGAGTTTTATTTCACACAATCTCTCCTTTCACTGCTCTTCGTCTCTCAGGCACGAGACCTCTCGAGGGTCACTACGATCTTCTCTCTTAAGACTCAGAATCCCAGTTCTCCAGGAATCCTTCAATATTTCACTTTGTATTTTCTTAATACCATAATCCACCTGTATAAGCCTTTCTGCATTTCTCATCTACAAATTTATTTGTTTTGCTCTCCCACTAAGTTGTGAGTCCTGAGGATGGTGACCATGTCTGTAGCACACACTAATGCGAGTAGCTGACACTCCCCAGGTGACAGTTCTGTCCGAGCCCCTCCCTCCTCTGGCTCTGGCTAAGGGATCTGAACGCAAGCGGCCATATTCTTTTACGATCTTGTTTTTCTGATCACAGGATTGGCTAAGGGGCAGGCTTGTAAACTAGTCTGAGCCAATCACAATAGTCCCCTCCTTAGACCACAGCGATTGGTCCACTGAGGGACATGTGACCCACACGGGGCCAGAATCCAGTCTCACGAGCTGTGAAAAAAAGCCATTTTTTCCCCTTCTACGTAGGAGCTGTAGGAACGAAAGCCTGGACCTGCTGGTCGCTACATCTCCCAGCAGAGAAAAATGATCCGGGAGAACGGCCGGGAAGCAGACAGAGTATTCTTTGCTCATTCTTCTTCTTGCCATTCTGAGATTTAATTATTCAACTATTCATGCAATTCTGATAGCTATCCCAGTATCCTCCCAATAAATCTCCTCCCCTTTACTTGTTTCATCTCGTTTCAGTTAGGTTTCTGTTATTTGCAGCCAAGAGGGTCCTGATTCATATAATATTTAAACTATACCTTGAAATCCTTGTAGCATAGATCTGTACAATGATAACCCTGATATATGGCATGCCATATATATCATATTATCATATCTGGCCAATCATCTTAACCTAAAAAAGCTACAGAAGAAAATTTTTATTGCCAAAACTCTTTAGATTCTGTCCTGAAATTCTTCCTAATTTATTTACTCTCTACAGCCCTTTGGTTACAACACCTGAAAATCGTCGCAAGATAGAATTTATTTCATCTTCAAATAGGGAAAACTCCAACCTCCTGAAGGTACAGGGTCTTTTATTTGCTGATTATCCCTCAAAACAGTGATTTGTTTATTTTACATGACAAATGCGTACAGGATGCTTATTCTGAGCCAGGCCTTGTGCTGAAAATGTCACTCATTTGCTCCTCCCAACAATCCTCTGAAGCAGGTAAATTTTTATCTCTGTTTACAACCAGGAAACTGAAGCCCAGAGAGGTTGAGTGATTTGCCCTGGGTCACAGAGTGAGTGTGTAGTGGAGCTGGAATTAATTCTTCAACTTTATTATGCATCAGAACAACTGAAGTGTGTGTTAAAAATGCAGATTCCTGAGACCAACTAATTTAGAACCAGACCAAGAAAAGGTAAGACTACTCTTTAGATTTTTTTACATTTACCAAATATTCTTATCTCTCATCTGTGGCCTTTAGTGATCTGAAATCTGGTTGAGAATACATTTCATCTTTGATTTTGTAATAGAATAAGATTCTGCCACATGTGGATCTGATATTTAAATTACACTGACCTTGCTTCAATAAATAATACCAAATATATACCCTTCAGGCATTCATGACAGATCTTAATCTCGAACTGACTGCCACCCAGCTCACTGCAGAGGAATAGTGGAAACAGATATTTGAGGAAGACTTGACCAAAGAACACCTTTACTATTTAATCCTTTGGGGCTGCTCACTATCACTCAAACAACATAAATCCACACAAATCCACGTGCTTGGAGCTTGTTAGTTTGGTTCTCTGTGGAAATGCATTAGATCTCTCTTGATTAACCCCCATTCAATGCTCAGCTGACTGCAGTCTGGCTATTGCCTCCACCATGTTTCTAAAGCCGCTGATCCTGAGGTCACCAGCGGCCACCTGGAGACAGTATGATTATGAGGTTCAGGAGGTGTTCAGAGCCAGTCCAGCTCAGTCCAAATCCTGCTTCTGCCACCTCTTGGCTCCGGGACCTTGCTGAACCCCTCTGTGCTACTCACTGTTCTCATCTATAAAAATGGGGATCATTAGGGTACCTACATCCTGGGGAAATTGTGAGGAATGAGTGAGGTGATTAGAACAGTGCACACAGTAGGCATTCAATAAATGCTATTCACCAGAATATAAGCTCTATCAAGGGCAAGTTCAATGTTTGTTCATGACCATGTCCTTGGTGCCTGACATATAGTAGGTACTCACATGTAAATGGATTGAACTAATAATTCCCAAATCCAATGACATTTTCAGGTCTTTTGTCATTTGACCTTACTGTGACCCGTGATCAAACACTCATACAGAGTGAGCTCGTGCCAGGCACTGTTTTAAGCACTTTACAAATATTAACTCATTTAACCCTATAGCAATCCTATGAGATACGTACAATCATTGTGTGCATTTTATACATGATGAAAGTGAGGAACAGAGATGTTTAGTAATTTGCCCAAGCTCACACAGCTAGCAAATGGCAAAGCTAGGACTGGAACCTAGGCAGCCTGGTTTCAGAGTCTGTCCTTTAACCTGTGTTTGCCACTAGTCATTTCTTCCTCCTTGAAACTCTCTTCCATTGGCTTCCATGGAAACACCCTCTTTGAACCCATGAACGTCTATGGGTTCTTTTTTTTCTGCTGTCTCTGAAGCCGAGAAGACATTTCCCAGAACTCTGTCCAAGGCCAAGGCCTTTATTTACTTTACTCTCTCCCTGGTTGATGGCTTCGATTTCCACCATACTCTGATGAATCTCAAATCCATCTCTCTATCCCAGATATCCTTCCTAAGGCTCAACCTTCTGTGTTCAATTGCTCACTGGACCACAGTCACATTCAACATATACAAAATAATAAATGTATTCTTTTCCCCAACAAACAACATTTTTTTCCATTTAATTCTGGATCTTAGAAAGTGATACCACCACCCACCCGTCACTGAAGCCAGAAATCTAAGAATCGCCCATAACTCAGCTCTCTCCTTTTCTCTCCTTTTCTCGCACCCACGTCTATCGATTGTGGCTTCTAAACATTGCTGAATTCTCATAAGCATTTCCTTAGTTTTAATTCCCTTCCCCTGACTATGGCTTCCTAACTGGCTGTCCTGCCTCTAATCTGTGCTGCTTCAATCCATTTCCCTCATTGCTACTAGAGTTACTGAAAAAAAAATTCATGACATCACTGTCCTGATTAAAACATTTCATGATCCCCTTTTCTTAGAGAAGAATAGCTGAATTCCTTGACGTGAAATGCAAAGCCTTTCCTGATCTGGTCCTGACCCCTCTCTGGTTTCATGAGCTTCCCCTCTCGCATGTGAAAACCACTCGCTCTGGCAATCTTGAGCTCCTCGCCGGTCCTCTGGAGAGCGTTGTGCTCTCACAAAGTCTTGATTTTGCAGATTCTCTCTCTGAAATGCCCTCTCCCAGCTGTCTCCCTGATCACTCTTCCTACTCCCTCAAGAATCAGATCTTCAGAAAAGTATCAAATCAAAGGCACAACAGAAAAGAGGCAATCCCTTTGATTTTAGCTACCCTTCCACCATCCACCCATGTTCCCCGGCAAAATTATTTGTTCTACTGTATAAACTACTTATGTTTCTTTTAGTCTACTAATCACAATGAATATACATTTATTTAAACATATTATAAATCCATTTAAAAAATAAATTTACTTTAAATGAAGTCACATCTTTTTCCTTCAAATTTATTGTAGTCTTTATGTTAAAATAATAGGAATCAAGAAAAAAGCCCCACAATCTTGTCCCCGAATCAAATCAATATTTTATTTGTCCATCTTATATTTTGATCCTTATCCATGTGCAGATTCTGTTTCCTATATTGATAGTCACATGCTCCCTAGAATTTTATATTCCACCTCTTCTGTTGACAGGGTCACTCATGTTTTTCTAGTTTGCTTCTGTCTCACTTGTTTCTGACTTACCTTCTCTCCCTCTTGTCCTTTCCACTAGGGAACTAGTGACAACAATTTGGTGTGCATCTTTCCATGCCTTTCTCCTGTTTAATCAGTTGTATTTGGCGAGGGGGAAGGGAGGGTTCTGTCATCTGTTTTACAAAAATGAGAATACATAACACGTGTCTTTTCCTTTTGCTTTTCTCATTCAGCAATGCGTGGAAGTCTCTCCAGGCTAATAAACATAGTTCTAACCCATTTTTTCAGCTGCCTCATATCATAAGGGATGAAGATACCACCATTCCTGTGTTGAAGGGCATTCAGGTTGTTTCCAGTTCTTTGCCACTACACGCAGGGCTATAACAAGCAGCCTCAAATACACATATCCTTGTACACTAATGCTTTTGTTTCATGGGGTTTAGTCCTCCAAATGGGAATTGTTTATAGAATGTAGGTTGGAGCATGATTTATAAATAAATAAAAGCACACAGCATAGCGCCGTACATTCAGAGAAGTTCAGTAAATGATGATAATGAGGAGGATATTTGACTATGTGGTTACCTAGCAGCCTTTTGACGGGAAAAGATATGTTTCCCAGCAACTAGCAAGTATACATCATCAAATGAGAATTTGTAAGGAAAGTACAAAAGCCAGAACCTGGCACGTAGCAACTGAAATCACTGTTGCAAAGCCCCTTTCCTGTTGTACTTGCTAGGCCATCTTAGGCTGGTAGAGGACCAGGGCTATGTGAGCCCTCTGACTGGACACTGAGGCCCTCGCCTTATGGGCTAATCAAACTGCAATATGCTTTCAACAAACCTCAGCTTTGAAAGATCTCACCAATTGCCTCATCTTGAAGCTGGTGACTTCAGAGTTACGAAGGCGGCTATTGAAGGCAGTGTGTGCGTGAAAGAGCATTACATCAGGAGTCAGAACACTAATCCTTGGCTCTGCCAACGTGTCAGCACTGCGGTGCTTTGAGCAAGCCTCAGAATCCCCACATACAAAATAAAGCTAATAAGATGCTGCCTACTTTGCAGTATTGTAATGGGGAACAAACAGAGTAATGTAAATGAAAGCGCATTGCGAGAGCTATACATAGATTAGCATTGTTAATATTACCCTGACTCTTGAGTAGGCAGTGTGCTGTGTATGGGGGCAACTTTCCTGTTCTTTATATCGCCGGGAAAGAACATATTACCACTTAAAAGAAGATTGATTTTGTAGCAGTCACGAAGTGCACTCTGAAAGTACAGAACAATCAGTATAAAAATAACAGACTAGACGTCAGCCATTGACTCTTATCTACAGACATTCTTCAGTGGACTTCTGTAACAGTGAAAATATTTGCAAAGCTGCCTCGGTTTTTCGTGTTTCATAGATAAATGAGAATAAAATAAGAGAGGAGGATTTTTCTCTCCCCTTTCCCTGAAGTTTCTATTTTTAACTCCTATACAGTATCAGATGTAATATCCTGGTGTTCCTTCCCTAGTCCTGGCTCCTGCCCGTAAAATACACACATGCTACAGGAATCCAGCCACATGGAAGAGGCTTCCTGCCCAATTACAGTTATTTTTACTGGGACTAAAACATTGAGAAGTCGGTACCTCTATAGACAAATACTCCATATGCGTTATGGATGAATATGTCTATGGATGGAACAGCAGAAACCACCTAATAGACATGATGGATGGTTCAGGGCAGAAACGTGGCGCACCTCCAGTGTTCACTCTGCTAGGACAGAATGTTGGTGTAAGGAGTTCCAGAAATCTCAGTGCCAGTTAAGTTTGGCAGTTGGTTCCTTCCAGCTGTTCTTAAAGGTATTCTCTCTGCAGGGATTTAAAAGTGGCTCATAGTTATGGCCTACAATGTTTAAGTGTAGCTGTTTGTTTTGATTCTTCCCTTTGGAAAATAGAGAAAACGGGATGTTTATCTAGTAGGGAAGGGTTTATGAAGTTCTATAGAGTCTGATCTAAATGATCACAACTGTCAAGTGCTGGTAAAAACAGTGGGGGAAAAGTCATCACGTGTGAAGCATACAAGGAAATTAATTGATTATTATTATGAGTGTCTTACCTCTCAGCTGGTTGTGGTGCATCAGGTAGATAACCCCAGAGGAAGAGCGGCGGAGATTCCTTGGAGGGATTTCAAATTTCAGACTGTCTCAGGGTCTCTAGAAGTCCTCATTTTGGGGCTTGCTTATCCGGCTCTTAAGTGTGAATTTGTTGAAGAAAAAGGAGAAAGAGAAAACCTTTTGAGATTGAAGCTGCCTTTATTTAAAATCCTTTTTCAGTCTAAATCCTTTTTTCAAAAGGGAGATTTTTGCTGTTGATCATTGTACATTACTTTAAAGGATTAAATGTAGTAAAATTTAAAATGTATAGCAAGTAACATGGAAGGGCACTAAATGAAAATATTGGAACATACTCCATATTCTTCTCACTTTACCAAGACATGGGGGACAATGTAATTTTTTTTTTTACTCTCTTTTCTTTTAGAGAAAACTGAATGTACAAAATAAAAATAAATGACAGGAATGATTATACGCTTTACAGAAGGGCTCTTTGACTTTCAAAGGATCATATGGATTTTATGTAAAGAGCTGAGTTTCTTAACATATAGAAATCATACTGCATATTGTGCATATTTTATTGCATAGAAATCTTTTTTTCTTGAATTATCTAGGATAGGGGCAAACAGCCTATAAAATGAGTACCAAGTAAGCAACTTGAACTCACCCTGCACTATGCAGATCTTGACAAAGGCTACTTGAAAGATGGAATTGAATGTCAGCATTGCGCTTTGGGACATCACATGTACATAGTGAAAAAACTCTCACTATACTAGAAGTTTTAAACGTTTATGAACAAAATGGAAATTTTTGGTTGTTCAAAACCTCTTTCTTAATCTTAATACAAATGCATGTACTGCAATAGCTTTAGTCTCTGAAATTGTATAGATAGTAGTACTGAAAACTAATAAGATTATTTGTAACAAATGGCCATATTAATGTAAAATGTCAATAATAGAGGAAACTGGATGTGAACTCTCTGTATCTTCTCAATTTTTCTGTAAATCTAAAATAGTTCTTAAAAAATTAAAGTCTATTGAAAAAGAAACAACAAGGACAAAACTCCTTTTTATTTTATTCAATCTCCTTGTTCTAGCATTGTTTCCATTATCTGTAAGATGTAAGTATTCAGAGGTAAAACAAATATTAAAATATTCCAGTAATATTTTCCTTTGAAAATATCATATTACTTAACTATTTGAACCATTTCCAGATCTTAGTCCAGACTCCCATTTAATATTTGGTTTATTAGAACCTAACAAGAATAGTACCATATAGATTTTTATTTCCTCTGTAAGGCAAAAACACGTGGAATATTTCTTGCTCCCTATTATCTCTAATAAGTTGAAACCATATCAATTTTATTTACTTTAAAAATTTAAGATTTTAGATTTGAGTGAGATTTAATTTATATTTTATTATTTTCTAAAGCTAAGGACTAATAATAGCTGATCTTTGAAACTTTTATTATATATAAGATGCAATAAAAATGTGTATAGCTTTACAACAGCTGATAATGCGAAATTTTATCTTAACTTGAACTGGCTTTTTAAATATTATTTAAAAACTATTCATACTTATTACCTTAGTTTATTCTTTTAGCTCTTTTATACTTTAATATGGAAAAAAATTTTTTTACCCCATTGAAGACTGCAACATTCTAGTTGCTGTAATCTAAAACAGTGCTTAGAAATACTGATGCTTAGGGCTATTTCTGTGATTACTTTGATGACATTTTCTGAGTTTAATTTTTTCATTATGCAGCTATCTTTCAGAGACTAGCATATTGATTTTTATAATTAATATTCTGTGTACCTGAGACGGTATTTTTATTTTTCTATTTCTAGAGAATTGAACAGCATAACTGCTCTAAGTGATGTGCTGGTATGTTATCTTATAAATGCTCAAGGTACAGCTTCTAATGTTGAAAAATAGAAAAATAAATTGACCTTGATGAAGTGTGTCTTCTTTTGTCTGTTCCCAGGAAAGTTTATTTCAGGTATTTCTACTGCGGAAATGATTAGCGTTAACAGCCTTTCCCCTCCATTTTATTTTACAGGGTCTCTTCATCTTCCTGATATATGGGGTGTACTACACAGAGGTAAGTCTGCTTGGAGTATCTCAAGGCTGACAGAGTGAATGAGAGAAATGACAGGTTTCTTATCTTGATAACTGAGGCACAAAGTTGGCTTTTCATATGAGTGTCCCACTGCCCTTCATGCTTGGACTAGCTTATATGCATCCAGCTTACCATTAAACACCGACACCCTGAATAAAGGGACAGCCTCATTTCTCATAGGCATTGACTAATATTTTACGACTGCCTTAAGTTTTTGAATTTTCAGTCTTTCTTTTAACACTTAACCATACTTGACAGTATTAAAGTTTCACAGCTGGAGTGGCAGAATACTTATATGTAGTTGCATGGAGTTAGAAAAATACTAATATTTCTTATCTCAAAATGCTCATTAAATATTGTCTTTTAAGTTTTTGAGCAGGCTCAGAGAGGCCCATAAGAATTAGTTAATAACCCTTATGGTTTCAATTGTGAAATTTCTCAGAAAAGTCATTTATGATTTAATTATGAGAAGTTATTTAGCTAGAAATATTGTGAGAAAATGGACTTGTAATTTCATTAAGAAAATATACTATGTAAATAAATTATTGTCACAGTTCTAGTTCTTTTATGAAGAAATGTCTGATTTATAAATACTCTTTGTTAGGACAGTTGCTGGTTTAGATTTTTGCATGCTTAATAGGAAAGTGAGTGCCCTGTGTACATTAGGCATTGAATAAATATTTGTTTGATTTTTGTTGATCTAACTTTGATTTCAAGATTTTACTGTGGAATTTTCCCGTGAGAGAGAAACTGGTAATTCTGCTGCGTTTCTCAGGACGTATTCTACGCTGGGGGAGGGCACAGTGGGTCCTAGTAGAGATCTTAGAAGGGCCTGGTGGTCAGTTTCTCATAAACAACACAAGAGGCCAGGCAGCTATGTAACGTGGCAAACTGCCTTGTTAGCCAGCCTGAGCAGGTATGCGGGCATTTAAATACCATCTGATGATGATGAAGCCTGTCTGTGGGCGTGTTTTACAGGGCTGCCGCACCTGGATTACACGCGCTTTCCTTTTCCAGTAGCCTTCAGGTAGGTTGGCAGTAAGACAACTTTTTTTTTTTTTTTTTTTTTGCAACGGTACCTGTATTGCGGTTCCAAAGTAGGCTCTTCCTATAAATGCAAAGGACACGTGCCCATTATGACAGTGTTTCCAACCACCGAGGGATAACAGAAGCAATCCGTTTTAATAAATGTTGAGCATTTGAAGCTTCATGCTTTGAGGCAGAATGAAAAGAGCCCTCAGTGACCCACTTCTGGGTCTGGATTTTGACTCAATACCCAGACTGCATACTGTGAAAAGAAGCAAGCCCCACCCCCCAGGCCTCAGTTTCCCCATCTCTCCCTCCAGCCCCGAGCCACGCCGCAGCACTGCCCCGCGTGTCTCCACGCTCCGGGGATCCGCCTCCTGAGCGCCTGACCCACGTCCCCCTCCTTCGGCGCGGCCCATCAATCACGCCTCTCCGCCTCGGAAGCCTCTCTCCCGGGGGCTCCGAGGCCCCGCCCCTCGAGCCCGGGGCCGCCCCTCCGCCCAACCGCCCGGGTGATTGACAGGTGGGCCGGGCGGAAGCTGCGGCGCAGGCGCGTCGGCCCCGCCGAGCTCCCCTCCGGCCGGGCCGGGGAGTTCCCGGCAGGCCCCGCGCCGCGGCTGCGCAGTGCGGGGAAGGCTTTTAATTCCATTGTGGAGAGGACGGCGTTATTTTTATTAACCGGAGGCGGCGGCGGCGGCGGCGGCGGCGGCGGCGGTGGTACCGTAAGTGTGCCGGGCGGGGCGGGTCCGGGCGGGCCGGGGGCGCGGGGCCGCGCGCGCGGGGCGGGCGGGCGGCGGCGGGCGGGGGTCCGGCCGGGTCCCACGGCCTGCTCTCCCCTCTCCTCAGCCAGGCCTCGTCCGGGGCATGAAAGTCGGCGGCGGGCTCCTGAGCGGCGGCGGCGGCGGCAGCGGCTCCGGCCCCGGCGGGCGGGCCGAGATGGAGCCCTCCTTCCCCCCGGGCATGGTCCTGTTCAACCACCGGCTGCCCCCGGTCACCAGCTTCACCCGGCCCGCGGCGGCCGCCCCCCCCGCGCCGTGCGTGCTGCCCCCCGCGGCGCCGGCCGCCGAGCCTCCCCCGCCGGCCCCGGACATGACTTTCAAGAAGGAGCCGGCGGCGTCGGCGGCCTTCCCGGCGCAGAGGACCTCCTGGGGCTTCCTGCAGTCCCTGGTGAGCATCAAGCAGGAGAAGCCCGCCGAACCCGACGAGCCGCAGCCCCACCACCACCACTACGGGGGCCTCTTCGCCGGGGCCGAGGAGCGACCCCCGGGCCTGGGCGGCGGCGAGGGGGGCGGCCACGGCGTCATCCAGGACCTCAGTATTCTCCACCAGCACGCCCAGCAGCAGCAGCCTGCCCAGCACCCCCGCGACGTGCTGCTCGGCGGCGGCAGCAGGACTGATGACCACCCCGGCACCGAGGAGCCAAAGCAGGACACTCACGTCAAGAAGGCGAAGAGGCCAAAGCCGGAATCTCAGGGAATCAAAGCCAAGAGGAAGCCCAGCGCATCTTCCAGACCTTCTCTGGTCGGAGACGGAGAAGGCGCCATCCTCTCCCCGAGTCAGAAACCTCATATCTGCGATCACTGTAGCGCTGCTTTCAGAAGCTCCTATCACCTGCGGAGGCACGTCCTCATCCACACGGGAGAGAGGCCCTTCCAGTGCAGCCAGTGCAGCATGGGCTTCATTCAGAAATACCTGCTGCAGAGACACGAGAAGATCCACAGTCGGGAGAAGCCATTCGGATGCGATCAGTGCAGCATGAAATTCATCCAGAAGTACCACATGGAGAGACACAAGAGGACGCACAGTGGAGAAAAGCCATACAAGTGTGACACTTGCCAGCAGTATTTCTCAAGGACGGATAGGCTGTTGAAGCACAGGCGCACGTGTGGTGAAGCCATAGCGAAAGGAGCCGCCAGTGCAGAACCTGGGTCATCAAACCATAACAACATGGGTAATCTGGCTGTGTTGTCTCAGGGAAATACAAGTTCTTCAAGGAGGAAAACGAAGTCAAAAAGCATAGCTGTTGAAAATAAGGAACACAAGACTGGTAAAACAAATGAATCACCAATTTCCAATAATATCAACATGCAGAGCTACTCCGTAGAAATGCCTACTGCGTCTTCCAGCGGAGGCATAATTGGCACTGGGATAGATGAATTGCAGAAAAGGGTGCCAAAACTGATCTTTAAGAAAGGAAGCAGAAAGAGTACAGATAAAAGCTACCTTAATTTTGTGTCACCATTGCCAGACATAGTTGGACAGAAGTCCTTGTCTGGGAAACCAAGTGGCTCACTTGGCATAGTATCGAATAATAGTGTGGAGACCATTAGTCTTCTCCAAAGTACAAGTGGAAAACAAGGTCAAATAAGTAGTAATTATGATGACGCCATGCAGTTTTCAAAGAAAAGAAGATATTTACCAACTGCCAGCAGCAACAGTGCCTTTTCCATAAATGTGGGACACATGGTCTCCCAGCAGTCCGTCATTCAGTCTGCAGGTGTCAGTGTTTTGGACAATGAGGCCCCATTGTCACTTATTGACTCCTCAGCTCTAAATGCTGAAATTAAGTCTTGTCATGACAAGTCTGGAATTCCTGATGAGGTTTTACAAAGTATTTTGGATCAATACTCCAACAAATCAGAAAGCCAGAAAGAAGATCCTTTCAACATAACGGAACCACGAGTGGATTTACACACCTCAGGAGAACACTCAGAACTGGTTCAAGAGGAAAATTTGAGCCCGGGCACCCAAACGCCTTCAAATGATAAGGCGACCATGTTGCAAGAATACTCCAAATACCTCCAACAGGCTTTTGAAAAATCCACTAATGCAGGTTTTACTCTTGGACACGGTTTCCAGTTTGTCAGTTTGTCCTCACCTCTCCACAACCACACTTTATTTCCAGAAAAACAGATATACACTACATCTCCTTTGGAGTGTGGTTTCGGCCAATCTGTTACCTCAGTGTTGCCATCTTCATTGCCAAAGCCTCCTTTTGGGATGTTGTTTGGATCTCAGCCAGGTCTTTATTTATCTGCTTTGGATGCTACACATCAGCAGTTGACACCTTCCCAGGAGCTGGATGATCTGATAGAGTCTCAGAAGAATTTAGAGACTTCGTCAGCCTTCCAGTCCTCATCTCAGAAATTGACTAGCCAGAAGGAACAACAGAAAAACTTAGAGTCCTCAACAAGCTTTCAGATTCCATCTCAGGAGTTAGCTAGCCAGATAGATCCTCAGAAAGACATAGAGCCTAGAACAACATACCAGATTGAGAACTTTGCACAGGCATTTGGTTCTCAGTTTAAGTCGGGCAGCAGGGTGCCAATGACCTTTATCACTAACTCTAATGGAGAAGTGGACCATAGAGTAAGGACTTCAGTGTCAGATTTCTCAGGGTATACAAATATGATGTCTGATGTAAGTGAGCCATGTAGTACAAGAGTAAAGACACCCACCAGCCAGAGTTACAGGTAAGGTCCCAAAAGTGATCAGGCTGGAGGTCTTCTAATGTAATTTTGTTTTATTTTGAGAACACTGCCATTGGAATGTTTCTACACGATCCTATTAAGAATAATGTAATGCCCTTTCAATGCAACTTTTCATATTTAGTTTATTTTGTTAGCGTGATTTTAGCTCTGTTTGTATTATGATTTTTAATCAAAATCAATAGATTAAAAATAGTTTGACATTCAAAGTGACAACGTTTAGCAATCAAATTTACGTGTATAGATCGTCAGGGAATAGCCCAAAAGTTAAATGCAAAAAAAAAAACAAAACAAAAAAACCCTACAAAAAAACAAAACAAAGAAAACACACAAAAAAAACTTTGTTGCTAGGATTAAGGTTATTCTAATTGCTTTACTCTCAGGAAAGTGTAATAACGCATGGGAATTCTGTACGTTATCGCTGTAATGGAATATCCAATTTACAGATAGTATGATATACATTTCATCATTTAAGTAAGGGATCGAAAACATTTCAAATTGCTGTCTCCACCTGGGCTGATCCAAAATTCTGAGATGTTGGCTACCTATATTTTGTTGCAGCTTTTAAGTGTACTCTGAACTTCCAGACCAATTCATTCCAGCCTGGTAGAACAAATGTTCTTGGATCTTTGATCAAAGCCTGGAATGATAGCTTTAATAAAAGAAGAAGAAGAAAAAAGCACCCTCTCCTTGTCCCAACTGTAACAAGGCTGTACTTCCATTAAGATCTGCTGACATCTAGCATAGTGTTGAAACCCAAGTGGTTGGTTGGTTTCAGTATTGGAACCCAGGTTGGAATTACATGATTCTTTGAAATTTGGGGTATGTGGTATTTATTATACATGGCCTAAAAACATTGTTCTCTTGTCTGTGCTTTTACATATCGCCCACACTTCTGCTTTTTTTTGTTCTTATTCTTAACCTGTCCTCTTTCTTCGAGTTTTGGGCCTTCCTTGTTCCCTCTTCTCCATATCTTGACAGTTTCAATTTTAGAATGATTTACATTCCAGTAGATAATTCATTATGCATTTTATATGCCTTATGGCATCGAAATACTAAACAATAGGATAAACATCCCCTCTACCTTTTTTAAAAACAAAACTCATACATATTTCCATGTATAATAAAACCCCACGTACTCAGAGCTATAGATATTAATAAGGTGGTAATTCCAACTGCTGACATAGCTAGTGTGAGGGATCAGAGTGTGTCTGTATTTAGTAATGACATCAGAACCTCTTTGTGAAATGGCAGCCTTTAATGTACATTTTAAAAGGGTGCATTAGTCAGTATTGTACAGGGGTCTTGTAAAGTCATCAAAACTTGCTATGAACGCTAATTGCCGTTTGAAGCTACTGGTAGACAGTGGCTCTGCTCTAAACCACTTTTTAGCAATTGTATTTTTTTCCTGATTATATTTTTTAATGTACTTTGATGTTTATGCTGATGAGTTTTTTATGTACTTTTGGTGATGTTTCAGTCTTATGTACTCTTCTGACGTCAGAAAAGTACCACTGGTTGTTTGCAGTCTTATTGTGTAATCAGCCTACCACAGGCTTCCATGTATAATAAAGTAATTAATATTGTGCAAGTGTAAAACACTTCTGTTATGAAAGCAGTGTTTGGAAAATAAGAAATTATTAAAAATGGTTACAAAATACTAGTTAATTTCCTCTCCCCGCTTTCCCCCCTTAAGTCTGCTATACTAGCTGAAGGGTCACCTATTTGTCATTGCAGGATTCTTAGAAAATGTGTTTAATCCTCCTAAATACATTCAGTACTAAAAAGTCTGTATTTCTTACTTTGGTAAGTCCGGTAAGTTCTGTTTGGTACAGAGTACAAGCTGTAATCAAAGGATGAAGAGGACCTTTACCACTGTATCTCTTCAGCTGTATGATTTTTCTCCAGTGTTTTGTTTTCTACAGGTTTTGAATTTCTTTAACTTTTATTGTGTGTACTGAATACTGCATATGTATTATTCTGATTGTTTGCTCTAGTTTACTACCAATAAAAGACCTGTTAATCACAAAATTGAAGAAAGGAGGTATCACTTAATATCCAGTCACATTTTACAGATTTTTCTATTAACTACATTTCATAAACTATTCACATCAGTGGTATAACCTGCAGTTTAGGGACTTGTATTTTTATTGTATTTTTTTTTAACTTAAGTATTTCATGTTTCTAGGTTTATTTTATTTGAAAATTGGTTGAATATTTGTGTTTGAGGCACATTATATCAAGGAATAGAAATTTAATATGTAAATTAGAACATGTTTTATTGAAATTGGGTTAGCCATCCTAAATGTTATTCCAGAGAGATTATTTCTTGAGGCTTCATTTTAAATCAGATTCCAGTGTCTTTTGGTTCTAGGTGCATCCTCTTTGCCTCAAAAAGATTGTAATAAAATAACAGTATGCCACAAATAAAAATGGTCTTGAGCATTTTTAGTAGGGAAGAAGTATTGTCAAATTGTAGTTAATGTTAAAAAAGGTTAGAAGTATAGATATTAGGAGGAAAGAGCTAAGACTTGTAAATACTGAAGATGCAGAGAACATGTTTGAAATTTATTAAATATGTTAACTTTTAAAGATGAAGGAGAAAAAATTGTAGATGGCTGTGTAAAATCATGAGAAAACTGCTTTGAAATTTAGTGGCTACAAATGTTGAGGAATTAGGAGTAAAAATATTAAAGGGTAGAACAGGCCCCTTTGCTTTTTTTCATATATGATACTATTGTAGGGAAATGATAAATTATTTATATTAGGCTTAACGTGGATTTCTCTGTGGACAAATGCCTACTTGTGGGCCCATATGATCAGGAAAACTAAATTAGTTTTTTCTTTGCCAAGGTTATTCCCTGGCAAAGGGAATAACCCTTTGGTCATTTTGGTCGTTTGGTTATTTGATCATTTTCTTTAACAAGTGCTGAGCAGAATCTCACCGATTCTGTGTTGAAACCCAACTCGAGCTTTGCACAGATGACTTGATTCTCTGTTCTAGATTAACCCTGTCATTTTTTTTTTACACACCCACTCCTTTTTTTCCCTTCTGTAGAATGTCTATACCTAAATATGATCATTTTAAGATTAAGGTTTTTACTTTGAAGGTGTTCAAGTATGAAGTAGGAAACTGGAAACTGCATTACATTTCTGTTGTGCTGCTGTCAATTCGGGGTAAGGACCATCATAATTTAGCAGTTGCTGGTCAATAATTTGTGAGGTAATTCATTAATGAGAAGAGGAAAATGTGAAAAAAATCTGTACTTAAAATCTTTAATGTTTTTTGAAAATTGCAAACAGTAATACAAATATTTCTACCTCAAATTTAGTTTTTTGTATTAGATTGACCAGATGAGAGAGGCAAACTTTTCGTTCATTCCTGGTGTCTGGCGTTTTGTAGTTATTTGCCGTTAGTAGCATTTAGACCTGAACTGGGTGACAGTTTGAGCAATGTGACCTCTCGAGGACACACATAATCCTTAGCTTCCAGATTCATAGGTTCTTGTTAAACTGAAGAACTTCCCTCAAAAGAAATTAGCTTCTGAACTTCAAAGTCATAGTTTTAGGGTAAACTACATCCGAAGACTGTCATTTTTCTGAGTTTTATGGTCTTCGGGTCTTCTTTGATACTTAGTGACAGGATCTCATTTTAAAAATGTGATGCAAGACTCCTTTATTAGTGCTCTGATAGGATCCGTGTCTCATGCTACATGAGGTTATGTCAGCAATGGTCCATGCACACTTCTGTTATGGGATCTCTCCTGGTGCTCAAGAGAAGAGAGCTGTGGTGGTGTGCCAGTCTGCTCGTACCCTCTGTGAGATAATGAAGTGTTCCTGATAGATTTTGAGGAAAAATGTTGTGTTCCGGTTGTTACATTTTTCATGTCCTTGTAATTTATTAGTTAAAATGAACATGAGCATGAAGATAGCATCTGGGAATTCTGTCTTACCCTGGATCAAAAAAATCTAAAAAAAATCCTCTGTGAGATTATAGTTAGTTTTAAAAGAGATTACCACCATAAAGAGGTCTTACACTTAAAATTCTGCTTTCTTTGTACCTGTATTGCTTTTAAAAAAGTGTTGACTGTGTGTGACTAACTTAAGTAGATTTTATTTAAATTCTTGATGAACTTTTGGCTCTAGTGAAGAACTGCATAGCATTTTTATGGTCCCAGACTCTGGGCAGCTGATCATAGAATTGGTATCTCCCTACTCCCATACATTAACAGGTATATATTTGCACCTGAAAATTTACAAGCCACTCTATATGCTCATGAGAATCCTTCCCCAGTAAAAAATTCTTAACCTATGGACCCCAGGTTAAGAATCCCTGCCTTAGAAGACTGCCTAAATATTGAACTTTTGTTGTACAAATGAATTAGGCAATACCTAAACTAGAAAAGCATCAACTATTAGGGTATTTTAAAATTTCTTTATCTGCAATTTAATTAGCATTTATGGAATATGTTTAGGTTACATAAACCCATAGAGTTTTATGGTAAGCTGGTTAAATAGCGAGTTGAATAGAGTTTAGAATTCTTTGCAGTTTCTTATCTGATAAGTACCGTAGAGATGCTAGACTTGACAGTAGTTTTTCAGTATTTTCCTCGAACAAAGAAATGTGTGAACAGTGTATAATAACTACGGTCAACCACTATAGTTCTTTGGTTGCACAGAAGTAGCTTCCCACATAAGTATATTGGCAAAAATGAAAGCCCACAACCAACCCACACCTTTTTACCTGGAAGGAATAATGCTGAGTTCTTAATAATGTGAAGACTATACTTCGTACAGCCAGAGTGTGACTAGCTAGGTTGAAACATACTGTGCAAGATAAGCCTTGTAAAGCATGTTGTATGTTGAAATAGGTATCTCTCGGGAAATGTAGACAAATAGCTGGAGGAAAATGTAATGATTTGGACCTTATACTCCAAAGGGGAAAATTTGTTCCCTTTGTTTGTAGGGAATAAAAGAAGAATGGGCAGAGGTTGTTGTTAAGGGAGGTAAAGGATATCTTAGAATGGAGAAGAAAAGGAACAGGTTTTGAAGGAAAATAGGAAATACAAATTGACTCCAATATTGACAGGAGTCCCTGGAGAATGGAAGTAACTAGAGGAGTAAAGGATATCTTTGATTGGAAAACTGTGTTCTTGTTTTGTCATTTTTTCAGTTCAGACTTTTTCTGGTGTTTTGGTTTGACGGGAACTTTAGTCCTATTGTGGAACAATTAATAAATAACTCTTACCAGACAACTGTGGTGAACTTCTGTTTACATTCCCAATCGAGGAAGAAGATGGCTAATCTTTTTGTTTATATATTAAATCTTTACTTCAGTAACTCATAAAATCACACAGCTTCCATTGGTTGGTGAGAATTTCAGATAACTTTTCTTACCAAAACAATTGCAGTCAAAATTACTGTCATATGTGATTAAGTGACTATGCACAGATTCAGACAAAAGCCACATCCCCAACCCACGAAAAAAAATTTACAAGTACAGTGTAAAATGGCATATTGTGTTACGACAAAGGAAAAGTGTGAGTGATTGTAAAACGTTGGAAACTCCCTAATTAATAATTATTTTTTAAGTTTTGCTTTGGAAAGGGTTGTTTAATTTTAACTTGTGACTGGCTTTAAATAAGAATATTCTGCTTTAAATAAGAATATTAATAAACAATATTCTGCTTTCAATAAGAATATTGTTTTATAAGCATTATCTATTGGAAAGTTAAAGTTTGAGTTGGGAGCTAAAGTTTTAATCTTGAGTTTTGGGATATATCCAGCTTTTTAAGTCCGGAAGGACATTTTTAGATTAATTTTTTAAGAGTGGATTGCAAAATTGAATGACAAGATCAGCAACATAACAGTTTTATGTTTGGTTGTGTATAAACGAGGCTCTTCCTACGAGGAAGCCAAGTGCAAGCATGTGAAAGAGAGTTCCTTCTTTCTGGAGGAGAATGGGAACTGTCAATGGGTATCATTGTGGGTCTCCGTGAATAGACAACCCATGACCTTCATCAGTTCAGCGGTAGAACTGGAAACATCCTTTTTGAGGCTGCAGTTTCTTACTTGGTGGCCCCAAACAGCAGAAGTGCTTAGTAGAGATTAGAAAGCAGACCAGGATGAGACCTGGAGTTTTCATCTTGCAAATGGATAAGGTAGAGGAATGGAAATTATTATGAAAATGTTTGTATTTGATAGACCCCATGTGTAAATTTTACCCAGTCATAAGCACAGCATTAGAAAACTGAGCGAGGTTCATAGCACTGCGTAAGTGCATCGTAAACATTTTTAAAAATTGATCTTGTGCTACTTTCCACTTTTGTTATAAGTAGCCTTTCAAAGAACACCTTAAAATTGTTTTAATGTTGTTAGGGATCGTGTTTGTAAGGTAAGTCACTGTGGAATTTTACTCCTTTGGATTTGGGAGACAATGCTGCAGAAGTTCCAAACTTTTGATTTTTTCTTTTTATGAAATCCATGATATCGTAGATGTTTCTGTACTCAGTCATATTCAAAATAGTTAGCTGTGTATTTTTTGTGAGTGTTTATGTCAGTAATTTAGCTGATCTGTTAAAGGTTTAGTTTAGAAAATCTGCAAGAGTAATCTGAAACCATTACTCTAACTTTTTAAATTGCCTCATTTTTACTAAGGAAAAATTTAGATGATGACTAGACTTAACGTAGTTTGTTCAGGATTTATTTGAATATAAAAACCTATGAATGTGGCTCTTAGTGTAGAAAACAAAGTATTAAAGCTGTTGTGACAGCTTTGTGTTTGAAAGGGAAGGAAGGACCATTGTGTAAGGGTAGAGTGAGAAGGTTCTAAGGAGGTTGCTGTTAATGGACTTATTTACAGGGTCACGTAGTTACAAGGCCGTCCAGAGTTGAATTAGATGCGTTTGGAGGACTGGTCATGTCTCGGTGAACTGACAGCGTTCCTGCTGGGGAATCCTAGGAGTGTACTGTGAAGGCAAAATTCAAATGCAACTTGGGGAGATTTCTAGGGAAGACTGGTAGAATGAATAGAAAATGACGGTTTTTCATTTTATTCACTCTTTGATTTTATTAAACTTCTAAAACAAATTGATGTTTGGCAAAGAGAGAAAAGCAATATTAATGAATGATATAATGGTATTTTTGCTGATAATGCTAGTGTGTGTGACCTACAAAAGGAGAGAAGGTGGTACTACCTAGGAAAAGATGGGAGAAAAAGGAGTGCCTTGCATAATAGTATATTTCTAATAAGTACATTTAAATTTTCTCTCTTGAAACTGTTGAGATTTTGAATTACTGTCATTGAGTATGGGTCAACATCTTAATTTGGAAAAAACAATACTATCACAACTAATTTGTAATAAAGGATAAAAGAACATTTTCATTCTCAGTTAAATATTAAGTAGTAAAGAATTATAACAGGAAACATCTTTTTTGCTTTTAAATCCTGTCAATTCATCTATGTATGTAATTGAAATCTTAGACAACATGCAAGTAAAATTTTTTAGAATTAGATGTATAGTTATGAAATAATTTCAAGGCTTCCATTATATGGCATTTAATGATGGAAATCATTTTTCTGATTTCCAAACCCAAAATAAATAATATGCATTTTATAATTTCATAAGAAATGATCACTCTGGATTATATTCAGTCATTCACCAACTGAACCAGTACTCCATCTGGAACTGAAATACAAAAACATTTTGAACAGTCTGAAAGTACTGTTTGTTAAAAATGTTCAGTACTGAAATATCAGTTGGAATTTTGGCAGCTGAATGTGAGAGCAGAAATTCAAAATATTTGTAGAATTGCCTTTCATATTTCAGTGATTTTGTTTACAAACCATGTATAAATAATTATTTAGATGATAAAATTTATTCTCACTACCTCCCTCCCCCCGTGTACTTGCTTTGTAATAAAATATTTAGAATACAAATTACTGGGGCTGAATATATAAAAAAAGAATTATATTTTCAGATGGAATACTAGCAAGAGCAGATGGTGGGGACATTGCTCAGCAATAAATAAGGTTAATGTGTTTAGAGCTATTAAGATTGTGAAGAGAAGGGAAAGAAGTTTAGCCTATCAATAGGAAGCAAACCACTGCCTGAACCTGACTTGACTTGGGTTTTGAAAAAGCTTATTTCTGATAAACATGCCAAAAAATTGAGCTTCACAGAACAGATATTATTTTTGAAATTCTTGTTCATATAAGGTTTAAGGTATACCCAGTTTCTCCCTGTGTTTTGAGAATAGCCCCTTCATATCTTTTAGAAGGCTTTCAAGTTAAGTGTTGGACATCAGCAGTTGTTCGGGTTTATCATAAAATGTAAGTCAAAGATCTTTTTTTGAGGAAAACTGAAATTTTCATTTGGTAAAATTACAGTGTATTTCTAGAAATATCTGTTGAAAGGTGAAAATTCAATACTTTAAAGATATTGAGTAAGAATTTACATTGTGAACATGTGAAATGAATTATCCCTTAAAAAATGATCACTGTAGTGCGTTTGAATAGAAGAGGACAAAGAATCAGAAACTTAGTTTATACTTTGGAAAGTGATGTCTTTAAAATTCTGTTATTCCTTTCTGCCATCTGTTCTGTGAAACCATCAGTTAGCTGAAACCTATTAACTTACTAATTTATAAATGAATTTAAGTTTTAGTTGTTTTTTTCTTTTATAAATAAAGCATTCCTTGATTTTAAATTAGGAATAGAAAAGAGATGTTTTGATAATTTTATAGTTGCAATTTGCTAATTTGATTTAAAACTGCCTTTTGTAATAAAAATAAATTGAGCATTTTACTTTTACCAGAGGCTCTCATAAGTAAACATAATTTTTAAGTTGGAAATGATGATGCTCAGTGCTCCTCTTGATTTTGGTCCCAGTTATGTTATTGTCCAGATTGAAACTGGAGGCACAACTGCCTGGTCTTGAACTTGGAATGTATTCCCTCCTCCATTTAGCTACTTTTTTTTTTTTTTTTCTGAGGAAGTTCAGCCCTGAGGTAACATCCATGCCAATCCTCCTCTTTTTGCTGAGGAATAGGCTCTGAGCTAACATCTATTGCCAGTCTTCCTCCTTTTTTCCCCTAAAGCCCCAGCAGATAGTTGTATGTCATAGTTGCACATCCTTCTAGTTGCTGTATGTGGGACGCGGCCTCAGCATGGCCGGACAAGCGGTGCACGCCCGGGACCCGAACCTGGGTCCTGCCAGCAGCAGAGCACGAGAACTTAACAGCTAAGCCACGGGGCCGGCCCATTTAGCTACTTTTAATCTTGCAATTTTCAACTGCTCATAATCTACCAACTACTGAATTCAGAGATTGTGTATGTGCTGTATTAAGCGTTAAGTAATGTTATAGCAGAATGATTGTAGAAAAGAAAGCTTTTGCTAATCTATTATTTTTTTTTTTTTTTAAAGATTTTATTTATTTTATTTTTTCCCCCCAAAGCCCCAGTGGATAGTTGTATGTCGTAGCTGCACATCCTTCTAGTTGCTGTATGCGGGACTCGGCCTCAGGATGAACGGAGAAGTGGTGCCTCGATGCGCACCCGGGATCCGAACCCGGGCCACCAGCATCGCAGCGCGCGCACTTAACCACCAAGCCACAGGGCTGGCCCAGCTAATCTATTATTAAAATCAGATACATTAGTCATTAGTATTTTGTATTACTTAAATGGCAATCAGAAATTAAGTTAATATATTTTTAAATATTAAACATTCCAGTATATTACTTCCCAAATAAGACCAAAATGTATATAAGTGATGACTGCATTATGGAAAAGATGCCATTTAAATATAAAAGATTATTTGGGACTGGGGTTTGCAGACTCTTCATTCTGTGAAGTATTCCATGTGTCTTACCAGCCTGAGAAGCTGAGAGGAAGGCAGCACAGAGAAGTATGGCAGGTCCTTTTCGTTAGCAAATAACTCATCTAGTTTGTCTTCTGCAGCCCTGATTCTCATCTCAGTGCAAAGCTGTTTTAGATCCTGCCCAGATGCACTCTCTGATTGTCTAGGGCCTGGCTATGCAAAGTGGACCAGCAACGTTGACGTCATCTAGGAGCAGGTTAGACTTCAGAGTCTCAGCGCCCAGGCCTACTGAAGCAGAGTCTGCATTTTAGCAAGAGCCTCCAGGAACATGACAGTTGAGGAGCACTGTCCTAAAACTTTCCCCTCTGCTCCAGCACTTTCTCCTGAGCTTTCCTGTCTCATCTCTAATCAAAATCCATCCGAGTCCCACACGTCCTTAATTCAGATTTCACTGTTTAGTTTTTGTTTTTTTCTTTTTTGTTCACTTTTCTTATTATTGAGATTTAATTGACATATGACATTGTATTAGTTATAGGTGTACAACATAATGATTCGATAGATGTATATATTGTGAAATGATCACCACAATAAGTTTAGTTAACACTCATCACCACACATAGTCACAATCGCTGGTTTAGTTTTTTAAAATCAATCCACTGTGCAAAATCTGGGTGCCCATTATGTGCCAGGCACTATTATAGGTGATAGAGATGAAAAGAGAACAGAATTAAGTGTCTTTAAATTCCAGTGGAGGAGCTGGGTGGACAAATACATCATGTGATGTGGGGTAGGGTAAGTGCTAGGATGAGGCATAGGGGACCAGAGAGAGTGAGGGAGGTGTGTGCTCCTTCAGGGGGCGGTCCTGGCAGGGTAACACTGGAGCAGACGCCAAAGGAGGGAGGAAAGAGACTCTGGGGAAAGAGACTTGAGGGTGCTGATAACCACCATGAATATAAAAGAAATCATTGACGGTAATTACACTCCTGTGTTGTAGTCTACATGTCACTTGTGTGCTGGAGGTGGGAGTATTTTCATATCACTGGTGAAGAGCAGAGACCCAGGGAGGGAAGTGACCTGCCACCTCCTGATGTTACACCGTGGGTGGAATGGTGAAACCCCTTCATGGTTCTAAATCTTGTGGGTTTGTTCTGTTTTTAACTCTACTACTCTGCCTTCTTTCTTCAGAGGTCCTGTGGCCTCTGAAGATCCATGGAAAGATGGAAAGATCCATATAAAAAGATTTATACTTAGACCTAATTTAAAATCTTCGCTCTGGCACTGAACAGAAGTAAAGTTTCTTTGTCTTCCTGAACCTGCATTTCCCCATCTGTAAGGTGGTGCAGGTAGCACCCACCCCATGGGGCTAGGGCTCCTAACAGTGGTCCGAGGTGTTAACAATGATGGTTAGGTTAGTATGTAACCGGTCCAGAGGATGCATGTGCACTTCAACAACAGTCTCATGGAGCTAGAGACACCAGAGGAACGACTAAACCAGTGGTTCTCAACCTGGAGCAGTTGGGGCCCCCAAGGGATAGTAGGCAATATCTGGAGACATTTTTGGTTGTCACAACTTGGAGTCATGTTGTGTGCTACTGGTGTCTAATAGGAAGAGACTATGGATGTTGCTCAACATCCTACAATGCCCAGGACAGCCCCCCACAACAAAGAATTATCCAGCCCAGAATGTCAGTAGTGCTGAGGTAGAGAAACTCTGCTCTAAAGGGTGCGCCATGGGCCGGCCCTGTGGCTTGGTGGTTGAGTGCGTGCGCTGCGATGCTGGCGGCCCGGGTTCGGATCCCGGGTGCGCATCGAGGCACCACTTCTCTGTCCATCCTGAGGCCGAGTCCCACATACAGCAACTAGAAGGGTGTGCAGCTGTGACATACAACTATCTACTGGGGCTTTGGGGGCAAAAAAATAAATAAAATCTTTAAAGGGTGTGCCATGGTGTGCCACTACTGGGATAGTTTGGGAACAGAGGAGGAGACCAGGAATGCTTAGATAACCTGACCAATTACTACTTAAGAAATGAATACAGGGCTCAAGTGTGATTAAAGATGGGGCAATTTTTAGTGAGAAGCTTTCCTAGAAAAATTCCTTAGGCCTACCTGATTAAATTACTTAATTTTTAAGCTTGCTTTTAAGCAAATTACCCTTTTATTTCTGATCATTGTATCTGACAACTATATTGGTTAATTGAAGGAACTTATTGCTTCTTAAATTCTAAATTAAAATCACTGATGGAATATTGAGGCATTTGCAGGCTTTCCTCAAAGCTCTAATAATTCTGGTATATTCTGGGAAGTTTCTGGCTCACTAATTATGATGATAGATTTAGGATTATTATGTGGTATTTAGAGTTTGAGATCAGCCTAATTAATGAGAATACATCTATTTGTGGCTAACTAAAATTCCCTGTTTATATTAATTGTATGTTTATAGTTAACATTTAAAAAATAAATCAGTCAAGGAAGAGGTACCTAATCCCTCTTTTATTCCAAGACCTCCTTTCTTCTCTTTAAAAAAGAAATCTCCTCCTTTTGTATGCATTATCTGAGTAATACCTTTATGGGCACGCAGCTGTGGCAGGGGGTTGAGGAGCAATTACAGCTTCAGGTCAGTGGCAGCTACAGATCCAGCCGAGGAGGGAGGAGGCATGTTGTCAGGAGGAGCGGTTTATATGTGACCTGAAACTCTAGTCCATCGGTCGGAATGTCTGATCTTGGAGCTGCATAAACCAAAAGAACCCGCTGATGGTTGTGTGCCCTGTAACACTGGGGTAGAATGTACTAGTAGACAGTGTACAGCCTCTGGGTTGAAGAACCCAGGGTTGCTCATGAAAGCTCTACAGGCTGCTTGTGGCGGTTGGATACGATCATTTATTGAACATCTACTTTGTGCCAGAGACTTGGCAAACTTTGCCCCATTTAATTCTCCCTACAAGCCTGAAAGGCAGGATAATACTAGTCTCATTTCACAGATGAACGAATTGGGTTAGGACACTTCCAGCAGAGAAACACCGGAAATGGTGGAGCAGGAATGCAAACGTAGACTTACCTTTAGATCCCTGATGCTTTCCACCCCTCACTGTCAGCCTGGCACCAAGTTCGAGCATAATGGGATAGAAAGAGCCCAAGCCTGTGGGTCCAGAGGCTGATTCGTGGAGCAGTCTGGCTCCAGAGCTTGTAAGCCACGTGACTCAAGGAAGACTGCTAAACCTTTCTAGATCCCTTCCCCTAGATATCAGAGTCCTGGCCTGCCTGGGTCTCAGGACTGCTGTGACCATCACAACAGAGAACAGGAAACTGCTCTGGGGTAGGTGAGGTCTGTGCCCCAAGAAATCCTAACCTGCCCGAGTGACGTAAAAGAGGTTGACGGGCAGAACTGGGCCGACTGAATGTCTAGGAGTGAAGGGTTTCTATTTTTACTCATTCTTTTTTACAGAATCTTCCCGTGTCCTATTTGTGATGCCCCAGTCAGGCTGTGTTGATGCTGTTGGGCTCAGCTGTTTGTCTGCAGTTTTCAATGTGTATAGTTTCTAGTGCTAATATTTGGAATTTGCACACTGGGGAAGTTTGAGGAAAGCAAATTTTATATCATGAGAAAGTAGATTATTTTCTATCTCTACGATGTTCAGATTATTTTTGAAGTTTCCATTGGAAAGATGAACATAAAGGAAATTTAGTATAAATATTACCACCTTCCTCATTTTGTTTCCCTAAAATGTAACAATTTATAGAAACACTTGACTCTTGTTATCCTGTCATAGCATTTTGCTTAATAAATATTAAGTAGATAAAAGGAAATATAATTTTCTCAGAAATAGAAATTTTATCATGATGTCAGAGTTGTTTATATATCATGTAGTTTGATTCGTTTTGTTTTCAGAATAACTACTTTAGAGAAAAAATAGAAAATAAAACGATATATTCAAGGGTAAAAACACTAGTGTATATATATTAACTGTACTTTTTGAATTATAGTCTATCAAGGAATCTTTTCTGAAGCATTTTAATATAGGACTTGCTTAGAGAATGAGCTGAGAAATCGAAGATAATTTGAGAATATTCTGAAATTTTTTAAAACAAAAGTGCCACGTGGTTTTCTACTGCTTGTGTTTATAATCTGATGACTGGTTTTTCCTCATTGTTTAGCCAGTTGCTGATTTAATCTTTTCCAAAAAATTGGTAGAAAGGAAAACAAAATTTGTTGCCTGTATTTGGGATTTGACTTGAATATTCTATCTAAGTACATGAATGTCAAGCATAAAACATAATTTAGGGGATTATAGACACTTCTAAATGCAAACCAATATTTTGTTATTGTTATCTCATTTGCAAATCGTACTTTTTAATTTTTAGGGATTTAATTTGACTGGTATGCTTGGCAATTTTTAGCAAAAAAAATTTTAAAGATGCCTGTGTAAGATTAATCATAGTATCATAGTTCTATGTAACAGATTTGCTTCATTGTTGAGACCTCACATTTTAACATGCTGACATATACTAACCAGTCTTTTCCAGTGGATTGAATGCCATAAACTTTTACAAGGGTGATTTTCAGCATTAGCTTTTTAAAATAAAATTTGCCAAAAAGGAATAAATACATGAGCATTTATAGTAGCCCATGTTTCAGATATTCTGTGCTGCTGAATAGATCTTAACATCAGCCAGATATGTTGCAGATTTTTGCCATTGGTCACAAGGGAGATCAAAAGAATTGATCAATATAAAATCAGTCCCTGCTGGTGGTAAGCCAATTTTATATCACTTTCCTAGTGGGACAGTGTTTCCTTTGCATATAAAGGATAACAGACTAGGTACATTTCGTGAAAGACCTAATGTTATGATTTCACTTTTCTTTTTTAAATAATTTTATTTATTTATTTTTTCCCCCAAAGCCCCAGTAGATAGTTGTACGTCATAGCTGCACGTCCTTCTAGTTGCTGTATGTGGGACGCGGCCTCAGCATGGCCGGAGAAGCGGTGCGTCGGTGTGCGCCTGGGATCGAACCCGGGCCGCCAGCAGCGGAGTGCGCGCACTTAACCGCTAAGCCACGGGGCTGGCCCCTGATTTCACTTTTCAACTTAAAAATTACTCCACTTTTCATGTTTCAGTTTTCCATAACGGTATTTGTTGCATGCAGGCACTACTAGCTGCTGACACTAAAGAATCAGACATGGTCCTTCCTCTCGAGCTTCATTAAAGTATAGTGAAGAAGAAGGAGAGTATAATGAGAGAAAGAAGTGAGGACGCTGTGGGTATGTATAGTTGGGAATTTACCCTAGTTTAGGAATCAGGGAGACATGAACGATGAGGAGTCAGGCAGGCAAAGAGTAAGTGTAGAGAAAACAAGTGCCAAAGTTGAGAATGACCATGACTGTAGCAAGTGGTACCAACTGGAATGGACAGGACAGCAGTGGGAAATGGACTGTGGGGTTGGGGTGAAATCCAAGCTGGATAGAAGGGACAGGGACATGGGAGAAGGAAAGAGCCCTCAGGGTTAGAAAACAGCTGTTGTGGAATTAGCTTAGGAAGCTGGAGGAAGAGGTTGCAGTCAGAGTGGAATGCTAGAGTTTATTTCAGAGATAGAGCAGGTCTGGGCCTGACAAGGTCTCCGGTGCATCTGTGAGAGACGTGATCGAATTGGTGCAGGGCAGAGTAAAGGTGGAGATAGGGTGGTTGAGAACATGAGGGGCAAAGTGATGGATGGCTGGTTCACCTGGATCTTGAAGATATTCAGAAAGACGGCAGGATCGGGGAGCAGAGGAGCCCATTTCCAAAATGTTCCACTTAGGAAATGGCTAAGTGTTTAATAGGTGTCAGCCAAGAGAAGTGGTGGAGAGCCAAATGCCGTGAGGCTCAGAGAAACTAGTTTCACAGGAGGGTAAAATTTTAGAAAGTGTTTAGAAAGGAGGTATGTGGGATGGGGAGGACACTTACTGCACCCAGCCCCAAACCCTAGTCTTTGTTAATTCTCCCCATTTCAGTCTATTGCCAAATTCTACTGATTGACCCCCAGAATATATTTTCAATCAATTCTCTTTATTTCCACTGCTATGACCCAGGTTCAAGCCACCATTCGCTCTCACACTTTTAACTTCCTAACTCTGCTACCTATTTTCATTTTTGCCACCATATAATCCATTTCCTCTAGAATTACTCATATAATGTCACTCCCCTGCCTTGAACGCTTCAGTGGCTTCCTACTGCTCTTAGAATAAAATCCAAACTTCCTGTGAGGCCCTGCACAGCCACTCTGCTGTCAACTTTTCTCAGATTGTGCCCTACACTCCTGCCACATGGGCTTCCTCTCTGTCCCTGCAAGAAGGTGAACCCAGTGCCAGCTCAGCACTGGGTTTATCACTCTTCACTACTGTATTCCTGGTGTTTTGTACGGGGCCTGGCACTTGAAAGTGCTCAATTAACATTTGTTAAATGGTGAAGGAACAGCCTCCTCTGGAGAGGACTGTCGGGAGAGAGGTTTAAGTGGATGCCAGAGGTTGAGGTTGTAGGAGAGCTTAATTACGGAATGTGAGTTCCAGAGGACACAAAGGAAGGCTTTAGAGGAGTGTGGCCAGGAGAGTGGAAGCTCGGAGAGTGTGGGGTTTGTCAGAGGAAGAGGCTGTATAATTATGGTATAACAGGTAAACTAAGTATTAAGAAATAGACCAGGATTTAACGTGGATGAGCTGCCCACACTCTTCAGATGATTTTGGGCAACTCAAAGCTTCTGAAGGTTTAAGGTTTGGGTTAGGGCATAACTGTAGAATCCTTCTGCCCCAAGTTATTTTTTCATACTTTTCAGGAATTCTTGATTTGGGGATTTAATTTTTGTTTAAGGGTGGGGAAGAACAATTTACTGTTGATTTCATTGTCTCTCCATTGCATTAGAAGCTTTCAAACTTTTTTCCACAACCCAGTGTCAAAAATATATTTTATATTACCTATGATACAAATTATATGATAAAGCTTTCACACAAAGTAATATCTTTATTATTGCCCTCTGATATATTTTATTCTATTTCATTTTTTAAAAAGTGCTGGATGGGACCCACTCAAAAACAATCTGCAACTTGAAAAACACTATTCTAGAAGATGAAGGGTATAATTCCCTCTGAATGATAGGGTAGCTTTTCCATCTGTCTTGATTTTGTCTTTCTAGAGGGAGTGAGGTAGAGAGATGGAAAGGGGAAAAAGGGGTTTCTTTTTGTGACTCTAGTTTTTACGTCAATATTTAGGACAGTTTCTGAATATTTTTGAATGAATAAACAAGTAATTCAAAGGCCTCTGACCCATTTCCTCTTCCTTTCTCTGTTTCCAAGTGTCTGTTGTACAGGGCAATGAAATGGAGAATAAGTGACTAATTCTTTTCCTTTTATCCACCGTCTGTCACTCTTAATTGTCTTTTTTTGAGGAAAACATCTTTTATTGCCACACGTGCCGTAGGTAGGCCTTCAACTGCAAAGTTACCGTGCTCATATAAATTATCCTAAAGAAAGACAAATTTTAAACACTCTCATGAACTATCCAGAAATTATGGGACAACATTTAGAAGCAAATATATTTCAAGTTATAGTCCTTTAGATGAACAATGTCCATTAACAGTATGAGCTAAGATGCTGAAGATAACACTCCAGTAATTAAAGGGGACTTAGTGGCATTTTCACTTAAAGAAATAAAGTTCAATGACCACATATACTTTTATGTTTCTTTTGTGTTTTCTGATTATCATGGGTACAATGTTTATTAAGAAGTTGGAAGATACAAAAAAAGAAAAATGAAAAGCATCTAGTATTCCGACAACCATTTAAGTGACATTTTGTTCCATTTCCTTTCAGTTTTCCCTATGCACATAACATTTCTGTCCTTTTTATTATTTTTCTGTGTAGTTTTTAATCCTACTTTCGTTCATCGGCACCCCGTAACTGGTTGTTGGTAATTTTTCACAGTTACAATGGTGAAATGTAATATCTAACACTCTGAATGCCTTTGTGTATACTTCTTTATACCCGTCTCCGGTTATTTTAGTATGGGCAGGTCTGTGAGTAGAATATGCTGGGGTGAAAGGTTTGAAGAGTCTTGAGACTTCGCTATTGCTAAATCCGGAGAGTGTGTGCCTGTTTACCCACCTGACGTGTGTGGAAGTGCCTGTCACATCCCACTCTGGCCAACTCTAGATATTTCTTTGTAAGAAATATTGCCATTTTGATAGAGGGGAAATGCAATCATTTTAATTTGCATTTTTATTATTATTTTGAAAGTTGTTTTCTTATGTTTATTGGCCATTTTTCTGTTGTTAATTGATATTGCCTACATTTTGATTTAAGATATCATTTAAGCTAACCATTACACCATTAATGTAACATCTCTGTAAAGTGGACTAAACTTTCCATTTGGTAGTTTAGTACAGCTTTCCTGGAGGTCGCTTTGTATCAGAAGTCTTACAATATGCATAGAGCATTTCAGCCACCAATTACAATTCTAGGACGTTTCTATGGGAATACTGTGGGATGTGTACCAGATTGAACAAAGATGTGCATCCTAGTATTGTTTAAAATAGTGAAAAATGGAAACATTCTAAATGTCCAGACAGGTTGACTGACTCATTCTATTTCCATAGTGTGCAATCATTAAAAACAATTTTATAAAAATGGAAAGATGCTCAATATTTATTCAGTTATAACAAAGAAGTTGTAAAATAAAGTATAGGGTGATTCCTTTTTTGTTTTTGTTAAGAGTGGATGCATAGGAAAATGTCTGGAGGGGTCAACAATGTATTATATCTGGGCTATAGGATTGTGGGTGATTTTTTCCGCAAGTCTTTGCTTATTTGTAGATTCTGATTTGTCTACAGTGATACATGTATGCGTAGCAAGTGAAGCTCTGCAAAAACAACAAAAATGAGATGGCCTAAATTTCGTAGTGTCAGTGTTATTAGAAGCAAAAAGCTTACTTGATGTAAAGTTATGGGGTATACTGACACATGGTTACTTTAGCTGGAATATTATCTGCTTTAAAATAAGCTAATGTAAAGTGTCTTTAAACTCACTCTCATCATTTAATTGGAATATTATTTGCTCCATTTTAAGTTACTGTGAAATTTAAATTCACTTTCATGATTATTGATAGATCTTTGGTTAACATGCTAAGATGAGAACTTCCTACCCGAACCTGACTCACGTTGTCCGTCGTCCGAGATGCTGCCCTTCCTGTGCAGGGAAGACACGTTGATCCAGGGTCATCAGGATATGTTTAGAGTTTTTCTGAACTCTAGAATGGATCTAAGATGGTTCTGTGTTTGGCAATAAATCCTATACCATTTTTCTTTTTGAAGGAAAATTAATTTTTAAAGAGAGACTGAATTGGGTTGTCTCTTTAACCACATGAATATTAAGGGATATGATAGAAATTCGCTTTAGTTTATATGACCTGTGTCCTTAACAGATGTGATCTTTGTTCCATTCTTTAAAACTCCTGACTTTTGGGCCGGCCCCGTGGTTTAGCAGTTGAGTGTGCGCGCTCCGCTGCTGGCAGCCCGGGTTCGGATCCCGGGCGCGCACCGACGCACCGCTTCTCTGGCCATGCTGAGGCCGCGTCCCACATACAGCAACTAGAAGGATGTGCAGCTGTGACATACAACTGTCTACTGGGGCTTTGGGGGAAAAAAAATAAATAAATAAAATCTTAAAAACAATAAAACTCCTAACTTTACTCTTTCCCTCAGGGATGACTGCTTCCTTCGCATCCTTGTAGTTTTAGATGACCAGCATATCTGGAATTTTACTCTAGTTTTTGTCATTGCTGAAGCCACCGCATCGCGTTTATTTATTTTTGACACAGCTCTTTGCGTTCCTTGGTTACCAAAAGCCACACTTGAATATTGCATACCTAGAGAATGATGCCTGGCTCAAGGAAAGGAATCTGGCACTTGGTGAAATGTACCGGGATGGAGATCTCTAAGACATTGAGAAAAGCGTCAAGTCTGCTTAAATCCTCAAGAACTCTTTTGTTAGAAACCTTTCTAGAAAATCTCACTGTGTTATTTCAGGGCTGGTTTATGCTGAACTCCACAGCCACTGTTGACCACAAACAAATTGTAAGGCAATTGAGGAAAGCTTTTTGTTCTTTGTGTGGTCTCCTCTGCGTTGAATTTTCTTTTCCTCTCTTCCCTGTTAGTTCTGATTCTGTGGTGAGCCTGGAGAGCTGAGTGGCTAGCTTGAAGAGCCCCGTTTGGCTTGTAAGTCATCTGTGATAAGGTTTGCCATGGGGCTACTGCTGTTCCTTCAGGTCTTTTCATTCTGTGATTCCCTCTGTTCATTTCCTTGCAAGAGAGCTGCCTGTGATTCTCACCATGGTTGCTTCTCACTTTATTTTTTCCTGTTAAAATTTTTAAATATCTATGTATAGAGACTGGTCTTTTAGGGAATAGAAAAATACAAAACATTCAGCGAAGAGTGTGTCTGTGTATCAGGGTGCTGGGCTGTGTGGGACATACCTGATCAGGTTCAGTGTGGCTAGGATGGCCGGACCTCAGAGAGGAGTTAGGATTTGACCCTGACCTTCCCTGAAGGGGCTCACTACGTAATGTTCTTCAGTTGTCTTCCTTCTGTGAAACGGGTTCTGACCAAGAGGTCTGTCAGATAACATGCAGGTCAGTAGGTAAGTTAAGTTTCCCTGAGTGGAAAAGAAAGAATAAGTAGTGAGTTCAAACTTCCTTCTGTCTTCCCAGCATTCGTTAAACAGAGTCATTTGACAAAGAGTGCCTGATACCTGCCTGGCACTGTTTGAGGTCCTGGTGCTGCAGTGGGGAACAAAACAGGTGATGTCCCTGCCGTCAGAGTGTACAGCTGGCATCTTTAAAGCTGATTTCTGAATAGAATGTATATTTAGATAATTTTATGAATAATTACTCCAAAATAGTGTTAAGGAAAACGAAGATGTTTTGGAGACACATCTCTTAAGCTTCTCATAAACTCTTGGACTGGATAGACCAGTCACTGGATATGACTTCTTTCCTATTTCTCCAGTACATTTCTTGACCTAAACAAAAACCATAGCATTTTAATATTCATTATGTATTTCCTGAAACACCCATATTACTCATGCTTTTGAGAACAGACTTAAATCTAGGTTGAAATGTAATCAAGATGTGAAAATGTTCATATTCTTTGACTTGCTAATCTCAGTCCAAGAATTTGTGTTAGAATCTAGTAAGATGTATCTATAGGGTTATTTTTGATGGTTTCCCCCAAACAAAAGAGAAATGCCTTGTGTCCCACAGAAGGAGCATTAAAACAATTATGGAATTTTTATAGATGGCATATTTATTTAACCACTGAAAATTATAAATATGAAGTGTCTGGCAACGTGGATAAAAATAAAGCAAAAAGGACAAAACTCCAAATAGCATGTGTCCTATGAATACTATTAAACTTATGTTCACGTATTGATAAGGAAGGAAGTATTTGATTTGGTACAATGTATTATACCATTAATACTTTTTTCTTCTTTTATACTGACTTTCAATAATGTCACTGTAATATTTGTACAAAAATAAAACGAGCTGAGTTAATACATCCATGCTATACCTGGTTTTGGGATGATTGTTGATGTGGGCAAAAATCTTATCTATTATGTTGAACCCAGTGTATGGAAAGGGTGGTGAAAGCAAGTAAAACAGCTGAAAATGAATGTTGAACTTTTATGCTTTCTTAATTCTTAGCTAGACTTTGAATTACCATGATAATACCATGAAATATCAATGTGAACCATGTCTGAATATATTGCAAGGAGGCTGATCTGGTGCATGTTCATCTAGGTTGTTGGGGTCCCATATTCAATGAATTGTGTGGATTGATATCAACACAATCTTTTATCCCCAAGATGACTCAAAGTAGACCCGTACCATAGATGTGATGCACCCAAGGAACCTGACCGTATTGTAAAACCATGCAATAATTCAGGGAGTGAAAGTCAGTGCACTGCAATTAGTTAAGCTAGAATTGAACCCGCAGTAAGTAAGATCTAGATCCAATTTCATACTTTGCTGATAAGAAAAGGCCCAGTTAAATAAAATCTTTTCCTGAGAATCCAGATATAATGAAAAATTAGAGTATCCAAAAGTTACCAGGTTAAGGCAAAATGAAGAAATTAAAATGTTTTTTGTCTAATTGAGTTTCTACCAAGTTACTGTTGAATTAGTGAATTGAGTATCTTTACTATACTAGTGATAAGAAGCATGACAGGAAATTTATAGTTACTTGTTAGATTGAATGGATTCGCAGATAATGCTGTAGCTAGAATCTTGCAGTTTTTAATACCTTAATTTTTAAAAAAATTATATTTAGGAAAGTAGACCTCTTCTTAAATTTGAGAGCGGTTTGAACTTCGAACTGTCAAGATCTTTCTTAGACTTTGCCTGGAATGGGAAGAGTTGGATCATTTATCCATGGATAAGATGTCAGTTACTTAGAAAGCCTTTTACCAAATGTCATTTAAGAACACAATTCTGTATTGTCACATAGCAGCCTAGAGTAGCAGTCTGGCTACATTTTACGCATCCCTTCCTGTAGCCAGCGATAAGCTGTTACCTCACCCTTGGATCTGGTATTCATTTAGTCACTCATTCATTCATTCTGAGGCATTTGAATATCTGCTAGGTATCAGGCACTGTCAGGTGCTGGAATCTACTGATAAGCTAAGACTCAAGGTTCTTGCTCTCCTTTAGTAACATTCTACTGGGAGTGAGCAGACAGAGAATAGCAAGCAGGATAACTGGATTGTGATAAGTGCTACCAAGAAAGGACACAGGATGGTGAGCTAGAGAAGGACGGGGTGGGGTGCACGTGAGACTGTGTCTCTGGGGAGAGTTAGGACACACCTTGGACCTTGTCTCATTTCCTAACACTCCTAGGAGCAGCCCTGAGGCCATCAGTAGACGCAACTGACGTGGGTGGAGGAGATTAAGGTGGGATTGGGGATGCTCAAAACTTATTTGACCCACCAAGAAACTTCTGAAACTCGAGCATGATCGAATCTACAGAGACAGCCTTTAGAACCGCCCCACTTTGGTTCTATTAATATTTCAGCCATGTTTTAAATATTGGATCTGTACCTAAATGTTAACACCCAATTTTTAAATATAGTATGTAGCAAACATACTCACTTTTGGGTGGAATCTCTTTTCTGACTTAAGGCAAGTATGCATGCCTCTATAATTTGTATTTTTGTTTTGTATTTTTATTTTGATGAGCTCTGTTCCTTTCTTTATGCATTCATTCATTCAACAAATATTTATTGACAACCTACTAGGTCCTGGAGATACTGCAGTGAACAAAATAACTAGTGCTCTGTGCTTTCACGTGGTTATAGTATGGTTATGCCACTTGATTCCTCTTCTTTCTGTTTCTGACTTTATACGAATACACTGCTAATACCACTGCTTAACATAACACCATGTTTGGAAGACAGTCTTTATGTGATGTAAATAGATCTATTTTATGTTCTGCTGTTCTTAACACTTAAACATTATTAGCAGTGATTTTTATTCTTTGGGATTTGGGTAATTTAACTTTTATTAGGGTAATTTGGATGTGTTAGATACTCAACTCTTTTGGCCATCAGAGCGCTTTTCTTTGTTTAGGAGCATATAACTCCTTGTCCCTGACTGATGGTGCAGCCATGACATAGCTGGAGTGAAGATCTAGCTTTAAACATTGTGAGATAAATCATTTCCACATTCTTGCTTAAGTGGCCATTTTAGTGTGGAGGAGCACATTTTCTGTTGAAAGCCAACGCGAGTGTCTCCTTGACCCAAGGTCTCAACAGTTTTTGAGCAACATAGGTATGATGGTTTAGAAAGAGCTTGATAGATAAAAACAAAGCCTGCAGAATTTAAATTTTTCTCTTTGAAGAATTATTGACAAAAGCATTCATTTGAAACAGTATAATTCACGTATATCAATAATGAAAATGGGGTCTATTTTCATTTCTTTTCATTTACCGATATAACAAAACACCTGTGTCTGAGGTTACTAAGCGTTAGCTTAGCAATGGTTCTTCTCCAGACGGATTTCTGAGTTCTTATGAATATTTTGATCTCAAGACAGTGAAACAAATCCGTTGATTTAGTAGATTTGTTTTCCTTTTTAATGCTTTTTATAACAAACAGAAACTCTATCTCCTTTCATGTGTAAACATTAATGACTGATAATCTGCGTGAACGCAGAGCCCGTGTAGTCCAAGTTAAGGCTTGTTCCCTGCGTTATTTGTGGGGATGATTAACTCTTGGGTAGCAGACCAGAAGCAGGAGGGGCAACCCCACCTCTTCATCTGCCCGTGGGGAGCTGTGGGTTTGTCGAGGAGAGAGCTGCTCCCCAGGTGCACTGGGTGTGAAAAATCCATTTTTGAGAAACAAACATCAAAACAAAGGCCTCATAGCTGTGTACTTTCTACCTTTGGGTCCAGGATCCAAAGTCCAGTCTAGAAAGGGCTTAGCTGCCTTCAGAGCACAGGGGGTGGACCAAGAGGTTTTTACAAACCAGGTCCTCTCTGGAAGTAACCGGGCTCGGGATACAGATCCTCACGGCCGTTTTCTTTAGGAGAGGACCTGGGCTGGGAGTTTTCTGGAAGTGGAGCCATGTGCCCACACAGTCTGACTCTTGTCCTGGGCTCCCGTGAATCTGGGTTGACTTTGGGGAGGTCAGAGGGGTTGTGGCAACACTGATGTGAATACTTGGCCAGCTGTGAAATGTCAGGCAAGTACCCTGCCCCTAAGAAAGGACAAATATTTGAAATGAGCTATATTGATAATTTACAATGTATGTTTGTGCTAATTTATTTTTGTATAGAGTGGAGTATGAAGCATTGTACGTAACCTTTTTCCTTTTGAGAATTATCAGAACAGTAGATGAACATTATAAAAAGTTAAGGAAAAAGGGGGGGAAAATCACCCTTAATCCTGCCTTCCGTTTTTCTTTCATGAAAATAATATTTGAACATGGTTGCAATCAAAATGCATATATAATTTGTATTCTGCTTTTTAATTTAACATTGTCCTCAGCATTTTTTCCATATTTTGACCGTCTTCGTAATTCATTTTTAGTGACTGTGTAATATTTCATTAGAAAGATGTTCCATAATTAACATTTTTCCTATTATTGGGCATTTTAGGTTGATTCAGATTTTGTAGTGAATATCTTTTTTCTCTTGAATCATTTCCTAAGATCAGTTTCCAGCAATAAGATTACTGTGTCAAAGGGAATAGACATTTTTATGACTCTTGATACACATTGTTAAATTGCTTTACAGAAGTTTTGACCTTTTTCTTTGCACAACTTGAAAGGTGAATCATCAGCCATGAGCCAGTGCTTACATTTTTGGACAGTTAATTATTATTCCCATATTAGGCAGGGAGAGAAGTTCTGTGCACATCTGAATTTCTCCTAATTGCTTTCATTACATAGAGCTGACTTGTTGAGAAAAATGTCCTGGCTGTGAGACATTCCAGACAACAGAGCCATCACTTTTGAAAAGTCTGGACCAATCCCAATTTTGTAATCAGTTCCCAGAGTTGTTCATATTTCTTTTGGCAGAGATGTCTGTCGCTGTGGTCAAATGCAGCTGAATGGCTGAAGTCACGGGGTGAGCTGATCAAGGTGCCGATTTTAGCATTAAGTTGGCAGTCTGTGGCCAGGTGTCTGGGTATTTTGAGAGAAGTAATTTTGAAAAGTAATTTGCAATTCATAACTGTGAATAGCAGCAGGAGAGTCATATGCAGGGCTTCTGTGGAAATTCTCTCTCTCTCTCTCTCCTCTTTATGAGTTGGAGGATAGTCATTAGGTTTTGGTAAAAACACACGGACTGCAGGGAGCTGGGATGCCTTGGTCCTGGTCACATGTGTCACAGTGCCTGTGCTTTGCAGCAAGACCTGGGTTTCCCCCTCTGACGAGCAAGGATGTTGGAAACAGGAGTCCCAAAGTCCCTAAAATTTTTTAGGTTCTCTGTCCGGTGGATGACTCCAATTGTGTCTTCATTTTCGTAGCCAAAGATGTAATTTCCCTATTCACTGGTGCTTCTGTCAGGCAACAATGGAAAAGAACAGGATGTGAAACACAAGCCAGTGTTTACAGTGTGACATTTCCACTGAAAGATTTCATGGTGTATATCATCAAAACTAATGGCTAAAACTATTTTCACTACCTGTGGCTTGAATTTACTTAGGCCATCCCTTCTCCTCATTCATTTGTTAAACTAAAACCAAGAAAAAAAATCGTATTCACTCTTGTCCAGCAGGTTAAGAGGAAGTTGACCCGATCTGTGGAACTGGTCTTGAATTGACTGATCATTACTTTACTTGCTGACTGTAAAAATTCTAGCATAAAAAATAGCATTCTCAGCAGCACCATCTTCAAACATGAAAGCCAACAGTATTTTATTTAGCATAGCATTTTGAAATCCAAAGGCGATTTGATGAGAAAGACATAGGCCATTGAGGGGAGGAGTCAAGGATGCAGGTGGGCGTAGCATTCACTTTCTGTTATCTATAGTGAATTCTTTTTCATTGAGTCGGTTATAAAAGTGGTAATTCTCCTTTTCTCCTATGAAGGCGTGGAGTCAGAAGAGAGCTTTCATCAGGAAGCTCTGTGGGCACATTAATGCGTCTCTTTGGAATGGCCCTTAGGAGGATTTTCTGTTGACTGTGAAGGTCACTCTGGCTGAGCTTGAGCATCGTACTTAACCTCTCTGTTTCTGCTGGTGAAACGGGTTGTTGTGTGGTTTAGAGCTCATACAGTTACAGCACCCCGCTGCCTTCTTGCAAGTGAGGATGCCTTATTTAGAGAGGAGCCCAGGTCTCATCCTGTCCCCATGGAATAGCTGCGGGAGCGTGCTGGATCACTGGCCTGAAGGGTTGAGACTGCTGGAAGTAGTTTTTAGCACCAGAAAGCCATCCACATTCTTTCATCAAATTCAGCATTTTTTTTTTTTTTTTTGAGTGCCTGTGACAAGCTAGGTACTGTTTCAGGTATTAGGGGTGCTGCTGTGAACAAAACAGAGGCCCCGCCTGCTGGGGAGACAGACAGTACATAAACAGACGTGGTTTATCAGATGGAGATAAGTGCCATAGAGAAAAAGCAGAGTGTAGAGATAGAGTGATAGGGTGGGAAGGATGCTGTTTTGGGTAGGGCTTTCAGGTCACAGGAGGTCGGATCAGCCTTTCATCAGAAGACTCTGGGGCGAATACAGAAGGAAGTAAGGGAGCTCTGAGCTTGTGATATGAATATTTGGGGGAAAGCCGTCCCAGAACGAGAAAGCAGCATGAGCAAAGCCCCTGAGGCAGCAGCATGCCTGGTGTGCTCCACTAAAGAGGCCAGTGTTGTGGCTGGAGTGGAGTGAACAGGGAAGAGAATAGGATAGGGACTGAGGCCAGAGAGGTGGGTGGGACGGCCGGATCATATAAGGCCTTGTAAATTAAGATCAGGACATTCTTTGACTTTTGAGTAAGATGGGAAGCCATAGAGATTTTTGAGAGGAGGCGTGGCATCACCTGCCTCTAAGGGAGCTTTTATAGTGTACTGTAGGGTCAGGAAATGGCAGATACTATGGATGGGGAGGAGATCACACAGAGCTGTGCTTCCCAATATGGTAGCCACTAGCCACGGGTGGCTCTTTCCACGTAAATTAATTAAAAATTAAAAAATTAAAAATTCGTATCCTCAACAGCACTACCTACTCATGTTTCAAGTGCTCTATAGCCACATGTAGCTAGTGGCTACTGTATAGGACAGTGAGATACAAATCACTTCCATCGTCACAGAAAGTTCTGTGGACAGTGCTGATGGGGTCTTATAGACCTTTGTACGGACTTCGGCTTTTACTCTGGGTAAATGGAAAGTAGGCAGAAAGTTGTCAGCAGAGGAGGAACATGCACTGAGTTGTGATTTCAAAAGTTCACTGGGGCTGCTGTGTTGAGAACAAACTGTAAGGAGGCAATGGTGAAAGCCGGGAGACCACTAATGGTCTAGATAAGAGATGCTTATGTCTTGGATGAGGTGGTAGTGGAGGTGATGATGAGAAATGGTTGGATTTTGAAGGCAGAACGAATAGGCTTTTCTGATGGAAATGATGTGTGAGTTGAGAAGAAAGTGATAAAAGAGTTGTGGGTGTTGATGAGGGGAGAGAGTGCAGGGCACAGGTGGAGGGACTGAACGCAGAGGAGGAGTCCCGCTCATCTTGAACTGGGAGGGAAGGCAGACCTGTGGAGGAAGGAGGTCAGGAGAGCCTCATTTGAGCAAGAGAAGATGAAGAGGTGAAGGGAGCGACAGGAGTGTTGGAAGTTCAAGGACAGTGGGGAAGATTTCCAGTCGTTGTTGGAAAGCCAGTTGAACAGAGAAACATAACACAGTTGTTAGATGTACCGAGGACCCGTTTGAAGTGGGTGACCGTGAACCCATCACCCTCTGGTCTTCTCCAGCCGAGTTTGAGTGCTCATATGCAAGTAAGGGGAAAGGAGATGGTAGGTTCATCCAGGGCTGGTATTTTCCTAGATGGATTTGCAGGAAATACAGAGGGGAAGGGATTTCAAGGGATTGGCAAGAAGGATATTATAATTCCATCTAGATCATGGAATCTAAATTGAATAAGGAGGGAAGTGAAAAAACCAGAGGGCTGATGAATTGGGAGAGAGTGGAGGGATCCATGGACTGGAGGCTCGAATATTTCTAAGAACAGTTGGAGTTGTGGATCATGCAAGTTGGAAGGAGAGATGCTTATCCAAGAGCTGAGTGCTTGTCAGTAATTTCCCAGGGGGAGCTGTTTTAGGTGATGACAAGTCAGGCCTTTGAAATCTATGCAGATGTATCTGCATCATAGGCTGGCTTGCTAAATCCCAGAATTCCATATAATCTCACTGTGGATCTCATCTACGGGGGTTTGGTAACCAAAAGCCCAAGAGCATGGGATGGGGAGCCCAGAGATCCGCCCACAGTTCCAGGCCTGTCACAAACTGGCTACGTAACTGTGGACCTTGAGGAAATGAATTTTATGGTCCCTTCCCTCTCTAATCGTGACTCTGTGGGCTCTTTGTAATTACGTATAGTCTTTTCCCAAACACTGGCCTTCAACGTGGACCCTGAGGGATTTGCCTATTAAAATTTGGAATTTTGCAATTATTTATCTGCTAATACCTCTTGGAATATTAAACTCTTGGAAAGCTGCCTTCTGGATCACATGAGGGAATCTTGACCACGTAGTCATCTGAGTGGGTGTGACAGGAGTTATCCACCAGCAGCACTGGGGCTAGGTGTCCTTCAGGTCCTGGGATGACTGGACTTTTACCCACGCTCTTCAACTCTCTCCACCTAACAAGCATTTTCCTCTTTTAATTTTGTTAGTACTGTATATGAGAGCACCCTCAGCAGAAATGATAGAGGCTGTTGCTCTCAGAATCAAATGCAATATTGTGACCTGTAAATTCCTGTGAACATCTGAACATTTTATTGACATTTACTCAGGAGAGATTCCAGAAGGCAGAACTCGCTCCTGCCCCACCCCCATCCGCCCCTTCCTCCTCATCACTCTTCCCTCTCTAGGGCAGAGAGAGCATTAAGAACAATGTAAGGTAAATTTTTAACAAGACGGTCTAGTTTGGGCCTTGTAGGCTTGACTGATGAAGTAAGTGGTGGTTTTTAGCTAAAATAACCGCATTGTTTGCACAAGTTGTCTAGGGTCATTAGAATGATTTAACTGCCTTACCTGCTATTTGAACGGTTGAGCCTCTGGAGGGACAGAAAACAAAAGGAGGGTGTTGAAATGCAAATAGATAGCTCTGGGTTCCAGTTCCTGGCTGCAAAATAAAGCCAAAGCTGACATCAGCATCTCCCCGGAGGGCTGTGGAAAGGCTCTAGAAAAACCTCGGAAGGTGAATGTCTTCTCGTGGACTGGAGACCCAAGGTAGGTAAGGAAAAAGAGACACAAACAAATGAAGGATTTCATACTTGGAATTTGCTCGCACCAGTTGAATAGCTAATTGTGTCTTGTTTTCATCCCCTCCCCACCCCTCCTTTTTCTGCCTGAATAGATAATCCTTACAAAACATCTATTCATTCTACAAGTGAGAATTTCAGGAATACTCGATACTGACCTTGGCAAGACCAATGGACCGAGATTGAGTGATGGGTTTGTGTGCGTTGTGGCCGACGTGCGTTTTGGTGCTTTGTCTGCCAGTTTAAGAATATTTTAGCCCTGGGGAAGGGAGATTTATGGTATTTTGATTAATGAATACAATGAAGACTTAAACTTGAAAATAAAATTATTAGATACAACATTAATTTCATAGCTTATTTTTGAGCACAAACTTGATTTTGTTGCTTCAAGAAAGGACCTGCTGATGATTAATGGTAGTTTTCTATTTCAATGTGGCCACTTTAATTGATATGTAAACCATTATTTTTTAAGGGAAATAAAATAAGGAGGCAATACACCCTAGCAAAAAGGACACACTGTATCAGATTCTTAATTGCTAATTTTAATTTGGGCTTTTATTTGATTTCTGCTATGAACTGGCTATGTGACTTTGGGTAAGTTATTCAGCTCTTTTTTTTTTTTAAGTTATAAAATTGGAATGAGAAATATGTGACAGTAAAAAAATATTTGTAAAAGCGTTTTAAACTCCCGTGAGAACGGTACAATCAGAAACCACAGTTGGGTTGGTTTCTTAGCTGAAAAATATCTGATTTTATCAGTAAACCTAAATTTTAGTATATTAGTTTATTTTTTTTAAGCTATCATTTAATTTCAGATGCTTATGATCTCTTCAATTTGTTAATGGAAAGAAATGCCATTTACACTGGATGGCTACATAGCAACCTTATTCTGGTAAAATAATCTCTTAAGTCCTTGTATACACAGTCCCTAACTGTTGGCTTTATAAGGTCAGTACCAGCAGACAGCTCTGTGGCTGTTAGGAGCTCAGCGTGTCCAAGATAGCACTAACTGGAACAAACACGAAACAGCAGGGTGTTTAAACAGTACTGATTGATTTGAATGTACCCCAGTCTGAACCGAGGACTCTCAAAAAAAGAACCCACCAGCAAAATTACATTAATTATGGAGATTGTTAGGTTGTATCAGTGGAGTTTAGCTGTGCCTTATTAAAAAGCAAAGGTGAGGGAATGGAATCCCTTAAATTCAGATCTTAAACTATTAAAGACGACAACTTGCAGGTCAACTTTTATTTCTGACTGCTGAGTACTTTTGGAGGAGAAAGCTGTGGAAACAGTCATTCCCTCCACCGAGGCCGCAGAGAAGCATAGTCTGGGGAAGGAGTCAGCTCTGCCAGGGTTAGCAGAGCCTCGTGGTTTTAGGAACTGGGAATGCCAGGCCCCGGGTTCTGAGTTCCAACATCGACTCTGCCCATGAGTCACCCTGGCCGGTCACTCACTGTCTCCTGTTTCCCTCTTTAGAGAAGACCTAAGACTATTGACTTTTCAGGGGTTGCAAAACACGTTAAAAAGGATAGGAAGGCACTATGCAAACATGGGAATGTGAACTGTTAGAGGAGGCGCATTTCATAAAGATAAATGTGGTCTTTTGGTACTTGGAAGTTAATCATCTTTATGTAAGAATAGGGAGTTTGATTTCAAAATAGTTTTATATTTGGAATTTTTTATTTGAACAGTGTGAATTTGGGTCATTGTTTGCTCTTAATCTATGTTGCTTACTGAAAGGAAACTGTTAACAAGTTGCCTTACTCAAGTGGTTAATTGATTATCAGAGAGCAGGCCTCCAGGCTTTCTAGAAATGTGTATTAAAATTGAGTAACCTGACTTTCAAAGAGGGAGGCTAACTTTGGTTGAGTACAGGGCCCTGAACTCGGGTTTCTGTATGTGTTGTAAACAAACCCAAATACGAAAAGTAAATTCTCTAGGGACCTTAACAAAGTTTTTTTTGAAGGAAATTGATTGAGGCTCCCATTTTATTCCTCACTTTCCCAGAACAGGTGTTCAGCACCAGCTTGGAATTTGGATTCTGACTTCTCGATGGACATCACTTGGATGCCTCATTAATACAGCAAACCTTTCTAAAATGGAACTCAGTGTTTTTTAGTTCTTTTAATGGTGTGGCCAGCCTCTCATCATTAAAAAAAGTGTAATTTTTGACTCTTGCCCTTTCAGCCTACTTGATACTCTACTAATCCAGCCAGTTCTGGCATCCTTTTAGTTTTTCCATTTGTGCCTAGCATCTGTCTTCTGATTCCCAGTAAAAACTGTACTATGTTCCCATCATCCAAAATTAACAACTGTATCATTTTTGTCATATCTGTTTCAAGTTTTTTAATGAAGTAAAACGGTTGAGATAAGGCCCAGTTCCCTTTGAATACTAATTCCTGTTCCATTCTCTCCTTCTAGCCTCACCTTACAAAACCTATGTTCAGTTTGATATGTGCTTTTTAAGTATTTTATATATATTTACATGTACCCCTAGTTGATATGTAGTATGGTTTTATGGGTTTAAATATATAAAAATGGTTCCATATATCCCTATTCTATGATTTGCTCACTTGCACTGAATGTTGTTTTTCAGATCTATCCATGCTTCTATATACATATAAATATATGTGTTATACATACACACTCATTGTTTTTAATTGCTGTCTGGTATTTCATGGTATTAATAATAACCACATTTTATTAATCAGTCCATTAGTAGATATGTAGGTAGTTTAAAATTTTTCACTAATATAAACAATGCTTGTATTATTTTTACCTATGTCGAATACAGGCAATAGTTTCTTAGGCTAGATACCTAGATGCAGAATTACAACATTTTAAAATATGCCCGGTTTCACTTGTAAGAGATATTACCAAATTGATTTTCCAACTGTTTGAAAACTGTTTCTCCAAATGCTCTTTCTCCAAATACTCTCCAATAAGTGTCAGACTTATTTTTTTATTTATTTAAAATAATTTTTTCTTGTGATGAGAACTTTTTAAGATCTACTCTCTTAGCAACTTTCCAGTATGCAGTACAGTATTATTAACTATAGTCGCCATGCTGTACATTACATCCCCATCAGACTTCTCAATTTTTGCTGACTTGAGGGGTAACACATGGTTTTCTCTTGGGTTTTCTGGCTTCATTCCAGTCCATTCTATTCACAGTCCTTCCCTAAGGGCAGTTCTGTTCAGGGCACTCTCTTGGTCAAACCCTTTCAGAGGCTCTCCACTATCTACTCAGTCCACACTGCTGCCGGGTCCCCTGCAAGTGGCCTGTCCAGCCTCATCTCTGTGCCCAGCTGCACCAGAAGATGCTGCTCACCATTTTCTCAAACTCAGCTGTTACTTTTCTGCCTCTGCAACTTGATCATGCTCTTCTGAGTTACTTTATTGATTCAATAAATATTTATTGAGTTCTTTACTTCCTGCCAGATGCTGGGAATGTGAGGATGAACCAGAAAGACAATATCTAGGCATGCACTGAGCTTCCAGTTTTTAGCAGAGGGTGGGGAGGGGTAGAAAAGAAACCGGTAAAACAATGAGCAAGGTGGGGCCGGCCTGGTGGCATAGTGGTTAAGTTCTCGAACTCTGCTTCGGGGCCCAGGGTTTGCAGGTTCGGATCCTGGGCATGGGCCTACGCACCGCTCATCAAACCATGCTGTGGTGGCGTCCCACATACAAACTAGAGGAAGATGGGCACAGATGTTAGCTCAGGGCTAATCTTCCTCAGCAAAAAGAGGAAGATTGGCAACAGATGTTAGCTCAGGGCCAATCTTCCTCACCAAAAAAAAAAAAAAAAGAACAAGATAATTTTTCATAGTCTTAAGTACTATAAAGAAAGTAAAATAGAGTGTTAATATGACTTTGTATGGTGGGGGGGTGGAGCAGTGTCGGGGCATGTGGGCATGTCCAGGTGGGAGCCTTAGAGGGGCAGGTGCACAGGGGGTGCTTTGCAGAGGAGAGTATGTTCCTTCTGAGACCAGCAGTGTGAAGTGCGCTCACAGACCAGGAGTGTGGCTGAGCTGGAGCAAATGTAGCTGCCTCCACGCAGGGATAGCCCAGGTATGCTGAAGGACAGAGCTGCCCCTGTGGCTGGTGGTGGGGCTGGGAAAGTGGTGGATGCGCAGGAGACCTGGGCAGGCAGCGCTGTGCCCCTCAGTGCCTTGTTGCTCTTTTCAGCTGCAGTTTGCCCTTTACAGCTGTGATCAATCCTCTCCATATCCACCCCTCATCTCGCTGCTGAGAGCGGTCCTTCTGGACCACAGCGCAGTGGTGGTGCCTCTTACGGCCCGTTACACAGCACTCTGGGGCCCTGGTGTCGGTTCCTCCCAGAGCCAATGTGCTTTCATTTGCTGTTTTGTTTCTGCTTCACAAGGGCCAGCACTCTATTGTCTGGAATGAGGAAAATAGAGGGAGAGAAGGTACAATGCAGAAGCAGCCTGTCCTTTCTGATGGAGTCACTTTGGAATGAGCTGAGTCTCAGTGAAATAAACTTTCCTTTAGTGTACCTGAGCTAATTTGCACAGTGGCAAATAAAATAAATTTAATTTCTCTTAATAATTGATAAGACCAGTGGTAGCTCTCAAAGTGACTTTTGTCACCCCACCCAGGTTTTTTCTCAGAATAATAATTAGTGATTAACAATGAATAGTTATTAATAATTGTTATTAACAGTCACTAGTTATTAGCAGTCCTGTTTGCGACGCCATGCGCACTCTGAGCTTTAGCTTTTTATGAAGAAGTGGTGGTGTGTTATCTGCCATGGAGCCCCCCTAGCATCATCCGCTGCCAAAGATAACACCATGTGCTGGAGACTGTGATGTGTATTTTCATGTGGGTTACGTCCCTCTATCTTCAGGATAATCTGTGAGTTGTGTGTTAGATTTATCTTACAGATGAGAAAACTGCGGTTCACAGAGGTCACCACTCATCGCCAGGTTACAGAATTAGTGACTAGTGAGCCAGCGTTGAAATTCGGGGCTTCTGACCACTTCTCTGTGAAGGTGTCCTGCTTTCGATAATCTAGCAAACACTTACCAACCACCTCCTGTTTCCAGACAGTCTTTGTGCTCTGACCACTGTGAGGTTCTGCTGACGGCTTCTTCCTCCTTCAGGTCTCACATTCTCTGAGCATTTAGCAGGCAGTGAGGGGCAATGCATGCAGCAGGGGAGAGCGTGGCCCCTGCCTGGAGCTGACTGCTGGGTCAAGGTCTTCTCTGCCGGCTTACTTGCAGTGTGGGCAGGTTACTTAGCATCCCTGTGGTTTGGTGTCCGTATTTTTGAGGCATATATTTACCTCCTTGGTTTGTGGTAAGGAGTAAGTGGGATAATGCACATAAAAGGCTTAGTGAGCCCTCAGTTAATATTTGCACGATCTCGGGCCTCAGCTCAAACATTAACTGCTTGGGAGGCCCTACCTGGCCTCTGGAGCTGGTGTGGGCCTCCCGTGGTACTCACCACCTCCGCACCCTGCCTTGCTCCCTCTGGGTGGCTTTCCCACCCTGCACGGGTCTGTTGACTGCCTCATCTCCCCCACGACCACGTGACCACGTGAGCTCTCTGAGGGTTGGTCTGCTTGCTCAAGTCTTGGGCTCCTGGGCAGTGCCTGGCATGTAGTCAGCTCTCAGTGCATGTTTGTTGATTGGCTCTCTGTTTCCCATAAGCCTGAACTAAAGCTTCCATTTTGAATAAACTAATCGTGACTCTGATTTCCCGTCAATATTCCCTGACACTCCACTCCCGGCGCTTCATAGATGATCCTGAATGACCGTGAATCTGTGCTTTTGGCTCTGACCCCTCCTTAATCCGTATTTCCAACATCCCAAACTTAACATGGTCAAAACCAAACTCGCAGCCTTTTCTTTCAGACCAGGTCCTCTTCCTGTGTGTGTCCCCAGCATCATTTGGCTGAAGACACATGCCTTTACTCTCCCGCTTGGAAACCTTGCGGATACTCCCCACTCTTCCCTCTTCCCTCGCATACCCTCAGTCTGCAGCCACTCAGCCATCCAGGTGGCTGCCTAAAACTTGCCCATGAGCCACATCGAGAAGTCTGGAGCCAGCATTCAGCTACCTGACTCTAAAGCTTGCACCCTGAACCTCAGAAACTTCTCCAGTGATGTCCCTCCTTTAGCCTCAGGATCCCGGATTTAGTTTGGGCTGGATCTGGCCTGGATTTTTGCCACAGCCTTCCCCTGCTCCCTTCAGACCCTGTGCCTTTCACGCAGCCCCTTCTCCACCTGGGGGCAAGCATTATCTTTCTTAAATACAAATCCAGGCCTATGACTCCACTGCATAAGAACCACTGTTGGCTCCCTTTGCCTCTTTTAAAGTCTAGACTCCTCACATAGCATGAAATCCCCTTCTTGGTCTTTTCCCAGCCTCCCCCACCCTCCATTGCCCTTACCCCCAGCTGCACCTCAGCCCCGAGGTACTCTGCTAGACCAGGCAGGTTCGCACATGCTGCTCTGGGCCTAGACACCCTTTCTCCTCTTTGCGTAGTGAAATCTTTTTTCATCCTTCAACATTCAGCTCATAAGCCACATCCTCTGTGAAGGCTTTCAAAGAGGGCCCCAGGCCCCCCTCCCACCAGTGTACCTCAGAGCATCTGTGCCCATAATTCGGTGAACACATTTCTGAATCAGAAGTGCAGCTGTGACAGGTCAGACAGCTGAGAGTGTGCTCCTGCAGACAGTGGGACAGATCCCTGAACAGAGTCCAGGAGGACCTCAGAGAGAAGCTTCCCTTGGCCACCCCACCACCCTGAGGGGCTGAGGAGGCCCTCCCACAGCTGGGAGTTCTTGGGGCTCATTGTGTCTGCCCAGCGCTGGCACTACGCCCAACTCAGTCAGCGTTTGCTGAACGTATGGAGATTACACCGGGTCTGAGATTCTTTACGATTTGATCAGATCCAAACCTCATATGTAAATTCCTCTAAAGGACCAACCAACCAACCAAACCACCGAAAGCCCTTGGTTAAAATCTTGGCTTTATCATCAGAACAATTTACTCCTCATAGCCTCCACTTCCTCATCCGTAAGATGGGGATAGTAATAGCTACTTCCAGAGGTTGCTGTGAAGATTCTGTGGGCAAATTGAAGGGAATTCGAAGGCTCAGGGCCTGGGGAAGGAGTCTCCGTTCCAGGCGGAAAGAGATGCGCAGGTCATCGCTGTAAACAGAACTGGAGGCAAGGTCACATCCTAAAACGACTTTTTAAAGTGAGGATTTCATTGGGAATTTTAAACGTTAAGACAATTAAGGATATTACTAATATTTAATAACTGCTTCAACGCAGGAAGGTGCATCCTCCTGAATTTTAGAGTACTCCTTGTCTTTTCACCCGTGCACTTTACAGTTGGGCTGGGGGAGGTGTGTGTCACCTTTGTTTTGAGGCACCTTTGTGTTTTATCAGCTCCGACTGATCCGAAACCCAGCCGTGCATGGGAATCGCCTGGGTGAGTGTTTTGGATTCCTGGGCCCCGCCCCAAACCTGCTGACTCCGAGTTGGGGGCAGGAAGGGGACTGTAAACTGTAAATCTACGCTTTTAAAAACCTCCCTTGTGGTTTTGATAACCTGCAGGGTTTGGGAACCACCAGTACAGACACCGCCAGAAAAGCATAGAGTTCAAAAGTCTCCATTTCTCAGCTTTGTAGTATTTGTCATTAAAAAAAATTAGTTTATCTGCCTTTTCATAAACAGTGTTTGCTTTCTCAACGCCTGTTTCACCTTCTGTGTTCTGTTTCTCCTGCCGGTGGAGAAAACTGGCTCCACGTAAACAACAGGAGGAAAAAAGGTGAAACCTCGACCAGCTTCCCCACCTTCAGCCTCAGTGAGGTGTCTCCCCACGTCCTGCGGGGCACTTTAAATGCTAATGTAGTTAGGTACAACAATCCTTTTAGCAATCAGATAGAATTGTCTTTGTGACAGTCTTATTTCTCTTTTCTCCATTCTATATTTGTCCTGCTAGAGAGGCATATGTTTAGATTCTTTGACCTTTCAAACCTTAAATTAAAAAGAAAAATCCCATCCTGATATCTTCTCAGCAGTACTTGCAACAGGCGAGGAGTGCATCCGCTCTCCAGACCTGAGGTCTGCAGTTTAATGTGCTGAGTCACCTCGTCTTGCAGGGTCAACGTTTTGCACCTCAGAAAAGTACTGCAGAAAAGCACACTGTTAGCTGGGATGTTGTTATTTAAATTCAAATAAAAGACTGGGAGGGAGATAGTGCATAGATACATAGTAACTTATTATTAACTTTTCAACTTGTTTTGAGAGATTTCTAGTAGTCTGATGAGTTCTCTTTCTGGTTGATAATTTGCTGGTGAAATTCTTTAAATATTTCTTCCTGTTTCTAGAAAGTGAAAATGAATATAAATGGTAAAGCAGTTGTCTTGCAGTGTTTAGAAAAAGGAGAAAATTAGTCTTTGCCATTATTCTGAAGTTTTACGTAATTAAGATTCTTAAATTAGTTTTCTTTTAAAGAATGAATAACAAAAAAAAAATGAGCTAGGTGTTGAGAGCTGATGTCTGACGTGAGTTGAAGTTTTGGGAAATCTGTTTTCCTCTTTTGGTGGTATCTTTGGACAGACATCGAGGAGATGTTACTACAACTGTGTATTAACAGGGGAAGTGGCAGGAAGCTGCAAAGTTTCCTTAGAATCAGAAAGAAAGTTTATAGAACTCTTGCTGGGAATGTGGATTATAGATAAAGATAGGAAGTCAGAAAATTTGTATTTAGAACTGCTCTTTTACTTTATAATATAAAAGTGGTTCCATTCAAAGTAAGTGTTTGGGACTAAAGAGAATGCAAACATTCCTCCAACAAGGAAGTCAGAAATTTCTGTTTACCGGTATTAACAAACATCCCAAGGTCATTTCACAAGGTGGAAATTTACTATAGAACCGACCAACGTGCTCTTCCTCCAGAGTGTTTGAGTCACGGATGGGGAGCAGCCACTGGATCCCTTTGTGGATGGAGCGGTGGGGACCAGTGTCTCTGAACCAGCACCCATGAAACAACAGCCACCGCACACGGGGTGCTTACTTGACATATGCCTGCCACTGTGCTAAGTGCTTTGATTGCATTGTCTCATTCCATCCTTACAGTCACCTATAAAGGAGGAACTTTTATTTTTAATACCCTAAAGCTGAGTATACTAAAACTAAGGCTAAGTCATTCCCGTAGCACTCCTAGCTGGAAGCAGAGTGGGAATTTGAACTCAGGCAGAATGACTCTAATGCCCTGGTGTCTCTATGGAGAGTGCCTCTTAGCTCATAAAAATGACTAGTCATCAGCAAGTAATGCTAAATAAATATGGAAAGAACGTCATCGGTTGGTTGGAGTTCTTGCTTTCTCTCCATGAACAATTCAGAGGGGGCAGCGGTAGGAGGAGGGAAGAGAAGAAGGGGCAGAAAGGCTTCAGATAACCCCACAGGAGCCCAGTGGGACTCAGAAAGATTCTAACTTCGTACTCTTTCCTGCTCAGAGCTGTTTTGTAATTAACACCTACAGATGAAGATGTGAAATGTATTAAAAATCTATTGTTTTTTTTCCAGTTTAGATTGATGGACATAATACAGTGACTTGGCATTAAAAGAGCAAACAAAAACCCTAAGCTAACTGCCTTTCATCCGACTCTCCATCTAGACCTGGAACTGGGCCAACATTGCTGCAGGTAGATGAGGCACCGTGAGGGGCAAGACAAGGACACAGTGCACCCCAGCATTCAGCAGAGTGGTTTGAAGAAAGGGTGCAGTAGAGGCAGCAGGCAGACAGGCTTCTAAGTCTTGGTTGTTTATAAGCCTGGTGATCTGGGACAATTGATTTGATCCCTGGGAAATTAGGACTGTTCCTTTTCTTCACAAGTCCTAGCATGGGGCCAAAGGAGATACTCAGCAAAGTGAATTTTTTATTCTCTATTCCTTGGAGGCCCAGGTGTAACTAGTTCTGAGACAAGGCATCCTGGGTGACTGGATAGAGAAGTAAGGATGCTCTGGGCTCAGGTCCCCATGTCTGATCCCTGGCACAGGTCAGGGCGGTTCTCAATGAGAAGATGAGATTTGAGCAAAGATTTGAAGTTGCTGGGTGAGTTAGCCATGTGGTGATCTTGGTGGAAGAGGTTTCCAGGCAGAGGAAACAGCTAAGGCAAAACAGGAAATTGCTTCCTGGCAAGATTTAGGAACAGCGAGGAAGTCAGTGTGGCTGGAACAGAGTGAGAAAGGGGGAGGAGTAGAAGGTGAGGTCAGAGAGGTAAGGGGGTCAGGCTGTTCGGCATTGTCTGAAGGACTCTTACCACGGGAGAAACAGGGATCCATTGCTGGGTTTGAGCAGAGAAGGATATGATATGACTGAGGTTTTAAAAAGGTCACTGTGATTGTTGTCTTGAGAATAGACTTGTAGGGGCAGGTTTGAAGCAGGGAGACCAGTTAGGAGCCATTGCAGAGATCCAGGCAAGAGAGGATGATGGCTCTGACCCCAGTTCATGATAATAGAGGGGGTAAGAAGTGATCAGATTCTGCATATATTTTGAAGGTAGAGCCAACAGGATTTATCACTAGGTTAGATATGGAATGTGAGAGAGAAGTCAAGGGTGACTCCAGGGTTGTTGGCATGCGCAACTGGAAGGATAGAACTTTTAAACACCTGGGATGGGGAGGATGCAGATGGAACAGATTTGGGGGGAAGACCAAGAATTCATTTTTGTCCACGTTAAATTAGAGATGTCCCCTTGGTATCTCAATGAAGTGGAAAGAGAGAGGTCAGATCTGGTGACACACATTTGGAGATTATCAGCCTATAAATATTTAAAGCCTGGAGACTTAAAGAGATCATAAAGGGAGTGTCGGTAGAGAAGAGAAGGGGTCCAAGACCTGAGCTTTGGGCCACGCTGACATTTAGAGTTCTGAAAAAGAGAAGGAATCAGCAGAGGAGACTTGAGACAGGGCTATCAGTGAGGCCCTTTCAAGGTGGCATTCATGGGGCAGATGGTAGGAAAGGAAGTCTAGCTGAGGGGAAGAGTGAATGCAAAGAGCTGGAGGCGTGGAAGCCTGATTTGGGGTGGGGGGGATAGCAAGTGGTGTGGCATGGGAGCTTGTGCGGGATGAGTAGGGGACAGACTGGAGGTGAGGCTGGAAAATGGGCTTCCCCAACTTGTCGTGGACTTGGACACTCAACTTCAGACTTGGGGAGTTTATTTCATGCTAGTGGCAGCTAGGATTTATTGAGGTCTTGCTATGATTTACCATGTGTCAGCACTGTGCTAAACCCATTACATACATTTAGTCATTTAATCTTTACACCTGCCTTTTACGAAAGATCGTATTATTATCCTCTGTAGATGAAGAAACTGGGACTCAGAGGGGTCAAAGATTTCGCTCAGGGTTACTCTTTGAGTAACTGCCTTTAACCCGGGCAGTCCTATTCCAGAGTCTATCCTTTTAACCGCTAACCTGTCCTGTCTCCTGGAGTCTGGCCCTTCTTAACCAGGTGTCAGAGGGTCAGAGGCTGAGAGCATGTGTTGTTTCTCTGGAGAGGATCTGGCTTCACTGTGTCTCAGAGGAGGTGCTTACAGGCAAAGGGCCGGGATGGATTTGGGGCACTGGTGAAGGATTTCAGGTGGGCAGTGACTTGATGGATGTTGACCTGGCTGCGGTGTGGTGAAAAGAGTGGAGGAAGGCGCCTGGGAATATGGGGTGGGAGGTGGATTTGGGCGAGATTAGCTCAGTGTGGGACCCGCGAGGGCCTGAGGGCTGACCAGGTGGTGCACCGCAGGCTGCAGCATCCGGGGCTCAGTGAGAGTGAGCTGGAGTCGTGGAGCTGACAGTCAAGCAGTTGAAGTAAATGAATCAGTCTGGGTGAGGGAAGCAATATTCAGTCATTTATCATCCATATGCACACCCTTGTCTGACAGGAATCCCCCTGAGAATAAGTCCCTCTCCCACTTTACAGGGAGAAGGCACACCTCTTGCCCTTTCACCGTCTTACTATGGTGTGTCTCGTGGGTGTATGAAAAGCCCCTGGGCTCCAAACAGAGGGGCCGTTCTAAACCCAGATGCAGGTGTGAGAAAGTGATTTGGGATGGGGTGACTCTTCCTTTTATAGGGCAGCTGGCTCGGGCTGTCTGCTTTCAACACTTTTGGAGGGAGACCTAAGCATAATTTTTGATGATAGATTACAAAGTGAATTGGGGCTATGACTAGCATGGATTTCCAAGATTTGGATGACATTGCTGTAAGTAGAATCCTTCATTCCTTCACTTGTTTATTTGGAAAGAGTTTCTCAGCGATTGCATCTATAGAAAGAAAAGCAGCGATGCAAGGAAACCCAACTGTTTCATTATAATGATAAGGCGTCCACATATGCATGAACTAATAATTGGAAAATAAACCCAGTTAATCTCATTAAGAGGTGTATTTCTAGTAAAATTTCACTTTTTATGTTTAATAATTGTCAAAGTTTGTGATATACTTATGATGCTTTGATGAATGTGCACTACTAACAACTAGAATTCACTGCCACTCAGTCCAGAAGGACCTTTTGTGTGCTTAGTGGATCATGGTCACAGAAGCTTTTATTTTTAATTTGTGGATGAGATATATGAAAAGGTTATCAATAAAAGATTTTGAAGCATAAAAATAAATTTAGTTTAAAATTTGTGGGTAACAAAAAACTACATGAATGTTCATAGCTGCATTATTCATAATAGCCAAAAAGTGGAAACAACCCAAATGTCCACCAGCTGATGAATGGATAATCAAAATGTGACATATCCATATGGTGGAATATTATCAGACAATAAAAAGAGATGAATACTAATACATACTACACCATGGATGAACCTTGAAAACAGGCTCTAAGTGAAAGAAGCCAGTCACAAAAGACTACGTACTGTGTGATTCCATTTGTATGAAATGTCCAGAAGAGGCAAATCTACAGACAGAAAAGAGATTAGTGGTTGCTTAGGACTGTGTAGGGGAGCAGAGAACGAGGAGTGACTGCTAATGGGGACCAGGCTTCTTTTTGGGGTGATGAAAAAGTTTTAAAATTGATTGTGGTGATGGTGGCACAACTCTGTGATTATGCTAAAACCCATTACACTGTACACTTTAAATGGATGAATCGTATGATATGTGGTTTATATCTCAATAAAGCTGTTAAAAACTCTGTGGGGCAAGTAGAAGGGAAATAGGAGTTAAAACAAATAAGGATGATGTAAACTTTCTGACTCTTAAAGAAGATCTTGTGCATTTATGAAACACTATAAACAAGATTCTTCACAACCATTTAAACTTGGGCTAAAAAAATGGTGATGTCAAATTAGAAATCACATAGGGGTATGTAGTTTTTATTTTAGGGGATTTGTGAGCATAAAACCTTGAAGCCCAATGGATTAGATCTCCTAAAGAGAATGGTCAGATTGAGTGAGACGAGAGGACTCAAGAAGGAAAATTAGGAATACCGGCATTGAAGGAAAATGCAGGAGAAACCACGAGGTGGGAGGAGAACCAGGGAGGACCGTTCCCAGGTGGAGGGAACATCATCGTCACCCGGATTACGCCAGCTGAGGACTCAAAGCCACTCAGTGGATCCAGTTGGCAATTATGAGGTCATTGACTTTGGCCCCATCCATTTAATAAATATATTGCAGTCCAGTGCAGAGACTGGTGGCTGGAAACAGAGCTGAGAGAGGTTAGAGGAGACGGTCAGAGGGAGGAAGTGAAGACATCGACTGTGGACTGCGCTCTGAAGAAGTTAGAACGGAGATAACAGGGCAGCAATTTGGTAACTTTTGGGAGAAGTGGTGTAAAGGTGGTTGTTACCACTCTCCAGATGCAATGAATCGGAACGTGTTTGTAGACAAAAGGTAAGAAGCTGGTGAGAGAGAGAGAAAGTAGAGCAGAGGCTCGTTTTGGCAATGTTCAGAACGTCCTGCAGATCAGCTGGCCTTGGCTGAGGCCCGCGGCGGCCAGAGGAGTGCCTTCTGGCTTGCTTGAGAATGGTGGCCCTTCCCTTCCAGTGAGCTACCAATGTCCTCACTCGTAGTTCTCATTCAGGCCATGAGCCACTATCTTCTGACACTTAGTTTCCCAAACTGCTTATCTCTCCACAGCTCATTTTTAAGGTTGCAGATGTTTGAGCCACAATAGGATAGGGGTGTGGGTGGATCAACACACTGGCTCAGCATTCTTTTGAATTTGACTGATTTAGGGTAAGAGTGGCTCCAAAATTTCTTGGATAGGAGTGAAAAAGATTTTAAGGTAAACATTTTTCACTCACCTTAGTTCATTTGAATTATGCTGGAAGTTCAGAAACCAGTCCCCCTCAAATGCTAAAGCAAATGGGTCAAGGGTGGGAGGCCCGGGAGCTGCCTTTTTCTCCTCTGGTGCCTGCAGAAGGAGACTGGCCTGGGTGTGCACATGACCGCTGAGCCCCGGGGTGCATGGTCGAGGGTGTAGCCCGAGACCACAGAAGGCCCTGTGAACTTTCACAGGGAGCAGGATTTCCCCCAGGTGTGTCATTGTTGCTCCAGCTCACTCGAACCTAATTCATTATGTACACTCTTATGAAATGCTCTCAACAAGAACTGCAACAACGAGAAGAAAGGAAGTCTTTAGTAATATTGAGAGAGAGGCGTGGTGGGACAAAGCATCTTGCGTTATTCGCTGCTGCAATGGGAAGAAAAATTCTGAGCAAAGGGCATTTCTTAGATTCCCCGTGGATCGAGAGCTCCAAGATCATTTGAAGGTCACACTGGACTTGGTGAGGTCATGGCGAGGTCATTGCCTTTCTCCTCGAAATCCTCTCAGTCTTTACATAGTCTCTTTTCATGGTTTCATGTTAATGCTTGGAGAATTGCAGAATATGACGTGGCCAGGGCATGATGTGGTTCCAGGTAGATGTATTTGAAGTTCCTTGGCAGTCAGGGAACAATTTTCCAGGGAAGCATACTAGTAGTAATCGTAACAATTATTAGCAGGAGAAATCATCTTTGTTTTTGTATTCATACTTAATGTTGTCATGGTTATTTTTACAGGGTTTTGTAGCTGGACATTAAGTCCTCCTATGTGCTAAGAGCGTCGAGAACACACATGTCAACAGTACACAGCCTCTCTGAATCGCTGCTCTTGTCCAGCCATCTCTGGGTCTTTGTCCTTGGGTGGAGAAAAGATGACATTTTCTGTAACCTCTGACTGCAGCGTAGTATTTCCTTCAGAGGTGAATGGTGAGGAAGCCACAGGAGGATTAGCTGTACCTGAGACTGTCACCAGGAAAGCACATGTATTTCCATATCATATTACAGCTGTTTGTGGCTCTCTTAAAAGGTGTTGCATATGGATCACTACTGTGCAATAATGGGAGTTATTTGACCTACCACTACATCTTATCATTTAATACATCAGTAAAAAGCACATGTTATTACATCAAATGTATGTTTTAATGGTTTGAAAACTGTATTTCATAACTAGTTTTCTGCATATGCCTGTGTGTTTTACCTTATTCTGAGAAGGCTTCACGAGGCTGTGGAAGGACTCTGAGGCACAAAGAAAGAAAGATTCAGAACCCCTTTAGGTGTACAGTCTCATGGCAGAGACTGGACGCCTAAACAGCTAAACTTGGTATGAAGCAGTGAGTGGCGGCTGGGAGCTGCGGGAACCCAAGGGGGCATGGAGCTCAGCGTCAGGGCGGCTGCTGGAGACTGCTGAGCTGCCTCTGGAAAGAAGAGTGGAGAGGAGGAGAAAGAAGCAGGAGATCATCTCCAGGGAGGGGACAGAGCAAGCGCTGGGGCGTGAAACCACCAGCCTCTGTGGAAATGAAGAGTGCTGAGTGTTAAGTGCTTACTTACTGTGTTGAGTCCTGAGCGCTCAGGTGGTCAGTAAGCTCACTTTAGGAAACAATTTTTATGGGGACAGGGTGGACGGGGTTAATTTCCTGGAAAAAATTCAACTATGTAATAGAATTTTCGCAGAAGGCTTTACTGAGGTCTAAGTCACATACGGCGGATGCACACACGGGGTAGGTTTTGACGTATGTGTACACTGTGCAAGACACCACAGGTAACGAGGGAAGATAAGGAACGTCCCCATCACCCCTCCCCCAACGTCTCCCGGAGCCCCTCCTGCCCCCCATCCCCAGCAACTGCTCACTGCTCTCGCTCATATAGAGTCGTTGCTTCTCTAGAATTTTTTTGTGAATGGAGTCGTGCACCATGTGCTCTTTTTGGTCTGGCTTCTTTCAGCATAGCACCCTTGAGATTCCTCCATGCTGTTATAGATCGGTAGTTCATTCCTTTTTATTGCCGAGTAGTATTTATTATAGAATTGTGTGCTTTGAAAAGGGGAAAACTAAACCCCTGTTTTCATAATACAAAATTTAAAAAGGGAGTGACATTTCCAGTGCTTATCAAATGGAAATATGGGTTAAAAATTGTTGAGAAATGCTGCTCTGGAGTGTGGTCAGGGCACATTCCAGCCTGAGATGTTCTTAGCATCGATGCTAAGTCTGAGCACATTTGGAAATCTTTAGACCCGAAGGAAGGCAGCCCTCAGGACATGCAAACAGGCACTGCGGCTGAGGGGCCTTTGCAACCACGGGCCCTCTGCTGAGGAGACTGGTGAAGCCTCTGCCTGATGAAGTGCTCCAAAAGCATGCTCTGTGTCGCGTTTCCCTCACAACCTCCTCGTTTGGGAGATAAGGGACAAGAATTATTTTCCATGTTGCATAAATAGGAAATGAGGTATGGTGAGTATGGGAAAGTTATTACTCAAGACACAAGTGAGTCAGGGGCGGACTGAGGATTGCACATGACCTTGCTGATCCCCAGCCCTAGCCTTGCTGGTAGGCTGGGCTCATGGTCTTAAAGCAAATACAATAATTTCACTTTCACTCTTGTTCTTGTGTGGGTTGTGATAGAACCTTTAAATTGGAGGAGTGAAGGATTTTCTTCTTTCTTTTTAAAACTTTACTTTTCCGTGTGGTAAACGCCAACATCTGTGTTGACTCCATTCAGTTGAATTAAACAACTGAATCCCTGTTTTGTGCAAGGCTCTTTTTCGGGCACCGAGAAGACGCTGTGCTGGATAAATCCTGGAGGTTACAGCAGGGTGGACCGGACAAAAGGACCAAATGAGAATGAAATGGTGTTTCTTAGCTTCTTTTGGGTCATTTGAGAATCTGGGTCCTCTTTCCCAGAAAAATGTGCGCGCGTGCGCGCACACACACACACACAATTTTGCAATGATTTCAGAGTGTTTAGAGACACTCCTCGAAGCTTGTCCATAGGAATGACCTCGGGGTGAGTATTTTTGGCATGAAATGAAATAGTAGTGCCTTCAAGGAAGCACAAAGCCATAGTCACTGACTAGAAAGAGAGATTAGAGATGAGATCCAGGTGGGTCGGAGGGGCCGGGGGACTGGTGGGGTGGGTGGTGTTTTGATAGACAGGCCTGTCTCGTTAAGGGTGGGGTGTCAGTCTCTGGAAGGCGGTATTCCAGGCAGAGGGAATCGTCTGAGAAAGGGAGGGAGAGCAGGACAGAGGAAAAGAAGTTGTATGAGGAGGAATCATCAGAAGCAACCCTGGAAAGATAGGGAGGGTTGTATTGTGAGTGACAGTGAAAGCAAGGTGAGTACTCCTTTTTTTAGCTCCCAGTAAAAATTCCGTAATTCCTTTTATTTATTTATTTTTTCAGGTGGGGATTTTGGGGTGTGTATATGTGAATAATACACATTTATCGCAATAAATTAAGGAACTTACAAAAATCAGAAATTCTCATATAACATAATCTGATCTCTACTAATAGCTGATATATTTTGTTCGAGTTTGAACATTCTCATCATGCTCCCAACTCTGACCCACCACCCCAGTTATAAAATAAGTCCTATGAATTTATCACAATTTATATAACTCTTCTCTGTGTTCTTCGTGTTTATTTAAGGCTCAACAAGCATTTTATGCAAATATTTTTCTTAACTTTAAAAAAATATTTCCTTAGGATAGGTACATGGAGGAGGAAGTATTGGTCCATGTATGTGAACTTCTTTAGAAGACTGAGTAGGCTTATATTAGTAAGCAGCTTTCTGATGGGGTGTTGACCTGCTATCTTATTTTCTTCTGTTAATTTTATTTATTTTTTTCCTTTCTGTATCCTTTGTCTGCACCTTAGCCCATTTCTTAAAATACTGGCGCTTCCCAGATCCCCACGCCTTTGGGGCCTTTTCATACTGAATACATTCTCTTCCTAGTTCTCATTCACAATAAGCCAGTGTGTGTTGAATGCCTGTCATGTACCAAGCACTGTATTTAACGTTATCACATGTAATTTTCACCACAACCCTTCCACTTAATGGTTCATATCTTCATTTTCCAGATGTGGAAACTCGGAGAGGAAAGTCACTTTCCCAAGGGAAAAAGGGGACGGGTGGGGGGAAGGGCATAGCCCAGAGCCTCTCGGGAAAGTCTCTGTGCCTGTTACCCTGAGCAGCATCTTCAGCTTCCGGCTCTCTGCCCAGCTCCAGAGCAGCACATCCCGTCACCCAGTGTATGTTTCCATGGACCCCCAAACCTCGATATGTCAACACTCAGCTGTCAACTCTTACCCCCAACCTGCTCCCGCACCACTTGAGTAAGTCCATAAGTTGTTCTTGATAATTGTCTTTTCTTTTACCTATCCCTAATCACCCCACCCACCTTTATGTGTGACTTTGATGTTGGTCACTATATCCCCCCAGCCACAAGGAGATCAATCTATTTCAGGACATCTTTTGCCTGGTTTATTTAGTGCAGCTGCAACGTTGGTCCCCCTGCCTTCAGTTGATGTCCCCCTCAGTATTCTCACTACTGACAGGTTGAGCAAACAGCTTTCTAAAACATGTTGTCTCCACACCTTAAAAACTTTCAGTGGCCCCCCTTTACCTTCAAAATGAAATCTGAGTGCATGCAGTTCCGATGGGTGCATTATGATTGCCATCACCCTCCCCTCCGCCCCTTCAGCTCCACTCATGCCTACTGTTTTCCCATGTTTGTGCTCTTGGTTCCAATCCCAGGGACTATTTGAGGTTAGAATGATATCCCGGCTGGGTGTCTGTGGCCCCTTTGCCTGGGAAACACCACTCCCCACTTCTCTTGGCTAACTCCCATTATCTTTCCAGATCTGGCCAAAGTGGTTGGACTAGGAGGCCTTTCCTCCTTTCTCTTCCCTCCTCCTCCCACCACCTCCAGCCTACCTCCCATAAAAATTATCAGATTTTATTTTAATCGTCTGATCACTATTGTGTTTTTCCATTTCCCTGATGAAGAATTTTGAGGGTGGAGCCTGAGTTATTGTTTGTATTCCTTTGTATTCCTGGAGACTGCAGATGCTCAGTAAATGTTGACTGAGTAAACTGATCCTCCCCTGAGCTTCAGGGCACTTAGTAGGCTCCTAGGAGCTGTTTTGTCTACAGGGCAAACAGAATTGGGACTTTGCAGATTTGACTTTATAAGAATGTGACTTTATAAGAATCAGTCCACGAGTAAGAATTCGTCTCCATGTAGTGTTTTGAATTGTAAAACTATCGCCCCGTTTTAATCAGACAGCTTCTAGTAACACTCGCCCCCAAGTTTGGTGGTTTAAAACAAGCATATATTTAGCTCGTGATTCTGTGGTCAGATGATTCTGGTCCGAGTAGTTCAGCTGATTTCTGGGCTCGCCACATGTCTACAGTCCACTGGTGAGTGAGATGGTGGCTGGATAATCCCGGAAGGCCTTGCTGATGAGAGCCTTCATGTGGATCCCCATGTCCTCTTGTCTCGCAGGCCAGCTCAGGCTCCTTCGTGGGGTGGTGTGAGGGCGCAAATGCAGTGAGGGAGTGACCCCCATGGGGGAATGAAAGCCATTGCTTGTATTACATTTGTTTCAAAGTCACGGGACCAGCTAAGATGCAAGGCCTGGGGAAATAGACTCCACCATTTAATGGCAAGGCTGCAGCATTACATCGCAAGGATGTGGAGGTAGAGAATTTGTGGTCAGTTTTATGAATTACCTCGCTGGTCATTGAATGCATAAATTCCACAATAGTAGCTGATAGATATTAGGCACTTAACAAAAATCTGGATTTTTGGATAAATTATTGGCCATGTATACACATGTATATGAACTGTACTTATTTTGCAAATAGCGTCAAAGCATGCCTAGGAAAAATTGAGCCTCTCTTTCCAGTTCATCTTATTTTTGGATCCTTGATCTTAGTGTTATAAAGAGCTCAAATATTGCAGAGCTATTAATAAAATGTTAACATCAAACCTCAAATGCATTTTTGGAAAAAGGAGTTACTGAAGAATATTGAGTTCAGTGTAGAACTGAATTAATTAGAGATGATGATGCCAAAAGCCTGATAGTGTTGGACTAGTGCCAAGGATGGAAAAAAGCTCCAGAGAGGTTTGGTTTGCATTTTGAAAATAGCTCGTGCATAAAGCCGCTCCATATCTCCATGCCTCATTGTCATTTCCCAGCAGAATATCTACCTACTAGAATTATTTCATATTTCTAAGGTTGTTTACTTTTAATTGGTCAGGTTACAATTCAAGCTGCCTAACATGATTATTTTACAGGTAAGCAAGCTGGGTTTTAGAACAGTGGCAGAAGTAAGGAGTAAGGTAAATGGTGTTTATCATTCTTGCATGCAAGTGTCCATCCGTCCCAGTAACGCCAAGGAAGCACTGCTTATGCATGAGCCATTGTGAGTCCAAGAAGAATCAGACAAAACTTCCTGCCTCCAGGAGCTCATAGTTGATGTGGGGGAGAGAGATACGTAAGGACCGTTCTGGAGACAAGTGCTAATAAAGTTTTGCAGATTATGCAATGGAGCCTAGGTTTTTTGCATTGGTTCTTAATTTAGAAATGACAGAACAAGCGAGCAGCTCTAGAACGTTAGTCAAGGACGTCTGCCCAGGTGTTACCCCTGGTGAGTCTCCTTTGTTAGGTCTAGGTGGGTATTTGTATTCTGAAAAAACCCAAGTGGTCTGAGGGGTACTCACACTTTAAGAACCATAGCTTTATAAGATGTTGGTGTGCAACTGAGGTACGATAATGTGTTTTGATTAAGTTTGGAGGGGAAGGGTTGCAGCGTCTTCTACTTAAAATAGACCGGTGTCATCACTGATTAGACATCACTATTACAAAGGTAATGTCTACTCTAGAAAATGTATAAAATACAGAAGATCAAAAAGAAGAAAATAAAAACTACCGGTAATCCTCCCACCCAGAGGTGACCACTGTTAGCACTTCCATGAAAATCCTTTCACTTTTTCTTTGAATATATACCACAAATGATCAGATTTTTTCATATTTTCAAGTTATTAACTAATCTTTTATGGCATTTTAAATAGCTCAATAGTACTTGTTCTACATACTTTAAGTGGAATTATTTCACTAGTATCTGATTCCTGGTGCTGGGGATTAGCAGATTTAATAAGACGTGGACATTGTCCTTCAGGAGTTCGCGGTCTAGTACAAGAGACACATATGTAAAAAAGTATGACAATTTAGGAATTACTATAAAGAATACTTCGCTTTACATTCCAGTCAAGTTATCTTGGCAAACTTGCTCATCAAAGACCCAAATCTGTTCCATGTCACTTCCTGGTAAGCCTGCCTCAATAACTAATAACCATTAATAATAGCACCTATTTATTGAATTTCAGTTACTTAGCAGGACTGTGAAAGCACTTTACATAAATTATCTCAAGTTCACAAGAATGATGCAAGTTTATTTTAAAAAATAAATTCTAGTGAGATATAATTCACATACCATGTAATTCACCCATTTAAAGTGTGCAATTCAGTGGTTTTTAGTATATTCACACTATTGTGCACCATCCCCACAATCAATTTTAGAACATATTTATTACCCCACAAAGAAACCCTGTACCCATTGGCTGTCACTCCCCATTTCTTCCCTCTCATCCAGCCCTAGGCAACCACTAATCCACCTTCTGTCTCTAGATTGGCCTGTTCTGGACGTTTCATATAAATGGAATCATACAATAGGTGGTAGTTTGTGACTGACATCTTTCACTTAACGTGTTGTTAAGGTTCATCCATGTTGTAGCAAGTATCAGTACTCCGTACCTTTTTATGGCTGAATGATATTCCACTGCATGTATTTAGCACCTTTTGTTTATCCACTCACTAGTTGATGGACATTTGAGTTGTTTCCACTTTTTGGCTGTTATGAGTAAGAATAATGCTGCTATGAACATTTGTGTACAAGTTTTTTGTGGATGTATGTTTTCATTTCTTTAGGGTGTACCCCTAGGAAAGGAATTGCTGGGTCATCTGGTAACTATTTCTTCTTTTGAGGAATTGCCAAAATGTTATCCAAAGTGGCTGCACCATTTTACATTCCCATCAGCAGAGTATAAGAATTCCGATTTCTTCACATCCTCACCAACACTTGTTTTTAAAGATTTTATTTATTTATTTATTTTCCCCCCCAAAGCCCCAGTAGATAGTTGTATGTCATAGCTGCACATCCTTCTAGTTGTTGTATGTGGGACACGGCCTCAGCATGGCTGGAGAAGCGGTGCATCGGTGCGCGCCCGGGATCCAAACCCGGGCCGCCAGCAGCGGAGCGCACACACTTAACTGCTAAGCCACGGGGCCGGCCCAACACTTGTTTTTATATGTCATTTTGGTTATAGCCAAAGATAGGTTTTATTATCCCTATTTTTCAGACGAAGATACCAAGGTTCAGAGCAGTTCCCAGACCATAGGCAGGTCCCTTGCACTCTGAGACACCCCGAGTTCATCTGCCTGCACTCCCACAGCACTTAGGATGACTCAACTGTGTCTTGTACCGATTGAAAGGAAAGCATGGAAATGCATATGGAAAATCACTTTTTCTCAGATACTTTAGTATTTTTTTCCTGTATTAGTTGGCAGTTGAATATTTGATATGATGGATTTTTGTAAATGACTGGTATTCCTTCTAATATATACGTCTGATTTAATCCTACTGCCTCATAACATCAAAATTGACATCCAGGGCAAGTTTGCATATGTAGAGTACTGTACTGGGGATCAAGTGTGCTAAGCAACCACTGAAATGTCTCCAAATTTTAGAACTTCTTTACTGTCAAAATGATCATTCTTAATCAGAACGAAGTGGATACACAAAGAGAAACTCACCTGGAGAGGTTTGTTCCAGGGGCTCACATCCATGACTGCTCAGCAGGCTTATCTTTAGATCTTTGAAAATATAGATAAAGGTGCATTGGCCCCACCCCAGACCAAATGAGTTAGAATCTTTACGATTGGCTCTGGGGTGTCTGTGTTTATAAAAGCCTCCCTGGTGATTCTGAGGCTCAGCTAAGGTTGAGAGCCAGTGGTTTATGTGACCAAATGATTTGCAGGATGATGGTGTTTATGAGACAAGTGACTGGTGGACCTGGCTGGGGCCTCCAGTCCTGTTGTTCTCCGTGGCTTTTTGGAGGGTGGGAGGGCAATTGTGGGTCGGGGGTGTTGGGGTGGCTTTGGCAGATGGGAGAGGGCCGTACAGGTAATGTAGAATAGGGATTGAATAAAGCAGTGTCTGTTCAAGTCAACGAGAAGCTCCCTTATAAAGAAAAAATATTGGTATACTGCGACTTCATTTCCCCCCCAACTTGCTATTTTCTTTTCCATTTTTATTTTGTTTTATATTTTACAACAAAAGTATATCCATGGGTTTGTATCTTCTAGCTTCGGGTGCGTTATATAGCGAGTGTATAGGACAGGCCAGAAGCACTCTTTTATCTAGATCACAAAATTTTGTGCACAAAACAGAACTTAAGCTCAACTAGTGTGACTGTCATTACAGATGTGAAAAAACCAAAGCCTGGAGACGATAAGGTTCCGGGTCTCACAGAGCAAGGACTGGAAATTGCAATCCTTGGCCAGAGGCAACTCTGTCTCCACCATTGTTTGTAGCCAGCCCAGTTGCTGTGTATACAAACCTTTCAAGACCCTTTTGACCAATATTCTCTTTAGCGTTTGTTACATGAAGCTTTGGCAAGCAAGGCTTCCATCATTCAGGTGATTTTCAAAGACTCTTCTTAGTTTATTTCTGATATTTAAGAATGGCCCCGTGATAATTTTTATGATACCCTTCAATATGCCCCCCGTTTTATTGAGATATACTTGATATATAACATTGTATTAGTTTAAGGTGTACTCCACTTGTTATTTTGAAAAATTTAAAGCCTAGAGAAAGGTTGAAAGAATAATACGATGAGCACCTGTATTCTTTTTATCTAGATTGACCACCTGTTAACAATTTGCCACGTTAGCTTTTTTTCTCTCTCTCTCTCTGTCTCTCTCTCTTTTCTAAACCACTTGAAATTAAGAACTAGACATCATGGCACTATACATTTATGTAACTCCCGAGAAGAAGGATATTTTCCTATGTAACCATAGTACGATCATCACACAAAAGAACTTTAACATTGATATGGCACTATTATCTAGTACGCAGTCCCCATTTGTCCCGTTAATGCTCTTTATAGGTTTTTTTTAAAAAAGAATCCAAGATGTAACTGAAGTTCAGAGATTGCATGTAGCTGTCATGCCTTTAGTCTCCTTTAACCAAGGACACCCCTCCCTGACCCTTATTTTGGACTTTCCTGATATTGACATTTTTGAAGAATCCAGATCAGTTATTCTGCAGACTGCCCCTTGATGTGGCTTTGATCATCTCCTCATGAGTAGATTCAGATTATCCATTCCTGTTGAGGTACCACAGAGGTGATGTTGGGTCCTCTCAGAGCATCCCATCAGATGCTGTCAGTGCTAGGCCTCATCACTGGGTCCAGGGGCATTCACCAGGTTTCTTCATTGCAAAAGATCCTGTCCTCTTGGTAATTAATAAGTAATCTATTGGATGCTATGTAGAGTTTGTGTGAATATCCTTTTTTCCAGTGACCATTCACCCCATGGTTTTAGCATCCAAGATGTTCCTTGCCTGAGTCAGTTGTTTCAGCGGTGGCTGCAAATCGGTAGTTTTCCAGTGGGTCATTATTTCTACATTTATTTGTTGGCAGGCTGTGACTTACTAGCCAAGTGAAGATCATTCGAGAATTACCTGAACCTGTGAATGTTACCTTATTTGGAAAAAGAGTCTTTGCTGATATAATTGAGTTAAGGATTTTGAGATGAGGAGATTATTCACGTGGGCCCTAAATCCAATGACAAGTGTCTTTGGCAGAGGGGAATTTGAGACAGATTCTCCCCTAGAGCTCTGTAGGGAGTGCAGCCTGCCAACACCTTGGTTTCAGACTTCTGGCCTCCAGAACTGTGAAAAGAATAAATTTCTGTTGTTTTAGGCCACTCAATTTGTGGCAGTTTGTTATAGAGGCCACAAGAAACTAATAACAAAGGTAAAGGGGGATTTTTGTTTTTGTTTTTAACATGGAAGAAATATTGGCCGGTTTGAGTGCTGATGGGAAAGATTTAGTAGAGAGGGAGATTTGATGCAAGAAAGGAGAATTGCTGGAGAGAGATCCTTGAGTAGGTCAGAGGAGATGAGATCTAACGCCCTGGGGAGGGTTTGGCTTTAAGAGGGAACTTGGAGAGTCCACCCCTAGTAATCGGAGGAAGGCAGAGAATACGGGCCAGGTGTAGATGCGGTTTGAAAAGGTGAAGGTGGCAACTGGTGGCTATTCTCTTCCCGTTGCTTCAATTTTCTCAGTGAAGTAAGCAGTGAGATTTTTAGCTGAGTTTGAGGACAGGGGCCTAGGGGCTGGACATTTGATGAGAGAGGAGAGGTATTAATTATTTTGGGTTTGTATTACATGCAGAATAATGACAAAGCCAGACAGGAGTTTGCATGTGTAGGCCCCATGTATGGAATTGTTCTGCAGAGAAATGCTGGATGATGCTTCTTGAATATTTACTTTTCTTGATGCTTCTTGAGCATTCACTCCATCACTTTTTTCTAGGCACCATCTTTTCTGCAGAAGATTCAGGTGCTCAAGGGAAAATATAACCTCAGTCCCTCTAGGACCAGTTCAACTGACCCCATCTTATCAACAGGGTATTTAAGAGTAGTATTTCAGGAACTAAGACCCCTCGTCCAGTTCAGGTGGGTTGAGACCACCAACCCATCAACTGGGCCTGTGCAAATGCTTGACAAGTGACCTTTTTGATGTCAAGGAGCTAAAAACTCCACCCTCAGATCATGAGAATGCTGACATTTTGTGAATATGCATCCTATGAAGAGGCATGAAGCTTGACTACACTTGCATAGATCATCAATCACCTCACTTCTCCATACCTCCAATTATCTTTCTCCACACTTAAGACCATCTATCCCTGAGTCCCCATTTTCAGGGAGGTGAGTTTGAGACTCCTTCTCGCACTTCCTCACTTGGCCGCCTTGTGATTAAAATGCTCTCTCTGCTGCAATCTTGTTGTCTTGGTTATTGACATTCTGGGTGACGGGCAAAAACGAACCTGGTTTGGTAACAGAAATGAGTATGGATAATTCTGGAAAATGAAGGAGGGATATAAAAATTCTCAGTGTTGGAATAAGAGACATTTATAGACTTTGAAATTAAAAAAATACTAAAGAGTTAAGAATCTATCATAATTCGGAATATAGAGTAATAGAATTTAGATATATAGTGCTCACAGAAACTTCAGAAATGGACATAGTTTTGATGAAGGAACTTTGTCTGTTTGGCTCATGGTTCAGAAGGGGTATTTTTAAGCACTTGCCACATGGCCAATGTGACAATTAATGTAGCCACTGTGGCCAATGCCACTTAAAGTTAATATTTTATTGGATGCACCTGAGATACATAAATGGAAAAACACACACACAGAGAAAGAATATGTCGTGTGCTGGAAATCTGTTTGCCCCTCCATTTCCACTCTCCTCACCCCTCCACACTGCCCTTTCCTGGGGCATCTAACCTATAAAGCCATACCAAAGGCCCTCTGGCTTCTGCTTGGGTTTGGCCTGTGGGGAACCCCAGCAGATGGAGGAAAAGTAGAGAGTGAGGTTGGGGTGTTTATTTCCTCGCCTCCCTCCTTGTGGTGTCACCTCAGCTTGGCCATGTCCCTAAGTTGAAGGTCACTGCTTTTCTCAGCGTGTGTCCCACTAACCACTCCCTTCCTGCATCCCTTCAGGCCTAGGGACCAGCCCCAGGAGACCACTTCTCTTTGGGGTTTCATGTACCCCGTCTACCTTCTTAAACAGTCTCTTTATTAAATCCTGTTTGTATTAACCAGACTTGAGGATGCCATCTATTTCACTGGTTGATACACTGAATTGATAGAAAACTTTGATTCCTTAGAAATGTCCATAGGGTTTCACACTCAGCATTGCTGGCATATTATTGCTGATAAATACTCGGAATACTTGCACCATTTTCACTCTCATTATTGTCCAGAAAAAGCTCTTCTGGCTACTATTAATATTTAGTTCTTTGTGTTTTCTTTTAGACCACCCTAAATTTCATACCTTATGCCATTTGCTAAATGTATATTACATCCTTAATCTACTACAATTTTCTCTTTTCCTCCACTTCCTACTCACAAGCACCATCTTGATTATGAGTAAACAGTAGCATTGATTTAAAAATTCCAGTCCGTATCCATATGAATTTTTTTTTCCTCCTAAGGACTTCAGGTAATAACATATGTCCTAAGATATTTGTATACATTACATGATTGCTTGTTTGGTAATTAAATACTATGTCCTTCGAATGTCTGTGGAAAGCTGGCCTTAACTGATTTTTCTCTCAGTATAACCATGAGCCCGCAGTTCTGATTATTAGTGCAGAGTGGCGTTCTAACTTTTGCAATTTAGGCCAAAAATCCTTCGTGCAGTCTTAACTGCAGAATAGCTTCCAGACATGTCACCTCCTAGGTTTTGCTAACTACAAGATAAATGTAGACAATTGTGAAACAAGAATATTATTAACATTGGAATCTAAGAGATTTTTTCTGTTTATCATTTTCAAATGAAAACTTTGTCATAAGGGCATTTCCAAGGATTTGGCTAGAGCTTTGAGTAGGCATGACAGTCCCCAATGTGGCTGCCTTGTTTTGTGTGCAAGATTGGTCTGTGGCATTAAACCTCTCCCGGCAGCCTCCCAGGCTTAGTTGGCAAAGCATATGCTATGAGCCCTTCAGATTAATTGTAATAACTAAATTTAGAGGTTGCCAACTGGGGAGGCTGAATGCCAATATGTTAGATGACCTTAGTTAAGGATTACACACACAGGGGGCCGGCCTGGTGGCGTAGTGGTTAAGTGCATGCGCTCCGCTGCGGCAGCCCTGGGTTCATATCCTGGGTCGCGCACCGAGGCACCGCATGTTAAGCCATGCTGTTGTGGCATCCCATGTCGGGTAGAGGAAGATGGGCATGGATGTTAGCCCAGAGCCTGTCTTCCTCAGCAAAAAGAGGAGGATTTGCAGATGTTAGCTCAGGGCTGATCTTCCTCACACACACACAAAAAAAGGACTACACACTGCAGGCAAAGGGAAGGACTAGGATTATTTGGGAAAAAATGGAAGAGATTCTTAACATCCATGGAACACCTACTGTGTGCCAGGCACTGTTGACCAGTGCGTCCATAGACTCTTACATATGTTCCCAATCATCCTGATGACCATACTCATTTTCCATCTTTGAAACTGAGGCCCTGAGGAGTTTGGACCTGGTACGCCTGACTCTGACCTAGTTATCTCCTTTCCAGCTACCCCACTGAGCACAGGACTTGGGGACAGAGGACCTGGCTTTGTGACCTGGTTTCTCCAATCACCAGTTGTGAGGCTTCAGGCAGGTCACATAACTGGCCTAAATATCACTCTTCCCATCTCCATTGGAGTTGTCAGCGGGTTAAACGTGATCAGGTGTGTGAATGCACGGAGCCCCTTTTCTCTGTGGTGACGTCCCTGGTCTATTTCATGATCCTGTGCATTTCCTCTATACCAACCTGAAATCACCTTATTAGCTGGCTCTGCTGCTTAGAACATGTGCTTCCTCAGCACAGGGATGTGGCCTGTTTTTCTTACCTGCTCTGTCCCCCACAGCACTTAGTAGAGACTGAAGAAATATTTTGTTGTTTCCCTCCTTCCTCATCTACTTGTCTCCTATGTTTCCTAAAGCCGCAGTTGGCAAAAATGCTCATGGGTCAAATCCACTGTCACCTGTTTCTATACAGCTTGTGGACTAAGAATGATGCTGACATTTTTAAATGGTTGAAAAAAATTAAAAGAAGAATTTGTGACATGTACCAATGATACGAGCTTCACATTTCTATATATGAATATCAAGTTTTATCAGAACACATCCATTCATTTACGTATTATCTTTGGCTGCTTTCAAACTACACTGCAGATTTGAGTTGTTACAATAGAGTCTGGATGGCAAAGCCTAAAGTATTTACTGTCTGGCTCTTTACAGAAGAAGTTTGCCCAGCCCTCTCCTTAAGGATGAACAGAAAGTGCTAGAATACTGACAGTCTTTCTGCCTCCTTACCCTCAATTATTCACATGCATGTTTAACTCCATTCAAACATTTATTTATTCAACAAATACTTATTGAGCATCCACTTCTTCCACCAAATAGGTCAAGGGGCTCAGCTCTGATTGTCCCCCAGAGTTGGTGAAGGTGTGTCCAGAGCACTGGGGGAATGTAGCCCCAGTGGTGGGGTCTGAATTTGTGTTAACCCATCAGCTCCGTACCTCTCTGTGAAGGTGGCATATGGTGGCTGTCGAATAGAAAGAAGCCACGTGCATCTCGTGGGGCTTGAATCCGAGCCTCTGGCATGATCAATGTTGGAGCGAGTAGGTGGCTCTCATAAAGGACACCTGTCCTTAGATCGTTTTTCTCTAATCCTTTGCAGCTTGGGACTCACCTGTTACTTTGCTAAGCTCAGAAGCTCTGATCTCTGCATTTGCATCTCCGTCTCCTCCGCCTCATATTGTAAATACATCTAGAACATCCGCAGACGCCCTTTTTCCTCTTTCACCGTGGTTTCCATTTCCTGTCCTCTGTCCCAGCTGGTGAAACTACATCAGCTAAGGAGGAGGCTCAGGAGATGAGAAATAATAGCAGTCAACCTTTATCAAGTGCCAAGCACCGGCGTTCCCACTGCTCTTATGTGCACTGTCATTTTTAATCTTTTCATGGAAATCTTTTCTTTAAAAGGTAGGTGATTTTATTGTTCTCCTATTTGACAGATGAGAAAACTGAGGCTCAGAGAGGTGAAGCAACTTGCCCAAGGTAACGTCGCTGTAAAGTAGTGGAGCCCAAAGTGGGAACGCAGGCTCAAGCTCTTAATAAACCATGGTGACAGGCCAGGATTGTCAGCGTATTCTATGACAGGAAAGCAGTGTGGGCAGAAAACGTGAGTCCTTTTTGTGTAACAGCATTTTTGGTAGTTCCCTTGAGTATGTCCTGGAGAGAAAGTTGGTGGTCACTGTCAGACCGTGTGCCTGCATCTCAGACGGATCATTTTCTGCCCAAGGCACTTGAAAGTCCTAACAGGCCAGAAACTGGATGAAGGACAAACAGACTGACAAATGTGCTCTCTGCTGGTGTGGGGATATCAGTACTTTGTAGACTTAAAACATCCTGACAACCCAGAATGTTTCTGGACGCAACCCACGATTGTCCAGAATATCAGGGGCCATAAATTGAGCAGAACCAACCAGACCAGCCATGCCTGCGGTGTCTGTGGAATGTTAATCATGTTACCAGCAAAAAGGAGTGGTCAGATAAGGGTGGGGAATGTTGAGTTGAACAAAGTGAAGCAGGATCCTGCACTGCAGATGTCTGTGACCCTCCAAGAGGGGGACTGTACATGGCAATGACCCAGACCACGTGTCAACGGCCACCGCGTCGGCCGGGTGCTCCGGGGACCTCGTGTGGGTAACGGTGCTTTCAGCCTTGCATTCTCCCTTTCCATTTCATTTGAAGAAGTCCCCAACACTTCAGTGACTGCAGAAAATCTGTGCCTTGTGTCAACTCACTGCTTCTAGGCTGGGAAGGGAAAAGGACAACACGTTTCCAGGCCCTGGAAAATCACTGTTAGGAGAGGATGTCAAAACTAATAATACAAAGTTGGGTTGGAGTTTTTCTGAGAGACTTTCAGTTATTCAACAGTGACGTCTCAGTAAAAATCAAAGTAAGTTGGGATCATATAAACCTTTCTCACGTGTTAATGTTTTATATATTTTAGTTTGTTTGATCCTTTACATATTGTTCAAACATTGATTGAGACCTCAGAATGTAAAGCACGCTGCATGGGGCCGGCCCTGTGGCTCAGCGGTTAAGTGCATGCGCTCCACTGCTGGCGGCCTGGGTCCGGATCCCGGGCGTGCACCCACGCACTGCTTGTCAGGCCATGCTGAGGCCGTGTCCCACATAAAGTGGAGGAAGATGGGCATGGATGTTAGCCCAGGGCCAGTCTTCCTCAGCAAAAAGAGGAGGATTGGCATGGATGTTAGCTCAGGGCTGATCTTCCTCACCAAAAAAAAAAAAAAAAAAAAAAGCAGGCTGCATATACAGTTTCAAATGATATATGCAGTACGCACTTATGTGACCACGAGGTGGGAATTGTCGCCTTGGGCTCCGGTAAAGTCAACATGGAAATATGTGGAATTTACTTGGAGTTTTCAGGAAGTAAGGTGTCATTGTTAGGATAGTTTCCTGTCATAAAAAATTCTGTTTTGTTTTAAAATAGCCTTAGATGTTGTTTTTGACTCAAATCTATAGGAAATCTACAATTGTATGGTTTTTTCTTTTCCTTTTTTTGTGAAAGAATTTTCCATATTTTCCACAGACAAGAGAGGAGATGTTTCTCATGCTGGTGGTGCACGATGTAATGATGTGTGTATTTACCACATGCACATGTGAAGGCGACCCAACGCTAAACGTTAGGAGAACTCTGTGGATTTCGGTTATGGGTTACACGTACAGAAAACCTTCCTTCTGGCTCTGTCGTGTCCCCTCCCGGTCCCGAGAGCTGGTCACCCTGGAGCCTTAAGGTTACAATCTGTGGCCATCACATGGTTTTGTACCCGAAGCTTCTTTGGCTCGTACCTCATTACAAGCTTGCACCTAAAAACGGAGCTAAGCCATTTCTAGATAGATCCAGCCACGACTTATTTTTGTAAGTAAAAGTGGTTTGTTCTTACTTCCTTTACATAAAGTATCAGGAAAAGAAATACTTTGCAAAAGTATTTTCAGTGTGATTATAAGAAGTCAAATATTGAAGATTCAAAACCTACTCAGAGAGTTCTTTAAAAAAAAATGCGCCAGCTGGGGAGGAAATGCTGCTGTTTGTGGGAAGAGGAGCGGGAGGAGGCTGCCGTAGGAAGGAGGGAAGCTGACGCTGATGCTCCCTGAGAGCTGTCGGGCGTGAGACCATGTTCTCAGGATCTCACAACCTCGTTGCCTTCTCTGACCTTTATTTTAAAAATTGTGTACAATATATATGACAAAATTCACCAATTTAACCATTTTAAACTGTACAATTCAGTGGCATTTAGTACATTCACAATGTTGTGCAACCATTTCCATGATCTAATTCCAGAGCATTTTCATCACCCCAAAAGGAAACCCCGTACCCGTTAAGCAGTCACTCCTCATTCTCTCCTTCCCATAGTCCCTGCTTTCTGTTTCTGTGGATTTGCTTCTTCTGGATATTTTATACAAATGGAATCACACAAGAGGTGACCTTTTGTGTCTGGCTTCTTTCACTTAGAGTGATGTTTTCAAGGTTCATCCACACTGTAGCATATATCAGTGCTCCATTCCTTTTCATGGCTGAATAATATTCCATTGTACAAATATACCACATTTCGTTTGTCCATTCATCAATTAATGGCCATTTGTGTTGCTACCACCTTTTGGCTATTGTAAATAATGCTGCTATGAACATTCATGTACAAGTTATTAATTGAAAACCTGTTTTCCTTTCTTTTGGGTATATAACTAGGAGTGGAATTACTGGATCATAGGGTAATTCTATGTTTAACTTACTGAGAAAACTTCTAAATGCTTTTCTAAAAATAAAAATTCACCATGAAATTGACATTCCAAAATCAATTATGGGATGTGTTAAAGAATGGTTATATTTCTAGACCAAATATTAAAAGTCTAAGAGGCTTCTTTGAGGCCAAAACTCATTCAGAATACTTTCCTAAATGAGCAAGCCACTTATCACATTTATTTACTTCCTGCCATAGTTGGCTTTTTCCTAAAACATTCGGCCTTTTACAAACTTCAGTGTCTCTTAAGAGGAAGGCTAGAAATAGATGATGCTGTCGCTGTCCACTTTGCCTTTATACTTTTTCTGGGTCAGATGGAAGCTTTCTAATCTCTTCTGTGATTTGGATAAATGTAGAGTAAACCAAGGACAAATCTAAGTTAGCTACTCATCTTCCTTTTTAGGTTAACTTTGGCTTAAATTTCCTGGTTGCCCAGGGCAGGGTAAAAGAGAAATAAAATGAGTGCAGATAATGCTGATAATTTCCCAGCATTAAATTGGCTGGTGATTATCGTTGTCCCAGCTTGAAGTGAACAGAGTGAAGAATGCGGTGTTGGACGGACCGCCACAGACACCGTGAGCTCTGCAGGAGGGTTCCCTCCCGTTCCTCTACAGGCAGCTCCCCACTCTCAACTTTCTCTGGTGGCCCAGCCTCTCCAGTGCTCCCTGGATTCTGGGAAATTGTTCAGGCACTCTTCTCCATTATGATCTCACCCAGGGCTAAGATCCCAATATTTACCAATCAGTATGCACAGAGAACAGGGACCATATGTGATGCACCAGCTTCTGGAAGCCCCCCATGGGTCAGACTCAATGCTGTAGTCACTGGAACATGGGATGGTCTCAGGGTCCTGGGGTTGGGATTAAGGGGCAGTGGTCCTGGAGAGGATGTTAGGGTAGTGACTATTGATCAACTGATATACAGAAGTATCTTAATATTTAATAGCCAGTATGGCTGTTCTGCTGTACTAGGATACTCTTAGTAGAAACCATGATGATATTCCCCCTTCCCCACCATCCTTCGCCAGAAATCTTCAGGATTGCGATTCTGCTGTCTTATCCTACTATATTTCCACAGGGAGTAGTTACCACTTTTCTTTCTTTTTTTTTTTTTTATAATTTTTTTATTCATTCATTTTTTCCCCCAAAGCCCCAGTAGGTAGTTGTATGTCATAGTTGCACATCCTTCTAGTTGCTGTATGTGGGACGCAGCCTCAGCATGGCCGGAGAAGCAGCGAGTCGGTACGCGCCCGGGATCCGAACCCAGGCCACCAGCAGCGGAGCGCCCACACTTAACCGCTAAGCCACGGGGCCGGCCCACCACTTTTCCACCTAGGGAGGCATTATTCTGCCTGCCTACCTCAGCTTCTGACTGAAGAGACGACCATTCTCCCCATCTCATCTAGGAATGTTCTATCATGACCAGAATTCCCTGTCCTTCCAGGAATTCCCTACTCCGTTTTAGTTGCGATGGCCATAGTTTTGTTTTCTAACTCCCAGTCGCACTTGGTCATTGTCCTGTTTATTAACCATCAACATGTTTTCAATGCCTAAAAAACCAAAACCCCCAGAAAAAATCACACACATAACTTTAGAATGGCTTTCTAGGTCTCAGTCTCATTCCCAACTTCTTTTTCAATCACAGCATCTTTTTGTACCCTTCTCCCCACACACAGGAACATGTGTTCTCCCCAAAACACATGCGGCTGTTTACCATTTCCACCTCCTGGTTCCCTCCACTTCATTGCGTGTGAAGATCCTACCGCACTGGCTGAGTACTCCTTCCGGGTCGCATCCTTTCATGTTTGGAAGCTGTGGGCGGTATATGACCTACGCTGAGCAGCCAGCCTTTTCTCAGGGTTGGTACCGGCCTCTGGAGGGAGACTCTGTGACCGCCAGCTCCAAGGCTGCGTGAGCCTGGAGCTGCCACTCCATTTACTCTGACGTGGAAAAAACCTATCTGGGAGCAAATTCACGTGGGAGCAGGACCAAGAGATGAGGGTGGAGAATGCGCCTGACAGGCTGCGGTTAAGCCTGGGTCCACTCCTCGGACTTCTCTGCTGTCGGGAACAACAGATTCCCTTTTTTGCTGAAATTATTTTGATTTCGATTTTTGTCACTTATGAGAATGGGGGGGTGCATATCTTTCAAGGCACAGGTCACATGCCAGCTCCTCCATGTTCTTCCTCAGCTCAAGTAGTCACCTGCCTCCCTTCTCCCCCGGCTCTTTATCTGCACAGTTGGACGCTGCCTGTTGTGTGCTGTTTGTGCACATGCTTCATCCGGCTGGAAGGTGAGGGCCCTCAGGAGAACCGATCTCTAGAGGGTCAAGACCAGATTGCGTACTGTTCATCAGGGAGGGAGTGGGTGGTGAGGCACTGAGCATGGGTTGCTCTTTTGTGAGATTAGGCAGGAGAGAGGGGAAAGGTGGTGGGATAAGGAGGAACGTACCAGGCTCAAGCCTCCCTCAAGAGGTCTCAAGAAAGCTCAAGAAGAAAACAATTCAGCCCCAGATGCGTATGAGCGTTCATGTTTATAAACGAAGGGAGCAAAGAAGAGGCAGGAGGAGGGTATCAAAGAAAGAGAGTTAATTGCCAGAATGCGGTCTCGGGATCAGCAGGAGGGCTGGGATGGAGAGCGTGGAGGGGAACGTATTTGTTCAGAGACAGAACGGGAGAAAACAGAATGTACTAAGATATGGTGACATTCTAACATGGAGAAGAGTTGGAGGAAGACATACATTCTTATGATTTTAATCTTGGCAAAGCAGCAAATCATCAGTTTACTGGACATATTGTTTAAGTGATTTAATTTAAGGCCACATTCCTTAAAGTTGCCTTGAGGATTGGACGGCTGTGTCTTTATTTTTCCTCAAAGTTGAGGTCACCTCTTGCCAACTTCCTAAAGGGTCTCCTTGTCCATATTCTCTTTCCACATCAATCTCTATCCAGGATCTGGTGCTCTGAAGTGCCAATCTTATCGTGTCACCTCATTTCTTGTGCAAAAGCTTCCCAGAAATTCTAGACTGAAATGTCTAGTCCTTAGCTTAGCACAGAAGGCCCTATATTCTGTCACAGCCCAGCTCCTGGGTATCTATGTGACATGTGGGCCCTGCCTACCCGTTCAGGCCATCTTCGACCACTGCTCACCTGCCCTTCCCTCCTCTGATCCCTACCTCACACCCCACACCCCCACAATACTGAAGTCACCTAGTATTTTCTGCCAAACCTTGTGCTCTTTCTTTCTAAATCTTTCTACATTTTGCTTCAATTTAATTCAATAACACTGATTGAGCACGAAAGAGGTGCCTGATGCTATGGTGGGACGTGCAATAATTTAACCCCATTGGTGTACTAGGCAAATTTCTTTTCTTAACATCAACTCAAGCCCCTCCTCTCTGGGAAGTTTTTCTGGAACCCTTTAGAGAGAGCTCAGAAACATCACATCAAGTGTGAATATAACTTAATTTTATTATGCAAATTCAACCCTATGTTTTTCCTGCAACAGAGACACTAAAGGTGAGCTAACTATTTTAATCTGTAGTCAACTACAAAATATCTTGCATACTCTTTATTATGTATTGGACAGTACTGTATACGTACATATTATTGTAGAGGATTATATGTGTCAACCTTGTATGTGATGGACAATTCAAGGATTTTCCAGGGAGTAATTTTGAGGATACTTCAGTTTCACCTTTTCTCTGACTTTAGACCTTACCCCTTCCTAAGATTAAGTTAAGGTATGAGGTGAAAATTGCATAAATTATACTTGAAAATCTCTAAAGAAGGCATTGGGCTGGAGAGTGACATTCAAGTCCAAGAATGATAGCTTTGCTCCAGGGTTTCAGCTGGACAGGAGGTGAAGCCATTGGGTTGCCTGTGGGGCCCGGAGTGTGTGGAAACACCAGACTCTAGCCGGTGCTCACCTTAAGGAGGCATTCAGGGAACGAGACGCCTGAGGAGACCACAGCGGATGCTTACTGCAGGCTGGGTCCTCATTGTGTGGAATGGCCTGGGCTATCTATATTGCTTTATTCCTCTCTTAAAGAAAATTTTACTGAATGAGTATCCTTGAATTCCCTTACATCAAATGCTGATGCGATGTGACCCCACTGTCCTGGTCTGGCTTTGCGAGAGAGTTCGAGTCTGGAGTATGCTTGGGGGAAGAATTAGTCTGCAGGTGGTGGCTGAGGCTGGGAGTCTGGCTGTGTTCACCAAGGGAAGCAGTGTCAGGAGTGAGAGCAGGCAGCATAGGGCAGAGCCTGGGTGACACTGACGCTTGTGGGGCAGGAGGACGAGGGTCCAAAAAGGAATCTAAAAGGGTATGAGCCTGGAAAGTGACTAGGAGGCCAAGGAAAAGAAAGAGAGTGGTGAAAAGTGTCTGATGCTGTACAAAGAGGCACTCCCCTATCTTAATTGAGTCAGATAAGGCTAGAGGGCGTCCTTTAGATTTCACAACTTCTCCAAAGTGTCTTTGCTAGTGCACAGTGCAGCGGTGTGGGGGCTAGAGATCAGACTGCAGGGGAGGGGGGTGGGTATGGGAGACTCACCTTTTCAATAATGTTGTCACGAAGAGTTGAGGGAGAGGGTGGAAGGTCACTAGAGAGAGGGGCGAGGGCTAAGAGAATGCTTTAAAATTAAGCAGAGTGGAAATTCTTGAGGCTGTTGGTATGCTGAAGAGGAGAGGCAGTTAAAAAGGAGAGATTAGAGATAATAAGGGCATGGGGGTGGTGATTAATGGAACAAGGTCCCGGAGGGTTTGGGAGGGGATGCTCTGAAGGCCAGATCCAGTATTTCACCTTGGACTAGAGGAGGGGAAGGAAGAGGAAAAGCGAACTCTCTGCAAGCCAGGAGTGTGTTTCCTTTGTGTCCTTGCCGCGTGTAGCACGGCGCCTGGCACACAGCGAGGCCTTGGAGGGAAGGGAGGGGAGGAGGGGAGAGGCAGAGAACGCTGTGCTGCAGTGTGTGTGTGTCTGTGTGTGTGTGTGTGTGTGTGTGTGTGTGTGTGTGTGTGTGTGTGTGTGTCGAGACTTGAGAGTTTGTTTTCAAAGAGAATTGCTGGTTTCAAAGAGGGAGAGGAGGTGGGACCATCTGTTGAAGATGCCAGAGGAAGTGATGGGCTGTGGAGAGGGAGGTACAGGTTGGGAGCACCCCCTGGAGGAGGTGGAAGAGGAGGGGAGAAGCGGCCGTGTTGCAGGGGAGGCCGCCGAGGTTGGGACCATGAAGTTAGAAGCCAAATCCATGGGACTGGGGGGTCCTCTCCAGCAGCAGGCAGCTGCCCCTGGATGGGAGCCGAGCAGGCTAGGTGGAGCAGGGTGAGGAATCCAGGTGGCTGGAGGGTGGGGGCTCCTCCCAGTTTTCTAGCCTTGACTTTCCATGTCTCCCCTGCAAAGCTCAGCACCTGCCTGGTCCCCAGACATGGAGGTCGGAGAGCTGAGCTCCTCCAGCCTCCCCCAGGAGGCTTGCACCGTGCGCTTGGTGACCCTCTGCTGACCACGGCCAGCCCCTGAGCCAGCTCGGGGTCCCACTTCCTGACCACTGGGCTTCTGTGCTGCCCAGTTCCGCCTCGTCCCCACTCAGCCGCGCCTCGTCCTGGGGGCCTGAGCGCCCTCCGGTCGCACAGACGGGCCTTTCCTCTGATCCTATTTCTAAGCTCCTGTCCAGCAACCTGAGCCCTTCTGAGATCTGGGGCCCTGCCTCTGATGTATATGTATGTTGGTAACATTTATCATTTCTTGTCTTTTTTCTAGATGATAAAAGTAATACATGCTCATTGTAGAAAACATGGAAAATACGGAAGCTAAAAAATCACCCGTAATGCTACCTCTCAGTGATCACTGCTTTAACATATAGAGTTTTCCAGCGTGTGTGCATTTTTTTGTATAAAACGGGGTAATGTTCTTTATGTAACTCTGGCTTTGACATTGAATTGTGAACGTTTTTACATGCTGTCAACCATCTGTTGAAACCCACTGAGCGGCATCATTGCCTTTAGGGCTGTAAGGTCCTGTCTTTAGTCACGTTCTCTTCTCTGCTTTGCTCTAGGTTGTCCCCTCCCCTTGGGTTGGCACCACCCCCAGGAGTGTAATTTGGGCTCTGGGATCCTCCCAGTGCCTGTCTGGATTCCTCCCTTCCTGTGGGTTAGTGGGAACCAGATTGGGCTGGAAAGCCCTCACCTCCCCATCTCCTCCCCACTTGGGCTCCCGCTAAGATGCACCTGGACCTTCCTGGTGGAGGTGTCTGTCCGCAGGATACCATCTCTCCTCTGCTTACTCTCATAGTCTGTCTCACCCCCTCCCTGTATGTCCTGCTGAACGTGACAGGCAGTCCCCTCTGACATCCTAGGCTAGGACCCCTGGGTACATATCAGGACACAGTAGCTTAAACTGGAAGCACATAGTTTATTTTGAACTAACCCAGATTAATTCCATCTTTTAAAAAGTGCACTTTTGTCCTGATTATAAAAAGAAATAATTGCTCATTACAAAATAATTGGAAAATGCAGAAAAGTATGAGGAGGAAATTAAAAAGTCAACAACAAGTCCAGTATCCAGAGATAACCCTGTACAAGTTTGGTCTGTTTCCTTCCTGTTTTTCATCTATGTCTTGGGTTTGCAGATATGTGTACACACAGAGGCTGACATAACTGGGAGAGGAAAAGATATACATGTATTTCCTGCTTTTCTAACTTTCACCTTCTCATGCTTCTTGAGAATTACGTTTGGGTTGATACATGTAATAATTCATGTCCCTGTAATATCTCAGGTTGCCAGAGACGAAGGCGGGCTCTTCAAAATCTCCTACGTTAATAGGCTGTTGTTTACTTCTAGGTATTTATGGAGATTGTATTTGATTGGGCATGATGAGTTATGTGGTTATGTGAGTCTTTTCCCTGTTAAAAGTTCATTAAACTTAAAAACTCATCAAGTATATTTATGATTTGTGACTTTTCTTGATGTAAAATTGAAAATATTATTCCTTAAAATATTGTGAATTACTTGAACAAGTCAGCATATCCTCTAATGATATAGATTACTTTTAATGTTATAAATACTGTTATTTAGTTAGTTTTAAATTTATTATGGTTGTTTCCATTTTCTTGATTTTCAATTAATCTTACTGGACCATAAAATACTGACGCAGGGGCCGGCCCCGTGGCTTAGCGGTTAAGTGCGCACGCTTTGCTACTGGCAGCCTGGGTTCGGATCCCGGGCGCGCACCGACGCACCGCTTCTCCGGCCATGCTGAGGCCGCGTCCCACGTACAGCAACTAGAAGGATGTGCAGCTATGACATAGAACTATCTACTGGGGCGTTGGGGGAAAAAATAAATAAATCAAATAAAAAAAAATACTGATGTAATCAGTTTTAGATACAATTTTTAGATGGCCACCATAATTTTGCTGGTATGAGTGGTTCAACGTCAAAGATTACATTTTTTTCCAGATGTATTGGAGTATAATTGACCACTGAAAATTGTATATATTTAAGGTGTACATTTGGGTTTTTTCTTAACATGTGTTTTCGGTGGTAAAATATGGTCACGTGAATTTGTTTTCTAATAACCTACAACACAAATAATTAGCTATTCGTACTCTTTGAGGGACACAGCAGAGTGGAAATACCAACTATGCGGTCATTATTTGTGACAGCAGTGGACATGGCTGTTTTGTCATCTGGCGTCTCTTCCCCGTTTCTGTGACGACAGCGCTCTGTGTTTAGTTTTGTGGAGCATGAGTTATCTATTGCTTCATAACAACATGACCACAAACTTAATGGCTTACCACCACATATCTCACAGTTTCTGTGGGTCAAGCGTCCAGGCACCGCTTAACTGGGTCCTCGGAAAGGCTGCAAAGTGTTGGCTGGGGCTGTGTTCCCGTCTGAGGCTGGACTGGGAAAGTATCTGCTTCCAAAACAGCACAGTTGTTGACAGAACTCAGTTCCTTGCAGGTTGTTGACTGTTGTCTGGAGGCTGGCCTCAGATCCCAGAGGCAACTCAAAGTCCTGGCAGGTTGCTGGACCGAGGGCCTCATTTTCTTGCTGGCTATTGTTTAAAAACTAGCGTCAGTTTCTATAAGTCTGTGATACTGTGATTTATAATAAGAAATATATATTTGGTCTTCATCCCCGTTACTGGCACAGAGCTCCTAAAACCACTGAAATTTCCTAAGTGATGAAAGTGACAAAGGTATCTTTTGTTATGTTAATGAGGGGACTTTTGGACTGCACTTAAGGATGGGGCTAGTTGCCAGGGGACCCAACCCTGTAATTAGAGGGTTGGAACTTTCAGTCCCACCCCCTGACCTCTGGGAAGGAGAGAGGGGCTGGAGGTTGAATCAATCGCCAACGGCCAATGATTTAATCAGTCATGACTGTGTAATGTTGCCTCCATAAAACCCAAAAGGATGGGGTTTGGAGACCTTTGGAGTTGGTGAATGCATGGAGATTTAGGAGAGTGGTGTGCTCAGAGAGGGTGTGGAAGCTCTGCGCCCCTCCCCCATGCCTTGCCCTAAGCATCTCTTCCACCTGGCTGTTCCCGAGTTGTATCCTTTTATAATAAACTGGTTATCTAGTAAGTAAAGTGTTTCTCTGAGTTCTGTGAGCCACTTGAGCAAATTAATCAAACCCAAGGAGGAGGTCGTTGGAACTTCCAGTCTATAGCTGTTTGGTCAGAAGCACAGGAGACAATCTGGACTAGAGATTGGCATCTGAAGTGGATGGGGGGCAGTCTTGTAGGACTGAGCCCTTAACCTGTGGGATCTGATGCTATTTTCAGCTAGATGGGGTCAGAATTGAGTTGAATTGTAGGACACCCAGCTGGTGTTGGAGAATTACTTGATGTGGGGAAAAAACCCACACATTGGAATTGGGGTCAGAATCCTAAAGTCACTCTCAATTCCTTGCCACATGGGCCCTCACCGTGGCTGTTTGCTTTATCAAGCCATCAAGGGAAAGAAAAGACTTCAGTGAGACAGGGGCTACAATCTTATCAATCGTAATTGTGTACACCTGTCGCCTTTGCCATGTTCTATTGGTTAGAAGCAAGTCACAGGTGCATTTCTTCTCAAGAGAGGGGCTTATGCAGGGGTGTGATACTGGGAGGTGGGCTCTTGGGGGCCACCTTCAGAGTCTGTCTGCTGAGGTGGGAATAGTCAGCTTCTCCTGCCACGTTTCAGGTGAAGCAGACTCTACCCTCCGACCATGGCTAAGCCGGCCCACCACGTTCCATTTCCTGGCCACAGGGATTGGACCAAGGTAGGGTCAAGCCCTTTGGGGCTCATGTGATTCAAGTGTGTGGTAAATGGAATGCTGAACTGTCAGGAAAGCCGGCTCGCCCTTCCACAGGACAGGCCAGGGGAGGATCCTGGGAAGGGAGCCAGTTCAGAAACAGTGGAGCTGGAGGACGACTGTGCATTCTGGTTTGCCCAGGATGGCTCCAGTTTAGATCTGTTGTCCCAGTATAATTATTACGAGTGCCCCCTTTCGCACTCTAATAAAGTATGGGTTTCGACAGTAAATTATGTGATTACCCTGGTGTTGAAGTGTCTTTCAGGTTCACTTGGAAAGCCTTGGGAAGGGCCACCTCCAGGAGATGGCCTGTCATCCCCTGAAACTGAAGCTCAGAGCGAGGACCCCTGGGACTGCTGGGTGGGAGAAACACGTGCGTGTGTATTTATTGAGATCCCATGTGCAGAACAAGCAGGGACTCTGGCTGAATGTGCGCCCAAATTCATCATACAAGAACGATAGGCACTGACTTGCTGTTCAGCTGCTTCCAGCATGGGCTCCGGACCCCGTGTTCCAGGAGTAGAAGCAGCAGGGAGTCACGTAATTAGTGAGGAAGTTGCTGATTCAGTCAAGAACTCGAGCTCTGCTGGTTAGTGAGACATATCAGTGAGGAAGGGGTCGGAGGAATTAGAATTCGCAGCCCTGTGTGGAAGCAGCAGACAAGAGGGAGCGTGTGAATGGAAAGGGGAGAGCAGGTACTGTTCGAGAAGCTCTGGGCCTGGGATCTCGAGGGAGGGATGGCCGAGTCTCGGTGCCTTCAGCCGCCTCTCCCCCTTCCTCTGTCAGAACCTGGACTGGGGGCCGGCCGGCCCCGTGGCTTAGCGGTTAAGTGCTCGCGCTCCGCTGCTGGCGGCCCGGGTTCAGATCCCGGGCGCGCACTGACGCACCACCTCCCTGGCCATGCTGAGAACGCGTCCCACATACAGCAACTAGAAGGATGTGCAGCTATGACATACAACTATCTACCGGGGCTTTGGGGAAAAATAAATAAATAAAATTATTAAAAAAAAAAAAAAAGAACCTGGACTGGAAACGGCGTGAGCGGAGGAGGGGGAGGGGTATGGTGCAGTGTCTTTATGAGCACCAGCCCGGGAGACAAACCACCAGGACTTGAATATTGACTCTTACCCTTGGTAGTTGTATGTGCTTGGACGAGTTACTGAGCCTCAGTCTCATCATCCGTGACGTAGCAGACGATACTGAATTATGAGGACTGAATGAGCTAATGCACGTGGTGTGACTAGCACATCCCTGGAACATGTGAGCCCTCAGCCAAGACCAGCTTCCATTCATAACCGTCATGGGTCTCCTACTATGTATTGTGTATTTTAGATATATTACCTAGTTTCACCCAGTGGATATTTCCTTCGTTTTAGGATTGAGGAAACTGAGGCTCAGATGACACTGGTTGTCTCGTTGGCTGGTAAGAGTTGCAGTGGGATTTATGCTCACAGATGCCCAGGTGCATTGGATGCTTGTCCCTCTGCACCAGGTGGCCTGGTCTGTCCCCTCGCTGTGTGTCCAGGGCCTATGACACTGCTGGCGAGAGTGCCGTCGTCTCCTCCTGGGGATGGTGCCTTTGTTCTGTCTGCGGGCATTGGAGGGTTGGCTCGCACTGTGCTCCACTCCACTCATCAGTGGGCAGCGTCTCATCTCCAAGCCTCTGTTTGCTGGTGTGCTCCCCGGCTCCCAGCTGACAGGGAATTTTCAGGAGGACAGGACCGCCTCGCATTCTCTAATGTGGGAACTAAGCTCCAGCATGTTAGAGCCCAAGTTGCGCTTTCCCGAGAGATGGTTTTGAACATCCAAGGATGTAGTATCCTGACTTTTTTTCTCTTAAAGATTCAGATATCAAATGCACACTTGGCTAGCTGAACCTTCCTAACCAGGATCAAATGTAGGAAACTGTGTTCACATTGGCAGCTCAGCCAAAAATGAGTATTGGGCATCTTAAACAACCGTTGCTACTTTTGTTTTTGGAGGCTGCATAGTTTGGAGGAAAGAGCCCTGGACTTGGAGGTTGAGCCACTTAATTTCTTGGGCCTCTGCTGCCTCACTTACCAGACTACAATGATGATGCATCTGCCCTACCACATCCCCGCCTGGTGAGCTCAGGAGAGACAGCATGTCTTAGGGCCGTGATTATCGTGGATGATCATTAAAACAAAAAGGATCATGTATAGACTTGATTAGTGAAAAATGGGAGTTGGAACAGAGCCAGAGTTGCCAATTTTTTTTTTTTTTGTGAGGAAGATCGGCCCTGAGCTAACATCTGCCAATCCTCCTCTTTTTGCTGAGGAAGACTGGCCCTGGGCTAACATCCATGCCCATCTTCCTCCACTTTATATGGGACACCTGCAACAGCATGGCCTGACAAGGGGTGCGTCGGTGCGCGCCCGGGATCTGAACTGGCGAACCCCGGACCGCCGCATCGGAGCGCGCGCACTTAACCGCTTGGGCCACCGGGCCAGCCCCAGGAGTTGCCAATTTTAATACACAGTTTCAAAAGAACATGTACAACAAGATCTATTTTTGTTATCTCTGGGTGAGGAGATTCTGGGTAACTTCATCTCCTCAGTTTTGCCTATCAGCATTTCCTAATTTTGCTATTATGAACTTTTTTGTTGTTTTGGGCTTGAGTTGTTAAAGTCATTAAAGATATCCAATAAAAAGGTTGTAACTTACACTGTGATATTTACTTGACACTTGAGGATCATCATTGCAAATATCTGATATTGTGCAATTGCTGTATCTAAGTGACTGCGTAATATAAGATAACAGTATCATTACCACTGATTTCTTTAAGGGCTGTAGTCATGGTCTGACGGGTGGTTTCTGGTGTGTGGCTCACAGGTGGACATCAGCCCTGTGGGAAACTGAGGTCCTTCTGGGCTCCGCCCCTTCCCAGACTCTTGTATCAAGAGAGATAATTATAATAAAATTTATAATAAAGTAAAATTGTCAGTTCACTTAAAGCATGGATAAATACGTTTCCCAGGACTATGACAGAGTCAAAAGAAATACGTGATATGTTGACCTCTTGGTCTAAACATTTCTAGGGAATTCTTCAGGTTCTCCTGTATTTGGCCTTCTCCATTTATGCTTATTAAAGATATCACTTTAAAATTATTTAAGAATGACGCAAATTCATTGTTATTTCTGCTTCTTTTAAACTGCTGATTATGCAAAGTCGCCATGTTCAAATATCAAATTTCACATCAACGCTGACTTTATGACAGTCTAGCCACTTTCTTCCCGTTCCGGGGTCTGAGTCATCCTGGCGGTTGAAGTTGAGCCCCAGCTGAGGTTCTTTCTGCTGGCACCACATTTGCCACCAACGTTTCTATTTCTGTTTAACTCAGTGGTCTTGAAATATGTTTGCTCATATACACATCTAAAAAGAATTTTTAAAAATTATGTTCTCTTGCATAATTTTTAGTGGACATCTAAAATTTTTCATTGCAAGCTTAAATATTAAATTTTGAAAATGAGTAACACATCTGTTCTATCGCTTAATTAGGGTTCTCAACCAGCGGCAATTTTGCCCCCCAGGAGATATTCGGGCAATGTCGGGAGACATTCTTGGTGGTCACAACTCCGTGTGTGTGTGCACGCGTGTGTAGACCAGTGATGCTGCTCAACACCTTACAATGCAACTCACAATACAGAATTATCGAGCCCAAAATGTCAACAGTGCTAAGGTTGAGAAACTTTGATTTGAATGTATCCAAAGAAATACGAACATCATAGTGATTTTATACTCACCAGCATCCATTTTAAAAATACATAAACAAAACCTTCTTTAATGTTGCTCTGTTTTACTCCTTGAAACTGTATTTCCATTCTTCTCTCACAGAATGTTTACCTGATAAAATTCCTTTATGTCTGAAAGCCTTACAAGTTACCATATAATTCTCTGCTACGAAACTATGTATGTAAATTGAAAGTTTTTTCACATATCCAATGACTATAGGGTTCTAAAGGTTAATATTTTCCTTCCATATTGAGCTGGCATTAGAAATGGATCAAGCGGGGCCGGCCCCGTGGCTCAGCGGTTAAGTGCGTGTGCTCTGCTATTGGCGACCAGGGTTTGGATCCCGGGCGCGCACCGATGCACCGCTTCTTCGGCCATGCTGAGGCCACATCCCACATACAGCAACTAGAAGGATGTGCAGCTATGACACACAACTATCTACTGGGGCTTTGGGGGGAAAATAAAAAGGAGGACTGGCAATAGATATTAGCTCAGAGCTGGTCTTCCTCAGCAAAAAGAGGGGGATTAGCATGGGTGTTAGCTCAGGGCTGATCTTCCTCACACACACACAAAAAAAGAAATGGATCAAGCACTATGAATATATTACAACATTTGATAGATGAGTTTTCAACACAGAAATGCATCTGTTCATGGGGTGAACCAGGCAGAGCATCTCGGGGACCTGGTAAACAGTCTTGGGTGACCTAAAAATGTTCACCATTGGGGTGGCGGGAGAGTCTAGGGTGGGAGGGATGTAGCTTTTGAATTTGGAGAATTGTAATTGTGAATGGGGGTAGCAAATTAGAATTGGCAGGATATTTTCTCAGGTGGATCAATTTTAGGAAAGAAAACATATGGACACCGAGGATTTTGAAATGTATTTCCTTAAAACCATCCGTGCCCACATACCCTCTGAGAAGTCTTCATGTTCCTACAGAAGTATTTGTATATTGGCAGGATTTAACTCACTCTGGCTCTCTGAGTAACTTAGCAACTCTTTTTGTTTAATGATTCAGGCTGTTTTCGTACCCAGCTAATGCATGTTAAAGAGAGCTAAGTCAGTGTATATTATAAATACTTTATAAGTCAAGCAGTAGAATTTCTCACAGGGGCATAATTAGAGTGGAGGTGGTACAGTATGGGAGTTGAGAGGGCTAGTTCTAGAGTCAGACAATATTTGTTCCTATTCTCCATCATCACCTGCTGTACGACCTGGTGCAAATTATCACCAGCTCTGCTCCTCAGCTTTCTTACGTGTAAAGTGGGACTAAAAATAGATTTCTCATTGGGTTGTTGTTAGATTTAAATGAGGTCATACATACAGCACTTAGTACACTGCCTGATATATAGTAAACCCTTGGTAAATATTAGCTGTTTTCTTTAGATATTATAGTGTTTGCCCCAAAGGATGAGCTCTACAAAGGCGATGGGATCATTCTTTCAGTCTTATTTCTTAGATCATGTCTCTTTTGTGCACAACTTATTGTACCCGCCCGCCCTGATTTTATGCACAGCATTAGCTCTTTGAGGTGCCAATTGACCGTGAGTCCTGGAAGCCGGCGATGCTGGAGCTGCTGCGAGGTGTCTGCCCTCACCTGCAGCGTGCTCCCGTCTTCTGCTCAGCCTCACGAGGACAAACATCAGCTCTCTAAGAACACCTGCTGGAAGGGGGGACCTCCGAAGGCCTGAAGTTATTTTTAATATTCTCAGGACACTGTCTAGGAGTTGCATGATGTAGATGGACGACATTCACAGTCTCCTGTGGGGTCACTTACGAGAAACATGCGTAAAGGCATGGCTGGGAGTAACAATACCAAAGTACCTTAATCCTTGTATCGACAACTGTTCTATTGGGTTACACAGTTTTAATCCCAGAGGAGTTGTCTCTTGACATTAAACTGTCCAAACAGTATTTATATCTGTGGCTGCCCTGCAAGATCACTTAACCCTGCACAGCCGTTTAAAAGTAGTTAATGACGGAGCCGGCATGACTTGCCCCTTATGAATGATCACAGAAGTTCGACCTGTGCTGTCATGGTTTATGGAGGAAGGCAGTTCGTCCACAGCCTGCTTCAGCCACAGCAGGTAATTTGAAATGAAATGAGACAGTTTCTACAAGCAGATTGATTTGGGAATCTTGCCTGTTCTTCCCTTTGACCCTTGACAAGTTGACACGACAAAGATTGTGACTTTAAAAAATGATTGGGTGCAAATACATTTAGGTAGATGATTTACTGTGTGCCGAAGCAAGGACGGTGCACCGCAGTGATGCTGTGAGGGCAGGTAATTGTAACTGTAACAACTCGTGTTTTATGTTTCTGTATCTTGTTAATTATCCCACCAGGTGAAGCTACTAATAACCCTTGAGCAAGTAGTTTATATTCTTGGTAAGAGACTGGGTATCCAATCTCAAGATTGAGACAGTGTTTATGATAAACTTATTAAAAGTTACTGATTCAGTTTGTTATTTTGGTCGAAAACCACAGCTTGCGTATGAGGATAAGAAATTGAGTTCTCTTTCATGGATTCAATTTTTTTCTTGTGTTTTCATTTTCTTGTTTGTAAATACGGTTAGTCATATACAGAAGGAAATACTGTGATTAAAAGGATGATAGGTCTGGTTTTTGATAATCAAAGAGTTACCACACATACCAGAAAAGAAGAGAAAATCCCAATTATGCATTATCAAATGCTCTTTTTCTAATCCTTGGTAATCACATTTAGATTTTCACACCAAATATTGTGCAATATTTAAATAAATATTTTCCCTATTATTTTGACTCCATTCTTCTGATGCAGTTTTTCTCTTACAAGTAAAGTGTTGTCATGAATAAATGTTATACATCGAATTTAAAAATCAAATCCAAAACAACAACAAAAACAATAAAAAAATGAATAAGAACGACAGTCAGGAAGATTATTTTTTAAAGGTGGTTATCTCAGTTCACAATTACATAATATTTATGCCTAGATTATTTTAAATGAACTTTGCAATGGAATTGATTTATTAATGTTCAGATTTGTGTTGTAGTCCCCATGCTCCTTAACATTAGCTGTAGAACTTGGGCTGGTTCTATGGGCTTTTGTGTTTCTCTATTCTAACCACTTTGTTTGAAATATAATTTTGAAGATGCTAGTAAAAAATATAACAAATTCCCTATCGGTCTCCGTTTAAATTATTTACTACCCTTTCGAGCCATATCTTCATTGAACTATGTTAAAAGTATTTTGCTGGAATGTTTCTTTATGTTGTCCATCGGGTTTAATAGACGTGCCGTTTAATAAGCTCTCTACCTGTAAGGATGGACTATTTGACCTCTGTGCCCTGCCACTGGTAGACATAGTATAAGATTGCTTTGTGAAATAAAGCTGTCGGTAACATCAACAAAATAAAAAATGATCGTATTCCAATACTCTCTGCTGAGTACTATGACAGCACTGAAATATGGAATAAAATTGAAAGTAGATTAGTTTTGGGTCTTAAGTCATGTTTTGACAAGAAATAAGAGAGGAGAACATATCTTTGAACTTTTAGTTTTAAAGTTTTTTAATGAAAATATTTATCATTTTGTAAGGTTCCTTCTTTCTCCATCACATTGAGGCTGTATAACCTTAAAACAATCTGTTCTCTTATGGGGAGGGATATAAATACTGTTCTATTTTTATTAAATACCATAAAGGAAACTCGCACAGGGCGAGATGGTTTGACACTTGGAAGTTGAGTGTCATGTTAATAAGAAAGTTTATTGAAGAGGATGGAAAATCGGTCATTAATAAGCTACATATTTTTAGGGTATGTAATGCATGTAAATACTGTCGACAAGCAGGCTGCTTTTGCTGTATTTTTTGTTAACCTTTTGGAACGGTTTGAATCTGAAGAGGAAGAATAAATATGTCAGAGTGGAGAAAGCCTTGCTGGGGATTGCTTTCAATGTAGAGGAATTTGAAAATTGAGGCGACATGCAGATGGTGAAGTTCTTTCTTTCACCTCTGTGGTTATATATTAATCAGATGACATCACGACTAATAAATGGCGTTGACGGACAGCAGAGGGTGAGGGCTGAGGACAGTAACCCTCCCCTCCAGGAATTTGCGAACATCCTCTGTCGCCAAACGTGAGGTTGTGGAGATCTTAAAATTGCCGTGCCTGGTTCCCCCTCATTCCGTTTGCAGAATGATTGCAAAGAGGGCAGGTGAAGCAGTGCTGCCCGTTCATCTCAGAGTGAACTCGTCTCTTTTCACGTGCTTTCCGTTTAAAACATAGGATGCACAATCTGCACACAGCTCCGGGGCGGCCCCTGCCTTCGCCCGCCTGCACCCGGCACTCGGCACAAAGCCTGGGCAGGGCTCACGGCGCGGGGGTGGAGGGGTGGGGGTGGGGGGTGGGGGGGAGCCTTCCGACTATGGATTAAAAAAAAAAACAAACCTAAATTGACCGTTTTTTTTCCCCTTAGTAAATGTGAATTGTATGGTAGCATAGGGCTAAAACTGTGGTCAGACTCATGGGATTCTGTTTTTAGTCACGAACAAGGCAATCATGTTGCCCTAATCTTAAAATTTCCATAGTCAGAAATTTTAAAAGTAAATTGAAAAAGCAACGATTATATTGGCTAAAAGTTCTGAAAAAAGGTTTTACAAGGGTTCAAAAATATCTCCTAAGATATTTTACATATCGTTAAATACTGCTACAAAGAAAAAATTTAAAAAATTTACATGAGTATGAAATATAGCCATGTTTCTTAGTTGTTGAGGTATATGTCAAGTGTTACGGAGGTCTTGTAATAGCATCCCTTAATTTGTTCCATTACATGGCTTTAGCCTTGACTTTGCTAAATAATATCTTTAAACAGGCCAGTGAATTACTGTGGTCATTCTCTTGGTGTGATTTGTCATCGTTGGTGTAGGCTCGACTCCTGAGTGTGGAAGGTGTGAAGTCATAACTATACAGTTATCAACGATCCAGACCAGATTTACATGTGTTTTATTCATGGTCTTTCTGTCAAATGTCAAGATCCAGGAGGAACCCTAAGCATCCTGGGAAGGGTCAGAGGGTGTGCGCAGATTCCCAGAGGGCTGGGGACGGTCACACCCCGGGAAATGTGTCCTTGGCTGGTGGAGGTCCCTGAAAAGAGAACAAGGCTAGGAAAGAAGGTGATTGTAAGGTCACAAACATCAGAGGAGAGAGAAATTTTAGCATTCTAGAAGGGAAGTATCGATAGAAAATTGACAATCATTATAGCTTATTGTGGGAAAGGCATCTGAAGTCATCTGGAAGGTGAAGAGCCACCTACTGAAATAGATGAGGGGACAGAGTTGTCACAGTGCATTCTGAATTATGAAAAAGCGTGCACTTGAGTGTCAGCCTGGGGTTCAGGTGCTGGTTCTGCCAGCTAGTAGCTGTGGTACCTTTAGCAAAAGACGTGAACCTTCTTAGTGTCAAGTTTTTAATCTGTCAAATGAAGATAAGACTGAGGTGTCTGTGCTGTGAATTAAAAGAAATAACCTACCTGAAGGTGCCCAGCATGGTGGCTGACACGTGACAGCTGCCCCCCAAATACTGGTGGCCTCCTCTTTCCTCTTCTTCATTCTGAAATAAGAATATCAACCTCTTCTTCCCTTCAGATTTCATAAACCTGATGAGTTGTGAATGGAAATGTTCTGGAAGTTTTTTCACCTTCAGTGAACCAAAAATTCTTATTCCAGTGTCAATTTCTCCAGTTATTTGGCTTAAGAAATCTGGACTAGAACTTTAATGTCATTGAATTTTCGAGATGATCTGTATTGTGGTTTTGTAATTAATCTGGAATTAACTTTGTTTTAAGAATCATGGGCTGGAGAACTAAGGAGGCTGAGTCTGACAAAGGAAGACTTTGCTGATACAATCGTCCTAGCAAAAGGGTTGGAGAGAGCGGGAAAGCTGTGAAGGATGTTCTGATTATAGTGGGAGTACCTGTCCTGAGAGATCCCCTCCAGGACAAGAGTGACAGATGTGTCACAATGCCAACAGATGGCATGAGTGACTGCGTGGGGTCATGTTAATGTCAGCTGCAGCCTCGGGGATATTTGCTGTGCTAGGACTTACTTTTGAGGTGTCATTCAGACATTATTAACCTCATCATGATCTACAAGTGCAGAAACAGCAAGAGTTTAAAGTTCTAGTAAGGAAAGGAGGGGGATTCTGATGAAAAGAAAAGTAGAAATAATGTTTTAAATGGTGAGCAAGGACACACACTACCCGTGGTTAAGGCACGAGTCCTCAGTTGGGCCATAAATTCAATACGCCACGAGGTTCAGGATAAGAACTCAAGAGATTTAACATCATAATGGTTTTAGAGGTCTTTCGTTTCTTTGAAGATCTTTATCACCATTAAAGTCAGAGGATAATAATAATTGTAATGATACATGTATGTGCTCACTATGTGCCAGGCACAATTCAGTGTGATTTGTACAGATCTTCCTCGACTTATGATGGAGCTGTGTCTGGATAAACCCATTGTAAATCGCAAATATGATAGGTCGAAAATGCAGTTGATATACCTAACCTACTGAACATCATGTTAGCCTAGCCTACCTTCAACATGCTCAGAACATTTACATAAGCCTATATTTGGGCAAAATCATCTAACACAAAGCCTATTTTATAATAAAGTGTTGGATATCTCATCTAATTTATTGAATGCTGTACTGAAAGTGAAGAACAGAATGGCTGGATGGGCACAGAATGGTTGTAAGTACATCAGTTGTTCACCCTCGTGATCTCGTGGCCAGTTGGGAGCTGCGGCTGCTGCCACTGCCCAGCATCACGGGAGGACCCATTCATACCGCATGTCACTAGCCCGGGAAAAGAGTAGAATTCAAAATTCAAAGTATGGTTTCTACTGAATGCGTATTGCTTTGGCACCATCGTAAAATTGAAGCATTGTACGTCGAACCATAGTTAAGTTGGGGACTGTCTTTATTAACTTATTTAAACTTCATAACAACCCTATAAGGTCGGTATTATTATTACCCCTATTTTATAGGTGAAGAAACTGAGGCACAGAGAAGTTATGTCGCCTGCCTGTGGTCACACAGTAAGTGGCAGAACTGGAATTCAAAGCCAGGAAGTCTGGCGCATGAGTCCATGACTCTTATGAAGCCGGCAGGACGCATTGCTCTGTGATTCACTCTTCATTCATTCAATCAACCAACCGATTCATTTATTATCTACTGCATGCTAGTTACTATGTAAGACACTGGAGCTAGACTGGGGACCAAAAGCAGACATTGCCTTCATGAAACTTATAGATGGGGGAGATAGAGATTAATCAAAAATAACAAATAATCATAAAATTGCAGTATGAGGAAGAAGGACAAGATGCTAAGAAAGCTCACAATAGGAGAATTTGACTTGGTAAGGGAAAGCTTCCTTGAGAAAATGTAGGTTGAGCTGGGATCTGAAAGATAAATAAGAGTTAACCAGGCAAATAGGGGCAGAACATGAACCTCAACGGCCCTTTGATGGGGGGAGAGTTAAGACTGAGGAATTCCAGTAGGGTCAGTGTGAAAAGCTGGGAAGAGCCCAGTGCTAGCTGAGGCCACACCATGCAAGAAGACTCTGGACTATGAAAAGGAGTGTATTGTTGACCTCAAGACCAATAAAAAGCAACTGAAGTGTTTTCAGTGGGTGGAGGGAGGCATGACTGGAGCTTCACGTAATCTTCTTGCCGCCACATGGGAAAATGGGTTTGGGATGGACCTGAGGTGGCTGTGGGGAGGTGGAGTGTGGGACCATTGCAAGGCCAGCTGGATATGGTGGAGCTCTAAGCAGAGTATGCAGTGGGTGTGGGGAGACGTGGACAGGTTCAGGAGATACTCAGGAGGAGAAACCAGCAAAGCTTGGTGATGGAGTAGACAGGAAGGTGAGGGATGACCCCTGGGTGTGGGTTTCTGGAGCTGGATGATGTTGCTGCCATCCCCTGTGACAGGGACATTGGAAGAAGACTATGGTGGCTTCGTTCTGGACAAGTTGAATTTGGAGTCCTTGTTATCAACATTTTTAGTGATGCAAAGAATAAAGTCAAAATGTAAATATCTTTGGATGAAATTTTACTGATAAGAACCAATGCTATGTTCAGCATCTACTGTTCTCTTATAAAACTGAGTTTTATATGAATGTACTCATTTTATTTCTTGTATAGTACCACTTTATGTTTATGAACTAATGCGTTTAAAATCATTTTTTGGAACAAACCTGTTCCTAAAGATAGTACTCCACTATAAATATAACTGCATCTCAAATGTCTACCTGTAGACAGACTTGTATAAGCCATCATTAATTCTTTGTATAATTAATGTATAAAATGCAGAGTTTCTACTGATGGAAAAGGCAACTCAAGCATCACACTGATAATATCAATAACATGCATTTGTAATTACATACCGGAGATAACTGTAAAAGTGACATTTTATTACATTAATAAAACGTAGAAACTCCTGAAGCAGCCCAGAACCGGGTAGCAGCAATGCTCTTAGGACTGGCTGCTCCAGCACTTAGAAGTCTATCACATTGCTGTAGCTGCTAGCGACACTCGCAGTGCATCTGGGCACCTTCTCCCCGTAAAAGAATGATGATTGATTTTTCAAGATAAAATATTGCGTGTTGATGGCATAACATGCACTGTATGAGAGTTATGAGAGTCACAAAGTAAAGGGAAAAATCACACTCAAGGAGAACAGAATGGGAGAACTTGTTCCTCTAGGCAGACTGAGTGATCAGGTTATGTCACTATAGGTGTAAAGAATAGCTCACTCCCAGAGTATACAGCAGACACAGGGGGAGCCACGAAGAGAACGCTAATTCCACGGAGGGAAAGTGTATAGGGTTCCAGTGCTCCCCGGTCAATACCTTGGTCACACTGACAGGTGGAAGGACCAGTCGTCCTTTTGGGCGTCCTGACGACTGGACCAATCGATACCTCTTTAGGGGTCTGCCAATCACTCCATTAGGGAGGAAGACTGGCTGGATTAGCTCGAGCAGCTTCTCAGATGCTCTAAGGACTCTGGCCAGCCCCTCTTCCCTAAGTAGGAGATGGGAGGCATGGCTTCATGTCGAGGAGGGCTGGGGAGGCCTCCGGATCTGGAGAGCACTGGGGTATGTTCAAAACAACTTAGAGGCAGCGGACTACTCTGTGCAGCCTGTGCTGCAAAAGTCTTCACAGAAACCCAGAAGAGATTTCTGTAAACTAAACAAATAAACAGACCATGTGCACCAGACCGGGTTATCTGCTCCGAAACTCGGCTGTGGGAGGATTTAAGATATCAACAACGGAGGCGTCAAAAATGTAATGTTTCTATTGGAAACACCACCCAGAATTCCCAGAGAGCCTTTCCCATTGATTAACTTTGAAATGAAATCCAAACATTCTGGCTGCAGGGAAAAGTGTGTGGAGGTTTTTTTTTTTTTTTCTTTCAACACACTACCAATTTTGAATTAAAAATCACTTGATGTCAGGCCGGCCCCTAGCTTAGCAGTTAAGTGCAGCGCTCCACTGCTGGCGGCCCAGGTTCGGATCCCGGGCGCGCACCGACGCACCGCTTCTCCGGCCATGCTGAGGCCGCGTCCCACATACAGCGACTAGAAGGATGTGCAGCTATGACATACAACTATCTACTGGGGCTTTGGGGAAAAAAAAAAAGGAGGAGGATTGGCAATAGATGTTAGCTCAGAGCCTGTCTTCCTCAGCAAAAAGAGGAAGATTAGAACGGATGTTAGCTCAGGGCTGACCTTCTTCACAAAAAAAAAAAAAATCATTTGATGTCAAAATTTTTCTTCCGAGTCTTGCATTCTAGTCATCTTCCCAGAATGCCCACTTTCCTTCATTTTACAGGATTTTTGTCATAGCACAGAAACGAGGTTGCTCTGATCAATGTGGAGTCTAGAAAGGGGTACGTGGATGGGCTTCAGGTAGTGCAGATTTATCTATAAATTTTTTTGTGTATGTGTTTTTTTCCATGGAGAGGGTCCAGGGCTTTCATAATATTCTCCAAAGGGTCTGTGAGCTCCCCTCCCCACACTTAACAAGCATTTATAGACCTTCAAATAAAAGCAACATGAGGACAACAGAGTTCTCTTCTCTCCCTGTGATCTTTCCTCGTAAGGCCAAGAGGTGGCAGCAGAGACACCAGCCTGTAGCTGCCCCATTCTCCCAAGCAGAGAGGACTTGCAAAGGCAAAGCATAAAGATCTGAGATCCCTGTCAGTAGCCTTGATTTGGCTTGGATAGATTGTGGATGTGTCCCATCAAACCGCCCTAAAATCTTCCTGGAGGAGTAGGGCGAGATTGAATGAGCAGTCCTGGACTTTAAGTTCACAAAAATGGAAAGACCCCATTTGTCTGCTTCTGTTGGGGAGCTGTTGGAGCACGCCAGAAAAGCCCAGAGCTTGCTCATTGGTGGAATCAAAAGCACTTCCATGTTATAAAATCAAATAAATTCCCAAGCTGTGATAAGTACTTTATTTTACTACATAGTATTGTTGTTTAAATACTATATAAACTGCCTTGAGAAATTGCTTTGAACAGAAAAATACTTAAGTTTCTTTGAACCTACAATCGAAAGACATCTTTCAGTTCTTCTGCTCCTGGGGGATTGAAAATAACAGGCAAAGGGGAAGTTGTTTTACACATGCAGATTCACAGGATTTACATTTTGATAAGTATCACTTTCATTTTCTGTGAAAGTATGAGAAGCATGGACCTTTGCTACAAGTTCTTAACCAGATGCACACTGGATAATTTTTTTCTACTTTAAACCTATCTAGCCAATTCAAATATACGCATTTTAAGTAGCAGATTCTGGGTCTTAATATGGCTGATTATAATGAAATTTCTCAGGATAGATCCATTGTTTTAATGGTATATGTTGGCTGATACTAGTAATTCTTAGTGATGAAAGTAAGCCCCTGCTTATATCTTAAACAAGTCAAGCATCAGACCTTAAAAAGCAATCATCTGGTGGGCGGAGATGAAATATATTTTGCCTATCATTTCTATTCCTTTGAAAAGTTTCCATAAAATTCATAATTACTAGGTAACAGAAAGCAAATGTAGACAGTTTCAGGCTATTCTGTGTGGGAGAAGATGACAGAAAGGGCCTGGTGGCATTTGACAAATATCAACAGACATAATGCAAATTTTGTGGGTGGAATAGAATTTGAGAAATATTTGCGGGCCTGTTTTGGTTCATTTTTCACAGTTCAGTTTAAACTGTGAGGCTCCCTTGAAACAGAAAATAGTCTGCTGGGGTAGAGCAGGAACAAAGTGTTTGCAGTGTAAGCCCAGCTTCTCTTGGATGATAAGTAACTTTGGAAGGGCCATTAGTTGATCAGTTAAATAATCCATTGATTAGTATTTATGGAGCATCTAATTTTTGCCTGGTCCTCTGCTGAGTGTTGTGAGGAATATGAGACAAACTGAATGCATAATTTCTTAGTTATATTCATATTACCTTTTGTGCCTTAATGTGTGTGTGTGTGTTTGTATGTGTGTGTGTTTGTGTGTGTGTGCAATTGAGAGCCATGGATAGGTAGGGGTGTCTAAAGGCAATTTGTTAAGTGTTTTACTTTTTTTTTTTTTTTAATTTATTTATTCCCCCAAAGCCCCAGTAGACAGTTGTATGTCATAGCTGCACATCCTTCCAGTTGCTGCATGTGGGACGCGGCCTCAGCATGGCCGGAGAAGCAGTGCGTTGGTGTGCACCTGGGATCCGAACCCGGGCCGCCAGCAGCGGAGCGCGTGCACTCAACCACCAAGCCACGGGGCCGGCCCTGTTAAGTGTTTTAATGTCAATGTTTCTCTCACACTTTCTGAAGACTATCTGACTGAGAAGGTAAATAAAACTCCATTCATGGGGCTGCTCCCCACTTCCTATTAGCCCAGGTGCTCGACACACCTGGAGTTTCTTTTATACAATGTTTTTTTTGAATAAAAACTGGTCCAGGGCCGGCCCTGTGGCTTAGCGTTTAAGTGCGCGCGCTCTGCTACTGGCGGCCCGGGTTCTGATCCTGGGCGCACACCGACGCACCGCTTCTCTGGCCATGCTGAGGCCACGTCCCACATACAGCAACTAGAAGGATGTGCAGCTATGACATACAACTATCTACTGGGGCTTTGGGGGAAAAAAGGAGGAGGATTGGCAATAGATGTTAGCTCAGAGCCGGTCTTCCTCAGCAAAAAAGAGGAGGATTAGCATGGATGTTAGCTCAGGGCTGATCTTCCTCACAAAAAAAAAAAAAAAAACTGGTCCACATGGGCCACAGTATGAGCAGTGTTAGGCTGCTGGTTGACTGTCTTGTTCTCAAGGGTGATGTGTGTGTGGTTTTTTTCTCTGTTAGCTCTGCCGCAAGGGAAAGAAAGTGCATATCAGGCTTGTCAACCATGCAGATCTTCTGGTAACACGGAGCCTGTTGGGGTGCATGGTTATTTTTGGAGGGCACAGCTGGGGCTCAAGCAGTAGAACAGATTTGGACTGAGTAGTCTTTTCTCCTGAGCATTAAATTCACTTCCAAGAACACTGCGGGAGACTATATCTAGGGGACCATTTTTAAGTACTCCAGGTGTGTTGGGGACTGATGGAGAGGCTGACTCAACAAAAATGGAATCTACCACACTTTGGATTATGGTTCCCATGGGAGAAAAGGGATATTTCTGGAACCTTATTATGCTGTGTAGTTTTAGGGTTCTGACACAGTGTCTATTCACCTAGTTATGTAAAGCATTTTTTTTACCCGTGGATTTATGAAATTCACAAATAGCAATTAGGGAAGGCTTCCTCTTCACTCTCTGGAGTAAATTCTTATGCTGCATATTGACTTATCTCAGTGTTATTTGACCTATGATTATCCCATGTACTAGATGGTTTAAATCACTAATTCCCAAAATGTAATCCTAGAAATAAAAGTCCCAGAGCATATTAATAAGTCTTGTTCGGAAAAGGGCCCCACATGCAAATAAGTTTGAGAAATGTTGGGCTCAGTCAAGTTCAGCAGGTTTCTTACCGCAGGCCTTAATGTGATTTGTAAACCTGGGAGGGGGACAATGTGCAGGGTTTGCCAAATACACCGGCCATCTTCTTCTCCAGGGAGAGTCTTGCAGGACTGGTGTTCTAAGAACCACACCTTGGGAAGCACATGTTTATAGATTTGTTCATGTTTGAAAAGACTTTATCAGAGGAAAAGCAGAAAAGTTGTACAGAGGAAAAGTGGACATAGGGAAGGCAAAAGACTATAAAGGAGGTTACTTTGAAGGTTGTTTGAAAAGTAACCTAAGACTAAAAAGGCAACAGGCAGGTCTAAGGTGGTAAATGAACATATTCTAAGAAAATGCATTTTACAGCAATTTTTAACAAGCGCCTTTAGGATTACAAATCGGTGAAGATATAAAGGGGCATCTACAACAATTAATGCACATTCTCAGGCACAATTTAAAAGATGGAGCTCATTAAGATGCATGTTCTGAAAATGTTTCACTTCTAAACTAGGCTTGGGCCTCTTATGTATAAGTTACCAATGGAAACCATAACAATAATGCGTGGATAGGAAGAGGTTATCTTCTTGAATGAACAAATTAGGTCATCGTCAAGCAGTTTCATTTAATGGGAACTCCTGTGAGGTGCTTACATAGTGAGAACTGGCTCCTCTCCTATTAGCAAAGAATGTGAAAAGAACATTCCCTTCCGTCTCACACAAGAATGGGAGTGTGCAGCCAGCACTGGGAAGGTGTTAATTCTCAGTATGTGCTGGCTACCATCATCCAGTCCAGTTGTCAGCGAGCAGCGTGCTGCTCTTGGGAGCAAGGCGAATGTGCACCCTCCCCATTCTGCAGCCTGTGCCGCCAGGTCTGAGTGTTTGAAGCCACTTCTCACTTGCTCCTGTTCTGTGGTTCCAGCTGGATAAGTCTGGGAGACTCCAGCAGGCCTCTGATTTGGGGCTCATTAACAGGCTTCCATAATAAAATCATCAATAAAAGAAAGCATAAACTCCAAGGGTGTCTCAAATGTAAGAATTCTCACTGATGAGGGTGAAGGAAACTGAGCTTCTAACCAGCAATGGGTGTCTGGTCTTAAAATCTGCCTGGTGTGAAGGCTAGAGACTCAGATGCTTCGAACGATCTTGGAGACTCACCCCAAACAATCTTCTCAGCAAGCCTGGGTCTGAAACAAGGTGTTGGTGGGGGGGAGGGGGGAGGGATTTGTTGTTCGGTTTCTAGATCCCAGAGAAATGAAATCCTGACTTGAACCTCCTTTGGAGAGAGCCGTTCAATTATCAGGATAGTAATTCTTTGAATGTATAAATAAAAGTCACACTAAAAATAGCAATGCCGACCAGACTGTGCACCTATGGATTTTTGCAGTACGAACGCGATTCTTCAGGCCAGAGAGTGGCAGATAGCACGTGCCCATTTTCGGTTTCCCTTTTGCAAGAGCTCGGCCCCGGCGAGCCAACCCCGGCAGCAGACAGCCGGGCGCTGCGCTCCGGGCTCCCTCCTGGGGGCGCGCGCCCGTGGGGTGTTCTCCGACATGAATTGTTTCAACCGCTACTGGTTTCAGCGGTTTTCTTGGCAGGAAGATGCAGGCAGTAGCGCATCCTGGGCTAAGGCTTTGGATCGCGCTCTCAGGGGAGACGACGGGCTGGAATTTGTGAAAACAAACCCAAGATGTTAATGAGGACTCAGGCACTGGGGCGCTTGGCAGATACTTACAGAGCTGCTCGTGAGCTCCCGGGGGCAGGGACTTCGCTGTCTGTTTGGTACGCTTTCTATTTATAATGCATCGTGGTGTCATTTTGAGTATTAAATAATTCCTTGAGAAAGTGTTTGGGGAAAAGGGTGATCCACAGAGAGAAAGGAAATCCTTTCCCCCTCATCTCACGGTGTGCTTTTCTTCTGCATTTTGCAGACTTCCATGTATCTCAAAGAAAACCGTGTTATTTTAAAGAGGAGCAAGGTTGACCGACCGTAAGTGATAAGACAAAGGGCGCTGGACTAAGAGGTGGATAGGTTCCCTCTAGTAACAGCTGCCATTGAGTGCTTCTGTGTGTCGGACGCTGCTCTCTCTTCTGTAAAGTTAGTTGAATCCTCCCCACCACCTGGGGGTGGGGGATGCAATCTCCGCGCGGTGGGTGAGGAAATGTTTCCACTGCTCACAGGCTGCAGAGGGGCGCGCAGGCCGGTCTCTGGGGCTGGGCGGGGCTCTGGCCACCGACACTGCCTCCGGTGGGGCCCTGCAGCCTGGACTCACAGCAGCAGCCGCCTGCCCTTGAGACCAGCCTCCTTGCTGGGGCTGTGTGACTTGCACCAAGTTATTGGACTGGTCTCAGTGTTAGTATATACATCGCTTGTGGGTTTGCTCTGAGACATAGAGCAAGTCACCCAGGGCCAGGAGCCTGAGGAATGCACATCTGTGGGAGCATCTCATCTCTGTCTCTCAGGAGATGGTGACTCAGGTCCTGCAACCTACAAACGTGCTGTAAAGGCAGCGCTGTAAACAGGCAGCTGAATTTAGTAGGTGAGTGGGGTCAGGACAAGGTGCTCCTGGGGTGCAAATCCTAGCTCTGCCTGCTAACTGTGTGACCCTGGGCAAGTTAATTAACTACCCTGTGCCTCAGTTTCCTCATATGTAAAATAGAGCTAATCGGGCTGTTATAAGCATGAAATGAGGTGATGCTGAGGAAGCGCTTGACATGAGGCATAGCACCTAGTTAGGGCAAAATAATCGTTATCTGTTCTTATTTCCTGCAGATGTGGAAATGGAGCATTTTCTCTTGTGTATTGAAAGCTAATGGCTCCAGGAGAGAACTGTTGGATTTCTGTCTTAATAGTCTGCTGTTCCCACCGTGATTAATTTTCCTGTTGTAGTTTGCTTTTGCTTAAGCATTGACACTATTTCACCTGTTTTCTTAATGGGTTACAGGTATTGTCCCATCATGTCCTCTGCCCCTTTCTTGACTGAGGGAGGCACTGGACCACTGGCGGCTGTTGCATTCACTCGCCATGTAGTGTCTGCTGTAAGCCGGGCGCTGTGGGGTGCGTGCGTGTGTGCGTGCACACCGGGGGTGAGGCAGGGATCCAGGCGTGATGAACCAGCTGTATCCATCCTCAAGGAGCTCCAGAAGGAGAGAAGGACAGTCGGGAGTAAGTGCGAGACATTTAAGCAGAATGAGGTGAGTGCAGGGAAGGAGCGGCCAGGTGGGCTGTCTGGGTGTCAGGAGCCCAGGAGGACCTGTGATGGGCTTTGCGTGGGTGGAATTCCTGAAAGTAGAGACTGGAGAGAGAGGCCTGGGAGAGAAGGCAGGAAGAGCCTGAGCAAGACCGTGCAGGTGGGACAGTGAAAGGAGGGTTTGGGGAACAGGTCTCCCTTTCGGAAGTGGTTTAAGGCATGAGGTTGGGGATGCAGCATGATGAGTGAAGGGAACCGGTGGGGGAGACCTCTTGAGGGTGGGGTCTGCAGGGTCTGATGAGGGTGAGGAGAGGTTTTATTAATGTTGTTGTTCAAGTGTGAGTTGCCTGGGCCTGGGGTGGGGACTCAGTTGAAGTAGCACGGAGGGGCATGCTGGGGTGGGGAATGACATGCCTCCCTGGGGTTCCGGGCTTGCTTCTGCCATCCCTGGGTGGAAATGCAGGGGTGGAGATGGGGAGAAGGTGAGGGGAGATTGCATTTTCATTGCCTCTGGGCTTCCTGTGCCCTGGAACCTATTTTCTCGCAGAAACGTATTAGAAAATGTCCAGGTTCTCAAATGAACTCCTAGAGCCTATTTAATCCACAGCATTTCACAACATATCGTAACACACAAAGCCTATTAATCTGCCCTGTGTCATAGCATACCGCCCTGTGTCATAGCATACCGCAGTGCAATGGGCCTGTATTGCTAAGACCGTGTCTTAGAGTTTAATGTCTATGGGAAAATTCATTGCAGATTCCAAGTCATCAGCCAGGAACAGGATGGTCAGCTGGGAACCCTGCTGTGAAACGGCTACACTCTGTGCCCAGGGAGTGCTGACCTGGAGACCACCTGTTCCATTCCAAATGACTGGATATCATTTGAGTTGGCAAATGAGAAAAGTCATTTCTTTGCTGTAGCTTATATTTTACGTGTTAGAATTTAAAAGACACATCGGGGCAGGCCCCGTGCTGTAGCGGTTAAGTGCGCGCGCTCCGCTGCTGGCGGCCTGGGTTCCCATCCCCGGCGTGCACCGACGCACCACTTGTCAGGCCATGCTGTGGCGGCGTCCCATATAAAGTGGAGGAAGATGGGCACAGATGTTAGCCCAGGGCCAGTCTTCCTCAGAAAGAGGAGGATTGGCAGATGTTAGCTCAGGGCTGATCTTCCCCACAAAAAAAAAAAAAAGATATCTAATACTGTTCTGTTACATTTGCAGATAATACATTTTTATCCTTATAGCTGAGGAGAAAATATACTTCATTGACGGCATTTGTTGTCAATGTGAGTTCTTGATCCTTGGCCTCTTAAACTGGTCCTGGGATTGTTTTCCTGTCCTGGGATTTTAGAAGCAATGGTTAATATGGTCCTGAGAGGTTGCTCTTAGACACTTGTCTGGATAAAAACTACAGAGAGCTCAGTCATGGAGTATTTAAAAAAGTGAAACCTCTTAAAGAGATATGACATTTTATTTCTTACATTATTGTTGCCTTTGTGGTTGTCATCATAATTAGCAGCAGCATACCTAACATGTATTCAATGCTTACTGTGTGCCCAGCACCACACTTTGAGAACCTCTACCTTAGAACACCTGTTAACGATTTGCAGCAAAAACTAGTTTCTGCCAAACAGTGTTTGGGAGATCTCCACTAGCCATCATCCAAGATTTTTTTTGATCAGTCAACAAACACAGAGCACCCTACATGAACCAGATCCTGTGCTAGACACAGGGGAATCGGTTCTGGTTAAAATGAATCCCTGTCATCATTGAACTTCAAGTTGGAAAGGCACTTAATTAAGCTAATAATTAAGGAAATTATTCCAAGTATATAAGTGCCATGCGGGCGTAGTATCGAGGGCTCCTGGAGCATGTAGCAGGGGATCTGTTCCTGGGAGAGAGTGGTCAGCAAGGATTTTTGTTTCTTTTTTTTTTTTTGTGAGGAAGATCAGCCCTGAGCTAACATCCATGCTAATCCTCCTCTTTTTGCGGAGAAAGATCGGCTCTGAGCTAACATCCATTGCCAATCCTCCTCCTTTTTCTTCCCCTCTTCTCCCCAAAGCCCCAGTAGACAGTTGTATGTCATAGCTGCACATCCTTCTAGTTGCTGTATGTGGGACGTGGCCTCAGCGTGGCCGGAGAAGCGGTGCGTTGGTGCGCGCCTGGGATCCGAACCCGGGCTGCCAGTAGCGGAGCACCTGCACTTAACTGCTACGCCAGGAGGCCGGCCCCTTAGCGAGGGCTTTAGATGCAGACCACATGAACAAGGCGGATAAGCAGGAGTTAGCCGGGTGAGGAGAGCAGCATGAGCTCGTAGAGGAGGTAGCTGTGGAGGTTGCAAGAGGGAGACAGCATGGTGTCTGAAGAACCGAGACGGGGTGAATAGGCTTCAGGTGAGAAGTTGACTGAGCGGCTGCTGAGAGCTGAGGCTGGGGAGATGAGAAGTCGGATCATTCAGGGTCTTGCAGGTCCCCCTAAGGAGTTGGATCTTTAAGCCAAGAATGATCAGATTTGTACTGTAACAATTGTCACTTTGGCAGTGCAGTAGGGAATGGGTTGGAGGGGTCAGGAGTAAAGGGGGCTAGTTAGATGGTGATTGCTGGGGTCCAGTGGGGTACGAAGGGGGCCTAGACTAGGCTGGTGATGTTGGGATCAGAAGGAGCTGAGATTCAAGATCTACCACGTGAATGCATTGATTCTGAAAATGTATGTCTCATATTTTCATCTCTGAAATTGTGGTTGTCTTAGACTTGGCCATACTTTTTCTGTCTTTGAGATACATAAGACAGTGGTGCATCTAAGAATCGATGGCCTCATGTCTGAGATGAAATATGGTGTGGGAGAGATACCACCTGCAGAACCTGGTGGTGTCCTGGAGCTACAGGTCTGGGGCTGTCGGCTGAACGGAGGGGTTGAAGTTCCAGCAGAGAAAAGGCTTATGGGAACAGTTTTATTCTTCAGGTTTTTTTAAATATTGTGAAGTCCAAACTAGAAAATTTATTAGTTGATATTCACCAGGAGTTGAGTTGCCAATTTTTTTTTTTTGTGAGGAAGATTGGCCCTGAGCTAACATCTGTTGCCAATCCTCTTTTTGCTGAGGAAGATTGGCCCTCTTCCTCTACTTCATACGTGGGCTGCCTGCCACAGCATGGCTTGACAAGCAGTGTCCTGGTCCACGCCCAGGATCCGAACCTGCGAACCCCGGGCCGCCGAAGCAGAGCACGTGAACTTAACCACTACGCCACTGGGCTGGCCCCTTGAGTTGCCAGTTTTAAAGGTTGTCAAGTAGAATATTTTGGTTTTAATTGTTGATGTTAATTGTAGATTAATTGTTGAAATTAAACCATTTTGATAATTTTATTAAACACTCTTTTATTAATTGTTGATATTGAACTTGTTTTATGTATAAAGGAACCATTTTCCCACCTTGATCTCTCGGTCTGCTCAGCTCTCTCTTTAAGACAGTGTATTTACATTTCCTGCTGTCTTTAACATCCTTTTTTTATCAATTTTACTCCCTGTCTCTTGAGGACACAATAACTTTAATTTGTACATGACTGACCATGTGGTGATACCAAATATTTGTTGTGCTGGTGTCTTTATGAATGCTCTGGAAAGTCCTGTCTTGCACTGCCTCCTAGCAGAGCAGCCACATTCAGGATAATATTCGTGAGGAAAAAGGAGTCATTGCAGGTAAAAGTTGAGAAGATTTAACTGTCTTCCAGTTTACCCAGCTTGGCAGATACTCACAGCTTGAAAGGAACAGGCCTACAGATAGTGGCTGTTAGTAAGCTATGTAGGGAGCTTAGAAATTCTGGAGGTCCTGTCCCAGACTTGCCTATTGCAAAGTTTAAAGCATTGCCAGCTAATATAGTCTCCTGTCCATCTTGCTCACAAACCTACAATGGTCTAGATGCATTTTCCTGTACCTCTGACCAAACAATTTTAGTTTAGGGGTTAGATATTGAATTCTAATGTTGTTTTGAAGGTGATCATATTTATTTCTTTTTAAATGCATGCAGCATTTTTAACAATTTCTGAGTGGTTTCCTTTGCTACGGAAGTGGTCTCACAACAGACCTAGGAGGTTAACTGATAACGACTGGGGGCAGCTGTGAAAGTAGGGTCTTATGATCTGGCTTCTATTTGGGGAGATCGTTAGCTGGTTTCCTTATGTTGTCGTTCACTCTGGGGAATCGGAGCTTTGGAATTGCTGCTGCATGTTGCCTGGTCTTCTGCTCGGGAGGTGAAGCAATCTGTGGAACAGAATAGAGCAGAGAACGTGAACTTGGAGGAAATGATCTGGCTGAGTGAACAGGCTCATTTGTCTCACTTGGCTGGAAAGACAGCGAGTGGGGCCCAACTTAGCTCATCAGGTCTGCAGCTGACGCTCTCTGGCTACTGGAGGAGAGCAACCAGAAGTATTAAAAAGTCAGTCAGCTCCTGATAGGGGTAGCAGCATGGAATATACCTCCTTCGATATGGCCACAGCTATCATCTTTGTTTATATGCACACCAGTGTATGTTATGAAGGGGAACAATCAAGATTAACTTACAATGCAGGAGTCATTTTATCAGTCAGGTGATAGTGTTTATCTCATGAAACACAGCGAAGACCGGTCAGTTCCTAGACGCACTGGGGAGAATTACAACATTGACTGCGTGTCACTCTGTTTATCTACAGCTTTAAAACGGAATATTATTGCACCACCAATTTTCATCTGCGGTGACAGGCAGAATGCCTGGGAACAAGGCCTGAGATTTCTGCTCTGGCACCTGCCTTTAGGATCTAGAAGAATGAGAGCTATTGGCATACAGGACATTATCAAGCTTTCTGATTGTGTACATTAATAATAATAAGCATCTGAGAATTTTATTGGATAATTTAAAAATAGATAAGTACTTGAATACTGAGTCTTTATCTTGACTGTTTCTTGCGAATACTTATCTCATTATTGGTGATTCATGTTTATTAACTGAGTAATAAAAAATTAAAAGCATTTTACAATAGTGAATAAGTTATTTTTAATGAATATATGAAAGGGGTTGATGTTTTCACTACACAAAGAATTATGGCTTGATGTGGCATACTGGGGGGAAAAGTGGTCCCTTGTCAAATGAAGCGAGGCTGCCAGAGGATCTATTCTATCTCTGATGAAGGTTTCTTGGTGCCTGTCAACACAATGATCCTCTCCTTAACCCTGGTCTAGCGTCTGGTTCCATCAGTCAAAAAACAGGTGTTGAGGGGCCGGCCCCGTGGCGTAGCGGTTAAGTGCGCGGGCTCCGCTGCCAGCGGCCCAGGTTCAGATCCCGGGCACTCACCAAGGCACCACTTGTCAGGCCATGCTGTGGCTGCGTCCCACATAAAGTGGAGGAAGATGGGCACGGATGTTAGCCCAGGGCCAGTCTTCCTCAGCAAAAAGAGGAGGATTGGCGGATGTTAGCTCAGGGCTGATCTGAAAAACAAACAAACAACAAACGGGTGTTGAGCACCTTCAGTGGATAAATAAAGCCTTTGTTGGTGCAGGGAGGCATCTGTAAGAATCTTCAAGCAAATGGGACTAAGGTCCCTGTTTAAAGCCGGGAAAGGGGCAAGCGGGGCCTCTGGTGGTGTAGAAAAGGCGCCCCTCTGGGCACACAGAGCCCCCAGGCCCAGCTTGGTGGACTTTGCGCTAATTAGGCCCATGAGCCCTTCCCTCCGGACTGCCAAAGCTCCCATCGGGTCTCTCAATAGGTGGCAGAGAGCTTGGGCTGCGTCTCAGCCCCCACTTTCCTCCTGCCCCATTGTACCTCGCAGCTCTCGACACAGGTGGTTTCCGGTTGGTGAACTATTTCTCCATTAGGTCTCACTGTTCACGGGGAGAGCTGGGCAGGCGGTGTAGAAGGCCAGGTGTGCAAGTCTGCCATTTTTCCTCGTAAACACACACACGGCTGTGACAGCAGAACTTAACAAATGATGTGAAAGCTTAGAACAATGGAAATGCCTTTTCTAAGCAATTAGGTGGTGATCCAAATATCTACCCAATGCTTGGAGTCACATTCTTGACCATAGTGTTGTGTCAAGTTGTTTAAAGCAGACACCCAGCGTGGTTTAATGCATGCACCGTGCCATCAGAATTAAACCCACACGTCTTCACCTGACATTGGTCTCAGCTTACCTTCCCAGCCTTTCCCTCTGCCACTCCTTCATCGTGGGGTGCATGCCCCACTCCTACCAAAACGCGCAGCTGGAGGTTCTCTAAACCCTATGCTTCATGTTCAAACAGTGCAAAGTGTCTTCATTCCACATGCATCCCCTGAAGTCCCTTCCTGCCTAAAAATGGCCCTCTTTGGGTACCACTTTCGTTACAAAGCCTTCAACCCACTGTGATTTCTCTCCTCTGAATTAGGTGGTATTTTGTGTTCATTTTGGTGTGTGTAACATAGTCTCTTATAGTCATTTATGTTATTTCTTTTTTTTTATGAGGACAGCGATTACTTCTTGTTTATCCTTCTGTCTCCCACAGCACCAAGTTCTTTAATCAGGGGAGGTGAACAATGTATGTCATTTGACTGACTGACTGAATGAATGAATTCATTGGATTTATTTATTTAGGAATCAGACTTGGAACATATCTAGTTTCCTTCTGTCTTAGTAATCTTTCCAGTTCCTTTATCACATTAAATAGTATTTTTCCAATTCCTTTACATGTTAAATAGTATGTTTCCAGTACCTTTATCACATTAAAAATTTATATTTCTGAATGTAGATGATATAGAAATCATATATTTATTAAATAAAATGAGGGATTGCGAAACGACGTAGTATAATGAGAAAAACTAGTATTTCTAATTTTAAGTTGGCCATTCAGTAACTGGGTAACCATTCCCTGCCTCAAATTTTCTTAGCTGGAAAATGAGAGACTTGCAATGGCTTAAAACTATGTCTGTCTATGGACAGAAGATGTGCTGTTGAATTTTACCTTTATATGAAGACCTGCCCCTTCCCTCCCTGTGCTCCCATAAGTGTGGCTGTGTAAATACACTCTGGCCAATGGAATGTAAACAGAAAAGTGTTAAAAAAGACACTCTGCCCCCTTTTTTGTCCCTTCCTTCACCCTGCTGCTCAGAACGTCCTGTGACTCCTGCTGCCATCTTGGGCCTGAGGATGAAGGCCACGTGCTGGGCAGAGAGGGGAGTTTGAAGGAACCTGAGTCCTGACGACTTCCTGGAGTGGAGCGGCCTTACAGCCTTGGACTGTCCACCTCTGGGCGTTTACATAAAAAAGAACTCAACTTTTCTCAAGTCACTGCTATTTTATGCCTCTGTTATTCACAACCAAACCAAAACCTGATTCATATGTCATCACTGTTCATTTATTTGCCTTTTCCTCCCATTAGACTCTGAGCTCCCTGAGGGAGGTACTACATCTTACCTGTGTTCGAATTCCTGGCAGCTGGCACAATGCCTGACTTACCCTGGAGTACTCCGTAATGATGACTGAATGAATGCACGAAAGAGCAAGGGAGGTATTACTTGCAGAGGCAGCTAAGCCCCCTTACGTCTGTTCAGGAAAGTTAGGGTGGGCATTCCAGCCAGCTCTTCTTTAGCCAGGTTCCCAGAATGAAGGAGACACTTGGAGCAAAGCCCCAGATGACATATACATAACATGAGAAAAAAGGAAACCTTTGTTGTTTTAAACCATTGGAGTTTTGCAGTTGTTTGTTACTGCAGCATAACCTAGTGAAAACTGTCTGCTACTGTGGGCTTCATATTTGAGAAAAAAGATGAGAACTGAAAGATGAGTAGGAGTTTCCTGCCGGGAGGGAACTAGTGGCTTGGGGCCTTCCAGGCAAAGAGAAGGGCCCCTCGGGGGATACATTTTCTCAACACATCAAATTCTATAATATCAGGATCTAGTTCCCAAATTCCCCGCTGGTTCCATGAATTTTGAATTGGAAATATGCAAGAATTTGCATCTGTGTCTCATCTCCCAAAGTTTGTGGCCTACTTGTCTTAGATATGGAAGGGATGGAAGGGGGCAAGAGGAATTGAGCACCGTGTGTCAATCTTGGTTCTCAGAGCGTTTTACGTTCCACTGTCATTTGTGCTCTTGGGCTCCAAAGGAAACTCGATGTCATCATTCCTCTCCTGTTTCATCAGAAAAATGTAAAACTTCTGTTGACTCCACAAGCTCCCTCAATTCCTCCCCCTACCGTAGTAGTAAGTAGAGAAACTATTTACTCTTTGACTCTATAAATAATTTTTGGTTGAGTCTCTTGTTTACACAAATCTGATTGCATCTTACTGGTTACTGAACCAGTCACAAACAATTTAGGAATGTTTTTGGTGGTAAAAGTTCTAATTATAAAAGAAAAACGTGAAAGTGACTCCCTGGACCCTGGACAATAAGCCTCAAGCCAGAAGCCCCAGGAGAGGATAAAGCCCTGGGGTCAGGAGTGAAGCTGTAAAAGAATCCTACTTTGTTACGTTTCTCACACTATTTCGAAGCCACGTGCACGTTGTAGAAAACCTGAAAAAGGAATATGAAAGTGTACTTTGTTAAAAATAGTTTCCCCCAGGATTATGTATATCATAGATATGCAGTTTTCAGTTCCCCTTTTAGAAGATATATTTTCTCTGCTTTTTAAAAAGACAAATGCTCATTAAAGAAAATGTGAAAAACACATGAAAATATAAAGAAGAAAATAAAAGCCATCCATAATAAAGACCATAATATCACCATCCAGAAATAATCATTTTGAGTTTTTTCGAATTTTAAACATTTTGAGATATACGTATGACTATTCAGTAAATTCTATCAGGGAATTTTTGGTTGACTGTTCTGAAACCCAGGCAAACCGGAAGTTATCATCTTGACTCTGATTATTTCCTGTGGAGGTATTCTATACGCACGTCTTTTTTTATTTGTCCTGCATCTACTTCTCTACGCCCCGCCCCCATGATTCTATAGTACATAGTCCACCTGCGCACCCCTTGGGCTTGCTGATCAGAGCGACCGCATTCTCCTGTTGGGAGAAGGTGACCAGAGTTGGGCCCGCCAGAGAACTCCTGATGTGATTGCTATGGGGGAGAAAGAGCTATGCCCTTTTCTCTGGGAGAGCTGCTCTGAAGGTGTGTCGCTCCGCGCTGTGGGCGCCATCTCCCTGCAGGTGATTAGAGCCAGTGTAGAGAGTCCAAGCAGAGGCAAGCGGAACTGAGCAATGGAGAGCGAGACACACGGTCCCAAGACCGCCGTTTGCATCCCTGGATCACGCTGGGCCTGTAATGTGAGCTTCATCCTGAAGCTCGTGTGAGATGGGCCTTCGTCACTGGCGATGGCAGGCCTTCTGACGGATAAAGACTCCCACACCGGGGCTAGTCACTGGATCAGAGGGTGAGGGCCTTTCAAGGCTCTTGATACGCCATGCTCCCAGATGCGTGGTGTACTCCCTTACACCAACCCTGAGAACTCCTGTCTCGTCAGACCCACGTCAGACCCACGTGATGACTGAGCATCAGCAATTCAAATTTTTACTTTTGCTAATTTTATGGATTAAAAATCAAAACTTAGGAGCCGGCCCGGTGGGGTAGTGGTTAAGTTCTTGGGTTCTACTTTGGCGGCCTGGGGTTTGTGGGTTTGGGTCCTGGGCACGGACCTATGCACCACTTATCCAGCTATGCTGTGGCAGATGTCCCACATACAAAATCGAGGAAGATGGGCACGGATGTTAGCTCAGAGCCAATCTTCCTCAGTAAAAAAAAAAAGAAATCAAAACTTTTGGGGCCGGCCTTGTGGCATAGTGGTTAAGTTCGTGGGCTCTGCTTCTGGCGGCCCAGGGTTCGCAGTTTTGGATCCTGGGCTCGGACATATGCACCACTCATCAAGCCATGCTGTGGCAGGCATCGCAGATAAAGTAGAGGAAGATGGACATGGATGTTAGCCCAGGGACAATCTTCCTCAGCAAAAATGAAGAGGATTGGCAACAGGTGTTAGCTCAGGGCTAATCTTCCTCACACACACAAAAAAAGAAATCAAAACTTTTTTCTTTATTCAGTATTTATTTATCTTGTTATGTATTCTGTATTTATTCTGTTTATTCTGTATTTGTTCAGTTACTAACAAAGTTAAAACTTTCCCCCTATGTATTTATGGAACATATATTTTGTCTCATGTGCATATTCTGTTTTCTGTTGTTATGCTCTGGCCCATTTTTCTATTAACATCTTAGTTTTCTTTTTTCATTTTATTAAACCATCGTAACCATTTTAAATATACAATTCAGTGGCATTGAGTACACTCACATTGTTGTGTTTCTTTTCCTTCTAATAGATTTGTAAAACCCCTTTATTTATTTATTTATTTTTGCTGAGGAAGATTAGCCCTCAGCTAACATCTGCGCCCATCTTCCTCTTTACATGTGGGATGCCGCCACAGCGTGGCTTGACCAGTGGTGTGTAGGTCCACGCCTGGGATCCCAACCCTCATATCCCAGGCTGCCAAAGCAGAGAATGCAAACTCAACTACTACGCCACTGGGCCAGCCCCTAAAATCCCTTTATATATAAGGCACTTTAAATATATTTATGGCAAATATTTTTCCTGGTTTTTCTTTTTTTGGCATCCAGAAGTTTAAAACTTTTATCGTAGTCAATTAATTTACCTAGTGACTTCTAAATTTTAGGTTTAGAAAGGATTCCCTTCCTGAGATTAGATAAATGTGCACATACACTTCGCTCTGAAATTTTTGTTTCGTTTTTAATTTGCTCTTATGTTTGCATTGAACACTGAAGTTTCCATATTTTGGGCAATGTGAGCTGGGAGACCAGCGGGATTCCTTTCCCGGCGCAGAGTGGGCGCTCACTGTCCCCCGTGCATGGACGAGTTAGAGGAGGCAGCGGGGCCCAGCGAGGGCATTTCGGAGATTTGTGGGGCAGTTTTTGTTGTCACGATGCTGAGCGGGCTGCTGGCACTTAGTGGCAGGGACTGGGGGTACTGTACCTCTTGGCCTTAGTGGGACAGTTGTCCAGAGTCCTGCCGTTCTTTTGGCTGTTCCCCTGAACTAAACACATTATGAATATAAGCCAGTAGTACTGTAGTACATAATGAGAAGTTTCACACGAAATGACGAGAATAGCCAATGATATAAGATAATGTTAATATGGAGAGGGAAGCTTAAACAAAATACAGACATTTTCTTCTTTTTTTCTCCAGCTTTATTGAGGTGTAATTGACAAATAAACTTGTAGGATGTTTAAAGTGTACATCATGGTGATTTGGTACACTTGTACATCGTGAAAGGGTCCCCCATCAAGTTAACACATCCATCACTTCACATATTTACCTTTTTTTTGGTGAATAAAGACCTTTTCCTAACGTTATTGACTAATATAATGCGTGTATCCTGCCTGTTCAGTGTAGTCTAGCATTTCTAACTGCATTGTTAGTTGAAGAGTTTCTTTAGAAGCAAGGCAACTGACCGCAAGTGTGGAACAGAGAGCTGAGATTCCTTTCAACATCCTTAGAACCAAATGATTAAGTTAGTGCAGACACATGAATTTCCAGGATAGCATTGGATTTTACTAACAACTTGTTTTAAAATATTTCATTTTATTGCCATGCTATCTATTAAAATTGTTTTGCTTGTCAAATGGTAAGAAATCTATAGAGTGAAAATTTCATAATGAAATTATTGATTAATATGGGGTTGCCTCTCTTTTCAGTCTTTCCCTGATGCTGTTCCTGGAACTCTCCTGTAGAGCCTTTCTGTAGTCTCTCACATTCATTGTTTTTTCCATTCTATTCTCTTCTCCTTCGAGGATTCTGAAGTTCTGGCCACTGACTGTGAGCTTTCATATGTGGTGGGATGTCACAAAAGGAGAGACGCTGGCTGTGATACTTTGTCACTTCCTGGCTCCATGTCACAACAGAAGTAGTTATATGGCTGCTGCACCTATAAACTAGGTCCGATTCATTTGTGAGAACATCATTACTAACTCACTTTTTCTACTTTGATGGTCTGTAATTTGTCTTGGTATGCTTTTTCTGCTCTAACTAGGGTCATTTCTCTTAGCATACACAAATATACATGTATGTATATAATGTATGTATAATTACATTTATATATGTATAATGTATATATGTATATGAAATATACACATATGCTTTCTCTTTACATATACAAATAAGCTTGTCTGTTACCATTGTTCGAACACTAGATTTTATTCTAGGCTCCACCTGTGTCTCTGCTGCCTCACTGTCCCGCGCTTCTTGTAGGGAATGTCTTCTTATAGCCTCTTAAATCCAAACGTTCATTTTAAGTAGGGACAAGCCTCTGACTAATTAAATGCTCCAGCATTTAAACATTGAAATATATATAATTTTGTTAAAAATCCTTTATGATACAATTGGAACATTGTATATTTTTATGCAATTATGTCTATAGGTAGGTTACTTGATCTATGAGTTACATTCAGGATGGTATGGGCGACTGAAAATATCTGATATCTTAAGAGGTTAGATTTGATATGGTTGAGAATCACTGGGAAAAAATGAATGGATGTTTTCTGATAAGTGCCTAGCTTGTCCATGATAAAAAGAAGGGAAATCACAGCCATCACATTTATGGCACTTACTGTGCACCAGGCCCTGTTTTGAGCATTTTACAAATATTAACCCATGTGTCTCTCATGACAACCTTCTGAAGTGGGTACTGTTATTATCCACACCATACAGATGAGAACATTGAAGCACAGGGAAGTTAAGTGACTCGCCCGGGGTCACAGCTGTTCAGTGGCAGAGATAAGATGTAATGAAGGGTTATTATGTCCCGGTTATGTCAAGGAACTGTTACATGATTTAACCTGTTTCCTCCTCACGGTTCCCATGCGGTAGGCACTATTGTTATCCCCATTATACAGATAAAGAAACTGAGGCACAGTGTGATCAAGCAACTTGCCCAAAGTTACACAGCCTGGCAGGTCAGGATTCAGACCCAGGCTCTGTGGGTCTGTGCTCTGTTCCCACACTGCTCGGCCTCTGGCAGAGACCCCTCTGCTTTGCGTTTTTTTTGCCATCAAGCTACACTAACTGCAAAAAGAAAATCTCTGAATAGATAATCAAAGAGAGATCTTTTGGAGCTATCACATGATGTCATAAGAAATCTTCAATTTCTTCCTTTTAATATTGTTGCCATTGAGCTATGTTTGGAGTTGCTGGAATTTCTGGGCACTCCTGTTGGTGTAGGAACAGTAGCAGCAGCTTAAAAGACCCAGCCGTGAGCCTTGCAATTTCCCACTAAGGTCAGAGAGAGCTGGGAAGTTGGTGGGATGTGGGTTCCACCAGACACTTGAGCCTGGGGACCCGAACCCCGGTCCCACTGTCGCTTTGCATCTCTCGGACTGGCAGTTCCAAGCACGTGGCCCGGAGCAATCGCAGAGACCGTGGTGAGCTGGGGGAGAGGGGGTTGCTGTTTGTGGCTGAGTTCCTCCTCCCTGTCGTCAGCAATGGTCCCCAACACCAGGAGGCCCCAACATAGGCCTTGTGCTCAGAGCTGTCTCTCTGACACGGCAACACGGAGACTTCGAAATTTTTGCTTCTAATTTGGAACTTGGGGAAACGTCTTCCTCCCACGGGTCCTTCTGCTCCGTGTGTGCGGCCGTCTGGAGAGGGAGCACCTCTCGTCCTGGCATTTGCGCCTTGGTGTCCTCTTGCTGTTCTTCCCCTGCCTCCAGGTTGGCTCCCGCCCTCTCCCCTGCCGCTCGTCTACACTGTGCCCCCTCCTCCAGTCCACGGGGTTGTTCTGCCCCCTTTCTGCAGCTGGCCTCACCTGGAGTTGGGCTGGGACAGTAGACGAGCATCAGTGAGAAGTTCCTCAGTTTCCCTTCCTCCCACTTGCAAATGCATCTGTTTACATCCATTCAGACGTCTCTGTTTCCCCCGCTATTGCTGAGGGAGCAGTGGCCCTGGACCCTTCTGAGACACATTACTCCTGTCTGCCATATGGTGACAAACGACCCACACCCTAGTGCTTACAGTGACAGCCCTGGTTTCTTTCACCGTCCTGGGCTTGGCTGGGTTTGGCTCCAGATGGCAGGTCAGGTTCAGGTCTTCCCACAGCTCTCCTCTGAGGTCCCAGGCTGACAAGGCCCCGGCTCCCTGGGCCTGCTGTTCTCCTGGCAGAGGGCAGAAGTGCAAGATGGGAAACAGGACCATCCGGGCCTCTTAAGGCCTCTGCTTGGAGCTGGCTCATTGTCATTTTCTTCCACATTCCACTGGTCAAAGCAAATCCTGGCCCCAAATCAGTGGGGCCAGAAAATAAACTCCAATTCTGGGAGTTCTTACTGAAAAATAATACAGTCCTCCACCGGCCTCCTCTACAATCCTGACCCCCAGTTCCGTTATCCCTATTCATTCGTTGTCTGTTTCTTTTCACTCTGCTCGCCTCCCTTTTATCTTCTCTTCATCGGAGAGGTGCTCTCCCCCCACAAACGAATAAAGCTCTCCCGTCCTCAAGGGAGAGAACTCCTTTCTTTTAATTCTGACTGGCCTCCAGCTCTTCTTCTTCTTTTTTTGTGAGGAAGACCGGCCCTGAGCTAACATCTATTGCCAATCCTCCTCCCTTTTATTTCCCCCTTTTCTCCCCAAAGCCCCAGTAGATAGTTGTATGTCATAGGTGCACATCCTTCTAATTGCTGTACGTGGGACGCGGCTTCAGCGTGGCCGGAGAAGCGGTGCGGTGGTGCGCGCCCGGGATCCGAACCCGGGCCGCCAGCAGCGGAGCGCGCGCACTCAACTGCTAAGCCACCGGGCCGGCCCCGCCTCCAGCTCTTCTTGGCCTCCTTCCCTCCACCTCCTAGCAGAGAGCGTTTCTCTTCCCTCAGCATCCTCTCCCTGTCCTTAGCTGGCTCCTGTGCCCAGTGCGCTTCCTGAGCTGACTGCAGCCTTCCCTCCCCAGGGCCCCCTGTACGCAGGCCGTTCAAGTCCGTGGATGTCCGCCTTCCTAACCCAGGGCCTTCGTGTTCCATGTCACTTTGTTGCAGCATTTTCTATGGCTTAGTCCTCCTCCTTGGAATTTCTCCTCTTGAATTCCACACAACTGCTCTCTCCCGGCTCTCTTCCTTCCTCTGCAGCTCCTCTCCGTCTTCTTCACAGACGCTTCCTCCTTTCAGTCACTCCTCTGGCCGATATTTACACCGGGCCTTGTAAGCGCGGTACAGAGAGATGAGGGACAGCCTCCCTGACCTCACGCTCAGCAGGAGCCCATGTAATGACAGAATTGCAAGTCGGTGTGATTGCACTGGGGTTAGGGTCTCTTACTCTGCACGCCCTTTCCCCCTTGGCTGTCAGCCCAGCACGCTCTCCTGGACGGGGTTTCTGAGGGCCAACTGCATAGCTAGCTGAGAGCCCAGTGGTACTTCACACTCAACCCTGAATTCATGTTCTAAACCTCAGCCGTGCTCTCCCTCGCTTCATGACCTCGTCGTCACCTCGCTGGCAAAGGTAGAACCCTTACAGTCCCTTGGGATGCTTCTTCCCACCTGCCATCTGTTCACCACCATCACGTTGAATGCGGAGCACATCTTGCCGATTCCACTTCTAATCTCTCTCTCAAATCATTCCTCGTCGCTCAGACTCGTACTGCTGGTGCTAAGTATTGGTCTCCGGTTTGGTCTCATTCACTTTTCTGATCCTGTCCTTTCTCAAGCACACATCAGTTTGAAAACTCCTCTGACGTACACGAATGTTCATAGCAGCTCTGTTCCTAATGGCCAAAAGGTAGAAACACCCAGATGTCCGCCAATGGGTGACTGGGTAAACAAATTGTGGTCTACCCATACAATGGATATTATTTGGCTACAAAAAGGAATGAAGTATGGATACCTGTTACAACATGAGCCTTGAAAACGTTATGCTAGGTGAAAGAAGCCAGACACCAAAGCCACATATTGTGTGATTCCATGATATGAAATGTCCAGAGTAGGGAAATCCACGGGATGCAGGTGGTGGTTGCCAGGGGCTGGGGGGAGGGAGGAAAGGGGTCTGACTGCCTAGTAGGGACGGGGTTTTATTTGGGGATGATGAAAATGTTTTGGGACTAGACAGAGGTGGTGGTTGCACAACATTGTAAATGTACTAAACACTACTGAATCGTTCACTTCAAAATAGGTCTATGTCATGTGAATTTCACATCAACTGAAAAAGATAACCGTCTGAGCTTGGTGTCCCCTTCCCTCTCCGCTTGCCTGCGGACTCCTTCCAGGCTCCCTGGCCCTCCTCGCCATCCCACCCGGGTCCCCCTCCTTTTCCGTCTCTGCCACCCCCTGGTGGCCTCCATTGAAAGTCCAGGCACCTTGGTGCTGCTGGGGCTTTTGAAAGCCCTTCTCTTGGAGTCCTCTCCTCTTACTCCCCTTTTTTTTTTTGTGGGAAAGTTAGAGGGGTGCTGAGCACAGAGGTATAGAGGGAACCCAGGATTTTTGGAGTAAAAAGCCCTGAATTCAATTTCCTGTTCTACTACTTACTGTGACTTAGAGTGAGTTAATTAACCTCCTCGAGCCTCCCTTTCTTCATCTGAGTCCCCTGTAATACATCTAACATCTATAATCATAAGATTACTGTGAGGAGGAAAGGAGAGGATACGCACAAGCCTTTAGATCAGTGCTGGCCACCTCGTAAGCTTGGAATAAGTGTGGGTTATTAGGACTAGTCTCTTAGTTTCTGGTCGTCCTTCAGGGCCCAGATCTAACACCAGTCAGCTCACCTGCCACCTACGGTGGCTTTGGGCCTGTGTGTCACCAGGGTGATGACATAGCAGTTTGAGCTGATGAGGTGCTGGGTCTCGGTGCACTTGAAAAAATCTAAGTGATCTCAGAGCCTCTGTTTTGACTCTGGATCCTGGCATAAAAATTATGCAAACAGGTAACATTCCTTGCTTTATCATCCTTTAGTGTAATCATTTCATCTTCTCCTTTTGGGCTTTTTCCATTGCCTGGTTGACATGCCTAGTAGCTGCTGCTGACTTGCTGGGTTATGATGGCTTCTAGATTCTTTACACACACTGACCGTAGCATGTTACCAATTCAATCCTGTGTATTTGGGAACAGAAAGCTCAGTGCCAGGCCAGAGACCCCGTGACAGCTCTAGGACCCCGGACAGAAATCTGCTCTTGTCCAGAGCATTCATTTTCCACCCCTTCCATGCCCAGTAGTATCCTAATGACTCGAGCTGATTTCACCCAACTCCTCGAGGCCTTCTCTTTGCTAGTTAGGCTGCCTCTTGCCTGACCCAGGAAAACTCTGAATTCAGCCCCTAATCATGCTGTTCCTGTTACCACTAACATCTTCCCACAAAAGCTCTATACATTTGTTAGTGTTTAAGAGCTTCTTGGAACAATAATTAAAAGCTATTAATTTTTGTTGGGAAGAATATCAATTTTCAGTGTTCTCAGAATCCTTGGACGAAACTGTAGATTGAAAACCCTGTGACACTTTATGTGCCTCTCCCCCCATCCCCCCACCATCCCCTGTGACGCTTGTGAATCCTTTTCTCAAAAGTGAGAGGTTAGGCTGGGCTGAAACTCACAAGGAGTAGCGGGAAGGGCCAAGGCTGGGAGCCAGATGGATGTGGCTTCGGATCAAGCCCCCCTATGTGTGAGGAACGCCCTCAGCCCTTCCCTCCTTCAGTTTCCTCATCTGATCAGTGGGTAAAATATTACTTCTAAGGTTTGTGTCCAGCACCAGATAAGACTTTTGTAAAGTGTCTGGTGCACAGGAGATTCTCAACAAACACTAGCCCCCTCTCTCCCCTCCCCCACTGCCTGTAATCTCCCCTTTCTCTCCGTGCCCTGGAGAGTCATCACAGTCTTCCAAAACCAAATTTGTCGAGAGTTTGGAAAAGCTGGAATGATTTCTATCTGGTGCTCTATTTTTAGGTGCGTTAACCTTCCAGTAGCACTTTAAAAGTACTGTCCACACTGTGCTGCTCCCATGTGAAATCAGCTGGGGAGGGATGGGGGTGGGATGTAGGCTCGTTGTGTAGTAGTATGCAGCTCAGAATCAACAGATGAGGCCTGAAAACCACAACGCTGAGAGATCTCCAAAACAGAGTGCACAGAGAGAAAAAAGTGAGAAATAGAATGTGGAATGTAACTTAATACTATATATATCTGTAAAAGATACATGCACATTCCTAGGAATCCCTCCTATAGGAAGAAAGGCACCCATGTGGGTGGATTCACGTACACAAATATTTACTGCAGCTACGTTTGTAGGGGTGAGAAACCAAGCACAGCGTCAATGCCCTCAGTAGGGGAATGGCTGAATGGACTGTTGACCATTCAGATCGTGAAATATTATGCAACCATTAAAGAGAACGCATGATAGCTGCTCTACTGACATGGAGGGATGACCACAACATGGTCTTAAGAGAGACAAGCAGACTGCAGAGATGTGGATTATGAATCCAGTTTCATTAAACTACATCTCACACACACACACACACACACACACACTCACACACGTGTATGTGTGTCCGCTAGTTTAAGGGACTGGGTGATCCTGCAGAGAGGTGTGCAGAGAGAGCCTGCTGCTGCCATCAGCAGTGATCACCTGCGGGGGGTGCAGGGAGATAAGAAAAAAAGACAGCCAAAGACTAGAAAATAACCCCATGATAGAAATGTTCCATAAAACAGAATGCCAAGATTCTGTCTCTGATGTCACTTAAAATGTGTAAACAATGAAAATGCAAATGGACAAAAACTAGATTGTAACATGAGTTAAAAAAAATACTGGAGAAGAGGATTACGAGCGAAAAGAAAACTATATGGACACAAACCAGCAACGTGCCAATATCCAAACAAACCACATAAACCCTAAACGCCTCTGGCTGCCTGGAGTGGGAGGAGAGGAGAGAGGAGGGAGGTGAGAGGAGGGAGGAGGCAGAGCAAGAGAATTCAGAAACTTCAAGAGAGGGCCGTGTGTGGACCAGTGATGGTGACGTGCCGTAAACGGAGGGTCTGAGGAGCTCCACACCCCACACTCAAGGTTGAAAGTCGAGTCAGAACTCGCCCTGAGAGTAGCTTATGAAAAGACATTGTAATAGAGCCTGCTAGACGAGCCCTGGACCCTAGGACCAACTTTCCACTGAGCTTGATTTGGGGTGATCCCTGTGAGCTAATCCCCCGACACACGAGAACCAAAAGTCAGGGAGCGTCCAAGTCAGACCTGCGAAGTGTCACTGCTCTTCCTGGCCTGGGAATTCCCAGGCCTGTCCTCAGGGGACTCAGCCTAGGTTACCAATGACAGTCAGCCCCTCAGGGCACTTGCTCTTCTAAACCTTCTAGAAGATGGCTCTGGGGAGAATATTACCTATTAATTAGCGCCCTTAAATAGTGACTCTGAACCTTTGGAAGTAACGTTAATTGATGATCTAATAATGTCATGTGATTTTTATAGCATTCAGCCTTCTTTCCTAGGATTAATCTAGCTTCGCCTTTTCCCCTTATTTTCCCAGGTTTGCATCTTTTTAGCAGCCGACGGCACTTATCTCCCCAGCTTTGAACCCCGCCCCAGTGGATAAGTAATTTCATTTAGGTAAACAGTCTCCAGAAATAGATTCAAACTGGGAGCAAACGGCCCGTCTGTGACACCGGGCTGGCTGCAGTCCCTCTGCCAAGGCTGCGGCTCACGGCGTGCCGCCCGCGCTGACCGCTCCTTTGCCAGCTGTCCCGTGGACGTGCTGCATCCTCTCCAGGTACCGGTCAGGTCTGGTAAATAAACTGAGTTTCCCTGGTTTGGGAGCCAGGAGGAGTCTCACACAGCTGCAGAGTGGCTGGTCCTGATGTGAGGGCCCTGGCCGCCTGGTGTCCCTCATCCTGGTGGCGTGCTCGCTGGGTTGCTGAGAGACAGCGTTAACACAGTTACCATCCCTCTGCTGGAATGCATCCTATAACGATGGCACTCATTATAGTTAACGAGCTGTCAGCATTTCCATTAAGGGATTTTTTTAAGGGTTTATAACCTGGTAATAACAATAATTTGGTTGAGCCGGAGAATCCAGTAACAGGCCAATAGCGCAGCCACTGTCTTTGCTTTTACTAACGTTGCTGAGTGGGGTGCTGGTTCTGCCCCATGTTTGCAGCAAACCAAAGGAAATGTGTAGGAACCAGAAATCTTTCCCTTGTTGTCTTTTACAATCCAAGTGGGCAACAGCTCTATTTCATATCAATAAAATGCTGCCAGAGAGGACGGGGGCCAGGCGGCTGCAGTGGTGGGAGTCGGGGAATGTAGCCCATAGGGGTTCTGAGAAGCCGAGTGGGAGACCTTGATGCTGATACCAACCCCGCAGTCCATCAGCCTCGCTCCTGGGGGGCAGAGAGAACCGTAGACCTTCTCCACCACAGAACTCACAAAGGCCAGGCCGCCCCAACAGTTTCCAGGGGGATCCATGAAGGATTTGAGTTCATCCAAGTACATCAGGGGCCTGGGCTCTGAGGAAGGCCATCCCGCGTCCTATGGGCCACAGGCCATGTTCTGTTTGTCTTCCCAACTTGAGGGGCTCTGCCTGAGACACTTGCAAATGTAGGCCAGGCTTCCAGCTTTAAAAGAAGACTACAGGGGGCTGGCCTGGTGGCATAGTGGTTAAGTACACATGCTCTGCTTCGGTGGCCCGCAGTTCGTGGGTTTGGATCCCGGGTGCAGGCCTACACACTGCTCATTAAGCCATGCTGTGGCGGCCTCCTATACACAAAATAGAGGAAGATGGGCACAGATGTTAGCTCAGGGACAATCTTCCTCAAGCAGAAACAGGAAGGTTGGCAACAGATGACAGCTCAGGGCCAATCTTCCTCACCAAAAAAAAAAAAAAAGAGAAAAAGATTACAAAGCATCAAGACATCAGGAAAGCCTTTTCCTAGAACTATGGAGAATCCCTACCCTGAGTGAAGAAAGGGTTTAAGAAGGCCAGCAGGAGGTGAGGGAGCCCAGACTGGGGAAGAGGTTGGCAGCACAAGGATGCGAGGAACTCTGTGGAGTTCTGCTCTGGAGTTCAAGGCAGGTGAGTGGCCCAGAGTCCCACGGTGCACAGAAGGGGTGTCAGTGGCCCTAGCAGGGTGAGGCATCCTGGTGCCAGCCTGGAGGGGAGGGCCTGAGGAGAGAGGAGTGGTGACTTCATGCTCTGGCGTGTGCAGATGTGGGTCACCTGTGTGCACGGATAGAAAGAAGGGGGTGTCGGGACCTGGCAAAGCCACTGACTCCTTACACCCTCCGCTGGCTTTGGGGTAATGGCTGCTGGAGGTAGCAAGAAACCCGGAGCATCTGAGGACCCGAATCCCGAACACAGGTGAGGAAGGATGGGAAGGGCAGAGCGCTCCTTGGCCTGTGCCCCCACGTCTTTCTGCAGAAGAACTGGTCTGGCCCCAGGAAGACTGACTGCTCGCCGTCCCGCGAGCTGAGCTTCCCACGAGCTGGAAGAGGCACTCGGCAGGAGAGTCTCCAGCCTAAGTGAGAGGCTTCAAGCTGCAATGAGTGTTGGAGGTTGAGCGTGTAAGGAGCCTTCTAACAGCAAGGAGAGTCGAGGAATGCAGCACGCGGGCATCTTCCAGGAGAAAAGGCTGTGGCAGGAGCCACGGCAGAGGAACTACTTACGTTCTCAGACGCCTGTTGCCTGTTGTCCTGGTCCGGCTGCTGTAACCAGAGGCCAGAGACTGGGGGCTTCAACAACAGCCTTGACTGCTCACGGCTCTGGAGGCTGACACGCCCGAGGTCCAGGTGTCAGTGCTTCAGTGTCAGGTGAGACTCCGCCTGGTTTGTGGACGGCTGCCTCGCTGTGTCCTCTCATGGGGAGGAGAAAGGTGGCTCTGGCCCCTTTTCACAGCGGACATTAACGTTCCATCATGGGTGCCCCACCCTCACGACTTCATCTAAACCGGATCACACCCCGAAGGCCCCACTGCAAATACCCTCACATTGGGGGTTAGGGCTTCAGTATATGGATTTGAGGGGCAGGGGACACCAACATTCAGTCCATAACTGTATGTATTGGTTAGATTTTTAAATACCTTCCACTTGCCAGTTTTAAGACGCATGATTGCTATAGAATATTAGGGAAATATAGGGGAGGGTGAGAAGGAAGGAAAAAGGGCTCATCCTCTCCCCTTTCCTCCCCTTCAGCTGTGACTACTGTTAACCACTTCTTATATTTCTTTCCATGTTAGGTATCTTTTTAAGGGATATTTGACACTATTTTTTATTGCAGGTATTTTAAATAATCAGAAAAGTACAAAGAAGAAAATTATACTTTTATAACGCCACTACCACGGCTAACACATCTTTACACTTTTTATTACGGAAAACTTCAAATATGTACAACCTGTTGACATTTTGATGTATTATTTCATTTCTGTCTTGTCTCTGTGTGTGGGAGGTGTGATTATAGATATGTATATGCATACTATACACACATACACAGACACACTTAGACATGCATGTATGTAGAGGCAAAACGAGGATTATAGTACACGTTGAACAGTTTTGTATGCTGCCTTTGCTGCTTGAAATGACGTTGTGACATACTCCTGTGTCTAAATATTCTTTGAAACACTTGAAGGGGGAAGCAAAACCGTCCCCCAGGTTCCCCCAGAGGTGGTGGGAGAGGACACTCCGTGGCGCTCAGCTGTTGTGTCTCTAGGACACAGCAGGCCTATCTCAGTACATGTTGTTGAGTGAATGAATTGTGTGTTCAAGAGAAGCAGACCTATTACAAGGGGTGAGGAATCATCAGCCTGATATCTCATGGGATGTGAACTTTTAGGCAAGGGGGTTTAAAATTTTAAACCTAAGAAGAAGGCCAAGAAAGACTGCTCCAGCTCTTTGGTTGGGATATAGGTTCTGACGGTCAGGTGCCCTCTCTTTCTCTCCTGCAGACTTTCCTTTGCATTGTCGCTCGTGTTTGTCCAAAGGGCTGCCCTGATCGATCGCTGGTGCAGATCAGCTGGGCTGCTGGGATGCTGGGGGGAAATACCTCATCAGGAGGGCAGTAAGCAGCACTTAGTCATCTTGGGAAGGGTGTTCTGGAAGAAGGAGTATAAAAGGCCGGCATAGGAAATTCTTCTTTGGGCAAGTGGCCCAATAATTGTGTGGGTGAGTGGAGTGGAGTTGTTATTTTCACTCATTTTCCCATCAAACACATATTGAGCACTTACTGTATGCCAGGGCCAAGGGCTATAAGGATGGAAAAGACAAATTTCTTGCTCAAGAAGGTTGAAATAAAGTAGAGGTGATAGAAGTGGAAACAAGTAATTGCAAACCCCTGGAAAGGGCTGTGAAAAAAGTGTGTGAATATGCACCGGGGCACAGGGGAGAGAGGTGAACTCTGGCGCGTCAGACGAGGGGAGGCGAGGCTGGATCCGCCTGCAGGGGCGTGTGGAGGGAGGACACGATGAGCAGAGCTGAGGAAGACCAAGGAAACAGCTAGAGCTTGGTTGGTGCTGAGACCATGCCTCAGCGTGGGTCAATCTCAGACTGTGTCCTGAGGATTCACAGTATATGCAGGCAACCAGGGCAGAGATCTGAGCATCCTCCTGGACACCCACTCCTCATCCCTGGCTGCATCCAATCAGGCACCAAGCCCTGTCGTCCTGCGTCCCAGAGACTCCTGGAAGGACTTCCATCCTCTGCCCTCCACTGCCCCTGCTCTAGTCCAGATCCTTTCTCCATCATCTGGAATACTGCAGTCGCCTCTGAACTGGTCCTGCCCCCCATCTCCTGTACCTTTCCTTAGTAACCTATCAGTGGGTCACAAATGACCCCCAAATTTAGCAGCTTAAGACAACAGAACTTATGATCTCACGTGGTTTCTGAGGGCCAGGCATCTGGCAGTGGCTTAGCTGAGTAGAATGATTTTAGCCGAGAGGGTCTGGCTCAAGATCTCAGGAGAGTGAGGTCAAGCAGTCGGCTGGGGCTGCAGTTATCTGAAGGCTTGACTCGGCCTCCAAATTTTTGAGCTCCCTTGCACAGCAAAGGGAAACAGACTTTAGTTCCTCGCCTGTGGCCTTTCCATAGGACTGTTCATGACAAGCTGACTTTCGCGAGGGTGAGGAATTGAGAGGGAAGCTGCAGTGTCTTCTGTAACCTAAGGTCAGAAATGAAAGGCAGCACTTCTGCCATATTCTGTCGGTCACACAGACTAATCTGGAACAATATGGGGATGGGGCAGGAGCTCACCTGGAGCCATCTTGAAGGTCTTTCTTTAAAAAAATTTATTATATTTTGTTGTAGTAAAATATACATAACATAAAATATACCATGTTAGCCATTTGTAAGTATATAGTCAGTGGCATTAACTGCATTCACATTGTTATGCACCTATCGCCATCACCCATCTCCAGAACTTTTTTCATCTTCCTAAACTGAATCTTGGGCCCTATTAAATAGTAACTCCCCATTCCCCCCTCAACCAGCCCCTAACAACCACCCTTCTACTTTCTGTCTCTGTGAGTTTGACTACTCTAGGTACTTCATATAAGTGGAATCATACAGTATTTGTCATCTGGTGACTGGCTTATTTCACTTAGCATAATGTCTTCAAGTTTCATCCATATTGTCGCATGTGTCAGAATTTCATTCCTTTTTTAGGGCTAAATACTATTCCATTGTGGGTATATACCACATTTTGTTTATCCATGTATCTCTTGATGGGCACTTGGGTTGTTTCTACCTTTTGGCCACTGTGAATAATGCTTCAATGAACATGGGTGTACACATATCTGTTCAAGTCCCTACTTTCAATTCTTCTGGGTAAATACCCAGAAGTGGAATTGCTGGGTCATATGGTAATTCTATGTTTAATTTTTTGAGGAAACACTATGCTGTTCCACAGTGACTTCACCATTTTACATTCCCATTAGCAGTGCACAAGGGTTCCAATTTCTCCACACCCTAGCCAACATTTGTTGTTTTCTGTTTTTTGTTTTTTTTTTAATAGTAGCCATCCTAATGGGTGTGAAGTGGTATCTTATTTTGGTTTTGATTTGCATTTCCCTAATGATTAGTGATGTTGAGCATCTTTTCATGTGCCTATTGGCCATTCGTATATCTTCTTTGGAGAAATGTCTGTTCAAGTCTTTTGCTCATTTTTAAATTGGATTGGTTTTTTGTTGTTGTTGAGTTGCGGGGGTTCTTTATGTATTCTGGATATCAATCCATTATCAGCTATATGATTTGCAAATATTTTCTCCCATCCTGTGGGTTGCCTTTTCACTCTGTTGATAAGTGTCCTTTGATGCACAAAAGTTTTAAATTTTGAGGTAGTCTAATTTATCTATTTTTTCTTTCATTGCCTGTGCTTTTGGTGTCACATCCAAGAAATCATTGCCAAATCCAATGTCCTGAAGGTTTTTCCCTCTTGGAGGTTATTTTAATGCATCGTTTTTGCATTTGCCCTTGCCCTCAGGATCGAGTCTGGACTCATCCTGGCACTCAGGGCTCTTCACACGTGACCCCTGATGAAAATGCAACCTCTCATTCATTCAGGCAGAGACTCGACAATGCCTATTAACTATAACCATGGTTTAGACACTGGAAACAAAATAGATGAAATCTTTGTTCTTGTGGGTCTTACCATTTAGTGAGGGAACACAGAAAACAAAGTAAATAAATTATACCTTTATGTAAAATTATATAATGGGGTAGATTGTAACATTCTTGGCCATCAGTAGGTGATCATTGCCATCAGGGAAAAATAGATCAGCGGTTCTTGGGTGGAGGGCTGGGTTGCAATTTTAAAAAGGTGGTTGGGGTAGGCCTCTGAGTGGAAGACATTTAAATAAGAACTTGAATTGGTGTGGGTGTGAGCATGTGGGTGTGAGCATGTGGGTGTCCGGGGAAGAGCGTCTGCAGAGGCCCCAGGTGGGAGTGTGTCCAGTGCCGGCAAAGAGTGGGAGGAGACCGTGCGCTGGGCTGGGTGGAGTGATGAGGGATGGTGGAGTAGTGGGGGGAGGTCACACTGAGTGGGGGGCAGAACATCACATTCCGGGGACCCGAGGGGCCACATCAGGACTGTGATGTGCAGCAGAGGAGTGTTGTGACGTAGTGACATTTACTCACTCCCTGTGTTAAGAATTCGGTGGTGGGGGGGGAGTGGGAGCAGAGTAACCTGTCAGGAGATGATTCAAAAATCTAGGTGAGGGAGGGCATGGTTTGCACCTGCCGGCTGCGGCTGCCGAGGAGGTGGGAGAAGGGAAGGGCGCCCCGGCTGCAGGCAGAGCTCTAAGATCCTGCTTCCTCTCACAGTTGTGTCCTTGCCGAGGGCTTGGTGTGGCACACGTGTTGTCCAATGTCACAGCCCCCAAAAGACAATCCATTTCCATATCACTAAGTGATGAATAAAGCGTCGCTTACACCTCAGGGTGAAATGACTTGTTAGCTAAAACCTCTGTCGCCAAGGGCCCCGTCTGTGGAAAGTGTTAGTTATTTGAGGACGTTCAACTTCACAGTTTTGATCTCTCCTGTCCCTTCAAAACGAGAGGGAAATACAAGTGTAGTTACTTGTGTATGCAGTCGTTGTACCCGGTGTTGGAAGCTGGGATGGGGGAGGCAGGGAGTGTCGATCATAACTCATTGGCTTTGTAATTAAATTTTCTTGTTATTAAAGAAGAAATTCTTAAAGACGCCTGCCTGTGTGGGACTGGGAATTATTTATCACAGGAGTTCAGTCTGCTTTGCTATAAAAATGTTGTTATAGTATTGTGTTCATGGGATCCAGAAACCTGATTTTTAAATATCCCTAGCTATAGATGTGTGGATATCATGTCAACTGTCTTACTGATGTCAGATTTATTGAGATTTTTGTGTGTGTGACTAACATGTTGACCTTTCTTTACCGAATCTTACTTTTTTTTGCTGAGGAATATTCGCCCTGAGCTAACATCTGTGCTCATCTTCCTCTATTTTGTATGTGGGTTGCCGCCATAGCATGGCTGATGAGTGGTGTAGGTCCATGCCGGGGATCCTAACCTGTGAACCTTGGGCTGCCACAGTGGAGCGTGCTAAACTTAACCACCAGGCCACAGGGCCAGCCCTCTGAATCTTACTTTTTTGAGGCACTAGGTAAGTGTGACTCACAAGAGCAGTTAGTATGAGGAACAAAAAGAAGTTACAAGGATAACGTGTCTCTTTGCTATGTCCAGTGGACATCTTTCTGAGTCCCTAGCACCCTGATGAAGGCAGCAGCCATCAGTTAAGTAAACAAGCATTTCTACTGATGGCAGCAGCCTCAGGATGGGGGCATCCAGCATGTTTCTCTCTGTTGAAGGGCTTAGCTGATGGAGGCGTAGTTGAGAATTATCCAGTGAGTTTTCCTTCCATGCGGGGCCAATTACCAAGTAACACAGGTGAAACTGAGACAAACAAATTAAAATATATTAACAAAGATCTATTTTAAATAAAAAGGTGTTGAACGGTGCTCAGTGAGGTTGTTACTTATACCTTGCTCACAAATTTTCTACCATCACTTTAATGGGAGCTTTTAATGTGATTGGATTCAAGTCGACCATCTTTGTTTTGTGTTTGTCTCAACTGTTCTTTGTTCCTTTCTTCTTCCTTTCTTTCCTTCTTCTGGGCAAATTGAATATATTTTAGTATTCCATTTTGTCTCCTCTGTTGACTTTTAGCTACACCTCATTGTGTGTGTGTGTTTTAGAAATTACAGTATGCATCTTCAGTCTACCTTCAAATAATATTATATTACTTCTTGACCATCATTTCAGTTAATTTTTCATGTGATCACGAGGGAAAAAGATCAGTGCTATCCCTATTATATTTATGTGAAGATTAGCCGTGTTCAGATCTGCATTTTAAAATCAGTGTGGCTGCAGAGCTCTCCTGCTCATCTCGCAATTGAGTATGCAGTTCACACGTCTGCGTAGAGCTTGGCTGCTGGCTTATCCGAGCGTCTCATTTCTTCAGAGACAAATAACTCTTTTGTTTTTCTCTTTGGAAATAATGAATGTGAATTAAGAAAACAAAAGGAAACATTTAGCAGAAATCTTTCTTTAAGGGAAGTTGGAGCAGGGCCACTGGAGCACAGGTCATGGAGTAATGGTCTTTTTAACAATGAAGGTGATGAGGGTTTTTGCCTCTCGGATGCTGGTACCATTTGACAGAGGCTTGAGTTGACTGACTCACTGTCTGACAATGTGAATGGATTTGAGAGGCTCCTTTTGGGGGTGACTGTCCTTTGCATAGACAAAACCCCTTGGCATTGACCGTCACGTCTTTTACAGATGAACTCCTTGTCTTCCTGCATGACGTGGGCCACATCCCATTTAGCCCCTCTGTGTCTATCACGGAAGTCAGTGTCTTATCGACCAGGGGCATGGGTCAGCCCTGGCGCAGGGGCGTGTATATGCTGACTGCTTAGTACATATTAGCATCAAATACTCACCTTAAGGAATCCACTATTTCAACTGGATTAATGGAGATACTCTCTCTGCCAACTGGCCATCTCTGGAAACTAGTTTTCTTGTCTACCTGAGGAACAATTTAAAAAAACATTGGATGCCTTTACAAATAGTATGGTGAAATATTGCCCTTGCTTATAAAAGGATTGGTTTGAACTTCAAGTGTTGAATCCTGTAAAATTCCATCTGTTATTGTTTTACAATGCACAGGAGTTCATGTTACATATCACTGCATGTGCATTTAATTTTCAAAGTGGCATTTCAGTGGCCTGTCATACCTTATAGTAGGTTATTCGTGAGTGCTTATTTTAGCTGATCAGAAAATGAATAGGCAGAAAGAGCTGTGATTGTGATGACTAAGAAAGGAAAGGATGGGATGCTGTATTACTCAGAATTACTTTCCAAAGTCCTTTTACCTGTTTAACTTACATATACACATCCAGACAGTCCTCATCTGATGACTATTTTGCTTTTAACTGGCTACCTGGAATAGTTGTTTTCCAGGTTCTTGTCACGAAATATAATCTCAAACTCACCGCCATTAATCCCTTTTGAAAGCCCTGCAGAGAAACAATATTTATGGAGGATTGCCTGAAGTGTTTGCTGTCCATCTATTTTTTCGATAAGTCATTGCCAACCTGTTGTCTTACAGACCCCTAGGGGAATGTGGAGTTATTGCAAGGTTGCCTGCAAGTCCTCTGTTGAAGGTATTATTATTTCTGTCATTGTTATCTGTAAGGACACGACAGTGACATTGAACAGTTTGTTTAAGGGAGTAGAGCCTTTTCCAACATCCAGGTCTTTACTTAGAAGAAGAAAGTCATGTGATAAATGAAGTCAGTGACGGGACACGGAGGTGGGTCTCCAGCCTTCAGACTGAACCGCTTGTGCTTCACACTGCACTGGAGCTTGACAGGCTCCTGGAACCTTAGCGCTGGACGGGACCGCAAGGATCGCGTCAGGTCATGACGCACATCTGCGCTGAGTCCCGGGGGCACCAACGCCGGGAGGGAGCGGCCTTTCCCACTGGCAGTGGGGCCTTTCCTGGGATGCTCAAAGCCGTTCGTCGTAGTTGACAACATTAGAGGTGGCAAAGACATCTGCTTTAAGTATCTGTTTTTACAATATCAGTAAGGAAAATAATTTTAAAAAATTTCCCCCTTTGAAACGGAACAGTGGGAGTAGCAGCTTGCAAGGGTCAGCTCTGTAAGGACACCCAGAGATGGGGCCGCACTGTGAGCCCTTGCTAACCCGTCTGTCACCCTCTGGGCTGGGCTGGGCTGAGCTGAGCTGAGCTGCAGTTCCCACGGTGGCCTGTCTGCAGTCACACATTGCCTAGTTATTGCGCGCGGTGGACTGCGCAGTAAAGGAGGGAACATAACGGGCGCTGAATTTGAAAAAACAAGATAAGAAGCCCCCAAATTACAGTGATTCTGCCGATTTACCTGAAGACACTCTCCATCACAACTGTAAATTGCGCTAATCTGATCTGAATTCTAACATGCTCATCAAGATGCCCTGGTTCTCAGAAGCCTGTGGCAAAAGAGGGCGAAGTAATGATGATCACATCCACGTTAGCTCTTCATTTACGGAGAATTAAACGACCCATGTGGGCAATAGGAGAGTCCTAGCAAATAGTAAGGTGAAACCTTCCTCTCTACCTTGTCATTCACAGATAAAACAGATGGTGAAAGGAACTATTTTTAGTGCAAAATATAAGGATTCCAAACATCTGGTCCTGAAGGTAGTTCTATACTAGATGTAGTTAAATTTATTAACTATATTTAATGCACATTTTGTCCCCAAACCAAACATAAAATGATAGTTTAAAATTTATTTGTCATCAAATCATGTTTTTTGATATAAATACCTTAAGGTAAATTAAACATGTTACTTATTAATGGAAAGATGTCAAATTTTATAGTTATGTAATGCATACCTTACATATTATGTTTAAATACGCTTTAATAATTCCTAACTAAAATAAAAAAAATTTTTTTTCCTTAAAATCACTTCTTAATCACATACTTCACAAAGTGACACAATTAAAAAATTCCAGAAGGGACGTGTAAGACTGTGAAATGGGTTTAAAAGTCAAGAAGTTTGGGAAATGTTAATGTAGATTCTATTTTAAGAAAAGAAAGAGCAGGTAATAGAACAATATGTATTATTTTATAAAAGGCAAATAAACAAAATAAATCCTCCTTTACTTGCAGTCTTTCCCTACATAAATATAAGTGTACAAAGTCTAAAAAAGGGGTGAAAGGATACATACCCAGCTGTTATCAGCGATTATTTTTGAGGAATAGAACAGCTTCACGCTAGGTGGGGAGAGAGAAAGGAGAGAGGTGTTTATGTGCTGTGTATTACTTTTGTAACAACAATAATAATAATGATAATAATAAAATAATGGAAAGCAAAAAGCTAAGGGGTTGTGGTGGCCGGGAGAATGTCTCTTGGATCTCCTGCTGCAGAGATAGTGACTGGTCATTATCCCAGCTGCTCCCCTGAATCCTCGCAGCAGTTTGTCTAGGGGAGTTCTGTCTCCACTGCACTTTGGTGGGCTGCTCCCAGCCCATGACAATGTGGGCTGGGGGGATACTAAGGCAGGCCTACTCCTGGGAAATCCAGGGACACCTCTCACAGGCAGCTTTGGCTTGAGGACTCCCTGTTGGCCTTGGCAGAACTCTTAAAACTGCCCTGCAGTTTATGGTCTATCTTCCTTCCTCCCTCCCTCCTCCCCATCCCTCCCTCCCTCCTCCCTATCCCTGCCTCCCTCCCTCTCTCTGCCCCATTCCTCCCTTTCTCTTCCCTTCCCTCCCTCCTTCCCATCTCTCCCTCCTCCCCATCCCTCCCCTCTTCCCATTCCTCCCTCTTCCCTAGTCCTCTCACCCTCCCCTCATCCCTCCCTCCCTCCTTCTCCTCTCTCCCTCCCTCCTTCTCTCACCCCAGTTCCCCCCACCCCCCCTCCCCTCCCCTGCCTCAGACAGACAGCAGCCCCAGCCTTTCCCAGCTCCCTCCCCGTCCCCCCGTTACTGGTGTTTCCCCCATGCAATCTCTTGCACCTCTAATCCCATTTTAGCCTTTACTTTTTAGCAGACCCAGGCTAACATAAAGCTCTAAAAAAGAAAGTTAATTATAGACAAAGCCCAGTGCTGTGCTGTAGGAGCACCAAATATGGCTGGCATGCTGGGGTGGCGAGCTGGGGAGAGGCGCATCTACACGGAGCTCTCACCGCGGCTCAGGGACTTAGAACACTTGCAAGTTAAGTTTATTAGATTTGTAAGTGTTATTTAAACTCTTGGGATTGATTGATTTGTTATCAGTCAATTGAGATACTTAATATAAATGTAATATATTAAATTTATAAATGCAATTTAAAATTTTCAAAGGAGTTTAATGTCCAAAGTTTGTGAAGACAACAAGGTATTAATCATCACCCTTAAAGGTGATTGTGAATATTTGTAATTTTTATAAATAAAATAATAAGATGTGAAGTAGTTCTTAAAATTTAAGGAAAAAATAGACTTTTGAATTTGAAAACTGAGTAAGAATTAGAATTCTTAGTAAGAATTAATTAGTAAGAATTAAGCATTGATTAGAAAAATAAACAAAATAAACTCAGTTGAGTGTTACTTTCTATGTACTAAAACCATCCTCAAGAGTACCCCAGATCTCACATTTAGCAGAGATTAAGTCAGGTGCTCACATGGATAGTAGGCAATGGTATGCTGCTGAATATTCAATAACAGGTTCTCTGGGGGTGGGGGATATAGGCAGAGATATATTTATATAAGTTTATCATAAATTTTACTGATATAAAGGATGTGTAGCCACAATTTACAAATAATAATAAAATATCAATGCTCTTTATTGTGAATTCCATATCGCCAGTCGATTCTCACAGAATGCTTTCATTCATTTTGGCCAGACTCCTGTGTCTGCAGCCAGCCTGTGGTTTAACAAGAGGAACTGTATCCCAAGCCACTAGATCTTTTCCAAATAGATTTGTCAGTAAATCTGATATGTGAGCCATTGTAAGACTCTTTCTCACTCTTGTACTAATTATACTCATTAAACCGAATCCTCTTTCAGCTTCAGCACTGCTTTTGAGTTTAATCAGCAGCTACATTTTCTCCTTCACTTTAAGTCTAGACATCCAACAAAGCAATAAACCAAGCCCTGATTTGCAGTGTCTGCCAGCTTCCATGGTGTAAATGCTCCCTTGATTTCAAGCGGCTAACTTGACGTCACTGAATGCAAGTCGGGCAGAGATGCACAGAAGCACACTGTTACATAGTATTGCCAATGTATAGATACCGTCAACCTAAATAACATCAAGACCATAGATAACAGTAGATAATAGTAAAATGGAGTGACATAATTAAGAGCTGATGCGTTTTGAGTTATTACCTTTGTTTTAAATAGTATCTATTTAATTGTAAGTATACATAATTTAATTTTGGATAATGGCTGGATTTAACAGCCAGCTTGTAAGATTCTCGACAATCTACCGGTTGGCTCTGGTGAGCTGGGACGAGCCTGCTCTAGCACACACTAATGGCAGGGGACCGTAGGGCTTGAGTTTCCAAGGCCCAGGTCTTTGTGAATGAGTCGTGTCCCAGGTCTCTCAGTGACAGCAGGAGGAGGCAGCGAGGGAGGTGTGGCCAAATGGCAGGAGTCGAGGAGGCGAGGTTGGTTGGTTGTCACTTCCTCCCTTTCAATGCTGCTCACGTTGGCTCCTTTCCGTCATCGTCACTGCCGCTGGCCTAGTCTAGACCTCAGAATTCAAGTTTGGATCATTGCTCTCTCTCCCAGCTAGTCTTCTTGCCTCCAGATCCTCCCCTCACTAGTCCACTCGACACTCAGCTTCCAGAATAATCTTCCCAAACACATCCTTGCGTGCCTTCCTCCCCATCCGGCTGGCCCCCGTTAGGATGAATTCTGAACCAAGTAACTGCTGTTTGGGTTCCTCAGAGTCGCATGCCTACCTCCCACTCTCCCCACCCACGTGCACCCCTGCTCATCCCCCACTCTGAAGCGCCGCCTCCCGTCTACTGGTTGCTGAATATGCCGGTTGCGTTTAGGCTTCTCAGGCTTCGTGGGCACCAGGGCCCTGGTGTAAATGTCTTACTCCACACGACTGTGTATTTGCAACCTGGTCCTTCTTTATGAACCACAGCAAATCCTGAATACTCCAAAAACTGTGTTTGAACTGAACCTTCCTCCTCTGAGCACTGGTACCATTTGAAGTTCATAGCACTCTTTGGGCACACGTAGTTTTGTAGTCTTGTATGGTCTTCCACACTCACATGTAGGTAAATACACGCACGGCTTCCTAACTAGACTATCAATTTCTTGGGGGCAGAGTTGGTAGATATTCAGCAAATAGTTCTTGTTGATGACAAGAAACTGAGTATTCCAGAGTGTTCTCGGATGGAATTGTATTTTTTGACCCAACTAATTTCTGATACTTTTTTTTCTTACTGTTTTATTACTTAATCCTCAGCTTGTTGGAAATATGAGGCTTCTTTGCACATTGCCTTTTTTATTAGTCTACTTGAGCTGCCATAAGAGGATACCGCAGCCTGGGTGACTTAAACAGCAGACATTTATTTTCTCAGCGTTCTGGAGGCCAGAAGTCCAAGATCAGGGTGCCAGCAGGGTGGGTGTCTGGTGAAGACTCTCTTCCAGGCTTGTAGATGGCAGCCCCCTCACTGTGACCTCATGTGGCCTTACCTCTGTGTGAGCAGAGAGAGAGAGAAATCTCTGATGTCTCTTCCTTTTATTATAAGGACACCAGTCCTATCAGATTAGGACCCCACCCTTATGACCTCATTTTACCTTAATTACCTCTGTAAAGCCCCCTCTCCAAGTACAGCCACACTGGGGTTAAGCCTTCAACGTATGAATTTTAGAGGGACAATTCAGTCCGTAACACCTTTCACATTGAGTTTGTATTTTTCAAAATAGCATTTTCTTTCTCTTTTATTATAAAATAATACTGTGCTCCACACCCCCCAAAATGATTAAGTGAACTTATTATTAAAATCGAGAGCTGAGAAGTCCTGGATGTGGATGCGGATGCGCCATTGACGGTAACAGCAGGGAGCAGTCGCGTGGTGGTTTGGAGCGCAGGCTCTTGTGGTTTCAACCTGACTGTGCCACTTAGTAGCTGTGTGACCTGGATCACGTTACTTAACCTCTCTTTGCCTCAGTTTCCCCATGTGCAACATAGGAATGATAGCAATGGTTCTACCATCCTATAGGGAGGTGAGGATTGTTGTGGGGGAGGTTAAACGAGGTGGTGTGTCTAGAGCACCTGGCTTGTTAACTATCACGTTTACCTGGGGAATCTTCTCACTTTAGATGCCTGTAGCATATGTGTGTACCTCTCTAGCACCCAGGCAGGCAGGCCACAGTGTGGGAGCATTATTTAATGTTTGTGTTGATTTGAGAGTACCATATTGCTTTCAAAGAAGAGCCAGCGATAACCCAGTAGAAGCACTGGCACAAAGGATTCTGACCAAGGTCACACATGTATCCTGCCTCTTATGTCCAATTCCCCAGAGTTCAACCAATGTTTATTGAGAACGTAATACACAAGATGATGGTTGGTGCTAAGATGAATGTGTACGTGTTTCCCACTGTGAGCGCAAAAGAGGGCTCTAAGGCTTAGCTTGAAGGGGGTGGTGACAACTCAGAGGACTGAAGTGGTGATGTCTGAGCTGAATTTTGAAGAATGGGTAGAAGTTGGAGATACTGTGCCAGTTACCATGATATACTGAATTGATATTGTTTTCACAAAAGGTTCAACAGTATTTCTGTTGCCGAGAAAATTCTCTGGTATGAATCAGCAGCTGTTGAGGAGTAGAAGGCAGAGGATTCCAGGAAAACTAGTGGAAACCACGACTTCTGAGGATATGGTGGGCAAGGGGTCAGACGCATGGTTCTGGCCTTCCTGGGTGTATGGGAACTTGAGGAAGACAGAGCAACAATAAAAGTGTGATGATGTTCTGTAGTGGAAGCAGAGGGTGCTCTGGGAGCACCTGGCAGGAGTAGGTCATGGAAGCCTTCTTTGAGGAAGCCATGTTTAAACCTAAAGGATGGCTAGAACTTAGGCTGACAAAGAAGAGAAGGGGAAGAGTTTCTTGGGAAGAGTTTCTTAGGAAGAGGGAACAGCATGTGCCGAGGCCTAGAGATGAGGCTATGACATTTTATTAAAAACAAAATGTCTACAGTGGCTGGAACTAAGAGGGTGAGAAAGAGTGGCTGAGAGACGAGGCTGGAGAGGTAGGCTGGGGCCAGTTGAGAAGGTTCTAGAAAACCATAGAAAGGAGACTGGATTTTAACCAGAGGGCAATTGGAAGCCTTTGAAGCGTTTTTAGTAGGGTGGAGACATGGTCAGATTTACATTTTCAAATAATCAAGTCGCTGCAGGTAGGAGAATTGATTGGATAGTTGCTGTGCAGTCACATGAAACTTAAAAAAAAACAAACCTTGTTTATTAGACTTGAGAGACTATAAAACCATAATAAAGAAAATTTCAAAACATGATAATGAAAAAAATGACCCATAATTCTGTTGCCTTAACTATACTTAATTACTTCTCTCTCTCTCTTCTTTTTTGCTTTCTCTTTCTTCTTGCATATTCATTTCTCACAGAGTCCCCATGGTGGTGGAAGCTTCCTTGGCATTTGTTAACCGGCTAAATAAATCCCAGCTGTTGCTTACCCCGGAGCTTGCTAAGGAGTTAAAGTGAGAAGCATCTCGACTGTAAATCAATTTTCAGTGGTGGCTCTTATTTGTGACTTTGAATTTGGGGCTTCTATTTGATAACGTTGTGTTTTCTCTGTTCACAGTGGCGTCATAATTGCAGCATGTGCCCTCAAGCTGGGTGGCACTGGCATGGTGTTTCACCTTAGATGTGATTGCTCTGAAGCGTAACTGTCTATGATAGTTGAAATTGTTGTTCAGCAAATACGCGTTCCCCTCCGCTCCTACTATGGGCGACTATACTTCTCTGTCTCGCTGACTTTGGACTTGGCCATGTTTCTTCCTTTGGCCAAAGGACTGGTAGTAGATGTGCCATGAGTCCGGGCCTTAAATGTGCTTGCACTAGACTTAGATCTTGTCCTCCAGGGATGCAGCCTGAGGAGTGCACGCTGCAGGTAGCCCTGGGTCTGGGGAGGATGAGAGACGTGTGGAGCAGGCTTGTTCCCAACCAACGGCCAAGTCCAGCTGACGTGCGCCTCTAAGGGAGTCACTTGGCTGAGCGCAGCGTAGAACCCTCGAGTTCAGTTGCCATTTTGTCACAGGCCCCTAAGTTTGGGTGGTTAGTTCTGCAGCATTGTGGTGGCGAGAGCCGACTACATTAACTGTCACTTTGATGGTCCCCTCCCAGGGCTCCTCCCAGTGAATTTTGTGTATGCCTCAGTCTGTATGTTAAGACTATATTTTAAATTAGTCTAGCCATTTTTAAAATATAGTACTATGTGCTTATACAACACTTAGCATATTAAACCTTCATTAGGGCCAGGCACCATGGATTCAAGAGTGATGAAAAACAGACTCTGATCTCTCAGACTTTAATGAGGAAGATGGGCTTAAATAACCGCGTAAGTTGCATGATTACAAATTGAGATGAGATCCCAGAAGACAGTTCTGCTAGTGCATCAACAAGGAAACCTGGCCTGGACTGAGGAGTCTGAAGCTCTGCTATGGGAATCCATGGAGCTGAGACCTAAGGGATGAGGGATAATAATAATAATACTGACACCAATCCTGAATATTGCAATAGCTCTCCCTGGTTGCTGGCTGCTGCTCTCATGGCTTTAAAATCTTGACTTGTTTGGTCCTCACGACTCCTCCCTCGCTGACGACCAGCCCAGCGCAGAGCAGGGTTGGGAGCTGAGGCCAAGTCCTCAGGCTGAGGAAATGGCACAAGGAAGGGCCTTGGAATGGGTGGGAATGCAGCACATCTAGGGAACTGGCAGGAGTCCAGTGTTGCTGGACTGCAGAGAACCCAGGGGGTTGAGATGAAATGGAGGGGATGAAAAGGTTGGTTTCAGAGGGCCTTTATTGGCCTTGGTAAGGATTTTGATGTTACCACTGAGAACAATGAGAAGCCACTCAAGAGTTTTAAGTAGGACATGACATGGGGATATGATTGAATTAGCGTTTAGTAAAGACAATTCAGGCTGTTGAATGGAGAATGAAATGAAAGGGCCCGAGATGGGGGATGTAGAATAATCAGTAAGTGGGACTTTGCAATTAACCAGGTGTGAAATAATGGTGACTTAGGCTAAGGTGATGGGTGTGGCAATGGAGAGAACGGAACATATTTGAGTGGTGTTAGGAGACAAAATCTGCAGGGCTTAATGATTTAGTAAAAACCCTTAGTATTATTTATTAGCTTCTATGTTGAATATCAACTTTTTACACGTATCTATAAAATCCCCATCTTAGGCTTCCCAGTGGAGGTGCAGAGTTTGGAGGAAGAAGTGGTTTTCTGATTCAGCAATTCCTCTTCAGAGGATGGAGAGGAGACCTTCCTCCAATTGGTGAAGGATGGTGCCTTGAAGCAGCATTGAAGGCAGTGAATGAGTTACTGGCTGGATAGATCCTGTTCTGGGTTTGCACCAATGGTCACTGCTTGGAAATGACACAAACCTGAGAAATCTAAGCGCATAACAATTCCACAATTTGGGTATTGAGAGCTCCAACAGTTTTTATAAGAGTTTTATTTATTTATTTTCCCCCCAAAGCCCCAGTAGATTGTTGTATGTCATAGTTGCACATCCTTCTAGTTGCTGCATGTGGGATGCGGCCTCAGCATGGTGGGAGAAGCAGTGCGGTGCGCGCCCGGGATCCGAACCCCGGGCCGCCAGCAGCGGAGCGCGCGCACCTAACTGCTAAGCCACGGGGCCGGCCGTCCAACAGTTTTTAAAATATTACTTTAAATTTCCATGAAGGAATCAATGGCTTACACGGAGAATACTGAATAAGCTTGAAGGACATCTTCAGTGCTGGGTCATCCACAGTGATTTAGGATGGGTTTTGTGTTGCTTTTCGAAGGTTTAGGAGGGTGTCAGTCTCTTCTCTGGGAACTAAGGGTCTGTCCACTTAATGTTCCCCAGTCTTAGATGCTGTTCCTACCTAAGTGCGTGTTAAACCAAAAATGAATGCAAATTTAAGGGACTTTAACTATATTCTATTTGCCTCCTCCATTTAAAGGAAATTTGATTTTTGTTTTAAATGCCCTTTGGGATATATTAGAATATTTTAGGTGCTAAATAGGTTAGGAATAGTTTTCTTCTGGTAGGTTTTTCCAGAGCATTTTAAGTATTCAATTTTCAAGTAGAATTATCTGATTACAATTTGGAGATACCAATACCATTTAATATAATACCCTTAATACAAAGCTTTCTAAGATGAAAAATGGGAAAGTACCTAATATATAAAGCATTTTGTATCAAAAATATAGTTTTACCATTAAAATAGTTTACTATTAAAATATAAGGTGCAAACTTCCAGTTATAGAATAAATCATGGGGATATAGTGTACAGCATGGTGACTATATAATGCAGTTAATGTTGTATCACACACAAAAAAGACATTTGTTATATAAATATATGAGCATCATATATGTATGTATTAGTTTCCAGAGGCTACTGTAATAAATTACTACAAACTTGGTGACTTAAAAACAATCCACATTTCTTCTCTTACAATTCTGGAGGCTATAGTCTGAAATCAGTTTCACTGGGACCAAAATCAAGGTGTCAGCAGACCTGTGCTCCCTCCGAGGCCCTGAGGAAGAATCCATTTCCTTGCCTTTCCCAGCTTCTAGAGCTGCGTTCCTTGCGTTCTTGGCTCACGTCCCCTTCCTCCATCTTCAAAGCCAGCAGGAGAGCGTCAACTATCTCTGACTTTGCTTCCTTCTTCTTCTTCTGTCACATGGCTTTCTTCTCTTCTATGTCAAATCCCCCTCTGCCTCCCTCTTAGAAGGACACTAGTGATTGCATTTAGAGCCCACCAGACAATCCAGGATTTTCTCCCCATCTCAACATCCTTAATTTCATCACACCTGCAGAGTCCATTTTGCCAATGTACAGTAACATTCACAAGTCCTGGGGATTAGGGCCTAGATGTCTCTTTCGGGCCGTTATCGAGCCTACACAAAGTATAAAGGCAGTGCTGTCCACTTCCATTGATTAACATACATTTGTGTCCTGAGGCGGACTCAGCAACTACCCGCTTCTTTTTTATTGTGGTAAAATATGCACAAAATTTACCCTTTTAACCATTTTTAGGTGTTGTAAGTTCAGTGACATTAAGTTCATTCGCATTGTTGTGCAACCATCACCAGCACCATCTCCAGAACTTTTCATTTTCCCAAACTGAAGCTCTGTGTGCATTAAATGCTAACTTCCATTCTCCCTTCCCCCAACCCCTGACAACCGCCTTTCTACTTTCTGTCTCTATGAATTTGACTACTCTAGGAACCACATATAAATGGAATCATACAGTATTTATCCTTTTATAGATACATTTTTAATGAGTTTTTTTAACTTGTTGATCTTGATACAAATATTCTCAAATTGTTTAATTTGTGGTATAAACGTGGGTCAGGGCAACATCTAATGTGAAAGGTGCAATTAAACATAGGCACCAGCCTTCTTGGCCATTAGAATTTCCAGGGATAGTTGCTAGAATCTGCCAGAGATGTTGACTTCTATCATTCCAATAACAAGAAAGAATATTAAAATTTCCTTTGAAAAAATAGGACTGATGTGAATGGCAAACCCCATTTGTGCAAACATTTCCAGGCTCCTCATACTCCACTTTTGATTTCTCTGTTGAAAGAATTGGGTGGGGAAGGGACTGGCCTACAGCACAGGTTCAGGACAAGCAGCTCCCAAGAAACCCAAACTGTCCCTATGTTCTTCACGCGCAGTAGAAGCACGGAATAATGAGACAAGCACACACCCTCCTGGAAACCCTACAACTGCTTGTCTGGTGAGAGGAGAGATGGGAAAAGTGACTTTTCCTTTTGGCTAAACTATTTAAACAGGTAAAAGAGACTGAACATGGTGTCCCTCTACTCCTTTAAAAAAATTATTAGTGGTAAATTATTTGAGAGAACATCAAATTGTAGGTTATTTTAAAATAAAAAGTGGAGGAAAGGGCATGATAGAACAGAGAGTAACTGTGTTGGGGGGTGGGTAGGGGGTTCTCTTAGGTAGAGTGGTCCTCAAGTATCCAGGGGAACCAACTGTGCTTCCAGGAGGAGGCAGCGCCACCCCAGTGGTCGTGAAACGGGAGGAGGTTGGTGTGTTTGAGGAACAGGGCCAGTTTAGCTGGAGCAGCGAGAGAAGAGTGGAGTGAGACAGGACTGGGGAGGTCGGCTGCGGTCAGATCCATCTGTGCATCTGTCCGCCTGTCTCTATTTATCTACCCATCCGTTTATATACTTTTCCTGTCAAAAATCATTTGAGACAACTTATAAAAATACCCATAACAGGATAAAACAAATAAATGAGAGAAGAGGGGAAACGGGGAAAATAAAGTAAAGCTGGGAGAAGACTGGCATGCAAAATGCATGTCCTCACATCTGTACACTGGTGAGAAGCGGGCTACAGATTTGGTTCAGAGCTCCCTAGCAGTCAAAACAAAGAGAGAGAAAAGAGATCAGTTAAATGATTTATGGTGTCCATGAGATAATGGCAAACTATTTTCTTAGAAGAAACACTGTATTCTGTCCTGAGAGTTGGGAAAAGCTTCTTCATGAGACTGTGGTGGTTTTGCACTGTGTCATCTTGGCTAAGCTGGACCTTCGATTCCCAGCATCCCCTTCCCCGTGTGACTCTGGGGGGAACTGGCTGAAAGAGAACGTGGTGCATGCTTTAGAAGATGAAGAGAACCAGCAGCTTTTCCTCTGTGGGTCGGCAGAGATGGGCACAGCGAGGGACAGACGTGGAGCGGCCGGCAGTTTCCAGCTCATGCTTGCTTTCCTCCACTCCATGTCCAGCTCTTCTGCCCTACAGCCGGCCCTGCAGACAGCAGCAGGTGCAGGCCCACCGCGGGTGCAGTGGCGGCAGCCTTCTAAGATTCTCCCCCAGCTCCTCTTCACGCCTGATTCCAGCAGCTGGGTGTACCTGGCTTTCTAGAGTGCTCTGTAAGCCCCCACTGTCCACCTATGCCAATGGTTCAGGAGGGCTGGATAGTCACACTTCCTTGATCTTTCACTGCCCACCCCAACTGTGCAACGTCTACGTCCTACAATAAATCCTTAGTCCGTAATACTCATCGTGGTTCTGCTTCCTGACCAAGCCTGACTGACCCGGAGTCTTACAGAGGACCTTGTATGGCGCAATGGAAGTCATCGCCACAAATATCCCACAGTAAGTATGGTAGCTGGGGATTTCTCTCAGAGCCGAGGACATGAACAAACCTGGATTGGCTGCAGGCTGAAGAGCCCTCAGGTGAGGAGGAGGATTGATGGTATGCACTGGCCTGCCGGGCCATCACAGGTGCCTCCAGAGCTGCCAGGTCCGACTCGGAACTGCCAGTCACGTGAGGCCACTGGGCGCTTAAAAGGTAGCTGTTGCAACTGGGAAACTGAATTTTAAGTTTTAATTAAATAAAATAAAAATAAAAAACTGGTAACTTGAGTCTGTTTTTGGAAAGTATGGTTCAGAACAACTTGAGTATGTGAATCTACACTTTCAACTTTTTCTGTGTGTGTGTGTGAGGAAGATCAGCCCTGAGCTAACGTCCGATGCCGATCCTCCTCTTTTTTGCTGAGGAAGATTGGCCCTAAGCTAACATCTGTGACCATGTTCCTCTACTTTATATGGGACGCTGCCACAGCATGGCGTGACAAGCAGTGAGTTGGTGCGCGCCTGGGATCCGAACCCTTGAACCCAGGGCTGCCGAAGCGGAGCGTGTGTGCTTAACTGCTTGCACCACCGGACCGGTCTCTACACTTTCAACTTTAAATTTTATGAGACCTAAATGCATATCTATTTCTGGTGAAAATATAGAGTTCAAATGGAGATAGGCTGTGAGTGTAAAATTGCATTTTGAAGATGTAGTATGAAAAAGATCATAAAACACTTCATTAATAATTTTTATGTAAATCACATGTTTAAATAACAATATTATGGATTGAATAAAGTATATAAGTAAAATTTCGTCTGTTTCTCTTTACTTTTTTTTATGTGGCTACAAGAAAATTTAAGTTTGTATGTAACGTGGCTGGCATATTTCTATTGGCCAGCGCTGCTCTAGAACTCAGGGCACCACCGTGGACTCAATGACTTATTTGTACATCTCTGTCAGTAGGCGGGACTGAATTACCTCCTGGGAATGTGGCTGGAATTAGTCTGACACTTGGAAGAGGTCCTATAACTGATTCTACTGGGGCGTCCATTGAGTCAGCCATTGTATTTACACCATGAGGAATTTTTTGCTGAATCCATGACATGAATGAGAGACAAAATCATAATAAGCTAAGAAATATATTTCACAACGGAGGCACAAAAAGATATCCATCTCACTTTTTTCCAGGAAATTTTGTGGCAGAATTTAATTCCTTAAATCTCCATTGCTGTTCAGGACAGTCTGTATTTAGCACAGTTTTTGTACGTGGGCCTGAGGCTGAACAGGCCTCTTGGGGGCATCTCAAAATTCTGGGTGTAAAAAGCCTCTCTTTGTTGAAAAGAAAAGAGGCTCAGGACGTTTCTATAAACGCTGACCTTATGTAAGCACAAATTATATGCAAATAGTATTCCTTCAGGCTTGTCGTGTTGACTCTGGAGTTAAAATGGCTTTGGTAATATCTACTTTAATCGGTACTTGTGAGGGTCAAACTGAGGTATTTGTGAATAAGAACACAGCTGGTGTTAACTCCTAAAACTTTCTGCACTAATCAACAAAGATTCTGTTTTGTCCTGTCAGGCCTGGGGCCCTACATGGAGGGGCTGGAGGGATGGGGGGCCATGGGGGAGGCGTGGGGGCGGAGTCCACTGTCTGCCTGAGCTTCTGGTCCTGTCACTGGGGTATGGTCAGTGCTGGGAAAGCACAGCCTTTGTGGTCCAAGTCGAGGCGGAATCAACAGAAGCCAAAGGAAGGATGCAGAGGAAAGGCAATTAGAACACTGAGCAGCAGTCCAGGTGTTCCCTGACCTCGCTCATCCTTCATTGGCCTCCCTATGGCTCTTCTCATGAAAAGAAAATGTGAGCAAGAGTGGACGAAGACTTGACCATCAGGGTTGAGGGAAGAGCCATTTATGATGAATGGGAGCTCTTTGTGGAAAGTGCTTTACGTGACAATTTTAAACTTATTCTACTGAGGATTTCAAGCAAAAAACATACCCTTTATCCATGTGCTTAGCCTTTTTTACTCCTCAGTTCACCGGGCCCCTTGGGGGTAACAGAGGTCACTCTGGGAAATAGATTATTGACTCATACTAAAATATTGCTCCCAGAAATGGTAAGGCTGGGTCAATTCCAGAGAAATAAAATTGGTGTTAATCCTTGCCACTTGGAAGAGTTTTAGCAAACACAAAATTTAAACGATGAGAGAGTGTTCCCCAGTCATTAACAAACAAATCCCTTTAGCAAAGGAATTGTTTCCTTCAGTTCACCAGCATATCTGCAAGTCATGACCTCCCCTCCTCTTTCCTCCTGGTTGTAGGTAAGTCCACCTGCGAAGGCATCGTGCATCCTTAAGGGAGTTAGAGGGCTGGGAGGGCTGGCTTTGGCCTTGGCTTTTCACTACAGACAAGGTGAAGTTTTGCATTTTCTGTGAGGAGAGGCCCTGCATCCCAAAGATGAGCTCATTCTGCTTGGGGTGTTTTCAACTGTACAGACACCTCTTGCAGCCTTACTTGAGAACAGTGGGTCTTACTAGTGTCTAGAGGTTTCCAAAATGAAGTGGGTGTACTGCAGGCATACAAAAGGAAAATGGTAGGGCTTCCTTTTCTATTTTTATCTCATCTCCCTTTTATCTGTTTTTGGCATATGTTTTCCACCATACCTAATATGGAGGTAAAGGCCCACAATCCCTTATCCACAATCCTGGTGGCCACAAGGCTCTGAAAGCCAGAAGTTATTTTGCAATTCATTTGGGACTCAGCCTGAACCGACCTGAATTGATGTGTGCCTATTTCTAGCTTTTATTTAGCACAGTTGGTGTGAGTCATCACAATAATCATACATTTCTCTGCAGGAGTCTTGATGTGTTTCCTTACAGGGTCCTAGACCCCCGTGGGAATGTTACGTAATGGATGGTGGATGCACCCTACTACCTTGCTAACATCGGAAGAACTCGGAAGCACATTTAGTTCTGAGATTTTGGACGAGGATTTAGGACCTGTAGTTGTATATAATTTAGAGATGAGTAAATTTACATAAATTTACTCATAAATTTATGTTGAGAGTGTAGGCTCAAAAGGTTTTTTCCTGCTAAGGGCTTGTGATCAAAGGATCTTGGAGTCCACAGCCCCAGCCCACAGTGACTCTGACCTTGACTTCGTCAGGACGTGGGCCTCCTAACTCATGGGCCAGGTCAGAGCAGGCTCCACATGTGGACACTTTTACTGAGCCCCACTGATTACCCACCTTAAGTCAGACAGGTCAGGAGAGGACAGAGGCGAGGTGCAAACCAAAGACAAAAAGAAGAAAAGGCTTTACGTATTTTTGTAGGAAATGTCTCATGGCCAGATTCGTGACTAGACGTTTCTCAGGATGGGGAAGTCATGGCTGAATTCTAGAAATTAATATTTATTTTCCAGCCACGTAAAATATTGTTTGATAATAAACATTTTGTAATGATTTTTTGACAATTAATGGAAATAGTTATTCTTATTTTGAATACGAGAGAGAGAGAGAGAGGAATGTGGGCCTGAAAAGTATGAATTAAGTAGAGATTTCCAGCCTCTTAACTGTCACGATGTAATGATGCAATCACAGCTACAAAAAGAATGAAATGATTGAAAATAGCGTGAACAAGTGGGGCAGCATCCCCAAACGATGCTAATTAGCTGCCCTTGGCTTTTTCATAAGTTGTCACAGTTTATTTTATACTCCGTGCCTTAAAAAATGACCTTGGTACAATTCTGAAGGATTTGGCCAATAAACACTCACTTGTGCCCTTATGCGAAGATGCAAAGGTGTAGCATCCCTGTGCAGGGGGCCCAGACAAGCTCGTGGTGCTCACCCCACAGCAGCAGAGTGGCCCGCGAGGCGTTTGCTCCTGGAGTTTTTCGGTCCCTCTGGGGACACTGAGTGTCACTCTGACTCCAGTAAGTAATACCGGTGGCACAGGTAGATGGATCTGACAGGCTGAGGACTACGAGCGTCTCGGCCGCCTTTCTCCAATGCAGGCTATACATCAGCGCTCGGGATCGGCTGCAGCCGAAGAGGGTGACAAGGGAATAACATCCCTTTCTCTTCCATCGACAGGGGTAATAACTCCTCACTCCCTGGGGACAGATTGTAAAAGCCAATAGCCGGGAGCTGTGGAGCAGGGAGGCTAGAAGAATTGAAAATTAAAGAGGGAGTGGAAATTTTGCGTAAGGCTTAGTGCGATGCAATAAAGCAGCTAACTTCAGTCTTTTAATTGCCTTGTTGTTGACACGGGGGTTTGCAAATGTTCGTTTTGATTGCTTAATTATTTTATGCTGATTCTTAAAATCATGGACATTATAGAAATGTGGGTTTATGCTTTCCATGTATGTTTTACTAGTGAATGTTATAATATCCTGATACTTAATATCTGGATATTTTTGAAGTCCTTGTTTAAAAGTCTTTATTGACAATATACGTAAAAATATTGCTACAAAGTAAGATGCCTGAGTGCATTAGCGTGCTTAAAATGTTTAATCTGACGTCTCTATTTTCTCTCGCATCACTGCGTATTTATTCCATTTATGCATATCACATACAATATTTTTTAACAGTTAAGAATTTCTATTTTTGAGTAACCTTCAAAACAACTTAAATGCTGCGTGGACCTCAGCTTTCTAATGGCAACCAGTGATAAACAGATAGTTCTTCAGGTCTGCAGTTTTAACGAGAGCTTCACCTTCCGGCACCACAGGGATAAATGAGTTTGGGGGCCCCGACGTTGCTTTGCATTAAATGTAGCACAAACAAAGATTTAACTTTTTAGAAATGCATGCCATTTGGAAACGGATGCCTCTGATCTCTGCCTGCTTTATAGGAAACACACTTATTTAGTTTTTAAACGAGGGCTGGTGTTTAGTTAAATCTCCTGCAGACTCAGTTCACTGAAGGTGACAGAAGTACTCACTCGGGCTCAATGAGAAGTAGACGCGACAGTAAATTTTTCAGGCAGCGACAGGAGATCTTGTTATAGGAGTCAGGACGGGGGTCAGGGCAGAGCCTGTTGATGATTGAGGAAAAGAGAAGTAAATTCATTCTGCTTCGGGCACTTTGTCAAGTGCCAGGAGCTCACCATTGAGAACTAGTCACCCGTTCTAGTCTTACCGCCCTAGAGGTCACTCATCGGATATAAATCACAGCCCCGCAGAGAAGCAGCCACCGATTGCCGCTCGGGATGAAATAAAGAAGAAGAATGCCGCTTTCGGAATGGAAATGGCTCCGAATATCCCACCACATGTTGCTGTTTAATGCGATATGCAGTTGGGTATCGATCTCCCGAATCAAGTCATTAAAATGTGCAGTTTTTGTTTATTGGAATGAAGCAATTAAATGGTTCAGTTGTGCCAGACCTCACCTTTTCTGATGAAAACTATTGATTTCTTGCCACGGCTTCATAAGCGACAATGTTTTTGATTACTCTTGACAAACCTCCTTGGAGTGTTAATTAAAATTGTGCCAGATGAGCAGGTGTGGGAGATCATTAGACGGCCCGCATCACACGTCTACACTTCATATTCTGCAGCCTTGCATAATGAATAGGACACAAGAGGAGGAAAACAATATCTTCATCAGCAGAATTGGCATCTTCACTTTTTAAAAAACTAGGTGACGACATTTTATTGTGCCTATGCTTTGAAATCATCAGCTCACTCCTACCACTACATTTGATCAAAATTTGCTTTTTATGTGTTGCTTACATTTTTTTCAGTATCTAATGAGTTGCTGTTTTTGTTTCTGAAGTAGCAAACATTTTAGCACATATTTATAGAGAAAATTGAGGAATCGAATAAGGCTCTTCCAGTGCTTATGCAGATGAAGTCATGAATATTTATAAGGTTCCATTTAACACTTTAAAAATCCCCTCAGTAAGATGTCTTCAACATGGTTTGAAGAAATATTTTACTACTCGTTTTTGGGAACTGCATGAACTATGATCATTTAGGAATATGCTCTCTTGTAGACTACGTTCTATTAATTTATAATCACACTTTCTCTTGTAGCTATCATACGATTGTTACATTTTAAAAACTGAAAATACTCAGTGAAAATTTATAAAAGAGGCAAATAATGTTCATGTTTTTGAGAAACTAATGATCTTTACATTAATGCTATTTGTTACAAAATTTGATTTAATTATTACTTCATTGATATGGGTGGTGAGGTGGACTTTTTTCATTTTTGTATAACACTCAGAATTTAAGTAATTGAAATTAGATTTAAAATCCTCTGTGATCTGCTGTCTATAGATAGCAAGGCAGCTTGTATTTCTCAGATTCATAGGCCCTGAAAAGAACTTTAAGAGGTCATCTAATCCAGCCCCTGCTGTCAAAGGAGCTGTTTAAAAATGCACTATTTTTCATTAGTCTGGAATTTTAAAAAGGATTAATGAATTTATAAATGTATTATTTACAATGTTCTGATCATGTATATCTAACTGGAGCTAACTGTTAGACTTTGAAATGATGTTTTATTTTCACTCTCAATTTCTCTTAGTAGACTGTGTTATGGTTTCCAAAGTGGTTTTCCATTTTATATTCTTTCATTTGATCAACAACCAAGTTTTATATCTCAGGAAAATATTGTATAATTTTTTTTATAAACCTCTGGCTCAGTTTACTCAACTGACTTAATAATATTTATATGGTCTAATTATTTGAAGCTATGTTGTTTTTTCACAGCCTCTATTATGGATAGCTTCCGGAAAACAGAAGTAACCCTAAACTATGACTTATGTGTTGTAGATGAGGGGGAATATGAAGTTCAGATAAGGACTTCAATGCAGTTTGTTAGGACTAAAATTTAATCCACTGTTTCTAACAAGTCCCACAAATAGTAACTGTACCCTACCAGCTACTTAAGCAGAATATTATAAATAATGAACATAGAATAGTTTTGCAGAATCTTAGAATTCTAATCTTAGAAATTCTGTTTATTACTGCATAACAAGCCACACCTAAATTTAGTGGTCTAAAACAAAGAAATCATATTTTGTTCATGGATCTTCATTTTGGGTGGGTTTGTCAGCGGGGCCAGCTGGACAAGGGGATAGAGGATCCGCTCACTCAGATGGTTGGCATGTTCCCGCTGGCTGTCAGCTGGGAACTCAGCTGCACCTGTGGGCCAGGGGCCACTCCAGGTGGGCTTCCCCTAGGCTGCTAGGATACCTTCCAGCATGGCGGCTGGGTTCCAAGAGCGAGTGTCCCAAGAGAACAAGGCAGAAGTACATGGCATTTTAAAATTCTAGCCTCAGAGATCACACAGCATCCCTTCTGCTACATGCGTGGTTGAGGTCATAAGATCATAAAGGTCTGCTCAGGTTCAAGGAGAGGGGACACAGACCCTGCCCCTTGAAGGAGGAGCATCAAGATCAGAGTGTCAGAGATCCTGTGGAAAGAGATGTCGCGGCCATCTTTGGAGGATACAATTTGCCGTGGAAACCATTTATTCAATCCCTTTGTATAACATATATTATTTGGATATGATTTAATTTGAGAGAGGTAATGAAAAATCAAACAAAATTCTAATAATTCAACTATAGTTATTCTTTAAACAATGTTTTAAGTTGTATTTTATTTCAGAGAAAAGGGCTGAAGATAGGTCATTTTTAATGAGATAATGAGTTTAAAAGCACTTTGAAATCTATAATATATAATGTAAGATACAATGGGAAATAAAAACCATGGATTTAAAAAAAATAATAACAATTGTTTAGTCAGTATCTACTTCACCATCCTGTGAAAATCAGTTAAGTTCTGATAAAAAGCAGTCACACTGTTTCAGAAAATTCAAGTTGGTCGTTTTTATTGCTACCTTAGAAATTCATAGCGTCATTTGCTGTGGCAATTGTGTTTGCCGTTGGCTGAAAGTTGAGATTGCTGTATTGTAGAATTATGTACCTGGGATCTCTGAGAGTTCTTTCAGTCATTCAGTGAATACTTATCATGCTTCTATAATGTGCCAGGCACTGTTCTAGGCACTGTGAAGATTATTCTTAGTGATACTTTCAGTGTACACAATTATGTACATATCAATTTTACTTAACAAGTGTAATACATTTCTCTGTGCTCTTTTCTTTTCAACACTTGAATAGGGTTTCTTTGTTTAATTTGTAATCCTGAGAAGAATTAGGCGATAAAGGCAACTTTGAGAAGCTGTTGGAAGGTTTATCTTGCTGTTCCATTATTCCATAAATGGAACTTAGAATGTTTAGTACAAATTGTTCAACAGAGCACAGAGCTCTCTCTCAAAAAAATAACTCATTTACCCATTTATTAATGTATTTTTAAAAACATCCTGTAGGTCCTTATTTGCCAATATAACAACTCCACATAATCAATTTTTCAGTGTAGATTTCCTAATGATAATTTTTCAAGCAACATGTTGAAATTACATTGTCCTAGGCATCTTTGCACGCATTACCTTGTTAAGTCCTTGAAAGAAATCTGGGGCGGTGTACTGTAACCCATTTCACAGATTAGTCTATCCAGTTCTCATCGTGTCTTCTTTCCCTGCAGGCTTTTCCTCACCTACATCACACGACCCAGGATACAGAAGGAAAGTACTATTGTCATGCTTGTTGGAGCCACATGGTATCTAAATCATGGATCCAGGGGTGCATAAATCATAGATTTCACTGATGCATGGAATGTCTGCCCTCATTTCTACTGTCCATTGAGACTTGGCAGGGCTCCAACGCAAGAGGGTATCGTTGTGTTTCCGACCTGAACCATCTGAGATCAAGTCATTATATAGACATGATCTAGTTTCTATGTCTTCTGCAGTGAAGTGAAATTCCACTTATTAAACCATTTTTAAATGGACATAGTGAAAAAAACAAAAACAAACCGTCAGAGCAGTATTTTCATCTCAAGCACTCCCAGCCTCATCGCCGCCGCATCCTCCAGTGTCACCCAGCGGCAGTGACGGCAGTGGTGCAAGGGGCTCTGGGCGTGCAAATTTAGCCCTTCGCAGATGTTCCAGTAAAGCACGCTGGCTGCTAAGTGAGTCAGGGCAGATTTCTCAGCCCTTGCTTTGCTCTGCGGGCACCAACTGTGCTCGCATAAATTTTACACGTAGTCGTGGTGACTTATTCGGTACAACCTCTCCTTTTGCAGAGGCGTTTCTCACTCGAGTAATTCTGCTGCATACCACATCAGGATGCTTTGCACTTGGAGGTAAACGCACGTGTGCACAGTTGCACACCAGGCAGTGGTTCGTTCAGGTGGAGGAGAAGGTGCTTTTAAGGGATAATCCCTCCTTTTCAGCACACCAGCTGCTTTACGTTTATTGGTGAGGTTTCTAGAGAGGTGTTTTAATGGCTCGTTTGTCAGACATATTGCATATTAAACCAGCAAAGCCTGCATTCTCTTAGGATCTGCGGTCCTTTCTTCTCCCCTCCGTATCGAAAATCATTCGTGGCAGCCTGTGCTCTCCAAGCTGCCTGGAAGAACTTTGGCATAGTTTTCCTAACCTTTCAAACAGTAAAAGCAAAACTCTCCTTTGATAAAAAAGCCGGAGGACTCTGGCACGCGGCCATTAAGGATGCAGGCGACGCGGCTGCGATCTGACAGAATATTCCACAAAACACTGAAAAGTTCTCTCTCGGGTCCCCAGAGTGGGCTGAGGCACTTTGCTTGTACTTAACATATATCAACTGTCACCCGGCGGCAGTCCGTGCTGAACAGAACACAATGGAACATCCAGATGGCCCAAACAAAGCCAGCAAATGTGCAGGGCTATTAAAAGCTGTTTACATCAACTTCCAGGATTTCATGTAGGGCAGCTCAGATTGTGTCACAGCCGAGGCGCTGAGCTCTGTCCGCAGCGGAGACCAGCTGGGGGCAAACTCCTGTTGCTCGGTCTCCACACCTAGTGCAAAGTGAAGCTGGATAGTAACTTAGGAAATTGAATAATGTCAACCAGTCAGGCGATTTCAGACATCTTAAATGACTTGCCCCCCATGCTGTTTTATTGATCGTCTACTTCAGCCTCAGCACCAGACCCAATGAAAGCAAGCAGACCCTCTTGTCTGCTGGGAGCGTGTCATGGATGGATGGATGGGTGCCTGCTATCTGCTTCTGCAGACAGGGCCTCCGAGCCTCCTTGGCTCCTCACTGGGGATGTTTATGAAGTAAATGGTTTTGTTTTCTTCCTCTGAGACGCTCTGATATCAGGGCCTGTCTTACTGGGGATTAATAAACATGAGTGATAAACCTACATTTTTCCGTCTTCTTCCTTTGACCTCTTTATGGCATCTCCTTTACAAATTTCAGATGCACTGCCTACATAGTTAAAGATTTGTTGTTTTGCCATGAATAAAAATACTCATGAAGGATATGCAGCTTATTTCTTGTTAAAGAGGAATCTAGAAAAACTGTCCCTGTATTCAAGTTTGTTAATCACTACCAATTTCTCTTGTCATAATGTATCTAAAAAATGAGTCAATACTAGAAGCATACTATTTATTAATTTGCCCTAAAGTTCATTTAACAAGAACAGAAAAGACCCTCACATGTTCAAGCTCAATAATTAATTTAGATAATTATTTTCTATAAAAATAGATAATTTTAACACAATTTTATATCATATTTGGGTTAAATTTTATCCATGTTTAAAATAATTGAACATGATTTGTTGTGTCATTTCTAAGTTACCATTCTTCAAGATTTCTGATGTGTTTTTAAAGATGGGTGATCTCATAAATGGTTAAACTCAAATGTTTAAGAAAATATGACTTGTTGGCCTCTTTTCTCCAGAAATAAATTTTGTTTTAAGTTGACATCGAGATGGGTATTGATGTCATATGCCATGACACGGAACTGAATTTTACTGATGATATGCAATGTCCTCAAAGAAAGACTGATGTGGGGCTGTTAGGAACACAGTAAAGATGGATTCATCTCTACTTTCATTTTCACAATTGTCCTGGTAAATCAGATCATTTCAGTAAATTTGATAAGGAACAGGTTTTGATCTATATTTTTATAGAGTTACAGACCTTCTTTACATTATCACATAAAATTCAAAATTTTAGCTCCCATGTTTAAGTTTAAAGAAAAATATATTGTCCATAAAAAGTTAATCTAGAATGGTATATTTCATGTACATGATGATGCTAATACACAAGAAACATGGAGGCCTCCGCTAGAGAGTTTTTAAGGTTTGAAGTTGTTGGCTGATAATAGTTTTGTTCGATGCTGTGTCAAGAAGGCAGCAGGAGAGCAATGAAGACATCATATGCACCTCTATAATTTGCATGAGGGAGATGATTTTGTTGGTCGTTGGTATGTGTGGTATTTTTTATAGACGTCTGGGAGTGATTGGATGGGATTTTAAAAAATATGGATAGTACAGATGTGAAAATAAACTAACAAAACAAGAGCTTCAGTTTTTGCCAAGGGTCGAGCCTGTGCCCACTTTCGATGAGCCCTTCCAAGCCGGCCTGTCAGTCCTAAAGGGAGCCACTTGCTTCCTGTTTATGCCTGTGCAGAGTTCCTCATCCGGCGAGCTCGCCTTCAGCCGTGGGTTTTTCCGCACACCCCAGGAGATGTCTTCCTTAAAATGGCTCATTATTTATCATTTAAGTAAGCCATTGGAATTTTGTTAATTCCTGTTTTACTTAGCACATGCAAAATGCTATCATTATCTGGGAGAAGATAATGTTCAAGTAGAACTGTTACCCAGAGTACTAATTAAGTGACCTCTGCAAAACGAGCCTGGTCAGGGGTCTAGGAAATAGAGAAGAAGGATGCCAAGTTTATTTCCTTCCAGGCCTTTGAGCACATGTCTAACTTGAGGTTAACAGCAATTAAAACCTGTTTAGTTATTTGAAGAGGTGCTAGCGCTTTATCTTTACTAAATTGGTCAAAATTTAGAAATCTCTTTACCTTCAGCCAGGTACTGAATTCTCTGAAGTTTAGCTCATGTCATCCTCATTGTTTTTGCTTCCTTCTATCCCCTGGGTATTCAGATTCCTCATGATTTCTCCCTGTCCCTTCTCAACACTTGGCAGATTATGATAAACTAGTTCACACTCAAGTATAAATGACAGTTTGCTTAATAGTCAACCTTTCTAGGGCTCTTTGTATTTTAAGATAAGATAAAATTCTAAGCTAAGGAAATAAAATTTTGGAATTTTAGCCTTCAGTTAACTTGGTAGAAGTATTTCTGGGGATACGCAGAGACTTTCCAGAGCCCCTGTAATCATATCAACTAAAATATTTTTTCTTCAGAGCTAGATTTATATTGTATGCTCTTGTATTTATTGGATGGTGCGGTATACTTTTTTAAAAAATTCAAATTTAGTTATTGTCCAAGTTTAGACGTATGTAGTGAAAAGTTACACACTTGAGCTATCTATTTTTTTCCCTGAAAATCTTCTGATGACCTTATTTTTTAATTCTGCCTCAGCAGAAGGGATATCTTGTTTTCATTTTCTTCTTATTCCTCCTAAAACATACTATCCTATCAAACATTTTTGAATTTCATAAAATCATTTTTATGTATGCCATGTTCTCTTTTAAATTTTATTGACTTTTTAAAAACTACCTATTTAAAACTTAAATGCCATCCCATTTTCCAATTTTCTGCTGTTCACTTACTCCTATAAGCAGGCCATAGGTGTCCTGGGCATCAATTATCACTCAAGTATTTTGGTAATGATAGTATAAAATGTGCAGAATAAATGGTGATAGGCTCTTATTGAAAAACTGACAAAAATGAACATTCTGATTGAAGATTGTTGCTTATTAATGCTTTTGATTCTGTAATAATCAAATAATCTATATAATCTATAATATTTGAAATATTTATTTATAGCTTCTACCTTAATTATTACAGTAAGAGGAATAGTTTTGCTTTGTAGTAATAGAGAAATCTTGCAGCACATTGCACTCTGATTTATAAAAGAGCACAAGATTAAAGTTGGGGAGATTGGATTAATCTGACACTAGGTTTCTCTATAAGATACCTGATATATGGTGCAATAACAGTAAACATGTAATAAAAAGTCAAGGGAGTATATCTCAATATAATTTCAGAAAATAGTATCAAAGACTTAGGGGCTTTGCAAAGAATTAAAAATACAGCACTTATTTATCTGATTAGGGCTGAAACACATCCAAGTCTAAATATAAGATTCTACAGGATTGAAAAGCTTGTAGCTGGAACATTATTGCACATTGTCACTGATTTTCCTGGGCCTTGGGGAAGTAGTTATTAATCAGACTTGTGATCTGTAAGCGGTCTTCTAGTACTAACACTGTCTGATTTGGTTACTTTCTCAAATTACTTCCCCTTGGTCTTTAGATACAGACACAGTCTTTTTCCAAACGTCCTTATTATACCAAGGTTTCCCCATTATCAACAGCGTGGAACTATTTATATATAGAAAACTGGACAATAACGCTTACCTATGCTCCTTTTTTTTCTTAAAGAAAATTTTCATGAGCCATCTTAGTTCTGTGTTATACGACTAATTGATTAAAAGGCAGTAAAAATTCAGTATCTAAGCAAGTGCTCCACAATCAGCCATATTTATAAACATAGCTTCATAAAAATAGGGCGTGATATTCTGTTGGCCCTCGAAGGACTAAACACCGAAATCCTCGGAGAATCGTGCTCATGTTTTGTGACACGTTGGCACATGTTTTATCCATCACCGCGAAAGCATCCCAGTGAAGGCTTTTCCCCATGGTAATCAAGGTTAAAGTCAGAGAAAAATTATATTCCCTTCAGAGGGTACATCAAGATGAGCTGAATAGTTTTAGAAGACTAGCCTACTGGATCAATTTCTTTCTATGATAATATCATTTTAACTAAATTTGACTTTCCTAACTCACTGCCAAGACATTTGTTGACTCTTTTCTTGAGAAAATCTTGACTCTTAATAACTTTTGCATGGAGGCAGGAGTATACTATTTCTTTTATTATCATACTTTATCTTTTTCCAATTGTTTGTTGCAAAGATTGTTATAAGATTTATTTGGTTCAATGCTAACAGTTTCAACAGATTTTTAGTAATTTTTAAATGTGTTAGAAGCTGCAAAATAATTTTTAGTGTTCACAGGTCAATTCTTAAGAATGGCCATTTCTACTGATCTTGCTTCCAACACTAGACACTCCCGGTCCTTGGACAGACAACAGTGTAGTAAATTCGTCCAGTCCACAAATGTTTATTTAGACCTACTATATGCCATTCTCTAGGGACACAGTGCTGCACAGTGTTGTCACAGTCCGGGGACCCTGGTGTTTAATAGGGGAGGCAAAAGACATTCACATTATAGGTGAAAAACAAGATGAGCAAGGGCTGGCTTTTTATACCTAGTACAGTTGGGGAGAAAGTGACACTTGGCTAACTCTTACAGCAGGAATAGGAGTTAGTCATCAGAATGTGCACAATATGGAATAAAAATTCCTGGTGGAAGGAACAGAATGTACAAAAGCATAAAGGTAAGAGGACAAGTTAAGGAACTAACCATGGTGCATGTGAGAGAGGAGGTAGAAAGATTCAGCCAGCACACGGGACTTGGATTGGTAAAGGCTCTTTAGGGAAAATGGGGAGCACTTGAAGGATTTTAGGTGATCAAATGATGTGAGTAGAAAGGGGCAGTCTGATGGTTAAGGATTACACCATGTAGGTTTGAATTCTATCCCTGTCTGTCACCTTAAATGCCTCTGTTTTCCTATCTGGGAATAACTCTGACTCAAAAGGTGGTTGTGAGAATTAAATGAGTTAATACACGTGAAGTGCTTTTAATACCGCCTAGCACACGTGCTCAATAATGCTCAGTATTTCTTATCGTTTTAACTCTGGATTGGATAGGGAAACTAACTACTCTTTTGTATTAGTCCAAGGGGTAAATGATGAAAATATGAGCTAAGGCGGTGGCAGTGGTGAAGGAAGAGGTATAAATTATGGGTCTTTAGAAGGTACAAGCAACAGGATCTGGTGATCCACTGGGCAAGGAGGAGATAGGGCAAGGATCTACTAGAAGAGAGAGAGGGGTCAAGGATGACCCCAGGATTCTGGCTAGGGTGTTTGGGTGGATAGTGGTATTAATCAACTGAGGAAGAGAATGGAGGAGAGGGAGCAGGTGTTTGAGGGGAGATGGTGAGCTCAGTTGACCTTTGAAGGGTTGGTAGTATGTCACTCAGGATCCAGACATTTGGGTCTGGAGCTTAGGAAGAAGGTTCTCACTGGAGACGTAAAGTTGAGCTTATCAGTTTATAGGTGGTAGTTGAAGCCACATGAATCAGTCAGCATACTTTGGGCTGCAAGTAACTGCAGAAATCCAACTCAAAATAACTCAAAAATCAAAAGAGATTTATTAGCTTGAAAAAATGAAAAAGCCCAGAGGTAGGGTGGGGATCAGGCTTGTTTCATTTGGGGCTCCAGCCTTGGTTCTCTGACATACTCTAGACTCTGCCCACTTCCATGTCGCCTTCTCCTCTGGCTGGTGGCTGATGGCTCCATCAGCTCCAGGCCTCACTCATGGGCACGTTCACCAATGTCCAAACGAAGAGAGACCATAGTTGAAATGTCTCTCCTAAAAGAACAAGGCACGGGAGCTTTTCCCAGAACTCTTCAGTCCGTGCACCTGAAGAGTTTGGGCCCTCTCTGGAGCTCGGTGGGGAGCCGCTGTTCTAGAAGCACATGAGGGAGAGAGGGATCCTCAAATGAGAATTGACATGCTGTCAGGAAAAGGAACATGATCGCTAACCAACAGGGCTCACTGTGCTGTAGAAGTGGATGAGCTTCCCCAAAGCATGAGAAGAAAAGGAGGCTTAGGACAGGATCCCGGGAACACCAGACTTCAGGAGTGTTTGGAGAAAGAAGAATCTTGGATTGTTTTGAAATGCATCTTAACTTTTGTTTGACTCTGGTGAAACTAAGCAGGGTTGTGTTGCATGGACAGAGTGGGTGGAGAAAATTAATATAGGAAATATGTCATGGAGAAAAAAGAATATGATTGAGCCCAGGGAATCATAACAACTGGTAGGAAATCTGGTTAGGTCATGCGAGAATAACAATTGACATTGCTTGAGCTCTTACCCTCTGCTGGGTTCTATGTCAAGTTCTGCTTTAGTCTTCCCAGTACCCAATGAGTCACATACTCTTATCCTCAGTGACAGGTGAGGAGACTAAGGCTCGCTGAGATTAAGTGTGTAGTAAGGCCTCACACTTAGTGTCAGAGGGGAACTTAAACCCAGGTCTGTCTGGACCAAGGAACCAATATGTGTTCCTAAGCACCACTCTTCAGTGTTCCTGCAGGCGGAAACTGGCCTATTACTTAGGATCTGACGCATATTATTAGCTCTCTGATTTCTTGGAGCTTCTACCTTCAGCCAACTCTACAGTGTTTCAGTTGATGGTTGCCTGTTGGTGAACTTTTTAGGCATTTTTCTTTTCACTGCACCGGTTTCTCCCTCAGAAAGGTCACGATAGCCCCTAAAGTCAGAAGGACAGAGAGAAGCCATTGGGCAAAGAAGGATGAGTGGTGTGTGGGTTTCAGTCTCTTGTCATTTGTTATCATACTTTCCATCTCAACAGAAACCAAACTCCAGCCCCCAGATCCCAGGCTTCCAGAGGCTGGCGTGTTTGTCGGGGGTCTGTGGAGCCCCATGTTTGACAGCATTTTGTGCTTGGCCATGCCTGTGACCTTGCACGTTCAGAGAGCTCAGGAAATGGCAGCTGAATAAGCCCTTGACTGAGGAAAAAGTTCAGCCCCTGTCGTAGAGTAGCTGGACTTTATTCTGAAGGTGACTGTTGGAGTCCCAGAAAGGTTTTAGTGGAGAGGAGAGTGTGGTCAGAATTTTTCGGGTAGATCATTATGATGTCAGAGTTTATTAAGAGTTTCTGTGCCCGAGAGAACAGTTAGGAAGCTATTTGTGAGAGTCCAGAACAGAGATTTTGAGGGCTACTATGTTGGCTATAAAGAGAGAGTTGGAGTTGAAGGGTAGGGTGGGGGAGAGGGTACACATTCAAGAAATATTTAGGAAGTACCAGGATTCTAGGCTGGCTCGCAGGTTTCTGGCCTGAGTGATTGGGCGAATGGTGGTACACATCACTGAGACAGCTGCAGAGTGGGAGGATGGTGAGGTTGGGTTTGGACAAAGTTAGTTTGAGCAACCCATAGGGCAGCCAAGTGGAGGTATCCTGTAGGTGGCTGGATACACAGATCCAGGGCTCAGGGGAGAGGGTGGGAAAAAAGCAGTCTGCGTGGTGTTCCCTAGACAGTGAATCAGAGCCAGAGGAGAAGCTGCCCTACGCAGTTCTTGAATTGGGCCTGAGTTTTTCGCTTAAAAACTTCTGGAACCTAATCTGGTTCCACTTAGGGAGTGAGAAAGGAAGAGGAGGGATTGCATCGTTGGTTGGCAAAGTGGTGAGCAACAAGCTGGCATTTCTTTAAAGTTGTAAATCATGACAAAAGCCCTACATGGAAGTGGCGAGTGAGGAGGTTCCGAACGTGTGTGTCTGAGCTCCTGAGGGTGGCTTGTCCCTCGGGCACCAGGACACTTCATTCCCTTCTTGGCACAGCTCTGCAGGCCTGTCTCTTTCTCCTGAACCACTCAGTTTCTTTGGCATGTCAGCCTCCTGGGTTCCCTATGGTCCAGAGACTGATGCATTATTCTAGAAAAGAGCCAATGAGAATAACAACAACAACAACAACAACAACAAAAGATAAACGATTAAAAACTTACTCTTTTGTTTTCCTTTCAGGCTCATTTTCACAAGGTTGCAATTCTGGAATTGCCATATTTTAGATAAATGTAAGAATTTCCTATTTGTTGCACCCTAGCTTGTAAAATGAAAACGTCTTGCAGTTCAGATATCTCTCATCAGATTTGGGGATAAATAGACTTCTCCACTCACCACTGACAACTGTGTGAGGAACAGCCCCGTGATATGATGGAAGGCCATTGATTTTTCATAAAAGTTTAATAAGATGATACAGGTCAAAAGCTTTGCAAAGTTTGCTATAAATTTTAGTGAAGAACTGAGCAAGATGTAATTGGATAAGAAAATGGAAATGAAACTTGTATAAGTGCAGCAGACTTGACGGGAGAATAATGAGAACAAGGCCCCTCTTTACCATCTTGGTGGAATTTTCCTAAGTAGACGGCTGAGCCTCAAGAGCAAGGGGCCTTGGGCTCTAGTCAACTCCCTATCACTGATGAGTTAATATAGTCTATGATCCATCAGTTTTTTGAATGTCGTTTAAATTCATCAGATACATTTTAGGCTTGCAGATTAGATAGGACCATAAGTATGCTTTGCATCTAACTCAGTTTCCTGGTAGTGCTTTTGGTTATGTTGTTTAATACTATAATAAAGAATAGTATAGGGGCTGGCCGGTGGCATAGTGGTTAAGTTTGCGCATTCCGCTTCAGTGGCCCGGGGTTTGCAGGTTCGGATCCTGGGCACGGACCTACGCACTGCTTATCAAGCCATGCTGTGGCAGGTGTCCCACATATAAAATAGAGGAAGATGGGAACAGATGTTAGCCCACGGCCAGTCTTCCTCAGCAAGAAGAGGAGGATTGGCAACAGATGTTAGCTCAGGGCTAATCTTCCTCACCCCCCCCAAAAAAAAAAGAATAGTATAAATTATCTTTTTTTTTTTTTAAACCAGCTGCTCAATTTCCAGGACCTATAATTTATGTTGTATTGATTTAATTTAAATTTTCTAAATGAATGCAAATTTATTTCATTTTTATATAAGATACTATCTCTTTCTTAAATTATGACTCTGCTTTTCACTTTCATAATATATCTTAAGATATTTAAAGTCTATTTTCTTGCAGTAGCATTGGAAATGATACCAATCCTAGCATTCCTTTTTTCTTGTTAAAAAGTGATGATCTTTTTAAAAAACTTTAGATAGTGTCTGTCATTGATTTAAACGTTTTTGCTCAACAGTGCACACTACCTCATCTGTTTATAATCAATTTAATGTCATGAAATATCAAACACGAACCAATGCTATTTCTTACAACTGTGTCTCCGAAGCGGTGCGGAACATATAGAATGTTGGAGTCCATTCCATGTGAGTTCATTTGCCTTATTACTTTCTCGATGGCCACATGAACTTTCTCTTTCTCTTGTTGATGAAATATAGGGTATAGTTAGATGCATGGTTTTAGAGTCTGTTCTCTGATGTGCAGAAAGCAGCTAATTCTCATTCTGGTGGAAGAGCCCCAGACCTGAATGAAACTGAGAGGGAAAAATGACTCAGGCAAAAACATTTTCAAAAAGCAGCCTTATAATTTAGGATACCAGTAAATTACTAGGAAGTTGTGCAACCGCTATTTAATGGACATGAACTAATTATAGCCCAAGAGTGGTGAGTCTTATCCTGCGGATATAGAATATAATTCCTTTTAGAGAAGCAATAACATGTTGTTAATACCATGACATATTAGCTTATCTACCCAAAATTTCAAAAGGATTTCTTAAAAAGGGGCATGGCAAGGAACCAGCATGTAGCAATCTGAGCTTTGGACTTGGAACTATTGTTTGATAGCTCTTTTGTAAATGAGTCTACATAACCAAAAATTCCAAGCCACAATTCTCTGCTCTGCGACATTTGTATCTATATAACAACCACTTTTGTATATCAATGACAATAATAATTACAATAGCCTTTGCTCTTTGCTAAGTGCTTTATATACCTTAGCTCATTCAGCCCTGCCAATAACCCTGAGACAGAGTATTATCCCATTATTTTGTAACAGATAAAAAATGGTAGCTTAGAGAGATGAAGGAAATTGCCCAAAGTCACACAGTTAATAAGTGGAGGATCCTGGATTCAAACCCAGGTTGGCGTATGCGGTGTCACTCATCTTAGTGTGGGATGGTTAATTGTGCCGTTACTAGTTCTAGGGCTCAGTGTGATTTTTCCTGTGTCTCGTAGCTTTCAAAGGTGTTGGATGCTCTTGGAAGGATAGAGGGATGTTGCCCCTTAAGCTCCAAAAGGGATGTGTTTCGTAGTCTTGATCAGAGACTATCCTGAGAGCGGGGGTTTCATACCACTGAGTCTGCTGGGAGCTGTGCCATGTTTTGGAACCTGTAGATGTTCCTGGGGTTCCTCATGTCCCCCTGGTGGGAGGCATATTTATTCAGATGTTGGGTTTAGGCCTCATTAGATGCAGGAAATGCCTAGGGGTGCAAATACCTGAACTTGTTTGTTGATTCCAGACGTCCTGGTAAAGCTCAAATCCCTTTGGGTCCTCTAAGAACTCGACTTCTTCTCTGTAGCTCTTCCTGCCCAGAATCTCGCCTAACCTAGACGTTGATCCTCTTCAAGAGTTGGGATTTCTTTGTGACAGCTTGGGTCTTTACATGCTCAGGTACAGGTGCCGAGTGTCACCTAGAATTGATTTCCTTCTGTCAGAGTGTCATGCCCTGGTATACTCCAGGGTGACTCAGGTGTATAAAGAATACGAAGTGAATAATGTCACTATCAATAAGTAGTATGGAGGGCCGGCGGCATGGCTTAGCGGTTAAGTGCGCGTGCTCCGCTGCTGGTGGCCCGGGTTCGGATCCCGGGCGCGCACCTACGCACCGCTTCTCCGGCCATGCTGAGGCCGCGTCCCACGTACAGCAACTAGAAGGATGTGCATCTATGACATACAACTCTCTACTGGGGCTTTGGGGGAAATAAATAAATAAATAAATAAAATTAAAAAAAAAAGTAGTATGGAAACCTAGTGGTTTTTCTACCTGATTTTGAAGCACTTGCTGAATGTTTTCATAATTTTTGACTTAGATTGAAGAACTTTTAGACCTTATAATTGTTTGTTTATTCGTCCATTCATTCATTCATTCATTCACTCATTCATTCAGCATCCACTATGTACCAGTGAAGTTTTAGGCTTTGGGGATACAGCTGTGAATAAGGTAGACAAGGTCTCCACCCTCACTGGGCTTACATTCTGATGGTGGTAGAATGACAAAATAAACAAACACGGAAATAAAATATCAATATTATTATACGAGCCACGCAGCAAAACAGTACAGGTGAAATGATACCAGGTGGTGGGTAGTTCCTTTAGAATGAATGACTAGGGGAGGCCACTCTGAGGAGGTGACCTTCAGGCTGAGATATGAAGGACAGGCAGCGTCCAGCCACATGAAGATCTGGAGGAGGAAATTTCAGGCAGGAAGGAGCCAAGCCTGTTCAAGGAATAGAGAGAGGGCTGCGGACTGGAGCCCGGCAGATGAGAGGGAGTGAGGTGTAACCAATGTTCAGCTCTCTGTGCAGGAGCAGAGTCCCGTGGCTCTTCCTTGTACATCCTGAAATGTCTAGACACTTAGAGGTGATGTTCACTTACTCATTCTACAAAAATGTGGTGAGTACCTCTACTGTGCCAAGCATTGCTAGGTGCTAGATGTGTAGTGATGAGAAAGATGGAGTCCCTGTCCCCTAGAACATCGTGTTGTGTGGGGCTTTGAGAAGGAAACGGGCATTTACTACTCAGTGTGATAAATGGTATGGTGAGGCGGCCGGCTCCGTGGCTTAGCAGTTAAGTGTACGCGCTCTGCTACTGGCGGCCCGGGTTCGGATCCCGGGCGTGCACCGACGCACCGCTTCTCCGGCCATGCTGAGGCCGCGTCCCACAAACAGCAACTAGAAGGATGTGCAACTGTGACATACAACTATCTCCTGGGGCTTTGGGGGAAAAGAAGGAGGAGGATTGGCAATAGATGTTAGCTCAGAGCTGGTCTTCCTCAGCAAAAAAGAGGAGGATTAGCACGGATGTTAGCTCAGGGCTGACCTTCCTCACACACACACACACACACACACACACACGCACACAAAATGGTATGATGAGGGGACGTGCAGCAGGCTGTGGGAATACAGAGGAGAAATCTCCATCCTAGTGAGGGGCTGGGCCAGCAGGGGAGGCTTCCTGGAGTAAGAGAAGCCTGAATGAGACCTGAGGTACAAGTAGTAATTGGCCAGGCAAAGGATGGAATGAGAGGGTTCCAGGTGGATGGAATCTACCTACATAAGCATCAGGAGTCAAATGAGAACAGGGCTTGTTGGGGGTGGCCCAGTGCAGTATGGGTAGAGCAAATAGTGAGATGAGGGGTGGGTTTTGCATGATGTGCCAATGGTACTTGATAAAGCAATGCACAAATCCATTTAATTGAGGTATAATTGACATATAATTGACATGTAACATTATTAGTTTCAGGTGTACAACAAAACAATTTGATATTTGTATACGTTGCTAAATGGCCACCACAAAATGTCTAGTTACCATCCGTCACCATGCACGAATGCACAAATACATTTTTATTTTATTTATTTATTTATTTTAAGGAAGAGTTTTTTTTTTCCCCCGAGGAAGATTGGCCTTGAGCTAACATCTGTTGCCAATCTTCCTCCTTTTTTTCCTTTTTCTCCCCAAAGCCCCAGTAGATAGTTGTATGTCATAGTTGTACATCCTTCTAGTTGCTGTATGTGGGACACCGCCTCAGCATGGCTTGATGAGCAGTGCATAGGTCCGCACCCAGGATCTGAGCTGGTGAACCCTGGGCCGCCAAAGCAGAGCATGCAAACTTAACCGCCATGCCGCCGGGCCGGCCCCTCGAATACATTTTTTTTTATTTTTTTATCATTATTTTTTTATTTTTATTTTATTTTTTCCCCCAAAGCCCCAGTAGATAGTTGTATGTCATAGCTGCACATCCCTCTAGTTGCTGCATGTGGGATGTGGCCTCAGCATGGTGGGAGAAGCGGTGCATCGGTGCGCGCCCGGGATCGAACCCGGGCCACCAGCAGTGGAGCCCGCACACTCAACCGCCAAGCCACGGGGCCGGCCCTTGAATACATTTTTAAATTTCAGAAACATTATAATATATTATGAAAGATTAAAGAACATAAAGAGGAAAGAAGTTGAAAGTTTCCGTAGTTTTCAGAGCAAAACTTTTACTCTGGGGCAATTCTTGTATCCAAATGACAACTTTTTAAGTTCCAATTCCCTTCCTAAGAGAACTCCAGATCCAGAGAGGAGAGTCTTCTTTAGCTTTGCGCTTGATCTTGGCATTTAGTTCTGCACACACCCAGGTAAAGCACGAGTCACTTGTTTTCAGTAACTGAGACAAGCACTTTTATAAACAAGTTATCTTGGTAACAAAGGCTATAACACCAGCAGGAAGGAAGGTCAAGAAGAGACTAGAGTTACCGGGGAAGCGTATAATGCCTGACCACATTTTTTTCCTGAGGAGAAGTGTTTTGCCTCAGAAAAGTGTCACGTGGCCATTGGTCTGTTCCATTCAATGTCCCCACCGCCGCTGAGATTTCGGAAGTACAGACTTCTGTTGTTTGTATCTGCCCAACACACACCATCATTGGAAAGTGAAAAAGGAAAGGAATCTGTTCACTGTATGTGCAGCAAAAATGTTACATCCTGACTCTGACGGGAAGCTCAGCTTTTGTGTTATTCTTGTTAAGCATCTGGTGCATTGGAATCCTCTGGGGAAAGAGGGCGCGTGTTCAGTGTGGCGATGGAATTAGACTTCGAGAAACCAAGTTACTGTGTGGGCTTGCTAGGTTGGGAAACCATGGTGCTGAGTCTTCTGTTAATATAGGAAATGTTCCAATTGATCAGCTGGCAGATCCTTTTCCAAGATGTCCTCTCATAAACACGTTTCACAAATTTGAAAGACGAATGCTTTGCAATGAACGTGCCTTTTCAAGCAACATGAAAATTCAATTGATCCCCAAGAGCTCTCTGAATGGTTCACAGGAAGAGTTAGGAGAATCAAGAAAGACTCGTCATTGGACGAGCAACTTTTGTTACTTGAAGCAATTATTAATTCGTGTATGTATGAAAAGACAAGAGTCCTCAGGATTGTATGATGTCTATTTCTTAATAGGAATTCTGACAAAGCCATCGATTTCTCATTTTCTTTGAAGAATCCAGACAAACATTACCTAGTACTTTGTAGTTTTTATTTGTGTGTGTGTTTCAAACTATTCTTTACGGGAGAGAAACTGCAGATTGCATATCTCTATCCAGATCTTCATACATCTACCTATACATAAAAATGATACTGTACCAGTTCAACTCAAAACTTTAGAAACAGATGATTATTGTATCATGGTGGAAAGAGGGACACAGAGTTTTTTTTGCCTCTGATTTAAGGGGGCAGCAGAGCTTCCTTCCTCTTTGCAAATAACCAGCATAGTCAGGTTGTCCATAAAGTCAGGAAACAGGCATTAGGCATATCTTCAGTCTTTACAAAGGCTCGTATAATGTTATCTGTTTCCCACCTTTATGGACACTCTGTATTAAACAGCTGCTTTGTGAACGGTACTTTGCAAGAGAAGCACATAGCGTGTGGTAGGCCTGCTCCTCTGCCCCCAAAGCTTTGCCTTCACACCCTCCCCCCCAACTCCCAACCCTGCCCAGGGCAGATTCGTGTGTCCCCAAAGGGCGCTATCTCTGAAATTCCTGAAGTTGAAGTTATTGGGCATATCTTAGAAACGGCGAGTGATAATACAAAGTAGCAAATGATAAAAGCTAACAGATAGTCAGCTTCAGGGGGAAATTATTACAGGCTGGGGAAGACAGGAAGGCTTGCTGGAGGAGGTGGGATTTAGGCTTGACTTTTAAAGGAGCAGCAGGATTTGGGCCAACTGCACAAGATGAGGGGGGTGGCCATGCTGGGCAGAGAAAAACTTCCACTCCTATTTGAGCACCACGGAATGTAATAATGAACCCTTCCAAAAGAGCTCTACCGAACACAGGCACTGCTCAGCTCTTCATGTGCCTCGTTTGTAAAACCGGGGGTTGGACTCCAATCTCCGAGGCCCCTCGTAGCTCTGTGGTTAACTGTGGTTTATAAACAACCTCCCTCCCTTTCTCTTGTTACCTTCAAGATCAAACTACAAAAACATTTGGTTCATTTTTTCTTCAGCCCAACCTTATCACAAATCTCACATTTCTGAGTCGAGGATCTTTGTCATTCTTCCTTTTCCGGTGTGAATCTTCTTGTCTCTTCTCTAGGCTTTTTCTTTCTCTATCTGCTGATCGAGACTAAACTGATCATCTAGCACGTGGCAGGAAGTGGTAGTGCTGAATCATCACTTCTTGCCTAATCTGTTCTCTCGCAGCTGGCTCCCTGGCGGTCCTTCCGCCTAGATGAAGAGAGAAAGAGGGAGAGAGAATTCAATTCCCAAGTCAGGCACTGGGCATGAGGAAAGGCTTTCCTGCCCCTGAGAGGTGTTCAGAGGGGGCCGGAGTGACAGATTGGAGCCAATGCTGTGAAAAGGGTGAGAGACGCCCTACATGGAAATCGGGATGGTGCACAGCAGTTGACCGCATGCTTCCAAATTTCACACATGACAAACACTGAGAGTATAACAGTATATTTGAGAAATTTCAGAAATATGCTCCCACCTCTGCCCAGAATGGGGTTACCCCTCTCCAAATGACATTGATTCTGAAGTTTCTTAAGAATTGAATTTTAAAAGTTGAATTCAAGGTGCCATGGTCATTAGGATGTCAGTCTTCTTAAGAAGGCCAGCTTTGGGGGCAGCTCCCTGGCCCCAACGTCTGTCTCGTTCTCCCACTTTGTCTCCTGTGTGAATGTGCACACCCTAATTGCATTTTGTTTCTCAGACCATTTCCAATTGAGTGGAGCTCTTGTTACACAGTTGAGATCTGCCATGAGGATCTGGACTTAATGATTGTCCTGTTATAATTGATACAGTTATTGGTGCAATTGGTGAATTTTACTGCTCTCATTTCTTTGCCAATTCTCATGATGCTAAAAATAGTGAAGGCTCAAGACTGCCAGGTGCAAGATTTGAGATTTAGATTTAAATCTCTCTGACTTATTGGAAATCTCTCAGGGAGAACCTACATCTTATATACGACATGTGTCTCCCTTCATATGACAAGGAGGAGAGGGTGGAGACGCAGGCGGTTCAGACATCGTAGAAAACAAAATTGCCTGTAGGTTTCGTGAGGACACTTCTGCCCAGATGCAGTCTAGGATCCTTAGGAAAGCTGGGAAGAAAACACTTGAAGTACCATTAGAAAAACAACTGCTCTACAAATGTGCATTTGTGACATTAAACTAGAGATTCTTGGAAAACATATAGAATCATACGTTCAGCAGTGATATTATTTTTTATGAGATTTAGATAAGGTATTTTAAAATGAACTTAGGAGTAGGATATTTAGTAAACAGTGAGAAAAGGATGACCAAGGAAACATCTTGATGCTTATCAGGAGAACTTGCATCCCCGTTTTGCCTTTGAACACATATTTTATTGTGGAAACTTAAAAAATCGTATTTACTGAGAATAAGTTTAAAAAATACAAAACTTATCTTGATCTTTCTAGCTGTTGCTGTGGTTTTGAGTAATACATCATTAAAGCCGTGGCACTCCAATGATGTATTAAAGTCATAGATCATAACAATGCCATGGGTTTGATGATATATTAATGTAATACATCGTTAAGGCGCCATTGGCCTCGTGATGTATTACTCAAAACACTACCAATTGGTTAGAACAACACACAGGGACCTGTGTGTTCGGGACAGGAGAATGGCAAATGATTTTGGACCCAAACACAATTGAACTTCTCAGAGATGTCTCACCCACAAAAGCAGTTCTGTAAGGTTGGATGGGCTTCAAAGGCTGGCTCAGGAGTGGTGGGGTTGAGTTGCGAGTGAAGGACAACAAAGACATCTGCTCGGACGATGTTAGAAACCGGTGCCCGGGGCCCAGTGTTCACGGGGGGCGGGGGTGGGGGGGAGAGGACCGAGTCTGGGTTTGCCTAGCAACGTGCCATGTGCTTTCCTGGCAGGGTCTGCTTCAATCCCCCCTGAAATGCCGCGCGGTATTGTTAACCTGATTCTACAGATCAGGGAGCCGAGGTTCAGAGAAGAAAAGTGAGGTCACAGAGCTCGTAAGTGATTGAGCAGGATTCAAGGCTCTGTCCGCCTACCTCTAGAGCTGGGTTGGGTGGGTTTATGAGGATTTTGTGCCTTCACTTTAGGGGAATTACTCTTTTCTACCTTTAAAGGGAAAATGGAGAATGAGCCGTCTTCCCATCTTTCCCTACATGCTTCCTCGCCCTCCATCCCCCTGTCTCTCCAACACCCAGAGAAGGCATGTGGAAAAGCAGATCTGGAGAAACTTAGGCAATGCTAGATAGGCTTTTGGCAGCTGTCGTATTTTCTCAGGGTCCTGCCAAATCCCTGAGCCGTGCTTGAGGGAGGGCTGGCCCCTGGGCAGGTGCCTCTGCGGGTAACCAAAATTTGACTTTGCCCCTTTGTTCTACTGGACAGCCCCTCCCTGGTTTCCATGCTTCCACTACAAATCCATCCTTTACACAGTGCCCAGCATGATTATTTGAAAATACAAAACCTGGGGCTGGCCCGGTGATGTAGTGGTTAAGTCGGCATGCTCTGCTTTGGCAGCCTGGGGTTCATGGGTTCGGATCCCAGGCGCAGACCCACACACTGCTCATCAAGCCATGCTGTGGTGGCGTCCCATATATAAAGTAGAGGAAGATGGGCATGGATGTTAGCTCAGGGACAATCTTCCTCACCAAAAAAAACCCCACAAAAAACAAAATCCTATCATGTCATCATTTTACTTAGTCCCCTTCAGAGGCCTCCCATTACACTTGGAATAAAATCTGAACTCATGACCCTGGCCCCTGAGGCCCTGTGACTCTTGTGGGGCTGCACCAATCTTCTCTCTGCTCCTTGGTGCTGACCAAGGGCTTTCACACTAACTGACAATCTGGGCCAGCTTTGATCGGCTGCTTCTTTCTTGTCACTCAGGTCTCACCTTAGATGCTCCCTTCTCAGAGAGGCTGTCCCGTATCACCCAGTCCCTCCACAACATTTCCCTTCTGCTCATGTCTTATCCGTCCCCAGTATGTGATTGCTTAATTACCTGTTTATTATCTGTCTCCTGGAATCCCCAGTGGAGGAAGCCCGGAGCCTGTCTCTCGTGTTCTTGGCTGTATCCCCAGGGCCTAGGACAGAGCCTGGCCCACAGGAAGTGCTCAATAACAGGACTAAAACCAAAGACCATATGTTTATTGATTGATCGACCAACAGTGGAGACAACTAGCGGGTGAGAAGATCCAAAGGTGAAGTGTTACAGAGCTATAGGAAAAAGAGAAAGATCACAATAATACATGAAAGGGCTGAGGAAGACAGTCGACATATCAATGTAAAATAGGAAATGGTCCCCTACAGGAATTAGAAGAGAGAGCTGGACTAGGATTTGGTGACTGCAGAGGCACATTTTCCATAAAGCTGGGGGCTTCCTCCATGCATGGTCCATCCCACGCCTCGGGGAGGGTGTGTCGCATGCTCATGTGTGCTTATATTTATGTTCAGACAATCATATATTTGTGCAACATTTGGCAAAGTGAAAAATTTTAACCACAATCACTCATACTTCCTCTCACGTTGGGTGGTGTTGGAGTAGCTGTGGGCATTTTGTATTTAAAATAATCACGGGCATTTTGTATTTGTACTTTTACATATTTTTCTTAAACAACATCCCCTAAACAGTATTAGCTTTAGGCCCCCCAAATCAGAAACCGTCTCTGTTCTCATGGAGCGTGTGGTGTAAATTACCACCCACCCTCTGCAGATGAAGGATCAAAAGATGAGTGATTCAGACCTAGGCACAGCTTAGCAGGCAGAGCCTGGGTAGGATATTATGTGCCGCTGACTCTGGGCTGGGTACCTTTGTGCAAGACACAAACACAGTGGGGGTGGCTCTGCTCACAGCCATGGGAGAAGCATGAATCAAATCACTCAGCCAAGCCTTGGAGGGAAAGGCAGAGGGTCCCTACTAGAGTTCAAGAACCTTGCCTGAACCAGGGCATCAGTAAGGGGCTCCCTGAGGGACGGACCCTGGAACTGAGATTTGAAGGATGAGGAAGGGGGAGTCTAAAGGGAGGGCAGGGCAGCATCTGGGTGGGGGTGAGACTTGAGGAGTGTGCCAGACAGAGGGAACATCATGTGCAAAGGCCCAGAGGTGGGAGGAGGCACGACAAGCTTGGGGGACTTCAAGAACGCCTATAGAGCTGGAGAGCACAGAGACAACATGGAGACTGCTGTGGATTGGGGCTAGAGGAGAAGGCGGGGCCACACCACGCAGCCCCTGAGGCATGCTCAAGACTTTGGGCTTCATCTTAGGAGCCATCTTAGGAGGGAATATGTTTTGAAGAGTTTTAAAGCAATGGTGACATAAGATTTGAACTTCAAGAAGACAATTCTGGCTTCTGTCTGAATATATGGGTGACAGAGAAGTTGTGAGGAGACTAGTTGGAAGTTCTTATTGTAGTTTGGGTGACAGATGACACTGGCCTGGACTAGAAGGGTGACCCAGATGACCCCTTCATCTTCCTTTTGTTGCATGTCGCCATCATTATGTGTATCCTGGACTCTTTCATAAACCCAACAATCAATAAGACCTAAAATAATGAGGATTTCAGTATTTTTTTCTTTTGGTTAAGTTTTAAAATATTTTCTCCATATTTCAACTATAAGTTCATTCAATACATCTCATTATAGGAAATTCATTTCTCCCTAGTCTTTCTTTCCCATACAAAGTTCAGTCTTTTATTTTGTACTTACAATAGCCTGGTTTGTCATAGAAACTCTCTTTTTATTTCTTATATTAAGTAAAATTTTCCACATTAAGATGTATTAGTTATACAGTGACATGTAACAAATTACCCCAAAACTCAGCAGTGCAAAATAATAGTGAACATTTACATGTCATACAGTTTCTGTGGATCAGGAACATGGGAGAAGCTGAGCTGAATGTTCCAGGCTCAGATTCTCTCCATAAATTGAGGTCAAAATGTCTCTTGGGCTGCAGTCAGCTGAAAGCTTGCCTGGTGCTGGAGGACCCGCTTCCAAGGTGACACTCACGTGGTTGGCAAGTCAGCGCTGGCTGTTGGCAGGAGGCCTCAGTGCCTTGTCACATGTGCCTTGAAACACGGACCTCTCCAAGGAGCTGCTTGAGTGTCCTTATGACGTGGCAGCTGGCTTCTCCCAAAGTGAGTGGTCCAAGAGAGTGCAAAGGGGAGCTGTGGTGTCTTTTAGAACCTAGCCTTGGAGGTCACACTCCTTCACTTCTACAATATCCTACTGGTTACACAGGTCAGCCTGATCAATGTGGGAGGAGACCAGGGACGACCTGCAGCGTGAAGACCAGGAGGCAAGAACCGGTGGGGGCCATCTTGGAAACTGGCTACTATAAAAGGTGAGAGACAGAACAATATGTACACATGCACACGTGTATATATATCAGGAAAGAGCAATTAGACAATCTAATGTTCCTTTAAAATTATGTTCGTAGGTATTATACTTCAATTTCCAAATTTAATTTTAAATGGATATGTTTTATGTGTCATTCACTATTGTTAGAAGACGTAGAGAAAGAACTTGACCCTATTGTAAAACAATGCAGGGTTACAAAATTCTAGAATGCTTAAAAAAAACCTATCTGGCTTTAATTAACAATGAATATTAATTGCCTATAATTAGACAACATATACAATTAGAATTCACTTTGGCAAATTAAATGGATCAATCTTATTTGTGCTTATTGAGGGACCTATTTAGGACTTCAGAGATTGTGGTAGGGAAGAATATTTCATGGTCCCTGAAGAGACAGAGCATAAACTTGTGAAAAATAGACATAACGATACACAAAAATAGCAAAAGAATTGTATCTCATGGTTGGTTGGTAAACGAATCGTACAGACGATAGATGCTAGAATAGTTCAAAGGAGGAAGGGCTCCTGCAGAGCAGCAGAGCCAGAGGGTCCACGGAAGTGATGGGCTTTGAGCTGAAGAGGAGTAATCAATCCATTCAAGAAGTTATTAATCACCTATTATTTCATATTTTATATGTTTATATTTTATCTGCATCAGGCTAGAAGGCTAAATGATTTCTGCCTTCAAGATACTTTCAGTCGAATAGTGGTGTGAATAAAAGTTCAGGAGGTGTTCCAGGGAGATGGAGTAGTACGAGCTATGGTACCAGGGGGCGGTCATTGAGCCCGTTTACCTGGGATGGGCGATTTCGTGAGTAATAAGGAGTCCAGGCAGTGGATAGTTGAGGGGCTTCTAGATTTTTCTTCCTGCAGCCAATGAGGAATCATTTAAATGATAAGAATATAAATGCTCTTTTGTGCTCTCACCACCTCTGCCCATCATATGAAGCACGCATATTATCTTTTGAGGAAAATGACTTGATGACCCAGGTCTATCTGATTCCAAATCCCATGTATTCAGATCATTCAGGTAGGGATGGTGCAGGGTGGAAGAAATAAAGAATAATTGACAGCAGAGAACACTTGCAACCCACAAGTGAGGGAAAGAGAAGCGGGTTCAAGAGGATATGCGTAGAGAATTGAGAAAAGCATGTCTTTGAATTAAACAGCATTTCTTTATAACCTGAAAACAGGATCAAGAAGCAACTGCCCACAGCTCTTTCTTGCAGGCCACCGCAACCAGCATTTCATCATCACCCCTGGGTTGCAATGCTTTTTCCAGTGATTATTGGTGACATGCAACCGGAATCCATGGGGCGGCCACCAAGACCAGGGTGGGCCTTGCATGAATGTCATGGAACAGCTGAGTGAAATATACCACTGTTTTTCTTTTGGGTTTTCCAATTCCCTCATTTTGTACCTGCCTTTGAGTTTGTTGAGACCAAAAGGTCTAATGCCGAAACTCAAAGCCTGCAGCCTCTGCAGTCCCCAGGAGTCCTGCGAGTCTTGACAGCCAGACAGTCAGGGGCCCTGCTACAGTCTTGGCTGCTATGGGTCACAGCCAGCCTGTCACTCTGCAGGCAAAGTGACGGGAGGAGCCTTCAGAACCAACAGATGCCTCTTCGCCATTCCCTTTGATCCGTGCACAGCGCATGCAAGGTGCCTCGTTGTGACTGTCACTTTCTGTTGCAGGCCTGAATCTGTGGTAGGTGTGGCAAGGGACGGTGGTGTCTCCTCAGGGTGGGGGTCTCCCCAGGCAGGGCCCCCAAATCTCCCAGGATTTACGAACGGTTGGAGGAGTTGGGCTGGCCATGAAAGTGCAGACAAGGGAGTGAGTGAACAGGCACAGATGCCCGGAGCCAATGCTGACCTTGATCTCGATGAATTAACACGGTGAGCAGTTTGTCTGTCACTGAGCTTCTGGCCACTAAGCCAGGCATGTGCTATGACTCCTGGGAGGAGAGAAACGTGCCATCTTCCAAGGGTCTGTGATGTTTCTTCCCACCTGTCACGTTTCTGGGATGGCTGTGTTTGCAAATGGGTTAGAAATTCACAATGAGCAACAAGTAGGGAATATGCTGTTTCAGATGCAGTGGGGGTGACGTGCCCCTGGTTACAGCATTTCCATGTTGCGTGCAGCAGCTTCCTGGCTCACGAGAGACGGGGTAGTGGATGTTGATCACTGAAACGGCATCAGAATTTGTATGCCTGCCACCATATTTGTCATATGTCTAAAAGAAGATGTTGAATAGCTATTAGAACTAGGAAAAAAAGGAACCTTGAGAGGACATACCATTTTCATTTGTTTTAATTTCTAAAACCCTTTAAATTGCTAAATTCATTAAAGAATTTGTCAACAAACTAGAAATAAATCAAGAACAAGTGAAATAAGAGGAAAAAATGGGGCTGATCAATTGGAAGACTTCTTTTGTCCTATTATGGTAACTTATAGTGTAAACAACGGCGCATTCGCGTGACGGGTTTGGTGCGGCACTGCTCGGCTCTGCTGCAGAGAGCTGAGCTTGACCCTTCGGGTTTTCCAAAAACTGCTGGGTAGTGAAGAGTGGGGCTTCAGAATCTATGGTTCCAAGTCTTCCATCCCGAACTCTTAACACCTGAAAAGACCCAAAATGGAGAAAAAATGGGCACCAAAATCTATTTATGTCATGCTCATGGGTTGGAAGAATAAACGTGGTTAAAATGTCCACATTACTGAAAACAATCTGCAGATTCAATGCAATCCCAATCAGAATCCCAATAACATTCTTCATGGAGATAGAACAGAGAATCCTAAAATTTATATGGAACAACAAAAGATCCCGAATAGCCAAAGCAATCTTGAGAAAAAAAGAACAAAGCTGGAGGCATCACACTTCCTGACTTCAAAATATACTTCAAAGCTATAGCAATCAAAGCAGCATGGTACTGGCACAAAAACAGACACACAGATCAATGGAACAGAATCGAAAGCCCAGAACCACACATCTATGGACAGCTAATCTTTCACAAAGGAGCCATGAACATACAATGGAGAAAGGAAAGTCTCTTCAATAAATAGTGTTGGGAAAACTGGACAGCCACATGCAAAAGAATGAAAGTAGACCATTGTCTTACACCATACACAAAAATTAACTCAAAATGGATTAAAGATTTGAATGTAACACCTGATATCATAAAACTCCTAGAAGAAAATATGGGCAGTACACTCTTTGACATCAGTCTTAGCAGCATCTTTTCAAATACCATGTCTACTCAGGTAAGGGAAACGAAAGAAAAAATAAACAAATGGGACTACCTTGGACTAAAAATCTTCTGGAAGACAAAGGAAACCATGAACAAAATGAAAAGACAAACCACCAACTGGGAGAAAATATTTGCAAATCATATATCCGACAAGGGGTTAATTTCCGAAATATATAAAGAACTCATACAACTCAACAATAAAAAACAACGCGATCAAAAAATGAGCAGATGATATGAACAGACGTTTCTCCAAAGAAGATATACAGATGGCCAACAGGCACATGAAAAGATGTTCAACATCACTAATTATTAGGGAAATGCAAATCAAAACTACAATGAGGTATCACCTCACACCTGTTAGAATGGCCTGGTGGCACAGCAGTTAAATGCACATGCTCCACTTCAGCGGCCCAGGGTTCACAGGTTCGGATCCCAGTTGCGCACTGATGCACCGCTTGTCAAGCCATGCCGTGGCCGCATCCCATATAAAGTAGAGGAAGATGGGCATGGATGTTAGCCCAAGGCCAATCTTCCTCAGCAAAAAGAGGAGGACTGGCATCGGGTGTTAGCTCAGGGCTAGTCTCTCTCACAAAAAAAAAAAAAAAGGAAAAAAAAAAAAAAAGAATGGCTATAATCACCAAGACAAAAAATAACAAATGTTGGAGAGGATGTGGAGGAAAGGGAAACCTCATTCACTGCTGGTGGGAGTACAAACTGGTGCAGCCTCTATGGAAAACAGTATGGGGATTTCTTGAAAAATTAAAAATAGAAATATCATATGATCCAGCTTTCCCACTACTGGGTATTTATCCAAAGAACATGAAATCATGTTCACGTTCATACGAAGAGATTTATGCACCCCTATGTTCTTTGCAGCATTATTCACAATAGCCAAATAAGGAAGCAACCCAAGCATCCATCAACGGACAAATGGATAAAGAAGATGTGGTATATATGTACAATGGAATACTACTCAGCCATAAAAAAAGACAAAATCGTCCTATTTGCAACAACATGGATGGACCTTAAGGGTATTATGTTAAGTGAAATAAGCCAGACAAAGAAAGACAAATATCGTATGATTTCACTCACCTGTGGAAGACAAACAAATATAGGGATAAGGAGAACAGATTTGTGATTACTAGAGGAGAAAGGGGTGGGGGGGTGGGCGAAAGAGGTAAAGGGGCACATATGTATGGTGACAGATAAAAACTAGACTATTGGTGGTGAGCACGATGTAGTCTATACAGAAACTGATATATAATAATATACACCTGAAATTACACAATATTATAAACCAATATGACCTCAAATAATTAAAAAAAATCTATGTATGTCTTACACAGATGCACTGCTGGGACCTTGAAAATGAGAGCGATTGTGTCATGCAACAAACATTCCACAGAGCCTCTGCTGTCCACTAGGACTTGGTGGGAGGATAACAGGGGCAGAAAGATCTTTACAAGTGCTGATGCTTGGGGCTCTGCACTACTGGGCAGGGGCTTGAAAAGACAATACGGGCACTGCCAGCTGTGGAAGGCAGTCCTAAGGTGCTTATATTTGTTGGGATTCTTGGTCGAAACTGTTAGAAGCCTAACTCAAACCAGTCCAGGGAAGAACAAGAGTTGATTAGCTCATGTTAAGTTTAAGGTAACAGAAAAGCAATTGAAAAGGCTTCTATGCGGCTGGTCCAGGTGCTCCGTGTCCCCAGGAACATAAATTCTGCTTTCCTCTGTTGGGTGTTATTTTCAGGCAAATCTCTACCTAGGTGGTGGCAGCAATGGCCACAGCAGCTACAGACATTTGTTCCAGGAGCTCTGCACACAGAGGGAGAATGGGTGCCTCTATCCAAGAGCTCTATCAGAAGTTCCAGGGGATGCTCTCATTGGCCGTGCTTGGGCCAGTGTCCGTCCTTGAAGCAATCAGGACAGTTCTGTGGTGCTCTGGCCAGGCCAGGGTCAATGCCAACACTTGCAGCTAGAGGTGAAGGTCCAGTTCTCCAACCCAAAACATATGCACTGAGGGGTGGAAGGAGAGTGGTTCCAAAAGGAAAACAGGTCCTGTTACCAAAGGAAGGGAGCAAAAATAACAGGTATGCACCAGAGTGCTCATGTCCTCGGAGTCCCACACACCTGCCCCTACAGCCAAGGTCCAGACTAGCCACTGGGCACAACATCCCCCAGGCATCAGGCTGTCCACTGCCGTTCTGTGACATTTCTTCCCTACTGTTTCTCAAGGCTACTTCTTGTTTTAAGTAGATTAAAAAAAAAATTATAGGAGGGAGGAAGTCAAGATGGTGGCATAGACAGACTCTGAACTCACCTCTTCCCATGGACACAGCCAATTTACAACTACTCGTGGAAAAATTACCCCTGAGACAGAACTGAAAACTGGATAAGAGGAACTCCTGCAACAAAGGACAAACCTAATTGAGGTGGAAGAGGCAGAAACTCCCTTCTGGAGAGGAAAAACGCCGTCTTCACCGGCCACAGCGCCTCACGGCCGCCCGGGAGCAGCCCAAAGGTCCGCAGCCCTCCCTGGGGGAGCTGGGCCATGAGCCGGAAGCGCCCCCACTGTGGGCATTTTGTGGACCCAGCACAATCGAGACGAGTGGCATAATATCTGACTTTGCCTGCTACTAAAGCATTGTGGAGTACCCCCAGAAAAGCTGGTTCAGAAAGAAATTAAAACTGGCTCTTAAAGGGCCCATGTGCAAACTCACCCATTTCAGAAAGCAACCTAAAATCACTGGAAAGAAAGGTGCACAGTGCTTTGGTGAAAAGAGACTCACCTAATAAGCCCTGAGTGCATCTTGGTGAGAGATGAGACCTCTCCAGGGACTGGGACATTGGCGGCGGCCATTGTTGTGGCCTGGTGTGGGCGTGCTGACACAGAGGCCATTGGAGTTCTCCCTGAGGTCTGCTAGCCCAGGTCTGCCCCACCCACTAGAGCACAGATTTAATCCAGCTCAGCCAGGGCAGGCAGCCCACCCTAGAGACTGGCCCCACCCAACAACAAGCCCTCAGGCAACTTGTGGGCCTGCATAGATTGGTGACTGGATTCTCTGCAGCCGGGCAACTGAGCCCACTGCAGTGGGGCAGGGCATGCACAAGGAACAGGTGGAGAGTGTGGGGCAGTGGTGGAGTGTGTGGGGCTCCCGCTGTGGAGAGACTGGGTCCGCTTCGGGAGGTCGGGGCGCGCACACAGGGCAGGACTGTGTTGACTGTGTGTGTGTGGACCTGTGGGTGGCAGGGCTTGTCAGCTGAAGACTTGTGCTTCTCAAAGACCCACATAGGAGGTTTGCCCCACCTTCCAAAGCCTGAAACAATTGGGTGCTCCCATGCCTGAGGCCAGCCCCACCCAGCTGCAATCCTCAGAGAGCTGACAAGAGACCTAATAGGCTAGAGGCTTACAGCAATTGTAAGGCCCTGAGCCTAACGACCTGCCACACTGGGGGCCTACTCACTTAAAAGAAATACTGCAACACAAATGTGGTATTAGAACTTGCAGCCAACTGTGCTGGGGCTCCCCACACCTGATAAAGAGACTGAAGGGCCCACAAAAACTACAAGCAGCTGAGCATTACAACAGCTGGCCAGGAGCATAACTCAGCCTCCCTGGGCGCCTACAGGGAGAGCAAACAGGCCACAACAGAAGGACACACGTAGCCCACATAGGGGTCACCCTTGGAACATTGAGAACTGAGGGAAGCACACTGCAGGCCTCCTAAGGCATCACTTACATAAGGTCACCTATCCAAGAGCAGGAGACATAGCTGACCTACCTAATACGTAGACACAAGCACAGGGAAAGAGGCAAAATGAGGAGGCAAAGGAATACATTCCAAGTAAGGGAACAGGACAAAACCCCAGAAAAGGAACTAAGTGAAACAGAAATGAGCAACCTATCTGACAGAGAGTTCAAACAAAGAGTGTTAAGGATGCTCACTGATCTGGGGAGAAGAATAGATGAACTCAGTGAGAATGTCAACAAAGAAATGGAAGATATAAAAAAGAACCAATCAGAAATGAAGAATACAATACTGGAAATGAAAAATTCACTAGAGGGACTCAAAAGCAGAGTAGAAGATACAGAAGAACGGATCTGTGAGCTGGACAAAAGACTAGAAGAATTTACCCAAGCTGAACAGGTAAAAGAGAAAAGAATTTAAAAAAGTGAGGACAGTCTAAGGGACTTCTGGGACAACATCAAGCGCACTAACATCCATGTTATAGGTGTCCTGGAAGGCGAAGAGCGAGACAAAGGGGCAGAGAATCTATTTCAAGAAATAATAGATGAAAACTTCCCTGACCTAAGGAAGGAAACAGACATCTAGGTACAGGAAGCACAGAGAGCCCCAAACAAGATAAACCCAAAGAGGCCCACACCAAGACACATCATAATCAAAATGTCCAGAATTAAAGGTAAAGAGAGAATCCTAAAAGCCACAAGAGAAAGTCAAGTTACATACAAAGGAAACCCCATAAGGCTATCAGCTGACTTCTCAGCAGAAAACTTACAGGCTAGAAGAGAGTGGCATGATATATTTAAAGTGCTAAAAGGAAAAAACTTACAGCCAAGAATACTCTACCCAGCAAGGTTATCATTCAAAATGGAAGGAAAGATAAAAAATTTCCCAGACAAGCAAAAATTAAAAGAGTTTGTCACTAAGAAACCAGTGCTACAAGAAATGTTAAAGGGATTGATTTAAGGGGAAAAGAGAAGAGCACAAATAGGAAAAATTATCTATTTCCACGATAAGAGGGTAATGGATATAAATGCACAAAAAAGAGGTTAGATATGATATAAAAAACATAAAAAGAGGGAGTAGGGGAGTTAAAGAGTAGAGCTTTCAGACAGAGGTCAAACTAAAGAGACAATCAATTCTGTATAGAAGAAGAAAGGAACAGAGAAGGACTACTAAAACACTGAGAAAAAAAAAGTTAAAAAATGGCAGTAAGTACATACTTATCAATAGCTACTTTAAACTTCAATGGACTAAATGCTCCAATTAAAAGGCATAGGGTGGCTGATTGGATAAAAAAACAAGACCCATATATATGCTGCATACAAGAGACACACTTCAGACCTAAAGACACTCACAAACTGAAAGTGAAGGCATGGAAAAAGATACTCCACGCAAATGGCAATGAAAACAAAGCTGGGGTAGCAGTACTCATATCAGACAAAATAGACTTTAAAACAAAAACTGTAAAAAGAGACAAAGAAGGGCATTACATAATGATCAAGGGAACAATACAACAAGAGGATATAACACTTGTAAATATCTACACACCCAATGTAGGTGCACCTAAATATATAAAGCAATTATTAACAGACATAAAAACAGAAATAGACAGTAACACAATAATAGTAGGGGACTTTAACACTCCACTTACATCAACGGATAGATCATCCAAACAGAAGATCAATAAGGAAACATTGGCCTTAAATGACACACTAGGACAGATGGACCTAGTAGATATATACAGAGCACTCCATCCAAAAACCGAAGAATACACGTTCTTTTCAAATGTACATGGAACATTCTCCAGGATTGATCACATATTAGGCCACAAAACAAGTCTCCATAAATTTAAGAAGATTGTAATAATACCAAGCAACTTTTCTGACCACAACGGTATGAAACTATAGGAAGAAAATCAGAAAAGCCACAAATGCGTGGAGATTAAACAAAATGCTACTGAACAATGACTGGGTCAATGAAGAAATCAAAGAAGAAATCAAAAAATACTTGGAGACAAATGAAAATGAAAATATGACATGCCAGAATTTATGGGATACAGCAAAAGCGGTTCTAAGAGGGAAGTTTATAGCAATACAGGCCTATCTCAACAAACAAGAAAAATCTCAAATAAACAATCTAACAATGCACCTAAAGGAACTGGAAAAAGAAGAACAAACAAAGCCCAAAATCAGTAGAAGAAGGGAAATAATAAAAATCAGAGCAGAAATAAATGAAATAGAGACCAAAAAAAAAATAGAAAAAATTAATAAAACCAAGAGCTGGTTCTTTGAAAAGATAAACAAAATTGACAAACCTTTAGCTAGACTCACAAAGAAAAAAAGAGAGACGGCACAAATAAGTAAAATCAGAAATGAAAGAGGAGAAATTACAACAGACACCTCAGAAATACAAAAGATTATAAGAGAATACTATAAAAAGCTATATGCCAACAAATTAGACAATCTGGAAGAAATAGATAAATTCCTAGAATCATACAACCTTCCAAAACTGGATCAAGAAGAAGTAGAGAATTTGAATAGACCAATCACCAGTAAGGAGATCGAAACAGTAATCACAAACCTCCCAAAGAATAAAAGTCCAGGATCAGACGGCTTCCCTGGTGAATTCTACCAAACATTCAAAGAAAACTTAATACCTATCCTTCTCATACTCTTCCAAAAAACTGAGGAGGGGGGGAAGCTGCCTAACTCATTCTATGAAGCTGACATTACCCTGATACCAAAATCACACAAGGAAAACACAAAAAAAGAAAATTACAGGCCAATATCACTGATGAACATCGATGCAAAAATCCTCAACAAAATACTAGAAAATCGCATACAACAATACGTTAAAAAGATTATACACCATGATCAAGTGGGATTTATTCCAGGTATGCAGGGATGGTTTAACATTCACAAATCAATCAACTTAATACACCACATTAATAAAATGAAGAATAAAAATCACATGATCATCTCAATAGATGCAGAGAAAGCATTTGACAAGATACAGCATCCATTTATGATAAAAACTCTGAATAAAATGGGTATAGAAGGAAAGTACCTCAACATAATAAAGGCCATATATGACAAACCCACAGCTAATATCATCCTCAATGGTGAAAGACTGAAAGCTATCCCTCTAAGAACAGGAACCAGACAAGGGTGCCTACTGTCACCACTCCTATTTAACATAGTACTGGAAGTCCTAGCCAGAGCAATCAGACAAGAGAAAGAAATAAAAGGGATCCAAATTGGAAAGGAAGAAGTGAAACTGTCACTATTTGCAGATGACATGATTTTATATATAGAAAACCCTAAAGAATCCACCAGAAAACTTTTAGAAGTAATAAACGAATATGGTAAAGTTGCAGGATACAAAATCAACATACAAAAATCAGTTGCATTTCTATACACCAACAACGAAGTAGCAGAAAGAGAAATTAAGAACACCATCCCATTTACAATTGCAACAAAAAGAATAAAATACCTAGGAATAAACTTAACCAAAGAGGTGAAAGAGCTGTACACGGAAAACTTAAAACATTGCTGAAAGAAATTGAAGAAGACACAAAGAAATGGAAAGATATTCCGTGCTCTTGGATTGGAAGAATTAACATAGTTAAGATGTCCATACTTCCTAAAGCAATCTATAGATTCAATGCAATCCCTATCAAAGTTCCAATAACATTTTTCACAGAAATAGAACAAAAAATCCTAAAATTTATATGGAACAACAAAAGACCCTGAATAGGTAAAGGAATCCTGAGAAAAAAGAACAAAGCTGGAGGTATAACACTCCCTGATTTCAAAATATACTACAAAGCTATAGTAACCAAAACAGCATGGTACTGGCACAAAAACAGACACACATATCAATGGAATAGAAATGAAAGCCCAGAAATAAACCCACACATCTGTGGACAGTTAATCTTTGACAAAGGAGCCAAGAACATAGAATGGAGAAAAGAAAGTCTCTTCAACAAATGGTGTTGGGAAAACTGGATAGCCACATGCAAAAAAATGAAAGTAGCCCCTTACCTTACACCATACACAAAAAATTAACTCAAAATGGATTAAAGACTTGAATGTAAGACCTGAAACTATGAAACTTCTAGAAGAAAACATAGACAGTATGCTCTTCGCCATCGGGCTTAGCAACATATTTTCAAGCACCATGTCTGACCAGTCAAGAGAAACAATAGAAAAAATAAACAAATGGGACTACATCAAACTAAAAAGCTTCTGCACAACAAAGGAAACCATCAACAAAACGAAAAGACAACCTAACAATTGGGAGAAGATATATGCAAACCATACATCTGATAAGGGCTTAATCTCCAAAATATATAAAGAACTCATGCATCTCAACAACAAAAAAACTACCAACCCAATTAAAAAGTGGGCAAAAGACCTGAACAGACATTTCTCCAAAGAAGATATACAGATGGCCAACAGACACATGAAAAAATGTTCAAAATCATTAACTATCAGGGAAATGTAAATCAAAACTACAATGAGATACCACCTCACGCCCGTCAGAATGGCTATAATTAACAAGACAGGAAACAACATGTGTTGGAGAGGATGTGGAGAGAAGGGAACTCTCATACACTGCTGGTGGGAGTGCAAACTGGTGCAGCCACTATGGAAAACAGTATGGAGATTCCTCAAAAAATCAAGGATAGAACTACCATATGATCCAGCTATTCCACTGCTGGGTATTTATCCGAAGAAGTTGAAAACACCAATGCATAAAGATACATGCACCGCTGTGTTCATTGCAGCGTTATTCACAATAGCCAAGACTTGGAAGCAACCTAAGTGCCCATCAAGGGACGAATGGATAAAGACGATATGGTATATATACACAATGGAATACTACTCAGCCATAAGAAACGATGAAATCCAGCCATTTGTGACAACATGGATGGACATTGAGGGTATTATGCAAAGTGAAATAAGTCAGAGGGAGAAGGTCAAATACTGTATGATTTCCTTCATTAAGTAGTAGATAATAACAATAAACAAAAACATAGAGACAGAGATTGGATTGGTGGTTACCAGTTGGGAATGGGGGAGGGAGGAGGGTGAAAGGGATAATTTGGCACATGTGTGTGGTGATGGGTTGTAATTAGTATTTTGGTGGTGAACATGATGTAATCTATGCAGAAATAGAAGTATAATGATGTACACCTGAAATTTATACAATGTTATAAACCAATGTTACCGCAATAAACAAAAAATTAAAAAATAAATAAATAAAAATAAAAAAATTATAAATTAAAACGATCATGGTAAAAAATACTTTCTGTTACTTTCAAATAGAAAGTATTATAAAAAGAAAGGAATAGTCTCCTCCTCATTCCCTAACCACCAGTCACTAGTCCCTAAGGTGACCAAAATGGTAGAGTTCTAGAAAATTTCTCTCCATACACAAATATCTATCATCTATCTCTCTATCTCTCTATCTCTCTATCTTCATCTCTCTATCTCTCTACCTATTCTTTTCTTTTTTAATTTATTTTTTAACAAGTTGTATCATATTATACATATTTCTCTCCAACTTGCTTTTTCACTTAATAATATTCTTAGCATCTTTCCATATCAGCACACAAAAATTTTTTTTAGCAGCTGCATAACGTACCATAAAATGGATGCCCTGTAATTTATTTAGCCGTTTCCCTGTTAATGGACTTTTATGTTACATTCATGGTTGTGTTTCAAACAATTCTGTCACAAACATTCCTGTACACACAGCTTAGTGTACTTTTGCATGTATAGCTGTGAGCTAAATTCCTAGAAGTGAAATTGTTTGTTCAAGGGTATATGCATTTTACAAATTGACCTCTGAGAAGGCTATGCCAATTTCCATTCTTACCAGTAGTATTGAGAGTGTCAATTTCTCCACATCCAATCACCCCTGAAGGTCTAAACTGTTCATCTTTGCTAATCTGACCGGTAAGAATGGTAGATCATTGTTTTAATTTGCATTTTAAAATTAGAAAGGAAGTTGAACATCTTTTTTTTTTTTTTTGAGGAAGATTGGCCCTGCGCTAACATATGTTGCCAATCTTCCTCTTTTTCTTTTTTCTCCCCAAAGCCCCCGTACATAGTTGTGTGTCATAATTGTAGAGTTGTAGCTCTTCTGTATGGGACACTGCCTCAGCATGGTGAACTGGCGAACCTGGGGCCACTGAAGCGGAACCCTTGAATTTAACTGCTATGCCACCAGGCTGGCCCCCATTGAGCATCTTATAAGATGTTGATTTTGTACCCTGCAACTTTACTGTATTCGTTTATTATTTCTAACAGTTTCTTGGTGGATTCTTTAGGGTTTTCTATATATAAAATCCTGTCATCTACAAATAGTGACAGTTTTACTTCTTCCTTTCCAACTTGGATAATTTTTATTTCTTTTTCTTGCCTAATTGCTCTGACTAGGACTCCCAATATTATGTTGAATAAAAGTGGTGAGAATGGGCATCCTTCCCTTGTTCCTGTTCTTGAAGGGATAGCTTTCAGTTTTTCACCGTTGAGTAAAGTTGAGCATCTTTTAATATAATTAGCCATTTCTATTTAATTTCTGTGAACTTAAAATCTGTTCTTTATACCTACATTAAAATACTAGTGGTTGGATTCCTTCATACTATATTTTCCCATTTAGAGTTCATTTAATCCTGGTCATGTACTGATATGTGGATTTACCAATCATTGAATCCCAGAGTGTCAGAGCTGGAGAAACTCTTGAGAGTATTCTATGATACATTCTCATTCACAAATGAAGAAACTGAGGTCTAGGGAAGCAACATTAATTGTCCAAGACTAGAGACTGGGTCAAAACCAGAACACGTGCTGCCTGAGGTGTCACCCAGCTCTTTCATTCTGCTGTTTACTGAAAATGAGAGGTCTGTCTTGGAAATTTAAACCACTCATTTTAATCTATTAACGTCCCAGAGAGTTTCTTCTGACAGTAACCACGAACCCAGGGAGCTAGCTTCTGCATCCACTGTTTCACTTCATAATGTATCTGCTCACAGTTCAGCGATCCGGGCACTAGATATCTATCTGGGCAGCGATTCAACTCCTCTTTAAGCACAGCGGTAAAACTTCCTGTGAGTCAGTGGCTAGCTCAGGAGATGGGGCTCCTTACCCTTAGGCAGCACCAACTCAAGATAAATCAAGTGAGAAAAATCGATAGTCTCGCTTCTGCCATTACTTAGAGTTTTCATGGATTATTTAATATAATCAAACAGTTACAGAAAAACAAATTCTAAAACTCCATATTCTCATCTTTGTAGAGCTAACCCAAATTCCTCCTGAAATTATACCCACTTAATTTCAATCTCAGAGTTAGAATTTTATCTTCCTTACATTCCCTATGGGACCCTTAAATAATTACTGCCATCTGAGTTTATCATTGGGGGCACTTAAAGATGAGCATTGGTCTGTCTCAGACTTGAATCCGGGGCACCCCAAGTACAGAGGTCCCAGCCTTCACTGTCTCACTCTGTCACCTTGGTTTTCCTACTAAAGGAACAAGACTCTTTATTATCTTTATAATTTAGATACAGCTGGGTCTTCTCTTCTTCAACTATATTTTTAAAAAAGAATTTAAAGAACTTATAACCTATCAGCTATAAAATTATTGATATAATTTTCCAATTGATGAAAAAGACATAAGACTTTGAAGAAAAGAATTGAATGAAACAAAAATAACTGGCAATTTACTGCTTAAGCTGCGTGTTACCAAGTCATTCACATTAGGAAGCCAAAAAAAAAAAAAAGATTCAAATACAGAAAAAAGAAATAGGGTATGTGTGTATTTTAAATCCTGTAATTAATAGAAAATGCTTCAGTATGGGGAGTCGAATCGTTTCTTTTTCAGCCAAATGTGTGCAGCTCAACTGTGTGCAGGTCTGTCCTAAGCGGCCTCAGTGCGCTTTCTGTTTTCCGAGAGAGTTGTTTTATTTTATTTTCTCCCTTTTTCATTTCCAGGTTACGTTCAGTTAATTACTGGAATGCTGAACATCCTGTCCCAATACTCGAAAGTTCTTGACTTCTGTGTAGGCCAAGGGAAGCTCGATGAACCCAAGAAGCACCCCCGCCTGTTTATTGACCTTCTCTCCCAGTGTGTTCATAGGAAATTGCGTTTGAATAAATTGAATTGTACCTTTGGTTTCAGCTAAATACGATTTGGAACTAGCTTACTAAATACTAATAAAAACGCTCTTGCTTTCAGAAGTTAGCTTTTTGTGAAAATCACGGCAAATATGGGATGTTTTGAATACACAGTCAAGAGAATTGATTTCTAATGAGGAAGCTGAGGCTAAGAGTGGATGAAGTGAGGGGGTGCCGCCCCGCTGTTTTAGGGTTCTGCTTCTGGAGAGAGCAGCAGAGACTACACAGCTGGCCAGGGAGTTGTGGTAAGGAGGAAAATTTCCACCTAAGAAAATATTTGAGAAGATTGTAGAAATGTGCCTCTTAGTTGCCCCCCTCCCCAAATAACCCACCCAGTGGCCAGATTTATGGGGATGCTGACAATGGAAATCTATAGCTGATTGAAGACAATGGGGACATCTCAAACACTGGTAGCTCTGAACGCCAAACAATGAACAGGCGTAGAGCCAGAGGGAATTATTGCTTGTCAGCTAAGTCAAGGCAAAGAGCTGTGAGGTAGGAGTTCGGGGAACCCAAATAAGGGAAAATGTGTGCACTTCTCATCTTTACAAGCCTTTTTTTCATTTTTGAAGATAGAGGTACAGTAGAAGACTATTATTATTTAACTGGAAGTATTCATAAAAGTTCATTGTATGATTTTTTGATCAATAATTATCCATTTAAAAAGTATACCATTGTGGAATAAAAACAAGTGTGCTGTGGTGTGAGGCATGTTGTGACAGTGAGATGAACCAAGCTGAGAGTGACCAGTGGTTGTGTCATGGCAGCCCCAGTCAGCATGGTGTGGACTGGTGGGGACAGTCAGGGATGGATTAAAAATGACAGTCAAAGTGCTTTTGCATTGTGTTTTTCTGATTTCAAAGCTTGTGCTCTTAACCATGTGACTGTGTGTGTGTATGTGTGTAAAGCCACCCAGGAAGTTGACGGGAGGGGATTTTATACATACATTTAATCATCAAGAAAGTTTTAGTAAAAAGATTATATGTGAGCAGAGCCTTGAAGGATGGATAGAATTTTTCTTTTCGATTTAAACTGTAATTATTGTTTTAAAATAATATTTTTTTGTACAAAAACAATACATGGTCTCTGCAGAAAAATTAGAGAATTCAATAATAAAAACAAAAAAAACCCACCCAGAATTGTGCCACCAAGAGAGATCTCCTTTTAACAACTTGGTGTATATCTTATAAAATCTAATTTCCTTTTTCTAGATAGATAGATGGGTAGATAGATGGAAAAAGAGAGGAAAATGAGCATGATTATGCCAGTGTACTAATGGATTCTTTTCATTTGATGTTTGTTTTTTTTTTTAGTCAACGTTACGTTATGGAAGTAGATCACAGATTTTGAGGTGGGGAGAGGGCAGAGAGATATTTTAGGTGGAGGATTGGTTTAACAGGACCATGGATTCAGAAAGGATTATAGGGTCTGAATCAAGTGTAGTCATGCAATTTGGGCTGGCATTTAGGGTGAGGGGAAGTTTGGAGCCAGATTTATAGGGCCTTAGAGTATCAGACTAAAGAGTCTGGAATTTTTTTGGTGGAAAAGGTGAAACCATTCAACTATTTTTTAATTTTCGAAAGCTTCACTTTAGAAAGGTTAATTTGGGGATCGTATGCTGGACGGACAGGAACACGAGGAGATTAGGGCTTGAAGAACTTGTTGGAGGACTATACTCAGGGGAGAGGCATCAGGAACAAAAATCGGGTGGTGACAGTAGGAAGACAAAGAAGAGCCCCAGAAGAGGAACAGTTAATAGAGTAACTGCTAACTGACTTGTGTTTACGGTGGGGAAGGGAAAAGTCAAAGACGGATGAAGGCTACAAGTGGTGGGCCATCAATAGTCATGGGGAGGCTGGAGGAAGAGTTGACCCCAGGAGTAAGATGGTTAGAGTTGACTTTGGGAGGTCAGTGAGATATCCAAGGTAGAGGTATCTGTCGGGCATTCACAACTGTGAGTGTGTGGTAAAATGGGCATAAGAAGTTACCCATAAGAAGCTTCTCAAAGTCAAAGGTGGGCAATGTATTAAAACCTTTGGTCTCAGTCTTCCATTTTTGTTGAGTTTTCTAAGAGGCCGTCTCTTGCAGACTGTCAGTGCCGTCCAAACAATCTGCTTGACCCCAGCGACCACTGGTCATGTTTAACTGAGCTCTGCATTTACACATGGCCCTGGATCAGAAATGCATTCTGAGACCCTTTCTTGGAATAAGTTGATTCATTTTGTTCTTCTTGACAATAGTGGAGTGGCTATATCCCAATTGTATATCTAAATGAAAAGGAAGTGACATATTTTGAACAAAAAGGGAGTATGAAGAATAACTTTGCCTGGTTTAAGAGCCAGATGGTCCACATTCGGGAATGATCATGTCCACCTCTTACTCTCCCTGCTATAACATACCTCAGCTAACTGTTTATGAAGATGGCATGAATCTTATCCCAAGTCATTAAAAAGATTTCATACTATGAACCTGATGCTCAATGAACCACTGTGAGATTTTAGAATATATTGGTGTCAACCAGGAAGATTACATTAACTCTTTTAAGGCTCCAGATCTGAATTAGCAGATGACAAGCTGTAAAATGCTTCCAAGGCATCTCTGAAAGAAGATTCTCAAGGCCTTTTTCTCAGGGACATTGGCTGTGTCTAGTCCACTTCAGGATTGAGCCACTGAATCTAGAGACTGGACTTAGACCTTCTGCTGATTCTCAAGACCCAACCTTATATCCCAAAGGTTTCTTGAGTCTGTCCATCTTTACATTTTCCCAATGCCACTGCTCTCTAATTCAATTCAATCCTCTTGACTCTTCTTGACCTGCATTATTGCAATAGCTTAACCCGCCCCTCTGCCTCCAGTCCCATCCCACTTCAATCCATCCTTCATGCTCCTGCCAGCATGATCTTTCTAAAACACTGTGAATATGACTCTTCCCCACTCAAGCACCTTTCAACACTTGCATTGTCTATAGAGGAGAATGCAAACTCCTTAGCCTACCAGAGCAAACCTTATACACTCTGTCCTTCGTTACCTTGGCAACCTCATCTCCAATCACTCCCTTCATTGTTCACACCTGTCATACCTCCGTGCCTTTGCCTGTTGATTTCTGTGTCAGTAATGCCTTCTGCTTGGTGAACTCATATTCATTCTTCAAAGTCCAGTTTGAATGCCGCTTCTGTGAATCTTTCTGTTTCTTGTCTCTCTCTCTCTCCATGTTGGCTGAATAAATTCCTCTCTCATCTGTGTTCCATTAGCTCTCTATTCACTTCATTATAATGCACATCATGTTGTGGTGTATAGTTAACTATTTATATGCCTTTTTCTCTGGCTAGGATATGAGCTCCCCAAGGGCAGGACTGTATTATATTTACCTCTTCACCTTTTCAAGAAGCATAAAATAAGTGCTAAAAAAAAAAGAGGAGGATTCTGAACCATATCTTGAGCCAATCTCAATCTCTGGTTTGGGGTTTGTTATTTATAAGGCAAATTGAGTGGAAAGAGTAAGAGGTCTACTGTTTAACAGCAAGCACACATATATATAACTCTCTTCTTTCTATAATAAAATTGAGATTTCGTAGAATATTTAGAACATGGAATGTAATTGAATTTTCTTTTTTTCTTTTTTTTATTTAAATATTTTATTGAAGTCAGATTGGTTTATAACATTGTGTAATTTCTGGTGTACGTTATTATATATCAGTTTCTGTATAGACTGCATTGTGCTCACCATCAATAGTCTAGTTTTTATCCATCACCATACGTACGTGCCCCTTTACCCCTTTCAGCCTCCCTCTCATCCTTTTCCCCTCTGCTAACCACTAATCTGTTCTCTTTATCCATATGTTTGTTTATCTTCCACATATGAGTGATATCATATGGTGTTTGTCTTTCTCTGTCTGGCTTATTTCACTTAGCATAATACCCTCAAGGTCCTTCCACGTTGTTGCAAATGACATGATTTTGTCTTTTTTTTATGGCTGAGTAGTATTCCATTATATATATAATATAATATATATAATATAAATATATATCACATCTTCTTTATCCATTCATCCATTGATTGGCACTTGGGTTGCTTCCACGTCTTGACTATTGTGAATAATGCTGCAATGAACATAGGGGTGCATAAGTCTCTCTGAATTGTTGATTTCATGTTCTCTGGACAAATACCCAGTAGTGGAATAGCTGGATCGTATGGTATTTCTATTTTTAATTTTTTGAGAAATCTCCATACTGTTTTCCATAGCGGCTGCATCAGTTTGCGTTCCCACCAGCAGTGTATGAACGTTCCCTTTTCTCCAAGTCCTCTCCAATATTTGTTATTTTTTGTCTTGTTAATTATAGCCATTCTGACGGGTGTAAGGTAATATCTCAGAATTTTCTTTTTCTTAGCTTATTGTTAATTTCAAAGCCTCCTCCCTTCACCATTCCTTTTAACTTTATTATTCAAAATGTTATAAAATACATTGGCACACTTTCATATCTTATTAAACACAGCATAGTGAAAGTAATTTAGTCTTTTTTTAATGATTGGGAATTTTGATAATATGTGTCAGGAATCTTCAAAATGTTGCCATATCTTGCTCTGGTATCTCTAGTGTATAAGGAATCAACTTTAAATACAGGAAAAGATTTTTGCTGACAAATGCATGAGGTTTGAGCTGAGATCCCGTGGCCATCATGGAGGTGCACCACGTGGCTCTCCCTCTGAGAGAAAACCTGCCGAGAGAGGTGCAGTTGGCCGACAGCCTCCAGCTGCTGCGCCTTCCGGGTCCAAAACAACATTCGTGCCAAGGACATTTTCTTCCTGGATTGCTTGTTGTCATCCGCCTGGCTGAGACTTTCTCAGGGCTACACTGCAGGGTGAGGTTCTTCTTATCCAGCTCTTCCTTCCTTCTGTCCTTTCACAAGTGTCAGACCTTCATTTTGCTCAAAAGCCTCTCCTGATTTATTCCTGCTCTTTCTCCCTTCATGCTACACGGAAGTTTCTGTTGGCAAATCTCCTGCACTTCTAATCCCTCTTGGCATCTGCTTCCCAGAGGATCTGACCTGGCAGATCTACAGGATGAATAGGAATTACTTAGGGAAAGAGGAAGTCCAGGTAGAGTGGATGGCATGGTGAGCTCAAGGGACTGGGAGATGCAGTGTGTTTGGGGCAGAGTGAGGAGAAGGAGAGCATGATGTGAAATGAACCTGGAAGGGGAGGCAGAGGCTACACTGTACATGTAAGGGTTTTTTACTTTATCCTATCAACAAAATTTGTTAAAAGTTTTTAATCAGAGGACAATCGGGTTTGCATTTTGAAAAGATTATTCTGGCACCATTGTAGCAAAGGGATCAATATAGGAGGCCAATACAGTAGTGTAAATGAGAGTTAATGGGAGTCTGAACTAGGGTGGTGGTGGTGAGATGAAGACATATAGGCATATTTGAGAAATATTTAGGAAATAAAATCCAGAGGACGTGGTGATGAATCAGAAATAAGGAGATTAGGGAGAGAGAGGCATAAAGACTTCCAAGTTTGTGTTTGTACATGTAGATGGGTGGTTGTGCCAGACATTGAACTTGGGAGCTCTTGGAGAGAACTGAGTGTAGAGGGGAGACTGTGTCCGCTGGATTGAGACAGACAATGTGAGATGCTCAAGAGGTAACATTCAGGAAGAGAGCAAGTAGACATTTGAAGTTAGGACCAGGACAGGTGAGGGAAATGGGTGCATACGGAGGGAATTGAAGCTGTGGGTGTGGATGCAGAAGCTTGTGACCCAGCGGTCAGTCTTTTTCAGTGAAGGATGGGGAGTGACTGAGAAGTCAGTGGAGGACAGCAGCCCCTCTGCAAGGGGGCATGTGGCAGAGCTGAGGATGAGTCCTGGAGGAACATACGTTTTTGTCCTCGAGGTCTTTTTATGGTTTGACAAGAAGCATGGATGAGTAAAGCTCTGAAAGTGGCAATGAGGGGCTGGAGGTACCAATCCTTTCTCACAACACTGAAGTACATGGAGTGTAGCAAACACAAGCACGTGTACACACTCACACATACACACATGTGTCATTGTGGGAAACACAAGCATGTGTACACACAACACACACATGTATGCATGCGCACACACTACAAACATGTGCGTGCATGCATGCACACATACACACAAACACGTGTGTGTGCGTGCACACATATCAAATTTATTTTGAGGCATCGCTCATGCATCGTGGGGTGGCAAACCTGGCATCTGTAGGGCAGCCGGCGGGCTGGAAACTCAGGCAGAGTTGAGACTACAGTCTTGAGGCAGGTGTCTTTCTTTTTTTGGGAAACCTCAGTTTGCTTTTAGGGCCTTTCAACTGATTGAATGAAGCCCACCGGCATTATTGAGGATCATCTCTCTACTTAACATCAACTGATTATAGTGTTAACCACATCTACAAAATACCTTCACAGCAACACCTAGATCGGTGTTTGCTTACATAACTGGGAACCATAGCCAGGGCAAGTTGACACATAAAACTCACCATCACAGGGACTGGAGACCACAGGAGGGGTGGATCTTGGGACCTCGAGGTTTCCATGAAGACCAGTGGGAGGAGGGAGCATCCTGCTAAGCTTGAAGATTCAGCGAGCGTGCTGGGTATGGACTGGCTGTTCCAGAAGGCCTAGTGGAAGGCTTTTGTGAAGTCAGTGAAAAGTCAGGCCAGGATGAAAAGGGACAGAACCTCTCGTGGCTGTAGAGGACCAAGTGCGACCTGGGCTCCCTCCTCATGCTCATCCCTGCAGGCGAGCCGGAGACCAGCCTGGCTTCTTAGAGATCTCGTCTGCCTTCAGGGGACCCTCCGCTGGCTGTAGTGAAATAAAGCACAGCGGAGCTGGAGGGTGACGTAATCCCCTGGGCTGTGCCACCCCCAGCTCCCACTGCCCTGGCCATTTCCATCAGGCTCTGACGATTCTGCAGTGCTTGTTTCCTAGCACAGACGGCTAGGTTTTTATAGCAGTTTTAAACTGTTTATTAACTATTGCCAACTCTGCTATGATTCAGTGAGGAAATGGCTTTCAGGAGTGTGGAAGCCAATCAGTGTAAGCAGGAACTGCCACCTGTGGGAAAACAGCAGGACAATTTGCCAGGGTTTTTGGCGGTGTAAGTTTACACTCTGAAAGCACAAACTTGCTTAGAAGGAGTGGCTATTTGCCCTGTAATTTCTCAAGAACTAAGTGTCACCCAGAGCCGTGAACAGGGAATAAAGAAGCACCACCGCCGTGAGATTCGGTCCACAGTTCTTGTCTTTGCACCTCAGGTTTCTTCTCTGTAAAATGGGTGGAGAATAACTCCTGCCTGGATTATTCCATAGTGTCATGAGGAGACATCAAATTAACAAATAAAATCAGTTCACCAGGACAGGTTAAGATACCAGGCACATGAGAGCCGTGGTGATTGTTATAAGCCGTGCTACTTTTATTCTTCTTTGCTTTATTTACATAGACTCTAATGCAATTTGGAATTTTAATGTGGCCTCACCCCCAGAGGGGACAGTTCACTTGGGGCAGAGCTTGGGTCTTTCCGTGTTAAAAATTGCTTATCATCGATTTGCTGACGTCTGATTTCTTAATCAGTGTAATGTTTATTTAGACTTGTTCTCCTCACCCTAATTCCCACCCTATTGGGTCAGAGCCCAGGGGGCCAGGCTTTTTGACACGAGGGCCACACAGTGGTTTCTGATGGAGCCTCCAGGCCTCCTGTCCCAAGGCTGCTCCCGTCTGTGTGCTGTGGACAAGCTGTACTGCCGCCGCCTGCGCGGTCATTTCATTCTTTCCTCTGCATAGGAGACAGAATCGGTCTCTCTTGCACTTCCAATCTGGGAGGCCGATTTCAGCCTCGGAAATCGGAATTATTTACCCTCAGGCACATGCATCACACTGAAAGTTCACAGGAATTCGAATAGTAACAGAGATGTGGACGTGGTTTCATGGAGCACAGCTCCCTGAATCTGGCAATCTTGAGCTGGCGTTGCTCGTCAGCTCAGCGGTGACAGGCAGCCCCGAAGCGTATTACATGTATTTCCTGCCGGCACCTGCTTGCACACAGTGTGGCTACACGGCGGTATGAAGAAGGCAGGAAAAAAGTTATCCTTTACATCACCTTGAATTTTATTTCTCCATTTGGAAGTTGTGATTTTTAGGGCAAAAATTATTTTGACTTGTACCGTCATGTTTTTACACGGAAAATTAATTGTGTTTGGATAAAAATGTTTGTCCTCCTTATAGAATCAACTTTTCAAGCACTAGGTAGATGACTACTTTGCAACACATTGATCTGTTAATGATATTCCATGGCCTTTACTGTGTGTACCGTGCACGCTGTCAAGTTCGTATAAACTGAGTGTTGGTTTAAAAATGTGCCCATTTCACATCCTGAATTAGAAAGAAGCCACCTGAGTTTCAGTGGTTCATAGAGCTTATGCCCCTGTCCTTCAGCCCACCTCCGACGCTTGCGGCCAGAGTGGTCCCCCCAGTATGCAAACCTGATTCTCTTGGAAAACTCTTCAGTCACCTTCAGGCTCCTTGCTGCTCATCCTCTGCCTCATCTTCCACCCTCCCCCATAGGCACTTGCATTCCGGTCTCACCGAACAATTTGCAATTACAGGGGGATTTATGAGCCATCAGGGCTGTGTCTGTGCCCTGCACGTCCCTCCATCAGGAACGTCTCGCCTCGCTGTGCCCTCTTTCTCACATGTATTTCCAGAGCCAACTCACAGGCCTCCTCACCCACAGTCCTGCCCCACCCTTCCTTTGCACCCCCAAAGAGCCCATCCATCATTGCCCCCTCGGCTGCTGTAATTGCTTATGTATGTAGTTCTCCCTCATCAGACCGGGAGATTCCTCACACCTGGGACTGTCTTCCATCTCTGAGGCCCGGCATCTAATACTCTTTGTGATCCTTAACAGGCACTCGTCAATATTTCTTGAATAAATGGTTCCTATCTATTTACTAAACTTGTTCTAAAAAAGATATCTCCTAGTCAATTGATTCTTAGCCTAGTTTCCTAGCTTGCAGGTCTCCGCTCCTTGAAGTGTGGTCTGAGGGCCAGCAGCCTCAGTGTCCCCCGGGAGCTTGTCAGGAATGCAGAATGTCGGCCTGTCCCAGACCTGCTCATCAGAATCTGCATTTTCATAAGAGCTCCAGGTGGCTGTGCACACCTTCAGGTCGGAAAAGCCCTCCTATAGACAACCGACAGTTAGGCCATTTCATTCTTTTAAAATAATTCTGTAATTCTGATTTTTAACCCTTTTTCTGAAATAATATTATACTATTCTAGCTAATTGGTAAAAAAGCTTTCCATGAAACTCGAGTATGCTAATTTTAAGTGAAAAGTATAAATTATCATTTATGCGTGATACTGTTGCAGATATAGGAATTTCTGTTTGCAAAAAGGACCTGGGACCACCAGGATGAGTGAAGTATGATAAAGAACCGAGTGTCCTCGTAGGAGGGGCATAAGGAAGGTCGTCTGGTTGGAGGAGGGGGCCAGACAATTTGTCTTGAAATTGTATCTGTATGACAATACATCCTTTTCCTTGGATAACATGTTACCAAGTTAACATAATTTTTCCAAAGATGCGTTTATCCCCATCTAATATCGGATCGACGAAATATCAGTTGTCCACGACAAGGAATGAGCTAACGTCCTTGCCTCTTTTTCTGTCAACCCCACCTCCCGTCCATCAGCAAATCCTGCAGGCATTGCCTTTGGAATGTACCCAGGACTCCACCGCTTCTCATCACTTTTCCCACTACTGTTCCAATCCTAGCCACCTGCATCTCTTGCCTGAATTATCACAACAGCCTCCTATTGTTTCCCTAATTCCGTCCTACCACCCAATAGTGTAGTCTCCACCCAGTCGCCAGATCATGCCCTCCTCTCCCCTCTGATGGCTTCCTGTCTCACTCTGAGGGCCATTGAAGTCCTCCCCACGCTGACAAGGCCCTCCGTGGCCCAGCGCCCCACCCTCTCGGACCCCACGCCCTCTTGTTCCCTTCTTCTCACTTTTGTGCTCCTGCACACTGGCCTCCCAGCTGCTTCTCAAGCCCAGCCAGCAACGCCCCTGCCTCACAGCCTTTGCACGTGTCCTTTCTGCTGCGGAAAACTTTCCAGATGGTTTGTTCTCTCTTTCTTCAGCTTTCTCTGAAGTGGCAGAGTCCTTCCCTGACCACTCTCTCTCCCACCTTCCCCACCCACTGTCACCTTCCATCTCCTCCTTCTGCTTCATGTTTCATCCTGGCACTTAAATCACCATCACCTGATACAGTATCTATTTATTATTTTACCTCTTTTTGTCTCTTCCCCCTAAAATTCAAACCCCATAAAGTAGAGGACTTGTTTTGGTCACTGCTATGTCTCTAGTGCCCGGAACAGCCAGCATATAGTAATTGCTTAAGAAATACTGGTTGAATGAGGGAATGAATGACAGCATAGAGGGCAGGGCTTGAGGGACATCATAAGGAAGATTATCGGGGAACGACTCACGTCCATTGTTGTTACACCTGATCTCACCTACAAGCGTTCAACTCTTTCTTTGTAAAATTGAGTACTGGAGTTGCTAATAAACTGCAATGTTGTCAGATTGATAGATCTTTTTTCCTTATCAACGCTGGTGTAATGCTCAGAAGACCACATGTCAGAAGCAAGAAGGAGAGAGAACAGAATGTTCTTCAATAATCGTTATTGTTTATTCTCTATTATGATTGTATCCTCCTTGTTTATCCACTTTCCCTCCCAATTTTCCCTTTTAGACTTTTAGGTCTGTGCCACTTTGAGCTGATGGGATATTTGTTTCAAATGGAAGGTTATTTAAGTGACCCAGGTAGAGTCCCAAACCATCAGCCCGAACAGAGGATCAGCCCTTCTTTCTGTAAAAGGCCAGATAGTAAATATTTCAGGCTTTGCAGGCAACATGTGGTCTTGGTTGCAACTACTCTGCCATTATGGCCTGAAAGCAGACATAGATGGTACCTAAATGTGTGTGGTTGTGTCACGACAAAAGTGTACAAAGGCAGGTCTGTCTGATTTGGCACACGGGCCATTGTTAGCTGACCCCTGGCCTAAACCAAAGTCGTGTATTTCTAGACAGTGAGTCCCTGAGGGCAGGAATGGTGTCTAACACATGTGTTAGGTACAAAGGAATATCTGTTGAATAAGGAAATAAATACAGAAGCCCGAAGACAAATCCGTCAGTAATTTTATACTGGACGATGCTAGTCACAGGTGGAATGCTTGGTGCCTGATCCTTCCATGGCCCAGGATTTGGGGTTCTGGAACTCGAGGAACCTGTAGGCAGGGAAGTAACGCTTTCTTCATCACTTCTTTTTTTTTTTTTTTTTTTTTTTTATAATTTTATTTATTTTTCCCCCAAAGCCCCAGTAGATAGTTGTACGTCATAGTTGCACATCCTTCTAGTTGCTGTATGCGGGATGCAGCCTCAGCATGGCCGGAGAAGCGGTATGTTGGTGCGCGCCCGGGATCCGAACCCGGGCCGCCAACAGCGGAGGGCGTGCACTTAACCGCTAAGCCACCGGGCCGGCCCTCTTCATCACTTCTGAGACCTAATTCTTCACAATTAAACTTCCTTCAGGTCAGGATGTGTCTGACAATGACAGCAGTAGCGTGTACCCGCTTTAGTGCATAAAATAATGGTGTTTCACAATTGATAGGAGAGGAATTGGTCTTAGATTTGAACAAATGAGGTACTTCTCACTTGGATTTTCAGATCAAAGAGTGACCAAACAAAATATCCACCTAAGTAAGAACTACATTGTCTATGATGTAATAACAGCAAGGGCTAAGGAAGTAGTAGTACCTGTATCTTATGTGCAAATGCTATTGCTCACTGTAACTTTCAAACAATATGACCACTCACGGTGAACTGATAGACAATAAACTCAAGTATGTTTTCATGTTTTGGACTATAATGGCTTTAAGAATTGTTTTCTAAGAAGTATTATCTTTAGCCTAGATAATCAAGAATTTATTGGTCCTTGGGGCTGGCCCCGTGGCTTAGTGGTTAAGTGCGTGCGCTCCGCTGCTGGCGGCCCGGGTTCGGATCCCGGGCGTGCACCGACGCACCGCTTCTCCGGCCATGCTGAGGCCGCGTCCCACATACAGCAACTAGAAGGATGTGCAACTATGACATACAACTATCTACTGGGGCTTTGGGGGAAAAGAAGTAAATAAATAAAATTATAAGAATTTATTGGTCCAGAAATTATCAGTGGAAGTACAATTTTAGATTATTAGGTTCTCTTTGAAAGTAATCATAAGAAAAGTGAAGAGGAAGATTTTCATACAAATCAGGACGTGTATTGCTTTTTCAAGGTGAAAGATCATTAATACTGTTTTTCAAATTATTTGCGTTTTCAAATATATGTTAACTCAGGAGAAGAGCAATGAAATATTTGATTCAAGCTAAGAACCGTTTATTGAGCATCTATTATAAGTAGGTATTGAGTTGAAAGAAGCTGAAGCTGTGAGCAGGCGGGGGTCCCTGGGGGAGAGCGTGGCCACCCAGAACTTCACAGTGGAAGAAACAGGGGGCGTTCAATAGAGTTTTAATTCCTTTTTAATTCTTTAGACCCATGTGATGGCCCATCACACCACTGGGACATGCGTTTTGTTTATGCTGGAGATCTGCGACTGATGTTTTGTGAGCTTGTTCTCTCTCTGAAAGCTCCAGCAGTTCATTAGAGGAAATAGGGAGGGAGGAAGGGAAGGAAAGATGACCGCCTTTGGGCGTCTGGACCAGGACCGCTGCTGTCCTGAGTCAATAGCGAGCCTATTGACTTTCCTCTGATCAAGAAAAGCGCATGTCTGAAATTGTCCACACAAAGATGGAGAGCAAGATTCAGTGACCTGGGGGTGAAGTACTGCTGGTTTAGGGAGCCCGGTAATCTGGTTTAAGGGTGTTGACAACACTGTGAACATGGGAACAGCAAGGGGAAGGTGAGAGCCTTCCCTGCTGCCTTCTCTCTCCACTCACCCTCCATCTCTGGGACATGATGGTGTCTCTGGGATGTCCCCAGATATACAAGTGGCAGATGCACACCTGCCCCATGTTTGTGAAGCCACCAGCAGTCCCCAGCAGTCCCTTCCTCTACATCCACACTGCCAACCAAGGGCTGAGGGAAGCCTTGACCATCCGTGCCGCTGAAGTTGTAGACCCCCCATGTAGGCACTGATGGGGTGACAGGAGCTATTTTCCAGTCCTGATCTCCTGAGAAATCTGACTACAAAACAAGCAAGCTTTGCATTTCCTTATTCCTCGTAATTATAATGAATTGTGTTCAAACATATAAAACATTTATAGTCCCCAGTTTCCCTGAAGTCCCTTCCCTAAGATTAAAACGGTGTGCCCTGCGCCGTCGCTGGGCTGCGAATCCCACCTCGTGTCTCCGCATCTGTTAGGAGCCTTTGTTGCGAATCAGATTATATTTGGGAAAGTTTTCCACAGTGCTGGAAAAACAGGAAATTGGCATCTTCGTGGATCGTAAATCAAAGCTGGATGGAAACCCCCTTCCTTTGACTCTTGTAGTGCCATCTGAGCTCTCATTGCACCTCGCGAAAATAAACGCAGGAAGTTCTGAGGATGCTTCGTAGAGCAGAAAAAATTACGTGTATATAAAATCCCTTGATATCAACTCCCAACATGTCGATACCTTATTTGGCCACAGTTTCCCAAGAATGAGGTAACACAGTGACAGTTTTAATATTAGAAAAAAATTACACTTCTTATCGCTGCCTGGTTGATCCTAGATTACGTGCTTTTTCCTTTTTCAACGCAACAGCCTCACCGTGCCTCCTTTTTATTTTTTAATCCCTCCGTGTTTTGAGCCCTTATATGTGTCCCTTTAGGCCCTTGTCTTCTGGTCTCTTATTTTCCCTGTCTGAATCTGGTTCCTGCGTCTCATCTCTCAGTAGCCATCTATTCTTCGGCCTTTCATGCCCTTGTAAGCGGCATCCACATTTAAATATTGCACCTTCCATACAGTTCTCTTTGGCCAGTGATGTTTCAGGCACCAGTGTGGCTGGACAAGGTGCCTGCATTTTAGTGTTGACAACAAACCCGGTCCTCATTTGAGCTTGCTCTGCATTAAAACAGCAAAGCCAAAGCGACACAGAGAAAACAGGCATCGAAAGCACACACCGCTGAGCCATGCCATTTTTACTTTTGTGCTGAGTTATGCCAAGGTGATTGTTTTTAAAGATGTGAAATAATCATGTGATAATGGTGTGTTTCACTGCCGTTTCTTTATATAGATCTCAGCTGAAGCTGAGAAAAGGGAGATTCTTCCCAAAGAGTCAGGCATTTGGTGATGAAATGAAAAAGTGGATGCAGAGTTTAATGATCCATCTTTTCCATGTTTTGTTTCATAGATTCTGTATTAGTTCAAAATGACATACACTTTTAAGGCTGCAGTCATTGTTGGTCATCCTCATCCTTATTTTCATAAGTGACACTGGGGGTGCGTGGGTGGGTGGAATGGTCGTCCAGGTTGTGCGTGTCTGGCAGCCCATGTCGAGAGGTGTGAGGCCTCCTCTTTCTCCCCAGGTGGCTGCGCCACCTTCAGGCTCCCTTGAGGGAGGTGGGAGGATGAGTGAGCCCTGGCTGGGCATTGCCCAGGGAGCTTGGCTGGAATCCAGGCCACACAATGGTCGCAGGAACATTTGACACTCAGATAACACAAGACCACAGGCAGGAGCAGAGGGAAACAAAGCCTGTTACAGCAACACTCTGGGGCAACGTAACACGTGTTTCCACACTTATTTATAGAAGCTCATTCCACCTCCACAGCAGAGAGCTTTTGACAGTCCTGATTTACTTCTGGGGAAAATTCTTGGGACAAGATTTTTTTCAATAGTGAGTACTTTAGTAACAGGACCAATGGCAACGGAATGTGAGCAGAAATGATAAGCATGAAATGTTCTCTCTTTATAAACATTATTGCTTTGGATTTACATGGTCCTCAATGATTAATGCGCATAGGATGTTTCTTGAATGATTTTGCAATAAAACAAATAAGGAAACTAGTCAAACTGCGGTATGAGGAAATTTGGGTAGCTCTTAAGGTTACAGCATAGTCAGGACAGGGGTGTAGCAGCGATGTTTCCTGTTGAGATGGTGTACAAATCAAGGTTGCCACCCCAAATTCTCATTTATGCGAGACTCAGAGAATTGTTGTATTCTGGACGTTCCCAAGGCATTGGGAAGTTTTAGGTGTCAGTGGTTATAACAGCATATACAGGTTCTTGCTGAGGCAAAGAAAAAAAATTTTTTTCCGTGCCATAGTTTAAAAAAATGTGTCAGTCACCATTGCTCCGTTTGAATCCTAAAACCAATGCTCAGTTAGTGAGGTGAATGTTGATCCTGCAGCATGCTCTGGTTTGGGCTTTCAGGAAGGCACTGGAGCTGAGTGGTTAAAAGCACAGGGCTTTGGGATCAGACAGACCAGTTTACACCTTTGCTCCATCCCTCAGTTTCCTTAGTCGTGAGATGGGGTTGTCTTGAGGATTAAATGAAATCATTTTTGTATATTAGGGCAAATGCTAAGCTTTTGAAACAAAGAGACCCCAAAATACAGTGGCTTAAAGAAGAGCAGTTTATTTCTCTCTCACCCGTCTGGTCAATGGACACTCCTCACCAGGTCACTGAGGGACCCAGATACTGCAATCTTGTTGCCCCTCAATCCCCTGGTGATCTAGATGGCTGTCCACACCTGGGGTCCAGCCAGCGCAGGAGCTAAGAGCCAAACCCAGGGAAAGTGGCTTGTCTCTAAAGTCGGAGAAGGCTAAGAAGTTGTGCTCATCATTGCTGCCCACATTCCATTGCCACTGACCCATCTTAGTCACATGGTCACATCCAGCTGCAAAGAAGGCTGGAAAGTGTAGTTGTGAACTGGGTAGCCATGTGTCCAGGAAAAAAGGGAGGATGGCTTTTGGGAGGCAACTCATAAGTCTGTCATAGTATGTAGCACACAATAAGTGCTTAAAAATAGACGCTGTTATTTTCACTATTGCTTCTAGTATGTGTTCTTTGGGTGCATTTCCTTCACTAGATCATTGCGTTAGAACATAGTGGATGCTCAATGAATATTTTCCAGATGAGAAACATTGGATTCATAAACAAACTGTTCTTCCTTCAGTTAAGATATTTTTAGGGATGCCATGGGTTTCTCCAGCGCAGCCCCTGTGATTTGCTCTCTTTTGTCAGATGGCAGGACAAGCGATGAGGAGGGCTGGGAGAGTGAATACCAGCCCCTGTCCTGGATGACCTCATCTAACCGCAGGGCATTTGCCCCCCACGGAGGAGGTGTATGCAGGGGAACCGGCACCTCCACCACCGTGGGCTGCCTCCCACTACATAGCAGATGCTGGAGAAGCAGTCTTGAATGAATGAATAGAATTTTTCAAAAAGTAGACATTTCCTTTTTCAGAATGTTGACTACTGCCAGTTTGTAAGGATGAGTTGGTCTAACAAGTTTGGCAGCTGTGACTTCTCTCCTGCGCCGTACACACCACTGAAATGAGCTTTGTAAACTCATCTCTCACACGTTTCGGTCTGGAGTTGGGTGGATCCTGCCGGTCAGTATCTCACCATGCTAGCAGACCCAAAGGCGTGGGCACGTTTTTCCTGGAGGGAGGATACGAAAGAAGAGGTCCTGTCTAAAGTTTTGGACCAGGCTGCACGGCCATGTTAGAATCTTGACTGTTGATTCTTGAAGGTCATTAAAGTTGACCCAGCCATCTGATGCGGGAGTCACATCCTGACACTGCTGTCAACTCCAGCCTGAGGTGGAGCAGCTCCTGGGAAGTCACCAGCCTGTAATAGAGTTGGTTTCATTTTTGGACAGCCTTGATTGTTACACATTTTTTCCTTCATATTGTGCCCAAATCTTTCTCCCTGTAATATCTACCTATCTTACTCCCATTGGTTTCTTCTTCCTGGGGCCGCGAAGCACAGTTCTAACCCCTTGGCAGCTCTTTCTTCAGAAAGAGGTGTGCTGTGATGCTGAACACCTGCTCGCAGTAGAGGAGCCCCCTTCTCACTACCCGGTTCTTCAGATAACTGCATGCTGCAGGCGGGAGCTGACATGCAGTCCCACCCAAGAATCATCCGGAAGGAAATGTGAAATTCACTTGTGGTGTTGAGTTTGGGGTGGACGAGCAAATCGGACGAGCGCTATATTATCCAGTCTTGGTCCCATTAAGATGTCCAAGGTCCAAGTTAAGGAGACAAATGGGGAGCAACGTCTTTAATTCTTTTGTGGGAATCGTGTGCTGTGCCTGGTCTATGCCAGGCACTGGGCCGGGGGCTTAGTGATGGCTAGGTCGCTGCCCTGGTCATTATGTTCACAGTTTAGAGAGGCCACCCTAGGAAACAAACACAGTGAGCTAGAGTGTGATTCACAACAGAGGGCTGGGGACCCAAAATGGGTCTTCTGACCCTGATAGCGCGTACTGGATGCAGAGGGGCTGCCAGGAAGGTTTGTGGTCAGAGTTTGCTAGGCTGTAGGGGAACATAGGTGAAAGTGCAGAGGCAGGAAAGAGCAGGTTCTGTTCGGGGCAGCAAGTAGCTCAGAGTGGTTGGTACACGTTGGGTGTGGAGGCGGGAGGGCAGGCAGAGACTGCTCCATGAAAGGAGTGAGATGCCATGTTGCGGGTGGAACGTCTTCCTGAAGATACTGGGCACCAGAGGACTGTAAGGAAGGAGTGACCTGATCAGCTCTGGGGTAGGGAGATGGCGCTGGCGGTTGTGTGAAGTGAGGTTCCGAGTGGGTTGACATTGATGGCAGGAGAACTGCCCGGAGGCTATTGCATGATTTCAGGCAGGAAATGCCAAGGGACTGCTCTCAAGCTGCAGGGAAGGAAAGGAGGGACTGACTCAAGAGAGGGAGGAGGGAGAGGGGCGTGAAGGAAAGCTGGTGAGGAGCCCTAGGCAGGAGGGGCCCAAGTCGTGGGGACTCGGGCGGAGCTTCAGTTCCTGTCGCTAAGGTGCTGGCCCAGTCAGAACTAGCTGGGTTCAGCTTCATCCTGAGAAGTGGTGCCGACGGAGCCTGCCAGGGAGGGGCTGCTGTTGGGCCAGGCGAGACAAGAAGTTGAAGAGTTAGATGCTGACCAGGTATCAACATGTTGTCCCTTGGAAGGACTCCTCCTGTCTCCCCTTGGCTCTTTCTGTCTGACGTTGTCCTGAGGACAGTCTCAGATCTTGTGTCCAGGAGTCTGGCCTGGGATCTCAGTACTGCCTGGGGCAGGCCTGGGTCTGGTCCACGCTGGCCTTGGCTCAGGAGGGGACCATGGAGACCCAGCTCAGTACTCTCGAGTCTGCTGGTTTCTTGACCATTTAGTGTCAAACTCGCCTCAGGGATCCTCAGCAATTAGTCCAATTACAAACCCTTTGCCTCTTCTCCTTTCCAGCAACAACTAAACGTGCAACGTCTCATAGATTGGTTCTTAGCTTTGCTACAAATAAAACCACAATCACAGCCTGATATCAGTCACCAAATTATTAATCCCTAACTTAACGTAAAACAAATGCCTATGTGAAACTGTTAAAGTATTGTAAGAATATTTATTTTGAGTGACTAAACTATACACTTCCTGTTCAGTGTTAAGGAAAATTGATCTTTATTATTCCAGGGAAATGTCAAGATCACTAAGGCTCGGAGCATTCTGACCTGTGTTCTGTTGAACAAACGCGCCACATGTTTCTCATAAAAATATACATCAGAGATGGCTTCAAACCGAACGTCAAACTTAGTTAAAGCCACGAACCTCTTCAAAGTTACTGTGAATATCAAATATAACAATCAAATGCACATCAGCATGAGCCATTTTTTTCTCAGGGGCTGCCTCATGCTGATGGATTTAGCAACTTTTTGAGTGTTATTCTAAGTGATGGAGGCAAGGCCCCTGCTCTCATCAGAATGACCTCTGCTGGCTGCTGAGTTGGGCTTTGGAGAAAGTCCCTTTCCACCAATTTTGTAAAAATGTATATAACTACTTATAAAAATACTTAAAAAAATTATGTTCTATATCTTGCTTGACCTGTGTGATTACCTGAGTGTATATATATGTAAAAATTTATCAAACTGTATGCTCTTCTGTATGTAAGTTATAGTTCAATTAAATCTGAATGTATATATATATTTATATTCCATGGAATGTAAGAATCGCTTTTTTTAAAGTTCTTTCTCGGAAGAGGTTGACAAGGGAGATGTGTTTTGTAGGCCACTGTTTAGTTGCTTAAAAATCCTACTTCCGTAATCTTCTAGACCGCAAGTGCGGTCTTTTGGATCTGATTCCTTGGTATCTTTTTTTAGGGCCCTAAGAAAAATCAGTGTCTGCTTGGCAAAGGGATAGATTCCCTCGAACGGGCGAGGCAGGGGTGGGAAAAGCAGGTATGAAAGGGGGAGGGCTGGGTCACCAAGTTTCATAAGCATTTTGTGGCTTCGGTTGCAGTGTGTGACTCTTGCACTATTTCATAATAGAGGTAATTATTAATTTCCAAAAGGGATTTTTAGGTAGTGGGTTTTGTTTTTTGCTTTAAACATCTCCAAAGACTCAATGGTACTGAAGGAGGCTAATTTCTAGAACAAAGACATGTTACTTTTCAGGGTTAAACTCCAGAAAAGTGTAAAGGCTTGTACATTTCTAAGCTATTGATATTTGTGTACTTAGTGGTGACTTGATGCCTTTTTTCCTCTAATATCTTTTCCTTTTGAAGCAAATCCTAAGTGTCACCTGGTTTAGAAGAGGTATGGCATAGTGTTTAAGAGCATGGATCCTGGAGCCAAACTGCTTGGGTTCAAATCCTGCTTCCCCACTGACTAGAGTATGGCTCTGAGCAAGAAGCTTTAAGATGAGGATGGTAACCCCTCATGGAGCTGTTGAGGACCAATTGAATAATAAAGCACTTGGGAAAGTTATGAGGGCATAGTGAGCTGCACAAAAGAGTTTGATACTGTAAGACTTTTCTGTCAATCGTTATAACAGCAAATGATACAAAATGTTTTCTTTCATGTGTAGGGCTATAATGCACAGATTGAGTTTAATGCTTCAAGTATCCAACTAAGGACAATGGGCCACTCTACAAAATATCTAGAGAGAGAAGTGTATTTGTGTGGATTTTTCTTTGTTTTTTTTTTTTTTTTTTTGTGAGGAAGATTCGCTGTGAGCTAACACCTGTGCCAATCTTCCTCTATTTTGTATGTGATGCCACCACAGCATGGCTTGATGAGTGGTGTAAGTCCGTGCCCGAGATTCAAACCTGTGAACCCGGGTCGCCGAAGCAGAGTGCGCCGGACTTTAACCACTACGCCATTTAAGCCACTACCGCCACACAGAGGCCGGCCCCTCCTGTGGATTTCTGTTGACTCCATTCCTAGTCAAGTATCTTAATTACTTAGAAGCTCTAGTATCTGATAGAATGAGGACAGCATAAAAACTTTTAAAAATTATCAGGCTGGGCATATCAATATTTATTGAAATACTGAAAAAAAATTCCATTTTGTTGAGAAATTCCTGGCAAGAACCGACATGACATTATGTATTTCAATGACACAGGAAGGAAACGTCAACGAGTAACCAACTTCACACTTTAAACATTGCATGGATTCAGATCCACGGTAGCTGCAGAAGATCTGTGATACAAATATGCACACATTGCAAATTGTCTGTTTACACAGACCAACACTAATAAACCAGGCTAAGCCAAAAACCTTTCCAGTTGAGTCTGCTTTTACTAATAAATCCTGTAATTGATAAGGCAGTTGCTAAGTAAATGTCTGGTTACAAATTGGTTAATAATGAACACGAGGGAAGTTTCATCGGCCAGCGTTGGGTGGGTCGCCGGCGCTGGCTGTGGGGCGTTCTTGCTCATGAGGTTCCATCCCGGATGTCCCCGGCAGTGTGGGTGTAACTCTCCGTGTCGCCCACCTTTCTGTTCTCATGGTGTAATTTACTAGCTTAACAACGTACCAATATCTGACGTTTTTTAGGTTTAATATTTAGTGGGGAGTACTGTATATTAAAATAAAAAAACACGGACTTTCAGAATCAATGTATTTGGGGATTTTTGTTTTTGCAATGTTAAAGACCCTTCAATTATGAGATCCCCCAGATCTCATAATCGCTTCCACCCATGTTCCACAGATATGACGGAACCATTTCTTTAACTGTTGACACCACTTCTCTCCACGTGTCTTCTAGCCAACTTGGTTTCTAACTGGGGAGAGCGAGGAGGCTGCCAGTTGATTCCATGCTTTGGATATGGACTCTGAGCAGAAATGTTTCATTGTCCTTTGAGCCATGACGATGACACAGGTGACTGAGACTCTGCATGAGGAGCTGTGGGAGCTCAGCCTAGCTAATGTGTACCCTTCATGTGGACGAGTATGAGAGGCGATTAATAAAAATAATAAAAGAATCCTCTTTGTACACACAGAAGTAATAACTAATATCTTTGGTATACAACTTACAATGCTGGGAAAGGAAAACCAGGTAGGACTCCACTGTTGTTAAATTCACTTGAAAACAGAGTCACATAATTTACAATAGATATTAAATAAACTACAGTAAGAATTATGAAGATTTACAGACATTTAATCAAGTGAATGATTTTAATTCATTAAGACCCTTCTCTGCCCCTGAACTATGTTCCACTAACTTGAAGACATGCTACAATAAACACATATATTTGGTTTCTTCCATCTTGGCGATATCTTATACAAAGGTGAAACCAAGGAACAATAAATTAGCATCATAATTGTCTACAGTTGAAACTATGATATACAATATAAATAAACTATTCAAAAGCCAGAAACATTTGTGAAAAAATTAAGGGACCAGGAGATACTTCTATCTTTACAATTTCTACAAAGTGATTGTGCCACCAATAATCTTGAAAAAATTAAAGTCTAAATGAGATTCCTGTTTTTGATTTTAGAGTCTCACGACATACAATAATTAAGGACTGTTAAAAATAATTACCGATCAGAAAAATAACATTAAGGAAATTACTGCTTTTGCTATTTTGTAATATCACAGTCCTCCCTCCCCCCACAGGACCTAAAGAATGTAAACACTATGTTTTATTGGACTTTATTAATACTTTATTTTAAACAAATGTTGATCCACATCTGCACAGCTGCCTTTTATGATTGTGAAATAAGGCAAGACCTCCATACCTGTGGCACTGCGTGTTAATAATACTGATACTGTTGTCTGGAGAGCTTGTTTGCAATTCTCTGTCCTCCAATATTTGTTCTATAGCAGACTTTGGTCTATGACTTAGAAAGGTCAATATCACTCTCTTCCTTTCCCTTTTGGGGAAGATTTGAATTACTTTAATATCTTTCCAGGCCACATGTAAAAATCGCTGTTTCCATTCTACATTTAGGGGATGTTCAATTGTAACAAGAACAAACCTCGAGTCAACCAATTTATCTGCTCATCCTTTCTTGTCTTTTTGCATAGCTTAACATGCTTCGGTTTTGTTTTAAACTACTTAGAACCGTGACTATTTGACATCCCAGCAAAATATGGTTTATGTTTTATTTTTAAATGAACTACAAACTTCGATGGTTTGAAAGACTGATGGATTCTAACAAGTCTTTCGGCCAGAAATTTTTATGAAATCCAGCAATGCCAAAGCCACATTTCAGTAACAGTAGCAGAAATAAGGTCTAGCTTGCTTTAGCTATGGCACATTTGCTTTAAAAGTTTGTAGTCATTTCCCTTAATAGTAATTAATGCTTCTAGAAGATCAGAAGAGGGATACTACCTGCTTTTTTAACATTATGAACACACGACAAAACAAACCAGAACATATTTAACATGGCAAGCTAACATATTAATAGACTGTTCTTATTAGCTGTTTGCAGGTCTAAGACAGACATTCAAAATTAGGCTTTTCATGATTTGATGGAGCTACTAGTGGGTGTGGCTGAGCACAAGTCCTTAGCACAGATTCCGTGATCACAGGACAGAAGGTGCTGGGTCCTCGGAAGGAAGAGGGACGGGCTATTACAGGTGCAGCTGATGGAATCTTGAGAATCAGTTCAGCTTTACCATGGAGGAATTTTGTAAGCTCAAATCCCCCGCTGTAAAAGCCTAATTAATAACACAGATCAGTTCCTAAAGTTGTTCACAGCGGAGATCAGTTTAAATATACAAGAACTGTTCTGTCCATTTTTATTCTGACATGGCGTTGGTATCCGTCTGTGAGTTTAGTCCACTCCGTTAGTGTCTTTTATATGGACTCCTTTGGGGATGTGAAGCCTTTGATTCACAGTTTGCAATACAAATACCCTGATACATCATTTATTTGCTATTAAGTATTTGATTATTATGCCTTTTTAAATTCAATATCTTTAAACCAAGTTTTTAATTAGCGTTGCTTGGAGCAGTTCAGAGTATTTTTTTTTTCTTTCTTCCTGTTCTTCTCCCACCCAGCCCCGCCAATCTCTTTTTGCTTTGAAAGCAGAGCTCCTAGGCGTTGTTACTTAAGCTCTTTTGGCATGCAGCATTTCAATGAGGAGGTTGTTATAGGGCACATCCCCGTTCAGGTGCTTGTAGTAGAGGTACTCCTCAGCCTGCGTGCTGATGGCTCGGATTTCCGGTAGTCGAAGTAGCAGCTGCCCAAACTTCTCTGTCTGCTGAGGGTAGTTGCACATGGTGTAGTCCAGCAGGGCGGCATTGACTTGCTCCTGGACACCTTCTACCAGCTGGAAGTTCTCAAGGTTTTTGACATCTGGATTAAAAAAAAAAAAAAAAAAAGGCACAAATTTCAATGGCATTTTAGTTCCTGTTTACTACAGCCGTGTGTTCAATTAATGGATGTATTTTCCCCCTGACATAAAGCATACTTCATATGCTGCTGAATATTCAGTAAGCCTCACTCACCAAGCTTCCTGGGAAAATGATCACAAAAGAGCTTTAGAAGAATGTCTTGTTGAAATTCTGCATATACCTCAAATCAATTAGACACCAATGGATTTTGAGCAAGGTCAACTCTTTTCATATCTTACAAAAGGAAAGGTTTGAGGATTCCTAAAGTAGAGGGATCATAATATATTGCCAGCAAATGAGTCCCCAGAGAAAGACCTATCTTAACCCAGTATATTACACAATTCATATCATTCTGTATTAATTTTTCTGACCCAAGGTGAAATCTGCGTCCAGGGCATGATGTAGTTAATTCTAATAAAAAATGACAGGGTTCTTGTTTCTGTTTGACATTTTCTAAATGATTCTGAAAGCCTTTGACTAGTCTAGCCTATGCTAATGAACCATCTGGTACACTCCAGTGACTGCCAACGGAATATTCGCTACTGGGAACTCTCTAAAATATATATCTTGGTGACTAATGATCTTTATCAAATGAAAGCCTTGTCCTTTAGGCAGAATACAAGCCAGGATGGCCAGTGCCCTTTAACCTGAATATGGGGTCTAAAGTCTGACACTTTGCTTTTTTCTTCCAGTACTGGGTCACTCATATAGACGAGATGGAAACAGGCAATTCCTTCAGCCTATAACTCCTGGTGACCATCCAGTGGTTCTACGGCATCTGCCCTAGAGGTCCTTATAAATACTGAATGAGAGGGAAACACAGAGTTAGAAAAAGAAAAACAGCCTGACATATACACACACAGACAATGAGGGAAATGGTTACGTTGGAATTTCTCTTCTGGAGTTTATTTATGTTAACAGTACAACTTTTATACAATGTGCATATAGAAATCTCTGGAAAAGATATAGAGATGTGTGTCTGTGTTTACATACACCCATGCTCAGAAAGTAAACAGATGCGGCCACCTTCCACCTCAGGTTTATTTTCTAATTGGACAAAAATAAATAAGAACAATTCTGAAGAAAACCACATAAGACTAGGATGAAAAGGTTAAATGTACTAAACTCAGTTAATAGTTATCAGAGTAACTCATATCCAATATTTTTGGCACTCTTTGCTCTTAAACTTAGCCTGTACATGTGTGCATGTCCATTTCAGTATTTTGAAATGCTCTTACAATAATGTTGCCTTACATTTGCTGTTGAAATGTGTCCAGGATGATTTCAGTGTTTACATTCTGAGCCATAAAACATGCTTCCCCCTTTCCATCCCCAAGTCTCTGCTCCAAATTAAAAACAGCAAGGAATTAGTACTGAAGTAGATATATAGTGTGAGCATTGGATCCCATATCTACTTCAAAGTGAGATGGGAGAATCAAAAAATATTTGATTATTTTTTAGTGAGATATACCAACAGACAAACGCTACACCACTAGGAGCCCCGTGTCTTCTGGCATTTAAACTGGCAGCCGAGTCGTCCACCTGACCCTTGACACACACGGACCTGACAGTTAATACAGCATTTCCCATCTACCTTATTCAAAATACTTTAAAAATTCTTTTAAATTAGTTAAAAATACTTAAAAACATTAGCTACATATGGCTCAAAATTACAAAATGTAAACAATTGCAAAGACCTTCAATATGTTGTGCCTGAGTACAAGACAGAAAAATCTGCACTCACGTTAGTTTTGTCCTCTGCCGCCCATGTTATACTTGCATGGGCTCACACTCTGGTTCCGGAGATAGGTCCCTCATCAAGTATCACGGCAGAGAGCCAACATAATTTAAAATAGTTCATCTGAATTCTGACAAATTTCTCTGTGCTGCTTCTCTTTCCCCTCCACCCAACTTAGAGAAGACAGAATTTAGCTTTCTCTTTTACATACAACTAGAAAGTTGAAAAAGAAAACAAGCAACTTCCAGTCTTATAGTGATTTAAACACAATTACAGAAAAAAACCCTGAAATGGAGTATTATGTTATGCTACAATGAAAGATATTCTCACAAGCAAGAAAAGCTAACAATCGTCATAGATATTAATAGGGAGGATGTAGGAATTTGCACAGCATAAAATGTAAGATAAACGAATAATAGTCTTTTTAGAAAGTTGTTTTTGAAACCTTCTTTTTTTTGATAAATGTATTTTTTGAGAACTAGGTTCAACTAGGTTCAACCTTCCGTGATAAGTTATGCCGCTCTGTTAAGGCAAAAAACAAACAAACAAACTACTAACAAACATAAAACAAAGAACAGATCATAAGTTCTGATTTATTCACTTATTATTACAGAATGAACACAAAGTCTTCAGATCAGCATTTGCTGGATTATTTCTACGAATACTGGTCCAAACTGGCACCTTTCTCCCAAAAGTTTAAAAATATATGCAATTTTCCTTCTGAAGGAAAATATACAGGTTTGCCATACACTGGCCATATATACAATTTTTCTCTCAAGTTCATCAGAGTTGAAGTCACATGACTGAGTTAATCATCCCATTAAGCTATTTCTATGAATTTATCATTAAATATAAGAAAAGTTGGGCCGGCCCCGTGGCTTGGCGGTTAAGTGCTCGCGCTTCGCTGCTGGCGGCCCAGGTTCGGATCCCGGGCGCGCACCGACGCACCGCTTCTCCGGCCATGCTGAGGCCATGTCCCACATACAGCCACTAGAAGGATGTGCAGCTATGACATACAACTATCTACTGGGGCTTTGGGGGAAAAACATAAATAAATAAAAAAAAATTAAAAAAAAAAAATGTTATGCTGCTAATTGTCCCAAAGATACTTATTTACTGAATGTCTGTTTGGTTTCTATGTCTATACAGGCAATTTGTAATTTGGCGGCAATGATGCTAATATTTAAGCTATAAGGTTAAAAAAATTAAAAAAAGAAAGGAAAAGATTTTGATTGAATTACTCTCATTTACTGAACAAGTAGTTTCTGGATCAGAGTCTGCTGGCTGGCTCTATTTCCAGTGATGTATTCCTCTCACTGCATTGTGCACTGTTTTCTTAACTGTTCATTTCCCTATGTAGATTGTAAGCATCTTGGGGTGAGGACTATAAATTAGTCAAGGGATCCTCAGAGAATATTCCAAATAACATATTATTGGCATATTTGTCCAAGATTGATATAATTGTGAAACAACCTATTACATTAACTAAGTATCTCATAAGCCAATTTTCTTTTTCTAATTTGAAACTGGCTTTCAAAAATTGATTTATACAATAGAACTCGCTCTGAAATAAAATATTTTAATGTAATAATAGTGTTTTCTATTCAAAGAATCTTGTGGTGAAGCCTTTTGTCATCTGAATAATCAAGTCTTAATTTACGTATTTGCCAAGGAGGATTTTCACTGGTCAGTGTTGCTTTAAGGGAATCTGCCCATGTCCTCATGTGAGTTTGGAATCGGGTCCCTGGGTCCCCAGGTCCTTGGGTCTCTTGCATCTCCAGTGTGACAGGCAGACTGGTTTTCCCACTATGGTTGAGATGGTTCACAAGGACCTACAAGCAACGACGAAGATGAGTGCAAAATACACACGACACCACCTCTCGGATGACTCGGAATTTTCTCTTTTATGTAGTTCACTTGTATTTACCTTTTAGGAAGAGTCCAGAAATTTAAGTGTGCTCCTACAATTGTCATGGAATTCATTTTTACGCTAATTCATGCCCTTTCGTGAAAATTTAAACACGAAATACATTTAAAATCTTCACCATTTTGTATGGGATGTCCCTCCTATAAATCCAGCCCTATTTCACACTACGTAATGAATGGGGCCTCGCACACCTGGGTGTCTTAACTCAGCTCCAGCAGGAGTCTGTAACACCAAAAATTCACGAGTGAATTGATATTAAATTATATGAGAAAACAAAATCTGGACAAATTAGTACATGTGCTGGAGTCCTCAGAAATACACATTTTTGAGATGTGCTGTTCGGTTCCCATATGAAATAGCATTGCACCACGTTTGGATTTTAGAAAAAGACCCAGCTGGAGGAGTAGAGATTGATAGGAGACCAAAATCCCCAGCAGTTCTTCTGTGGCGTTTTATGCTGGATCTCCAAGTCTCCCTGCAGTTGGCACTCGATGTGCTCCTTTGAAATTTATGTAAGCTTCATTTTAATACAATTTAAAAACACAAGTTAATGAACCCTATCATTACAAATTCTGAGCCAGAAATGGTACGTAAACAGACAGAGGCATCCCCAACCCTTTCTCTACCGCCTTTAAATTTTGATGACTGGCAAAGCATTTTGTGCTTCTCCTCTAAGTATCAATCTCTTATCATCTATTCTACTTTATTCACTCAGGGACTAATTACCAACTTTTTATATGAAGCAGCATTACGATAAGCTCACAGTGGGGTGCTCAGATTTTTTTTCCATCCTTATTGGAAAGTAAACCCTTAGGTCTTCTTGAATATATTATAGCACTGGCTTTTCAGTCATACCCAGCATTCAGTCTCTCTCTGAAGATGAAGATACTGATTTCTGCCTCGTGGCATAGCCGGTAAATTTTCCCATTCAGCACACTCTTTTGAGTATGGGTCCTTTGCTGAGCCAGGGGGCTGGGAGACTAGGAAGCACAAATGGGGTGTGCCATCTTCTGCTGAGAAGATAGCTATCTGTGTTAATTTTCCACACGTGGGGAAAAAAAATCTCATCTGGCCCTTTAAAAGATATAAAAGTGGGGAAAAGAGGTACCATTTTGCACCCAGAGAACACTTCTTTTCCTTGAGGCTTTGGAGGGATGACAATCTGTAAATTGGCACACAATTTGTCCTCAGAAGACTTTTTCTTTTGATAAGCCAGAAAAGGAGAAAGGAAATGAATTTTCTGCAGGAAATTAATTTTTTATACAAGTTGTATAAATAATTTTGTAAGAAGTTTTGGAGAGCAACATGCTAGTTCTTTTCATATGAACAAAGTTCACTTAATAAAGAGGGACACTGTTCGGGGGTTGGAGACGGGAGGACAGGGCATTTTTAGTGCCCACTATGATTGGATTCTACCCTGTTTCCAACAAAACTTGAAACTCAAGATTTTAAATTCATCACTGATAAGTCCTTTACAAAAATGTGTGTGTGTGTATGCTTACTGACCCAAGAGCTATTTTTACCAACTAGAACATGCAATTCAGTGCCTTCATATGCAAATTACTAACAAGAAAATGCAACTCTTCAGGAGCTGTGTGTAAAAATGTGGACATATAGCACACATATTATTGATGTACATAGAAAGAACAAGCCCTTACAACTGATTGGTGCTTTGTAATTCACAAAGCACTCTAACACACATTATTCATTATTTCATACCTTCATGTCTATACAATATATGAATTCATTCATTCATTCACTCATTCTTGTCAGTCTGACAGCCCTGTGCCACGCCCTGTGCCATGTGTGAAGATACAGGAGTAAGAGTCTCTGTGTCAAGTCGTTTATTTAATGTGATAGAGATAAGCAGTGGTTGCCTTGGGCACACACAGGATGGGCAACTAAACCAGGCCCTGGGAGACAAGAAGGGTTCCCGGGGGAGGTGGCATCTGAGGGATTTTTGAAAAATGAGTCACAGTGAGCCAAGCAACACATGGGAGAAAAGCTGTCCCTGCAGTGTTCCATATCTGAAGCCTGAGAAACAGAGAGAACAGGGGGGTCCTTGGAACACTATAAAGCAGCTTAATTCCAAGGAGAAGGAGAATACGGGGGCAAGATCATAAGGTTAAACCATAAGGTTTAAGACTGTGAAGGGTACTGCATGCCAGATAGAGATTGGATTTTGTTCTGAAAGCAATACTGAAGCATTTGAAAGATTTCACGAAGGAAATGGCAAGTTGTCTGATTTAGAAAGAGCACTCCACCAGAGTGTGGGGAAGGGGTTGGTGTGTGAGGGAGGGTGAGGGGAGCAGACTCATGAAGGGAGACCAGTAGGAGGCTGTTGCAGGAATACAGGTGAGAAATACAGCAGGCCATGCGGATGGACTTGAAAGGCATCAAGAGGGCTGACTCAACAGGGCTCATTGGCTCTGGATTAACAAGAGTAGGAGAGAGCGAAGGTCCTGGATGACTTCTGGGCATCTGTCAAGGGAGGAAGGTGGTGGCTATGGCTTTAGCAAGAGGCAGAAGAGCAGATTTGAGGGGCAATGTTTAGTGAGTCTAGGTGCGGCCACGTTGAGTTTAAGGAGCATGTGGGACAGTCAGTAGAGATGTAGAGGAAATGGCTAGAAATAAAGGTCTAGACCTCAGCAGAGACGCCTGGGCTGGTGGTCTAGATGTGGAACTCATCAGTGGAAAGATGATGGAGGAGAATGTGTATAGACAGAAGAGAAGGGGCCCAGTGGTGGGATTCTGGAGAAGACTAACTTGTGAAGGATTCCATCTTGAGAAGGTATTATAGGTATTACAAAATTAAGACTCAGAGAGATTAAATAGCTTTTCCAAGATCTCAGAGTATGACAGACCCAGGGAATGACGGAAGAGCTAACATTTACCACATACTAGTCAATGTGCAAAGGATTTTTTACATATGTTTTTCCATTTAACACTGTTAAGAATCTTACAGGGAAAGTATTATTATTTTCATTTTCCAGATGAAGAAGCTGACAGTTACAGGGGATGAGTAACTATGTACTCAACTAGTGAGAGGCGGACCCTGAACCAGAAGAAGCTACCTCACGCAGAAGCCCTTGAATCTGCCCCCACAAGATCTTCCTCTGGCAGAGCTGGGACCTGGACCCCACCAGGGCTCATGACTTCCAAGTTCTAGAGCTTTCTCCCCCATGTCACAGCCTGCAAGTTTCTGCCACCTGCTGGGGTCGGAGAATGGGATGTGCTGGTTAATCAGACAGTTCATTTTCTAAAAGGTCTCATACTATGTGAAGCAACAGTTTTCAGAGAATTTGAATGAAATAATATACTATTGACATTTATATTGGCAAATAACATACCTCAATCTTTGATGATTTCGAAGACACGTCAACATCTTAAATGCTACAGACCATTATTATAAATAGTAGTCACAATTGAAACTGAGTGCAGTGTAGTGTCACAGGGTGCCTCCAAGGGGGCCTTTCTGGGCAATTCCACCCCACTTAAAAGTAAAATGATGCCTTAAATATGAGTAAACTTTAAAAAAAGTACAACTATTATATACTCACAAGGCATTATTTTTCTTATAATTTTACTGCTAAAATTCAGAGATTTTGTTTGCTTCCAGTACGCATCTGGGAGGTGATCTTCCTAAACAGTAATCTGATCCTTTTCTCTGCCATGAAGTTTCTGGACAAAACAGAAACTCAGAGTTTTCCAAAATTTATGGAAGGCAGAATGAATACTTACAAGTTTATCCCATTCTTAATCACAAAGATTATTCAAAGAAGCATGACCAATTCTTAAGTTTCAGTTAAAGACTTTCCACTCTGTTTTATTAACTTCGAAGCCCAATTTTCCCAAACATACACAGCACTCCGCACAAAATGCTACTAACCTGGCGTTTAGCATAGTGGACAGAAAAGTCCAAGCTCAGGAAAAGTCGTTGTATAAAGAATGGCACCTGCAGAGGTGTTCCCCTCTTGTCAACTTTCTGTTCATGACATGTAATCCCCAGGGGGCAGCAGAGTTTTTTCCCAGTGGGAAAGAACATTCCTCACTAATTAAATGTCCTGATTTCTCATCTTGTTTCTGTCTCTAACTGTGCAATCCTGAGCAGGTCAGTATTAGGGGCCTCAAGTTTCCTCATCTGTGAACTGCAAGGGATGGATTTGAAGATCTCTATTGTCACCTGCAGTCCTAATGGTCCACAATTGTGTGATTAGGAATCAAAGTTTAGAAAGGAAGGCACCGGATTCCTATTGTCAACAGACAGGTACAAGCATTGCTCCGCATTCACCGCACTCGCTCCTCACCTGCTTTTCTACTCAACTGTCTGGTTATTACTTCAATTCTCCAAGATGTTTTTTGGCCTGAATTACAAATTATTTCAAACTGTTCAGGACATAGCTATGATTTGATACAACGTATCATAGGAAATAGCAACGGAGTTCATTTACATTAAGTAGCCCCCTCCTATACATGGGACAATGTAGCTTTTGCATGTACAAATACACAGCTTGCAGAAGTTTCACAGTAAGCTCCTGTGTGCTGACACACATCAGGCTTCTTTCCTGTGAGTACACAGAATATAGGATTTAACACAAGTGGTATCACTCAGATACTGTGAGCAAAACAACATTCCATGAGTCCACATACATTTCCTTCTCAGAATAAAACTGAAACCCCTTATCATAGTCTGACCGTGAGACCACATCCCTCTGCCTCACTCCTTTCTAGACAAACTGATCTTGCTGTTCTGCAACGCACTAAGCTTGTTTCTGCTTTAAGACCTTCGCCCTTGCTATTCCTTCATTCTGGATGGTTCTTCCTCTATTGTCTGGGGCTCACGTGCTCACTTCACTCCAGTCTCTGCTCAAATATCACCTACTCAAGGAAGCCTTTGCTGGCCACCCTTTCTCAAAAACCTCTGCCTCTTCTCAAATCACTCTCTGTCCCCTCACTCTGCCTTATTTTTCTTTAAAAATATATGTACTGTATCGAAGAGATATTTGTACAACCACATTCATAGCAGTATTATTCACAATAGCCAAAAGGTGGAAGCAACCTAAGTGTCCACTGAAGGACGAATGGATAAGCAAAATGTGGTATACATACAGTGGAATATTAAGCAGCCTTAAGAAGGAGGGAAATTCTTTTTTTTTGAGGAAGATTGGCCCTGAGCTAACATCTGTTGCCAATCTTCCTCTTTTTTTCTCCCCAGTAGATAGTTGTATGTCATAGTTGTACATCCTTCTGGTTGCTCTACATGGGATGCCACCTCAGCATGGCTTGATGAATGGTGCGTAGGTCTGTGCCCAGGCTCCAAACCCGCGAACCCTGGGCCACCCAAGTGGAGTGCACGCACTTAATCCTTAAGCCACTGGGCCGGCCCCAAGAAGGAGGGAAATTCTGAAACATGCTACCACGTGGATGAACCTTGAGGACATTGTGCTAAGTGAAATATGCCAGTCATAAAAAGACAAATACTGTATTGTTCCACTTATGTGAGCTACCAGAGTAGTCCAATTCATAGACACAGAAAGTAGCATGGTAGTTGCCAGGGCCTGGGGGAAGAGAGAGAAATGGGAGTTTTTGTTTAATAGGTACAGAGTTTCAGTTTTGCAAGATGAAAAGAGTTCTGGAGATTGGTTGGACAACAATGTGAATGTACTTAACATTCCTGAACTGTACACACAAAAATGGTTAAGAGCATAAATTTTATGTGTGTTTTATCACAATTAAAAATTCAAAAATGTAAATGTAAGTTTTTAAACATAATATAATGGACACCTATGAATCCAGCACTCGGAAGAACCAGAACATTACCAATACCCTTCAGGCCACCTGTGTGTTCCTTCCACAGACAATTGCTGATACCCCTGAGTGAGACCTCTATCCATTCTGTGTCTCCTATTCCCTTATATCCCTAGACTATACATTCTTATTGTTGCTTGTTGGACTGACCTTACATTGTACCTTTAATTGTCTAATTTTTAAAATTGCCTGTCACCCTCATAAGAACAAAAGCTGTTAGGGCAGAGAGCTGGTCTAATTTGTAGCAGCATCCCTAGGCCCTAGGCCAGTGCTCAGCACAGAGAAGATCCTCAATAAATACACGAGGAACAAGAGAATACACTTCTTGATTAAGTGCTGCTTTGCCCTAGACCAAAATCCTTTCTTCTTCCTTCTGTTTTTGCCTTTGACATGCTGCTATTCTTCCACGTCAAATTCACCGCAGACTTTATTTTTGTTACGCGTAGAACTGTTTCATAACAGTAAGTAAAAAGCACAAACTCCATTATGTATTGTGCTTTCTTGGGAAACAGATTCAAAAAGGAATTTTGGCCGAGTGCTTTGGCTATACTGCCAAGCCTGCCTGTTTTCCTAGAGTACTTTGGACTTTTCTACGTGTAGAACGTTTTACTTTGCCACACTCTACACTTTCCCCGCTCACTCAGTGACCCATGCTGAGGGCCACAGAGTATGACTTTATCAGGTTCTGGAAACACAACTGCTTACTAGACATCTCTACCTGAATGGCTAGTGGGCATCTCAAACTCACTATGTCTAAAACCAAGCTCAAGCTCTCCAATTTTCTGAGCCTGCTCCTTCTGTTTTTCCTATACTGATATTGAACCAGGCCTCAGCACAGACATCGCTGCCTCCAGGAAGCCTTCCCTGACCCCATCTCTGTAGATTCTATAGCACATTCCATTTGCCCATCGCACAGGGCACTGGGTATCACATGGTTACCTGACTGTCAGTTGTGAGGACAGGGATGTATCTACCTTGTGAACGGATACCCTACCTTCCCCAGGCCCAGCACACTGCCTGGACAAAGTGGGAACCCATTTCAGACTTGTTGAATGAAAGAAGATATTTTCACGTTAATTTATCCATCTATCTTCCCCTTGCTGTGTCTGGAAGATCTTCCAAATACTTCCAATCACACCTTCCTCATCAAGCTTTCTTGATCCTCCAGTCCCTGGTCTGCCTTCCCCACTAGACTGCATTCTCTCAGAAGGCAGAGGTCCTGTCTTATTTCCCACACAGCTCAAGTATAGCACCACACCCAGAAAAGACATCCAATTCACGTCCTATTGAACTTGCTAATTTGAATTAAGCTCCGATGAATAGAAGGCATATGCAAACGAATTCCCTAAGAATATGCTGAGCGCCTCTATCTGCCCACAGTGCCAGCTACTAGACGATGAGCAGTTTTAAAGTTCCTCATCTTGTTAAATTCATAACCTATTTCAAATACAACAGTAGAACACAGTTCCTATAATTTATCTCTAGAGAAAGTATAATTTGATTCAAAATTGAAGAAATTGAGTTGCACGAATAGGAGAAGGAAAAACATTCAGTTGGTCGATGTTAAGAAGTGGTCATTTGAATATGTTGAGGAAAATCTATTTGGGGACTGTGTGCCATGCTAGGGACCGTGTCAGCTGACATAGAACATTCACGTTTCCCTTCTATGTACAAATTTGCAATTTGCTTTCCAGAATTCTTAGGGATAAAAATGAGGAAGGAAGGCTCTACTAAAGGGGTTTTAAGATCATCTGTTCTATCAACCTCTATGTATCAGATGATGGTGAAAATCACATTAAGATGCATGGAGGATGAAAGGCAAAGGTAACGTCTCTGGCTGGGCCTTGATTGAATATTTTGAGCCAGGAAACAGAATTTAAAGGGGCATAGGACGAGGCAATTTCCTGGTTTCCCCCTAAATTTCAAATAAAGCTGTGTGTCAAACAGACTTAATACTAAGGGCAAATACACACAATGTTTGATAAAATAGGTAACATTTCAAGTGGGCATGAGACGCAGGATGGCAGCTGCCCCGGCCGCTGGCCTGGGGAACCCAGTCCTCATGTTGTTCTAAAGACCATCTGTCCCCTCGGAATATGAAACATCCACATTCACAAAAAGCAGCCCTTCCCAGAGAACGGCTCTTCGCTCCCTTCTTCTAGTCATGTCCTGAAACAGGTTTTGAACCATAAGTCTGGATTTGGTTTCCATCCAGGAAATTTCGTGGTTTTCGCGGTTTTCTTATTCTCTTCAAACAAGATACAAGGTTCGGTTTGTTCAGGTGGAGAGTCAAGACTCTGAACAAACCAGCGTTATCATATGAAAGAGAATTAAACAGGTAGACCCAAGTGGGGATAAATTAAGCCAAATTTCAGCTCAGTTGTTGAATTTAGCCGTCCTAGATGTCTGGTTTGCCTCAGGATAAAGTCAGCTTTCCAGCTCATCGAATAGGAAAACCCCCTCAGGTATGATAAAATTTACAAGAGAGTGCTGTCGAACAGTTCTTGTTAAAAATATTAGCTTAAAGGCATTCTTATCGTCTTTGCGATGAAGACTGAATTTGCATTTAATTATTTGATTTCAAACTTTTATGAACTCGAATCAAATATTAGCTTAGCCAATTAAAATATTATTTTGTGCGAGTGGGGCTAAGAGCCCACATCAGCTCGCCTTACTCAGCTTTGCTAGTGCTCTCCAAGTTTCTTACTGAATTGCTGAGAGATTATTTCTAAGAGAGAAAAAAGGTAACATTTGAGAATATAAATGTACTTTTAGTAGACAAGGTGCTATAGCTGAAATAAATAGCGGACTTGAAACATTTCTCCACATTATAGCGTTATTCTAGAAGACAAAAGATGTGGTCTTCTGGATATTTCTGCCCATACAATCAATACTCCTTCATAATTCAGCATTTGAAAGAAATCCTTTTCTTTAAACTACTCATGTTGGTCCATGGGCCACGGTGCAGCTGCATTGCCAGGAGCAGCCTCCTGTCGGGCTTTGTTCCCACAGAAGGCTGGTGAGAGCCTGTTGTGTTCTATCCTCTAGGTCTTGGAGGACAGCAAGGGATACCAGCTCATGCAGAAAAAGGACAGGGATGAGGAGGGAGGGGGTACCACGGGGAAAAGGAGTTTACATGAAACTAAAGAGCAGCAGAACACTCTTCAAAAATCTTTCAAAATGGAATTGTTGAAAAAAGGCATTCAACAATCTCCACAAAATAATCAGTTTATTTCATATAACTTGTATTATTCATAACTCGATGCCCAAGTTGATTGGGCGAGAAACCTCATAAAATCTTTTGTTGAACTCTCTGGCACCAAGGCCATAAAATGGCAAGACGATCTGGTGCGAGAAAGACATAGATGTGGTCTCCACTGTCCTTCTGTGCTCCCAACCCCAATTCCCCTGGGGGATGCGGCCCTGGGGGACATCTTCACAGCGAGTGGGCCTCCATACCTCCTATGGATGGGTATGGCTGGACGTGAATGAAGTCCAACAGCCGGAGAACTGCACCCACCCCGGTCTCAGTTCTCATCGCACTCACGTCAGCAGAAGTTTGAAACCAAGATGTGACTATAACGTACTTGTCATTTGAAAGAATAAGTATTGATCATTTTAAAAGAATGAAACTCATTACAGTCAAGTCAACACAAAGATGTGTGACAGGGTGGGAAATTCTGCCTCCCAAGCAGCAAGAAACGTGGCATACGGAAAACACTACCATAATGTTCTACAGTATTTGCTGTTATTTCACTAATTAAGACTCAGCAACTTGAACGCCATGCTAATTCAGAAACTGTATTTGGGTTTTATTTTTGATAGGAATTTGAAAGAATGTCTTTCTGTTTCATACTCTCAGTATCTAACTCATGAGAAATAAATTCTATCTAAAACCAGCAGCAGAAGCAGAAATTCAGGGAATTAAGAGTACTATTAACGTGTCATCTATATTAAAGTCCAATTTTTAAGCGTTAAAGAACTTTTTATAAGGTATTTTATGAAATGTAGGCTTACATTACAATCTCCGAGAATAAAATATTTGCTTACTTCTTTGAACTTTTATCAAAGCCCTTTCATCTACTTTATCTAACTTCTCCCAACACTTCTGGCAGCTCTGGTATTATCCTTTCTGAGCAAGACACACAATAAATTAATGATAGAACTGGGAGGAAAACTAGGCATTTTAATGTTGCATCTGATGCTCCCACCCCTCTTTAATTGGTTCCCACTGTGTTAACTACATTACTTCAGAGAAAGCATTGGGTTGAGGTCACTAAAACTGCATTTCTTTAAGTACATGTAAATTCAGCTTTTTGGTGCCAAGGTTAATTGTTCTGAATTAGTGAGGTCTATTGTACTTTGTGACGTTACTTTTTAGTACAAGTGGAAACAGAATATACAATTGGTAAAATTCCTGCAACTTTATGCCCATATGAGAACTGTTATTTACATAGTCTGTTCTAAATAGCCAAAGATTTTTCGTTTACCGAGTTAAAACTACTCTTTAAGAGCTAGATGTCCTTATTACTTGTTATTACATCATTTCCCTTAGCTTATTAAAATTCTGCTCAGGAAGATCAGAGGTTGAAATGAAGGAAAAAAATCATTCTGCTGACCAACACGTCTTCTGAATCATTTGGACTGTAAAAGAAAAGAGAGTTCTTTGGGGTGAAGAAGGAAGAGGGAAGGGAAACTGATTACCCAACAAGATCATTAAAGCCAAAACTTATCAATTTTTTGGACAGAAATTAATAATTCATCCAATTGCTCAGGGACATAAAAGACAGAAAATCCATATTACCCATTTGTTTTGTATTTGTTTAACCATGTGGCAGAGCAAATAACAGGAAAGATTAGTCTAAGAACTTTTGAGTTTGAAACATTTTGTAAAGGAAGCTATCCTTTTGTGTGTGTGTCTAAGTGTGAATTTTACTAGACATTGATGGTAGCGATACTAACACATCTTATACCTGGATCATGTTTGTTTTATAAAATGCTATGCTCAATTCTAAGCTGTGTATAGGAAGGGAACTAAGACTGTGTGGTCACCATACCTGACACACCCAGATATCATTCATGTGAGAGTCAGAAAATGTTTATGCTCTTGTGGTTGTATTACAGCCAACTCTTGATTATTAGGGAAATTATGGGTCCTTGCATTTCCACAGCTGGAAAAAAGGAAAAATGTGATTTTTAACCTGTGAACACTGCATTGGCCAACTCACCTCAGAACTAGGAAACTACTCTAGGCCTCAGTTTCCTCCTCTTTTAAATGCATTTTAACAGTACTTATCGTGAGGTAGGACAGTGCCTGGCTTGTGAAGCACCGTTAGTTCTTTCATCTTCCTGCAGTGATGACTTTGTTGAACACGAAACGTCTCCCCCCTCGAGGCCACCCGGTGCCACCCTAAGGGAAAGCTCAGATAGGGCTCTTCCTGAGCCCAAAGTGTCAGCCAGCTTCCACAGAGAGCAGGTTTTGTAAGGCCCTGGGAACAGTGCTAATAATACTCTGAGCCGCCCGCCTCTTCCCTGAGCTTTCCCTGAGGGAGTGCTCAGGTCCAGGGACGTTCCCACAGCGCAGGGCGCCACCACCCTGTACCGCCATTATGGTCTCTGAGGGATTTTCACACGTAATTATCCAGGACAGGAGACAAAAACCAAATACTCTTCCCAGGAGCCTCAGGGTGGCTCAGCGGGTACTCCCACGTCCAGCTCAAGGATAGCCCAGACCACTCCTGGTTCTCCAAGCACAGCTGCATTTGGTAACAGCTCTCATCTTGTGAAGCAGGGGATTTAAGCAACTATTTAAAAGTTGACTTCTGGATTACCCGTGGATGCAGTGTGGTCCTTAAGCCTCCATTGATGGAGAAAGCAGGGGTAACTGTTAAGTTCCAACATAGGGAAATTAGACCACAAACAGCAAATTGGAAGCTGACTGAGCAGCGACCAGTCAGAGGTGACTTAGAACCACTCGGTTCTACGTGCAGTTCTTCCAAGAGCAAACTGTGGTGTGGTCACTCTCCAGGTGAGAAGAAACAAAGGGGCTTCCATTTCCCAAATTTTAAAATAAACACCTTTTTAATAAGTGAAAAGTCTACCTTCTGACCTTTATTAGAAACTCTACGAATATGTCATTTGTATAGAGAAATGTTTCTTTAAAAAATGCATAAGTCTTAGGTTAGATGAGGTGGACAGAGCAACTGTTTATCTTTTCTAACAGTATTTCAAAATAAACAAATCCCTCAGCATCTAACTGATGCTTAATCAAGAACAGTTCCTATTTCTCTGATTAAAACAGAAGTCGTGGTAGAAAGAAGTCAGTTTGATGTACAGAAATATATATTATCTTGGAATAGCTGTCTAAGCATTTTCAGTTTGTAAGCTATGGAGCTTACAAATATGTATTATTTATGGCCTATTTAATAATAATATCAGCAATGAACACTTTTTAAGTGTCGATCTGTATTAGTGCTCACTCATTTATTGCTTAAGACAACCCAGTGGGGTTGATGATATTATTATTATTATTCCCACTTCTGTGCTGGTTGGTGGCAGAACTGGGAACTGGAGTAGAACCCAGGTCCATTGGATTCTCAAGTTCTGCCCTTGGTGCCTTTAACTATCTCCTGCATTTTGTTATTGGGAGCCTAGGTTCTTGGTGGGAGTGGAGGTGAGGGAGATAGTTCACAAGTTACGTTTCCTTCCAGCCTCCTGAAGCTCTGTGCATCCTGGTTCCCGAGCTGTGAACATAGGTATTTCTAAAGCCCAGTCTACAAAGGAGGTCTCCCTGAGAGGCTAGGATGTGCAGAAGCATTGATGGGTCAGTAAGTTGAAACACCTTTTTAAATGTCTGAGAGAGCTTCCAGCTACTCAGGCAGATGCCAAAAGCATGCAGGTGTGGGGATGATCTGAGTCAATATAAGCCCAGCATCAGGGTATGAACAGAGAAGCTTCCTCATCGTCTCTGATAAGACCCTTCCTAAGCGTTTCGTTGGAATTCCTATAATGCCTTTAATGATCAGCTTACCAACTTCTGGGTGGTGGGCAGTTGTAGGGCCTCCAGAGGAGAGGGATCCTGCTGGCTCTTGAATGTCACATTGTTCTGTGGTGACTTAGGAAGTGAGTGATTATTGCTATCAGGGGACCCAATGCAAGGCCAGCAGGTTCCGGCTCACACTGCAAGGCTTGCTTGTTGCTGGACTAGAGGCAGTTCAGAGAGGGTGCATGGCCTCCGCCTGAGCACAGACCTGTCCCAAAGATGTCGAGTGAGGGCCCAGCCACCAGCGAGCGGGCAGTCTAGACAGGAAATTACACACCTGAGAGGCTAGTCACAGAGTGCTCCCACACGAGCACTCTTCGTCATGCTTACACACATATGCCTTCGGGACTGCTGGGACAAGTGTGAAGGGGACACACAGTGAGGAGCGGGAGGGAACCCCTGTGCATGGAAAAATATGTCCGGAAATAATGCGGTTCAAGTTAAAAGTATACTTGTGAAACATATCAAAATATCCAAAATTATTTTTTCTTAAATAATTAGCATAAACAATGCACCAATTCAAGAATCCAACTGGATATAGAATAATATTTATGCCAGTGCAATTCCAGAGTAGGTTTTTTGACACAGGAGCTTCCTTTGTTTTTTCTTAATTAGGAAGAAAATTCAAATCTTCCATGATTACAGAGGGAAATAACTATAATCACAGTTGCCTCTGCTTTGGTGTATATTCGATTTTCTATTCCTAACCCGCCTTCCTTTCTCTCTCCTTCTTTTCTGTTTATTCACTCATACATTATTACCTCCTTCTTAGTGCATTCTCAATGCCTGCTTAAAATGTACTCTTTCTCTGTTCATATTTTAAGAAACCCTGACTACATGTGTGGATGTCTGACCAGCAACCTGTCTGGCAGGAAGCCAATATGAGGTGATGGTAAATTTGCTGTCATTCTGGATTTCCCCATTAATTTGACCCTACAGGCCTCGGAATGGCTGGGTTGGAAAGCCCCCCACTGTGCATAATATCCTGCCCTGGGTTTTCCTGCCAGACTCCGCACCCTCTGTCTGCGAGGTACCAGGGCAGCGCCGGGACTTTGTAACACTCCCAGAGGGAACATTCTACCAGGCAGCTCAGGGGAAGAACCAGCGTGTTTGGTATTAAAGTTCGGTATGCCACGGAAGCATTTCTTTTCAGCTACGCAAGACAAAGTATGCGGAAAGAACGCACTTTTGCTGCCAGATGACAGAATTATTAAAAAGTGCATGAGTGGGACAGAGGGAAGTGTTGGCTCAGTTTACAAAGATTCTGTAATCATGCTTGCTTGAAAACCATCCAAATGATATTCCATTATACTTAGACCTCCAATTACAGTCAGGACAAACACATCTAAAGTAGGTTAAAAAAAAAAAAAGAAATACTGCGTGTAAATAACATGCAAACTATCAACCCGGAAAGGAGCAAAAGAAATAAATGAAAACAAGAAGATAATTAGAGACTGGCATTGCATGAATTATTTTTACAGTTTTAATTGTTGGGGATACTGGCAAATAAAAAGGCTAACCTTGTGGCTGTCACTGCTACCTGATTAGCGAGGGAAAGGAGGATCTTCCTCCGAGGCAGTGGTGCAGAGCTAGTTTCTCCTGTCTTCTGATGTAACCAGCATGGGCTAACTAATCTTTTCACAACGCTCGAGGAGCAAACCTTTTGGAACATGAAAAACTTAATGTAGTGCCCAATGCTGAATGACAGCTAATTCTGTTGTCAGAATGTCAAAAGGAAATTTAAAATTCTCACATAATTTCTGGGTGCATAGAAACATAGAAGGAAAAAAAAACCCCAGAAGTTGGGAAAAATATGAAAGAAAATGGAATATTTAAAAAATTCAACATTGGGGCCGGCCCCATGGCTTAGCAGTTAAGTGCGCGCACTCCGGTACCGGCGACCCGGGTTCGGATCCCGGGCACGCACCGACGCACCGCTTCTCCAGCCATGCTGAGGCCGCGTCCCACGTACAGCAACTAGAAGGATATACAACTATGACATACAACTATCTACTGGGGCTTTGGGGAAAAAAAAAAGGAGGAGGATTGGCAATAGATGTTAGCTGAGAGCCGGTCTTCCTCAGCAAAAAGAGGAGGATTGGCATGGATGTTAGCTCAGGGCTGATCTTCCTCACAAAATAAATAAATAAATAAATAAATAAATAAATAAAAAGTTCATCATTGAAATATTCTTCCTTTCCCCCCAAAACAAACAACTCCCCCCAAAATCAAACCACTTGTTCAGATTCATCAGTATTTTTAAATGATGGTTTGGGAAAGTTCACCTGCTGCTTAAGGTTTTTGTTTGTTTGTTTACTATTGCTGTGATATTTCCAAAACTATTTTTGTAATGCTTTAAGACTCTCATACGGCTGCAAAAGTTATCAAGGCACAAGTTTCTATCATCTCGCTAAATATATTATCTCTAAAGATAATTTTTGTAACTGGGGTCTGGAGGTGGATCATAATAGTGAAATATGGAAAACCTTTATATAGATCATTATTGTCAGAAAGTAATGACTCTATCAATCTATATACCTGAATACATTTCACTGTACTTATGTTTTGAGATTGGGAATGCAACAGGATTTAGGATTCCACACGGTTCGTATTCAGGACTGGTCAGGATCTGCTTTGGAAATCTCTTTATGTTGCCCAAATTGATGCTGAAATGCTAGGAAGTTCTGAGGCCTCGACCCTCCCCCAGACTCTCGGCTCATACACCCTGTTTCTCAGCATTCTTGTCTACATGCACTAATTGGCAGCTAATGTGCTCCCCAAGGCAAATAAAGGTACTTGTTGCTTTAAAATCCTAAGTCTTTTTCTTTTTTCAACATGTGCTTTGAAAGAGAATTAAACTTTGCACATCTGCATGTCCCAGACTCCTGAATCTGATGAAGACTTTGGCAATATTACTTTAGACTCCCGTGGTTTTCAGAGTCCTCATTGTTTGGCTGGCTGTCAAGAGCATGACGACGGTGCCACTCCCTTCGGCAGGGATAATCTTCTGCCTATAGAGTCAGCCTAGTAAATATTAACCTGGTACTTACTTCCACTGCCCAGATGACCTTAAGAAGACAATTGCAAAACAGAACACCTGGGGATTGCATCTTTATGTCCATTTTGGCAATGCGGCTTTTGTTTTGAAAAACCGTGCCCCCTGTCCATACCCCTTGAGTGGCTTTCCCAGGCTCTCTATTCTTTCATTTCGAATATAGCAATATTTTTTAAATTTCCTATAGTTGATTTGTCAAATTCCACAGTTTTTTGTGTAGTCTGGAAAAAACCAGTCCCGTATCATGCACCTTCCGCTGGTGGGAATCTATCAAGGTGGGCTCTCGCAGAGAGGGGCTCTTTCCCTGATGCACACAGTAACGAAAGCTCGCTATTGATTTTTCTGTAGCTGCTTGTAACTATTATAGTTGATACATCAATAGAAAAGGAAAGCACAATGTTTCATGGGAGGCAGAAAATCAGAGACTATGTGATGCTCTGACAGTAAATCATGGCGTAATCTTAGGAACTGATAGATGAGTCCCACTCACCTGAAACCCCTGCTTTTCCTTAAAAAGACTGTCCTAGAATTGCCCGATACGGCCTAACAGACTGACTGCCCAGAGTGGTGCTGAAGGACAGAAGACAATGTTTCTTCTTCGGAAGAAGGCTCTTTGTCCTCCAGGGGGGTGACTGAGGGACATTTCAGCCAGGTGGCTCGCAGTCAAGGAGACCATCTTTCTTCCCCTCCTCTTTCTAGAGTTGAAATGTCATAGACTCTAAGAAAGCTCAGAGGGGAAAAAGCAAGCTACCATTAATTCTTAGCTCCCAAGGGCCTGGAATGAGAGAACTCTCATGGGGCCTGGGCAATGGTAGGAAGATAATGTTAGTTATTGGGTCAGAAAAGGTAACTAGACTGAAAGGATTTCCATTCTCTCAGTTTCTGCCTTCGAGAAAGGCACCCAGAGTCCAGTGACTCATGGGTGATGCCCTTATGGGATTAAAGATGTGCTTGAAAAATGTTTGGGGCATCAGGAATGCCTGTATTCTGTCTTTACAGAGCCTTTTAAAAAATCTTGAATCAATAACTAAGACCTCTAGAAGGGAACTCTCATCCACTGCTGGTGGGAGTGCAAACTGGTGCAGCCACTATGGAAAACAGTATGGAGATTTCTCAAAAAATCAAGGATAGAACTACCATATGATCCAGCTATTCCACTGTTGGGTATTTATCCAAAGAACTTGAAAACACCAATTTGTAAAGGTACATGCACCCCTGTGTTCATTGCAGCGTTATTCACAATAGCCAAGACTTGGAAGCAACCTAAGTGCCCATCAAGGGACGAATGGATAAAGAAGATGTGGTATAGATACACAATGGAATACTACTCAGCCATAAGAAACGATGAAATCCAGCCATTTGTGACAACATGGATGGACATTGAGGGTATAATGCAAAGTGAAATAAGTCAGAGGGAGAAAGTCAAATACCATATGATTTCCTTCATTAAGTAGTAGATAATAACAACAATAAACAAACACATAAGGACAGAGATTGGATTGGTGGTTACCAGAGGGGAAGGGGGGAGGGAGGAGGGTGAAAGGGATAATTCGGTACATGTGTGTGGTGATGGGTTGTAATTAGTATTTTGGTGGTGAACATGATGTAATCTATGCAGAAATAGAAGTATAATGATGTACACCTGAAATTTTTACAATGTTATAAACCAATGTTACTGCAATAAACAAAAAATAAAAAAAAAATAACTAAGACCTCTAAATTGGTATTGTATCTTGTGATCTCTGTCTCTCTCCCACCCTCCACCATCTTCCTTGAACATCTTCCCACATTTATATACACAGGGTTAACTCTAAAACAATTATACCTATGCTGCATTTAGTGTTTAAGCCATTTTACAGGCATCTTGTAATCAGTCCATTAATTACTGGAGCTTTGAGCATTGTTTGCAGCTTGTACCCATCAAATGTATTAATTATTTAACAAGGAGCCATATTTTTAAGTGGTGCTACTAATCATCCAGAGTTTTACTGCTATAAACATAGAGGCATTAAATATAAATGATACTTTACTAGTGTGCGGGATCATTTTGTCCTTACACCAGACTGATGTGATCAAAACAGGCGAGTGATGGGTAAACAATTTACTATTAACTCCTGTATGAATAGCACAATTTCATATTTCTTCCACTAAGTATCTACCAAGGATGGCAAAATATGGGGTCAGCTCTTAGCGTTCCATTTGATTTTAGTCCCTTTTATGTGTCATTCTGGGGACTGAATGAATTGGGATAGCAAAAAAGAAAGTGTGTGAGAGTGCTTCGTTAAATCACTTGACGTGGCTTCTAATCAATGAATGTTTCATTCATTCATCCAGCCAGCCAGCTGGCCCGTGCTGCTTAAACACCTACCGTGTGTCAAGCTTTGGGGTTATGGATGTCAGACAAGTGGTGCAAACCCGGTACAAACAGATAACTGCAATAAGTCAATTACTACATGGAGGTAAGCATGAAAATGCCATGGAGCAGTCAAGCAGGCATCCTCAAGGGGCAACATTTAGACAGGCCCTGAATGATCAGTAGGAGTCCATATGTGGAAACAGGTTGCATCCTATAGGCAGGGATAGCTACTGTAGGGTTAGTATCGTGCTGAGTACAGTTGGGATGTAAAAGCAATGCAGAATGGGCTTCCTGCAGAGGAGGAGCTCATGATCGGCACACTTCTAGCATTGTGATGCACGCACACAACTACCCGGCTACAAACAGCCTCAGGTGCCACCTGACAGCTGCCAGGCTCCTCTGCGCACGAGCTCTCCCTAGTAGAAAGGTCCCTCCTCCCTCATCTCATCCCCTCTATTGCACTCTGTGGGGTGTTGACGGGGACATGCCTGGATGTGAAAACATAGCTGTGTTTGCTGGGAAATACGTGACAGTGGCTGACAGACCTACTTGATGGGTGACAGTCAGAACCAAGGAGGCTCTTGGCCTCAGCACGGGTCACATGATTCCAAGAGCAGGAAGGGTGAGCCTAACCTCACTGTAGCCAGTGCTGAAGATACGCAGTGAAACTACAGTCCCCCAGCCAGCCAGGGTGGGAAGCACCCTCGGCCACAAACCAGTTACCGCCAGCCCCTCTCATCAGCCACGGCCGCTCTCCTGAATCCGGGAGTGCGGACAGACGGCACTGAGAAGTGCGAACCAAGCAGACTCTGTCTACAGCACTGTGTGTACTAAGGCCGGGCCAGGAGCTGGGGACAAAAGGGCGAAGAAGAAACCATCCCCACCCTCATGAGGATGGAAAATGCACAGCGATCCCTTCACTTTCCCATGTGCTGGAGATCAATTTTTATTTCATTTTGCAGATTATTTATTGAGCTAATGAAATGTATAACAGGAAAGAGAAAATCACTCATGCAGAAATGGTGATTTTTAATAAAATTTATCAGGGAGGTTTTTATTTTTAAAAATCGATTTTTTGCTCACACTGACAGCACGTGTATCTCCTTTATTTCTGATTCAGACCTCTTCCCGTAGGTATCAGTGCTTCCTCGTTTTTGTTTTCTTTCCTTTTTTTGTGAGGAAGATCAGCCCTAAGCTAACATCTGTTGCCAATCCTCCTCTTTTTGCTGAGGAAGACTGGCCCTGGGCTAACATCCGTGCCCATCCTCCTCTACTTTATATGGGACGCCGCCACAGCATGGCTTGCCAAGAGGTGCAGCCGTGCACGTCCGGGATCCGAACTTACGAAACCTGGTGTGCAGAAGCAGAACGCGCGGATTTAACTGCTATGCCACTGGGCCGGTCCCTCCTCATTTTTTTTTTACTCTATAGTACTGTTTCCTCTCCCTATTTTTGAAAGCTTTTTTTTTACTAACATGTGACTATTAACTGACAATTAACCAAGCTTCTTTTTCTTTTTTTTTTTTGTTGCTGAGGAAGATTTGCCCTGAGCTAACCTGTGCCAATCTTCCTCTATTTTGTAGATGGGTCGCCGCCTGGGTGACAAGTTGTGTAGGTTCACGCCTGGGATCCTAACCCACAAACCGAGGCTTCTGCGCGGAGAGCACTGAACTTAACCACTATGCCACAGGGCCGGCCCCAAGCTTCTATTTTTTATAACCAATCAAAAGCACAGACAACTGCAAATCATACACCTACTCGGCATGAGATAACTACTGGTTTACTGACTTCCTACAGTTAACTAAGAATGAAAGAGATTTTCTGTTATTTAGCATTTACCACCTTATTGTGGACAAATGCACAATTTTTAAACGAATTTTTGAAAGTATGGAAAATATTCTGGGTAGTTTGATTGTTAATTTAGAGTTCCAGCCCAGTTTGGGAACCATGATTCCCAGGGATGTACAGGATGAGTTGGCATTGCATCCATCCTAGCCATCTGCACAGGGTAGCGATTTAATAAATATTCCTGATTTCATTTTATTTAACATTTAAAAGCCATGAAGATCTTTTTTATTAGTAGAAGATTAGATGGTAAATATACCAAAAGTCGCCTTAGAAAGGCTCCAGTACTCACTAGGACAGAGATAAAGGATGGCAGGTGGTTTCAGTGGTACTTTCGTTATTGGTGGTACCTTTGTTGTTGGTGCCATGGAGTGGATTCCAACTCCTAACGACCCTGCATCCAGCAGAGCAGAACCCTGCCTGGTCGTTTTGCACCATCCTCTCACCTTTCACGCTCTATCAGACAACGCTCTGCTGCTATTCACAGGGTTTTCATCGCCAATTTTGTTGGAAGTGGGTGGCCAGGTCCTTCTTCCTAGTCTGTCTTAGTCTGGAAGCTCCGCTGACACCTGCCCACCAGGGTGACCCTGCTGGTGTTTGGAATCCCAGTGGCAGAGCTTTCAGCATCACAGCCACACGCAGTCGCCACGGTGTGACAACCCACAGATGGATGGTGTGGCTCCCTGACCAGGAAACGAACTAGGGCCATGGCAGTGAGAGTGCAGAATCTTAACCACCAGACCACGAGGGCCGGCTCAATGGAAACTACTGATGGCTATTATGTAGACTGTCAAAATCATGCCTGTTTCATGTCAAAACAAGCCAACATACCTGTCCTATGCCTGCCTCTTCAGGAAACTTCTACAGGAGTCTCAGCTAAGCAAGAGGGTCCACTGAGGGGGGATACAGAAAAGGAAAGTACTCTTGTTTCTTATTTACATTTGGAGTGCTGTAGACAGCTCATATTGACTCCGAAGAATTCTCTCTCTACCAGTGCAAAACTCGCAGGTGTATTTCTGCAAGTAAATTAGGAACTCAAGAAACTTACTGTTAATATTTAGCAACCTTATTAATATTTAGCAATCTTATATCTTGGATTTAGTAGTCTTTAATATTTAGTAATCTTATAATTTTATCTCATTTATATTTTTATTTTGCTTTTTATTAAAGTGAGAGGTTAAATATGTGTGGGGTTATACATATCCAATAAATTTTTGAAGAATAAAATTATATTTCGTAATGAATCTTTAGTAAAGCTTATTAATCATTTATCTGGTATATTTATCCCATAAATTTATTTCTTTTGAAAGATGAAATTCCTGAAAGCAGGGCACACATCACCATCGGTGTGGTAACCTGCATTCTTGCAGTATGTGAATTTCCCCTTCTGCTCAGGCCCTTTGTGCAGTCATTGCCATTATTTGGGGCATTAGGACACCCAGAAACCTGCAGGTTGAGGACCCAGTGGCTAGATCTTCTAGTTTTTCACAAGGAACCTGAAATTCACATTTTATGTTGGTTTTCTTAATTTTAAAAGTTGGATCACCTTCTTAAAAAAGAAAACAAGGTCCAAATGTTATTAATGGGCCACCATTTTAAGACATTTATCCAGGCGAGTGTTTTCCAGACAAGGGTTGGTGGACCACCTGCTTCAGACTCACCTGAGAAGTTGTTAAAACATTAACATTACTCTGGAAATTCTGATTCGGTGGTTCTGGACATTCTTAACCCACTTCCCAGATGATTCTAATGACCAAACAAGGTGTAGGAGTTACTGTTAAGGCCTAAAGTGCTTGAGAATCACCTAGGAGGTGGTGAAAATGCAGATTCCCGGGCCCTGTCTTTAGATTCTCCTATTTAGTGGGTCTGAGAGAGGTCCCAGGAATCTGCTCTTTTCATAAAGACCCCAGGTGATGCTGATTCAGGTGGTCCGTGGACAGTGGCCTAAGAGGCTCACATTCTAGTAGCAGAAACAGCAACTACATAAGTCCTGGGATGGGAAATAAGAGAGACAAAGTGGGACGGCAGCTAGAACACGAGCTGTGGACTGAGCCAGCGTGGACAGACCCTCCCTCCACCACATGCTAGCTGACCCTAGGGAACTTACTCAAGCCCAATTTCCTCATCCGGAAAAGGAGCAAATCCTACCTCACAAATATACCTCATAATTAGTGAAACAACGAATAACAATGTACCTAAAGTGTCTTGGGCATCATTTGGCACATAGTAGTTTCTTCATCAATATTACTTTTATTAACAGCTTCAATATAAGACTACTTCAAGTCTTTGAGGCTGGGTAAGATGCTATATAATAGTATTACAGATCATGGCAAATGCTGTAATACAGATTGAAAAACACAACGGGTTAATAGGCGGGAGAAAGTATTTTCCAAATAGAAGGGTTGGGGAAGTCCCTCAGGGAGGGAGAGAGGGGGTCATCCGAGCTTGAAAGGTTGGGGGGAGCTTTGAATGGCATCTCAATACAAGGGGAGAGGAAGATAGTAAGATGCAGCATAGGTTCCAGGTTCATCAAATCATCCACTTTGCTGGGGAATGCAGCGTGCTGAGGAGGGACTACAGGACAGTGGGACATAAACTGGGAAAGGCAGGCTGGAGTTCCACTGCACAGGGCTTTAGTAGGAGATCCCGGCCTTCTAGGTTATCCTGTATGGGGGTGTGTATGTTTGTTCATGCATGCCTGTGTGTATGTACATGCATGCCTGTGTGCGGTGGTGGTGTTGGTAGTACGGGGAATGAAGCATGTCAGGATCTTTGGAAAGAGAAGAGATCTGCTGGACTTCAGTCAAATGTCTCAGCGAGTTCACGTTTGGTGCACCTTTTCTGTTTCAAACATATAATGACAGAAAAATATAAAGTGACAGAAAATGACATAGCTAGGCTCAAATCTAAGATCAACATTTCTGTCAGAAATGGAACAGAAGCGCAGAGGAGGGGCCGGAGCTGAAATGGTGCACAGTAGCTGGATTCCAGCCCCTGAAGGGTGATGGGGACTAACGTGCTGTGCATCAGGCAACCAGAGTCAGGGCTTGCATGGTGTCTGGGCTTGGTGCAGGACTAGGGCAGGGATTCTACTCCACTACTCCTAAAAAAGGAGGCTACAAAAAAAAAAAAAAAAAAAAAGAAAGAAAGAAAGAAAAGAAGAAAAACTATTCCTGACGTACTGCCCAAGTTACATATTTTGGTAAGCTTTGGAACTAGGAACGGCACAGGGAAAAAATATATTCCTGGACTGGACCTGAGGCAGGTCACCCACTGTCTCTGTGACTGGACCTAGACCACATCCAATATCACCACAGTGCAGGGGCCTAACTGCCTTAGAAGACCTGGCTCTGACCTCGGGACCTTGTAGCGCTCGATGGAAGCAAATACTGAAATGCTGAATAAAGAGCAGGGCGCACAAAGCGGACAGAGAGTAAAAGCAAGGAATAGAAGAGACAGAAACAATAACCACCACCATGCACAAAGTGGGCAGAGAGCAAAAGCAAGGAAAGAGAAGAGACAGAAACAATAACCACCACCGAAAGTCTCTCTCAAACCAGTCTGCAAATCACAACGTGAAAAACCATGAAGATACATATTGCTAAGGGAGCCAACAAAAACAATTAAAGCATCAATTCACTCCAGAAGAAACTGTTTCTATGCAAAGTTGGATGAAAACTTCAAAATTAGTTTAGAGCATTCAAGAGATAAATAAAGGGATACTATTCATTAAAAAAAATTATTAAACAAAATAGGCAAAAATTTAAATATAGCCTATTAGATATCCTTAAAACAAAAAATAATTATTCAAGTAAAAATTTAATTGCTGGGATACATGCTAGACTAGATATAGTTGAAGAGAGAATTAGAAGACTATTAACGTAAAAAACAGCATGGCAAGATGAGGGGAAAAAAGCTATGAAAGAGAGAGACAGAGAAGATAGACAGAGAGACTCTAACATGTTTAATAGGAGTTAGCAGAGGGGTTTCCATAGAAGTGATATATGAAAAGAGAATAACTGAGAATTTTCCACTACCCTCTAATTGGATGTGCACTTCCGGTACAAATCTATACTTAGACTTGTAGTGAAAGTGCAAAACATGAGCAATAAGGAGAAAACCTTAAAAGTCACCAGAGAGGAAAGGCAGTAGACTTCCAATAGACTTCTCAAGTGTGGAGAGAAGATATTATCAACCTGGAGTTTTATATCCAACGAAACTATCATCCAAAAGGAGGCAAAATTTAAAACACGTTCACATACAAAGACCAGGATGGTTTACCAGTAAACAGATCAAACTCACCTCTTAAAAGATAGATTATAAACATGCACTTGTCATATGGCCCAGCAAATGCATTCTTGGGCATTTATCCCAGAGAAATGAAAATGTATGTACATACAAAAACCTGTACCTGATCTTCATAGCAGCTTTATTTGTCATAGCCCCAAACTGGAAACAACCCAAATGTTCTTCAACAGGTGAACAGTTAAAGAAACTGTAGTACATCTTACACCATGGAATACTACACAGCCATAAAAAGTAGCAAACTAGTGACACACCCATGGATGGATCTCAAGGGAATATTGCTGAGTGAAAAAAGCCAGTTCCCAAAGGTTACACACTGTATAACTGTATTTATATAACACTCTTGAAAAGTCAAAATCACGGAGATGGAAAACAGATTAGGGATTCCCAGGGGTCAAGAATAGGGGGAAGGGGTGAGTGTGGCTATAAAGGGGTGGCACCAAGGAGTCTTGCAGTGATGGAGAAGTTCTGAATCACGATTGTCTTGGTGGTTATACAAAGCTACACATGTGACAAAATTGCAATGACCACACAAACACAAACACAAACGAGTGCCTGTAAAACTGGTGAAAAGCAAGCTGAGCAACTAGACAAGCTCCATGGAGTCTACCAGCGTTGTTTTCCTGGTTTTTACATTGACTACGTTATACAAGATGTTGCCACTGGGGAAACTGGATGAAGGGTAGGTGGGACCTCCCTGTACAATTTTTTTTGCAACTTCCTGTAAATCTATAATGATCTCAAAGTTAAAAGTTAAAGAGAGATTATAGACTGGATTAAAAAAAAATAACAAAGTCTACTCATCTCCTGCTTACAGGAAACCCACCTAAATCATAGAAACACAAGAAACCCCACTGAATCAACTGAACAGTTGACAATAAAGAAATGGGAAAAATGCGCCAATATTAATTTTAAACAGCTGATAAAACTCTTAATATCGGATAAAGCAGATTTTAAGATAAAATCACTAAAAAGAAAAGAGAGACACTATAGTAATAAAGAAATAATCCATCAAGAAGATATAACAAAATTATCAAGAAAAATATAAATGAATAAAATTTGTTGTCTAAAAAAATAGAGACTGTACTTAAAAGTCCACATGCCACACTTATAAAAATTAACTAAATATCACCTCACAGAGAAGTCCTAACATATTTCAAAGAATCAGTAATATGTATAGCCTCATAATGCAATCAACTTAGAATCCAAAAATGAAAAGACAGTCAAAACACCAATTTGTTTGGAAATTTGAAAGCTCACCATTAAATAAATCATGGGTGAAAAAACAGATCACAATACAAATCACGAAATATTTAGAACTCAATATAGGGCCACCAGATAGGGCTGTTCAAGTTGTGCACCACACAACTCTAAGGGAGGCACTGACTTAGACTATGATGTAAGTTGTGCCCCCTAGAGTTCTGTAGAGTGATCCTCACAACCCTGCAGCAGGCCTGCATGTCACAGAAAGTCTCCCACACCCAAACTTCTGCAGATACAACCATGGCTATGCCAAGCAGCAACTTGCTAACACTAAAGGCTTTCATGAAAAATAACTAAAATGTATGGCTGAAACAGTTTAACAGAATGTTCAACTCAGGAAGCTAGAATGGGAACAATAAAACAATAAAGAGCAGGATTTAATGAAACAGAAGGCAATGAAAAAAATAAAGGACCACCAAGACCAACAGTTTTTTATTTAAAAGCAAAGCTAATAAAATAGACAAAACTTTTCATAGTAAGTTGTGAGACTTTAGAAGCACTGCCATTAAAGGTTGGATTAAGGCAAGAGGGCTTGTTCTCTTCAAGTCAACATTGTCTAGTTGATAAAATAAGACAAGAAGAGGAAATCAGAAAGACAAAAGATAAATCTGTATTTATTTGCAGAATGTGACTGCCTATATAGAAGGTGCAAGGTCAACTATAGAAAAGTCATTTCAAATGAGAGAATTCGGCAATTTTGTTAAACACAAGTTCAACATTGAAAAAATCAGTTACATATATATTAATCACAGAAAATGTAATAGAAAAAAGTTTGCATTCAATATAACATTCAATATAACAGAAAGTAGCTAGAATAAATCAATAGCAAATGATAACTCTGGGGAGAAAATGACAGGGCGTTATTGAAGGACCTCCACCAAACTACACCCAAATAAAGGAAAGATAAACTAAGTTCATGGATGGAAAGGGCTCAATTCTATAAAGATAATAATTCTCCCCAAATTAATCTCTAAATACAATGCAATTCTATTCAAAATCCCATCCAGATTCCTTCTGGAATTATGGCAAGTCAACCCTAAAATTTATATGGAAAAGCAAAAGTGCAAGAATAATTGACTATTTTGAAATAAAAAGTGGAGGGACTGCTCAACCAGATATGAAGATTTACAATAAGAATATTTAAAACATGTGGAATTAGCACTGCAATAATCTAATCGACCAATGGAACAAAACAGAAAGTCCAGAAAGAGGCCCCACATGTATATGGATCTGGAGTAGATAAGAGAGGTGGTATTAAAAATAGTGGGAAAGACAGGCTATTCCATAAACAGAGTCAGGACAAGTGACTACCTGTGAGAAAAATAAAATAAAAACTAGATCTCTACCTCGTATTATACACAAAAATAAATTCTGGGTACATTAAACATAAATATGAAAAGCAAGGTTTTAACATATTTGGAAAGATGCTAAAGGAGAATGTATTTTATGATCTCAATGATAAGGAAGGATTTCTTAAAGAAGCTACAAAGATTAAATAAGTCCTGGGGATGTAATGTACAGTATGGTGACTATAGCTAATAATGCTGTATTGTATATTTGAAAGCTGCTAAGAGAGTAGATCTTAAAAATTCTCATCATAAGAAAAAAAAAATTTGTAACTATGTGTGGTGATGTATGTTAACTAGATTTATTGTGGTGATCATTTCACAACATATATATATCAAATCATTATGTTGTATACCTGAAACTAATACAATATCATATGTCAACTATATCTCAATTTAAAAAAAAGCTACAGGGGCCAGCCCCGTGGCTTAGCGGTTAAGTGCGCGTGCTCGCTACTGGCGGCCCAGGGTTCGGATCCCGGGCGCGCACCGATGCACCGCTTCTCCGGCCATGCTGAGGTGGTGTCCCACATACAGCAACTAGAAGGATGTGCAACTATGACATACAACTATCTTCTGGGGCTTTGGGGAGAAAAAGGGGAAAAAAAAGGAGGATTGGCAATAGATGTTAGCTCAGGGCCGGTCTTCCTCAGCAAAAAGGAGAGGATTGGCATGGATGTTAGCTCAGGACTGATGTTCCTAACAACAACAACAAAAAAGCTACAAAAAGCAAAAACCACATGGGAAAATATTGATGAATGTGGCTACTTCTGTGAAAGAAAAGATACACAAAGTGAAATGGAAAGCCAAACTAACCTTCTTATCTATGTATGTATCTATGTATCTATGTATCTATCTATTTATCAACTATCTATCGAAGAGGGGCCTTCAAATCAATAAGGAAAGGCATACATTCCAATGAGCAAAGGACATGAATAGGTACTTTAGAGAACAAATGAAAAATTCTTAAACTCACTGGTAATGAGAATGCAAATTAAAACAGAATAATGACAGAAATTCAAGTATAATGTTGATGATATTGGGAGCACTCAGTTACTGTAGCTAGAAATGTAATTTGCTATAGCCACTTTGGAGAACAATCTGGCAACTTCTAGAATTGAAAGGGATTGCCCAGCAATATAGGTACAGGAAGACATGTAGAAAAATATTCCCTCAGCACTGTCTGTAATAAATATCCATCACCTGGAGAACGAATCAGCAAGCTGAGGAGCACCTCGTAGAACGAAACACTAGGGGTCTGAAAATGATGAGCCCGGCTCTGGATTTCTTAAGGATCCCAGAGCTATGCGAATAAAAATAGAAATCTGGAAAACATTACATGGAGCAAAAAGGGTAAATGAAGATGTTTTTTAATCCTAAGAGCTTTATTCTTCTGTAAGATAAGAATAAGTTTCTGCAGTGACCTCTTTGAGAGAGGAAGTTCCTTGAAGTTATAATTAGAAATGATACTGTTACAGTACTCGTGGACCCCAATCCCTTTTCATACGGCTGTCCTGGACAAATGCCAGCACATGTGGTTATCCAATTTGTCTTACAATTTCTTGTGGCAAGCAATAACAATAACTTTTTTTAATTTTAAAAGAAATTGCTAATTACTAAAACTCTATCCTGACTATAAGTTTCAGAAACATACTGAAGATTATATGATGAAACTTCTATTTTGGTATTCCTAAAATGTTAAAAAACATGCACAAATTCATCTTTTCATCTCCATTCTCTATTCTCCCACTCTACAAAGTCCAGTCCTTCGAGTGTGAAGTCAGCAATATTAGGAAAGGGAGACTCTGTTAATAACCCAGGCTAAGACTTTCTGATAAATTACCAGATTCTGCTCACAATGAGGATTGGTAAGAAGATAGGAATTTGGACACCAGATGATGCTTCACATTAAAAAGAAAATCTGCACAGTCAGCAGGTCAGCACGAGAGATAAGTACCCTGTGATTTCAAGAGCACTTCTGACTTGGCAGGGATAAAACCTGCAGACCCATTCCTGAAACTGGGAAATGGAAAGTGGCCTCGATGAAGCCACGCTTGGCAGTCTTGAGTGGGATGCTGGTGAGGGGCATTGCTAATCACTAAAAAGGTAACTTTCAAGAAAGATCTAGAAGGATCTGATTTCCTCCAGGTTCCTGACTGGTCTACTCAGATGCGTTATCATCACCATAAATGGCAAGCATTTGTATAGTGCCTTATGGCTCTCATACTTAATCACTTCATCCAAAAGCATCAGGGAGTAGTGGAGAATATCTGGACTTCGGAGTCTGAAGTGTGCAAATCTTTGTTCTACTTTCTAGCTGGGTGATTTGGGGTAGTTTATTGACTTCTCTGATCTCAGAAAGAGTAGTAAATCAGGAATGGCTAACCATACTTGTCTCCCAAGGTTTGCCACGAGGATTAGAAACAACGTGTATAAGGTGCCCTGCTCATGGAAGACAATGAGAGGTAGCTATTATCATTGAACATGCTAATTAAGCTCATACAGTTTTTAATATGAACTATATTCCAGGCATGGTGCTAAGTGTTAGGAATATAGAATGAAAACAGAGCAGTATGCCAGTTGAGGGACATACAAAACAACTACAAAATAATATGATAAGTGGCGATTTGTGTCCGAAGCAATGGGAATCCAGAAGAAGAAGCGTGAGTCTGTCTGTGAAGTTAGAGAAGGTAATCTCGAACTGAGACACGAAGGATGGACCTTACAAACACCTGTCAAGGCAGGTAGAGGTGTCCACATTTTATAGTCCAGGGAGCTGAAGCTCATGGTAGACGAACACCTTGTTATCAAATAGGGATACTGCTGACACCAGCCAGGCCTTCCTCATGCCTCTGTTATTCCCTTCTAGGTGGGAGAACCTAGGATTTGGGATTCCAAAGTCCCACATCTTTGAACTATGAAAATATGTTAAAACATGCACAAGTTCATGATTTAATCTCCACTCCTTATTGTCCCACTCCACTCAGTCCCTTGAGTTTGAAGCTAGCAATATGAGGGAGGGGAGACTCTCATGTTATTATTATACAATTACTATTAATAATTATTATGAATAAGGCATCATATTATTGTTTAAAATTTGTTAAATAAAGAACAAAGTTAATTTCTCTAAAAGTTTTCAGTTATCCAATTCCAACAACTCCCTTGGAAGGAATAAGTTATCCAGGATTTTAGTTTGAAAGGAAACAGGCTTCTCTAAGTGAAATATTCTATTTTGTATGTTTGAAGCCATAATTTCTATTTAGCCATTATATTGAGAAACTAAGTATTAATAAGTCTGAAAGAAGACTTTACAACCTCATTAGATAAAGTTAGCTATACAGCATTTATAATTCTAGAAAACTTGAGGAAACAGTTGAAGAACTTCCTGGCATGAACATTCTCCAGAGAGCAGGTGTGGACCCAGCCACTCCACTAGGTCGGAAGGCCATCACTCCGGGCCTTACCGACCTCGGAAGAGGACTCATTGTTTATTATTTGACTTTGGCTCCATTTTGGGATTGGTGGTGGATGAAACAAAGGGAAGTGGGTTGAGTTTGCTTCCTCTGACATATTTCAAAATATCACAGGTAAAATTGGCACCTTTGGTTAGTAGACCAAAGATTTTAAACTCAACTTGGTACTGAGTTAATATAGCAGATATTGCTGACATGAGGGAGAATCTTTTTCATATAATCTGTACACCAAAGATTATACTTAGAGGCATTTCCCAATAAGGGGCCTTCACTTCTATGACTTTCGCTGATGTCAATACAGATGTTTTGAATACTAATAATTGACTGGTACCATCTGCCAGACATTGTGCTAAGTTCTTCATAATAATTATTGCATTTAACCCTCACACAACAATGCTTTATGTAGACCATTATTTCAATTTTACCAATGGGGACACAGAGATGATTTCATTTACGTAAGGATGCAAGTAAAATAAGAATCTGAATTCAAGCCTGCAGTCTTGGCCAGTAGGCCATACCACCTCAGTAGTAAGAAATGAGCTACAAATGCCTCCCCTTTCCCTCCCTTCCTACTCCATGCATTATTGTTCCAGATCCAAATCATAAGACTTCCTTTCCTGTGTGGTACAGAGTGATGACAACAGGTCTGGAACCAGAAAACCTGGCTGGGATCTTGGGATCTCTCAGACCCCTAGCTGTGTGGCCTTGGGCATGTACCCATAATCTCCGAATCTAGTCACGATCTGTAAAATTACTGTAACTTGTAATGTTATGCTATATGTAAAGAGTACTTTCTAAATAAAAAAGTTCTAAGCATAAAGCAGAACGGTGGTTGCAGGATCTGTCGAGTAAGGAATGAAGAGTTATTGTTTAATGAGTCCAGTTTCAATTTTGGAAGATGAAAGAAATTCTAGAGGTGGATGGTGGTGACAGTTGCAAAACAATGGGAATGTACTTAATGCCACTGAACTGTACAGTTAAAAATGGTTCAAATGGTAAATTTCATGTTATGTATATTTAAAATTTTCAATTTAAAAAACTTCAAAATGAAAAAAATCTGTACTTTAAATAAAAAAGTCCTACGTAGATGATAGTAATCCCAATATAATAGTTATTTTCTCCTAGGACCAACCGTAGAGAGAAAGGATTATGTCAGCTTTGCTGTCAATGCTTACATATTACCAAGACAGCACAAGCTGATACACAACTAGAATGTGGTGATTTCCCACAAGGGATTAGGCAGAACTGTCAAATTTGAGGCCAGCATTGTCACTCAAGTCACATTGACCTTCGTGAATGGCACGGAGCTCCACATACCCCCAGTGAAGCTGGGAGAATCCAAGAGTGAGTGGGTGGAAGAGGCCCCTTCTTCCGAAGTTCAGGGTGCCCAGGACACAGCATGTGCAGATGAGCCGTAATGTAATAAAAGGTGGTGTGCTTTACTTTTCTGGGAAATTACTTTTGCACATCACAATGATGATGTTTTTAGATTTAGTTAAAAAAGGATGGCCGAGAAATATCTAGATCTCATTTTGAAAATCACGCAAAAGTAGTATTTCAGTAGTTACTGAAATCCATGTCTGTGTTCTTTTCCTGTGTGTGGTGTCCAACAATTTCAGTTCAAATCCTGACTCTGCCTAAGTACACGCCCCTTAACCTCTGTTAGTCTGTTTCTTTATCCAGGAATGAGAGGTGGTTGGACTTGGCAAGGTCGCAGGTTCTCTCCTAAAGTAAAGTTCTAGGATTTGGTGTCTTTTCAGGGCTGAGGCCAAAGTTTCTGTCAAAAATTGGGGTAGTTCTGGGTGTGGGGGTTAGAGACAGTACCCCCTGCCGAGGTCCTGGAGGTGACCCCAGGCACAGTTTCCCAATCTTCTCATGCCTTTAATTGCTGTCAGATTTGTGTAATGTGAGGTTTGAGAAAGGCCTTTTCATTGACAAAATAGGATTGATGAGACTAGCATGTTGGACCATGTGTTGGTTCAGTGGAAGTAAGGAGCAGAAAGGACGAGAAGAGAAGCAATGGCCAATGCATTCCGCAGTGTTGTGATGGCATGGCACGTTGGGGACTCTGCTTGGTGCACGATGCCTTGTTTGGAACAGTGTTCTGAGGTCCAAAGTGAAGTTCTGTACCATATAGAGGAGTTGCCTTCTCTTTGGAAAGGCTATATGTTGCCAGTTCACACACTGCCTAGTACAATGGTTTTGTGCATAGAAGACACTCGATCTATTTTGTGGAATTTAATGTTTCAAAATGATGAAAGGCTTTTAACTTTCCTATTTGTTCTTGGTTCCCAGTTAGAATTAGTCTGTTTGGAATTTAACCCTCTTAACCAAACACAGGCAGAACTCAAGATTGAACTCAGTGGATTTATCAGTATACTAGAAAGAAGGCTTAACGAATGACTCAGCTGCGAGTCATGGATTGGCTCCATTCTAGAATAGACCCCGAGGCCCTGGGGTGTCCAGAGTGAACTGGTGTGCAGGATCTGAGCTGACCATGTTAACCAACCAGGCTCTTCGGAGTCAAGGCTAGGATAGCACTTTATTCTGAGAGTGAAGCAGCGCGGTTGGCACTAGTGAAGCAGTTTGACTTCGAGCAGGCTGCGCAGCCTTCTCGCTTCATGTCCTTGCTGGTTATTCCCAGTTTCCAGGCCAACACAGCCCTGAAAAATCATCTCGCTAAATAGCAGCAGTTAGCAAAATGACAATATCGGTATTAACAACTAAAAAATGATAAATATTTTTAGGCATAAGCTATTCAGAAATATGCCTAAATAAATGCTATTTAGGCAATTATATTCTTGTGCCAGCAGATAACAAATGATAATCACTTCTTCCATGGCTGTAAATACATATTGATTAAGTTCAAACTTAGGACTCCAAAATGAATTATATCTGGTCGTGGCTAAACTGCTTTGCTCACTGAAAGGGAAAAAAAATCCACACAACATCTATTATACTGCATTTAATTAAGACGAGCATCAACTTTATGTACCATTATTTGCCTCTGCCACATCTCTATGGTGTAAATATTGAACGGGGGCATCTCTCGAATGCTAATCAATCCTTTCTGAATTTTAAATGATTACATAAATTTTAGGAAAAGCTTATTTGCCAGCATTGCCCTCAGCTGCTTATCCATCAGCGAGGCACGAATATGAAGATATGCCCAGCTATCTGACAAGTGTCTGGTGAGAGTTTTTCTAAATTAGAATATTATATATGGAAAGGCGAACACTGAGGCTGCGTGCTAATTGTAAGGGGAGCCCTGGGATGGCTCTTCTGCTTCTCTGACTTCACGAGGAACGATTTCACCAAAGCACTTGGGTACAGATGTGAGGAGAATGTACCACACTGCTAGACTTAGTAGGCCGGGCAGTGAGAGTGTGTGAGTGTGAGTGTGTGTGTGTGTGTGTGTGAGAATATGAATGTTTACATGTGTGATGTGTGTGTGTGTTTGCAGTGTGTGGCATGTGTGAGCATGTGTGCGCATCCTCATATTTACTGGGAGTATCTAATAAAGCAAATATTGTGACCAGCCCCAGGAAGGACAATGAGAACATAATGGGAAGGTTGGTTTTTGCTGTTTTGAGACCATCTTTTATGTAGATTCTCTGTGAGGAGAAGTTGATGACACGCAGACCGCTGTGGTTGTTTCAGAATTGAATTCATATTCAGACATACAGTGGGATGCACAGATTTAACTTTTTCCTCATTTTCCCCCCTTCTGAAGCTTTTATGGCACTCCTGGAGGGAGGCAGTCAACTAAGGCATGGGAACAGACACCCTTTTCCACTCTTGATTAGCTGGAGATTTGCTTTATGGCAAACGATACTCCGTGCCCTCACACTCTGGTCTAAAAAGTGAAGAGTCCATTTTGTGTTGGGCACTGCAAACAGAGTTTAATCACCGGGATCAAATTTCTCTGTTGGATGTGGAAACCTCTTCATTAACCGGGTTTAATGTTGCAAAAAAGCAAAAAGGAAATTCATTTTCCCCTTTGTTCCTGTTGATTTGTCGAATCACGCTTTCTTACTCAACCCCCCACACAACAGGGACACTTAGTCTGATGGCAAAAATCTCCAACCCAACAGGCTGCTGGGCCTCTGTGGGAGAACTGGGCCAAAAACCCTATCCTTTCTTTCTGTAACCCTTTGCATTCCCTTCTCCAAAGGTGTGTCCTACGACATTTCCAGGCTACTCTAGAAGTGCTGAGAGTGGGGAGCACTGGGATCCAACCATGCCCCCACGCACCGGCCTCGATGGGTTTGCAGCTTAGGAAGGGCAGAGTGCGGAGTCCTGAGCACAGCCCAGGCCGCAACAACGCTCCAACCAGAGCCCCATAACTGGCCACTCAGCAGGTGATCTTGCAAAACGGTTTCCTCCGCACAAGAGGTGGGATTTTTTTTTTAATTCTGTGAGGAAGATTGTCCCTGAGCTAACATCTGTGCCAGTCTTCCTCTATTTTGTATGGGGGATGCTGCCACAGTATGGCTTGATGAGTGGTGTAGGTCTACGCCCAGGATCCGAACTCGGGAACTCTGGGCCGCCAAAGCGGAGCAGTGAAATTAACCGCTACGCCACCGGCTCAGCCCCAGGAAGCAGGACTTTGAAAACCCTCTTCATAATTTACACTGCAGCGCCATGCTAACACCTGGACTCGGATTAACAGATAATAGGATATCCTCAGGAGTCGCAAACAACCGAGCAGATGGGATGAAGAGGGTGTGCACGGTGAAGTCTTTTCTTATTATGGGAGAGCATGCGCCAACCTTGGTGGCAGCTTCATAATAGGCGCTGACTGGGCTCGGGTCACGTGAAGCCCGGCTCCCTAGCGGCATTTTGCTTCACCAACTGCCCTGGGGAGCTTTGACAGTGCGTCTTGGCCAGGTGCTGATATCAAAAGCCAGGGGGAGCAACGGTGTCCGTAGGAATGGGAAGACAAGGTGGAGATCTTTACTTAAATGCCAAAGCAGAAGTCCTGGACAAAACTCAAATAAGGAAAAAATACCCATCACATCAAAAACTAATAAGCCTATTGGGAAACTAATCACTGAAAATAAATTTCCTGGGGGCTGCCCGGTGGCATAGTGGTTAAGTTCACGCGCTCCGCTTCAGCGGCCTGGCGTTCTCGGGATTGGGGATCCTGGGCACCCACACATGCACCGCTCATCAAGCCATGCTGTGGCAGGTGTCCCACATAAAACAGAGGAAGACCGCCAAGGATGTTAGCCTAGGGCCAATCTTCCTCAGCACAAAAGAGGAGGACTGGCAAGGGATGTTAGCTCAGGGCTGATCTTCCTCACAAAATAAATAAATAAATAAATAAATTCCTTACCTAAGAGACTAAACTCATCCACATTTTCCAGCTAGTAAACATGGTGCCATTTTATTTACTATTAACAACGTTAACATCATATTGCACGAGCAGAGTTATGGTAGAACCCTTTAGCAAAGTGAAAGGTTCTACCTGAAGACAGAATGTACTAATTCGCCCCCTCCCCATCAAGGAGCTTCATCCCCTGAACCTTATAGGCACCTTTAGTACCTCTTTTTCTACTTTAGAGTTTTTAATGCCAATGGCCACCAAAGGGGAAGAGGATGACCATCAAATTGCTTTTGTTAATTTTCTCCCTGTAACATCACAAAGAGCTCAAATAGATGATGTCAAATCCATAGGATCTATTTTCTAGCCTCCCTCTCTTCATATTTTGTGTTTATATTTTTTTACTAATTTTTCCAGTTTCCATTACTTTTTTTTAACCTAAAAAATTAGAAAGAAAAGCATTCTTTCACTCCTGAATGCAATAAATATTTGTTTAAAACCTTCTATGTGTCGGGTAGTATGCTAGGAGCAAACCAGATGTACTTCCTGTGCTCATGTGCCCTGCAGTTTACTAACGTGGTAGCAAAAGGCCTCTGCTCCACTGAGACACCAGAACAACCACAGAGCCCCCCTTTGTTTTCTGTAAGTCCTGGATAAAGTAGTCACAACAGACAAGGAGAAAAATGCTCTGCTCTGCCTTAGGTGTACTTCATTTTCTCCTTCGAAATTATGATTTTAAAGGTCTTTTAAGACATCCATTTTCAAAACCCTTTCCAATTGTGGATCAAGTCACACAAACACTGTTTTATTCTGGGACATTTCAGAAATTGCTTGGATGGTAATTTATATTTAAGATAATGTGCTTAACACTCGTGAAGATCAGGAGTTGTGGCCTGACACTACAGAATACATGAACTGAACGTAGGGATGAAGTAAGAGCTCTTCAGCCAGCTTTGTTCTTGAATTGTGCCCTTCGCACATTCAGTGCTTCTCCACAGAGGAGGCCTAGGCGGCAGTTTGATGGGGCATCTAATGGGCAGTAGCTTTCTTAGTTGGGTCATTCTCCAAGGCAACCACAACCCCTCTTCCCTGGGGCGTTTGCCTCCATGTGGATGAATCTCCCACTAGGACCTGGGAGGTCCTAGTGTGTAATCAAACGCCACATTTAAAGTCAGGAAATTTGGGGTGAAGCAAAGAGATATCATTATGAATAAAGATAGGATTTTCTCCATCCATTTTACTTTATACAGGAGTCTGTCAATGCCAAGAAGGAGGTATACAACACCCGTCAACTACTGTTAGTTCACACGGGCTGAAAGCCTTTGATCTTGCATTTCCTTGGAACAGACACCCATTTATCACCTGGTTTTAGCCATTAATACTCTAATCTTTCTGCAAAGAGCTTATAAATGAACATCTCCTCTCATCAATTGGGAGAATGCAAACTGATAATGGAAATGATTTAATTTTGAAGAGATATCTGTTAGAAAGGTCTTTGGAAAAACTAGTCTCAGAAAACTAACCTGCACTTGAGATGTGACTTTTTGGCTAAACTATCTCCCATTACATATCACAAACTACTTTGGTAAAAGCTTCACTTTGAGTTTACGACTAAGTCAGTCCATTTATGTGTCTATTTTATCAGTAACAGTAAGTCCCTACTGTGTACCGAGCAATGTGCTAGAAACCTGAGACACAGAGGAAAATGAAGGACAGTTTCTAACCCACCTGAGACTCAGTCTAGAGCACGGAATCCCACCGCACAGAAGTGCTCGCAGAGCAGAACAGAATCTTCTACCCATTTCAGTGGACTTACAGAGCCTAAACTTAAAAAGACTTGGGGCAAACACTAGCTACTTTTTAGGTTGGAGAAATCCACTCAAACAGAATAACAATCTCTTTAACTCAGCTGAATATAAAAAAGTGCTTTCAGAAATATTGGCTGGCCAGAGAAGAGAATAATTTACAAGTCAAGGGCATTCATTAGGGGAAATAGGATGCAATATGCCCCTAGTACTTTCTCCTGCCACCTGGGATATACAAGAGTCCAGCAGCATCCAGCCATTGAGTGTCCAGGCTAAGAAAACCCAAAGGCCAGAGGAACCTCTTAGTTAGCACACTCTGGTTACTTGTTGCTCTGAGCACTTAAGCCACATTAATATTCCTGATGAACTTGACCACGTAATAACATTATTCAGGATGCTGCACTTGAAAACCAGGAGATTGCCCCTAGTTCTGCCTTTGTCTTCAGGAGATACAGCTTGTGGGGAGTCTACTTGTCTTTGGAACGCATGCCGTAATGGTGGTATTGGAGCATCATGATCCTACACACTTCTTCCTCTGCGAGACTTATTTTTGCATTGGTTGGTGGTGACAGACAGCAAATTTCCTTTCATCTGTCACTGATTCCTTTTTAGAAGAAGGTGGGAGTATAAACCAATAAATAAACATTAAAAATATTATTTTGAGGGGGGTGGGCACAAGGGGTGAGGGGGCGCATTTATATGGTGACTGACAAATAATAATATACAACTGGAATCTCACAATGTTATAAACTATTATGACACCAATAAAAAAAATATTTTGAATATCTCCTTTTCTGACAAATGGGCTCAAATTATGTTATCTCATAGTCAGGCAAAAAAATTTTTTTAAAAAGGTAATTTAACAGGATTTTAAGAAACCATTACGACTAGCAGAATCCGCGTCTCCAGCATCTGTTATATCACGCAGAGAAATACCTCGAGAGAGAGGGCACTTTTTACGTTTATTTCTTTTTTCGACCAGCTTAACCAATTAATGTCTGCTCATGGATACAATTTGAGGAGGAAAAAAAAATCAGGCAGCAGATTGGAAGAATTTTAGTCAACTCTACTTTTTCTTTCAGTCCTGTCATTAGCTTTTCATGGAATAAGGCGTCAGCGTTAGTTAAGAATGACATTTAGGAGAACGGTTGCTACTGAAACTTGCTTCGACTCAACTGATGAGCTGCTGCTCCTGTTGATTTCTCTGTTCTGGCTGAAGCACCCAGAAACCTGGGACTCCTCCTAGACTTGCCCTCCTCCACTCTGTCACATCTTTGATGTGCATCCTGTAACTTGTTTGTCTCCCTCATCTCGTTTATCCCCATGGGGCACGAAAACCACCCCTGGACACAGTTTCTAGCCCTGCCCACCTCCAGGCTGCTTTCCACATCACTATCGGAAAAGCAAATTGACTGAAGTTACCCACCTCACCCTGTTTCACAGAATCCTGCTATCCTTCCTAAGCAGGATCTTCCTACAGAATGAAGACCATGGTGCCCACACCTCCTTACCACCGTATCCCCAGAGCCCATCTCAGTGCCTGACACACAAGAGTGCTCAGTAGGTCTTTGCTGGATGAATCTGAGGTCTTCTATGAGCAGGCTCTTGCCTACCTCTCAACTATCTCTGCTGCTCCCTGAAGCCATACTGATCCACTAATAATTCCCTGAATTCGTCTTGCTCTTTCTTGCCTTCATGCTTTGGCTCCAGCCATTCTTTCGACTTAGAATGCTGCACCTGCTTGCATTCATACCCTACTTTCTCTCACCAGCTCTATCTAGGAAACACTGTTTCATCTCCCACCAAGAGAATACTGCTGCAGCCCTCTCTCCACACAGCCCCTGGCCTCTGATCAGTCCACCAAATCCTCATTTCTCTCCAGAATCAGAGAGGCGCAAGGTTGCACTGGGTTCAGAACATACTGGGTTTCAGACTCAAGCGGCTCAAGGCTCATGAGGGTTTGAGACAGCAGGTACTGCTCTGGACTTGAGCTGGCCTTCAAGGGTGGCCCTGGTATGATTTCATGCCCATTTCAGGTAAAACAGGTGTTTGGGGGCTAGCCTGGGTACCTAAAGGTTAATTATCCATATACTTCAATAAGTTGCTCCCAAATGATTGATTATTCATTGTTTCTATGGGGGTGGGGGGGGGAAGGTTTCCATTCATAAATTGGAAACTACCTGAACTTTACCGTCAGTTACATTTTTCCTGCTTCTTTAAAAATAAACTCTTGGCCAAAACTCTATTTACCTCTGATCTGAAACAACAAACAGGCATAGTTTTAAGAGATATTCAGCTAGTCATTGACTGGTGCCCAGGCTCCTGAAATAGTTAATGCACTCATTAAACAAGTGAGTGTGTGGCTGAGGTTCTGGAAAATACTTGGCCCAATTGTTCAGGAAGATAATTTGTGAGGTTCAAAGGTTGAAAGCACTTCAGAATCCACCCTTCCCCCCGCAATATACTCTTCCATAGTATTGGCAGAGAACATAATAATTTTGAAAAATGATGAAGGAAAGATAAAAGTGATGAAAATTAAACATGGCTCACGGTTAATTTCTGCATCTTCAAATGTAATACAGTTATTCAACTAATTTAAAATACCATTGAAGTGAGATGACTCTCCTTAAATATTTTATCACTAAGATGCTCTAAGATTTCTTACACATATATTACCACATTTTTCATTTAATTACTGATCAAATGTTCTAGTTGAAAAGTCTAAGATCTTGCCACAAACCAGAATAATTGGTGAGATTACAGCAAGCCGGCCTCTGCTATCTTCCTCTGGATTTCCTGAAAACTATTCTTGGGTAAAAATGGAGACTTACTTGAAGAGAACTTTCTTATTTATTGTGGTTAATGCAGAAACCACACAGGATCCAGTCTTGGCATTGGAAACCTTTGAACACCACATCTATGAAATTCTGTTGTCCTTTTAAATTTTCAGTAACATTTCTTTTTGCTATATTTATCACATTTTCCAAAATATGAAAATGTTCTTTTTCTTTTAAATGTTGACTACATGTGAAAAATTAACTCTGGTTCTATTACTTCAAACTATCCCTTTATTAGCAACAGTTGTGCAGCACTGTCAAGAAGAATTTTAGAACAAAAGTACCAAATTTGGAGAGTAGACACATCTGTTTTACTTTGGAGTTTGTTTTATTGTTTTATTTCTTAGGCTATGAATTCACAACCATCTTACAACTGAAGGCTAAAGAAAAAACATATGTTGGTAAATCTGATTTCTGCATTTTTTTCATCCAAGGGAAGTTGCCTCCCTCAGCTGTCTGCCAATAAGTAATAAATTGACTTGGCAAAAAGTTTATTTAAGTTGGCTTTATTAAGCCAACAAAATACAGAAATCAAGTATGGGACAGGCAGAAAAATCTGTTCCTTTGAAGTCAATAAAAATCCATCTCCTTAATCCTTATTTTATTCCAAGCAATGGTGATTTTTCTCAACTGACTCACTGAGAACCTTGATTCGGCTAATCTGTCTTGCTTAGTTATCTTTCTTCTCCAAAGCTTTCCTAAAGAAGCATCCTTTCCCCTTGACAACCATCATCTTTTATACTTGCATGGGGTGCATCTGGTTATAAACATTCTCTAGTTAATCCTGATAGATTTAAGAAACAGGTTTTTAATTACTAATCACATTTTACAAGAATAAAAACAGCAGTAGCTAGCAAGCTGAAATAAAAGGCACACAGAAACGACCAACAGCAGAAAGATGGCTAAAATTTGATACCATCCGTCTTTCCTAAGCTAGCTCCATTAAACCTTCTGTCACAGCTTTCTATCAGTGCTGCCTACTCATGAGGTCCATTATGGAAGAAAATTCAGGACTCCAGTCTAATAACTCCTTTTCCACACCCCAACATATCCACTAAAGGGCTACGAGTCTGCAGAAATATAGACAGACAAATATATTCATGTTGGAAGATTTCATGATTTGAAAAGAAGGGTATCATCTTGGTAGAACAAAAACACATGTTGACTTCACGACACTCAGAGCGGGGCATCATTTAGTAACTTTTGGTTGTATGTAGTATGAGAAAAGGGTTCCTTACCTAAACTAAAGAGCACCAAGAATTTCAGACACACAAACTCTCGTTGATCAAACTGTAGAGAACGAAGCTTTGCCACTAACTCCTGTGCATGACTCATGAGATTGTTGAGGGTGGCCCCAGCCTGTGAGGCTATTATGGAATAGTCCACCTGCAACACAGAATCACAATTTTAGTGACTCCCAGAATCAGAAATATACATTTCACTTGAGACTCTTAAGAATTGTGGGTAAAAACAGATTGCAATAGGGATTTATAACAGAGGGAACTTTTCCCGTGAAAATAGTCTGAGAAATGTTCTATTATTATAAAATGTATAATTATTTTGAGAAATCTAATCATTTTGATAAGTTTTGTAGGGAACAGGTTTTTTTTGGTGAGGAAGATCGGCCCTGAGCTAACATCTGCCAATCCTCCTCTTTTTTTCTGAAGAAGACTTGCCCTGGGCTAACATCCATGCCCATCTTCCTCCATTTTATATGGGATGCAGCCATAGCATGGCTTCATAATCGGTGCATTGGTACACGGCCGGGATCCGAACCCCCGAACCCCAGGTCGCCGCAGCGGAGCGCACGCACTTAACCACTTGCGCCACCGGGCCGGCCCCGGGAACAGGTTTTGACCACCTAAAATTTTACAGGTATAAATACACACATACATATATACATATATATATATATATATACACACATTTTTCCTACTGTAAGATTACATTAGCACAGAAGATTAAAATTTTTAACTCTCATGAATAAGTTTAAAGAAAAATATACTGTCCATAAAAGTGAATCCAGGAGAGCATTCTATGTGTACACAGTGATATTAACTAGTATATGAGAAAAATGAAGGCAGAGACATGTTTCTATTTTTAAGAGGCCACATTTTAGAGTAATCATTGTTCAAGATTGCACGCTTGTGGAGGAGGAAAGAATCACATGCAGATTATACTTTAGTTTGCTGCTGCCTCAAAAGCTATGACAGACGACTACTAACAGTTTCCATACGATTGTTAATACATTTCTCTCTAAAGACAGCAATGATCTTATTTATAAGAATAACTTTTTGATTTGGAAAACAAAAAAGGCTGATTTCCTTCCTCATTAAAAAAAAAAAAGGTGTTCAATGCACCAATCTTATATTATTCATGGCGGCATAAAAAGTTACATTTATAACAATAAGTTACGACGCTGGGATGGCTGTCAGAGCCAGCACTGGCTTGGCTTCGCTACTGCAATTACAGCATAATGGGAAAGCCCAGTTGGTACCTGACGCTCCCGTCCTTTTTCTGCTGGAGAGCTCTCAGGCAACCAGATACTCTTTTAGGTGCATTTAATATTTGCAGCAGCAGCAAATTTGTCTGGGAGGCAAGTCCTCATCTGCCACTCACCCGGAGCAGACTGTATTAAATTTTTATATTTATTGACATTTCATTACCATAATTGACTGCACTTGCTTCTCTAGGAGAAGGTATTGGGCTGCCTCCTAAGCAGGAGAACTAGTCCCTTGAGCAGAATTTGCAATTAAAAACAAGGCAGAATGGATTTTTTTTTTATTGTGTAAATATGATGAGTTGAATTTTCTGCTTTAACTAGAGAATACTGGGTGTACAGAAACCTTTTTCCAGAGTGAGAAAAATTATGAGTCAGTGGAAAGACGACCCCCAAAGGTGTCAATCAGTTTATATAAAGTCAACTATGCATGAAAAAGCCACAGTTAATGTGTGATCTAGGAAAGCTCTTGCATGAAGCACAGCACTGTCCTACGTGCTTCGTCCAGGTGCGGGCATCTGTCCTCTAAATTCAAACATCAAGTGTCCTAAGAGCTCCTTTGGTTTCTGTTTCAGAAGTTGTGAAGGAAAGAGCCAGCACACAGGCAGCCTCAGCCCTGAGCTGGAGGCAGAGAGGACAAGCAGATGGCCCCCGCAGAGCACACACGACTGTGCCTGGCACACACAGCGATGTCACAACCATCATTGCACCAGTTCTCTTACTGGTGAACTTTCTATCCAAGGAAGCTCTTCTGACTGAAAGTGGTGCCCGAGCTCTAAATTCCTTAAAAAGCTGTACATAGTCTAACTGCTCCAGATAATAATAATGTAAATCCTACAGAGACAAATGGGATAGGTGAGTGAATACAAGGGCCACGGAGGTGGAAGAAACCTTGGAGAAGACAGAAGATGTGGGCCAATGCCACCATTGACCAAGTGCCTTGGCAACTCATGTGAAGCCTCCACCCCTTGGTGTCCTGATCTGTAAATAAGGCAGTTAAGCTACATGATAATAAGGTGCCTCCCCCTTCTGTGGTCATCAGGAAATGAGAGTGGTTGGGACAATACTACCAAGTCAAGCTTGGAATCAATTGTTGAATGTACTGCAGCTGTAGCTTAGTATGTCCACAGCACATTTTAATAACAATCACTGCGTAAGCCCTAAACCAGGAAGGGATACTAAAATCCACCACAAACATGTGGGTATTAATTAATTTTTTTATTATTAAGATACAGTCAATTCAATTTTGGTATCTGTGCAGTTCTAACAGGTATGCAGTCAATTCAAATACTAGAACTTCATAGTTGAAAATGTAGCACATCATAACTGAAAAGAATCTAAATAATTTTTTTAAAGATGGGTTAATTAAAATTTGATGTGTGTAGTTCTAACAGGTGTGTAATAATAAATTCAACTACTAGAACTTCATACTTGAAAACGTAGTCCACTATAACTGAAAGGAGCTGAAGTTGTTTCATAGGATTCTATATTCAGTGAGATGGATCTCAGGAAATCATTTGGCATACCACCAACTTTATGGCTGTACATTTATTTACATGCTAATTTGAAAGCTCAAACATGTTTATTAAATGGGGGCTCCAACAACATTTCCTTCAAGGATAATTTATCAAATCGCACAGCTCTGAAGGAGGATGGGTGATTTACTCCTGAAACAGCACACAGATCTGCAACTTCCTTACATTTTATTACAAACATAATTATATTTTCATTGTCGAATGCAGAGTTTGTGCTCATTTCAGGAGCAGCTGGCCTTGTCTTTTATGTACTTAGTAAAATTAATTTATTGCTCTCTTACACGTAATCTTTGTGCCATTAAATTCAAGGCAGATATTGAAGAAATCCTATAAGCTGATGTCCCCTTTGGATAAATTTCACCCATCACGAAGGTAGAAACAGTTTTAGCTAAATTGCTTTTAGTTCTAACAGCTGAAATTTTTGATGACTTGTACATTGTAAGAAGCCTGTCATTTTAATGTGATACACAATAATAGAAGATAATGAATAAGTTGCCAGTAGATCTTTTCCCTCAGGATGATGTTACAGGGGTGGTTAATTAGCTACAATATGCAAATACTAAAAGGGATTCCACTTCAAAGTACTCTATTGTTATTTTTTATATATACACACACAGATATATGTTTCATGTGTACGTATTTTTAAAATACTGGATAGAAATGAATTCTTGTCATAATTCTAAGATGCTAAATATATAGAATTGATTTGACAATACTTAATATTACTGATAATCATTATTTCCTTTTTGCTTAACAAGGTTATTTAATATATACTTACACAGATGCCTGATTAAAAGACATAATTAAAACATAATGGCTAACTTTAGGGTTAAGTAAGAAATTGGGTGTGAAACACCAAATCCTCGTTTCAGTGCAGGGTATTGGTGCCCCGGGCTGCTCTTTGCAGTGGGACTCTCTCAATTACTCTAGTTCTGAACGAACTATGAGGGGACTCAATTCTGCACATATTTCTTGAGCCAATCCGAGTGCAAGCACTGAGCTAGCCAGTGGGCTTAAGGGAAAAGTGCTATCTTATCAAACTTTTTTCTCTCTTCAAGCTCCCAGTTCCCTGGGAATCCTTTCATTTTAAAAAATTCAGTCTAGTCTTTTTCTTCTACTTTTGCTATAATAAATTCACATTATTTATCTTGAGCTGTGTCCAGTAGGAAAAAGCCAGAACACTGGGCCAAAGAGCACCGGGGGCCTTGCGTTTCATGGTTGGCCCAGCAGAGCTGCTATAAAGCATTGTCTGGGTCCCCTTTGTGTCAGGCCCTGATATTATAGACTGAGGCATATTACGATGTACTACTCTTAATGTACTCAGAATAAACATTTTCATTTGTTCTAGAAGGAATCATCATGGGGCAGCTGAGCGAATTCTATAAGCAAACCTGGAAATTTATAATGAATGATTTGGGAGTACTGTATTTCTTCCGGTTGAGGCTGGAAAAGGTAGTGGGGTTTAGGTGAGGTTTCATCCAGCAATTCCTCATCCCTGCTCCTCTAACCCTCGGAGGACTGAAGCACCAGTGCCTGCTTCAACCTGCAAAGGAGAGGTCGGGTGAACACCCTCTCTCTGGGGACAAGGCACTTCCTTCTAGAAGCTGAATCACCTGGGCAGCTTCGAATGCCCATGTGATTCCCCTGCACTTCCTCCTCCGAACCTTCCTCACACCTTATCTGAACCTGTGTCACGGGCTTACCTGTGAAAGTGCCCTGTGCAGAGCACTATGCAAAGGGCAGTCATTACGGTCATTAATCAGGTGGATGAATGCCACCTCTGATCGCTATTGAGGGCAAGACGGTGTCTAATTTTTTCCCTCATATCTTTGATTTCCCTGCACTTATCAGGTCTTCAGAAATATTTTCAAACTAAATGAATCAAGTTATTCCTCTCCTGTAGGCAAGTACTACGTTGCCTGTAAGGGAATCTCGCATGCCTTTTAAAAATAATGCCATTTAATTTTTTTCCGGTGATAACACCATCATGACTTGATACAATGCATCACAGAAACAGACTCCTATCTCTGTTTCAAAGTCCACAATCCACACAAATCCATGGTAGTAGGTCAGTATGTCTCTATGGCAGATGAATTCTTTTATTTAGAGAAGTAAGAAAAATTCTGATTTAAGATACGTTTTCTCCAAAGACTGGAAGAGAACTCAACAAAGTTGAGTTGATTTAAGGTGGTGGCACTATGAGTGATTTTTTTTTCTTTTTTCTAGCTTTTTTCTTACCACTGAAATAATTTTATAGCTTAATCATCACATTGAAATTGCTTCTGGGGCCGGCCTGGTGGCGCAAGCGGTTAAGTGCATGCGCTCCGCTGTGGCGGCCCAGGGTTCACTGGTTCGGATCCCGGGCGCGCACCGACGCACTGCTTGGCAAGCCATGCTGTGGCGGCGTCCCATATAAAGTAGAGGAAGATGGGCAGGGATGTTAGCCCAGGGCCAGTCTTCCTCAGCAAAAAAAGAGGAGGAATGGCAGATGTTAGCTCAGGGCTGATCTCCTCACCAAAAAAAAAAAAAACTGCTTCTGGATAATTTAAATTTATTTTTACAATGTATTTCCAATGCCACAGCAAAAAATAAAACAAAACCGTTTACGTATATAGGCTCAATAAAAGAGAAATGTATTTGTTTTGCTTGGAAGTTCTAAAGAGGCCGTCATGCACTGAAATTACACACGGAGACCAAATTAAGCGCCTGTGGGGAAAGTGAGCTTCGTAGCCCCCGCCAGTTCTACAGAAGAGCAGGACTGCACAGGGACCAAGAACACAGACTTGGGCACCAGGCTACCTAGATCCGAACATCCTATCACTTACTCATTGTGTTTCGACCTTGAATCAACTACTTCACCTCTGCCTCAGCTCCTGATCTGCAAAATGAGGATCATCATCATAATAGTACTTTCTTCCTAGGGTTGTTGACTCTGTAAGAGTCAGCTTCATGTCAGCTCAGTTTTGATGACTTCTAATTTTCATGTCAGCACTTTACAGAACTATTTCCTGTAGTTTTTATTTCTTTTTTTTTTCTCTTTTAGTCCCTGTCCATAGCCATGATTACTTTATCACGAACATAATATCTGTGCACAGACTTTTTGGTACCTGGCTTTTAAAATTATACTAAGCATTTGCAGGTTTCACTAATATCACTTTTAATGACCAAATGAACAAATTACGACAGCAAATCAACTGAGTGAAAAATTAAATCTGTTTTCCCAATCACTATATTCACGAGCTACAGCTCGCCACCAGTGTGCTTCTTGACCCACGGGCAGGGCTGTCTCCCCGGCTGTCCAGGATGGGCTGGATTCCATCTGCTGAAATTCTTACTGCAATTCTCTGAGGCTGATTTCATTATAATCCCCCCAGACAGGCGAGCACACTGAAGCCAGAATGGTACAGGGACTTGGAATGGGAACTCGAACACAGGTCCATCCGACTCTAAACTAGACTGCATTTGTGCACCACACACACACACACACCATTTTCATACCAGGGAGGCAGCAGGCTGCACTAGTGATGAAAATGTTACTCTTCCCACAGTCCATTTGGTATTAGACTGTAAACATAACAGAGGAAGTTCTCTTTGCTTTCTTCTACTACTTCCATATCTTTTCCTTTTTTAAATCATTTTTTTCTTCCAGAATATTGCCCTACTCTTACACTTAATATAATCCTTTCTTTCCTCTCATCATTGTCTTAACTATCTTCTCAAAATTGGTGTACACGAAATAATTTGTTAGTTGTTTTAATAAAAATCTAGGTTTCCCAACCCTAGCAATCAGGGAAGTACTTACCATTCTAAGAACACTGTATTTTTAACATTTTCACATATGTCCCTGGACTACGAGGTAGGGAGTAGCCCATGTCTACTGCAGTAAAAAATGATTTATTATTATAGAACTATTGTTGGCATCTCAGCCCATGACAGAGTTGGAAGTTATAAGAGGGTGTGGACGAGATGTGGGAACATGGTGGGGGTGAATACTTGGGGTCTTGAATCCAAGTTAACTGGTTTAATTAAGCACTTAGGTTAGAGAGATGATGGTTCTAATTTAGTACAAGCAGCTCATATGTATCATGTGCCTAACATATTCGCATTAAATAGGTGTTGGGGAGATATAAAAGTATGTCTATGACCCACCATTAAAATGTCTTTCTAGGGCCGGCCCTGTGGCTTGGTGGTTAAGTGCGCGCGCTGCAATGCTGGTGGCCCGGGTTCGGATCCCGGGTGCGCATCGAGGCACCACTTCTCCGTCCATCCTGAGGCCGAGTCCCACATACAGCAACTAGAAGGATGTGCAGCTATGACATACAACTATCTACTGGGGCTTTGGGGGGAAAAAATTAAATAAAAATAAAATCTTTAAAAAAAAAAAAAAATGTCTTTCTCATTCTGTTAGGTAGGTCATGTACTTTGGAAAGGTCTTCCTCTGTAGCATTTTTTTGCTTTCATCTTAAGAAATTACAGGAAGCTCAGAGGTGCATTCAAATGTTTTGTCTAGCCTGTTCCCCAAGAGCAAATAAAAGATTTGTTCCATAATTTCTGTAAATGAGAATGTCCAGTCATAATGAATCACTGTTAGGCTATCTACTGGGATTGGATAGAAGAGGGTAGGGAGAGGTTGACAGAAATGTGGCTCACTTTAAAAGGGGGTGGGGGGCGAGAAGAATCCAGCTGCAGAACAGGTGTAAGAACAAGCCCAGTTCTCCACAGGGAGTCTCTCAGCCAGTTGTGATGGAAAAACATGAAGTAGCAATAATTGATACTAAAGACTATAAATACCATCTCTTCCTTGACTGTTCCTGGTTTTGAAAATCAGAGAGACAAGAAATGCACTTTCTCTACTTTTTAAGTGGTAATTACCTTTACCCAGGGACAGCACTTACGGCAAAATGAAATGTGAAATGAGGAGTATTTCTACAGAGCAGGAATGGAAGTGCTTGGAGAAAGAACGGCACAAACCCATTTCATTTCTGAAACTCAGAGGGAAATGAAATGAAAGTAACTCGTGGGCTGAGTCTTATTGCTCTAATGCAGCTCTGGTTGGGCAGGGGTGGGAGGCATACCCAGTGATAAGACTCTGAAAATGGGTACATTTCCTCTCAAGACTTGGGTCACAGGATGAAAATGCTACCAAAAATTTGAAAGCACAGAAGTCAAACACATTGAGACTCTCTTTTCTCATCTAGAAAGCCTTTCTCACGAGAGGTACAGAAAGCAGGGACCAAATAGTGATGGAGATGGTCGAATTGATCCAATTTGCAAAAACTTTGAAATAGTACTTGCCTTTAATTTGATTGGGAAAATGTGATTTATTAATAATACAGCAAATGGCATAGAGACAGCCTTTCATTTTCAGATATGCACTGCTGTGGTTCCACAGCACATACACATTTATGGCTGGATGTAAAAGATCTCGGTGCCTGAGAACTGAAGTAGTGAAGCATCGCTTGACACTCAGTGATGCCTGAATAGGAATGACCCAGTGGACCAACGGAATCATGATGTTCCATACATTTATTTTCATAACACATCAGTTACTAAATGGAGGGTCAGAAAAAGGAGGGACAAGCCAAAATCCTGTAAGTTGGAATTAGGTCCATTAAGTAGACTCTCTCTTCCCCCAGATGTCCACAAGGCCAACTGTCTCTCCTCCTCCAAGTCTTTGCGCAAATGTCACCTTCTCCATAAGGCCAAACCAACCATTCCTATCCACCACTGTAACCCATGGGTCCCACTGCCACACACACCCATGGATGTGTGTTGATTCTCCTTTACACAGCCGTTCCTTTTTTTTCTTTTATTTAATAGCACTTGGACCCCTAACATATTATAGGTTTGTTTATTAGGGTTATTAATTGTCAGCTTCTCCCTGCTACAATGTTAAGTTCTATGAGTGCAGGAATCTTTTCCTGTTTTGTTCCCTAATATGTGCCCAAGCCCCAGAGTAGTGACTGGCACACTGTAGGATGTTCAGCAATATTTGTTGACTGAACAAATATCAATGCAAACAGGAGTAGGACCTGACAGTAATTTTTTATATCTTCCTTTTGAATGCTGACTGGCTCTTGAAAACTAAAACTCCTGTCCCTTTTCCTTCGCTTGCCTTTGTGCCAAATATTTAGATTATACGTGATACCTGAATCAGTCTCTTCCACCAATATGATTCCAAAATAGTAAGGATTCCACAATTGAAAGGGTTTTTGTATAATGATGTACACCTGAAATTTATATGATGTTATAAACCCATGTTATCACAAGCAAAAAAAAAAAAAGGGGGTTTTTAATAGCTGACAAACAAGTGTGATAGAGTAACGCAGAAGCTCGAGGAAAAAACCCGGGGAACTGATCATTCATTTTGATTTAGCAATTGGTGACGCTTCAGAGCACAACTTTCACTCCCAGCAGACAGCGAGCACAGAATGGCTGTGATCTGGTCTGCTTTTGCAAGTTTAACTGTAATCACCAGAGAAGAACAGAGTGCCCCAAGTCAGCTTTCCTACATTATTTGCAGCCAAGCTTTCCCTTTCAAAGCACAAGAAGAGTGCTTCTGTCCTAGTTAAATTTCTGCCATTCTGAACATGCGTAATAAAAAGACAATTTTTTTTTTAGTCTCTACACTCACTTGTTGCCCAGTAACCAGGAAGATGGATCCTTCCTTTCCATGTACCACTTGTCGGTAAATGTGGTCGAGAATTAAGAGCTCACTCCAGCAGTTCTGAAGCAGCTTCATTTGGTCATCAACCTGTAAAAGAAATAGAAAAAAATGACCCTGTTATTCAGGACTTTTTTGTATTTGCATAATTTTCTACATAAGAGAACTCACTCTAAGCAACGACGTCTCCACTGATGGTCACCAAAACACAGATGCTCAGAATTTACATCACTCCTCCTAAAAATCATTATTCTCATTTGGACAAATACTTTTTAGGCCACACATAAATACTTAAGCTAAGTATTTATAATCAATGAGCTGCTAGGAAAAGGTACTCCATTAGCTTGGTCTATCTAACATTAATAGAGCTATCACAGGCTGCTCGTGGGACGTGCAGGCGCCTCAGCCTGTCCTCAGTAGACCCATTAGAACGACCCCACAGAACCTGGGCTTGTGTATCTAACCGAGGCTGAAATAGTATACAGATACTAGCAAGCTGCCAAACCAACAGGATTCATATAAAACAAAATTAGCCTGACAGCCCAAATGACTTTTGGAGACAGGGGCAAACTGCCATTATTTGTCATAAGTGTCCAGTGACAGTCCAAACTGTGCTGGACTTTGAATAATTGCCAACCGTGTTCTTGAAGCTAACTTGCACTTGCTTTATGATTTGATCAGTTTTCTCACAAACTCTCTAAACTTCAGTTTCCTTATTGGAAAAATGAGTCAAAACAATTCCTCCCTCCCAGGACTGCTGTGAGAATTCAAATGAAAAGTGCTGTGTCATAGTGGGCATTTTATCCATATGCCATCTTGCCCTCCAGGGGACTACATTCTTCAATGACAAAGCCGTATCTATTTCATGTACAGTCCGCATATCCACGTGAAATAGATACGGTCTAAACATAGAGAGCATCCTGATCCATTTCTATGGCTATTTTTAACAGTTCACTCTTCATTGTTTAACGTGTACCAACCAAAGACCTCAGTGTACCCAACTGCCGTGACCATGTTTAGACATACACTATGTATTTACAAAAATAACACCTGACATTGGTAGGCTGTGTAACAGTTTCTAGAGTTTTTGTGTATTGTTTTAGATTTGATTCACAGAACATGCCTTTGAAGTTACCAGAACTGGTATCACTATCTTCAATTTACAGATGAGAAAATAGGGTCTCAGAGAGGTCAAGTGGTATGCCTAAGATTCTCTTTCTTTCTCTCAAGATCTAGGCTGTCTCCAAATTACATCAAGAGGTGCTAAAATTTTCTAAACCAAATTAATTTAACTCACTTTTAACAAATTCATTTCTAAGTGGCTACTCAAGGAGACTCTGGATAGTTGGAAGATTCTTAGGAAGTTTCCACTCATACATTGGTAATGATCTGAGCTTGTGGCTGAGTTTATTTCTGTGAGTCCAGAACACAGCAAACGTGGTCAAGAGAACACAGAACTTAGAGTAAAAACAAGGAGTTGAGGCAGAGTTCTACACTTCCCAGCTATGAGAGCTTGGCCAAGTCACTTAATTCTCCAAGCCTTATTGTCTCAACTGAAAATATATAAGATAGTTCTTGTCATGAGGATAAAATGAGATAGTGGATGGGAAATCCCCTTTGTCGAATGCAAAACAATACATAAATGAAGGAACAACAACAAACAGAAGGCTCCCAATTGGAAGACCCTTTTGTTTAGAAGCAAAAAAAGCATTGTAGAGATCAAAGCTACAATCAGACTCTGTGATCAGGAAAAGCTATCCCCAAGCATCTCCATCAGAAACATTTTGAACCAGTATGTCTGTCTGACCACAAGAATTTCATTCATTAAGCAAACAGATATTTTTAAGAGCCAATTCTCTGTTGAGTATAAGCGCCAGGACTGGGACATAAAGGTGAACCGGGTAAACGTAGTCCCCACCTTGTGAAAATTACTCTCACGGGGGAGAATGCCCTCCAAACACTGGTCAGCGGTCTAGCGACAGTAGGAGGTCACGCTCTTCTTAAGCGGAAATCTCCAGAGTGTTGTGTGGTGTTACAGTCAGGCTATGGGCAGCAGCTGACGGAGACCCACCTAAATGTTCTTCACAAACAGTTGACACAAGGAGCTGTGGCCAAAGGTTCTAGCAACGTACATGTCGTAGCGCTCAGAGCAGATTCCAGAACTGTCTCTCTCAGATGCCTGGGGTGATTTCAGAACGAAGCGCACTTTGCTCTGCGGGGTTTTTGATGTTCTCATTCCAGCGAACACACTATCAGTGTCTTATTTCAAAGTTTTTAGTCTGTGATGAGAATTTGGTTCCACTGTACATTTTTTCTGTGATGTGACGCTTTAGTTATTTATCTAACATTCTTTTCGGGAAAGCCTAAAATACCATACTTTGAGATTGTCTCCCCAGAAACAATTACCATACACGTTAATGTTCCAAATAATTTCAAGATGGATGTGGGAATATTGACTCTTCAAGGTGCATTTATGGACTTCTGGAGGGGATTCCAGCTTAAGAACCTACTTATACAGCAAGAAAATTTATTACTCCCATTTTGCAGGTGGAAAAATCAAAGGGCTGAGAGATCGTCTGCTGGCCACATAGAAAAGGAGGAAGGGTGAATGAAAATTAAAAGAAGCCTATTTTCTGGAGAAATCTCATTAAGGAGTTCTTCCTCTTCATTTGCATTTGATGGTCCCCTATCCTTCATACATAACATGACAGAAATACTATGGGAGCAGAGCTTGCCAGCATCAAGCATGTTCAAATTGTGAGATAAGAATCTGACTTTTCCTGCCTTCTTTTCTTTGGGGATGTTGAGGATACACTTGCAAATAAGGTTATCTTATTGTCTCATGTTCAGTAAAAGAGTGGGGTATATCATTTTCAGACCTTATTCCTGACTCTGTGTGTGTGTGTGTGTGTGTGTGTGTGTGTGTGTCTGTGTGTGTGTGTATGGGGGGAGGAGAGGGAGGGAGGGGGAGGGAGAGGGAGGGAGGGGGAGGGAGAGGGAGGGAGAGGGAGAGGGAGGGAGGGGGAGGGAGGGAGGGAGAGGGAGGGAGAGAGAGCGCCAACGATAATCTTTACCCAGCAATGAACACACCAGCAACTTGCATCTGACCATTCCCACACTTGCTGGCAGGTCTGGCCCCACAGCTGGCCCTCAGTAAAGACTTCTTGACTGATTGCAATTTTAACACTCCTCCTGAGCAATTGATTCCTTGTTTTAACACTCTCTGAGGAGGTTTTCCATGCCAGCATTCCATTTCATTATTTTCCATAATTGATTATGTAATATTTTATGTTATCTTGAAGTTGGCAAGCATGCAGCTTCACAGTGCTTTGGGTGAGAGTTTTTATGTAGCTCTATGAATGAAAGGAAAGGGTGAATTTGATGACTGACTTGTTCCTTATCTCTAGATAAGAAATGTTGGCAATTTTGAAGATAATTTTTCTTTAGAAAACAAGAGTTATGGGTGACATGGGGTTGGGCGAGAAGAGGAGAAAAATAATCTACTAGTTTTGAGTAAATTCTCCAGGTATTAATGCTGTCAACAAACAATTTAGAGAGACATTTGGGGAGCCCAGAAGGGGGGCCAATGGAACATAATTTCCATTAGCTATCCAAACCTCTCACTAGTAGTTAGCAATATCACTTCATGGAATCCTGAGTTGTCAGCTATAGTAAAAGGAAGGACTTATCTCAGAAACCTAGTAACTCATCAGAGAAACTATTTATACTAATATTCTAGATGAGCACGTAAAGGAACACAAGCATCATATTGTTATGAAGTACAAATTCCCACAACCCAGAATGTTAATCATTAGAAACGCGTGCTTTCTCGAAAGAACAGTGAATTTGGCAAACAATTAGAAGAAGAAAAATGTGTAGATCTTTCTCAGGCCCACATTTAACTTGTCAAAATCTGTCTGTTGCCCCCTCCTCTTTCCCTTTTAACAGCCCAGCAATGGAACTGAGACTTCAGCTTTCCCTCTTGCCAGGGCATTTTAAAATTGACATGGTGAAGCCTTGTGGTTAAGCTTTAAGCAAGGTATTTTTAGGAGAACATTCCACTGACATGGGTGGTTTCAAGTGGATGTAAATCCATTTCTTATTCCTGATCATTAAGTCTGATGTGCCAGGCCTTGTGTTAGAAACTTGCGAGAAAACAGAGATGACTAAGAGATAATCCCTGCCTTCCAGAAACTCACTCTCCAAGGAGAGGAGACAGAAGTGTAAATCCATTATTAGGATCCCACGTGCACAAGGAGCTGGGAGCACCTTCTCCTGCTTCATTTCTTGGAGAGACTCCCGGGGGTCATGGAAGCTTCTGAGAAGGGTGCGTTTAGGCAGAACTGAATGCTGTAGAATCACTTAATAAACTCTTTTTATTCTCAGTAGCTCCTGTTAGAACAACTCTTGGAACAAAGCATTTAAAAAATGATATGAAGAGTCTTTGGAATCCTTGGAAATAAAGTCCAGCTATTATTACTATTATTTTCTTTCTGGCCAAAAGAAAAAAAAATCTCTGGAGGTGGACCTCCATTTCTTTGTACTTCCTTTTGTGACAATGATGACATTTATAAAGGTATACTCAGAAGCAGGGAGGGGAAGATCAAAAGAAAAACAGCTCAAAATCAGCTTACCAAATCTCACTACGAACCTGCTCTGGGCAAGGCAGACTCACCTATGGCTTTTTAATCCTTGCCTGTTTTTATAAAGAACACTGATGATTATCTGCAACGTCTATAATAAACTGCTACAAAGTCCAAGAAAAAATGATTTCACATTAACAATGATTAAACAAGCATTCAAAACAATACTGTACAAGAGGAATAACAGCCAGTAAAACTCCCCTGTCAATTGTTGCAACACCCAGTAGATTTACGACCAGGAGTTCTTCCCTGCTCCGAGATAACTGATGGCATTCCACTGTCCTTTCCATTGGGCTGTTTCACAACACCAAGACCTATCTGTCAACGCTCAGCCAGGAAACTGAGCTATTCTGGCCTCTTTCTATGTTTCTCCAGTGGAGCAAGAAAGAATTTTTTTTCTCCCCCAGGGATCTAAACTCTCTTTCAGGTGAGGGAAGCGGGAGGCAGAGGGGCTTAAATGCCTGATATCTGCCCCTTGAGTCCATCCCCACCAACCTTCCGATCTACACTCATTCCACCTCCCATCTAGCTCGTGACCAACACTCCACAGAATCCAGGACCGAGATAAGTTTACATGTTTCTCCCTCTTGTTCTAATTCATCATGTACACAGTCACTAGAATTATCTCTTTCAGTCATGCTATTAATTTGGACACAAACCTCTCCCAAATTCCCTAGGTTTCTACCAAACCAGACCTCCCTAAGCAGTGTATGCTGGGAACAGGCACTGACCAGTGTGCCTCCTGATCCTGCAGCCTAGGGTGGCCTGGGGCGGCCGGAATCTGAGGAAGGGAAGGGAGGGATGTGGCTGTCATACAGTTGATACCCTTAATCTCCGGGGAAAGCGGGCCACCTCACTTCTGCCCCACCTTCCCACGACTGGGTGTAAGTGAAAGAGTGGAGCAGAGGTTGAAAAGTGAGCAAGAGAGCTGTCAGCAGAAGGAGGAGACAGAAGGGAAAACAGACCGGCCCTCTACTTCTTGAACACCTCAAGCCACAGTCAGTAGAGGCGGCCAGAGACCCTGGACTTCAGGATCCCCTAAGGGAACCACTCAGTTCCCCGGGGCCAGTAGCAGGCACCCACAACCATGACGGGTAATCAGGAACAGGTTCCACGAGTCCTGCTTAAGAAGTCAGGGACAGTGTGATTTGTGTTAGAGGCCTTCCATCAAAAATAATTAAATTTCTTTCAAAGTCTAACGCTTCCAAAGGTAAGTTTCATTTATCCAGAACATTCATATGCCTGGTATACCTTATTTCCCAGGCATGCTGAATTAAATATTACTTTACATAAAGAGTGCTAATGCTAGATACTCAATGTCAATTTTTTTTCATTTATATAAATGTGAGATGATTACATCAGTGAGAGACATCTTTGAGGTTTGGAGGTAAGATTGCATAGAGTATGGGAATGTTAAACATCCTTATTGAGACATATATCTTCACCAGACTACGTAATATAATCTAGCTAATTTCTTTCAAATAGTATTGTAGCTACGTTCTCAGAATTTGTCAAACCAAAGGACAAATTTTGCCCAGCTTTTACGCCTCTTATCCACATTCCAAAAAGCTTCCTGTTGAAATATCAATTAATTATACGCTGACAGTACGTTCACCACATTTGGGGGGTCAAATAGGAATTTGCACCCAGTAGTCCTGGTAGTCTCTTCTGTCTAGGTTTCTGTGTACAGCCACATATAATTCATGCAACCTGATCAAGGTGGGCACTAACAGGCAGTGAGATTATTTTCCTTGTGACTCATGGAATCAATCACATTCCATGGCTTCAAAGTCAAAGCACGTACATATGTAGAGATGGGAAGAGAAGGCGGTCTGCCACTCATGGAAGGTTAGCTATGTCCGTCCTTCCCCTAAGAGTTGCTTTGACATGACAGCATGACAGCAGTGACTATTCCACAAGGTTGCAGTCTTTTGCAAAGCAAAGAAGATAGGAATTAGCACATCGATGAACTTCATGGCCAACCCAGCCCCAGGTTTTTGTGAGACTGGTATAAAAAGGATGGTTTGTAGAAGAGGCATGGTTAACCTAGGAGTCATTTATTTCGTCAGATTATGGACATAGGCCAATCAACAATAAATCAAACTACATATATTGGTGCTGGGTGCCATTGAGACTTGAATGACTATAAGACCTAGTTCTTATCTTCAAGGAACTTACAAATCAATTGAACTAACAAGATATACCCATACAAAATAATTAGGGTACAAGGTAGCATAGAAAGTGTTAAACTCTGTGGAACCAATAATTAGAAAATGAATATGTATGTATATGTGTGTGAGTGTGTGTGTGTGTGTGTGTGTATATACAAAGATGAATAAAAGTCAAATAATGAAATAAATGAGAAAATGGAGATGAAATGAAAATAAAGGTAGGAAAATAAGTTGAAGCCAAGAACAGGATCAGTCCCCAAAATAAGCTCCAGTAGGGTGGTTGCAGTTGTCAGAAGTGGGCCTCAATTTGGTGCCTTGTAGCTGCAGCACCATTATTAACGTGATTTTTAGTACACATGAGATAAAATTAAGCAGTCACTTGCAAAACAGCTTCTCCTAGTACTGGACTCCTGAGAGGAATTTCCCTGTAAGTTTCAAAGGAGGATTCTAGAGGCTGCAGTAAACCAGGCTCTGACAACATCCTCACAGTAGACACAATACTTAGCTTCACATGGAGTGTTCCTTTTAAAGCTGATGGCTATGTTAAGAGGGGCCAAGATAATTTGGTCCTAGAATACACTTTGTGATGGTCTGTTTTCCAAAGACAAATTGAGACAATCTAGAAATGAAGAGAATATATTTTAGGTCCCTTCATTAACAGCATATTTCATGACCATTAAACACTGTAAGGGACATATATGGGCTTGTGGCTTAGAAACCTGGGCTGCTATCTGGCCCTCTCACCGTGTAACTTTGGGCCAAGAATTCAAACTCCTTCAACCTCAGCTGCAATCATAGTCTCTGTTTCTGTTAAAGGAGGTCAATGTCAATGTGCCCAGCTCGAAGACGGGCACATGGCAGACACCCCATTGGTGGTAGTTAAAACTACACCTAAATAACTGAAAGAACGCAAAATATAAGAGGTGCTAAATGAAGTACAAAGGAAAATAGTTCAGGTGATGGAAAAGGCTGACGAACAAGAAAAGAAATATTTTAAGGTAGATCAATGTGAAATATCTTCCAGTGCTTTCTCTTGCTGTGTGTCATTTCATTCATGACCACTACCTGTTTCCTCTTCTCTAGTTTAGAAACCTCCTGTGTATAATTAAAGCAATGTTCCTCACGTGTCTGACCAGGCAGATATGATGCAAGCAATGAGGACAAACCCCTTTAAGCATGACATATTTTCTTTTGGCTTGGTTGAATGTCCAGAAGGCATTTGTGAATATGATTGTCATTTTTCGGAATAGGGTAATGGGATTCTGTTTGTAATCTTCATTTTCCAGACACTGCCTTAAAGGCGGCAACGCCAGAGCTGCAGAATTCCAGGTATGCAGCGGGCGCCTCATCTGGGCATCAGTGATTAAGGCATAAATTAAGGAAGGTTTTGGCTGTCTTACACCTTGAGAAATGGACACACAATTGAAGATCTTGGGATACCAGGGTGGAGAAGAAAGGGAGAAGCTAGGAATATTCTACTGAGTGAGCTCAGTGACTCCCTTAAGGTCTTAATGCAACTTCTTCCTTTGTAGACTGCATTTCGAAGCCAGAAAAAAAAGTTTTTTGAGGCCAAAATATCCTTGGGTCCTTTTCGGCTGGCTGCTTCAATCAGGCAGTTGGCCAAAGAAAGGAGGAAAGAACCCCAGTGGCCTAAATATCACTCACCAAAAATACAACTGAAATTAGGGCAGAGGTAAAGGAGAGGTCCCTAAGGACCATTCAGGGATGGGAACTGGCCGGATACAAAGGGACACACGGAGGACCTACTTCCTTCACACAATTCACATTCTCCCTTAAGGTCAGAGTGTTACGTGCGCGGTCAGTCTACCCCTTCAGAGATCCCAGAAATGGATTCATAGAAAGTAGTGTCAATCGAGGACAGAGCTCCAGGGGGCCAAAGTTCAGCCCCCAAGTGCAGGATGGTTACTTCTAGGTAAACCGAACAATTTTTGCTTTGTGAAAAATCTCTCGATAGTGTATATTGGGAAATATTCATTCCAGTGCTCTAAAGACAGCGTGATAACCACTCTAATAGCTCCCATCTAATTTCCTGTCTTGGGCACTGTGAATGGCAGTCCCTCTCACTGCCTGACTTGAGGGCACCCCCAAACTGTTATATTCTGAATCAACCCTGATCCTGGGCTGACAGTAGGTGCCTAATTAATATTTCCTTGATCGGTGCTGAAAGGACCTAGTAACCACCTTTAGTTCAATGACTCCACTTTACAGAGGAGGAAACTCAAGCCAGGTGAGCTGCGATTTATACCAGGTCACTCAGGTGCCAGAAGCAGGGTGGAGCCCAGGTGTTCTGAATCCTAGCCCAGTGCTCTGTCACTATGCCTTTTTCATACAGGAATAAAGCACAATTTTCTTGTTCTTTCTCTAGAAGTTTATGTTTTTAATATCATGTTGTCTCAATTTCTTTCCTGCAAGGAAATACGTTAATGGTAATTTAATTTCTCTATTTGAAATGTGAAGAAGTTTGTGATTTGAGAAATAAACTCCTTTGGAAATACAAAAGCATAGATACCAAGTGATAGAACCTTGGAGTTACCTGGACATAAAATCTAGATAGATGCTCTTTCCTATTTTGGGGGAAAGACTCTGAAGGTGACTTTGATGATGGATGAACTAAGACCCAGCATTTATTTAATCCCAAGGGGGTCCGTTTTGTGCCCCAACTGAGGTAAGAATGAGATTCTTCTGGGAAAACTAGAATCATGATGGAGAACGAATCTAGAGAAAAAAGATGACACCCTTTCCATATTTTTGAAAATCCACAAATTATTGTATATGATATGATATGATTGACTAGATTTTTCTCTCAAGATATTTAGGCAAATAATAATTTGATCCTGGGGCCTTTTTCCTAGTATCCCACACACAACTTTACCAAGATGTGTCCCTTTGGTTACAACAGAACGAGTGGCACTCGGCCAGCAGCCTGTGGGAATCCCCTTTCCACAGCTGTGCACACTGGAGCAGCATTCAGGATCACTTTCCCTCAGACCTTCAGTCCTGCATCTCTGCACAGTGATACACCTGGCTTCTTGGTGCTAGTGTGTCATCACTGAAAGGGCAAGGGAGCCCCTTCCTGGCTCAGTTCCAGAAGACCCACAGGTGAACTAAGTCCTGGATGCCTGTGCCCCTTCCTACAACTGCCTGCAGCTTGGCAGGGTATAGACCTGCCCAACCCACTAAAAAGCCCAAACCTAAAAATGAGGGTGGGACATGATTATCATGGAAACACTATTCGCTTATATTGTTCGGTACAGGTTTTGACCAATTTTTTAGTTCCCCAATTTGGCCAGTTAGGAGAGGGAAATATCCCACACAAGATGTCAGGTCATGATTTTGGAATCAAAACCACATGAGCTAGATTTGTAGCAATACCGTGCCCGGCTCTACTGCACCTGTGTGTGAGGAGGGTGCGCCGCACAAGGTATTTCCTGTGACTTCTACTTTCCTATTCTTTCTATTTCAGAGTCAGGGAGGAAAACATGTGGGCTATGATGTTGCAGTGCCCACCCCCTGCCGCCACTCAACACACACATCACCTGCACACTCTCTTTCTAAGACAGAGGCATTGCCCTATTGAGTCTGTCTCCACGAGGCCACGACTCTGTGTGGCAGCCCCAAGCCAATCCCTTTATGTCCTCCACATTCCAAGGGAGTATTTCCCTTATTCACTCTTAGTAAACTATACGACTGTGGGGTTTATAGCTGAATATAATGACGAAAGATATTAAATCAAGATCTGCGAGGAGTTATGCAGAGCACAGCTATCCTGTACACAGAATACAAGTCCCTGCAGAGATGGCTGAGAACTGAAATGCAAGGTATTGAATTCCATTTTCCTAATTACTCCCATCATAAAGTGGGAGAAACACCCTTTGGATTGAAGGCATGCTTCTCTAATGGAGGCGGGCAAGGGCGCAGGGTAACGCATCCTCAAAAAAGAGAGAGCCAGCCCTGATGGTCTAGCGCTTAAAGTTCGGCCCGCTCCACTTCAGCAGCCCAGGTTCAGTTCCTGGTCGTGGAACCACACCACCCATCTGTTAGTTGCCATGCTGTGGTGGCGGCTCACATAGCGAACTAGAAGGACTTAACAGCTAGGATATACAACCATGTACTGGGGCTTTGGGGAGAAAAAAAAAGGAAAAGAAGAGGATTGGCAACAGATGTTAGCTCAGAGTGAATCCTCTGCAAAAAAAAAAAAAAAAAGAAAGAATTGTATTCATCTCCGTTGCCTCTGGGTGTCACATAATAGAAGTAATACTTAATTTAAGTAATTAATTTTCTTTGTGTTTTATTCTAAGTATGGATCACACAGAAAATAGGCAAAATATTTATATGAAAAAATTAACATGTTCCACATGTAGTTCCGCTGTTCTTTGAGGGAAAGTATTCTTCAGAGAAAGAGGAAGTGCTGTGTGGTGTGGTTCTGTGTTTCCAGGGGCATCCTCAGGGCTTTCCCACACATATTTGCTCACATATACTACATTCTTGACTGTTCAGTGACATGCTGTGTCTACAGAGTGAGCTCCTTGGCTGGTTTGTTGGAGTGGGCTGGTGGATTCATGTCCAACAAGAAAGTAATTCAGCCAACTCATCAAATCGATTAACTTTTTAATTGAACTGACCAATGGTTTCCAGATTATGTAGATAGATACAGGCCTGCAGATGGGTTATTAGAACACATCACTCATACAACAGTTCTGTTTGTGCACAGCTGCTCACACAAGTAGTGCCCTATTGTATTCGAGTGTTAAGAAAGCAGCATTATGGTGTGGGTGGGGTCCCGCTAATTGGAATAACAAAGATGCAGCAACACGAGCATATGTTTTTTAAATTAGTCTGTCACATGTCCTCATCTTAATGATGTTGGCCATTACACACAGGTTAGAAAGCAAAAGATTTCCAGGTCCAACATGGAGTACCTTTCTTATTATTTCTTTATGACCAATTAGGACTTTTTCCTGCCAAAAAATATTTTTAAAATCTTTCTTGACTTTGATTCAGAAGTGAGACGACATCAAATAATAATCACAATGCACTCACAGGATAGAGTGCCTAAAGTAGCCCACCAATGCGGGACTGAGCCAGCACTCATGGTTGGTAGAACTTGCACAGCACTGCCCTATTCTAGCTCCCCGAGGCCACTCAACTTTGAACTGCCTGCTCATCTCCCACTAGAGGCTCAAACACAGTGGATCAGATCGAGGCGCCCAGACGTCTCATTGCTATTTCAATTGCTCAAAAGGAGCTCCGACAGAGCCTGGCCGAGGGGTAGACTGTGTCCCCTTCCTGAACGTGACCACCTGCCTTTACAAAGGTGGGGGGCGTAAGAGCTACAGCCTAAGACGTGGAATCTCACAAAGATCTAAAGAGGCTATTTTTCACATGAAAAATAGTTATATTTTGACATTCAAAGTGGTGTTTCGTAGACTTAAATTTTAGAAATGCCTGTCCAAAGAATGTGATAAAATTCCATTTTGCAAAAATTTGGCCTAAGTGTATTTGCCTTAGACTCAAGCTTCACTCTTTCTCAAGGCAAAATCTGGTTTGAAAACTAGGAAAATGAAGCCTAGGAGAAGTCTGAGAGTGCAAAGCCAACTGCTCGCTGCCACGCACGGCGCTGTGCTTGGGCTGGAAAGGATTCAAGGATGAAAAGTACACTTCTCACCAAGCTTGTAACCAAGTGCAATGAAAATAAGGAGAGTTGGGGGCTGTGGAGGCTGCTGTTTTCCCAACATCCACAGTTTCTCTTGGAAACCACGTCCAGGAGATAGAAGGGCTCTGCGTCTGCTTGTGTCTGGTTTCAATCTGGAATCTCTATGTTTTTATAGAAAATGGGAAATATAGGCTTGTTGGCTTGTTTCTACCTTATTTCTAGAATTCACATGGCCCATTCCTTCAAGGAAGTACACAAAGGTCACATAAATGTTTTACGAGCTGGATCCACCGAGCCACCACTTCCTTGGTGTTTCTGCAGTTAAACGATCACGTACAGGCAGGGAGGGCAGTGAGTTTAGACAAAAAGGAACACAGGGTGACTCCTGGGTCTTAAAGATCACATTGGGCGGGTGTCTTTCAATTAAGAAATGAACTTGGGTAATGTCAATGCTACCAAAAGCCATCCACCTGTATTCCAACAAACTGAATCCCTATTTCGAGCACACGATTTATAAACACTACAGAAGAAAAACCACACTCCCCATCGTAGAAAAGCAACTTATTTGTTTTAAAACCTTTTTTTTCTGAGCAACAGACAAACAAGTAGAAGATTGTAACACTAGGAACCAAAAGGACCTCCTAAAAGATGATGTGAGGACATCTACCTTGCCATGGGTGGCGCCCCTGCTGGAATCCTCGGGCTCAGAGAGCTATCCATTTCCATTCACAGGCGGGCTCATCAGTTCAAGGAGGGAAGCGCCAATGAGCTATCAGATCAATATGATGAAGGATGGAGATTGATCTCATCCCAGAGTGAGTGCATTAACGAGCTCCTCTGTATGACCTTTGCCCCATGGTACAAATCAGACTCCACCACAAACCACATTCTTGAACGGGGATCTTCAGTTTTTGTTTGCTTTTAATAAAGCACGCTGTAGGCAGACCTCAAAAATGACTATCAAAAAATACAGCGCATCTTTTGTACAGACTAGGAGGTCTTACAGAATTAGTGTATTACATTTGAAATTATGGACAAGACGGCAATAAATGCATGCTTTTAAAACAAAGCATATTCTTTTAAAAAGCACGTTTCTTTTTTATACTAAAGGTGCTGGATATGTTTCTAAGCAGGAAGCCCTACTAATAGTTTCACTTCCTTCTCTCCTAAGAGTTCAGGGAGATACAGCTGTGCCCAAGATCCACGCTTCTCAAACTTGACCGCAACCTATGATTCACCTGGGAATCTTGTTAAAATGCAGGCTCTGATTCAGCAGGTCTGGGACTGGGATTCCGCATGTCTAATCAGCTGACCAGAGAGGCCAATGATAATTGAATATACCATCCTTTGAATGAAAGCACTAGAAAAGTCCAGTAAATAGATATTCCGCCTCCACACGTCCATGTGTGTGCACACACATAGTCTCACACTTACACCCCAACCATTTGGGCACAGGAATATGGTACAAGAACAATACAGTACGATGGCAAAAGAGTAAGAGTTTGGGATTGGACAGGCCTGATGCAAACCCAGGCTCCACCACTGGCCAATAGATGAGTGTGACCTTGGACAAATGACTTAACTCCTTGAGCCTTATTTTATTCCAGCTTCAGTCAAATTCTAATTAATATTGACACCCCACCCCCTTGTTGTGAGGGTCATTTGAGCTAATGCGTGCATAGAACTTGGGACAAGGCTTGGGCTCAATAACAGCTATTGTTAGAGTTCATCACTGTTCTATAAAAGTCAGAGCTAGTCCCAAATCCTTAGCTCAATCAACTCTCACAAAGCAGAGAGTTAACGCAAAATGGAAAATCCAAGCAACAACGCCAGGCTTTTGTTTAGACGTGGTCTCCCCACTAATTTTCTCACCTATCTTTGCGGCTGACCAGACAGAAACTGTAGCTGTTAGAAAGGCCCAGAATAGCAACTCAGAGCGGTCAAGGTCCAGGTTGCAGCAGTGTAAGAGTGAGTGTGTCGGGGAGGGGACTTATAGGGCTGACTTATAGGGAAAGCCCGTGCCTGTCTGTCAGTGGCCTACACACACACACATCTGTGCTGCCCACGGCTGCCCTGGCCTTGCTGATTCCATCATCCCTGCCCAGGAGAGTCAGAGAAGGGTTTCTGTTCCCCTGGGTGTCTCTCTTAACACTCCACTTACTTGCTGATATGAAAATTCCAATTTGGGAATTGCATTCACTTGGCATCAAGCTTTAATTTCCTGCAAAAGAGTAAATACCCACAAAATTGATAATATTTAAATCAGTGGTTTTCCCAGTGTGGTCAGAGGGTCCGGGAGGTTAAAACTATTTTCTCAATTATACTAAGATGTCATTTGCCCTTTTGACCCTCTACCTCTCACGACTACACGAGGCTACAGGATGTAATGACATCACTCTCGTGGCAAAGGGAATGTGTCCTTGTGAATTCCTGTGTTTTAACCATTTCTCAGTTTTAACTCCTAATACATTCACATTGACATTTAAACTCATATAAACTAAAGGATTGAGGACTTTGGAGTCCTCAATCATTTTTAAGAATGCATGGGGCCGGCCCCGTGGCTTAGCGGTAAGTGCGCGTGCTCCGCTACTGGCGGCCTGGCTTCGGATCCCGGGTGCACACCCATGCACCGCTTGTCTAGCCATGCTGAAGTGGTGTCCCACATATGGCAACTAGAAGGATGTGCAACTATGACATACAACTATCTACCAGGGCTTTGGGGAGAAAAAGGGAAAAAAAAAAGGAGGAGGATTGGCAATAGATGTTAGCTCAGGGCCGGTCTTCCTCAGCCAAAAAGAGGAGGATTGGCATGGATGTTAGCTAAGGGCTGATCTTCCTCACAAAAAAAAAAGAATGCAAAGGGTCCTGAGATCAAAAAGTTTGAGAACCACTGCTCTAAATCAATATCAATCATTTGCATTTTAACATAAATGGATTTCTGAAAAGTTAAGAATTTTGTGGAGTAACTACTGGATTCAAAACTTGGGGGTAGGGTTTGCAAGAGGAAACAGTGACAAGTTAGGGGCTAGGACGAGTTAGGGAAACAGATGCGTAAGTAACACTGGGGGCTATATGATCACCGTTGTCCCAGATTTTGTCAGATGGTCCCAATTTCAAATAGTTCCATGACTACATTCAGACTTGTCAAACCAATGGCTTTGAGCTTGGTGGTGGTGGAAAAAATATATATATTAGCTAAAACAGAACAAGCAAAATACTATAGTGATTCAGGACAGAGGAATTCTCCTTTGTTTCTTTTGTCCCCAGTTTTAACCCAGGTCAGGGTTACGAAGAGAAAAGGGGCTCACATTCCTGAGACTGTCCTCTCCTCGGAGGGCCTCTATCACTGCACTCACCACACTGTAATGTAATTATCTGAGTTTTTTTTTTAATTTCTAAAAAAGTTTCCGGAACTCATTCTCTCCCCACCCTCATACCTTTCCATTAATAAGAGACATAATTATTTGGCATAAATAAGCCTTGTTTCACATTCTAATAAAAGGAAGACAGAAAGTCACTTACAACAGTGAATGAATCATATTTGGCTCTTATAGTTCTTTTCCTTCCCTGCACCCTGACCCCCACCAGCATTTCAGGATCCTCACCATGGAGCAGGCTGATAATCTGCTAACTCCTCTCTCCTTCCTCAATCCTTCAGGGTGACCAGGGACTAAGCAGCCTTCCATCAGATCCAAGAGAAATGGGAGAGAGTTACACAGACAAAGAAATTGTCTTATAAAATCCTATTTAACTATATAAAGCAGATATCAAAGGCCCATGACTAAACATACTTGGTTTGAACAATAAATTGCGTTGGTCTTTAGCAGATGTTTCTTTATAGCAGAATTTCTGAAATGTAATTCTTGCTTTGGGAATGTTGCAACACAACTTCAGGAACAGCATCTAGCATCTTGCCCCCCCAAATTAGCTTTTGTACTTCTCTTTTTACACGTGGGTATCTTCCTCTTTGTGCGTAGAGACCATTTCTAGTTCATCTCTGAGTATCCAGGTTCTAGCACAGTGGACTCTGCAAATATTATTTTATTTAATTTTACAATACCCCGTAAGTGGTACACTGTCCCTATTTCATAAACAAGGACACTAAAGTCGAGCTGTTACTTTCCTAAGAGCACATGGCCAGCAAGTGCAGAGCTGGGATCTGAGGCCAAGTTTGTTTGGCTCCAAAGCCTGTCTAATTTCCACATCAGGAGGCCTCTGTTGTGAAGAGAGGGAAGTAACTATTTATCCAGCGCCTTGCACCACACTGAAGTATTTATCGCATGAATCAAATACATTACCAGAGACTTGCAAGCATCGATTAAGGAAAGATGAAATTGACATATCCTGAATATATACTACCAGGAACTTGATTTGTGTTGCCCTTAATCCCCCATAAAACCCCTGAAAGAAGTAACACTGTGTTTTACAGGCGAGGAGACTGAGCCTTAAATAAGCTAAGTAAATACCCTATGACTGGGAAAGGGAACATGTCTGTCTCCTACCCTCCTCCCATCCCCAAGAGGCAGGAGTGTTACTCGCGATCAGCAGCAATTCACACTGGAGCCTCCTTGAGGCAGAGCCTGGATACTTCTGCCTGCCCATCATCTTCAAGTCATTTGACCTGGTACAAAGCTGCTCACAATGTGGGCCTATGACAGAATTCTTAATATATTAGATTTTAGCAGAGTTCAACCACAACATTATTTTGTGGCTAGAAAACCTGATCCTCTTTTGGTAAGTATATTTGTTTTCCTGTTACATTCTGTATTTATGGGTATAGCACACTTTGATACTGCATTTTGTTATGTCAAAAATGTTTATTGTTCCTGGATCATCAAATCAATGAATTAGAGAAGTTACTACAAAAGGATTAATGTGTTTTTAATGAAACTGCATGATGTAACTCATTATTCTCCACGAATAATGGCAAATCTATGAAGTTTACACAAATAAGAGCTTTGTGAGTTTATCTGAAAGTCTACAAATGGGTATCATTTAGCTGTAATATGGAAAAATATTCCTAGAGAGTCCATCAAGCTTTAAAATCATTATTTAGTCATATGATTTCCACCCTCCTCTGTGATTAGTTCACCTACATAAAGTTACTACCTAAAAATTTATGAAAATTTATTCTCCTTAATTATTATTTTCTTTTTTCCTTGACTCTGAGCTTCAGAAAGGAATACTATTTTTTTTGCTGAGGAAGATTCGCCCTGAGCTAACATCTTGCCACTCTTCCTCTATATTGTTTGTGGGTCACTGCCACAGCATGGCTGATGAGTGGTGTAGGCCTGTGCCTGGGATCTGAACCCGTGAACCCAGGCTGATGAAGCGGAGCGCGCCAAACTTAACCACTATGCCACCGGGCCTACCCCAGATACTAAATATTAAAACAATCCTTGTCTGAGGAACTTCGTTCTGTTTTTTGCTACAAAATGTGATTAGTTCAAAGAGTGAAACCTTTTGTGATGGTTGATATCTCTCAGGAATAAATTGGATCTCCAGTGCTTTGGGGATGCTTTCAGTCTCAAAATTTGATGATCAGAAAAGTATTTTTTGTTTGTTTATTTAATGTATCCTTGTTCTGATTTTAATTAAATTCTAAACTTTGCTTTAAAAAAATAAAAAAATAATCCTTGAACATATCCGGGGAACATACTTGAACTCACAATATATGGCAGGTGGCAGAACTGTGAGGTCTCTTAAAGACTTACCTAGAGGGAGAGCAGAAACATTCCGTTACCTGCACAGTTTAATCCTAGGTTAGGCTAGTTTGCTAAATTATAAATGCTTTTTATAAGTTAGTTATAAAAATTACTTTTTATTATTTTAAATTATTAAAATTATTAATTATTTAAATTATTCTAAAAGATTCATAATCACTAAAATATATATAAAATAAAATATGTTCCTTGAGAGAAGAGATTTTGTCTATACTCCTTGTGTTAAATCTCCAAGTCCTAAACTGTTAACTGGCACACAAGTATCAGATACTTGATAAGTATTGACTGAATAAAAGAAGGAATTTTAAAAGTATCTCACCAACCCTATGGTAATTACACGGTACATTGATTACTTCAATTGTGTAAGTGGAAGGAAACCTGGAATTCGCATTCCTTCCTAGGTACTTGTGGTTACACACAAGGCCCAGTCTTTCATTATCCAGGGACCACAAAGAGGTTATACAGGAATCCACAGAACGCATAAAAATCCTTTTTTTTTTGGTGAGGAAGATTGTCGCTGAGCTAACATCTGTGCCGATCTTCTACTTTGTATGTGGGACGCTGCCACAGGATGGCTTGATGAGCGGTGTGTAGGTCCGTGCCCAGGATCCGAACCTGGGAACCCCAGGATGCCAAAGCAGAGTGTGTGAACTTAACCACTGTGCCACAGGGCCGGCCCCCATAAAAATCTTATCATCTCACCATTTGAATTGGTTTAAAAACCATGTGTGCTCACATATTTAAATTCTAAATTATTTAAATGCGATAAGAAAACTTACAAGAAACATCAAATGAAAATTGCATTGAGAATCACTTGGAATAACAAATGAGAGTATTTGTTACTTAAGAATAGGCAGCTGGAATTAATGCTTTCAGATGAAATGAATGGATTTGAATTTCACAAATATAGCAAGTTGAACTATTGTATATATTTCTTTTAAAATTCCTTCTTACTCTGCCCTATCATATTTGTACGTAAACCAATAAAAATTAAATTATGTAAAGACAAAATATAATGACAATAAGGTCACAATCCTGTTTTATGTTGTTGATAGTGTGATATCTGTAACCTATTGTCTCCTTTTAAGTTACCACTAGAAATCTGAGTTCTGAAAAAAATCTTAACTGGTAGAAACATTGTGACATTTTACTTTCAAATAAAAATAAGTGTTATTATTTTAAAAACCAGGATTTCACAGTACAAAACTTTCTAGACTAAAAAATTCAGAGACATATATAGCCTGAGTTTAGTTTCTTAGGGCTTATGTTGGAAGGGCCATCCTAATTCCAGAAAAAAATATAAATGCTTTTCAGGTAGCTTAAATACATTTTTAGATTAAAAACTGATTAATAAATGTAAAAGCTTTGTAGATTCACAGCAAGTGTTAGGGGGCTTATGTTGAAAAGTTCACAACTAATTATAAAGCCTGACTGGATTGATCAATTACTCAGATCAACACTCGGTGCCTGTTATACATAAACATGGGAATTATATCTCCCTTAAGTAATGTACTAAAATCACGAGTCTAAAACATTCTCACGTGAAATGTGAAGGTATAGCGGTCTGAATCCATTAAAACTCCTTCCAAATAATGAATTGACTCTTATGTGCATTTGACACATAAAAGACATTTTTTTCAGTTTGATTCCTATTTTTATAATTTGCTTTATATGTTTACAATAACAAATGTGAACCAGATAATTAACTAATACAAAGTACTCTGGTGCAAAACATCATGACGTTCTCATAACAACCAAAAATCGTTTTTTGTTCTTTAAGGAACTTTTAGAATTGTATACATAAATATGATCATAATTTCTAGAATGTAAACACATTGATCTTTTAAAAAGTGCATCTGTCATACCCCAGGCTGTTTTCACCATCTTTCCCTTAATCCAGAGATTTTTCCTAAACTAAGGATAACAAAAATTTCCTCTTTCAAGCAAGCTTTCGGGGAGCAGTTGTGTGTCAAATCTATGTTGTTCGTTCCCTCCAATGAGAACTCTCTCTCTCTGGCATTCAGGAAAAAAGCAAGTGCTTAAATAGATTCTAACCATAGGAAAACCAGAAATAGATGCAACCAGACACCTGCTGACGACCAGTGACAGATCCCACTGACACGACAGTGACCCCCAGTTAGTCAAGATTTAATTAACGGCATAATTAAGTCAGCGGAACAGAACACTAATGAGTGGTTTTTTTTAATATGGGTAATTACACGTAAAAATACAAAGTGTGATGGAGACCTAAATATATCATTAAAATGAACAGTATAGAATAACAAACAGAGTGCTACGTATGCCTTTTCTATGGCTGTTAAGAAAAAAAGCTGAATGTGTCTCAGGTTGAATAATACTCAGGCAAGTTTATGTTGGCTCCACGCTGGGAACATTTGTTATTCTAATTTTGTAACAATACGCGACTCCGTGTATTGAGATCCTGTTTTCAATGCAGACTCCATTGGCTTTGAAGTCTTGCTGCATTTAGCATTTTGTCCAACTGCAAATGAGCAATTAAGAGACTGTTTGCAAGTATTTGGCTTCCTATGGATCAGCTTATAGAGGGGTCCATCTGAGCTGGCAGACCTGGACAGATGTAGAAGGCCGGAGTTATATCGACCAATTCAGAATGAGCTTCTATTATGTGAGACCCTTTGATTTGATCTTTGCTTTAGGCACCGACATAACCCACAGGATTGCGGTCTACTGACTGGGAAATACCACAGAGGAAGGGTAAATACGACTGAAATAAAGTTGGTAACTTTTCAAACACGAAAACAAGGCATTTAGGTCACAAGGAAAAAAGACTAAAACAACCACATTATATTCTGTGACTGAAAAGCATGCCTGTGGGATTGAGGACCTGTCCTGCTGGACTGTTTTATCTATGGGACCCCCAGCTGGGGGCTTCAAGTCCTTGGCTGCCTTCTATCCATTTATCAAGCAACAAGTAGAAAAGCAAATTCTCTTTACTGCTGACACTCATCATTCAACTCTCTCCATAATTAGTGATTCTGAAGCTTTCCTTTAAAAAACGTATTACATTTTCTTCCTGCAGGTACTAAACATCTCTCTCCAGTCTTCCCATTTCTGGTGTAACCTGCGTTTTGCGATATTTCAGAGGACATGAAAAGAACATCTTTATAATCCCATTATTAACAGTGCCAATGGCCAGTTAATACATGCAGTTTCACTGCATCTTTCTACCGACGGCTGGCCTTGATTTTCTCTGAACAAGGACTGTGATAAGGGTGCCTTGGAAAATATATGTGAAAGCATTTGTAATTTGTTGCACAGCAGTGTCTCTCATGCAAAAACTAAATTCCTCTTAGTCCTCATATATGATCATATTGCTTGCCCAATATTAACTTCTTATAAATACCAGTATATCTAGCATGTAATGGAAAGTTTCTCCATGTGAAGAATGTGCTTTTAACAAAGCTATTCAGGATAAAAATGTCCACGAATAGAATTTTGACATTTCCTACAGTAGTGCTGAGTATTCACCCAACACCAGGGCAGTAGAACACAAGAGAACTGGCAAGAAAACCCACCTTTTGTTTAGGTAATGACTATATAGGGTTCATTTTTTCTTAATGCTTACCATAAAAATGAGCATTATCTCTCTGACAAGGCTAGTATAACAGTTATTGGGAAATATAAAGTCAAAGATTTCACATATACACACCCCAAACCAGAGTTAATCATTAATTTCAGAATACTTATAAATTAAGGCATACTAGAATTCCTAATATTTCAGTGAATACTAAATCTAGGAACATTAGGAGGCAGGGGCTAAGTGACTTTTGCAGTCTTAGACTCTGCAGCACAACTTTTAAGAGGCCATACAAGGTTAATTCAAGAGACTGGCTCCATTCATCTAGCGGCCAGCTCAATTCATTTGCAACATCTGAGCCATTAGACATATTTTTGGTAGCGTTGTCCAGTGGTTCTTGTTAGGCAAATCACTCACTGGTCTCTGTATAAAGCATCTTTTTCACCCCCTTCTCCCAAATCACCTCACACTTTCTGAACACAATAATAAAACAGAGTAAGCCCTTTATTAAAAGCCTCGGGGGAGTGCAAAACAGTTATAAAATCAAAGCTATTTGGTGGTATCTGTCTTTTATGTGAGCAACGTGTGAGACCCAGACGAGTGAATATTGCCCTGAGCCTGTCTTACCACACTGACACACGTTTCATTCCCAACATCCCTTTCACCCCCTTTTTTTTTGGGCAAGGCTGCCCTTATCAAGTTCTGTATGAATGAACAGAAGTGTCTTTCATCCCCCACTTGCCTCATGGTTCAAAAGGAACTACTAAAATAGCAGCAACAGAAATCCAACAGCCTGCCAACAGGCTTGCACACGTCCCGTTCTTAAAGGCACGTGAAAGGTTAGAGAGCTCAGCAAAATTTTTATGTACGGGAGCAGGCCCAAGGAAAACTCACCCGCCATAACCAATTGTGGACAGAGGATCATCTATCAGCAGACAAATGCAGGAACTCCAGAATGTCTCTCCTCAAATGAAATAATATATCTTTGAAAGCCAATGCCCGTTTTAGGCCCGAGGCCCATATATCAAGGCTGAGAGGCTGGTGGAATCGCTCCAGGGCCATTAACCTTCCACCTGTTTCCCCTTGTCCTTCAGGATGAGACCCTGCCCTTGATTTTACGCCCTTCCCCTGTTCATCTTCCGACAGAGTGTAAATGTAAAGCGGCGGGCCTGTGAAATAATTCAAAGGCAATGGACCAGGGGCACGGTTACAAATCTCTGCCACTGGCACTGTGACTTATGCCGGCAGTTTGTCACATGAGCCAGGTGACCTCTGTGACATAACAGAAAAATATCGCCGGAGATCAAAGATGGGATTCAGAGCGTCCTAAGTAACTCTGCTCCACAGGGCAAGCGGGTTATCTGGTGTCCAAGGATTTCCCCTCACACCAATAACATTTGTTCTAGAGAAATGGAAAAGGTAGGGCTGGGACTCCCTAATTGAAATCATTTCTGTCAAGTAGAAGCGAGGGCTTTCCTGTAACAGCAGGATTAGAATTTCTGTTTTCTTGATAAAGCCTTACAGTTGCTGCGAATGCCAGAAATAGGCAGCAAAAATCTATCTAATTTGACCTTAATACAGAGATATTAATAGCATTCGAAAAAAGTAAAAGTGAGCTTATGAAGAATTTCAGTTTGAGAACTTAAAAGCTATAGTTATGAACGTAAAAAGAAAGTTTCACTACAGCTTATAAATTTTCTGGGTGAAATAAGTAGCTTAGTAAATTTTTGGAGACTTACACTATTCATTAAAATGAGTCCTACATGTTTATGTATTACATGTAAAAAAAAAACAATAGTAACTAAAGGATCAAATGAGATTGTGTCCATCAAAGTACTTTAAAAGTCCAAAGCTTTCTCTCAATGATAACAGAATTTAGGAAAATGTAGAATTACCCACAAATGGCTTAAAAAAACAGAGATATATACTGGAAGGAAATTAGCAGTTTAAATATCCTTAAATCTGAATTAGAATTAATTTCTAGTGTGTATTTCTTACTTAAATTATGACTTTCTCCAGTCATTTTCTGCATTTCAGTATTCCCTAGGCCTATGATCTCTTTGTAGGTGCATTTAATTTTGAATTTTTCATAAATTAAAAACAACAACCAGTCTTGGTTCACTGAGAGATGCCAGCATACCTGAGCTCGTTCATTTCCTGTTCTAAAGCAAGGACTCCAGCTGGGATATAGTGGCATCCTTTGTCACTCTGTTCCCTAGTCGTGCACACACAGTATCTCTTTCAACTGCTATACTGGTCTTCAGTTGGCCAACTCACATGTGTTTTCATTCTTCAAGCATGCTGACACCAACGTCAGATTTCTAACATGGAAATTTTAGAAAATAAAAATAATCAACTTTAAAAAATAATTAGAAAGTTCTGATGCTCAAGTTTTAAAATGCCTGCTTAAATCTTCACAGAAATGTGCGGACACCAAACTTCTTTAGAGAGCCACAGAGTTCCTAACCTGGGACCACCCTTGGGGTTCAATGGGTGTGTGAAGTCATAGGATTGCAGGCAAAATTCTCTGTGTATGTGTTTTTCTGGGAAGATTACTAAGAGCTTTCATCAGATACTCAAAGGCATTTGTGATCCAAATAAATCACTAACAGTGACTGCTAGAGAGTAGAATTTGAGGTTCTAAAGTTTTTATTACCAAACTAGAATCAAAAACTGTTAACAGCCCAAAAGGTCATGGTAGAGGTCATCCAGCCTGACCCGTCATCTTGCAGATGAGACAAAGAAGGCTGAGGGAGAGGAAGCCACACAACCACAATCTATTAAAATGATAGAGGAACTAGAACTCCAGATTCTTGCTTCCTAATCTAGGACTCCCTGCACTGCATATGATACCAATCTGTCCTTTGGCTGCTGTTTACAAGTCAGATTTTGTTTCACATCTCTTAAAATAATTTTTTCTGTGATGTAGAAACCTAATTATAAGAGAGGCCTATGTATTTAAAAGAACATAAAATATTTTATAATTATGGTCTTAGGCATCTGTTGTTATGAATAAACATTAAAAGACTTTTATTTGTGGATTAAAATTTGCTTTTATAAAAACGGCACTAGAATGACAGATATTATGCCTTGAATTCTTAGGTTTTCTTCCTGAAAAAGATGTGTCATATGACATGGTGGGCCTAATTTTTAAGTAGTTTTGTTGTCCCCATTTCATGGTAGGCTCATTTTAAGCTTCTCTATAAATTAATATTTAATTTGCACATATAAATCCATTGTCATTTACTGTGAGTATGAGTTAGTGGATGCTCCTTTGTAATATTCATGAAAATCTCAAACCAAGATTATGCAATGCTGCCTACTACCAATAACTATGTTTCTATTTGATGTTTATTTTCAATTCTCTATACTTCCAAATTATTAACAAAAATACTAAGCAAGGCATATCATTCATTTATCTGAATTCGCAGACAAAAGTGAGGCATTTAATATTTCCAGTAAACCACTTAAAATAGTCACTACTTTTAGAAAGAAATGAAGGACAAAAAAACAAAAGGAAAATATACGCTAATAGTAAATTATCCTAAAATTTTTAATCTGCTAATGTTCTATGATTTAAAACAAATAAAATATGGCTAGCCTGCATCCAAAAAAAAAAAAAAAATTCCTGGGCATGAATCACTGCTTACATTCTTTTCCATCCACAAACAATTTCGTTTGGGAAAGTTGCCACATAGTATCGACAGTGACAACAAATGGCATTGTCCCGTGAACATCTGTTTCCGACTCCCACACTGATACTGCAGGCCGAGTACTTAGGAGTTAGTTGGTCTTCACAAGTTGCTGAGCCACAAAGGAACTGGAAATCACTGGTACGTTGAGGTTTTATTATTGGAACACAGGAAAACTTTATCATCATGCTGGGAAGTTCTGTATCTTTTGAAATATTGGAACCGGGGTTATGTTAGCACATTAAACCATGCGGAAGACTACTTCTAAAGAAAAGGGAGAAAAAAAATTGTTTCTTGTCTATTATGTCCTTGGAGCGAGGTTCCCACTCAATCTTCATATAACTTCCTCACCCACCCTCAACTGAAAACTGTTTTGTTTTTTAAAGATGTTATTGAGTTTAGTTTCTTGTTCAAATTGAGAGAACCAAATACCAAAAAAATTCTAATCCAAACATGACAAATAAACACTATTGTTTCTTAACAAAAAAATCAACTGAAATCAGAAGAGCTTTTATATACCCTTTGATTTTTTCTACATTCAAGCAACCATGCCTACATTTTCTGAAAGCCTGACAGCAGAGGGCTCATCAAGACTCCCGACTAGAAGGTCCTCACCTCAGTCCAAAATGTTAAAAGGGGGAAGGCAAAGAGCAGCCCAGAGAAGAGCCAGGAGGAATGGGACCAACGGAAAGGTGCACACAGGACACCGACATGGCACTTTTGCCTGTGCAGCTGAACCTGGGCTGTGAGGGTCACGGTTCACGCCAGCCTATCAAGAACCATTCAAGTGCACAGGACCGATTTCTGCTGTTTTACACTTTTTTTTCTGTGTAGCATTTACTTCTAACAAAAGCAACAATGGGAGTGGAAAGTTATTCACAGTGGTAATTCTAAATTAATGTCTGCTCAAATTATTTGCATACTCCAAATTAATTTGCATATTGCTGAAACAAAGAGCCTTCCCTCTCTTTTGTGGTTAAAAATGGGATGACATTAATGGAAGTGCTGGGTGGGATATGCAGTCAACATCTGACATGCATGTATTTTTTAAATATTTCATTCTAAAAAGGCATTGGAACATGTTCTGTAAGATATTGTTTACCTCTGACACTGCACATACTAAACACTCAAAAAATAATAAATAGCTAAATGAAATAATCACAGAGCTGCCGGACTGAAGATAAGAAAATAACAAATTTCTACTAGATAGAGATAATTCTAACACTTAGTTTGCTTAGAAGATGATTTCTTTCACCAGAGTACATGTATTTGTGAATAAGTAATTTATATTTTAAAAAATAATCCACTTATTACTAGATACCACATCTTCATAATTTCATATCCTGAAAATCACCAAAAACATGATGATTTTTGAAATAATTACTATCGTTACTACTTATGGGAAAATATATCTGAATTTGGGGAAGTTATTTTTTCTTCATTTGATTCTGGTCTATACTGATTAAAAACAAAAGTACTTGAGATTTGTGTTTCTCTCACTTTTAACTTTATAATCAGTTCTCAAATAATTACACTCATAATTAGTTATCAAAAAAGAAAAAAATTTTAATAAACATTTGGAAATCAGTAGATCTGTAATATTCACGCATGTGAATCCTTCGTTACAAAAAATAAGATAAAATGGAAATGTGTTGCACAGGACAACAGTAGCTTATGTTTATATTGTCTTTTATGCTTTTCAACTCACTTTTATCATGTCACTGGCTTTTCACAGGCCCTTGTAAGATGAGTAAGTACAGGCGTTTTCATTCCTTTTTACAGATGATGCACCCTTCATGATTGCGCTGATTCAAATGGCACCATCTCTAAAGTTTTCCCCGGTACCCCCTCCATACACAGAGTAGCTCTGCCCTGTGCTCCTGCACATGTATCATCTCCATGACACATTCTTTGTAAATTCTAACTGCATGTTCACAAGTCTGTCCCCCCAGCCATGCGTGGCTTGGGAGCAGGGACCAGGTATTTTTATGTACCTTCTATCCCTACTGCTTAGCATTGTGCCTGGAATGTTGAGGGCTCGATATACATTTGCTACATGAATTGATCAGGAAACTGTGGCTCAGGGAGATATATAAATGTTTTGACCCAAGCCTTAGAGCTCAACACTGGTAGCTCAGGTGACACTGAGCCCTGACTCCTGGTCCAGGGCTGTCCACTACGCACCACTCCCCTTTCCAGCTTCAACTGCATTAACTGATCCTCTATATATGTCATCTGATAATAACCAAATAAGTTAACAGAAAGGCAAGCTGTCGGTGCTGATTTTAGCAAGGAAGTCAAGACAAAATTCTTCATCACACCTTGAGTGACCCAGAGGAAACATCAGCCTGCCAGTTCTACAAACACGCCAGTGAAAGAATTTCCTTGGCCAACAGACAGCATGGAAATGTCCTTTTTAAAAATCAATTAACCCCCTAAATTCATGAGCTTGCTAGAAACATTTCCTATGCCATGGGACACAAGGCTCACCGAGATGATCTTCGCCTTTCTATTTCTGGAATCTTCTTTTGTTCATACTTGCTAATAATAGTGGCAGAACTGGGGGGTTATTTATAGTCCAGAAAGCAGCATGACTCGGTGAACACTTTATTCATTTATATTTCCTGTGTTTATTGTTACCTTACCTTTTTGGTAATTAAAAGTGTTCCTCCAAGATTTTATTTAGTAACAAATCACCTGTAAATAGCTTTTCTTTTAATATATGAAAGTCTATATTTAGACTTAATAAAATATTTTCCTCCCATTTCCGATTAACTAAAAACAGATTTCTATGGCGGGGGGAGTATATGACTGTGTTTTCTTTCCAAATTTTATGTGAAATATTATTATTTGACCTTTAGGTGTTTTGATTAAAAGAATCTCACTCTATGTGGTAGATCATGCATTCTCAAATTACTTAAATTTTGTCTTTTGACATTCAAGCAAAATTGCTATCATAGTTAACCCACAGGGAATTTATTAATCAACAGACAATTTGAAAACATATCCGATTGCCATATAATATGGTTAGAAAACATAGTATTAAAGAAATGCCTCTTCTTCTCCCATCCACCTCCCCCCCACCCCAAGTTGCTTGCTGGGAAACAGTGTCTCTATAAACGGTCCCATCCATTTGAAGCCAATGGGTTTTTCTGGTGTATGAGGCATCCAAAATCAGAAAGACGAATTTTGCCAGACTTATTCTGCTATTCCTTTACCTTGATTTTTGATAAGTGAGTTAGACTCGATCCCTTTTTAAGTGTCCCTTGTGTAGACAGTCATATCAAATATGAACCAATTTCTTCCCCACACTGAAGACAACAAGAACGCATACTCAGTCAGCCTGAACTGGCATCCCACATCATGGTACCCTTTCTCACACAGCATAGACTCTTTTAACCAAAGTCAAACTCAGGACAGTTTGTGTACCTCTTTTTTTAAATTGACCAAATTTTAAGACCTTTAGAAAAAAATATCTGCTATATCTGCTAACTATCATGATTGGCTCTGTCTCAGAGGAGTGAGAAGCTCTAACACAGGTGGTCTTGGCTCCTGTGGTCTCACTGAATCTGCTCTGCTTTTCATCACAACCTTCAGATCCACTAGAATGGAGACAATTAGGTTTTTTATCTAAAATAGTCTATTTAGAGAAACAATCAGCAGTTAATTAGAGCATTCAATCTCAAAAGCTCTCTCTTAATAAAAATATTTTTTACTCCTCTGCTCTAAAACTCATCGACGAACTAAGGGAGTCAGGAGAAGTGGGAGCAATTATGCAACATTTATTTGCCAGTTCTCAATATGAGATAATTTAACAACTGCCTTTGCCCTACACTCAAATGTAATGGAACAATAGATTTTGGGCACTGTTGTTGTTTTAAGTGCCATTTCAATGTGTTTTTACCTAATGTTTTGTTTTGATAACTTAAAGCTAAATAAATACTCCTTACCTTAGGAACCTTTGTAAAATATTACATCTGTGCAGCAAAGTGCTTTCAGATCTAAGCTAATTATTGATTTAGTAGGGTTTTTTTCTACCTCCTGAAGTGAAGTGGGAAAGGACTAAAAGCTGTGGAAAAGTCTACTGCAAAAGCACGTGAAATACTATTTTGTGGCTGTGAAGTTCCTCTCTCTGAAAGTGCTCTGTGTGGTACATTTGAGTTTGAAATCAAAGAACAGTAATCAAAATGGTTCTACAAATGAGGCCACTGATCTAAATTCTCACCAGGTAGCCAACTGGGTAAATAAGTCCTAACCCAAGAAGAAAATGGCTCAAAAAGACCATCTCATAAAAGGGTATGTATCTGGAAAAGTAGGTGGTTTTGTTCTCACAAAATGATAAATTCATTTTCACTCTCTCTTACAAAATATGCTGATTCGTTTCTACTCTTCCCTACAAGTTCTTCCAGAATTCTCCCATTTCCTTTAGAGCCTACACACACAGACTGACACTCTGCTGAACATCTTTGCTGCTCGTGTTCATACATCATTAGGTGTGGTACATTCTCACCAGCAAAAGCCAGCAACTTACACCAGCTCCAATTCAGCGTTATTTATACGTTCAATTTTTGGAACAGATTTTCTAGTAAGTGTTATTATGCAGGAAGAGTCCATGAAATCTCCTGATTGATCATCATATTTAAAAGATATTCATGACTTGTAGACAGTTTAGAAATAAAACCCATAAGACCCTCCAAAATATGACATGGTGCACAGAATTTGCTAGGCTGCCTTCTCTCTCTACCTTAATTATTCCTCAGACCCCAAGTCCACAGCAAATGCACTAAGTTGCTCTGCCATCCATCCACTTAACTAACGTACACTCCTTTGATCCCCCGTACCATTTGTTTATTTATTTTTATATGCTTTTTTCAGCTTTATTGAGGTATAAGTGACATACAAAATTGTAAGATATTTAAAGTATACATTGTGATGATGTGATATACATACACATTGTGAGAGGATTCCCCCATCTAGTTAATTAACACATCCGTCACCTCACATGTTTGTTTATTTTTTTGGTATAGAACATTTAAGTTCTTCTCCTGCACAATTTATGTCAGTCATACTACCTCACAAATGAAAAAGCACTTGAGAAATTTACTTCATTTTTCTAGCAATATTGGAAGTGAGTAAAACTCACTATTTTTTTTTAACTTGCTCAAAGCCTTTTAAATTTATTTTGAATTTTGAGCTCTTGAGAATAAGCTCTTCATCAAAATGTACTCGAGCATCCCATTTTCAAGCCGACTACAATCCAGCTTAGAGGTAACCACTCATGTATAGTACTGAGACATAATTAGAGACTGTATTTGCCAATGTTCCTCTTAGTTAGTGACTTAAAGAATTCTAACCTTCTTACTTAGATGTGAAAGACAAGACTGGATAAATAAAGTCAAGCAGGAAGTGTGAGATTACTTAATAATTTATTATGTGATTCCTCTTAAGAATAGAAAAATGGAATTTCTGCAGTATGAGGACCCCCAAACTTTTAGAACATGCTTCATAATCTCACCATAGGAAACCCATCATCTTTCTGATGAGATCACCATGAAACCTGCATCTACAGAAAGTACGGCTCTTATTGTAGAGTATAGATTCTGTAGGAATCCTTCATCTGAACTGAAATAGTACTTACAGCACTTTCTATTTAAATCTGTTTGATATACCCTTTAGAAATTTCTTAGGGTAAGGAGTGGAGGAGAACTGATGGGATGGTGTGTGGCATCGGCCAGTCTAGACAAGGTGAGAAGGTGGGATGGTTAAGGCTGAATTGCCAGAGAGCATTTATAAACCATGCTGCAAATGTTGAGCTTAGCTCATGGAAAAATCATGTCTTTAGTCTATAGGCATGACTGTCTTGATTGTCCCATGGCCAGTGAGAAATTGTTTTTAGAAAGGAAAAAACTCAGTAAAGGTACCTGGGCTTAATGTCTATTTTATTCAATGTAGGTAGTCTAGACTTAAATCCAATTAGGTAAAATTTAAAAATATTATCATCTATGTAGATTCTTAGCTTTATTCCTACTCCCCTCCTAGCCCAAATGATACTACCCTACACAAGAAATACTTTAGCAGAACCGCAAATCAGAAACACTTTTACCTGAAACTAATGAGCTTAAGCTTCAGGAACCTTCCCATGTTTGGGCACTTTCTAAGCTCTTGGGCGATCCAGCAATTGTATGCACAGGCCTAATGTTTTTGTAAAATGAGCAAAAGAGAAGATATTTTGCACTCTTTGTCACTGAGAGCATCCTAAATTGTGTAAGCTCCAGGGTCCACAAAGGTGGGACCAACCTCTGCTGCAAGTGACTGACTTGGGCCAATAAGTGAACTGCCAAGAAGTTTTTTCAATGGCAATGATATTAGACAAAACAATATCCGTTCTGTATTCAATGTCTACAAGTAAATTAAGTAAGGTCCTAAGTAGTGGGGACCCAAGTCCTTTGGGAATATTGGGAGATTTAAGAATTATAATAGACAATTGATTTTGGTATGTCTGACATATTCATACTCATCTATATTTTTGTAGACAAATCCTTGGATTTGTTTTCTAATCCAAACACCACCCACTGCTCTACATTGTGGGGGAAAAGTGTTAGAAAGTCTATAGCTTGGATATCTTATGTTACTACGGAAAAGAAAGCTGAAAAAGTTCTTAAGAGCGAGAAAGATAATGAAAGGATTGGAGATAAAGCTTAGAAAGAATACTTAAAACAACTAGCAATTTATCCTCATAAAAAGGACTATGGAGGAAAACTAACTGGGTCTATGTCAAGGTGCTGACTCAAACTTTGGGTCAAATTCTTCTACAGAACCCATATTGAAGCAAGAAAAATACTTTTAAAGTTAACATTCTATACTTTTAAAACAAGCGGTCCAAGGTTCCCCTTTTCTTTCCGCTCAGAGCCAGTCCTAGAACGGGGCAGTCACGGGGGCAAGCACTCAATGTTCTCAACCATTAATTTCCCTGTGTGTCACTCCCACTGAATTTACAACCTGCTCAGTTTGCGTCAGCATAGGGGTCCAGCCGTAACAAGACTCCTCCGTCTTAATTACCGAAATAAGTTTGGATCCCCAATGACAGAGTATTTTTAGGTTTTCTTGTAGCCGCAACTCAACAAGCAATCATATAAAAGGGTAGGATCAAGTGAAGAGTAACCTCACGTTTTGACTATATTGACAGAACCAGAATGGATGATGGACTGCACAAGCAGGATTTAAGTTGCACATAAAAGAACATCTTGACTGCTGTTAAACTCTGAAATAGATTGTAGAGAATCCCGGCCTTTGAGAAGATCTTGAGTTCTTATCCACATGGGGTGGTTTAGCTGTGTTCTCTTGAATAAAAACAGGAATCACAATAAATCAGTGGTTGCCAAAGGGGGCATTGAAGGACCAGCTCTGGCGTCTGGTTCTATCCGTGCAGGGAGATTTTTAGAAAATTTGCAGGCTTTGCCCCTGGAAATTCTGGGTCTCCTTCTCAACAAACGGCTCTCAATGGCTCAAGCCAAAAACCCGAGTCTTGCTTGTCTCATCTTTTTCTCTCAAAGCCCTTTTTAGAAAATTCTGTTGGCTTTACCTCAACGTATGTCTTGAGTCCATCCACTTCTCCCCATCTCCACTGTCATGCCCTGATCTAAACCACATCTCTTTCCTGGGTGCTGGATCTCTTACTTCCTTTCAACACTTTTCTCATCTTCAGCCAGAGCAACATTTTTTATACGGAGAATTTGAGGAGGTCACTCCATTGCTTAAAATCCGCCTATGATTTCCTATTCCAAACAGAATAAAATCCAAGACCTACATGAGCTGGACCTTGTCAAATTATCAAGAGCTACTTTCTCCCTCAATCACTGATTTCTATGCACATTGGTTTTCCTCATGTGTCTTAAAAATACCAAGCTAGTTTCCACCTCACGGCTTTTGCACTTGCTGTTCCTGTGCCTGGATGGCTGTGTCTCCTGAGTTAGCAAGGCTGGTTCTTTCCTGCTATTTAGATTTCAGCTCAAGTGTCACCTCTTCATATCAGTCTTCTCTGAGCACTCTAATGCCTCCCTCCCTCACCTTGACCTACTCAATCTTAATTCTATCAGTTCACATCATCTTTATTGGCTTGTTTACCATCTGCTTCCCTCCCACTAGAATGTGAGCACCAATAAAAGTGACACTTGGTGATCTTGTCTAGAACAGGACTTGACACATAGCAGGTGTTCAGTTAACGTATGTTGAATGAATAATTCATCATTCGGAGGTGGGACTTGGGAACAAATAATGTTAAAAGCTAGTATGTGATCACTTTAGGTACCCTGGGCTCGACAGCCCCCCTCAATACGTGTATAAACCAGATGGCTGATTTGGTGCCATTAAATCCACGACAATGAAATAAACAGCAATAGATTAGTTTGAAGTTAAAAAGGAAAAATTTTTTCTGGTCATAAAGTATGTTATACTGAAGAAATTTTGAAATATCACGTTTAAATTAAACATGAGACAAGGACTAAGACCTCAAATATATGCATGTCGCCAATAACTGGAATTTACCTAGAAGGAAAAGGACTATTGGAAAGAATGACAAAAATAAAAGTATATAAAATACGTATATAAAAGATACCAACTGGGGCCGGCCTTGTGGCGTAGCGGCTAAGTGCATGTGCTCTGCTGCTGGCGATCTGGGTTCGGATCCCGGGTGCGCACTGATGCACCGCTCGTCAGGCCATGCTGTGGCGGCGTCCCATATAAAGTGGAGGAAGATGGGCACGGATGTTAGCCCAGGGCCAGTCATCCTCAGCCAAAAAAAGAGGAGGATTGGCATGGATGTTAGCTCAGGGCTGATCTTCCTCATAAAAAAAAAAAAAAAAGATACCAACTATATCCTTCTTTGCAACAACCAACACAAAGTTTAAGCAGTACATAAAAAGAAAACATTGGAATGCACTTTCAGCTAAATGCTGGGAAACAAGGGAACACCTCTACCAAAACCAAAACCACAAAATCATATGGTAGGCGTGTGTCCTAGGTCACTATGGTACATTTCCAGTCCCTCTGGGTCTTCTGTTCTTAACTTCCTTTGGTGGCTTCCCTTTGCCTTGAATAAAATCTGTATATAAGAACCTTACATAAGTGACCCTGCTCATCTGTCCACCTTAACTCTTGCTACTTCCCTACACACTCCACCTTCCAGCCATAGGAATTATTCACAGTTCCCCAAAAGTGCAATGCCAATACCTCTATATTTTTGCAGAAGCTGTTCTCTGCTAGTCATGCCTCCCGACCCCTCATACCCACCTGTCCATCTGGTTCACAGCCCCTGTGCATCCTCACGACTCCCCTTAGGTGTTCCTTCCCCCTCCCCTGACTACACTCGCCCCTGCCCCAGGTGGGGCAGGCACCCTCCAAAGAGCTTGCTTTACCCTCTGGGCAAGCCTCTCTCTCTGTTGCAGTCATTACAGGACTAATGCCATGTTTCTCAGGGGTTGGGTTGTTGTCTATGAGAATTAAATTGTGTTTTTCAGTTCAAATATTATCTTAAGCATTAGTGTAAGCACAGTTAGGACATTTGTGCACCTGTCACAGGTACTTGCACAGGATTCCAGAATCAGGGTTCGCCGTGGTGCGTGTTGCTGCATCAGTGCCAGGGAGTTCTACTTTAACTGAGAAGAGTGCCCTGGAGGACTCCACTGCTTTTGTCTGCAGCCAGTCAGCACAGGGATTGACACACAGTAGGAGCTCAACACATGTTTGCTGAGTGAGCCAGTGAACAAGTGATTTCATACATGAATACATACGGAATCTGGCCCAATCCTAGCTCACAACTGATCATTTAAGCTAGAAGGGCTTTCGGGGCAGCTAGAGAGCGGGATTCAACTCTAAACAAAAATGCTACATCTTGGTGAAATCCAGGCCTGATGTGTCTTGACCCTTTTCAAAAGCCAAAACCTCAGTTGGACCCATCGAAATATACCACAGAATGAAGTTACGTTTTCAAGATTGCAACATTTCATTGATAAAACCATATAAGTAATTCTCAATGGTCAAATAAAAGTCCTTTGAAAACATTCATAACCACAAATTCCAATATATGAGTGCAAAATACGAATGCTTTTAAAGCCAGTTGTTCCCCACAAAAGTGCCTTCACTGCAAATATCTGACATGATTTGAACCCAATGTAAATAGCAATATTATTGCCCAAGCATCTTCTCTCCTTAATTTACTTGCCAAACAGACCCAGAATTTCTTTTTTTCTCCAAAGCTGGAGCAAGACTCAATTAAAATATCTAATAATGTGTTAACTAGCTAATACAGCAGTTAACATTCAGGGGCATTTCAAGGCTCTGAGTTTTTAGTGGCAGAGCTGTTCTTTCATTCCCGCTGTAAGATCTATAATTGAAAGAATACCATGAGAGACGCCTTTCATCAGCTCCGTGAGGTCCATTTCCCACTTTGATAACTGTACAAGGAAAATCTGAGGCACTTCAAGCTACCCAATTACAGTTGATTAGTCAGTCAAAATAATGTAACAGCTTTTCATCACCTAAAGGAAAACTTTTGAAGAATCCTGTTGCCAACACTTCTACACAAACACTAATCTATATCATTATTTTACAAGGGGAAATGTAACATTTAGTAAGTTTTTTTTAATTAGGCAATAAGCAAAGCCTCTTATTCATTGCAACTTTAGATCAAAAAGCACAACCGTGAGGATAAATGTGTGTGGTAAAGAAGTGTGGGCAGTGATTTTAAGGTAGGCAGGATACAGTGGTCAAAATAAAACAATGGGCCTTAGAATGAGCCAACGTTTCAGAGAACAGTCTGAAAACAGGATTTGCACTCAAAACTCTGTGATATATACACCCAAGATCTGCCAGGGAGAACTATTTGGGACCCCAAACCTAGGCATGCATGTGTGTAGTTATTTTCTAGCGAATGAATGTGAGTGTGTCTGCATAAAATCAGGAACGCTACTTAAGAAGTCATTTAAAGCATCACTCTAAGAATTTTGAGATGACCAAGAACGTATATTGAATGTGGCTTAAAGTAAAGATAAGATGTATACGTCGCCTTTACCATTGAGGAGTGTGTCTCCCTCCTTTAAGTCTTGAGTGCATTAATTCAACATGTATCCATTGTCTAATGTGTTTCATTCCCATAAAAATATGTTTTGAATTTAAATGAAATAATTATACTGCTCTCCTAGGTAAAATATTCTATGAACAGGGTATTTAGAAATGTGATAGTCAATTCACAGGAGGTGGTCTTCCTGTAGACAATAAAACCAACACTACAAACCATTGATGAAAGGCCAGATACATCCATGCTCCCCAAATGAAAGACAGAGACCAGTGCCTTCACAGGCACTGGTGCGGGTTACATTCTGCCTTTGCAACGCTCTTATTGCACAATGAAGGATAGACTTTAGACCTATTGACCAATTATTCTATCTGTCATGTAAAGAAAAAGCATTCTTACAGAATTAGAGGTCGGATCAAGTTTGGTTGTAAAGTTAATCCTGAGTGTTGTGTAATCCTAGTGATATTTCAGTATTGGAGATAACGTGGTTTTCTTTTAGTTTTCTGAGAGAAATGAACAGCAGCAGCACCCAGTCCTGTGAACTTTAGATTTGTAATCCTTCTCCTCAAAGTTTGTGGCTATTCCTTCAGAGTACACCATACGTGAAGAATGCACAGAATTGGTCCCGGGAAGTCAAAAACATGGCATTGGAAAATGATTGCCAGGAGGAAGCTGAAAGTGAGGGAAGCATTGGTAACCATTTGTGGGACTGAGTGGAGACGTGGCTAAGTGCCTGCAGTGGAATTGCCTTGCCATGCACAGAAACCCTCACGACTATTTGAAAACGAGGAAAATTTTAGAGTTGTCTTCGTATGAGAGTTACAGGGAATGCTACATATTTCCCTTGCTCAGCCGGCAGCCATTGGAGTCTCTTTTGCCCTTGCTCAGGGAAGCTGACCTGCTACCCCAATAGAAAATGCTGCTGTGTAGAAGTCACCTTGCACAGTGGAAGCACCAGATAGAAGTTCTATCTGCTGTCATTGAATACAGCCCACTTCTAGGGCTGATCTACCCAACTGTTTCTCCTGCCTTCTCCAGCCATTCTCAGACCTGCGGAGTTAGGGCTGCCCTCCCTGCTCTACCATGTTTCACCTGAAGGGCAAGTGCAGATACAGCTGAGGACAGGGGGTAGCAACCATGTGGTCCCCGACCCACAGTGCTGTACAAAGAAATGCCTGCAGGTACCTGTGGGAAGCCTGGGGCATAAGAAGGGAAGGAAGAAAAGCCAGGTGAGTAAGAAAGACAAAAGGAGTCTGGAGAGATAGAAAAGGAGAGCTAGAGGTGAAGCAGAGTGGAGAAGATAAAGGCAAGGCTGCAGAAGCTTCGAGTGTCTCCTGAGACGCCGGCTGGGGCCCCAGGCCGCTGGCTGCCAGAGCTTAGCCTGGTGTATGGAGAATCCAGAAGTGCAGAGGGAATCAAATTTGAAGTATCAGACGTTCAAGACAGCCCCAGCTGGTGGAACAGGTGAGGCGGGATGTGTCGTCGTTTCTGAGTGTAGACGGTGTTCTTGGGTTAGAGATTAATGACTTTAACGTGAAGAATAGCTTAAATGCCCAATTTCTATGCAGCCATTCTGCAAATGGATGTTGAGCCCTCGAAGATTTGTATGATGTGCTTCCCAAGCTGTGGAAGAATAAGTCAGAGCAAAGCCATTCTTCACTTACCCTGGAAAATAACAAGGCCTATTTTACCTCATAGGTTCAGAGGGCAAAGTCCTTCAAAAGTGTGTTGAGGGGTGTCACACATGAGTCATGTTTTCGGGTTTGTTTACCCATTACCTGACTTTGTATGACAGTGGATACCATGTGCAGACAGGGACACAGGGGGCTCAGGGACTCAGGGAGCTCCAATCCCCCAACACTGAGGAACTGACATCAGCAGGCTTTCCATAAGGTCTGTGGGTAATCGGTGTGCCCCACTGGGCAAGTACAGGTATTGGAGTAAGCAGGGACCCTGATTATTCTCAGCAAACAGGTATGTAACAGCTTCTAAGAAGACAAATTGACAAAACTGCTTGCAATGATGATGCATTAGGGACCGGTGCTAGGCACTGGAGGCAAGGAGGGTGGGGTGGGTGGGGAAAGCCCACCCAGGTATTCCCAAGTTGGGGGACCACGCTGAACTGCACACCTGACTGCCTGAGTCGAGGACCCCTCCAGGTACAGCCTGGTTCTACACATTAAGGCTTAGAGGCTCTGGAGTATAGGCCTCTGCAACCAGTGACAAACCCGGATCCCCTTCCGATGGGAGGGTACTGAATTGTTCTGTCCTTTCGGTTCCTACAGTGTCCTTCTCTAATTAAACAAAGAAAGAAAGACTTTACATATCCCTGGGCCAATTTAAGATGAACTGCCCTCTGAGTTTAAGGGTAACAGAGGTCCTTCAAGACCTATTATAAAGTGGTACTGGAATGGCCATAGTGAACATGCTAACAGTTATAAAGTACTTTACAGTTTACAAAAGACTTCCATGTACAGTTTTTGTTTTAATGACAGCGTGACCACATACCATATTAAATGAGATTAATGTAAAGATCTTAACAACTGTCTGACTCATAGTAAAAACTGTATCAATGGCAGCTATTATTATCATCTATTGTCCAAACTCTGTAGCCAAGGAAAAATGAAGTATTTTCTGTTGACCTTGAGTCTTCCCTAAACCCTCACCTATTATATAACTCCATGCCTTAGGGGTAGATTACCTCCTGAGGTTTTCTCCGAGGCTTTGGTTTTTCCTCCATCTTTCTCATTCCCTTTCCCCAACCACAAACTGACTCAAGTGCCTTGGTTAATTTTGCTGGGACCAACAGATTATTTGACTAAGAGGTTTGGTTGGTTAAAAGACTGGTTAGCAAACTTTTACTAATCTATTAACTCGGTGTCTCTATGGGCCACTGCAACCAACCCTAAGCATGAGAAGGGAGAGATGGACATGTCCTCTAGAAAGAGCATGTTATGGACAACAATGGTCCAAGTCTTTTACTCTCACTCTGTAACCAAAAGGAGAACTTACACTGTGCTCACTTCACAGGGCTGCCCTATGGATCAAACCAGAAAATGGCCTGAAAGTGCCCAGTACTCCAGCAGGCAAACGGTGCACATCCAATGAGGGTTCCTTCTCTTCCCCTCCACCATCTGGCCTTGAGCACAGCAAGGAAAAGGCTGATTGTCTTCCTCCTCTCATTGTTCCTATTCAGACACCTGACAACGGCCCAGCCAGTTAAACATGGGTTTCTTGGGTGTGGCTGGCTATTCCCATGCGCTCCCCATGGTTCTAATAGATAACAAATAGATTAATAGGAATAGGAAGCTTATCAGGTGTGTGAACAAGCAAACCCAGTGTGAAGCTATGATCATCGCCACTGACACTCCTAGCAAATATCCTGGCTTCCATGGAGGATGTGTTGCATGGAAACTACGAGCATTTGGCTACGCTGGAACCAAGCTTCAGGAAGTTAGTCTAAACCGAGCCTACAGTTTGCAAATGTACACTCACTGAATAAAGCAAATTTAATACCTTAATAAAAGAATAACTAGTGCCTAGCAGTTTCAGGAGGCCTGGTGTACTTGCATAACAGCTCTGCAGAGAACACAGATGGTGAAGAACAACCGTCTTTGCAGCCAGGTGGCATTTTCACTGCCCACCAAAGAGCTAGCCATAGCACAGACAGGTGTTGATTGCGAAGAGCCGATTCACCCGGTGGGATGGTGAACAAGAAGGTGGCTCAGATAATGGAGTCCTCAATCGATAGTAGACAGGTATGCGGTAACACATGTATAAGCAAGTAAGACTAGGATAATATAAATTCGCAACATGATCAACCAGACCAGAGACTTCTGTTTCAGGTCTGCCTGGAAGAAATCATAGAAGCAGATGTTTGACACCTGAAGAAACCTGAGAGACCTTCAAGTCAAACCTGCCAATTCCAGTGTTCATTCCAAATTCACAAAGACGGGAGAAGACTTCCATGTCCACCTCTGGTGGGAGAAAAGCCTGTGTTCTCATTTCCTTGTAAACGTATATAGGGTAGATTTCTTTTATTCGGATATTTTTTTGATGAGTAAGCTACAAGGTACTAGATATTTTAAGTTGCCTTCAAATAGAAACAGTTCCCCGCTCTGGAGTAGAAATCACTTTCAAGTTTGTTTCTGCCACAACAAGGAGGAGCCACTTCACATCCAGAGACATGAAATGCAGGTGAGAAAAGTGCTGGCTGTACCTGTGGGGGCACACGAGCAAGCATGGATGCGGGGACTGGCCTTCTGATCCTGAACCCCGATCCTCAGTGAAGGCCAGGAAGAGCAGGATGGCAGGTGAAGGTGGGAAGACACTGCAGGGCTTCCTCCTCCCTGACCCCGACAGAAAGAAGGGCTAGGTAAGTTTACCAAAGTTTATAATTGGGGAAGATCCAATTAAGTCTCAGACTGTTGACCTGCATTAGTGGGAGAGGTGAACGAAGCCATGGGGAAAGGGATCTAGAATGTTAAAGATAAATAAATAAAACTCTGCTCAGAAAGCTTCTGTAATGGACCAGAGAAAAAGGAAGGCTCATCCCACCCCCAGCCTCCTCGCTTTAGAGAAAACCGCGCTTAGAAACTGGCGTCGGCGTGGCTGAATTCCTTTGGCACAAACTCCCTGAGTCTCTGAGATCTGTTTTCCTCGGAAACGCTAGTTATGCGTTTCAGTCAGGATTAACGTGGATTTTTTTTTATTCCTACATGTATCAGAATCATTCATCGAGGGGAAGTTCTACACATCCATTCCCAGAATCCTCTTAAGACATCTGGTCTCATTAGAAGATCAAATGGATCCTCCAGATTCATTAGTTGTTCAACAAAGTGGGAATTATTTCCTCACTGCTCTTGTGTTGGTGAGATATTTAAGACACAGGTGAGAGAAAAATTATGGAAAGAAGTACAATCTTCTTGACTCCCAAGGCAGCTCTCTCAGCAGTGTGGAGGGGTCTTGAATTCGCTCTTCATTTCCAAAAACACAACGAAAAAGTCAAGAGCATAGGCCATTGTAAGACAGATTTGGTTTAAACGTTAGAATGTAAGCCATGACCTCAGAAAACGTTTCTAAGACTTTTATAATTAGTGGCTCATCTATCACTGGTTACAATCCTGCACTCTCCTCCTGCCTATTTTCACAAACGCGCATAAAGTGTAACCGCTGCTGAAGATGAGAACATCAGGGTGCACACGGGATGTAACTGTGTTTCGCCATTTTAACTGCTGAGCACAACCCGTATGTTGTCCCCGAAGCAGCTTCTCTGTGTGCAGAGGGTGAGGCCCGGGAGCACGCTCTGGACGCTCTTTCGAGGCTGGGAAGTGCTGGCTGGTAGATGCACTGTGCTGAGCGATACCCCAGGGGACTGAAAGAATTACCGTAGCTTTCTTAAGTGACTCATTCTCTCCCACGGGGTCGTCTGGGCTCAGAGAAAATCTGTCTCAGTGATTATTAGTGAGTTAGTAATTGGATGGTAGGGATGGACTTCTGATAACCTACAGATTTGCTTTAGCTTCGCTGGCAAAGGCATGTATTTTTGGAGTCAAAGGTTACATCGTCTATCTGTGTGTGTGTGCCGGGGGTGGGGAGGGAGGCTGCACGAAAGTACTGCTTCTCTGAGCCTCCATCACCAGTCCCGGTTCTGCCTGTCGATAGCTGTATAATCTTGGGCAAGTCACATTCCCTCTCCTGCCTCCGTTTCTTCATGTGAAAAAGGAGGAGGTGGAGTCAAATGAACTCCACCCTCTTCCAGCTCTGGAAAATCTGTGGTTTTGAGGCCAAGAGTATCTTTTGATGCATATGTGCTGTTTCAAAAGATACTAGCTTCCGAGTATTAATTTCCTCTTTCTCACGCCATTGTTTTGGATGGAGATCAGAATTATCCCTTACAGGTGTATAGAAAAACAAAACAGCTCACTTACATATGTCCTCTATCCCTTTTTCCCTGATCATCTTCCAGCTCTGAAATTACATGGTGTCTATGAGTATACTGTCCTTTTTTTTTTTTTATGTGCTATTTTACAAGCTGCAAGTTTGGGAGTTATAATTTCCTTTCTCATTCCAATATTTTGAATGGGAACCAGAATATCTTTTTAGCACCTTGTAGATACGTGGGAAAACAAAACAAACCACCAAATTTCCTTGGGCCCTTCTATTCCCTTAAATAGTAAACAAATGAAATCCGTAGTCTCTTTTATACACGATAGAGAATGTAACGTGTCCTGGGAGAGTGAGCAAGGGGTCATTTGCAAAATTGCCTTGTTATCCTATTACTCTCCAGGAGCAGATCTGTGCCTTTTCATCTGGGGGTGGTAGAGGCATAGCAATCTGCCCTTTTTTATAAGCGTATCACTCGATGGGCGATTTGCTGTGACGTTAACAAGAAAAAGACAAATGTTTGAAGGGGAGCATTTGTCTTCCCAAATGATATTTAGAAATCACAACTTTTGCAGGAGGGCAGGGCGAGGACTGGGTTGCAGGTTCCAGGGATGTCTTAGGGGCCATACCAGGAGGAGGCCTTCTTTGGGAGTTGTTCTTAGGGGTGGCAGGTCAGCAACGCCCAGCGGATGGCCGCAAAACCTCCCCTAGAGCGATTTTCTCGGACTACTGGTCATGCCTCATTAGTGGGTCATGAAATCAATTTAGTGGGTCATGACCAGAAATTTCAAAAAACACAAAATAAATTAGACTAAAGCAGAATAGAATAGAAAACATCAGAGTGTGTGGCATGGAGAAGGTCATGTACTGTCTAGTGAAACTTTGGTTCAGTTGCGTGTGTGTGTGTGTGTGTGTGTGTGTGTGTGAGAGAGAGAGAGAGAGAGATGTGTTTGGAACACTAAGTTCCAGTGTAAAATATATTTCTTAGCAAAGGTCATAGTTAAAAAATATGAAAGCCCCAGGGAAGTACACCATAGTGCATGTGTCTCGATGCTGCCTTCAAATGACTTGTTTTTTCACAAAGTAAATTTATAAACTGAAAAGGAGTTCTTCCAAATGTGAATAATCACCTCACAACTCTGCATTTAAACAATCTGGAAGTTATTCTGAATTCTACTTTTCGTTCTCTGAAAAGTACTTAAATCGCATCACTCCTTTCAATGTCAGCCCCAGGCACACCGCAAAGTGGGTCAAGCTTGTCTTTCTGGGGGCACGTCCCACCCCCTGAAGGTGCCCCCCAGGCTTGTACCTACTTTCCTTTCCCTTTTTCAAAGCATATTCCCACAAAAGACAAATGCATTAAAAAATAGTATAAATGACTGATAATGCTTTAATATACTTGTCCCCAAAGATATTCATATTTTACCCAAGTATTAAACCCTCATGCCCTATAAAAGAATCTTGTAGAATGTAGCTACAGGGGGAGGAAAAGAGAAATTTGGAGTGAAAGAATATTCTCCGAGCACTATTATTACAGTCCCACCTGTGGTTCTGTATTCACTTCATCACTGTTTCCATTTTTACATGTAAATAATATGCATGATTTCTCTCCCCGTGGATTTGTGAACTACAACTTCAGCTGTCTTTATTTTTTTAATAGATATTTATGAAACTGCCTTACCATAAAACCTTTGTGAGGAAATATTTTGTTGTACTGCACCTTGTATTCATCTTACACCTAACTCACTGCCTGGTGAATTGTAGGTCCTCCAGCAGTGGTGGTTAGTGACTGTTTGTCACACAATTATACTGCTCTATAACACATGTGGAAATATGGTTTCCCTGTGTCTAACTAATGAGAATACAAGTGTGTGTTTTTTTCTGAATGTAAGATGGTATTATGTAAAGCCACCACACATTTGTCATAAAACAATAATAACAATTTTAAAATAGCACCAACTTATTGAGTTTTTAATATATGCTTGGTTCCCAGTACTAGATATGTTGCCCACGTAGTCTCATTTATTCCTTGCAAAACCTCCTCAACAGAAGTATTGTTATTCCCTCCATACCCCCTCCCATAAACACCACATGTACAATTTTACAGATGAGAAAACAGGCTCAGAGACTGACAACCTGCCCACGAAGACACATGGGCGAAGATACAATGCAAATCACGTCCATCTGATAGCAAAGGCCGTGCTCTCCTCACGTTTACATTTCCTAACTTCTCAGTTGCATCTAAAATTATCGTTTTCATTTTCATTTTCAAATACCTTACCTGTTCTCTGAAGGACAAACTTGTGAATGTAAGAACACCAGGAAAGCCTTGTTTGTTTTTTTCCATAAAAAATGCCCTGATGATCACAGAGGGGTCACATACTCAGAAAATGTCTGGCCTGACCCTGCTAACTCAATGCATCCTGCTTGCTCTCCACAGCCTAGATGTCCACCTTCAGCCATCTTTACACGGAGCTATCAACAACCTGAGAGAAAGAGCTGGACCGTCAGCAGTCTGAACAGCATGCTGGTGGTATTCCAGTCACTTACTTGGATCCGTTCAGATAACTTTTTGGTTTCCATGTACAAATCATGGTGCTTAGTGAAGACTGTTACAAAAAGCACTGTTTTCCATTTGCACGTGGCTTCCATATTCCCTAGTCCATCTACACAGACAATTTTTAACAGAAACCCTTTAAAAGTCTACTTTGTACTGTCATTCTCGCAGAGATTTTAAAATCTCCTCCCACTGTCCTAGGTGATCAGCAGCCACAACCCCCACATGACAGCAACAGGAAGAAATTGATTTTGTAACAGATATGCTTCGAGATCAAATCCAGGATTCACTTTTGTTTTTACAACAGAGAAGGAAAGCACTGACGACTAAATGTGTTTTGGTAGCCACGCTTCAACTCCAAACTTCTCTATAACTTTCCCATATTAATTCAGCCCTAAGTTTCAGGAAATAAAATAATTATGTAGTTAAACAGAGATCCTTATACAAACAAAAACTGTGTTTACAACATCCCAACCCCTTAAAACCAATGACAGACACGGCATATGAGAACTAAACCCGAGCCCAGTGGTCAGCACTCATATCAGCCCACTCCCCGCGCAATGATGGTAAACATCCTATTGGAATCTGCTCTGAAAACAAAGGCTTTACCAGCCTAACGTCAAGGTAAACAGGTAGTAAATACCTACTCGATACTACTAACCAGAGGTATCATTTGCATTCTTTAGGGTCTAAACACAACTAAGTGTTGGCATTTTTTCTTTTGAAATGGCACCATTATAATACAGCTCTTTACTTGATAATTTTCAAAAAGTTGACTAGGTGCTGTTTCTCACTGACTTAAATTTTCTAGCCATAAACCACCTGAATTAAAGGGACTAAATAATGACATTTTACTCTGAAGAAAAAAACTAAGTTTCCTATATTTTACATTGAATGCCATCCCCCCAGATTAAGAGCTACGTAGAATAAAAGCCCCATCAAGTTAAGCTGCAATAGTCTGAAGTCAAGGTCATAACATTTTCTACTCTGTAAATCATACAAAGAAGAAAAGTAAGGAAAACACATTTTCAGCACCAAGCATACATGAATTAGGAGCAGTTAGGGCTCTCTTAAAGGGGCAGTAGAAGTTGGAACGACATACCTTGAGCTCTCGGAAGAAGATACTACTCCTGGCCCACTCGACGATGGAGAAGAGGGTCTGATCGGCCATTTTGCACATCAGCCCAAACGTGCTCAGCTTTTCGTGCTTGCTGCGGTTAGCCTGCTCTTGCTGCAAATAGGCCATGATTTTGGCCTGGACTTGAGGCTCATCTGGCTCACACTTCAAAAGTTCCAGTATCAGATGTGGGATGCTTGCCGGTGAGCTGGTCTGGTAACTATCCATGTAGGAATAGCCCATTATGGACTCTGGCGAGCTGGTGTAGGGGTCTGGGTACTCGGACTTGATGGCTCGGCTAGGAAAGTGGCCGTAGGTTTGGTAACCTTGCAGGCTGCCATGAGGTGGCATTGTCATGCTAATGGGGGACGTTACAAAGGGACTTCTGTCATAGTCCGTAGGAGGCAAGGCAGCGTGGTTCAGAGGTAGGCCTTTGGAGGCAGAGTGGATGTTCTGAATGGCAGAGGAGATGGTCAGCTCAGAGGGCATCGCTTGGATCACCTGAGACATGGCTTCTAGCTTCAGTCCATTGGCTCGGATGAGGGCTTTCTTCTGTTGCTTCAGGGCCCTGTCCCTCTTGTACATTGGCCCAAACTTATTCCTTCCTCCACGCATTCGGTCGGCTCTTACCGCTGTTGGGGGAAACAAAAAAAAGGAAGTAAGGGCATAAATAAAATGCAAATTATTAGCATTCTCCAAATCTCCAGATATTTAGAAATGTTAAAAATTGACCAGAAATGGTATGTGTGGCTGTTTTCATTACAATAGCCCTAAAACATTCCAAAAAAAACCCCCCTGTCCTCCTTATTTATGAACTCTTTCCTCCAAGTGTGTTTGTCATCAAAAAAATATTCTGGACACGTATGGACACATTAACTCTTTGCTGGACTGAGAGATTTCATAATTTTTGGTACACACGGGATATTTCGTGTTGCTGAGAAAGTATCAGTTTGTATTATGCTAGTTATGTTGTGATTCTCTTCAGAGAAACTTGAACTGCTGAGAGGAAAAAAAAAAATCAAATAATCCATTTCTGGATTAAATCATAAATAATTTCCCTCACAATATCTTCCTCCTTCAAAGCCATTTTGGCCAATTTGCTGCACATCTATTTAAAGAGTAAAATCAAACTTTTACTAGGGCATCCTGCTTTGAAAATGTAAAGAATTTGTTTTTATACTTTTGCAAATTATTTTTACTTGTTCTCAGTTGAATCACTTCAGTCTTGTTTTCATCTAACCTGGCCTTTTTAGTGTCAAATGCATGATCCTCTTGGAAAATCTTTTTCACCTGGACTTGATGAGCACCCATCAGATGACCACCAGTTATTGTTTTTAGCCTAAGCAGAACTGGACATAATTAAAGCAAATTCATTTCAGAAGCTGTCAAGACAGTCTACTGCCACAGTGCCGTGTGGAGTCTGGGGCCACGTCTAATAAGTTGGTTAGCAGTTTTCTCTAAGCCCACAGTGGCCAGTGGCAATTAGAAAGCAGAGACCTCTGACAGCTTGTGACATGGTGAAATTGCTGGAGGTTAAGTTTTTGAGCTTTTTATCTTAGGATTAGTATAGCATTAAAAATTTATAGTGGATGCTAGGTATCCAGAAGACTGCACACAATAATAAAGAGTTTTTCATCCTGGTGGTAACATATTGAATATTCAATTGTTTCATATCACAGTTAAGGAAGGCTGAGTATACACCACAAGTGACTTACAGTTAAGAAGGAATACTCTTTAAGGTAAAGAAATTCAACTTTTTCCTTTTGTCAAAAAAAAAAAAGAAATCAAATGACATCTTACAAAATCACAACATCTAATTTTTAACATTTTTATCTTTTGAGTCTCATACCATAGTAAGCATCTCCCACAATATTTTGCTGTTTGAAAAATAAGGTAGAAATAAAGAAATTAATAAGCATCAATTACTTCCTTTCTCCATCTTTTCATAAAAGCAATACTGGCTTAACAGTCCTCATGATAACCAAAGTGGCTACTTCTATTAGGAAGGAATCTATTAGCAATTTAGTAGATTTATTTGAAAATTTTTGAGTATTTCTATCAAGTCTGAGTGTCACATAACAGAAAAGCTCTGAGCAAAAGTAGCCTGTGCCTCATGGATCAAATAAAATGCACTCTTGTATCTGGCACATATCAATGATATGTATCCCCTATTATTACTCTATTTGCAGTATATTTAATCTGTGAAAAGTCAGTAGGTCAGAGGCTGAAAAACAGCAACACACCATAATAGTCCATGGACTACAAATTATTTACAGCAGTCACATATTAACTTTACTGCACGCCAATCTGCGCATTGTAAGCACAGGTTCAGGTCTTTCAACATGAAGTTTAATGTGGTTTTTGAGGAACCACTTTCTTGTTCTTGTCAAACCATTGCTCCTGATTTAATAGTTCATGATTTTCATGTTTCCTGCTACTCAACTTTTTTCATTTTGCAGACTCAGTCATTATCTTAAAAAAAAAAGAAATGTGCTTTCCCACACTATCAAAAACGATAAGTCTACACGAGAAACTCCTTTTTACAATTAAAGGCTTTAACTCTTGCTCAGGAATCATGAAATTAATAATAACAGTTATGACAAGCACATCTATTTAAAAAGATTAAAATCTTTTACTAGGGCATCCTGATTTGAAAACATAAAGGATTTTTAAAAACATTTTTGCAAATTATTTTTATTTGTTCTCAGTTGAATCACTTTACTCTTGTTTTCATCTAATCTGGCCTTTTTTAGTGTCAAAGGAAAAGGAGTAGAGGGAAACTCTGATATTTAAATTTTTTTCCTAGTGGATTTCACCAGTGTTTAAATGAGTCTGACTATCGTGCTGACAAAACATGAAAAGATCTTATATTATTGTGAACAGCATTAACAGACTAGGAAAACGTTACCATGTTCTAAGTACAATGTTGTTTTAAATCCTATGTCCTTGGAGACTTTTAACAGGCAGTAGTCTTTAGAAGAATCTTACCTTCTAGCTTCATTCCAACACTTAGACATTTTTGAAATCGACAGTAGGGACAACGCTTTCTCTGTGTTTTGTCAATTTGGCAGTTCTGGTTTTCTATACATGTGTACCTTTTATTATTTTGGACTGTTCGCTTAAAAAACCCCTATAAGACAGAGAAATTAGTGAGACATATTATAAATCTAACACCCGTCTCTTCCATTGTTTCATTTTAAGGAAATCCCCAGTAAGTCTTTTCATTGCATCACTTGAGCCCTTATGTGGTTCTGTGGTTTGTTTTACATTTTAACAAGATCAACCTTCCAAAACAGCCCCAAGCCATAGTGGAGATTTTTCTGGCACCAGAGTTATATTCCTGAAGAATTACATCAAATCTTGGGGAGATTTGGCTACACACCATTTCATCTCAACAGTCAGAGAAAAACACATTCTCTATTGACCAGTAATTTAAAAAAAAAAAATCTGTTTTCCTGTTAACCTTCATGTTCCAGATAGGCACTCATGGAGACCTGCACTGTGTTTAAGTAGTCTGATACAATTTCAGTGGCAAACTGTTGTAAAATACCAGTGGAAAAACTGAATGGCAAAACGCCTCAGATCTTTTACAAATGTCAACACTAGATAGTTAAAAGCAAAAGAATTTACAGAGTAAAATGGGAAAATGTTTATAATTCCACTGGGATACATTCAAGTTGGGGAACTCTGTAAAAAAAATAAAAAGGTGAAACTAATGGAAAAGAAAAGCATGTATAGCAGAGAGCCGAATTTTAGCACAGAGAGTATGCTTTCCTTATATTTCACCCAAAAGAATTAATCAAAAAGAAAATTTGTGGCTTTATAATGTAACAGCTTTACCGGGTGGTATATTCTTTATGTTCATCCTCCTGGCCGTAAAGCGAAACAATCTTACTTTGTTATAGAGAATGAAGGGATTTTCCTGGCAGTGGTTGAAGTAATTGTACTGAGTTTTTCTACTTTAAAAAATATTGAAAAATAGCGAGCATCAAATTTACTGGGATATATAAAAAAGGTCTGAGATAAATCCTTATAGTTGATATTACTAGTAAATATATAGTACATTTTACATATTAAAATTTCTTGCATTTACATAGGTTATATACTATATTTATAAAAACTACTCTATTATAAACTAAGATCTGGTCTCTTATTCTTTATGATATAAATTTTAAAAAATCTTAAAAATTATTTTTGGAATAAGTCAGGATGCAGTCAGGCGGTTGAGAATTTCGACTTTTATGTCTGTGGATAAAAAATGTTTAGACTTGTAGCACAGAATACTCTGCAGTTAAAATGTATTTGGGAAATACTTTGTCATGTTTCCTCTCAAGAACAACGATGCTTTAAATATATATAAGTCAAGCAAAATCAATATTTAGGACTGTTAGCAATAGAAGTCTTTCTACAGCAACATCACTTTACTACAATAAAATATTTTAAAGCCATGGGACTGGCAACATTCTCTAAACAACATAAATTTCTTTGCCTTTTGAATTAAATCAGACACATATTTCTAAGAATCATCTGCCTAAGACTCTTTCTCGATCTCCTTTTTAATTGAGTGTTAAAAAAAAACCAGCCTAAATTTAGCTTTAAAAGGTAATCCAATGTTTATTTTGGTTTTGAACATTATATTTCTCAGGTAGCAATGTGTAAGCAAACCTTGCAGCTTTCACAGGTGAGGAGCCCGTAATGGTACCCAGACACTTTGTCTCCACACACCGGACAGAGCTCTTCAAGGTCTTCATCATAGGAGTAATTCACCATTTTAAACTGAGACACTGAAACAAGAAGAGAAATGTATACACATCTCCAATTAATTTACCATGTAGGTTTTAGTCCTGCAATGAAAAGCATTTTGGTGATTGGTGGGCAAATATCACCCGGAAAAATAAAAATAATTTTTACCCAGGTATACTGAAGAGAACTATTTTTATACAGCGAAAGTGAAATATCTTTTGGCATCAATGAGCATGCACTTCACATTTTTTTTTAATTTAAAAAGAATTCCAATTTCTTTTCATAAAAATTTTTAAAGTGACCGCTGTTGAACACATAACTGCAAAAAGCCAATCCAAAGAGAAACACGAATTGCATAAAGTTAACAACTAAGTTCCACAATGTCACCTTTGCCTCAGGGAGAGGAACCAGCACGCACATCACTCTCCCACTCCTGAAGTAAGTTTGCTGCAAGTACACCCTGCTTAGAAGGATGGCAACACCAATTTGCAAACACTTGACCGAGACCCTGAAGCCCCACAGGCCTGCTTCTCAGCCTCAGCCCCACTTTTACAACAGCCTGCGGCTCCCACGGTTCAGATGTGTTACATTAATCGAAACATTCAGTTCCGTGTTGGCAGGGCTCCTGTGCTGGGTACTTTCATCTCCCCACATTTGAGAATCTCCTGTAAAAAGAAAAAGAAAAAAGGGAGGACGCCCGAACAAAAGAAAAAGTAAAGAAGAGGAAAAGACACACACGAGGGTTTGGTTTCGTTGCAAGCCCTGTCTTGAACTTCACATGTTTCCGATCATCACTGCAAAATATAAACACCTCGAGATCGCCCTGTTCAAGTTAAACAGAAATCAGGCCGTGTAGCCGCGCCTCACTGCGGGGATTGGGTAACCGCCTTCCTCGGGAGGCAGCCCCGCGAAGGCGTCTTCGCTGCTAAAAGATGGATAAACTCCGGACAGGAGGGGCAGTGGCCGGGAGACCCCAGATACTACCTGATCAGTCCCTCCCTGAGACTCTCGACTCGGAGGGCAGGCGCCGCGGGTCCCGACGGCCAGGGGCAGGTTGGAGCAGCCCGGCCACCGACCGCACCCCTCGGGGCGCCTTCCTGTGAAACCCCGAGGCGCACTCGCCCCTGGTCCCTTGCTCAACCTTCGGCTACACACAGGCGCACAAACACCGAGTGAGTTTGTTTTAAGTTAATCAGTGGCATTTGCAGGGGGCGGGGCGGGGGGGATGGGGAGCTGATGGCCGGGCAGAAGTTTCCTCTGATTTGTTTACCAAAAAGGAAAGAGAGAAAAAGCCCCCACCGCATCCCCGAAGTACCGGCCACTCTATCACCGTAGTGGCCTCCTTGCCAATGACTTGTTTTTTTTTTTTCTTTTTAAAATAAAGTTTTTCTCTAAGTAAAGTTTTTCTCTAAGGATTCCGCGGGCCCCAGGAAAGGGCCGTGGAGGGGGAGGTCACTTGCAGCACTTGTCGGCTGAGGGCCGAGCACCGACTGGCTGAGTTGAAGCCTCTCTTCCCGAGACACAGAGCCCTGGCCTGGGGCTTGAACTGGAGTGAGTTAGCCAGAGTTTGGGAGGATCTCAGGAAAAGATGTTCCAGCAGAGGCAGGCGCCTGGGCTCTGGAGACGGAAATAACGAGATGCTGAGCGCAGTCCTCCCAGCGGAGCCAGCCCGAGTCCCAACCCTAAGAAGTCTGCGCTCAGGTTTTGGGAACCTGGGGGCTTGGGGGAGGCTGAGGGTTGGATAAGTTTATTTATAGTCCCATCTCTCCTAAAACTCGTGACTATTGCCTTGAGGCGTGTTTTAGGGACGGAAAAGAAGTGTACTTTACCTCCTCTTTCCCCAGAAAAGTAAACTCTACCTTCGCACCCAAGGCGCACAGAGAAGCAACCATTCATAGGCGGCCTCGGCGCCTACCTCGGACATCCAACACCGAAGGGACAGGGGCTGGGGGTGGGGACCCTCGTGGAAAGTTCAAAGACAGAGGCCGCTAAGCAAGACCGGGCATCTTTCAGAGTCCCCAGGTGCTGTATCCCAAGCAGGCTTTTGGAGAACCGAAGCCGGCGGGGCCAAGAAGTCCCTGCCTGGAGAAAGTAGAGGGGTCGATGGGGCCTTGGAAAGCTAAGGCCGCAGACAGGCACGGGAAGTTTCCCCAAGTTGGACGCGCTGCGCTGCCCTGGGACCCAGCAGCGGGTCCCCTTTCTGGGCTCCCCCACGGGCCAGATTACGGCGCGTCCCCGGCTGAGACCAGAGCAAGCAAGGGCATGGGGTCTCCGTCCCCAGGGGCTTCTCGAGGGGCAGGCCGCGTGGCCTAGAGGGAGCCGTAGCCCGGCGCTTCCCACAAGGCTTTCCAACCGCCCAGCGAGCGGCCTGCGGCTTCTCCTGGGCCCTGCGCCCGAGGGAAAGCTAACTTTCCGCTTTGGGACAGTAGGTCATCCAAGAACGCCCCTCTTGAACTTTACAAAGAAAATATTACAGTAGCATTTCTCTCTCATTTCCCCCCAAACTCCCTTATTCTTGCCTCCCCTACTTCTTGCTGCAGCGTCTCCCTGAGCCTCTTTCCCCCGAGTCCCTCAGAAAGGCGTGCGTCGGAACCAGGGGCAGAAACTTTCCTTTTGGACCCAACAATCCGCCGGCCTCACGGCGCCCAAAGGACAGTCCCTCTCCGCAGCTGGCGGCGGAGGGTCTCCCGATCCGGCTTCCCCCGCGCCCCCACTTCGCGGGAATCCAGGTGCCCGCGGGAATGCCTCTTTGGGCCAACCGGGTTCCCCCAGCAGCCAACCTACAAGTTACTCTCAGGGGCCTCAGCCCCAGGGGACTTCCACAGCCCTTCCTGGAAGCTTGGAGAGACCCCAGGGTCACCGACCCCACAGGCAGGACGCACGCCTTCCCGCCACCCCTTTTCCCAAGGCGGCCGGGCGCGCCGCCTATCCCGCACCGCGTGTGCACCAGCCCTGAACTCTGCTCTCAACACCTCCCAGTCCTTTCAAGTTCGCTCACGGGGATGGCAGGAAGCGTCCCGGGATCACAGGCCCGCCTGCCCGCACATCCTGCGCCGTGGAAAGGGCGAGGATGGAAGGGCGCCGGTGACTTTTCCTAGCATTGTTCCCTCCCCGGCCCAGAGCAACTGCGATCAACTTCTGAAGGGCTCAATACAGCCAGATCTAGAATCGCTATTTTGGAATGCGGAGAAAATATAGCCAGCGGGTTCTGCTTTTTTTTTTGTTAGCAATCAAGAGCTGGGAAAACAAATATGACTTCCATATTCCCAGCTCTCGGACTGAAGAAGAGGCAAGAAGCTAAACCGCTGCCCCCGCCCTCCACTCACTCGGCAGTACCCGCGCAGAGGACGGCCGTTGGGGTAACTTAGGTTCTTTTCAGTTCTGCCCGCAGTTCTGAAGTCGTCCAAATTCGATCCGGCTCCCGGTGTCCGCCCGAGCTTTTGGGGTTGCCCACATGCATTCTAACACCGCTAAGACCAGCTTTTCCGGAGTCTCCTCTTCTTTCTGTGGTTGACTTTCCTAGGCAGGGTGGTGTTGCTCCACACAAGAGCACTGGTTAAAGTTCCCACAGATTCCAATGACTGAGAACCTGCACGGGCTTCCAGCGAGACATTCCATTTCTTAGAATGATCTTATTATTCTAAAGTATCTTTAGCCTGAAGCTGCCCCGCTCGGGTTGCCACAGAGCTCGAAGCCTCTCTGCTTAATTAGAAGCGGCCAATTAGGCATTGCCTGGAAAACCTCCGCCCTGCATTGTTCAAGAGCCATAAACTTTTATGCGTGCACCTGGGGAGGGGGCCCAGCGCCCGCGAGCGCCCAGCCTGGCCACCCCTGCGCCCACGGGGCGCGCCCGGGGGTGGGGTGGCCGGGGAGCCCGAGCCCGCGCAGCGCCTGCTCACCTTGCATGTTTTCCGGCATCTGCCCCTGTTCCCCATGCGACCGAGCCAGTCCCAGGGCTTCCGTCTCCACTTTAGGCAGCATGACAAGGCGGCCGCGGGCGGGGAGAGGGGTCCGCGTCCGTCCGGAAGCCCAGCACCTGGACACGGGCAGCACAGATTCAACTCCGGCGGAAAGAAGGCAGGGGCGGCCGGGGTGCCTGCTCACCCTCCGGCTCGCGGGAGCGTGCGTCCGCCTCCTCCGGGGCTGCGCGTCCCGACCCCCGAGCCCCGTCCAGTCTCGCAGCTCCGGAGCCGCTCCCAGCCGCGGGGAGGAGACGAGCGGAGACGGCGTCCGGGCGCCCTGGGTCTGCTCGGCTCTGGCGGCAGCGGCGAGGGCGCAGCTGCCGGGCGGATCGTGTACGGCTGGCTCCGGGCGGCAGCGGGGGCGGCCCCGGACCTGCCGCCGCTCCCGGAGGGACCGCTTGGGCGACTCCCACCCCTCCGTCCACCCGCCCTCTGGCTCAGGATCTGCAGGGGTCTCTCTCTCTCTCTCTGTCGCCTCACTTCTCCTCTCTCCTCTCCGCCCCTTCCCCTGTCTCCGCTTCCCGCTCGCTCACTGTCACAAGTGTGCAGTTGTGAAGTTCCAGCCTCCCTTACTCCTCTCTCGGGTCCGAGAGCAGCCCTTTCCAGCCCCGAGGGCAGCCGTGCAGGAAGGGGGGAAGACAAGGAGAAGGAAGGTAAGCAGGGCCGGGGGCAGGGGCAAGGCTGGGATGAGGGGTGATGACAGTGAATGGGGACGCGGGTTCCGGACTCGGGTCGGACACCAGCCGCCAGCCAATGAGGAGGAGGCGCATGCTCCAGTCCCCTCGCCTGCCCCAGCCCCTCCACCCCGCCTTCACCCCCTCCCACCCCACCCTGGCCTGAGGCGGGGGATGTAAAAGCTGCCGGGTCTTACAGCTGGTGAGAAGCGACCTCTGTCTGAGCGCAGTGGCGAGGGATGAAAGGCTAGGGCGGCTATTTCCTCGAGCTGAGGGGAAGCCAGGAGCAGGGATGGGGATGTGAGTGGGTGTGGGTGTGTGCCCTCGCGTGTGTGTCGGGTGAGGAGCTGGAGGGGGAGTGTTTAACTACCTAAAGGAGAAAAGAGATGTTGAATTCAGTTGAGTGCTCTTCTCCAAAGCAGAGCTGGCCAGCTCTCCAGGTCTCCGGCTTCATTCCCCCGGGGCACTGGGTCTGCGGAGAGGCCCCCCATGGGCCCCGGGCGCCCTGGAGTGCCCGAGCGTCCCAGCTCACGAGGGGACAGCCATGCCGCTGAGAGTTCACTCACTTGCCGGAAATGTGAGGACCAGCAGTCCCTGTTTTCGCACTCTTCCCCGGTTTCTTAACTCACTTATAACGCCCCCCCCCCCCCGCCCGCCTAAGATTATTTTAGCGGCCGACTTCCTAAATTTTAGCGAACTGTGCTTCCAGGTAACATGCAAAGCTCAGTTGGCTTTCTTTTTCATCCTGGTGTCTCTGGTGGGATGATCCACATGAAGCCCAGAGGCCCAGCACTTTAAAAAACTTTTAAAGAACCATCTGTTATGCAAGTTCTTCCGCCACCAGCCCAGCCACATCTTCAAAGTTTTCAGATCTCATCCCAAGATGAAAACTACTTTTTCCAGCCTCCTGACCAGACGAGAAATGCCTCATATTCAGTGTCCGCTGTGAGACCGGGTAATTATCAGAGTCCACCCACAAGGGGGTGAATTTGAATCTCAAAAGATCTGAATTTATTCTATTCGAATGGCATAGAGATCACACATTCACACTGCCCAGTACAGTATTTGATGAATTGAAAAATACTCCAATCATTGCCATGCAAAATCTACACTTTTATATGAAGTGGGTGGTTCATACCCACCCACCCCTGGCCATTCAGATAATTTGGGCTCTCTAAAGGGATTTGTCATTTTGCTCTTCAGGAGATATTCAGAATCTGAGTTATTTAAATTTCAGTTTTAGTAGCCTCTTCAGGTTTCATGAAACCATTTAAACTTGGGAGGGGGCTGTCCATCAGTTCATAAGGGGGAGTGGGCTTGAGCTGCCAAAATTAGTGACACTTAAGATGCTCAGGTTTTCCTGAGAGTATCAAGTCACACTGTCAATCCATTTCTAGTATTACCAGTTGTTTTAAGTATCGTTGTGATTGAAGAATATATGTACCTACATAGTTCAGAAAGGGAGGTAAGTTTCAGAGCTCAAATCAGCACTCAGGAGAGTTGAAAGTAGGAAGAGGGTCCCACACGACCATGTAATTGTAGTGTGGCAAAAATCTTTGCGTACGCTTGAGGCTGAGCCTGACAGCCAGGCAAACTTTGTGATCACGTTCATAACCCAGCTTCAGCCCCAGAAGCGACTTAAGGCCACAAGAAGCTCTCTTCAGTCCAGGCCAGTCTGCCCTCCCACTACACCCCCTGAAGAGTGGGAGAGATGGTGACAAAGGGCCAGCTAGCATTCATTCATCTCCTCACAAAACAGGAGGGGCGATGTGTGTAGGGGGATAGGGCTGGGGACAAGATTTTAAAATTTGCACTTAAAACAATCCACAGTTGTCCCACAGAGGAAAGGAACAAGGCTTTTCACCCTGCGTTGAAGCTCTGGTCCAGGCTGACGGCTCGGCTCAGTTAGCAGCCAACCCAAGGGGCACCGAAAGAGCAGGAGGTCTCCAGCCGAGAGAAGACTTCCTTTTCTGAGAACCAGAGCAATTCCCAGCCCTTGGCGCTCGAGGCCTCCAGCTCGAGGAAGGGAAGGGCTCCCTAGGGCCAGCCCTCTCCAGATCCTCCCGGGGGACGTCGAAGCTTCCCCTGCAGTTGTTCTTGTCGGAGACCCGAGGGCACACTCACCTTTTCCTCGGTCGCTCCGCAAGGGGCTTAGGGGAGCGGCGGAATTCCCAACTCCGGGGCCGACGCAGAGAGAGGTCGGCGGTACCAAGCCTCCGACGCCGCGCTCATTACCGCCCTCCAAGTGCACTTTCCACCCCTCTGAACTCCCTCTTCGTTCCGAACACTCACTCTGGTCCCTTGACCCTGCAATTCCGGTGGGCAGGGGCTCCCACGGAAGCCGGGGACCCGCTTGCCCTGTGACCTGGGATCGGCCTGGGCGTCTCCTACAACGTCCTCTGGGCAGGAGGAGCCGGAGCCAGCCCGCGGCGCCTCGGGTCGGTTACCTGGGGATGGTTCTAGGTTGCAGAGGCCGCGCTGTGAGGCGGAAGAGCCCAGAGGACGCGGAAGGGGAAGCCGTTGAGATGCAAGGAGGGGACAGGGCCTGTGCGGTCTAACGTTGATGGTGCGGACTGGGAGACAGCTACACCACCGGCTGGGGCTGATAGAGCCCCCATGGGCGGGCAGACGCACCCCATCCTCCGCCCGGGGCGTCTTACCTGGAGCCACTCTGCCTCTTAGTGGAAGCACGCTTGGGAATCCACCCCAGCTGCGGGAATTTTAACTGGTGTTGGAGACCAGAGACCGGAACCCGGGAGGCCGGGGTAGACGGCTCCGGCTTAGCTACCGTGCGCCTTCTCAATTTCTTCCTGCACTCCCTCTGCCAACTTCTGGCAAACTTCTCTCCCCTTTCCCCCACTTCCCACACGCCTCCTTCTTTCCGACGAGACTAGTCTCCAGGGCTCGTCCTTCCCGATTCCGACTTTGTCTTAAAGCCTTGATTGACGGTTGCAATTACAAAGGATGATGGCTCGGGGAGGCTCCCGCAGCCTTGATGAGCCCGAGAAGCGCAGTCCTGGCATATTTTATTCAGGCTCAGCGTTACAGGGCTGTGCGCCCCATTCACCTGGCAGGCTGCAGCTGAGGAGGTCTCGCACTCCCACCCGCGAGGATGTAACTGCCTTGCTCTCCTCCCCGCCTCCACCTTCCCGCGGTTGCGCGCCGCGTTTCAGAGCGCGCGCCGGGAACAGCCTGCCCTTGACCCGACCTGAGAAGCGTCGGTCGGCCCGCGCGTTTAACGCGTGCAGGCTGCAGAGAGAGAAAATGCCAAGACTTTCAGTTTCCTGGTTCAAGTTTTCCGGGCTCGGCAAACACAGGTCCCCGGAAGAACAGAGTAGAAGACCCACCTCTACCGCGCGCATGGGTGAGAGAAGCCTCTCATGACCCACGCAACCTCGCAAACTTGCAAACCTACATCCTTGGAAACAATTTCTTAAGCCTCCTCCATTCCTACCTTTTGGTGTTTTTAAGAAACCAGAATAATTACTTTTTTCGTAGCACGTGTCTACATTTCAGCCCCAGAAGAAACCTAGGTTTTTTTTTCAGTCTCCACAATGAGGCCGGGATAGCCCGAGGGGAAAGAGAAGCAAGTTTATCAGCCCACCGAAGCTCGGGCTCTGCCTAATTTTTCCGCCCCTCCCACTCGAAAGCCCATCAGAAGCCACGTTTGCCTTTCTCTGAAAATTAAGTTTAGCCAGAACTCCGGAGTTCCGCTCCTGAGTCAGGGGGGTTGGGCCATCCGCCCCGCCTCTGGGCTCCCCACGCCGGCGTCCGGAGCACTTTGTTTTAAAAAGAGAGGGCTTAAATTTCAGCACAGATATCTAAATTACCAAGAAGCATTGTATTGGCCGAAACTTTGAAAAAATAAACTTCAATAGGTGAGAAGTTGTGCGTTAAAAAAAAAAAAATCCCTTTCTGCTGGGTGTGTAACTATTTAAGACATCATTAACAACAGCCGCTAGTGCGGAAGGAAAACTGCCAATTTAGACCTTCTACCCCTGAAAGAGTGCTGGTTAGGTATAGCCTGCAAATGGCGATTGCTTCACCATCACTATGGGAGTATCTTAATACACACCGCCCCGTCTTTACTGGGGATGAAAGTGCAAGGTGGAGCAATTATCTGGGTAATCTAGGTTCCTCCACCCCATCCCCCAGACAACCTCCCATCCCTGCCCTGAAGGTAAGGTGAGGTTTTTGGAGAGTTTGGCCTGGATTATCGAAATCTGCTGCTCTCTGTAAAAAACGTTTCACTGTAGAACTTTCTGACTTCATTTTCTTGGGGGCGTGTTGCCCCAACCCACGGGGCCAGGCGCGCCCGCCTTGGTATGGTCGGTGCCCTTGGAAGTGAACGAGGAGATCCGGTCTTGGGAAAGGAGCTGACTGGGGAAATAATCTTGGGTAGGTGGTCCAATCTAATCTAGCTCTTCCTCTCTGTAATTATAAGGGAGATGTGAGTCAGCTACAGCTCAAAACTGTGGGGCTCCACTTTCGGAACCACCCCTGTCCATCCTCGGGACAAATCAGAACATCGAGTGACGTTCTCAAGGACGATCGTGGCGCCAGCAGGCCACCAAGCGCTTAGTGAAACCAGCTGAATATTTGCATTGCCATTCCGTTCCCCGTGCCCCCTCCTCAACCTGGACTAGCAACTAAATCCTCAGCACTAGCCTATTCTAGGCTACCATTCCACTGAATCCGGCCAGACTGGAAGTTTCGGGAAGGACGGCGCAACGTGTCTCGTGGCTTCCAAATTCCTGCGCTCCTGCAGCACTGGGACCGACCCTCGGAAACTCTTGTTTTAGGACAGCCCTCGCGCCAGGGTTTCCGGCTCTTAAGATCAAAGAGAGCCGGGGCGCGCAGAGCTGTGGGCGTCGAGCAATTTGGGTCCCTCTAGGGCAGCAAATAAAGTGGGGGCTTGGAGAAAGGTGAGACTTGCAGGGTCTCGTCACCCTCGGCCTTGCGGCGCGGAAGGTCTGGGGGGTTACGCGAATGCCGGGTGCCGGGTGGGGGCGGCTCCTCCTCCAACCCGCCTCCAACTTGAAGACAACTTTTGTAGTTAAAAGATGGTGGCTGGCGTGCGCCAGGGCTTGGGGCAAATTCTTTCGCTTTCCCCCAGGGCTTTTGTTTGGAAACTGTGGGACGTTGCTTCGGGGACCTGGCGGCGGGTTCCGACCGATTTTCTTTCCAATCCTATAGAAAACCTCTGGAGGCGGTGGAACTTGGGGGAGCTGAGGCTGCGGACGTCCAGATCCTGAGCAAGGAATCTGCATTCACTGTGGAAAATGTTAGCGCCGGGCGTGGACCGGAGCTCACTGAAGGGGACACGCTCGGCTTTGCGTCAAAAAAAGAGGAGGGCGTGCTTAAATTCTCTCTTTCCCTATCCGCTCCCCCCCGATAAGACCAAATATATTTGTCTCTTAGGGGAAAAAAGTCTTCTTTCTAAAGTCAGTCACTCATTTTGAGTGATTTCCCTGCCCTCCTCATACCCACTGACTCTGTACCAAGTAGATGCTCTGAACTTTCTCTCCGTTCCCTGGTCATCCTCTCAGTAGCCATGTGAGTTGCCACCATGCACCACGTAACTGCAAGCTAATCCTCAGCCACAATCCAGAGGTCCTTTCCAGGAGACTCTAGAGTAGAAGACCAGAAGCACCTTCCCACCCTGCCCTGCCCTCAGGGCTCCCACGTGCTGTCTCCACCCCCACCCCCCCAATTCCCCATCCCACCCTTCAGAACTCACTGGGATCTAAATCTGATTTCTACTGTGGAATGGAAAGGAAGATAAAGAGCCATTCTAGCTTCATCCCGGAATGCCTTTCGGAAGTCTGTGTAGACCAACATTGTTTTTAATAATGCCTTTATATCAACAAGGGCAGAGAGTTACTACCTTGAGGAAAGGGCAGTGGCTTTCAAATCCTATCCATGGGTTCTATTTACAGTTTACTCTCCTGACAAGCTGACTGATCTTGGGTAAATCCTGGACCTTTCTGATTCCATTTTTATCAATAAAGTAGGGCTAACAAAGCAAACTGTATAGTTGCATGAGAAAGTGCCAGTAATTCAGCATATCATGCTGTTAATAAATATCAGTTCTCCTTTGTATTTCTCTCTTTCCCTCTAACTTCATTCGAACTCATTTTTCTGTAAGGAAAATAACTACAAAGGGCATCACTAACCATTATAGGACCATTAAAAATAGATCCTTCCAGTGGGAAGTACTTGCTAACTTGACTATCTTGCAGTGTTTGACACAGTCTTCAGGGACTATTACATTCCCCCCAGATCAAACTGCTTATGCATATCTGCATTCAGGTCATTTGGAATTTAGAAGTTAAGTATGTCTATTCTTATCAATCACAGAAATACACATAACAGAGCTTCCAAGAAAAACTAAGAAAGAGGCAGCCTTGTTCATTTGGCCAATTTCAGTCCACATGGTTCTCCCAGGCTTACTCTCAAGCTCACACTGCGTCATATTTCAGCTCTTCCCCAGGGCCTCCCCAGACCACAATGCCCCCCAAACTCCTGAAGCTCTTTGAAGCCCACTGGATTTCTCAGAGAAGTTTTTGTTCCAATAAGATGAAAAGCAAGGAAGTGCAGCCCGAATAAGTAGCTGTATCCTGAGGCAGGTTCCGGCCTCGGGGAGCAAGATGTCTGACTCTTGCCTGCGTAGAGCATCCCTAGAGGTGTTTGGGAGAGGCTGGGCTTCCAGGTGGGAGTCTGTCCCAGAGCCTTTCTCTAGCTCAGCTCATGTTCAAGGCTGAATCCAAGATAACCCTGGACATTGTGTTTGGGTGGAGGGGTCAAGTAAAGGAAAGGAGCATTACTAAGCCTCTGTTCTCTCTTCCTCCATAAATCTTTCTTGGCTATTGCAAGAGGCGTTGAAGAAATCCTTTAACTCTGCTCACAACTTGTGGATCCAGGCCAGTAAAGAGAATCTGGGAAGCTCTGTTCTGGAGGCAGGCTGGAGCAGGGAAGGAGAGGAGGCGCCTGAGCTCAGCTTCCTGTGGGGAACTGGCTGCCCAAGCCCAGCAGCAAGATCAGAACATGGGCGTGGGTGACTGGCATTCTAAACTGCACAGCAAGTAGAGCTGCCTGGAGGTTAGGGTGACGTAACGGGCTGTCTCATCTTCCACTGCATTGCATTTCCTTTCAGAGATCCTTATGGGCACCGAGCTTACTAGAGGTTATCACTGGAATAAAGTCAGACTCCAAGAGTGCCGAGAGGACCAGAGACCAAAATTTACATCACAGCCTCAATATGGTGTTTGCATTGTGTATCATGCACCCTGAACTACGCAGACATCACTTCCTGTGGATAATATACAGTATTATATTGAATGTGGATAGTATATTCCGTAAATGCACTTAATTTGAAGGATTGCATAAATTTAATGCAAATCAAAGCGCAATGTTGGGCACACTGCAGGAGAGTCAATAAATACTTGTTGTATGACATGATTCCTACCACACAGAGTCAGCTCTTTTGTTGATATAGACAAGTACTTGATTCTCTGTCTCTCTTAAATTAGTACTGCATATCATTCAGAAAAATCACTCCATTTGGGAGAAAGAAAAAAACCCAAGCCAGAAACCAAGAATGTGGACTAGAGCTGGCGTCCGAGAGCCAGTTAACTTTAAGGGGACAATCTGGTTATAACCTGAGCCTGCTGCTCTTGGCACCACACTGAATGAGTACCTCGAGACAGGCAGAAGGAACAGCTTTATCTTATTTCCACTTTTCTCTATGAGCACAGACATCTATACACAATTTTCCTGTAACCACCAAAGTGCATAGAAGACCTGTGTCATGCCCAGCTAGGACCCATAGACACAGCTTCTTCAATAAGCAGAGGAACCATTTCCTAGTACAACACAACTAAAAAAATGTAGAATTGGAAACCTTGACTGCTCTCTACATAGTTGGGCTCAGTTCTGTGGACCACTCCCCATCCCCTTCCCAACTTGCAGTTTGCCATCTCGAAGCTACCTGGGGAACTCAGACACTCTCTAGAGCTGCACGGTGGTTTCTTCTCAGTGGGCCTGCCTGGGGAAGTCAGACTCTAAGAGGAAACTGGCCTTCAGGGATGGGGTCAGCCCCTTCCATCCAACCGTTCAGTCTGATGGCTCCGCACTGTCCCCTATTCCTCTCCTTCAGCTCTCTGAGTGACTGTCCAGCCCAGAACCGCGGGAATGACCCTCAGCACCCCTTGAAGGCTACACCATGGACAGAGGGACTCAGTGCCAGCAGTCGCCCCCAGGTGACTCAGATGCTGCAAATAGGAACATCTCACCACCACCTGTGGGGCTGCAATCCCAGAGAACGAGGGAGGGAGTGTCCCTGGGCCGGGAAGGGGTGGGTGCTTTGGACGAAATCTGGAAAGTGGTCTCTTTTACCGGAAAACTGACCGGAATTTTGTCATCCTAGGATCTGGCGCCCGGAAGTGCCTGGACAGGTTTAGGGTGTTGGGCTGGGTCGCCGGCGCTGTCTGAGCGCCTCCGTCGGTACTTGTTTTTGAGGCTCAGTCCTAGCAGTCCCTCCGGGGCTAGACAGACCTTCCGCTCATCCCAGACTTGCGGGGGTTCTTCATTTACGCTCAGGGTGGGCCCGCCTGTGTCCCACGGCGCAGCCCGTGAGGTGAGGGGACCGGTGCGGGTGGCGAAAGTGGCCGCGAGTGACGCGACAGCGTCTCCTCCCCCTTCCTCCCCCTCTTTAATTCTCCCCTGGGGGCCGAGGGACGCCTTGAGGGATCGGTGTGTGTGTTCTGGGGACCCCCCTCCCCTCTTAATTCGCAGCCCCCATTCCGGCCTGCGCGGCCTGAGCTGCGGCGGGCCCCCGGCTCGCCCCGTGCGCGCGCATCCCCGCTGGCGCGCGCCCTCGCCGCGAGCCCCCGCCGCCGGGCGGAGGAGCGCCCCCGCGGCTGCCGCCTGGAAGGCCCCCGGGCTAGCGCAGCGCAGCGGCCTTGCCAGGCGAACGAGACTGGAAATCGTTTTGTGCTGCATCTCTTTCAGCTCCTTTCCTGCGGCCACACTTTCTTTTTATCTGCAGAGCAATTGAGTCTCTGTTGCACTCTGCTTGCCTGCCCCGTGTTCTCTTGTTCGTAACTACAGAACATTTTTTGGTAACCATTTCCTCAATTGATATACTTGAGGGTGTAGTTGGCCCGTAAAAAAGCAATCACTGCGTTCAGTGGAGTCAGCTGGTTATCAAGGGACCGAGAGGAAAAGCCAGAGCCCTGATTTGCCTTCGTGTAACAGCAGAGCTGGGACTCGGAGCCCATGACCGGCCCCTGCAATTTGCAGGGAAATTCCAGTCCTAAAGCCTGAGAAAGTGCTCCAGGAAAAGGTACAGGTCCCTCAAAACTAGGAGAAAGAAGGAAAGGCATGATTTCCAACAGACCACCGGGAATCACTTCCCTTCAGTCCTTTACTTTCAGGATTAATTGAAGTATTCTTGCTGTAACATCCACAAGTTTGTGACTTTCCATTGTTTGTTCTTTTTTAGAATGAAAATTAGCTTTATTTACTTCTGTTTATAAAAACAGGACATGCTCATCATTTTGAAAAACAGATAGTAACCCTTAATCTTTAACTAATGTTGGTGTGATTTTCTTTTCTTTTTTTTTTTTACATGACTTTCATTTGCCTGAAAAACAAAAGATTTTCCACAATATCTGCAATGAATGAGACACTGTACTATGGTGTGACTTGAAACTTCAGAAATGTTTGCAAGCTGTTTGTTCAGGTTTGGTCATTAATGACTCCATATGGTTAATTTGTTTCAAGCTGCCCAAATTTTAGCTTATTATTTCTGATTAAAAACTGTCAGAAAACATTATGGATGAAATTGATAAATTATGCATTTTATTTTCTGGCTGTTGTAGGCTAACAGAATGACATCCAGAAACAGTGGCTATAATGAATGATATCTGAAATATCCATTTGCTTTTTTGAACTTCAAGAAAGATAAATGTGTGATAGACAATTGGGCTTGTGTGCTTTGAATAAACGCAATAGGAAAAACAGTGACTTTAAATGCTAAATACATCAATGAAATTAAATTACATATATTAATGTGGTAGCAGAATAATAAATAGATGATAAATAGAGCAACTCCTACTTACCAATAGGTGTAAGTCCATGCTTTACAGAGTCTTGTAAATCCCCAGTATCTGAATTAGAAGACATTCTTAGTGAAACTATAGGCGGTCCTTTGGCTTAAAGCAGAAATCATTGAGCATAAGAAAAAGTGCAGCTTGTCAAATTTTGTAGCCTTGGGTAGGACACATCAGACGACAGTAACCCTTAGTGAAAGTTAAGAAAAAGGAAAAAAAAAAGGAAAAAAAAATCCAAGAATTCAGAAAGTTACAAGCAAGTCTTTCTCTGGACTCTGTACTTTTTCTAGCATTAGTGACCTGCTGTAAACCATGTATCCAGTTTCATGATGGTTTCTAATCAGAAGAATGGAAACTTGTGATAGGCTTGGTCTGATCACATGACCCTATGCAGGTTGATAAGAGGACCCTGTTATAAAGTGACAGCAAAAGAGATAAGAACTCTTGGCAGATAATGGCAAAGAAATGATTAACTCAGAAGTGGAGAGGTGCTATGCAGCACAGAGAGTGGAAAGTTGTAAAACAGAGGGGTCAGAAGATCATACTTAGTGGATAAAACTCCAAACCAGCTTAAATCCACTAACTAAATAGGCTTGTGACATACCCCCTTGATGTCATCACCTCTTTGCATAGAGGAGGACAGATGTAGCTCTTCTGACCTCTGTAAATATATTTTAGATGATAACATTGGCAGACATTAATTCTTTAAGCCGTGACCAGAGATATGATTGACACTTTGAAACACTACAGGTAGCATTTCCAAGCTTGTGGTCGTTTATTTATTCATGTTTTGTCAACCGATTTTTTTATCATGCCTCTTCATTAGCCGAAGAGTTAACCTTAGCTTGTTTGTACCTTAGTCAGTTGATTAAAAGAGCAGCTATCTCTTTAGTTCCGATAAAATAAAACTTTTTTAAAGTTAAAACTGGAAAAATGATGAATGTGTAATACATTTTCCATAATTTTAAAGTTATTATTCTTTGCTTGAACCTATGGAAAAAACCTGGATCACTCTTTGCCATTAAAGAACTCTTACTCAAATGACCAAGGATAGTTTTAGATTCTTTTTGAATATCCCTATAAAATCTGGATTCTTAGACCAATGCGTGTCTTTTCCCATGTTGTGGAACAGTTAGCTGTTTTCTTGTTTGTTTTGATTTTGCTAATATAGCAAACTTTTTTTTTTTGGCCAAAGATTCTATTCGGAGAACCCAAAATGTTATTTTTTTGGTTTTTGTTTTTTTGGTGAGGAAGATTGGCCTTGAGCTAACATCTGTTGCCAGTCTTCTTCTGTTTTGTTTGTGGGACACTGCCACAGCATGGCTTGATGAGTGGTGAGTATGTCTGCACCCAGGATCCGAACCCTGGAACCCTGGGTTGCTGAAGTGGAGTGTGTGAACTTAACCACTACACCACTGGGCTGGCTCCCCAAAATGTTTAAGTACAGCATATTCCCTGTCAAAAATGTATTTTTTTTTGGATTAGATTTGACTGCATGTAATAGAAAAACCAGAATAACAGTGGTTTAAATAAGACTTTTATTTCTCTCTTAAAAGAAGTTCGGAGGTAAGCAATCCAGGGATGGTACAATGGTTCTACAAGGTCTGCAGGACCTGGTTCCTTCCATTTCACTATCCCCTGGCTCTTGTCCTCATGTTCCAAAATGGCTACTAGAGTTCCAGCCATCACTACCAGAAAGCAGTATGGAGGAAGGAGAGAGAATGCATACTCCTTTTTTAAGGACCTTTCCTAAAAGTGTCACATAAACATTTTGCTTACGTCTCACTAGGCAGAAGTTAAACACATAGTCACACTTAGCTGCAAGGGAGGCTGGGAAGTGAAGTATTTTACCTGGGCAAGTAAATATGTATCTTAAATTAGAAAGGATTGGGTGGTTAAAATCATCCATGTCAGTTTGTTGCTCTTATTTCTTTAAATATTCAGATAATAACATGGCACAATAGAAATGTACCTATGTATATGTTAAGGGACCTGTGACTGCAAAGCAGCTGTTCTCTTAAAAATGTTTAGGATACCAAAAAGGTTTTGCTTCTGTGAATTATATCTATTAGTATTTTTTGTATTAGAAATTAAAATTAAGAGAGTAAAAAATTATTAATTACTTATGACTATATTGATTTATTGTTGTTAAAATATATTAGTATAAATAACACATTTTAAACTCAAAATAGCTCCTTTCCAAAACAAAATAATTTGTAAAAAGCAGCATTTTCAGAAGTCTTTTTAATGTCTAGCTTAATAGAAAGCTGGATTCTCATCTGCTTCTACATTCAGTCTGTAACGATATATTGTTTTGGTTGAAGTACATAAGAAAACGTGGTCTTTAAGAAATGAAGTTAGAAACAGGGATATTATAATGGCTTTTTCAGATAATTATGGATATTTTTCTTTGACACCACACCAAAACTCCACACATATTATCTTCTTAAAGATTAGTTGAAATGTGGAATCTGAAGCCATATTTGTGAACTTTGTGTACTCTATTACACTAAAATTCATTGTTCTGTTTAAACTTCAAATGCGCCTTTTACCTATGCATAATTTTGTTACATCTCACATGGGTAATTTGGAAAATAGAGGTTCATCAAATCTGGCAAATTTTCCAAGTGTTGACACATTTCATTGTACAATATCAAAAATTTTTTCAGTGGAAAAGAGTACCATCAGTTTTTAGTAACAGGTTCATTTCATATTTGGGAAATGTCTCCAAAATACCTGTGTCTAAATAACCATAGTTTGTCTGTAAGTCATTCTTTTTTTTTTTTTTTTTTGTGAGGAAGATCAGCCCTGAGCTAACATCCATGCTAATCCTCCTCTTTTTTTTTGCTGAGGAAGACTGGGTCTGAGCTAACATCTGTTGCCAATCCTCGTTTTTTTCTCCCCAAAGCCCCAGTAGATAGTTGTATGTCACAGTTGCACATCCTTCTAGTTGCTGTATGTGGACGCGGCCTCAGCATGGCCAGAGAAGTGGTGCGTCGGTGCGCACCCGGGATCCGAACCCCAGGCCGTCAGTAGTGGAGCGCGCACACTTAACCGCTAAGCCACAGGGCCGGCCCTGTCAGTCATTCTTAAAATGTAAAAATACTGTTCTGTGAAGGAAGCAGCTGCATCAGCTCTCGGCTGGGACAGTCACGTCAGGGCTTTTCCTAGAGTCAGCCGTCACGCTTTGACTTAGCGTTAAATGATACCTGAAGAATTTGAGGAACTATGGGCAGAACCATTAAGGGGGAAATTTCAGCCTGTGGCTCGGCTTGATTAGAGTTGTGTTTTGCTGTATAAAGTTGCTGTGTTCTTGAAGAGTAACATGTTAATTTTTACAACCCATGTCATATATTGAATATACTAGTTGTTCTAGTCAGAGAATACAGTGTTTGGAATTTTTTATAAAACAAAATGGTCTGTTCATTTGACCTGTTTTAAAAATATTCTTTCATATTTATATTTTTGTGAAATTGGGGATATGGAAGAAATCTGAATTGAATTAAAATAGATTATATCTTCTTTTGTTAAATATTATGAGCCACTTTCCCCCTAGGATGTTGAAAAGGAGGCATGTGGAGATCCCTTCTGTGAATAGGGACTTCCTGGTCTCACCAGCCTCTGTGTCCTGACCAGGAGCTGCCCGTTCCCAGCGTGTTGTGAAGAGACTTCCGGAAACTGGGTACGTAACCACAGGAACCTATGATTTCGGCTGTTCTTACGGCTTTTCATCTCTTTGAAACAACTGTCAAGGTTATTTGAAAATGTACCCGCTACACCTCAGTGATACGGTGACAGTTGGTTATAAGGCTGATTTCTGGATAAACAGTTTTATTCATTTTCTATAGGACAGTAAAGTTGAAAACTCCAAGATGTTTCCTTGGGCCTTGGACACTCTTTAGATAGAAGGACCTGGTGTCTGTGAGGGGCAGTCCCCAAACTAATGTACCTCTGGCCCAGGACCTATGAAGACAAGAGAGATGAATAGAAATATATATGTATATTCCCTTAATGAACACGTTATAATCTAATTACATCAGTTGTTTAAATCAGAATGTGAATGAGGCTAAATTCCAAGGTTTAATTTCTCTGAAAGAAAAAGTTTTATAAAAGGGAAAACTAGTTGCCAGATCACACGGCCACCTTCTTTCTCTAGCCAACACTCACCAAGTTGTGCATTAATTAGGACGGGATCAGTCCGATATGTTTATTGTGTAGTTAATAAAGAGGGAAGGGACCTTTTCTGGAATTTTGATTGGATGAGGATACTGGGTAAGTTAGAATATAAATTTATGCCACTAGCTGGTTTCAATGTTAACATTTAAATTTTATTGTATTCTTTTAGGTTTCTGGAAGAGAATCTGCCTCTATCAGTGACTAAAGCTCATGTATATACATTTTCAAGCCTTTATGTGGTTTTAACCAATATTAACATTGGTGCTTCTTTTAAGCTAAGTAACTGGGGTGTGTGTGTCTGTGTGCAGATACTTTGTAACTCAATGTACGGACATTTGTTGCAGCCATTTCACATGTCATACACTAGATTCAGCGGTCATTGTCTGAGGATTCACATTACAGAATTTACAATCCCCTTTTGTTGTTTACTCTGATTACTGTTATGTCTTCATTTCCCACCTTGCCTCACTTTACTTCAGTTGAAATGTTGGAATACAGCGTCAGAATGAATAAAGTGCTATATGGAGAGAGACCAGACAGAAGGGAGAAGAGAATGAAGAAAGGCCCTCCCCTCTCCCTCACTGCTGCCTTTCAGCCGTGCTGCCGGCTGTGGACCCTGCCCAGTGCAGACTCACCTCTGCATCCTTCTGGGTGGCTTGGGTTCTGGGTGACCCCTGGAAGTCAGGGTGAGAAGTGGCCCTGGCCATGACTGTGGTCCACATGGGTGTTAGAAGTGTCCCCAGTGAGATGTCCACATGGCCTCATCGAGGTGAGATTTTGTTGAGGAGAGCAGCTCATGGAAGGTAGGTGGTTTGAAACTGGCGCTGGTTCACGCGATGTGAGAGAGCTGGTAATCCCGGCCGTCCGTGGAGAGGGCGTTTGTTAACAGGCCGTTTTACTTTTGAGCTTTAAGTTCTTGTGTACACGTAACCAACCCAGCCTACTTTGCATTAACACCATATTAGGTATTATTTACTTAGATTAATTTTTTCCTTTAAATATATAGTGGATTTCAAAATATGATTTTTATTGAAACCAATTATTTCTTCTCTAATTCTAGATGGGAACTCAGAAGGGATATATATTTTTGTAGACATATTTTACACCTGTGACTACTTGGGAATATGTGAGTCTTCTTTTATTCGTGCCTAAGTGTTGGATACACCTTGGTTAAGGCTTTACATATTATTCAATCCATAAAATAGCATTGTCATCAAATCCTCTCCACACACTGGCTGTAGACCTAATTGTTTTCTCTGAGAAACCATGCAGTTTTGGTTGGGGAATAAGCTATCCAAGCGTGAGAATGCATTATGAGCTCGTGGTAGGAATGATGGTAGTGGTTCAGAGCCTGGGATTTAGAATCAGAAAGTTTACAACTCTTGTCCCTACTCAGGGGCAAAATAACTCTTGACCCCTTTTAAGCCTTGAATTCTTCATAAGTAAAAATGACAAAAATTATGGGATCAGGTAGTGTTTGTTGTGAGAAGTAAATAAGATAATACATAGAAAGTGCTGAGAGATAATGATAGAAAGTCGCGACAGAGGGAGAAAGTGCTCGATATGTATTTTGCTGTCAATAACCAGTATGGACCATGGAACTTGGGGTCTTAGGTGAGAGACACATTTTCCTTAATGGAATTTTGGAAGACATACAAGTTTCTTTTTTTTGTGTTTTGTTTTTGTTACCAGTTCTATTTTAGTCATAGATGCTATTTGACACCCTATGGAAGACCTCATATGATTCTTATAATTGAATAGTATTATATAGTGATTTGCTTTGATTCTTTCTTTTTGTCTATGGCTAATAAAACAAGTAACAACAAAAAAGATTGCATTTCATGCTTTGTTACATTCCTCTTACCAGACAGAATTATTTTACAAAATATACAGCAAAAGTTGAGGGGTAATAGCATTACTAGGTCCTAATAACTCTTACCAGAACCTTTTAAAAATATTATTTGCCATTTGACCCTGTCTTACGCACTTTCCTATAGAACTTACTGGCATGCTGTGGAAACATCACATTAATGAGTTGCTTTGGTCTTTTGAAGCTTATCTATCAGGCTAATTTAATAGAAATAGATAGTACTGTGTGAGAAATGAACATATTTTTGTGAAAGAAGGCCTGGAGCGACGTTCACATGTGATACAAATAACAGGTGCTTGGAACTCGGCCCCAACGACAGTCAGTAAGCAGTTTACTTCCCACCATGCTGGGGAAAAACACAAAACCAATCACAACCTCGAAGTTTAGTAATTATTTTTCTTAGTTGAGGCACAGTCCAACCATTTTCTTTTGGCAAATGTGGGCGTTTTCCATCATGGCATTCTGTTTTAAACACCTTCACTATCCCCCTGAACTCATCAGATACCACCACAGAGCATACTTATCATGACTCACATTTACAAGGATACGTGTTTATAATGATAAAACATTATTTGCTAACTGATTTCAGAAAGAATTTGTAAATGATTGACAGATAACTAATGGCTCCAAGGCATCTTTGCCAAAATCCAAAAGGCACTCAATAATGTCATCTGAACCCATATTGCATGATGATGTTAAAGTTCAGTTAATGAGTTACAGTCACTGTAAACTTCCTGAATACACTCTTCCAAGACATTATGACATATCTCGTAGGAACCAATATTCTTGTAAAATTGGATTTCTGGTGAGCACCGTGCACGAGCGTATCCCAGAAAGGGCCTTTAAGTATGTTTATAATCTGGGTTTATTAAGAACAAGCACCCTAAGTTATTCGCCATTCAACTGGATTGATTGCATCAGATATGGGGGAGTTTACAGAAGACCTATAAATGCTGAACCAGTTAGTTCTGGCCAAACCATTGCTTACTGTGCATCTTTGCTTGTACCCTTCACTAACAAAGGCATTTGTCACTGAATTGATTTAGGACCTGGGCTAGGGTTGGTACTTTTTTTTTATCGACTTCCTTAACAACCCCCTTAACCCCAAATTATATGAGATGGTGGGATGGCAGATTTGGGAAAGAAGTGACTAAGTAAAGGTTTCTTCTCATTCTTTATAGTAACTGTGAGAAATGTGGCACCTGGCAGGAAAGATAAGTGACTTTTACACAGTACTATTATGGCCGGGTAAATATTACTCACTTTTTATAGCACTAATAATTAAACAGAGCCTGGGTCAGTCTTTTGGCAATTGAAATATTTAAGACTTTCCTCTTGTGTAGGCTTGTGTTGAGTTCCCCACGTTTATCAATCTGTGATCTATGTCTGATGACTTATGGTTCGTATCTTTATTTAGAGTAAATGAAATAAACTCAGTACCCTTTTGTTTCCATTTGAGGCCTTTTAAAACATTTAGGCAAATAACTAAATTATCCATACTATTTTTAAAAGAGGGATCCGTAGGGCATCCAGAGTGATATCCCTAGGAATGACATAGTAATTATTTTTAGAGCCATAAAGTAGATCCCAGGCATCCTTAATTTGTGAAACTGAATGTTGTACATTACCTAACATTATCTGGTAGGCCACCTGAATAAAAAAATCTTTCAAATAATAGGTGTTCCTCTAGAATGAAATATTTTATATGGCTAAATCTTACAGGGGCTATATAATGCAATCTTGATTGTGTTTCAGTTATTCTAATAGACATTGTTTTTTGCCCTCTCAATCCTTTGTGAAAAAAGAAAATTTTTAATCAAAAATGATGAATAAAGTAGAATTTAGAAATATCTATTCTTTAAATAGTTTCTCAACACACAGCAATCTGTGAGTTGTCAAAACATCAAGCTACTGACTGTAATAAAATAATGGCATAACATATGTTATAGCTTCCATTATATTTTGGGAATGAAAGGATAAAACTAGAAAAGGCAGGGTTAGTTGAAAACAATTGCAGATGCTTAGAAAGGTCATCTTATACTATAGAAAACTGAAAAAACAAAAGTTTCTAAAAGGTAGCTTTACTTTCTACCTGTTATTTTTATTTCCATGAATCTCCCAAGTTATACCCTCAAGCATTATTTATTTAGACACTAATATATTTTAGATTTTTCAAGTCCTTTTATATTTCCCAGAAAACCACAAACCATCCAGTTTTTCTATGTTTACCTAATAATTAAGAGGAAAGGTAGTTGAGATTAGGGGTTAATAAAAAATTTGGAATTGTTGTAAGATTTCAATTATCCATTGTCTCTTTCATTAACTTTAATTACCACAGAAACTTAATTGTGCTGTGTTTAAATTTAGTGCCTTTTTGACTTTATTATTATCTTAAAGCTTTATTCCAATTTATTATGTTAATATTAGAATATATCTGAGATTTATAAGAGTTGTTACTAGATATGTCATTTTTTTTCTTTTGATGAGGAAGATTAGCCCTGATCTAACATCTGTGCCCATCTTCCTCTACTTTATATGGGATGCCACCGCAGCACATCTTGATGAGTGGCATGTAGGTCCACACCTGGGATCCGAATCTGTGAACCCTGGGCCACTGAAGTGGAGCACGTGAACTTAACCACTACGCCACTGGGCTGGCACCTAGATATGTTATTTTTGACTAGTTTTTCAACCTCTCTTTACCTCTCCACCCTCCTGTATCATTTCTCCATTTATTGAGCACTTACTGTATGTCAGGCACCTGCTAAGTGCTTTACATACAGTCTATCATTTAATCCTCAAAATAATTATTTTATATACCTCTATTTTACATATAAAAAAAGGGAAATTTTAAGTAATTTGCCCACTGCCACACAACTAGTGTATGAAAGAGCTGGATTCAAATCCATGTCTCAATTCAGTGCTCAAGGTCTTAATTATTACAAGATTCTGCCTTGGAAAATTATTTTATGGATTAAATGATATGTATGCCTGGCACATGGCAGTCATCCAATAAATATCAATTATCAATATTAATATTGATGGCTGGGAAAGTTTGCACTGGGGAAAGGCAAAGAGCTTTAAACATAGAGTTGGTAATGCATTATGTCCTTAAATGATGTAAACGTATATAAAATATCAACAAATTATAAATGCAGGTCTGATTTCATCATGTCCCAAATGGAACTCATTATCTTTCATTTCACATGCCACTTTTTTTGATGAATGACATCACCAAATTGCTACATCAGAAATTTGGGTATCATTCTAAAAATCTCCCTCAGATTTACTTGCTTTGTCTATTCCCTTGACAAGCTGAGTCCATTCTGTTTCCTCAGTATCTCTCCTGGGCATCCCCTCCTCTAGTCCTGCCATTGGCTTGGCTTTGCAATATCCACATTGGAGAGCTCACTGGCGCTGAGCCAGAGGGACTTGAGGTCCAGTCAGGGTACATCATTGATTAACAGCCTGACCCTTGGTGAGTTCTTTGTTCCTTTTAGCATTGTTTCCTCAGTGTGGGTGCAGCGTGAACCGTGACTCATGGGATGGTGGGAAGATGAAATGAGATACATGTGGCGTGTCTAGCCCAATGATTGGTGCATAGATAACCCTCATCATTTCTCATTTTGATCACTTCTGTTTGCTCCTAATGGTCCCTTGCCTTTACTCTGTCTTCCTCAAGACCATCCTGCCTAAAGAACTTTTTTAAAAAATTTAATAATGATATTCTGCTGCTTAAAATTCTTCAATGGTTTGCCGTACTCTTTTTTTTTTTTTATGCAGAAGATCAGCCCTGAGCTAACATCTGATGCCAATCCTCCTTTTTTTGCCAAGGAAGACTGGCCCTGGGCTAACATCCATGCGCATCTTCCTCTACTTTATATGGGACGCCGCCACAGCATCGCTTGACAAGCAGTGAGTCGGCGCACGCCTGGGATCCGAACCTGTGAACTCCGGGCCGCCAAAGCGGAGCGCTTGCACTTAACCGCTAAGCCTCCAGGCCGGCCCCTTGCCATACTCTAGGGTAAAGTTCACATTCTTTAAGTTTGGTACATAAGACCCTTTAGGATCGGACCTTTTTTTTAGACCTCTTTAATCTGTCTTCTCCCATACCTTCACATTCATTCTATGCTCTAGCTACAAAGAACTACTTGTAGTTCCTCAAAACATCAGAATGTTTCATACCTCTGTTCATCCACCTCTTCATTTGTTCATTCATCCATCCATCCATTTGTTCCATCAACTAAAATGTGCGGGAGCCTATAGATGGTGCAGGGGATACTGAATCAACTCAACTTCATGAGGTTCAAGTTGGTGAAAGAGACAAATGATGAGAGTTGTTTACCAGAGGATACTGGCAGCACCCAGGGGTTGCTAATCCATCTTGGGAAAGATTCGAGCAAGCATCCCAGAGGAAATGGTGCTTGAGCATTCTTAAGGGCAAATTAGCATTAGCCAAGTATAGAGGGTATTCCTGAAAGGTAGCAGCACATCCAAAGCCACAGAAGCATGAGGGGCTGTGGTGTGCTCAGTGACCTAAACATATTCCACCGGAGCTGAGCCCACCCTGTGTTTAAGGCTATATCCTGGGACGTTTCTTTAATAGTGGCAAACAAATAGAAACGAATACAAACAGAGGGGATGGCCAAGAACTGGGGAAGGGCTGAGTCAATTATAGTATCTCCACTTCATTGGCTACAATGCAGCCTTTAAAAGAAGCTAAGTAGATCCAAATAGACAATGAAGAAATGAAACTCTCACTATTTGCAGACTACATGATTTTATATGTAGAAAACCCTAAAGAATCCATTGGAAAACTATTAGAAATAATTAACAACTACAGCAAAGTCGCAAGGTACAAAATCAACCTACAAAAATCAGTTGCATTTCTGTATGCTAATAACGAACTAACAGAAAGAGAGCTCAAAATGATAATGCCATTTACAATTGCATCAAAAAGAATAAAATGTCTAGGAATAAATCTTACCAGGAAAGTGAAAGACCTATACAATGAAAACTACAAGGCATTATTGAAAGAAATAGATAATGACATAAAGAAATGGAAAGATATCCCATGGATTGGAAGAATAAACATAGTTAAAATGTCTATATTACCTAAAGCAATCTACAGATTCAATGCAATCCCAATCAGAATCCCAATGACATTCTTCATGGAAATAGAAAAAAGAATACTAAAATTCAAATGGGGCAACAAAAGACCCTGAATAGCTAAAGCAATCCTAAGAAAAAAGAACAAAGCTGGAGGCATCACAATCCCTGACTTCAAAACATGCTACAAAGCAATAATAATCAAAACAGCATGGTATTGGTACAAAAACAGACACACAGATCAATGGAACAGAATTGAAAGCCCAGAAATAAAACCACACATATACGGACAGCTAATTTTCGACAAAGGAGCTAAGAACCATACAATGGAGAAAGGAAAGTCTCTTCAATAAATGGTGCTGGGAAAACTGGACAGCCACATGCAAAAGAATGAAAGTAAACAATCTGCTATCGCCATTCACAAAAATTAACTCAAAATGGATCAAAGACCTGAAGGTGAGACCTGAAACTATAAAACTCATAGAAGAAAATATAGGCAGCACACTATTTGACATTGGTCATAAAGGAATCTTTTCAGATGCCATGCCTACCCAGACTAGAGAAACTAAAGAAAAAATAAGCAAGTGGGACTTCATCAGATTAAAGAGCTTCTACAAGACAAATGAAACTAGGATCAAAATGAATAGACAACCCACCAGCTGGGAGAAAATATTTGCAAAACATATATCTGATGGGGTTAATCTCCATAATATATAAAGAACTCACACAACTGAACAACAAAAAAACAAACAACCCCATCAAAAAATGGGCAGAAGAAATGAACAGACACTTCTCCAAAGAAGATATACAGATGGCCAATAGGCACATGAAAAGATGTTCAACATCATTAATCATCAGGGAAATGCAAATCAAAACAATACTAAGATATCACCTCACACCTGTTAGAATGGCTATAATCACCAAGACAAAAAACAACAAATGTTGGAGAGGATGTGGAGAAAGGGGAACCCTCATACACAGCTGGTGGGAATGCAAAGTGGTGCAGCCTCTATGGAAAACGGTATGGAGATTCCTCAAAAAATTAAAAATAGAAATACCCTATGCTCCAGCTATCCCACTACTGGGAGTCTATCCAACGAACCTGAAATCAACAATCCAAAGAGGCCTATGCACCCCTATGTTCATTGCAGCATTATTCACCATAGCCAAGAAATGGAAGCAACACAAGTGTCCCTCAACTGATGATTGGATCAAGAAGATGTGGTATATATATGTATAATGGAATACTACTCAGCCATAAAAAAAGACAAAATTGTCCCATTTGCACAACATGGATGGACGTGGAGGGTATTATGTAAGTGAAATAAGCCAGAAAGAGAAAGACAAACACCACATGATCTCACTCATATGTGGAATATAAACCAACACATGGACAGAGAAAACTATATTGTGGTTACCAGGGGCAATGGGGGTGGAGGGTGAGCACAACGGGTGAAGGGAGACGTGTATATGGTGATGGACAAACAAAAATGTACAACCAAAATTTCACAATGTTATAAACTATTAAGACATCAATAAAAAAGCAAAAAACAAAAGCTAAGTAGAGCCTTCCTGGGTGGCTTTATTTGTCTGTCCCAGGCGCCCAGCACAATGGCTCACACATCGTGTGCACTCAGCAAATGTCTAGTGAAGGCGTAGTAGCAAGAAGCAAGATCTAGGAGGAAGGGGTTGTTTGAGAGAACAGGGAAGAAAAAGATTATGAGAAATGGATTAAACTGTTAGGGAAAATGCGAAGATAATGGGAGTGGTGAAATTGGTAGGGATGTCTATGGTGTGAACCAGGGGGACTATCACTGGTGGGGAGGGGCACAGAACAAGGAGCCTCTATCCCTGGCTAGTAGGGGGTGGGGTTGGACTATTCTTCATGGCATTTAACAGCTGACTTTTGAGTCCCCGCTGTGTGGCAGGCACTGGGCTAAGTTCTGATATAGATTGTCTCATTTCATCATTTCAAGCACCCTGTATTAGGTAAATGATATTAATTCCTCTATGGGGGAAATATCCCCTAGAACTATTTAACGGATGAGAAAAATCGGGATTTGTGAAGTTAAATTATTTGCCCCAGGTCAATCAGCTGGTGAGGAATGGAGCCAAGACTCATGGGTCTGTCTGGTTCTAGGGTTGGGGCACTCATCACTTTGCTTTCTCCACTCCTTTATGGAGCTGGGACCAGGTCTGCCTTCAGTGTTTGTCAAATAAGGTCAAGTGTGTCCTGTCAGTCACTGTGGTCAATTGCACAGCCAGCCTGGCTCTCAGAATTCTTCTCCTTTAATAGTTTGGCATATGGTTGTTGACATTCTTATGTGGCTATCTGGTGATCTGTAAAGAGACAAAGTCCTGTAGGAAACCAAGTCAAGAAGGTCATGATGTCCCCTGAGGGATGACAGAAAGAGCCTGGTTTCAGGGGACCAAGCTGAAGGTACACAGCGGTCATGTCCTTTGTCATCCATGGTCGTGAGGCTGGGATTGTCTGCAGAGTCACATCTGTCATCTCATTGCTTATGAGTCATCAGTGGAAAGAAAAGAAAATTGGGGACAAGTAGACCTGGGAGGAGAGGTGGCCTTTTCCTCTACTCAATGGTGGAAGGGTAGCATGGTGCTGAAGAAATAGGCAGGGAGACATTAACAAGGCAAATAGCAAAACTAAAACCTATTGTTTTTTTTTTTTTGAAGAAGAAGATTGGTCCTGAGCTAACATCTGTTGCCAATCTTCCTCATTTTTTCCTTTTTTCTCCCCCAAGCCCTAGTAGATAGTTGTATGTCATAGTTGGACATCCTTCTAGTTGCTGTATGTGGGACACTGACTCAGCATGGCATGATGAGCTGTGAGTAGGTCCATGCCCAGGATCCGAACTGGCGAACCCCAGGCTGCTGAAGCGGAGCATGTGAACTTAACTGCTGCGCCACCGGGCAGGCCCCTATTTTGTTTTTAAACAGAGACAGGAATCCGTATACCTTCAACAGTTGAGGAGCTAAAGGTTAAAGCATGTGAGAATATATTTTTTAAAATCCCAAACGTGTAAGCTTCAAGAAGACCACAGTCCAGAGTGCAAGGAAGGAAAGGACTTCTTTAACATAAAGATTTGAGTGTTTAGATTGAGGGCACCAAGCTTTCTAATCACAGTTGTAGAGAACGTCCAGGGGCAGTCCATTTAGATAGCGTCATTGCAGCAGAACCACAAGTTCCTGCTGGCCCTGATTCTGCATCTCTGAGTTCTGAATTCTGGGTTGGACATAGGATTTTTAGGGGCTTTTCATAGCTTTGCTCCCATTTCTGATATGATTGGACTTTAGATTCTTGCAAAGAGGCTACCCAACTGGAGAAAGATTTGGGGAATGTTTTCCCCTTTATTTAGTTCATCAAAAGTAAAAGCATTCTTACATTCTCTCCCAAATTCAGTCTCTGTACGGAGTTCCCAGTGTTGGTTAGGGTTATCTGCAGCTAATCATTGCTGCATCCAAGAGATCTGGAGAGTCAGTTAATGGATCTAATGACTTGAACAATTAACATTGATTTTCTTTTCATAATAATGCCTAAAGTAGGCACTGTACTTCGCAATGCGGGAACGGATGCCAAATTTGACTGTCAATTTGACTCGCTGATAAACTTGAGGCATTTGACAAAAAATTTAAGGTGATTTTGGTCTTCACTGTGGGTAAAGGCCACAGTTCTGTCGTCTGTACAGCACTGAATATTTTCCGTACAAAGTTTATTGAAGAAATGTTAAAAATCAGTTTTCATGTAAGTAAAAGAGTAGGCCATTCTTATAATTAAAATAATGGATTAAAATACATCCTGAATCCATCATTAAGCAATTCATGTTCTTCCTCTCTCTCTCTCTCTCTTTCTCCAGGCACATCTTTAGATTATTTTCCTTTTGAAGACATTGCTTTCCTCTTGGTTTAGTTAAGCTGCGAGTAACAGAAAGCCCAGACTGAAATGGCTTCAACAATATGGAAAATATAATCTCTCTCACATGAGGTGGGACAGCTCATGGTTTGATGGCATCATCAGGACCTAGTTCTTCCTGTGCCTGCCATTGCCTACGGGTTGATGTGTCCTCTGGTGGCCTTCATTGTTACCAGGTGGCTGCAGCACTTCCAAGAATCACATCTGACACCAAAATGATGCAAGGTGTAAGAAATGAGGGTGTCCTGTTTTCTTTCTTTTCATCAGAAAAGAAGTCCTCCCAATAACACCCCACAGATTCCTTTTCATGTCACCTATGAGGTCCTGGTCACATGCCCATCCCTAGGCCAGTCATTGGGAAGAGGAATGGAATGGCCATGATTAGAATATTCATGATTTAGCCTCAAGCTGAATTCACAACAGGGTCACTTTTCCAGTGGGAAAAAGCTAGGGTTCTGTTGGCAAGGAAGAAAGAGAGAATGGATCGGGGTAAGCAATCAATACTCTCTGCCACGTCCCTTACATTTTGTCCTCCTCCTCCATCTTGATACCTATGTCATTTTAGCAACCGTTAATTTCACGTAAGTTGGCGAGACAGAGTTTGCAAAGTTAGAACAAACGATCTGTGTGGGGCGATTTGGGGACAAGAAGGAGACTCATGGGCAAGGAGGCAGGAGAAGTGTACACGGATCAGAGAAGCAGGTTTGCTAGAGGTCGCTCCTCTCAACAACCCACCATTCCCTACCCAACTCTATGAAGATAAGATGCGCGAGAGGGAGGAACCCTGAGAGTCAAAAACGAGCCTGAAGCCATACAGACTTGTGGGGCCTTCCTGTTTCCCCAGGGATGGTATATCGGCCGTACAGAGCTGTGCGGACTGCCAGCAGGTCACTGACTGGGCAGTCGTTCTCAGGATGCACAGAGAGACCGTGTGGAAGGAAATAATACTGGGCTCATCGGAACATCTACAGGGAGGCTGGCAGAGAGCAGAACCAAAATGTGTGTGGTGCTTTTCTATAAATGATCTCATTTGAACGTTCCTGTCCTGTCTTCTGTCTCACAAATAACAGCAAACATTTAAGTACTAGTTACTGTGTCCATACATGTTATATGCACTTTATATGAATTAACTTATTTGTTCAACAACTCTATGAGGGAAGTAGTATTATTTTAAAGATCAAGAACTGAGGCCCAGGGAGGTGTGTAACTTGCAAAAGGGTGAAGAGACTGTAAAGGGAAGACGCCGATTCTATTGTGTTTGCACTCAGCTGCTACACCTCCGGACTCTTTGAGGAGGCTCGAACCTGCCATGATGCCACTTGGATAAGTTTTTGCCTTATGAGTTCATTTAATGAGTTCATTTAACCTTGGTGCAGGAGAAGGTTAAAAAATTCTTTGACCATTGGTTTTCTCACTAGTGGGGTTTTTTTTTTTTTTGGTGAGGAAGATTGGCCCTGATCTAACATCTCTGCCCATCTTCCCCTACTTTATATGTGGGATGCCTCCACAGCATGGCTTGGTGAGCAGTGTGTAAGTCCACACCCGAGATCCAAACCCACGAACCCCAGGCCACCAAAGCAGAGTGCGCAAACTTAGCCACTATGCCACCAGGCCACCCCCCCCCCCCTTTTTGATGATTCTTTTGCATCTCACAATGTCCCCTAAGTTTAAATTGGAAATCCAAGAGAGACTTTGATTAATAACTCTGACAAACATAGAGCTGGAAATCACACACTGTGTTTGTGTGTGTGTGTGTGTGTCTACCCTCTGATAATAAATAACCCTAGAGAAAATGATGATTATATTGGAGTGCTTAAGTCACTGTTTTCCTAAAATACCCTTAGACACACAACTAGGCTTTTATTCTTGTGTCCTAAAGATATTCAATTAGAAAAGGTCAAGCTTAATATCTAAATGACCTACAATAAAACCGAGCTCCAGCATGGGCCTTGGGGTGGCTATTCCAAAAACTTTGGAAATAATGCAGATCAAACTTTTGCAGATGTAATTGGGTATAGACATACCTTGCTTTATTTCATAGATTTATTTTAAAAAATCTAGATGTAAATCAAATTTAGCAAAATAAAGACATATTTGCTGTTCAATGCTAACTTGTATTCCTTTTGTAAAATGGAAAATTTTTCTGCGGTCTGGATATCCACCCTCCAATTGGTCCTATTTTAAGTCTGAAATTTTGGATATCAAGTCTGTGGTGTAGATCCCTTCTCCTCTTTCTCTTCTCTCACTTTCCATGCCTCTGCAACTTTTGTCTATGCTCACTCACTCACACACACAAAGAAGCTATCTAAATCAGTTGCTTAAGAATCTAGCCATAAATTGGAAGCCACTGGGCCATATTTTGAAAAGTTTTCAACTATGATGAAAGCAACCCTGAGTCACAGCCTACTTCCTCACACCCAGGTTATCCTCTCACACTGTGGCTAATGTCTGGACGATCTGGCTGGACCCCAGCAGCTACAGAACATTTGAGAAGTTGGGCTGACTTTTTTAAAGTTCCATCCTCCATCCTTCAGTATTATTAAAATCAAATTAATGGGCAGATGCCAAGAATTTATTATGTCCTCCCAGAACTGTCCTAGGCTTTGTGAGGGAAACAGAGAGTCAGAATAATAGAGCCATGGACCTTGGACCTGAACTACATCACAGTTTAGCTTCTTCCTTGTGTTTGGTGGATATTAGATGATGTTGTCCACTAAGAAGGTGCTTTCCTAGTACCAAGTACAAAAGAGGATGCTAATCTGGAGTGAAAGAAGTGTGTGTGTGTGTGTATATGTGTGTGTCTAGAGTGCTGGGTGACCTTGGGCACTTAACCCCTCTGGGCCTCAGTTTCTTCATCTATAAAAATAAGGAGTGTACCTATGTCCTAAGGTGGCTGTGAGGATTAAATGAGTTAATTACAACAAAAGCCTGGCACAGAGTAACAACGTTAGTTATTACTTTTCCCCATAGTTTGCACACCACTCAGGTCTTCCACAGTGAAAGTTTGTGACTAGAGCTGGAAAATTATTAAATATTGATTGGAATTGATTCTAACAATCATTTATTCATCTTAAACCTACATATATATCAATAGAAAAAAGCTCTAATATCTGCTTGGAAAGAATACTGAGAATTGGCATTTTGGTAAAAGTTGCTTTGCATCCTTCTTTTGATATTAAAGTTGATATGGAATAAAATGAAATATTGGAGAGTGGTCTAGTGAAGTGGGGCAGTGTATACTAAGATTTTTGGGGAGCATTGATGTTGCTGACCTGGCCTCAATTTGTGAGAACGAGGTGAGATCAGCAGAGCACAGAAGGCAGCCTCGTGTGCCCTGGACTACATACATCGATTTCCCACCTACAAATGCTGATGTTATATTTCCTATAGAAAGTATCTGTCCATTAATTATTTGATCAATGAAGATGTGTGGAATTTGCCCAAGTTGAAAAGTGGAAGGCAAAAGGCAAAAAATTGAGAAATGCTTGCATATGTGAAATGATTTAGGGGATTAAAAATATTTTCTTGAAGAATAGGTTTCAAAGCAGTTTGATAACAAATTAGGTATTCCTGGTTTTATCTTATTTGATATCTGTAAAAACATTATCAAAAGTTGGCCCAATTTAGGGATCCACAATACTTTGTACCTCCTCTTAAGCCTCAGTTGGATGACTGTCATTGTTCTAGAAGGTGGCTGCACAATTTTGAATTACTGTGAGGATCTGCCTTAGTCCTAAAGTCACTAAGAGGTACAAAAGACCTATTGTGTTGACAACTTTTGAAGTTTTATGGGAATTGCTATTGTGTTAACACTTTCTAAATGTTTTATTAGATAATTTAAAGTGTGCTTCAATGCAGCTTCTTAAAGAAATACAGTTTTCAAAAACATTTCTGAACCATGCTATAAACATCTAAAGACCTGTAATTGAATTTGTAATAAACTTGTGAATTTGAAAACAAATTCTATTGTTATACCCAAACACTAGGGAATAGGATTTCAAGAGCTTGAATTTGAATTTTTTTTTTGATGATGTTTTTTCTTTTATTGAACTTCAGTTACCTCATCTGTAAAAACTGGTTGTAATTATAAACCTGCCTTATCAGATTGCTGAAAGTGATGATAGAGAAAAATGATTCCAGAGGCCTTCATGGAATGTGTAATTATTCTTCTACATTCAATATAAAAGTTTATATTTTATAGCTTTAAGGAATTTTTCTTTACAGCTCTTGTAGTCTACATTAAATATTTTATTCTTCTTGGTTTAGCTTAAAATCTAACTCTATAGCTAGAGACATACGTGTGTGCCTGTGTGTGAATGTGTATGTATTAAAAACACTTAAAGTACTATCTTGGAATTTTAAAATTTTGTCACTTTGAAACCTAGCTACTGTTTAATTTTTATCATTGCTTTCCTTTTTTTTAAATTTTGAAATGAAAACCTCACCTAATGTCACTCAGGATGACTTGTTGATTTGGCTTGTATGTGCTTATGTACTTTCTTCTGAGATGTAGTGTGAAGCCTGAAGAATATCCTTCTTAGATTGCCGAGATTTCCCTTCCATTCACTTACACTCCTATTGTACCATGAGGAAAGGACAAATATTATTACCTCCACTTAATGAGATGGAAAAACTCAGGTATGAGTGGTTGTGTTGTGAAAGTCAGAGTGACAGATCAACAGCAGGGCTGAGATTGTGTAAGTGATGACCCCAGGGGGATGGCCACACTCAGCCACCTCTCTGATCTTGGGTAAGCCTACCCACAGGTTGATGGCCTCCCACAGAAGCCCACCTTGCCACATGGAAAGCCCGTAGCCTGAAATTGATATGGTTACATTTTTACACTGGCTTAATGTTAAGAACCTGGTCATTCTCTTCCCTCATTTCACATTTGAAAACCAGGGAATGTAGGTCCTCTCCAAACATCTTTCAAAAAGCAGACAACTCCCATCAAATCTGTGATGCCAGAACTGCCACATTAAAACAAAATCCCTCTGTGCCAACAATGCATTTAAACAGTTCAATGTCTCTCTTAGTAGAAACATCATGATTGTACCTCTGACTTGAATCTGGTTCAAGATACTGCTGAGTATCAGGAAAGACCTGTCTGATTTGTTAAAGATACTGTCATAGTCCCTAAATCCCCAAATCATTTTATCAGGGGATGAGCAGAGTGTCCTATTTGGTTACACCAGGTTTACGATTCCTCCTTTTCCATTTTCTATTACGAAAAGAAACCATAAACAAGAGAAGACCGCTATGTCCACCCTTTTTCTTCAGGATGCAAGTGAGTCTTTTGGCCTCTGGGGCTGGTAACAGCTAGGCCTGTCTTCTCGCTGAGTTAAGGCAAGCTGCAGATGGCCAGTTCTCGGTTTTTTGCCATCCAGAAGAGAGCGCCCAGCACAAGAGCATCTCCAGCTGCCTGTGTGTCAGTCTTTACAGTGTCTTGATTTTGACATGATAAGTCAAAAGACAGAAAGGGATAAAGTATCCAGAATTTTTAAGCTATTGGAGAATAAGCGCTTTGGAGTTATAAAAGAAAAAAGCCAACACTTTAGATAAATGGGCATTACAGTATATATATTTAGAATCTTAAGATCAAAGACTTTTTGTTACTTTAGAAACAGACAAATGTATTAGGCATATTTAAATTTGCTCCTAAAATGATCATTTCTGATTTATTGTAAAATGAAAAGCTTGAAAGAATAATCCAGGACAAAAACCCCTCCGTTTCTTCTCTCTCTCTACCACTATCTTTCATAGTTTTGACAAAATACAAGAAGCTTCCTGCATCCTCCTCCTTCAGATGTTTCTGGGTTCTTTTCTCCTAGGCTTTCATACCACTAGTCGATTCTATCTCAGTTTTCTCAAGTCATGGAGGATTTTTTTTTAATGACAGAATTTGGTAGCCTCGGGATATTTTAGTACCAAAAGTAAGCAAATGAGAGAGGTTGAAATCCTAAAAAAAAAGTTTTGATGTAGAAGAACTAGTGGTCATGCTACTGATATTCAGATATTTATTCTTTTTTTTTTTTTTTTGTGAGGAGATCAGCCCTGTGCTAACATCTGCCAATCCTCCTCTTCTTGCCGAGGAAGACTGGCCCTGGACTAACATCCGTGCCCATCTTCCTCCACTTTATATGGGACGCCACCACAGCAAGGCTTGCCAAGCAGTGCGTCTGTGCATGCCCGGGATCCGAACCAGCGAACCCTGGGCTGCCACAGCAGAGCACGCGCACTCAACTACTTGCGCCACGGGGCCGGCCCCCAGATATTTACTCTTTGATATTAAGTCATATTTACTGAGTTCCTCCCTTGCGCCTGGCCTTGTCGGAGGGGCTGTGAACAAAACCGAAGCCAAGGTGCACCAAGGCCATGGAAGCATCTGTGCCAGCGGTCCCCTGGCCAGCAGTTCTCATCGTTTATCACCTCAGAGAGCATCACAATAAAAGTCTGTATTTCAAAGGAGATTACATCCTCTTCAACTTACTCATTTTATTCATATTTAAGGAACTCCAAACATTTAGATAGTGGTTATAGATGGAGATATGACTTCTATTTTCAAATACAGTAGCCTGATCACTCAGCTTATGTTTTCCAAGTGGTGTTAAGCATCTATAGCATATTAGTAGGTTCTATGGAAAATACAATAGAAGCCTAAGACATCATCCTTGCCCTCAAGGAAATTAGAACATTTGAAGAGAGTCTTTTTTAGGGGATGGGGGGTTGGTTTGGTATTTTGCTAAGCTAGTTAACTCCTTTTCCATTTAGTCAGGACTCAGTCTGTATGAAAAATAAAATTTAAGGATATCCCAATATACCATTTACTTACTTTTAGATCTCTGCTTTATAATTCCTTTGGCTCTGAACTTATAGTAAGATAATTCTTCATATAAATAAGCGTGAATGCAGACCTCTTTCATACCATCTAGACATATGCAAATATTTATAAAAGCTTATGCGACTTCCACATCCAGTTTTTATTATTCAGTAGCACGGGCTTTATAAATCTTCAATGTGATTGTTAGAATTGCCCCATACAGTCCTTTAATTAATCTTCCACAGTTTCCAATTGCATTCCCTTTATCTGTTTGAATCTAAAATATTCTTTTATGGTCTGATACATGCTTTGTATCATTAATCTGACATCTGTGACCAGCCGTGTCTACACCAGTGTCTCCTGCAGAGCTGTTCATGGCACACACATGTACGAGCACCTCTTGAACGACACACTGGATGTGGTGCTGGTGATGAGAAGAACAGTTCACGGCCACATGGGAGACAATACATTGTGATCAGAGCCATGATCACATTCCCTATGTGCTTCCAAGAGTCCAGATAATTGGTATTGAGAGACATTAGATGTGATATTAGTTTGAGAAATAAAAATTACTGCTCAGAAATTATATTCCTCTCCCTGAACTATTCTCAAAGGGTCATCCATACTGTTGATATGCAGTGTTAGTATCAGGCCCTTCCCATAACAAGACGAGAGAATCACTGAAACAGGAGTGTTTAAAGCGAAAGGGGGAGTTTATGTTGTATTGTTGGGGGTAGGGTGAGTGGGTCTTGTTTTTTCTCCATAGGTCTGTCCATCCTTGGGACAATTGTTTATACATTGACAAGTCTGGGTCACTAGCAGCTGAACCTGTGGGAGGAAAGATGAGAATCTTGAACGTAACGGAGAGTTTTGCCCTGAAGGGAGCTGGTCTTGGGGAGTTGAGTCAGGAAAGCTTTTACTTCAATTTCCAGTTTGCTTCAACTTGTAATTTGGACAAAGTTTGGGGCTAATGGCACAATGAGAGCAGTCTGCCAAACCTTTTTTTTTTTTCTTTTTTAAAATCAATCAGACACATTGTTTGTTCCTCTGGGTTTGATAGACATGTTGTAATAAGGTCCTGAACTGCTCACTACCTCTTTATGTACCTTCTGTCTAAAGGCTTGTTACTATTGTGACCTATATTCATGGAACCACAAACAATGGGTTTAACCATTAACTTTCAAACCACCTTTAAATGAATTCTTTTATAAGATGAGAATTATATAGGTTTCCGCTGGTTGCTTAGAGGAAAAAAGAAAAGGATTCAGGTTGAACTAGGTTATTAACGAACTGAGAGTTGATGGTTAGGATGCCCCTAGACCGGGCAGATACTTTGCCTTGACCTGAGCATGTCAGATAACACTGTTTAGCTGATATTCCAGTGTCCCTGAAAAACATAAGGCTTTCTAAAGTTGGTTTGGCTGAGAGTAAAATTAAATTGTGGCAATATTTTGTATTTGTTGGGTAAAGCCAGTCTATGCCGATACTTAGTGTCCATTAAGGCACAATTTGATGTCAGGTATCTATTTTCAGGGCTCTTCCTGGTAGGCCTTGGGAAAGTTACAAGCTACAAAGGATACATTGTTTTCTCAAGTGAATATAAACAACCGAAGGGAGTGACCAAAATCCTGCCCCCTTAGATTTATAATTATTTCTATGAATTTTCTATTCTATTTTTAATTGAGCAAAAAACCCCAAAAAGGGTAACTTTTCAGAAAACTATACAATCCGTAATGCCTGAGTGCTTAATTAATGTTAATAATATTTCATGCAAAATAAAGGGACCATCCCATTGGAGTGGTGAAACTTAGATTGCTCATGAAATACTGTTAGCAACCTAGGACCCCATCTGGGTCTTCCATACTTTCTAATTTTGCTTTTTTCATGTGGCTTAATTTCCAGACATGGCTTTGAACCACTTGAAGTCATGCCATAGTGTAAATTTTTCTTCCCTGTAACATTAGAAAAGCCTTTTCCTATCCTTCTGATAGATTAATTATTTTTCAGAATCTATCTCTAGGCTGGTTTAACCTACTGGCCCCAATTTTCAGATCAAGAAATAGAACCACAGCGAGACTAAGTGATGGTTCAGCATGATGCAGCCCCAGGAGTCAGCAAAAGCCACAGTGTCTTGGTTGCAATCCTGACTCTCTATCTGAGTCATCAGGCAGTTCCTGAGTAATTACTTTTAGAGTCAGTTCTCTGATTCACAAATATATGGGCTGCTTTTGATTAAATTATTTAATCAGCTTCATCAGTATTTTGATACATTTATTGTATGTGCCTCTCATCTAGCCATTAATTATATAATGTGCCATGTTTTTTTTGCTGGTATTTTGTATTGTTATTTATTCTTTTTTTCCAACTTTATTGAGTTGTTATTTATTCTTGTATATTTAAAATTGAATTCCTTAAGGAAGCCTGTGCCATCTGTGAATCTCTCAAAGAGAAGGACCATGACCTATAATTCTTTGCAGCCTCTCTGATGTACAGGGCCTCACATTCAATAGTACTGGAATTTGAATTGATCTCATTTGTAATTTGAGAAAACATAAATTTTAGGTTTTGGTATAGTTCTCCGATGGTATTAGTTGATACATCACTGAAGCAGAGTTCTTTGCTTACCTGGTTAGTGTCAAAGTAACTGAAAAATGACTTTTTAGTCAAGAGAGGCAGAAAAAGCTGTTTGTCCCTAGATCTTCCTTCACCAAGCTGCTGTAGTGCCTGAAGTTCCCTGCCTGTTTTAGGAGTTAACAAATAATTGGACCTACTTAGAAGTCAAGGGCACAACATACCAACCTATTATAATTTTGGTCTGTAGGCAATGCTGGGAAGGCAGATTTTTGATGGCTACAAAGTGCTGGGATAGCAGACCCAGTTAAAGTACTCTTTGTAACATTATTATTATTGTTATTCTTGATAATTGTGAGAGTAGACATTTCTTGATCGTTACTATATGCCAGACTTGGTTCAAAAGTGTTAAGTCAATTAATTGTTACAATATGACAATATCCCTGTGAAGTAAGTACTGTTATTACCCTATTTTATGTATGTGGAAACTGAGGCCCAGAGATGCTAAGCAACTTGCCTAAGGTCACACAGCTAGGAAATGACAAAGCTAGTGATCAGGTGATCTGCTTCCAGGACCTGAGCTTCACTTGCTAGGAAGAACAATTTGTGGGAGAGGGTGGGGGGTGGAGGAGGCTGAAAGTGGAGATAAGACTTGTCCTGCTGTTGACTTCCTCGGAATTTTGTCTAGGGCAGGATCTTTACCTATGACATGTCCCCTCAGTGTCAGCCTTAAGACACATGAAGCCACGTGGTGAGAGGAAATCAGGTCTTTCCAGAATATGTTTTGTATTAACAGCAAAGTTCTTGCTGCTTGGAAGTAGCAGTAAATGACCCACAAGAGGAGACTCTGGTTCCATTTCTGACCCCACAGTCCCCCGCAAGGGCAGCAGGGAAGACCAGAAGAACTCAATGATCGAGTAGCAAACATAAGAGCATCTCAGTTGGGCATGACTGTCCCGGGAAGGGAATCCGGACTGTGCGGAGCTGAAGGAAGCAGCTCAGAGCACACGCCTTTCACTACGTTCCTGTTCATCCTCGTGCAATGACAACCAGAGAACTTGCCAACTGCATCAGGTTATCTGGATTTTTTCCTCTTCTCTTTATTTCAGTTTTATTTTCTACTTTTATAAATAAAATCCACCCTAAAGTGTTTAAGACGGTTAGATGAATTGACTCATCTGCTCTAAATTTGCACTTAAAATTCAATTTCAATGAAAATTTTCAAACCTGCTTGATCTGAACGAAACATCAGAGATGGGCTCTACCCAGTCCTCTGTTTTTATGTATGAAGAAACAAAGCATAGAATTCTCAAGTGATCCACAGCAAATGCAGCCCCAGTTAGGACGGAGCTGGGACTAAAACCAAACCCCCCACCTCACGTTTCAGGGCCTCGTGGTCCCCTAAAGGTAGTAAAGAGTGTCGAGTTCAGCATGTTTGCTCCACCTCTGTTTTGACAGGATGTTCCATTTTAGTCCTTCTTTTATGTGATTTAGCTTCCTGTCTAATATGGTATGGTGGGGGCTCACCAGTGTTTCCGTGCACACAAGGAGATGGCATTTCCCTGCCTCCTTGAAGCTCGTCGTGGCCGTGTATGTGCATTTCTTTGGCCAATAAAATGTGAGCAAGAAGTGACCATTATGTGATACTTCTGGGACAAAACAATTCGTTGTCAGTGCGAGACTCTGCAGAGCTCTTTTCCCTTTCCACATTCACCAAAGAGGCCATGTCTTCCTGATGGTACCAGGTGGTGGAGCTCACTTCAGCATGGGTGGCTGAGTTGCTGCATAGAAGATATGTCCCTGCAGAGTCACTCAGATCCTTAGACTTGAATGAGTGAGTAATACATCACCTTTGTGTTAACTCACCAAGACTGTAGCCTTGTCTGTTACTGCAGCATAACCCAGCCTGTCCTGATGATCACAAATGGGCTCTAGGGGTCTATATTAGCTGTATTGGTGAGCACCTGGGAGGTGGTAGGCTCTATGATAAGTATTTAAGATGATTTTCTCATTTAATGATTTAATCATTACAATAATCCAAAGGAGACATATATCTACATCATGTGCAAGTGAAGATATGGAGTCTAAGAGAAGGTAAATAAATTCCTCAATTTACTCAACTAGTAATGACCAGAGTCCCTCACAGTCATCTCTGGCTCTAAGGCTTCTGTTTTTTTTTTGCTGCACTGCTCTGCCTGCCTTAGGATGGTGTTACTCTCTCTGAGTGTTTAAAAGTAGCAGTTGATCCCATAAGCATTCTGTGGATGCCTACCGCGTGTTTGTCACTGTGCCAAGTGCTTCGGGTAGTGCAGTATGAGAGATGAGTCCCATCCTTAAGGAATTCAGAGTCCAGTTGAGGGGAGTAAAGGACATGAAACAATAATGGGCATAGGAGATGAACAGCCTCTAAACATCCAACTGGAGCTTGAAGGTTACCTAGGATGTGGATGGAAACCATGCGGGAGACCTGTCTATGCTGTCCGGCATGGTGGTGAAGAGCGTGGGCGTGGACTACCTGGATTTGAATGGCAGCCCTACCACATACACTTCTCTCAGCCCTGTTCCTTTATTCACGAATGGGGTCAGTAATAGTGCTCACATTACGGAGTCATGGTGAGAACTATATGGGACAATGAACATGAAGTACTTAGCAAAGTGATGGCACACAGTGGTACTTAATCAATGTTAGCTGTCTCCAGGCCCTGGAAACAATAGGAGGAAGTGATTGGCATGAAAACCAGCATGTGAAGTCATGATATGTGTCATAATACCCAAGAGCTTGAAGGGTTCCATTTATGTCGGATTCTTTCTTGGAGACACGTGGAAGACAAAGCAGCCTCTCGTGAATGCGGGGAGTTCATCTCAGCGCTGAGTGTGATGGCGGTACAAAGATGAACTGGACACGATCACTCTTGAATTGAAGAGCTTGGACGTATTCAGGGAGAGTGGCTCGGGGGAATCACACGTGAATGACGGGAGAGAGAGGAGAGGAGAAAGCGCAGAGCACGGGATGCCTGTGGTACCCCCCAGGCCCAGGTTATGAAACAGAGCACAGGTTTTATGAGACAGATGCCAATGGTAAGCATGGTTGACATTACTCTTTCTGTTTTACAATCTACTCCAGCAGCTGCATGGATGCCAGTTGCTACTCGTGTTTATGTAACTTTCACTTTGTGAAGTTGAGCTGGGGAAAGAGCATGGATTTTTGAGTCACACTGATCTGGATTCAAGTCCTCACTCAGGCACTCAGTGTCTGATCTTGGGCAGATTTCTAAACCCTCTTGAACTTCAGTTTCTTCATCTGTAAAATGGGGATGATAATCCCCACCTTTCAGAATTTAAAATGGATTAAGAAGGATCTATTTAAAGCTGAATCTAAATCACCAGAACAGTGATTCTTGTCAGAACTATTGCCAGTGGTAGCTCTTGCTGTTATTAATAATGGATCTTCAAGATTCCAGCAAGCAGCTCTCGCCAAGACTGTGATTTGTGAATTTTTACATCACAGAGAGCCACTAGGGAAGGACCAAGAATGTTACATGGAAATCCTCTTCTAACCCCTTCACTAAATCATTCCCTCTCCCTTGGTCTTGTGATTTTTAAGAAAAGGAATAATATCTAGAAGTTTGTAATAAGTACAGAATAGCAACCCATGCGGAAAATGAATATCGTAATTGTACTGATCTTAATTTTAATTAGTTAAAAGATCATATAGAATTGGTTCCTTAAGATGGCTGTCTTCCCGTTGCTCATCCTCTCCTTTGACACGCATAAAAATGAACCAGTGAAGTTACTGTTTTCACCTCTTTCTTCTTCTTACTTTAGTCTAAATTTAGCCAAAAAATATATGTTAAGTGAAATCCAGTGGTGTAATCTCAGTCTTCCATCCAGACTGCCGATTGCCACCTGTGGGAGGAACACCACGACTCCTCGGTGGTCTTGGAGATGCTTACATTTTAACGAGAAGGCTAGGGGACGTTTACCCCTGCAGGCAGAGTAAGCTTGCGCCAAGGTGAACTTCTGAGTTAGTTAACTCTCACCGAGAGACACTCAGAGGTATATTTTCTTGCTATTTAACTCTTTCTGAGATAACCTTTCATAAACGGTCCTTGTAGTATGGCTTCGTTTGTTCTCGCCAGACTGGAGTTCGTGTTCATTGTAGAATTTCCATATTGACACTGGTTTTAATAGCCCTGTTGGGTCTTCATCCTGGGGAGTAACCAGGACTATACACGAAAAGGGGAGGGCAAAGATTCACGATAAAGTGTTTCTGTTGCCTTGCGGTTCATTCATTATTTATTTAACAAATATTTAGTGAGTGCTTATTCCAAGGCAGGTTGCTGGTTTTGGAGATACTATGGTTGATAAAACATAAACCCTGATTTTCTAGGAATTTTTCCAGTTCAGTATGAAATTTGGGCAAGTGAGCTGGCAGTTAATCAGAAACGAGAAGTTGCTGGAGACGGGAAGCCCACAGGAGACAATGAGTTCCTCTAGCGAGAAGTCAGCCCTCTGCCTCTTTCATAGAGCTTGTCATCTGCTGCCCTGGGGGAGTTCTGTGTGGATGTGTCCTTTTTTATGTACTATAGACCAGCTCTTTGAGGGCAAGGACTCTTTATCTTGTTTATACCTGTGTCCTCCATTACACTCAATTCAGTTCCCAGTAAGTAATAGCCACTCAGTAAATGCCTATGGGATGAAAATGTCATCTTTCTTTTGCAATATTTATTTTGTTTAGAAAAATATTACACAAGTGAATCCCAGCTTCCAATTTTAATCTTATAAGGATATTATAATATCACAAAAGAAAAAAGGTTATAACACAAAATCCCACCACCATAACTCATTCATTCATGAGTTAAAATTCATGAGTAAATGAGTGATATTTCAAAAAGTGTTTATGAGTTCCTACCAGGAGCAGACACTGGTTGAAGCATGGGGATGCTTCAGTAAAGAACCCAGTTGTAGTCCTTTCTGTGATGGAGCCTAGAGCCCAGGGGAGGAGGCAGTAAACAGACGCATATTGAAATTGCAGTTATGTTGAGTCTCCTCTTTTCTCCCACTGGCCCATGATTGGCCTCAAACTCCAGGAGCCGTTGGTTCCTCTGGTCAGGAGGGAGGGATGGAAGTAGATAGGAGGGAAGCTCAATGGAGTCTGTGTGGAAAGTACCAACCTGAGATGCAGACTTCCAGCCACTGGGCCACCTGTTTCTCCCTCTTTGGGGTTTGCCTGGGTTGATCTTAGCTCCTTAGGAATATTTACAAATCAAAAGCTGCTCCCAGGGCAAAGTCCTAATGTTGTATTCAGCAAGACTTGGAATTTCCAGAATTGCTATCCTGTAAGCCAGAAAATAGCTTTGCTTTATATTCTATCTCTTACATTCCCATTGTCCTGCCTTCCAGAGGAACTTCAGGAAGTCAGAAGCAGCCTTTCCAAGTTTATTAAGGCGGGTTGTATTCCTACACATCTCCTAGAACAAAACATTACTATAGTTTCTTCTGATGATAAGAAAGATGCCTTCTATGTTGAACATAATCCTAAAGAAACTCCTGAGAAGTGCAACAGTGTTTTTGAGTCAGTATAATGAGTGTACTAGTTAGGATTTGGCTCAACTGTGCCAAACCAGACAGCGGTTTATTTTTCTCTCTCACACATGTAGGTAATCCAGGTCTGGTATGGCAGCTCCATGAACATCGGGTACCCAGTGTTCTTGTTTCTCTCAGTATGTGCTTTCACTGTACAGTCTAAGATACCTGCTTTAGCTCTAACCATCATAGCCGCATTCCACCCAACAGAAAGAAAGTTCAGGGTGAATCAGAGCATGGTTTTATCCTGGAGTTTGCACATATCCCACCGGTCAGATCTTAGATACACAGCCCAGTGGTGGTAAAGGAGGCTGGGAAATATATTCTGTATTGTAATGATCACATATCTAGTTAAAAGTGAAGATTTTATTTACAATGAAAGGATGGAAGGGATATTTGGAGACAGCAATTCTGACATAGGGGGCCAATGTGAAGACTCTTGCTACCATTAAGGCAGGATGTAATTGTACTGGCAAGACTAAATTATAGTTGTTACAGAGCATTGAGTTTCTCTAGAGAACATTCAAATCTATGCCAATCTTGTGTAAACCACTGTCTCAATGTAAGTATGGTGTGTGGCCAGTAGTGAAATGCAGATGGTAGCTTTTGATGGTGAGGTAGCGATGGGTAGGTCACCAGTATTAATTTAACACTAAAGTTACTTCTGTATATTGCCAGTGATCATTCCAAAGCATTTTGTCTAAGTTTTCATTTTGATGCTACCCTCTAAATGAGCAGGCTTCTATTGGAATGAACAGATCAACTGAATTGTGATGAAACTGAAGTGGGTATGGCTGTGGAATATCATCAATTCCATCTGGGACCCTGGTTCAAGCAATTGCTGCTTGTCTTTGAAACGGGAACTGAGGTTGTTTTAACATGGTGTGTTTGATGTTAAAGATGACTTTTCTGGTTCCAGAGATGAGAAACTCAAGTATACAAAGATAACAAGTAATCAATCTAGCAATGGATAAGGATTCTCTAAACTTGTAGTGTCCTATACAGTAGCCACTAGCTATTTAAATTTAAATTAGTTAAAATTAGATTTATTTCCTCAGTTGCACTAGCCATGTTGCAGATGCTTCATGGACCTCCCTGGCTAGTTGCTGCTGTAATGGAAGATGCAAATATAGAACGTTTCCATCACTGCAGAAAGTTTAGTTGGAATGTGCTGCTTTTACTCTTGCGGGAGAACCAAGCTGAAGAAGTCAGATAATGTATTACATTCCCTTTCACACCTCATATTATTGCCAAATATTATTTTAAAGGAAGGATAAATTCTGACGATGAAAATGAATCAAGATACCAGACTGTGAACAAGAGAGCATAGGGATCAATATATTGGACAGACACGTATCTATTATGCTCACATAAAGTATCCAAAACTGGACTCAAATTGGATGAGAGCTGTTCTTCCAGTCTAAGGAGATCTAACATATGATGGCCTTTATTGGATTCTTGAGTGCTGTTGTTCTAGAAATTCATCAGAGTAATTTTGGAGGCTGTTTGAAAACATTGGTGCTTAGACTGTTGCTGCATTTTTACTTCCAGTGGACTCCAGAGGTCAACTATCTATTAAGTGATGTTGGATACAGCATGTCATCTCTTGCAGCAAATGAAAAACCAAGATTTCCCCGTAATGGGCAGTGACAGAATAATATGTCAATTCTCTGCAAATATCTTGGGCTTGGGAGAGTGGCCTGCAACATCGTATAGCAACTTGCACTTCCAGCAGCATTGAGTAGCCGTTACTAGGAGCTTTGCTTAAATTTGGGGCATTTTATGGGACCTTTTAACTCTGTTCCAATTACTTTCTAAATGCATTGGCTCAAATGGAACAAGGATGACTAGAATGTAAGAGCATACTTATCTGTGTTCCTATGGAAACTATTACTTTTTTTTTTTTTTTTTTTTCAAAATTGGGATAAAGATTATAACTTCAGCTTGGACACATTCGCTTTGAGATGCTTGTGAAACATCTAAATATAGATGTTTCCATTTTTTCTGTATTCCCTTTCAATTTTCATTTACAGTTTAGATCTTTATAATTATAGCGCATATTGTACAAAGAACACTTGTCTATCTTTAAGTATTACCTTATATTTTAGCATTTACTTAATCATTTCCATCTTCCTGAAAATGGTGGTTTCCAACTATTTACTATTTTGAGTAAATATGCAACAGACATCTTTGTGAAATTAACTTTTTTTCTTCTTTTGAATTATTTTTTAGGATGAATTGCTAAGAAACGAGATAATCGGTACAGATGGTAAGAGCATCATTGTGGCTGGATACATGTGGCCGTTTCTTTCCTAGGAGCCATATCAGTTTGTCCTGGTCAGCCTATCAGCTGACCTGTCTCACCACCGTCTGCCCACATAACAAATAATCAGTTGTAAACAGGTCTCCTGAGTATGTGGAGATCTGTAACCAAACTGCTTGGGTTCACATTTCTGTGTACCAAACCCTAGTTATGTGACTTTGGATAAGTTACTAACATCTCTAAGCCTCAGTTTCCTTGTCTATAAAATGGAAAGGAGAATGTATCCTCTTAGGTTTGTTGTGAAGATTAAATAAGATAACACCTGTAAAGTGTTGAGCCCAGTGTCTAGCACAGAATAACTGTTAATCATTATTACTGTTGTTATTAGTATTCATTTTTATTTCCTTAACTACTAACAAGTTGAATGTTTTTTTCATGTGCTGTTTTATACTTTTCATTTTCTTTTGTGTGGCTTGGCTCTTTCCATCTTTCGTCTTTTTGTTTTTGGGGTTTTGTTATCATTAACCCTTAAGATGAGATATTTATAACACTCTTTGTTTGACGTTTATACTGATTTTCCTCCAATCTTGAATTTTTTATTATATAGAAATTTAAATATTTTATCTTATTTGATCTAGTTATCTTTTCTTTCACATTTTCTTCTATTGTGTCAAATCTGAGGAACATATTATCACTCTTCCAAAGATCTATTTGTTAATTTTTAATGATTTAAGAGTTAATTACCTCTATTGTGGTGTTTGCCCTTATGCATTAATAGAAATCATTGTTTTGCCTCCCTTTTCCTGTCCACAGAGTTATCTAGTTAGCCCAATACCATTTAAAAATAATCTTCCCTTTTCCATAGTCTTGTGATAACTTATTTTCCAAACATTACCTTCTGTTATGTGACTGTTCTAATCAGTAATGAGCTGTGATTTGACCATTTCTTTGAGGTTATTGGAGCAAGTGGTGTCCAGGAATTTTCACTGTCTTGGGAGAGTCCAGCATTTACAAAGAAACTTGGTCACCATCTTCTGTGTCACGAGGTAATTGTGGGTAGTGCACAAGAGCTTAGTCTTACTTGAAAGCTGTAAATCTTATCTTAGTAAATAAAATAAAACTGGCTAATGATCACCGACCATATTTTCTTTTCTTCTAAGGGATGGGCTTGAAAAAGAAAAGCGGGGGCGGGGTGGTTCTTACGACAGCACTAAAGGAGCTTTTAAGCAGAAAATAGCCTTATGTCAACCAAGACAGGCTATCCTCATTACACAAACACACCTTTCTCAGTTCAGCCCTTTTATGTTATAATTGTTTTCACGTCTATAGAACTCTCTGAGAGATTATGCAGAAAATGTTTGTACAAATATATTTTAAAAGTACTTTATTTTCCAGAAGGACCAGGCATGCCAGGGCAGGTTGGTTTCAGAGGAAATATAACGTAGTGCTAATTTGTTCTATACAATTTCAATTATCTGTGGAGAAATATGGTGAACTGACTGGATGTGGAGTTTGGGGAAAGGCTGGCCTGGTTAGCTGTGGGCCATTTAATCATCTAGTGAGGGTGGAATCAGTGTGCTCGGTTCTCAATTGGGAAGCTTTGCTTGGAGATAAATCTGGATTAGCCACAGTGAATCAAACCGATCCAGGTGCATGGTGCCGTTCTAGTTCAATTGAGGCATAAGGAGATGGTCTTTATGGTCTTCTGACTATACCTACTTTTCTTATGGTGGACACACCATGGACTTGGGTTGATGCCATTTAGTCAAAAATGCAAAGAATTTAGTGAGCTGCAGCTCTATGCCTGAAACTATGCTTTCTTTTAAGGAGACAACAGAGCCCTTGTGTTTTAACTGTTTACAATTCACTTGGGGAGACAAGACCTACACATACGAGAATTTAACTAGCAGTAAAAACCCATATATAAATCGAAGCCAAATGACAGAACAGTGACTGAGTGAATTCAGAGCGGGGAAATCAATGTTGGGTGGGGGATCAGTAGAAGCTCCCCAGGTGAAGTAGGACACACTGAGTCTTGAAGGACGGATGGGCAATGAGGTGAAGAATGGTGAGCGTTCAGGTGAGGAGAAGCCTAAAGAAGGATGAAGGGTCTTGAAGGAATGAAATGCTAGAGGAACAGTGGTTATACAAGACAGGCTGGTGTGGAGGAGGTTAGAGGGGGGAACTTTGAGTCTGATTATGCAGAGCTTCGAATGCCAGACTTGTTTCCCTAAATAATGAAAGGAAAACTAAGTTTATTCCCTTACTAATCTTATTTAACAGCTCTTTGAATTCAAATCCCAGATACCATTGTAGATACATTTGGAATTTTCCCTTATATTTGTCGTAAGTAGAATAACAGGGAAGGGTTCACTTGGATTTTTAAGAACACAAGAGAGTTAAAAAAAAGAACACAAGAGAGGCAAAGCACAGAGGATTTTTAGGGCAGTGAAACTACTCTGTATGATACTATCATGGTGGATTCATGTAGATATATATTTGCCTAAACCCATAGAATGTATAACATCACAAGTGAACCCTAATGTAAACTATGGACTCTGGCTGATAATGATGTGTCAGTGTAATTTCATCAATTGTAACAAGTGTACCATCTGGTGGGGGATGTTGATAATGGGGGAGGCTGTGCATGTATGAAGGTAGAGGGTATATGGGAAATCTCTGTTCCTTCTGCTCAATTTTGCTGTGAACCTACAACTGCTCAAAAAAATGAAGTCTATTTAAAAAAAAAAGATAAAAAAAAGAACAGAAGTGAGTAGTAGACCTACATAGATTTCTTTCTTTTGAAAACTTAAATTGAGAAAATCAAGGTAAAAATTTTAAAATGCATACTTCATAGGGAGAAAGATGTGAAGTATTTGATTTTTCATCTGTGATTTAAACTCTCATCTCTGCTTCTTTAAAACCACACTCAGAAATAATTTGACTAGTCCAATCCTAAAAATTATATTTCTATTATTTGTCAACTGGGCTGTCCCCTTTCAAATATGCCTTAAAGTACATCACCTCGGTCATGATGGATCCCCCGTCACCAAGTCCTCTGTCAGCCAGTCAATGTTGGACTCTGCAAAGCAGGTTATGGCTTAGAGTCCCTGCCGTCTGGGCAGTGACAGTGCTACCCTTGGCAGGATGATGCAGGAGTCGATCTGTGGGTACCAACACCTGGATGTGCAGGCCAAAGGAAGGCAGCAGGTTCTCCATCATTCAGGACAAGGTTTTCCTTACTTTTTGTGTATGCTTTTGGTTCATCTCAACTCTCCCCCGACTGAGGAAAGTCAGACACCCAGTTCAGGGAGTTAAGGGATTTGTAATGAGACCTAAGAGGTGGCAAAGGACTAAATTCGTTTATTTTGTCTATCTGTTCTGTATCACAAAATTCTCTCATCTCGTATTTCTTATAAACATTCTGACATTCTGTTGAATTTTCTCAAATTTCTTCCATCTGGAAAAGCAGGGTATTTGTCAGACAACCACAGCCATCTTGTCTACCTTCAAATCCTGACCATTCAACTGCTGGCCATAGAAAAAAGGATAACATCTACTTGCTGAGTTGAGTCATGCCGATTTTCCATTTTGAAAGAATGTTAAAAAAAAAAAAAAAAGAGTGGGAATTGATACTAATGAGATACAAGGAGGAATGATTATTTCTATCATCAGCTGTCAAAATTATTTTTGTTGTTTATAAAGTCTCCGTCCTCCAGAGAGCGTTCTGTAATCACGCGATGTGCTCAAGTGGAAAAGCCGGCAGGGCTCACACGCACATGGGCCTCAGAGCTGGGAGGGCTGCTGAGGCTCGATTACATCACCTGTGGCCCCCTCGACTCTCTGCTCCCGCCCGGGATTCTCACGTTGTTTTCAGAGGGCAGCCCCCAGTCATTTGAACTTGGAGTCTGAAATGCTTTTTGTTTGTTCAGACGCCACTACTTCTAAAATTCTGGGTCTTGATAAAGAGAAGAGTCCTTTCAGGAGCTGTGGGCTATGAGTGGTGGACCTCATGGTGTTCTCAGTTCAGTGTATGCCTCTCTTGAGGATGATTTTAGGGAAACTCAACTCAATGGATTGAGATAGGATTAGTTAATTTTTACGATTAATTTTGTGACTCTCTCTTTCTTGCTCTTTTTTTTCTGTCTTCAATGTTTAGATTACATTTTCCCCTCATTGTACCATTACTACGTGAACATTGTAGAGAAATGTAGAAAATATTTTTAAAAGTGTAAAAAAAATTATAATCTCACTATCAAAGAAAATCTCTGTATAGTTTGAGGATTTTTTTTCTTTCAGCCTTTTTGGGGACATAAATATATTTTTGAAAAACATAAAGTCTTGTAGCTTCCTTTGGTTTCTACTTGATGTCTTACCCGGAATATTTTCTTGTGTTATGGAACATTCTTTTTAAATACGTTTTTTTTTGATGGTTGCTTAATATTCCATTGTATCAATCTGGCACTATTTTTAAAACAAATTTCTATTGTTAGAAATGTATTTTTGGTGATTTTCTGGACTCTTACAAATAAGGCTAAGATGAATGGTCTTGTATATAAGTTTTTTGAGCTGTTGCATAAAAAGAATTGAATGTTTTTAAATTAAAAAAATTTTCTTGAAAATATTTTTAATATGAAAAAATTCAAACAAACACAAAAGTCTAATACAATGAACCTCTATACACCTGTCACCCAGTCTCAACAATTATCAAGATTTTCACAATTATCAGTATTTTCCCACATTTATGGATGATTACTTTTACTGTTCCAGGTATTCACTGAAAAAAAAATTCCAAGAAAGACTGTGCCAGTTTATTATATTCCCATGAGCTGCTTTAGTAAAATGTTAGTGCCAAAAAACAAGTTTTTATAGGCAAAAAAATTTTGTTCTTTTGATTTATATTTATTTTACAGCCAAAAGTTTGAAGATACTTTCAAATTTTGTTGGCAATTTGTGTTTATTCTTTATTCATTGTACATTCCTATTCTTTGCCCACTTTTCTGGTGTTGATCTTTTCTTATTTAAAGATATCTATATAGAAAGGATATTAGCTTGTCTGTCATGAATGTTGTAAGTATTTTCCCGATTTTATTTGCCTTTTAAATTATAAGTATGCTGTTTTCTGACAGAGCAGTTTTCATTTCTGAGTAGATAAATCCACACATAAAAACTTTCCTTTTTTTTTTTTTGCTAAGGCTTACATCATTTTTCCTCATTCCAGGTTTGGGAAAATCCTGTACTCCCAGGCAATATAACATGGGGATTAGTCATGTGAGCTCTGGAGCCCTGTGCATAGTTCAAGTCTTGGCATTTACAAGCTGTGTGACTTGAAGCAAGATCATTAACCCCTGTGTGCCTCAGTTTCTTCACCTGTAAAACAGAAATGACTATATTATTACCTACTCCACAGAGTTGATGTGGGGATTAAGCAACAGTATATGCAGGATACTTTAAAGCACATAGGAAGTGCTATGCAAATACGTATTAACTATTGTTATTGTCCATTGAACTCTTTAATCCAGTTGAAGCATTTTGGTGTGTAAATGATGATTATAATATCCTTTCAGAAAAGTCTTTGCTTACAAAAATCTTCAATATTTTGTGATGAACAAAATTCAACAGATGAGGAAACATATTTAAGAAATGGTTAAAAAAAAGAACTACGCTTTCTTCCCTAATGTTAAAATAAAAAGATAGACTCTTGCTCACAAATCATCCTAGAATTACAGAAAAATGTGTAACTTTTAGAAGTGGAAGAAACTTTACCTATTATTAGCTAAATCTTGGCATTCAAAAAACTGAGGCAGAGAGTGGACAGGTTCCACAGCAGGGACTAGACTCAGGGCTGCTCATTCTCCCTCCAATTCTTTTTAAGTAAAGAATTAAAAAAACCCCAAAATGGTAAGCACACATATCCACAATCCATTAGAGCTTCACTAATTTGAAACTCCCCAGTTGTGGAGGGAGGAGAAAAAGCTATTGCTCACTTGCAGTGAAGAAGTTGCTTATGGCCAGATTTACACACACAAAGTCAAGGCGAGAACTGAGGGAACTGGAAAGATTCACTTTCTCTTGAAATGGATATTTGAGGTCAAAGTGGGGTTTTTGCACCTGAATTCTCTGGATAATTGCCGCAAGCCTTGCTTTTGACTTGCTTATGAAGGATTTAACTCATTGAAATGGAGCAATTGAAAAAGCGATCTTGAGACCTCAGGCTCTGCAGACCACCACTCCGTGATTCAGGTCTAGCATTGGCCCACTGGATGCTAAATATCCAATAACGGCCCTGCTGTGGAGAACCAGAAAGACTAGGCACTTGTCCTCATCGAGCCTATATTCAAGTGCCATAGAAAAAAATGCACAATCAAGATCATATCAGAGTGACAGTGCAGTTGCATCCGCAGGGCGGTTACATCGCTGTGGAGGGCGGGGAGGCTGGGGGCGGTGGATCCGCGTTACCAGGGTTGTCAGGGAAGGAAGGCCTTTCTGAGGCGAAGTCAGAGCTTCGGAAGCTTCGGTGAGAAGCAGCCAGCTAAGTAAATACCTGGGGGAATGGGGTTTCAGCTGAGGGAACACCAAGTGCCTAGGGCCTGAGATCCGGAAAAGTTGGCTGCGGAATCTACTGGGTTTCCTCTCATTACTCAATCTCCTGTTTGTTAATCGGCAGATATGATATGCAATTATCCGGGGAGGAGATTCTATAGACAATTTTAGCCACAGTCCTTGTAGATAAAAAAAGGCTTTGCCTTCCCTTCCATTACCTGCATGTGCGCCAATCGCATTGAAGAGCTGGCGGGAGGCGGAAAGCTTGTAAGAGGGCCTGGCAGCCTTACACAGCACATTTTGAGTTTTCTAATGTTAGCACAAAGACTGGCTGTGCTGCCAGGGTATTTCCACACATGTGGCCACAGGGATGATGGGAGCAGTCATTTATTGATTCGAGTAGTTGCAACATTTTTTCCTTTTAACTAGAAAAACTCACGTTCTGGCAATTTCTTCCAGGGAGCTCCCCAGAGAGGGAAGTTTTTTGAGAACCATGTTGCACCTTGATTTCTCATATGTTGATGTCTAGAAAGCAGTCAAATCGACCACCTGGTTCACATTCTCCACGGAATGATTTAAAAAAAGACCTAACAAACAAACACAAAAGCAGAAAAGCCTTTTTAACAGCTCGCTTATTTTTAACTCAAGGACTAACCCTTGGGAATGCTCAGATTTTTAGCTCTGCCTTGGGAGGGGTCCTTCTGCAGAATCGTGGGCTTGGGGAATGTTAAACATGTCCCATGAGGGCAGAGGTTTGTTTTGTTTTGTTTTCTTGTCTGCATTTGTATCAGCACCTCCAATAATGCCTAACGCATAAAAGGCCCTCAATAAAATAAATATCGGCTGAATAAATTAAAAGTAGAAGAATCTAAAAGACGTGCTTTTTCCCAATTCCTCCATAGGATTTTCCCCTTCAGACAATCCTGAGTTCTGATGACTCACCTAGTGGAGGGCCCATATGGATCTGCTTCTACTTTTACTATACAAAGACAAATGAGCTGGATGGTAAAGAATACACTTGTTCTTCATATTCAAACTATGGGTGAAAATTCAGCAGATCAGGAGCAGATAAAGTTTATTTCCCTCTTGTATATTAGATTTCATTAGAAATCTCAGTCTCTGGCTTTATTTTAATCTGTATGTGTCTTTATATTTAAAGCGGGTTTCTTGTAGACAGCATACAGTTGGGTCATGTTTTTTGATCCACTCTGACAATCTCTGTCTTTTAATTGGTGCATGTAGACCACTGACATTCATGGTGGTTATGGATAGAGTTGGATATGATTATTTTCTTGAGAGCTTGATCCCTAGTCGGCTCTCAATAAATGGTGATTGAATGAATAACACTCTCTTGATCTGTGAACCACTGCTCTCAGAGGAAGTAACCCATTAAGTGGAGAACTATTTGAAGAGTGTTACTCTGGAGTGGGCGTTTAGGGATCTGAAAGAGGTGATATGACTTCTGAGGCTGTATGACTTCTAAAGGTGTGAACAACCAGGGGAATCGAGCATGATACTCATGGACTGAGAGTAACACAGTGATCATTTCTTGATGATGATGATAATAAGATCTATTTTTCAACCACACCTTCAAAAGGCAGCTGTTTTATATCCTTTGTGCTTTAAGGCCAGTACAACACAGTGCCTACAGATAACAACGCTGGATTGTACACTTAAAAACTTGTTAAGAGGGTAGATCTCATGTTAAGTGTTCTTACCACATATACACAAAAGAGACCCATTTTGTTAAAAATCTCCTCTTCTTTCTGATAGGCTCCCGTTCACAGCATATTCATTCTTCACTGTGCTTCTTCATCAGCTGAGTGTCTTTTTCTTCTTCACCGAATTGCAGACACTAAAGGCCAGATTCTAGTTTGTGTGTCTGGTATCCTAAACGCCTTGCACAGAGTTCTGTCCACAGTCTTTGTTCAGTCCATGCTGGTGAGACTGAATCAATTTTGCCTGTGCTCCCACCACTCATTTTTGTCCTCCAAGTATTATAGGAGAACCACAGGACCCTTTCCTTGTGAAGGAAGATGTGGACTCTATCCTTTTGGAAGCAAGGTTTGAGTATGTGTACAGGGTATAGACAACCCAAGAATTTAAAATTTCAAAAAATGACTGAACAAATTACAAAGATGATTTAGGAAGGGGAGCACAAAATGTTTAATGATTAGGAAAAAGGTTCTGTGAATGTTTGAACTATTTTGCTCCATATATTATTAAGTCTAGTGAAACTGTATATGTATGGTCACAGTGTTTCTGTACGAGATGTTTAAAATGGAATTTTCTTTCTTTTTTTTTTTCTGTGAGGAAGATCAGCCCTGAGCTAACATCTGCCAATCCTCCTCTTTTTGCTGAGGAAGACTGGCCCTGGGCTAACATCCCTGCCCATCTTCCTCTACTTTATGTGGGATGTCACCATAGCATGGCCTGACAAGTGGTGCGTCGGTGTGTGCCTGGGATCCGAACTGGTGAACCCCGGGCCACTGCAGCAGAGCGTGTGCACTTAACCACTACGTCACAGGGCTGGCCCCTAAAATGGAATTTTCTTTTTTTTTTTTAATTTTATTTATTTTTTTCCCCCAAAACCCCAGTAGATAGTTGTATGTCATAGCTGCACATCCTTCTAGTTGCTGTATGTGGGATGTGGCCTCAGCATGGCCAGAGAAGCGGTGTGTCAGTACGCACCTGGGATCCGAACCCAGGCTGCCAGCAGCGGAGCGCACGCACTTAACTGCTAAGCCATGGGGCCGGCCCTAAAATGGAATCTTCTAATCAAGTCCTCATGAAACAACTTGCCTCACACAGAATATTTTCCTGAAATATTTGTGTTTCTTTCTATTACTTATAGTTTCTGAAAATTAAGCAAAACTTGTTTTTAGATTCTGTTAAATCTCATTTTTAAATTTATAGTTAGCAAGCTGAATATACACATGAAAGCAAAAATTCAAGCATTTTCTTCTCATTATATTTAGTGGAATTTGTTCATTCTACTCACTTTATCAAACTACCATCAAATGATCAATGTTTTGCAGAGTCTGGGGTGCATGAGTTCAAATTAGATTATATTAGCATATTATGACAATAATTTACCTTTTACTATTCCTGTACAAGTTGTTAAAAAACAAATATTGGGTCAAAAATGGCCCGTTCAAGAAATTCTAACAATTTATGTTAATCAAATGAGAAAAAAAATCAACATCCTTTACATGTGGGAGTAAGGATTCTAAAGTAAGATGACTATGTTTTTGAAAACCAAATATGCCAGAACTGATGTATTCAAATAATGAATACCCTTTCCTCAAAAATAGTTATGTTGGGAGAAATATACTTAATACAATGATGTTATTCATGCTCAAGCTATCTTTAGATCCCACCTTTCAATATTGTTTTAAAAGCCCAAGGCACAACCTTTTGGATACCTTCACTGGCGTTGGAGCCAGGGAGATGTGGTGCTCAGATCTTCTTCAAGAAAGGACTTGTTTGTTACTCAGCTGCCAGGGGTGCGGTTAGCTGACAGCTCCACTTCACTTGTTGGCTTGTTCAGAGTCAGCCTCAGCTTTGAGCTGAGGTCATACTCTTCTTGGAGTGGTCCCCAACAATGACTAAGCCAGGCATACAAAGTCCAGCCATTTTGCCCAACATCAGGTCCCTTAATGGGCACTCTTTGCTCCATAGGCCTTGCTGAGCTGGCAGAGACATTGTCAGGTGTGCATCTCTGCCTGACATCTCCCTCTGCCCATTTGGCTTTTTCCCCTTTTCTTCATAGGTGTTCCTCCCCAGTACATCTCTTGCACTCCAAACCTCTTACTATTTACCTTCTAGAGAAACCAACCTGTGACAATTGGTAACAAATTCATGCATTAACTTTAAAAAAAATGTAGTGCTTTGTATTTGCTAGTCACCTTCTAATTGCTTAAGATACATTAAAGGACTAGAAGACATGGTCCCTACCTTACAAAGCTTATGGTAGTTTGATGGGGGTACAAAGAGACACACCATGATGATGGAACATGGTGAGTAGTGTGGTGAGGTAAGTACAGCATCATGGGAGCACTGAAGGTTTGGGAAGTCAGAGAAGATTGCTTAAAGAGGTGATTTCTAAGGTGATATCTAAGAAAGCTGATGGGGAGGACAGAATATCCTAGGAAAAGGAAACTGTGTGTCCAGAAGCTTCGCCGTGGGTGGGAGAGTGTGTGGCCTGTTGGATGAACAAAAGGTAGTTCTGAAAGGCTGGAGCAAAAAGACAAGGAGAAAGTTTTTGGATAATTTAGAAGAAGCCCCAAGAGAGAGATTCTGGATTTTCTACTACTCTGTGTTGAGGGTGGGGGAGGGGGAGGAGGAGCAAAAGATGAAATCAGAGAGATAAATAGGGCCTAGGCGAGGAATGCTATTTGTAAACTATGTTACGGAATTTGATCTTTATCCTGAGGACAACAGGGAATTAGGAAGGCAATTAAAAAAGAATCAGATCAGATCTATGATCTAGAAAGAACACTCTGGATGCAATGAGGAGAACGGATTGTGGGCAGGTGGGGAGGCAAGGAGGGGAGTTAAGAAGCTGTTGCAAAATACCAGGTGACAGATGATGGCAGCTTGGACTAGAATAGTGGCAGTTGGGATGAGCTAAGTGGATACACTTGATACACATTGTGGAGACAGAAGTGAACAGACTTGGGGAGTGAGGGAGAGGGAGGAGTTAAGAAAGATGGCCACATTTTTGGCTTGGGCAACTGTGGCTGATTGCCATCTACCAATCATAGGAGCCCCAAGAAGGTTTGATGCTCTCTCGCTGGCTTGAAGACGGAGAGGGCCACATGGTAAGAACATGGGAAGCCTTTAGCTGCTGAGAGTGGCCCCTGGCTGATAGCTAACAAGGAAATGAGGTCCTCAGTCCCAAAACTGCCAGGCCCTGAATTCTGCCAACAAAAAGCGTGAGCCTAGAAGTTGGGGTGACGTTGGAGGTGGTAAATTGACAACGACACAAGGGAATAAACAGGAAAGTGGAGCCACTTGAGAGCCATCTTAGTGCTATTGCCAAGGAAGCGAGAAGTACGTAGATTTTTGGTGATATAGAAATAAAGGAGACTTGTTAATGGGCCAGCCCCGTGGCTTAGCGGTTAAGTGCGTGCGCTCCGCTGCTGGCCGCCCAGGTTCGGATCCCGGGCGCGCACCGACGCACCGACGCACCGCTTCTCCGGCCATGCTGAGGCCGCGTCCCACATACAGCAACTAGAAGGATGTGCAGCTATGACATACAACTATCTGCTGGGGCTTTGGAGGGAAAAAATAAATAAATAAAGTCTTTAAAAAAGAAAAAAAGGAGACTTGTTAAGTGAATGAGTGTGTGTTGGGGGGAGGGGGCTGGGGGAGGGGCAGAGGAAGTGCGTAGTAGAATAGTAAGTGGTTTCTCTGATTTTCCAGGGCTGAGCTTCTCAGAAATGATCACCCAGCATTGTTTCAGTCAAGGAAGGAGGGGAAACAAAATGCCTGTGTATCGGTAGTTGCAAAGATAGTTCTGACCTTTGGCAGGAAAAATAGGCCAGTGATTTGATCCAGGAAGGCTGGACTGTAGAACATATCTCACCACTGTGCTCTCGAGCTGGCTGGAGCTTCGCTTGGTGGGCTGAGTGTGAGACACAGGGAACAGAGGCCTGAGAGTGGACAGGTGGACAAGACATCAGGATAGCCCTTCCCACTCTGGGATGGGCGTCTCCCTGACTGCCCACCCCCCTTCAGATTGCATAAGCTGCTGGAGTTTGGGAATAATTTAGGAGAAGCCCCAAGAGAGAGATGGTGATTTTCTTCTACTCTGGAATGTAAGTTAGAACCAAGTAGTATTTTATTGTGGAGCTATTCATTATACTTTGTGCTTAAAAAGCAAAAACTGTGGCTGCATTCAGACTGACGCTACTCCAGCAAAAAAGCGTTTAAGATACCTTTGCTTACTCTGTGGGTCACCAAACCCAGACTGAAAACACTCCAGAATAGTGTGTTTATCTGATTCTCTTATCATCTTGAAGCTGTATCCCCTGACTTATGCCAGAGACTTCACACTGTGTCATAATTGCCCCCACATACATAATGCTCATTCATTCAGTTATTTTGGGAAGGGTCTAAGTATGCTTTCTCATAATCTGGAGTTGGAAAACACCCTGAAGGCAGGGGCTGCCTTTATTTTGGGTGTATGCCTAATATATGCTACTCTTTTAAAAATGGCAATTGTTATATCATAATAGTAAGTAATATCATTTATGCATTCCACAAATAAATGCTGAGTGCCTACCATGTGGTAGGTACTGTTCTAGATGCTACGAATACAGCAGTGAGTAACACAGACAAAACTCTCTGCTTTCATAGAGAGGAGACAGAGAATAAGTTTAATAAATAAAATATGTCATATGTTAGATGATGATAAGTGCTAAAGAGAAAAATAAAGCAGGGGTGAGGCTAGGACCTCTGGGGTGGGTGGGGGGGTAGATAGGGTGGCCACTTGGCAAAGAACCCAGAGAGTAAATAGGAAGGAGAGTCATAGGCGGTAGGCATCTTTATCTGGTACCTTATAAGCACATTTTACTCGGAAGTATTTAAATGATTTAATGATACAGTAACAGGGTTGGCCAAAAAGCTTTTAAATATAACTTAAGCATTTTTATGAGTTTGATTTGAGTTTATCGTGGAGGGAGTCACCTTGTCCCTTCAAATTGAGAGGTGATGCTTGCTTTATCTTGGCTGACGGAGAGAAACTCTGATCTTTAATAAGGGTTTTGACCTGAAATCTGACTTCTGCCACCTGTAAGAATTCCTTCCTCTGTTTGTAGGGAAACCAACCTGATGGGCACTGTAACAGAATGGGCATTTCTAGGATGCAAAGTAATCTACTCGGCAGATGTTAAAACTATGGAGAATGTCAGAGATTATTTAGTTCACTCACTCCCTACTTTTTTACAGCAGAAGAAACCAAAGGATTGACTGCGGTGAGGACTGACGATAATTTAATGGCAGACTAGATCTCAGATCTTCCTGCTCTGAGTTCAGCAGTCTCTCCATTAGATCCCACGGTCTCCCTACGTTGTGATGAGGAAAGAGCCATTTCATTACAGACCCACAGTGCCCACCACGAAGGATGACCCGTGGTTTTATTTCCCTGGGAGTGGATCATGCCCCAAGGAGGAGGAGTTGTAACCAGAGTTGGAAGGAATTAGTCACATAGCTTGTTGAGTCCTGCCCCATCCCCTGAACTTTCTTGCCTGAGGTAGGCTTCTTCAAACAAGCCAAGGAGTAGCAAAGTCCATTCCAATTAGCTCTCTGTGCGTGATATTTTCTGGGTTATCTCACTGGTAGCTTCTGATGGCCACAAAAAGAAAAAAACACAGTGATTGATGAAGAAAAGGAATTCTGTTATTCAGATTTTGAATGTGCACAGAGTGGTTTGGATGAGACCTTGGAAAATTCTGCTGATTCCTGTGGAAGTATTTATTTTTTGATGGCATGTTATTACAGATCATCTACCAAATGTAAATTGAAAAAATCCGAGTGGGTTGGAGTCCGGGGTGTCATTATGTGCCCAAGCTGCTTCCCCTAGATGCCTTGTGTGTTCATAACTACTGCCACATACAATCCAATATTTTTTGCTATCTATATTTTTTACTGCTTAGTTCCGGTGATATAATGATATACCTTTAAATCCCCACCTACTTCCTTATATAGGATGATGCTTTGAAGAGCTCCAAGACTGATATGGACACGATCTGTTGGGTCCTCACAGATCTTTCCAGGGGTTGTGGGACAGGCCAAGGTCAGACTGGGCCGTGACCAGCAACCAATTCATGAGCAGGTGACACCAACACCAAGCAGGATTGAAACACAAAATCAGAATCAAAAACTGCATATGGGTGGGCGATGGAGATTAGAAATCCTGTGCCAGGAGTCCGGATGGAGTTGTGTGGGCAGCGATCCGCTGCAGTGGTGACTCTGCTAAAGGGCCACGGCAGAGCCCTGCAGTTTGTGTGGGGAGGGAAGAAAGGGGAGGGGCTTCCTTGGTTTTAAAGCCATAATGTGCTGACATCTCTTCAATGAACACTTTCTGGATTCCTTTAGAGATATGGTCACTCCTGTCTTTGAGCTACCAAAGCAATTGTGTTTCTCCTATGATACCGCATAGCTCTATACTATCTTATAATATCATCACTTGTGTTGCAATCTTATAGCTCCAAAATGCCTAGGACAGTGCTTTGCACATAACAGGTGCACCAGAAATGTTTATTGACTTGAATAATAAGTCCTAATTCAGATAGACTCTGGAAAATGGGACCACTAATAATACCTACTGTTAAGATAAAATAAAATAATCGACATGAAATGCTTTGCTCAGCGCCTGGCATATAGATACTCATTTAATGTTAGCTATTATTATTATTCATACAAATAGTTATTGAATTGAAACAATAAATAAGAATTTAAGTACTTGTTCTACCAACTGGTTTTTTGGCTTCTAACTATTATAAGAGCTCTGGAATAAGTTTGTATTATTAAAATATATTATATTTTTAACATCCAGAGAAAACTGTATTTTTAAATATTTCTTGTTCTCTAACTGATATTGAACTAAGGACCAAAGGTGGATTGATTTGAAACAAACACCTTAGACTTTAAATATTTAGAGTCCACAGAGGATGTATTTGGATCACAAAATGATTGAGTAAAAATAATTTTTAAAACCAACTTGCATTTATCACTCAATATCTATATAGAAAGATCTTTGAAAAACTCAAGTAACTCTCATGAAGAAACCGTACTTTTCACAGAAATGAGTAAACGAGATTTTTTTAAAGGCTAGAAGTTGCCCAATATGCCTGATGTGTTTGAAACCATAACATAAATGGCATATGGGAAAGAAGAGAGAAGAGCAGGGAATTAGCTGCAACCTGACCATCCTCTTGGACACTGAACCCATGACAACTTTCTCATCCATGAACTACTAATTCCAACAACAAAAATCTTTTCTTTTGTGGTTTGGACACTGTTTATAAACTGTGACTTTTCAAGGATCCCCATCAACAGGGCAGGAAGTGAGTTGTCACCATTTTGCTCTTTGTTGGTGTAGCTTCTGAAATGAGCTTCCTGAATATAGGAATGATTTATGACAATATTTGCAGTGGTGTGTCCCACCTGGAAATGATATTACTTTGTAATTTTAGGTATCTTTTAACGTGTCTACTCTTTCATCATAGCTAGATGTGAAGCCTGATGAAGGCAGGAATTGTGCTTTATTTTTCAGTGTATCCCTGAGTAGGGTATTATCGATGATTATTAATTCTAAATTTACTTTGATTTTAGAATTTGATGTGACATTTAGGCCAGTTTGATTTAGTAAAGGACGAAGGGAAGGATTTGGCAATTGTCTTATGAAGGCTGGCAGTCAGTCTGTTTAGAATAATTCACTCCAATTAGTAGAGCATTGAGTTTCAAGTATTTGGGGGATATTTTTGAAAATTCATACTTTCCTTGGATTAAAATCTGTACTGTATATATCATAAAGAGAGTGAACAAGCTGGGAAAAGATATTTGCAACACATATAAATGACAAATGATTAGTCCAGTGTATATAGAGAATGTCAATGCATCAATACAAAAATGGCAAAAGACGCGAGTCATCATTTTGGGAAATGCAGATGAAGACCACAAGAAGATACTGCTTCACTCCCACCAGACTAAATGTATAACAGTTATCTAATACTTGTATAGGTAGGCAGTAGCTTATTTAATTCTCTTAACAATCCTATGATGTATGTTCTATAATTATTTCCATTTAACAGATGAAGAAACTGAGGCAAAGAGTGGTTAAATAACTTTTGCAAGGTCAGACGGCAGAGAAGTGACAGAGCCAGGAGCCTCTGCTCTACCCATCCCCCCTACAGTGTGGAGGCTGGGGAAGTGCATCATGCCTACCTGGTTTTGGATGCGGTTTGGTATGACCTAGCGAAATGAAGATGTGTGTACCACATGACCTGGTGATTCCCTATGGGCTTCATCCTAGAGTAACTAATCCTCCACATGTGGACTAAGATTCAAAGTAGTAATGGCCATAAAAGAGGAAAAAAGCCTGGAAATAAGCCAAATGTCCAGTAACAGTAGAAAGGGTGTATAAGTCATAGTATATTCACACTATGGAATACTATACAGCATTTACAAAATGGACTCAATTACAGCTACCACCTCTCATCATCGCTTATGGGAAGTGGTATAACTCCATCATGTTGTGACTCAGCCTTCAGTCTTACTGCTTCCCATGCCCGACACCCACCCCCTGACCGCTACGCACAAGGGTCTCATGTAGGGTATAGGCTGTGAAAGCTACACCGTCAGACTCCTTCTTACAACCACTATGTTGTTCTTCATTGTTGCAAAGGTAGGCAAACTTTTTCTGTAAAGGCTAGATGATAAACATTCGAGGCTTTGTGGACATAGGATCTCGGTTGTAACTACTCAGTTCTGCCATTGTGGCGCAAAAGCAGCCGTAGACAACACCTAAGCAAATGGGCAAGGCTGGGTTCCAATAAAGCTTTATTTATAAAGAGCCTGTAGTTAGCTGACCTGTGGTCTGCAATGTAAAAAGTCATGTCATATAAAACCCTCATCTTCTGATCTCATTCTCCCATATTTTCCTTTCCCAATTGCCCTGTGCTGGTTTTCCTTTCATACTTCTGCACAAGCTCTTCTTCTTCCTAGAAAGTACCCCTCCACTTTTTCCTACAGATGAACTCCTTGTGTCTGCCAAAAAACTAGAAAGAAACTCCAAACAACAAAACAAAACAAATCCTCACCTGTGAAGCCTTCCCAGATCTGCTTCCAGGAAGAACGAGGTATTGTTTCTTCTTTCCCCTTGGCACTTAGACACTCCGATTATAGCACTTTCTACCTGGTCTTGTAATTCTAATATTTGTTGCCCCTTCCTCACCACCCCCGGGAGGCAGTAAATCCCCTGAGAACTGCACATTTTTCTCAGTAGTATTTGTATTATCCGAGCTAGCACCACGCCTGACACACAGTTGGAGTTTAACAAATGCTTAGTAAAATGATGCAGAAAACATGTTTTAGAATAAGGTTGGGAGTGCAAATCATTTGGATTATGTCTATCCATATCATATCATTTCATTTCAAACATAAAGTAATAATTTAAATTTTTGTTGGAGATGTTTCTGGTTTTTTATTGGATCAGCATAGATTTTCAGTTCTGCTCATTGAAATTTCCTACTTGTGTAGGTATTGGTGTCAATCATCTAGGTATGTTGTCTTCTTAAGAATCCAGTAATAATGGAGGGAAGAAAAGATATGGATAATGGCCATCTATATTTGGCTTTGTCACACAACCTTCTATAAACACTACTCATGATAGAGTGAAATATTGATGCAGCTTGCCTGTTTTCACATGATACATAAACAGAATCCTACAATATATATTTATTTGTAACTTTTCCCTTTCAATATTATGTTTTTTTTTGTGTGAGGAAGATCAGCCCTGAGCTAACATCCGTGCTAATCCTCCTCTTTTTGCTCAGGAAGACCGGCTCTGAGCTAACATCTATTGCCAATCCTCCTCCTTTGTTTTTTTCCCCAGAGCCCCAGTAGATAGTTGTATGTCATAGTTGCACATCCCTCTAGTTGCTGTATGTGGGGTGCAGCCTCAGCATGGTCGGAGAAGCGGTGCATGGGTGCGCGCCCGGGATCCGAACCCAGGCCGCCAGTAGCAGAGCGCGCGCACTTAACTGCTAAGCCACGGGGCCGGCCCTCAATATTATGTTTTTGAAGTTCATGCACAATGAAACATGCAGCTATTTTTCACTCATTTATTATTATTAATATGTATATATATTTACCATTGTATAGTTTTCCATTGTACAATGACGTGATACACTTAGGGATCTGAGGCATATACAGGAAGTTTGATAACTTTTCAGATGGATGAGTGAAGGAAGAAAGAAGGATCTAGCGGATTCTTCTGGTTGGTTGTGACGCCATTGGCTGAGATCAGGACAGTAGGATAAGGATTAGTTGTCTAGAGGAACAGGAAGACCTTCGGTTAGTGAATGGAGCGGTCAGCTGACTAGGGACAGAGCAGAGGATGCTGGACTATGTTAAAGATCAGCTGAGGTTAGAGACCCCAGTGTGCGGAGAGCTGAGACTTTCTGCGGAAGAGCGGCATTTAGAAGAGTTCCGTGCGGCAGCTGGGCTGGGTGCAGGGCTGGAGACGGCAGCACACCCCGCTGGCAGGCTGGGGAAGGAAGCGCGGACGCCTGAGTGCCGGTTCTTTATGAACAGGCCTGGAAGTGCTGTTCATCACTTTTGTCCACATTCCACTGTGAGAGCTCTGTGACATGACCTCACCTAACCGTGGAAACGTCGCAGCTTCATGCTCAGGTCTCAGGGACATTTGACGGGGGACCTGGGCTTTTCTGAGGGCTGAGGGAAATGTGCCACCAGTGGAGGCTTGTTTGGGGTCAGCAGCAGCTCTCTGCTCTGCTTTTTGATCTTCCTCAGAAGGAGACAAGACCCCCTCACACTGTGCCGACGAGTACTTGCTTACCAGCCGCTTGAGCGGGCAGCTTGGCTTCCACGTGGTTGCCACCCTCCCCGCTCAGATCCAGAGAAATGTGGTGACGCTCTCTCCCTCTCCCAGACTCAAACAGGAGCACGAATGCTGGGTCTCATTCCCATTGCGAAATGTCCAAAGTTGTTCTCACAGGATTGTATTTTGAGGGATGTTGGCCAATTGGTTTTTTGGAGCACAAAGCAAGCAATAAATCTGTCACCCTGAAAAGTCAGGTGGTGACCTAGAGGAAGGAGCAAATTGTGACTTTAGGTAAAAAAGAGTGACCTACCAGGGAGGATAATTTATCATGATACAAAATCGCCGGTGCTCTCCTGACCGACCGGGAAGAAGGGCTGCGGTAAGCACATTCAGGAGATGCAAGCATCCCAATATTTTTAACTCATCAATATTTCCAGAGGTCACAAGCAGCCAAAAAACTGTCATCATTCAGAGTAAGTATCTTGCTCACCTGATTTGTAAAAGGAAAAACTGAGAGCTTTAATTATTCTCTTTAAAAAAAGTCACCACTCAACAACAGGCATTCTTTGTAGGATGAAAATAAATATTCTCCTGGGGATATAAACGAGAACTCTTGATTTTTGTGGGAAGCAGGAGATAGTGTTACCCGGGAATGCCTAAGGAAACTGACTATTGGGGATTAATGTCCTTCACCCACTCTTAGGTTCCAGCTGGAGAGGAAACCAAGCCAAAAATATCATCCAGGGAATTACTGATAAAATAAAGAATTAGGCAAAACTAGAGGTTATTTACAACAATAATCCTGTCTTTCCACTCATGTTGGGTATCTTCCATTTGCCCCTTCAGGCCCACTCTACCTGCGCCTCCGCCCTGCTCCAGGCCCCCCGAGACAGCTGCAGAGGACGCCCATGCCCCCGGCTGGTGGTTGGGTTCAGTCAATGGGCGGCACCTGCTGGAGAGTAGAGGGAAGAGAGGTTGGGGTATTATTCCTCCATCCCCTCCTTGCAGGGTGGCTTCAGGTGGGCTGTGTCCCTCTTTTGAAGGTCACAGCTGCTGTAGGGTGACCTTTTCTATCTCTAGATTCCAGTAACCCCTCCCTTCCCCTGACACCTCAGTCCCAGGGGTGATAAACGCACACACTACTACCCCAGGGTACTGCACTGTCCTCTGGTTTCCCCCCACACTGCCCACACCTTTGTAAATTAAGCTCTCTTCCACTGGAGAGTGCTGTTTCCTGCTTGGTCCTTGACTGGTGCACCACTCGAGTAGTGCCTTCCCTAGACTGTAACATCGCCACGGCTTGTCAGGGGCTCTGGATAACTAAGGCACTTCCACAGGCCTTCAACAGGGATGGCGAATGATACCAGTCATTGGATGAAGAATGTGAAGTTGACATTATGTGGCTCAATATTGGTAGCACATGATACACCCAAGATTTGGATATTATAAAACTATGATTTTATCTCTAGATTTTGCTGACAAGTACAAATGTGATACATCCAGCTTGATGAAGTCATCATCACTTCTCAAGTAAGTTGAAGGCTAGATAAAGCGTTCGGTTTCTGAGCATTAACACCCATTATCTCTCAGCCACCAATGCCACGTGGCACTGCTTATTTTCACGTCACCAGCTTACAAATTCAGCTGTCCTCCCAACAAACTTGGCAGGCTCATCCCATTTCTCAGAAGAGATTTAATGGCACTGAGTTCATGTTCTACAAAGACTTCATTACTTTTATAAGCTCTCTGTGCTCCCTGCTCACTGTTGCACCGAGAGGTATTGCTGAATAAACTATAGTTGTCAGAAATATAAACGTGCCCTAGTGTAGTCCTGCTTTAATGCTACTTAGTTTCTTATTTAGGACATTTTGGAAGCGATTAGACAGATTTCTTTCTGTAGAGGAACCTGCTGCAGAGTGGTGTTGATTTATGTTCAATAGATGAGTAAAGCAGGAATATCTAATTTTCATGAGCCTATGGCACCTGATGACACACATTCATAATGCCAAGGGCTGATTCCTGCAGCTTTCCAGGCTAAGGCAAATTTTCAGTAAGAAAAGAACTTATTTGCTACTTCTTTTTAGTACCATTTTTTTATTTTTTGCTGAGGAAGATTTGCTCTGAGCTAACATCCGTGCCAAGCCTCCTCTATTGTTTTGTATGTGGGACACCTCCAAACATGGCTGGTGAGTGGAGTATGTCTGTGCCCTGGATCCGAAACCATGTCTCTGGGCCGCTGAAGCACAGGGTGCAGAACTACTCTGCCCTGGGGCTGGGCCCTGCTACTTCTTTTTATTATATTCTTGACCTTAAACAAGTTAAATATGTTTGTGCATAATAAGTATTAGTTAAATATTTCTAATATTTAATAAATATCAGAAATAATATTTAATAATAAATAGTAATAAAAGTTAAAAATTTCTCCACTTATAATATCTCCATATGCATACGTTGTGCCCGGAATGTCTTTTTTAAAAAACACCACGACCAAAACTATTGAACAGTATTCTGTAAAATATTTGGTTGCTTATTCAATCTCTATTAATTTAATTATAATAAATTATAGTAGAAGTGTATAAGTACTAGAGGAATATGAAAGAGGTGAATGAGTATAAGTAGAATCTATCCAGTGAAGATTAATATTGATAAAGCAGAACGCCCAACATCAATTGCACAAAATCTTTCGTTGTCTTAGACTTTAGTATCATCCATATAAAAGGGAAAAGAAAAGAAAATTGAGGGGCCGGCCCCGTGGCTTAGCAGTTAAGTGCTCGCGCTCCGCTACTGGCGGCCCAGGTTCGGATCCCAGGCACGCGTGGATGCACCCCTTCTCCAGCCATGCTGAGGCCACGTCCCACATATAGCAACTACAAGGATGTGCAGCTATGACATACGACTATCTGCTGGGGCTTTGGGGAAAAAAAGGAGGAGGACTGGCAAATGATGTTAGCTCAGAGCTGGTCTTCCTCAGCAAAAAGAGGAGGATTGGCATGGATGTTAGCTCAGGGCTGATCTTGCTCACAAAAAAAAAAAAAAGAAAATGGACATTTGTGTCAGACACTGAAGAACTTTATGTACATTAAGTCATGTTGATATTTAAATTACACTTACTTTTTATTTTTATTTCTTACAAACTCTAATGTTGAGAACTAACATATACCGTGTGTTACACAAATCTCCCATGTATTTTAAAATAATATGTGTTATAGTTATTGACAAAAATTTTGGAGTACTGAATTTGCCAGTATTAATAACCCTTAACTTTTTGTTAATAACAATAAAACATACAGCAAACTCAACAGGGAAGAAAAGTGATGGCAGGCTGGTAGGGAAAGTCATTCACATCTCTTGATAATGTCTCTCCTCTTCACAGCTAAGTTTCTTACAAGAATTGTCTACACCTGCTGTCTTCATTTCCTCCCTCTCAACTCCTTTAGAAGTTCCCGCTCAGAATCCCACCTCGTCAGTAACTCAAGGTCCTCATTTTACTCAACCTCTCCCCAGAGCTGGACACTGTTAACCACTACTTCCTGAAACTCTCTCCTCTGTTGGCTTCGGCGACTTTCTCCTCCCCTGACCTTTCTGCTTTCCCCCCAGCCGCATTCTTTCTCAAACCTTTAGTCTCCTCTCACTGGCCGTCACATCCTTGGAGTTCCCAAAGGCTCCATCTCAGGGACTTATCTCACCTCTCTGTTCAGAGGGCCCTTCCCACAGCTTCAAGTCCCCGTGTCCATAGCTTCGGCTGTCTGTCGTATGCTGGTGAGACCCAAGTTTATTTCCCAGCTCATATCTCTACTCCATATTGAACTGCTTACTTCACTTCTGCACAGGAATGTTTCAAAGACAATTCAGGCTTTGTGTGTTTAAGCTGAAGCTCATACTCCCTCTCTCCCCGACCTGCTTCTCTCTGCTTATCCTGTCCCGGTGAATGCCACCACCACGTTCCGGTACCACTGGCGATCATCTTTCCTACACTCCCTTAACTCCACCCATTATCAAGCTCCAGGGTTCTTTGTTTTGTTTTGTTTTTTTAACATTAAAGTATCTTTGAATCCATTCACTTGTCAATATCTTCTTTACCACCATCTAGACCAAATTCCTAGTGCTTCTTGCCTGCGTTAATGTAATAACTCACTAACTTCAAATGCTTGAATCAGTTATCTCGTCTACAGTCAGAAAGTTTTTTTTTTTGTCCGTATTAAGTTTTATTAATCATAGCTTCACCATTTTTTTTTTAATTTCTTGTTTATTGCAGTAACATTGGTTTATAACATTGTAAAAATTTCAGGTGTACAGTCAGCAAGTTTTTACGAAACACAAATCTGATCATGTCACCCACCTAATTAAAACCCTTCAAGTGACTGTCTTTATTCTTAGGATAAAGATGAAAGATCTTTCTCGTGGCTTAGAAGGTCTTACAACGTTGGCCCCTGGTTTCCCTGCAGTTCATTTTGAATCAGCCTCTCACTTGTTTTCTCTGTTCTTGCCACTTTGGCCTTATTCCAGGCTCTCAAATATACCAGACTCCCTCCCACCACAGGCCCTTTGCATATGTGGTTTCCTCTTACTGGAATGCTCTCCTGTACTTATTTACCTGCTTAAACTCTGGCTCCTTCACTAGACATTATGTACCATGAGAACAAGCTGTGCCTGTTTCTGCTTTCCATTTTTCTCTTCAGATACACAGTTCTGGCATACAGAAACAGCTCAAAAAATATTTGCTATGAAAACATAGATATAGGTAATACCCATTATCAAATTCCGTTTTTTGTTTGCCTTTTAACTGTGTATCAAAATATAAAAATGTTGTGCCAAAGTTAATATTTTTGCCTTTTGAGCATGTACTGATGTTTAAAAATTTTCCATAGGTAGATCTATCAATCATTCTGTTATGGCTTCTTTTATTGTCAGTCATGCTTAAAAAGGCCTCTCTTATGAGAAGACGATATAAATTATTATCTATTTTTTATGATATAGCTCTTTCTTTAAAAATATTAAACTTTTAACCATCTGGAGTGTATTTGAGGGCACGATGTCAGGTAGTGAAGTTTTTATTCTCCACACAGGAGCCATTTGTCCCCATAGACTTTATTGAAGGCTGCATTTCTTTCCCAAAGACTTAAAATGCCACTTTTATCTTATACTTATGTATATTTCAGAGTTTTTGGAGATTTAATTCTGGTCCATTAATCTGTCATTTTGGTGACACGCTATTTTAATAATGGTGGCTACATAAAGCACTGTAATATGTGATGGCCTCAGCTGTCTATTGCTACAGCGATGCTGTGTAACAATCACTGGAAATGCAATGACTTGAACCACCCCTTCTGAAGAGGGTTCCAGGAGATGGTTAAGCCTTAATGCCCTAAGGCAGTCATTATATGTAATGAATTAACTATGCACCATTTAGGAGAATTGAGAAAATAGTCACTCAAATATTTTTTCTATAGGGCTTAATTTTCTCATGGAAATCCCATTGAGAAAATAGGGCTTAAAACAACAAACATTTATTTAGCTCCTGAATCTGCAATCTGTGATTTAAACTGGGCTAAGCTGGGCAGTCTTTCTGGTTTGAGCTGGGCTCATTCTTAAGTTCGGTGATCTGCTGGCTTGGCTAGGGAGTTGCATGCAGCTGGGCCACACATCTGTTATCCTCCAGCAGGCCAGCCCGGACATGTTCACATGGTGAGGTGCAGAGAGCAGGACAGGAAACAAACACAAAAGCCCTTTTTCAAACCTCTTCCTGCAGCAAGTTCGCTAACATCTCATTGGCTGAAACAAGTCACGTGACTGAACTCAGAACTGAGGTGCAGGGACATATACTCCACCTTTCATAGAACCACTGCCGAGTCACATTGCAAAAAAGGTGGATGCAGGAAGGGATAGAGAAATCATGAGACCATGAATGTAATTCATGTACCGCCATGATAGGCTTCCATTATGACTCTTCCTTAAAACTTTTTTCTGGCTCTCCCTGCAAACTCGTTATATTTTAGAATCATTTTGTCAAGATAAAAAACACCCATTGGGATTTGCATGGAGAGGAAGGGTAAGTTGGATGCTGAGCTAGATATTTTTGTGTATTCATTTCATTTAATCTTTTCAGCAGATGAAAGTAGCTATCATCACCCACATTGGGCGGGTAATGACATTGAGGTTCAGATAGATTGGATAACAGTTTATCAGACAGCTAGTCATGAGACCCTGGACTCACATTCAAGTTTCCTGCTTGGAGCACCCTCCTCCCAGTGCTCCACGGCTGCTTCCTTTGGTGATTGCTATGAGGATCGAGCATGATAATGTCCACGAACAGGCCTGGAAAACTGTGAGATGAGCCAAAACCCAGTGATCTGAAGTCCCCTAAATATCCCTGTTTCTGTAAATAGAACTCACGATGTTTTTAATTTGTAGAAGAATCTCTTATATGGCCTTCCTGTTTCATCCATTTGTTTCGTTCAGTAACATCATTTACAAGAGTGACTGAAGGAGATTAAATAATCACAAGAGAAGTAGAGTTGACATTTATTATGGAAGCACTCGCTTTTATAGCTCTATTGTGTTATAATCCATTCAATTTTCTGGCAATTTAGAAGAACAACTATTTATAAGGGGATTAGCTATGTCTTCAGGCTACCAAAACTTTCCCTTGGGAGGCTTTGATTGGGGTTCAGAAAAGATGTAAAGGAGCTGAGGCGCAGTGGTATGAATTGGTGACAGTGTTGCCAGGGATATTGTCGGATGCTGTCTTATTTCACTTTTTATCCTTCTGGCAAACTATGCTCTAACAGGTAAATTTTCTGTAGGATGCCAAACAATCATTTGAAAAGTGAAACATTTATGTGTATTTTGATTAAAGTCAAAGTGTTTGTTCCTAGAAATTCTAGAAGAAAGCAGTGGTAGAAACATCAGCAACAAAATTGCCTGAAGTTAAACCTGTTTTGTTGTGGATATTCTTCATAAGAGCCAAACTGTTTCGTGTATGAAAACCTAGTCAGATAGCCAGGTGTCTTAATGCTTTGGGCAGTCCCATCAATCTAACTCATAAGTTGGCTCAACACGGAAATGGTTGGAGGTGGGAAGGGGAGGTTGAAATCCAGGAGCACTGGCCCTGGAACAGCCTGGTGATCAAGCACCATGGGTTTGCATTGGGTAATTTATATCCACTTGTGAATCATGGACATATTAATTTCCCAAGAGTTCATTAATCTCCCTGATCATTGTGGGATTTGTCATGCCACGACCCTAGAACAGTATAGTGTGTACCTTAAAGGTCCTAGAAAACATCCCTGAGAACATGCTGTTGATGAAAAATACGACTCAATCACTTATCTTCTTTGCTTAGACGGCAAGACTCTCCAAAGCAACACTTGGAAACTTCATAATGTCCATCAAGAGCATATGAAAGGCTAAACTGCGTGAGGATAGCGCTGAGCTCCTAGAGAGAGGAGACTGTAAGAAGTTGTCTCCTCATAGCAGGAACTTCAGAATAGTTGTAAGGATTAGAGAGAGTGTCTGTGAAAGTGATCCACAGTAGGCACGTTACACATACTAGCTCTGATTGTGACAACTGAGAAGTCGTCTGCACTTGCATTATTTGAATGAAGGAGGGGGATGGACTTGATCAGTGGTGTCCAAAGCTGCCTGGTCATCAGAATTCCAGGAGGCGCTGCCTAAGATCCTAGATTTTCAGGTTCCAGCCACTGGAAATTCTTATTTAATAGATCTTTTTAATAAAACTCTGTGGCTGATTCTGTTGGCCAGCTAAGCTTAGAAACCAACATATTAGGAGATTTCTAAATTCCTGCCCAGCCGCGCCATCCAGAGTTCAATTGCTCTCTCACAGCCCCTCCAGTGCTTCAGGGAATCCAAGACCCCGGATGCCTGCGGGTGCGCCTCAGTCCTCAGCCCCTTGTCCGGATTCTCATGTCTTCCATCCCAAGTTTATCCTGTGGTATGAACAGGAATAAGGGAGTGTCAAAATATCTGCTGTCACATACAACAATTTATAGCCACATGTGGGACACATTCCCAAATGTGTACCCCATGCATTTTACTCCTAGACAAGAAAGCCTATCGGAATGCGAGTGACTGAGAATAATCCATTAATGCATACATACATGCAATCACTATGTGTATGAATGTGTATGTGTGGGTATCGATATAGCCACTTGAAAAATATTAAACAATTATTTGTAAGTGATTACTTGACACATGTCTCCTAACAAAAGAGAGATGCTTTTTTATCTAGACATCATGGTTGAGAGTTACCAATGTAGAGATTTCTGATGCCCAGGAAAGGTACACATTTTAGTTCAGTTTTCATCCTCTGTTGAAAGCAGAACCATTGGGTCCTCTTTGCTCTCAGACTAGGTATTACCTGCCTTCTGCTTTCCTTTGGGTTGGTATATTGGGCAGCCTCTTGCTAGGACACTTCTCTGTTATCCTACTAGAGTTAGAGAGGTTTGTGGAAAACTTGTGGTTTTTGAGGAAGTTGGGATGGTTAGCACATGGTAATTTAGGACTCTTACATTTTTCTAAGTATACATTTGCCAGGAACTTGAACTGAATTGAACCAGGAACCCCAAACCTGGGGCTGGCTAACCAGCTTCAGTTTCTGAAACAATAAATAAATCGATTAACCACAAACCAGTGGAGAAATGTTTCAGTTTTAACCTACTCAACCTATTCAAACCAGACCAGTCGTGAGTATTTTTTCTAAAACCACAGAACCAAAATAGCAAAATGTTTCCAAATCAAACCTAAATTAAATTTGGTTTGAGCTCCTGCCTTCAACTTTTATAGTTGAAATGCTTTTTGTAACACTTTACATGCTTAGTAGTGGTGATAATTTGATATATGCTAGAATCTTGTGTTTGAAGATCATGGAAATGTTGCCAAAGTTTAGCAACATCATTTCAAATATATTATCTTTATAGTATAAATTGGAAAATCCTGCCATAGACTAGGTTCACTGAGGGTTCACTGAAGGTGAAATGATGAGTCAGAGGAAGAGGTGGATAGCGTCTGGGCAACCTCTTTAGATGTTTGTTGCATTGGTCATTGAGCCAAGTTGCCAACATTTATATAAAGTTTGTTTCTGTAGTATTCATTAAAGAAGGAAATAATAGATCCATCCTCTCATTCATATACTACTTGCTACTTTTTACTACTGAGGAGTGAGTGCTAAAATAATTTGTTTATTGAAGACTATGAATCTTTGGAGCTTAGTTAAAAGCGCCATTCTTTTCTTATAGGCAGAGACCTAAGGCTCTGAGAGTGTAAGATCATACAGCTATACACGGAAGAGCTAAGTTTTAAACCAGCTCTGTTTTGATTCATAGTCCAAAGTATTAACTACGACACTATGTGCCTTCTGTCTGGAGATGTTGTTCTGGTGTTGCCTGTGTATGCCCAGAGTTTCTTCTATTTTGATGACATTAGCTTAAGATCAAGCTGATTCCTTTTATGCTTTGGCAAGACTATACTGAATTGGGCTTTTTTATTCCATTTTCTCTTCAGAGAGCAAGTGCCATGAGTTTATAACTGAGCGGGAGCGACCAGGCAGTGGCCTGGTCCAGCCCTTCCTTCCAAAGGGATGCTGCAGGAGAAGGGAGCTCGAGCATCACCAGGCTCAGCACAGCTTGCTGCTCTGAGTTCTGTCTCAGGCTGCCTTTCCAAACTGAAGGAAAACTGAGGCAGCCAAAAGCCGACTGGTGAACAGAACCTACAAAACTACCCCAGCTCCGGCTTGACGTCTGCTCTGAAATGAACCTCTTAAATCCCTTCTTCCCATTAGTGAATTGTTTTAAAACATATTCCCAAGGAGGTGAATTTGAGTCTTTATTTCTCCAGGTTTCTTTGGCCTTCTGTTACTTTAACAACAGGCTTCCATTTTCTGAAGTGTGCCTGCGGTGAAGCCAGGCAGAGCGCATTAACAGACCTAGCATGCCACGGCTAAGTAAGCCAGTAAAAGTATTCTTGTTGTGAGCGCACGCATTCGTAGGACCATTTTAGTTATTGCTGTAATTAGTTCTGATTCAAGTGTTCCACAGAGAATGAGGTTTCTAGATGGAAAGTGGTCAGATGCAGGTGAGCAGTGGGGATGTAGGATGCAGATGGCAGACAGAGCCTGAAGGAGAGATGAGAAATGTTTCTATATGCCTCAATGTGTAGCATTTCTGATTTTTATATGGACATTAAACTTGGTCAAGCTGAAGTGCCATTTGCTCTAAGAGAGGATAATGTACACTTATCCCTATGAAGTCTAAAACATAGACTGCAGCTGGAAGTGGCAGCCTATGGGGCAGCTTATAGTGACGCCTACATTACAGAATGCCCATTATATAGGGCTTACAAATAGGAAAGGAATAAGCATATTTTGCCTGGATAGTTCTAGGCAAAATTATTTTGACCCTTTACTGATGTTATAAGATCATAGATCTTATATGTGGAAGAGACCCAAAAGATCAGGTAGTCTTTCTTAAATTGCAAGTATGACACTTTTTATTGATGAGTCAGCAGAATATTTACTATGGGCCAGGGACTATGCTAGGCATTGGAGTGATAAGATAAGTAATACACAGTACGCCTTTCCCTCAAGGAGTTCACAGCATTGTGGAGGAGACAGAAATCTAAGTAGTTTTCAAAACAATATGAGCGGTGGCATTTGGCATCATGTACCCTGGAAGTACGCAGGGGCACTCATCTGCCTGGGGCAGCGTTCTGAAAGGTTAGGAGAGGTGTCAGAGGGGAAATGCCTCTTTTTTTTTTTTTTTTAAATCTTATTTATTTTTTTTCTCCCCCAAAGCCCCAGTAGATAGTTGTATGTCATAGGTGCACATTCTTCTAGTTGCTGTACGTGGGACGCGGCCTCAGCATGGCCAGGGAAGCGGTGCGTCGGTGCGCGCCCGGGATCCGAACCCGGGCCGCCAACAGCGGAGCGCGCGCACTTAACCGCTAAGCCACGGGGCCGGCCCGGGAAATGCCTCTTGAGTGGATATTTAATGGATGCCAGGACATCTCTAGGCCCAGAGGGTGCCTGGTGTGGATGGTATTCTAGGCAGCTTGAATCTCATGTGTCGAGGAGCACACTGCACTTAGGAAAGTAAGAAGTTCAATAAGACTAGAGCTCGTGAGGGAACTAAAGGAGTTGAGACTGAAACAATGAGAAGCAGCTGGGTCATAAAGTCATGTGACACTAAATTAGGGAGTGTGGACCTCCTCATATATGCAGTGGGGGAATTATGTTGGATTTCAAAGAGAAGAGTGACATCAGGTTTGTCATTTTCTGGTAAAAGTGAGAAAAGTGGATTGTTAATTGCTGAGAATAACATTGGGGAGACTGTGAAGGGAGGTGCAAATTAAGGCAGTGGGAACGGGGAGGAGGGGACTTATTTGGGGGACATTAGTGAATAGAATTGTAGTATTGACAGGGGATAAGGGAGTGGAGAGGTAAAGGAGAGCTGCCAGATGTATGGCGTGGGAGCCTGCTGGGATCTGTGTGCTGTAGGGAGTGGTACGGTCACGAGAGCCCTCCCTTCATGGCGTCCCGACTCCATTTTGATTTAGGTTTCCTGTGTTCATTTTCACAGCGTTAAGGAACTGCTTGAGACGTCATGTGACAGTTATTTTAGTGCCTACCTGTATGCTAGTGACTTTTAAAATCTTACATTTATTGAGATTACTGTTTCAGGAACTGTGCTTGGGGCTAGGCATACAGAAAGGTCTAGAGGCAGAGAGAGGTATACAACTAGATAATGGCATGTGAGGACGAGGGGGGATTAACTTACTAATTGGAGTTAGGGAAGGCTTCCCTGAGGAAGTGCCATTTTAACCCAGGTTCTGACAGGTGATGAAGAGATGTCATCCACAGGAAAAGATACCATGAATGAGAAGATAAAGAATCTATACAAGAGAGAAGAATAAAAGTCAGAACATTTAAAAATAGCAGAGAATTATTGACAGATTTTTGAAAAATAGTGATAAAATGATTGATTTGGTGAAAAATTGATATGCAGCAAGATAAATATGAGGTTGGAACTCTCAATAGATTCCTTTTTTGTCCTTCACTGACTGTCAATTGAACACAGCTGCCTTTAAAAAAGGTACTAGGAACTTCCTTCTCAAGAATCACGCAGACGTCTTGCTCATCTCCCATGTTACTTTGGCTACGATGACACTACTACCGAACAAATACTTTCATTCTGGATTGTGAATATGTTTAAGATGAGTAATTAAAAATTCTAAACCACTAATGCGTTGGCTTTAAAAATTTTTTCCCCTATTTTTAGAACCAAGCCTGCTTTCAGTGTACAGTCTGGATTGGCACTCAGATGAGTGTGGGTAAGCAGACAATCAATCACAGCCAGATAATAGACATCAGTGATATTGCTTTGCAAGGTAGATGCTCTGATTTATGTTAGTGGATTGTTGTTTATGATGCCTTTAAAATATTCGTGATGGAGTAAGGCTTCCATAACCAAACACCAAAGACAAAGCCATTTTATTTATTTATTTATTTATTTAAACAATCCATTTATCCCTATACTGATTAAATTTGAATGTTTGGTGTGGTTGTCAGTATCTGCAGTTTATATAATTTATAAAAATGAATGCTTCTCATGCAATGAGTACATTAACCAGTTGGCAATACAGAATTTAGTTGTTGGTTTCAAAACTCATTTTCAGTTTTGTCATTTAAAACTTGAGCTTACCCAGACCTCTGAACATCTCAAGCTGGAGGGTTAGGAGTTTTATTTTACTTGCAATTTACTTAGCCTATTTTAAAGAGTGAGAGAAACATTTTTAAGTATCTCCAATATGCTTCTTCTGTTTAGCTGCTTTGATGGGTATGCCGTGTCAACGTGCAAATAAATACTTATATTTTAAATATAACTTATGGAGGTCCTTGTAGCAGCTTATTCCTCTCCTCCAACTTTATTTCCCCCTTTTACCTCTGGTCCATCTTGGTCCCTGATCCCACATCACTCTTGCATCTCCTGCTGTAGAGAACAAATAGAAGCCATTGTCTGAGGATGCCTTCTTCTTCTTGACACCAAACATACTACTCTGTCTTCATCTGCACCTGTTCATTGTCCCCATGCTGTTGAAGGACTTGCCAACCTGTCCTCTGGATCATGTCACCTCCCACCTTCCAGGAACCACACAGTGTAGATTATTTCTATTTTCTCAAGCATCTTTACCTTTTCTCTCAATTAGATTCTTCCCATCAATTTTTTTTTTGTGTGTGTGTGTGTGAGGAAGATTAGCCCTGAGCTAACGTCTGTTGCCAATCCTCCTCTTTTTGCTGAGGAAGATTGGCCCTGGGCTAACATCCGTGCCCATCTTCCTCTACTTTGTATGTGGGACACCTGCCACAGCATGGCTTGATTAGTGGTGCGTAGGTCCAGGCCTGGGATCCTAACCCTCGAAGCCCAGGCTGCCAAAGTGGAGTGCGAGAACTTAACCACTACGCCTCCAAGCCGGCCCCTTTCCCATCAATTTTTAATCATGCTTAAGTACATCCAGTTGAAAACAAACAAACCCTCACTTGATCCCTCATATCCCTCCGAGTCCCTGCCATACCAGTCATCTTTCCTTCACAGCTAAGTTACCTCAAAAGTTCAGAAAAAATTGTCTAGCCTGGCAGTCTCCATTTCCTCACCTTCTACTTGCCAAACCACTTCAGTCCTGCTCCCAGCCTCAGTGCTTGGTAGAAACACCTCTTTCTCCCTTACATTGTCAATGACCTTCTTGTCAGTAAATCCAGTGACTATTTTTCAGTCACCATTGCTCTCAGTCTCTCAGCACCTGTGACACAGTTGACCATGCACTCCTTCTGGAAACATTTCCTAGCTTTGGCCTCCGTGCTACAAACCCTCCTGATCTTGCTCCCACTTCTTTTGCCATCTCTTCTCTGTCTCCTTTGTGGGTTGCCTTCTTCCATGCAGTTACTAAGTGCTGGAGTATTTTGAGGCCCTCTCCTAGGCCTCTCTCCTTCCTCCTGTATGCTCTCTTTAGCCCTACCGTGACTGATTGTTGGGGAGGAGAGGTTTCCTAAAGGAAAAATCAGATGCTGTTGCCAGAATAAAGAAAATGGATCCGGGAAACAGACACTGAGTAAGCAAAAAATAAACAACAAAACAAATCAAAAAGCAAACTAAAATCCCATCATGATGGGCAATCTGTCTATTATTTACAGTCTACCCTCAAACTTATCCTTCCTGTTCTTTCTCAGCCATCCTGCATCCAACTGTTTTGTGACCTCACTCTGCCATTCATTACCTTTATGCTTTTGAACCAATGCACATTTGGCATTTTTGGTTTTCTCTCAAACCTGCCAAATGAAATCTTACCCACTTCCTAAGACTCTGAAGCTATCTCTCTGGAAAATCTAAATTAAACTTCTCCTTCTATATATTCTCATAACACCTAACTTGTCTCCTCGGGCACTTAACACATTCTAACCTATAGCATAGTTATTTCTCTTCTGTAGTCTATCTCTCTACTAGATGGTAGGCTTAAGCTCACAAGGACAACGACGATACCTGGTTTATCTCTTTATCCCTCATAGGATCTAACATGTGGCCATGTTCATGGTAAGTGCTGAGTACTTTTTTGTTGGTTTGATATCATTATCTATTCCTAGTGAGTCACAAACAGGCATATTGGAACTTCAAAGAATTAAAAAAAGAGAGACAATTAAAGAAGGAAAAATGAAGTTTTATTTTTCACACTCAGTTATTTAAATAATTAAGTCAATCAGAAGTAGCCGCAGCCTTTAGCTGCCCGAGAGCTCCCATGGCCCAACAAGAGCCCCTTATGTTTCATATTGTTACATAGAGAAGATAGGCGAATCCTAAATATTGTGAGTTTTTGCCTAGTCTGGTCTTATCCGTAATAAGTGACCTGCCCTTTGGTTGTTTGTGTTGGTCAGACGTGAGCCTCACGTCCTAAACAGATGCAAACAATTATGGAATAACCTCTCTAAACAATCAAGTTCTAGGGAAGTGAAATCGCCACTGTGATAGTTTAAAAAGAGTACTGATGACCTTCAGCTTCCCAACAATACAGTTGCAGCCTCTTGCGTGTATTATTTATGAGCACACTCACTCTGTAAGTCACAGGGGGAGGGAATGGCCCATGTTGATACACGAGAGGCAGTTCCAGTTTCCCAAGGATGGGTTGGGAGAACATCATTGCTCATATCTTTTTCTAAACACTGTGCAGGTCTGAGGTGAATGTGACCTCAGTTTTCCCCTCTCCAAGTCACTTCTGCTTATAGGATTCTAGAATAATAATTTCAGCAAAAGTAACTTTTAATCTGAATATAAAACCCTGACGAACACTGGTGTTTTGAATGGGGCTTACTCAGCATTACGTCACACAGAAGGCTGTTTTTCTGACAATAACAATGGGGAGGTATTGGTGGAGACAGATGTCAGGGATACTTGGAAGGGTGGGTAAAACGGCCTCTGTTAGTGGTCCCTCAACTCTTTTGTGTTGAGTATTTCAACCTCCGTGCAGCTCTGGATTTCTTCTTAAGATCTATGCTGTCTAGGTCCTCTGCCCTGAAATACAGCGTTGCAATTTCTGAATCACCGAGCTTCTACGATCTTTAAGCTTATCTCATATAAATATTATACCTTCTGCCAAGAACAGAGTAAGACCTTAATATATCATATTTAAAGAACAGAATACCGTGGAGTCAATCATATTCTGGTTGATTAAAATGATGTCTGGGAAAGGCAGTTTTTCTTCCTCATTTGTTTTAATGTCTTTGTCTTTATGGTGCTGAAGTTCATCACTTGCCTCGCTAAATCTTTTTATGAATGTTTTTGTGTTGTTTGAGTCTGCGATAGACTTAAACAAGAATGATTCTTTCTTCCTATTTTAAAATTATGCTTTTAAATGTGCAGAATACTTTGAGAAATTTATTGCACAAAAATAAAAATGTGCAAAAATGACGCTTTTTTAGGGCACGATTGTTTTACACAGGGAATCTCTGCTGTACTAAATTACTTACCCAGATTTTCTTTAAAAGGAGAGGCCTCCTGGTGTTCTCTACTCAAAAAATTACTTGCTAGAAAGCCTGAGAAGAAGAGAATTTTTAGGTTATACTTTTTACCAATAGGGTTACCAGGTAAAATACAGAATACTTAGTTAAATATAAATTTCAGATAAACAACAAATAATTTTTTTTAAATTTTATTTATTTTCTTCATTCTTTTCCCCCAAAGCCCCAGTAGATAGTTGTATGTCATAGATGCACATCCCTCTAGCCGCTGTACGTGGGACGTGGCCTCAGTATGGCCGGAGAAGCGGTGCGTCTGTGTGTGTGCCTGGGATCCGAACTCGGGCCGCCAGCATTGGAGCGCGCGCACTTAACCGCTAAGACATGGGGCCGGCCCAACAAATAATTTTTTAGTATAATGTATCTCCAAAATTGCGTGGACATACTTATACTAAACAAAGTATTGATTATTTGTCTGAAATTCACATTTAAGTGGTTGTCTTGTATTTTTATTTGCTAAATCTGGCAAGCTCACCAGGGTGGAAGAAAATCTTGAAGTATTTACTAAACATTTTATTAAAAAATTTCAATTTGTAAACAACTGTTCTTTGAGTAACATTTCTCTTTTTTGCATCAAAGGTGATCTGTGTTAGTTGATATATGAGAAAGTTTTTTGGGAACTGAAAATATGATACAAAAGTTCTGTTTATCCACATTCGGAACCCAGCGTGATTTAAGCATATAACACTCAAGAGTCTAAGAGGGCCTGATGACAAAGGCCGGTGTGGAGGAAGGTGAGTTATTTTTTTCTCTTTTCTTCAGCATTGTTTCGAGTTTCCCAACCTCCAATGACTCTTACGCAAACTCTTTTAGAGGAACATATACATGAAGCGAGTTGCAGTGGATCTGAGCTGAGAGCAATAAAAAGAAGAAGAGGAGAAGCAGAGAGAGAGGGCCCGGGCACTGCAATAAAAGTGACCTGCCTTCAAATCCTACATGTACAGCTTGGAAGCTCGTGGCACTGCTCATGTTACTTCTAGTTGTCATCATTTATGTTAACACTTGAGATAAATGGCTTTCCTGTGTAAAGTGACTGTATCGTAGCAGGCGTTCGATCTATGAAAGCTATTATAATTATTAGTAAAGATACAAGAGAGCAGCAAAGATGGGAAAACAAGGAAGGTGAAGGAAAGGAAGCAGAAAAGAGAGAAGAGGATAAAATTTAGGAGTCTTTTGAAAAACCTCTTAAAGATTAAAATGAAAAGCAAACAACCATCCCCACCTCCCAATAAAACAAAAATCCCAGTGGGTTGTTTCACCTTCAAACTCTTCTCCCTAAACTCTGCTGTGACTAATGCAACAAAGTTAGAACTGTTTAGACAGTGGTCCCAATTTGCCTAATGAAAGGAAAGAGTCAAGACCACTAAGAGAAGGCTGTCCGACTCCGCATTTCCAGGTGATAAGTGAACATTAATATTTTGAAAGCTCTAGATGAGTAACATTGCTTTGGCCAATTTTCTAAATGATTGATGGACTTTCTTTCATTTTTTAATTTTGCAGCACAGAGGCAGTCTACTATCTTTCAGACCACTTTGTACAACATACAATTGATATTGAAGATAGCATCAGTACAAAGCAAGCACCATTCCTACAAAATGATTAATAAACACGCAACTTGAGAGCCCAAGATTTGAGAAAATTATAAAAATCCTGCTTAAAGAATATTAAGAATATTGTTGTCTTTGTATAGAGAGCAGAGGTGCTTTTGTTCTCGCAATAGGAAAAAATAGACTTAAATCAAGGTCCCATAGATGTATATATTATAAATGAGTTGAGATCCAATCATGATTAAACAGTGTTTCACCCAAATAAATGCTGTGAGTGTTTGGCAACATGTAGATTAACAAACTCTGGCATATCAAAGTTTCTGAGAGTTATGAATATAAGATCCAGCATAGCTTGTCTACGGTTAGGAATTTGCCGTAAATTATGAACAATTCCCCATCTTTTCTAACACACTTTCGGACTTGTGAAATCCCTGTACACAGGTGGAGAGCCTCCTCCCTCAGCCCCTCAGGTCATCAGCTTATAGCCTGAGGCAGAGGTTTCATTACAGCGTATTATTATCATAGCTTGCATAGCTATAGATGCAAATGACAGTAATTAATCCATTCGTATTTTCAAAGAAATGGTTTAGGAAGAGGCTTGAGCCTTTCACTATGGCTCAGGACGGAGTGAAATCATTGCTATTGATTATGACCTCTGACAGACTTGCAACATCCTAGCCCTTGTTCAGATGCATGCTTGGAACAGAGAGATAGATGCAGCACACAGCTAATGAATTTAACAGCCTCATTAGGTAACTCTGCCTACCCTTAACAGTTCACAGAAATGCTCTCGGCATTTTCAAACAGGCATTAATGGAGAGAGCTTTGGGGATTTCAGGCAACCGCTGCCACGCATTTTTCTCTCTTTCCCAAATGCCTACCAACAGCTTGGCTCCCAGCGCCATCTCCGAACTGCCGCCTTGTCAGGTCCTATCTGCGTTTTGGGCGTTCCACACGACCGCTGAAGGAGGCACGCATTTTAAATGGCTCCAAACGAAGTCAATTACTGCCTATTATTTATTTACTTGATCTTGGAGTCACAAAAAATTATATGGGCCAAGACGTGAGGCTTCTCCGTTGGCTCTGGCCTGGGCTCTCGTCCTTTGAGTTCCGTTGGAGATGCTTCGTCGGCCGTGAGCCGCATTTTAAGTTGCTCTCCTGCAGCGGGTCGCAGTTTATTTGGGCTTGCACTGCCCTCACCCTCTGTGTAAAGCTGCTTGCAACATGGTCAAACCTCTTTCTGTGGCTCCGTGTCCATTTTGGACCATTTTGAACCCCCTCTGAGACGTCTTAACGCTTGCGCGTGGTTCAACGTGTAAGTGTCTATAGCGTAGTTTCTTCCTCATTATTCCCAGGATACATACTCCAGTACTGGATAAGCAGGTAACACATTAATTTAGTCTGCTGGAAGTACCTAAAAGGCCAAACAGAATTAGATGAGAATGCATTATTTAGGAATTAGGAGGAGGAAGAATCTCAGGATTAGGTAACTCTGAATTCCCAAATCGCTTCCAGAGGAGGGTGTGTCTTTCCCTGGAATGCTCTGATGAAGACATCCGTATCCTATCAAATGGTTCTCATTTGTGTATTTTCTGCAAATCATATGTTCAGTTTGTGTCAGTGTGAATCAGTTCCTCCCATTGTCATGGCACACGCAGAAAAATGGTATTTGTATGGCACACGAGAGTGAACTGAAGGGATTTGAGGGTGTTTATACGAAAGGAGGAAATTCATTATTTTTTGTATTAAGTGATTATGAGAAGGAAAAATGTCACAAAGTATTAGGAAAGATATTAAATATAAAACCAACAAATAAAATGTTTTCAAAATTTTTAATGAGAACCTTAAACTTGACCTTCATGACTGTAAATTTTTATCAGGTGTTATAGTTGAAAAGGCTATGTGTAATTTCTGATTAGATTTTTTAATAGTAGTCTCTTCAATATATTTGTGGTCAACTTTGGCAATAGACTCTCTTCCCTCAAATATACAATCAAAACTTTGAACTACTCTTTATAATTATTTTTTTTTAAAGATTTTATTTATTTATTTCCCCCCCCGCAAGGCCCCAGTAGATAGTTGTATGTCATAGTTGCACATCCTTCTAGTTGCTGTATGTGGGACGTGGCCTCAGCATGGCTGGACAAGCGGTGCGTCGGTGCACGCCCGGGATCCAAACCCGGGCCGCCAGCAGTGGAGCGCGTGCACTTAACCGCTAAGCCACGGGGCCGGCCCTACTCTTTATAATTATTAAAAATATTTATAATATTTGAATTATATTGGAAATAATTTTTCCTTATCTTCCACTTATAAATGTAATGTTGAGATTTCTGTAAAACTTTTTCCTATCAGATATTTCAATATAATAATAAAGCTACATTTTGCAGGATGCGCACGCATGGGCAGAGCAGTCAGTGCCCAATCGGTAGCAAATGGGCAGATGCATCTGACACATGTGATGACAAAGATTTAAACGGGCGAGCCTAGCGCCTGCCAAGAGTCCCTGTCCAAGCTCCTGAAACAACGGGCTCGTGTTGCTGCTGGAGGAGTCCTAAGGCGCGCTCCAGCCAGCGGCGTTAGGGAGGAGGATGGCGGGGAGGCGGGTGGGGCTTCCGGCAGGCGCTGGGCAGGCAGCAGCTTGAATTGTCGTCATGTGCATTGGACACATCTGTCCGTTGATATTGATGTGTTCTAAGCGACTGCTCAAAGAAGGCAAGCACATTCTGCAAAGTAGTCTTAGTATTATCTTGAAATAATATAGAGAGCTGGCTCCTAAAGTCAATACCCAGGCAGTGGAACACTTTTTTGGCCATGCTTAGTGAGTGGTGGCACAGCAAGTGCCAAATAGCTGTCATTTTGCTTGTCTCCTGCAGGCACATCTAAGATGTGTCGGATTCTGCTCAGGCTCCTTCAACCCTCTGAGGATCCTCAGAGGAGGCTGCTTGTGGATGGAGGTGACTGGCTTGGGGACCAGCCAGTCTAGCTGCCCTGAGTGCTGAGGAGATCAGTATTGCTCAGCACATCTATCATCCATTTGCTGTACATGAGTATGCTCTGGCACTTTGCTTAGCAAGCTCTAGTGTGAACAATGTTTTAAAAGGAGGTTTCTGTACCCCTTTCCCTATGCCACGTAGATGCCTGACTGGGATGCTCTAAACACTGGTTAAGCCTAACTGTGATCAGGAAAACCTGAAATTCTGTACTACAGGAAAGTTCTGCAAAAGAGATCTTCCCCAGCTACCCTACACAAAGCCATGGTTGGCTGAGGAATGTCCAATATGGCGCCCAACCATGAGCAACTGAGCTGTGGAAGGCTGTAGTTCTCCAGGGTGGAACCCAGGCAAACTTCTTCAGGTGGTATCAGCCAATAGATGCTGCTCCTGCGGGTGGAAGGAGAAGGGAGAGAGTAAAGAATCTGCTCTGAGGACATAGGTCTACACTTCCTGACTCTTGATGCACAAAATCACCTGTAGTAATATTGATCCTCTTTCCTTTCCTCACTCAGTAGTTGAAAGATTTCTTCTCTCACTCAGGGATAAACTTTCCATCCATGCTTTTCATCCCTTTCCTTTTTACTTCTTATAGGACCTCATTTATCTCTTCTCCATCCTGTGTTTTCAGTTGATCCTTCCCTTGTCTATCAGTGTTTCATTTTTCCTTCCTAAAACAATTCTCTCTTCCTCTGGCATCTCCCTCTAGCTGCAGTTCAGTGTTTCCTTTCCCTTCTATTCACATCTCTGAAGAATGATAAACTTCAGTTCACTTCTCAGACACTTGAGTTTGCCTTGTGCCTTAACTGCTGCCCTGAACTGATCTCATCATGGTTTGTGTTGACCTTGATATTGTCAAATCCAACGTCCTTTTCCGAGCTCTTATCTTAGTGATCACTGTGCTACATGTGCCACTGTGAATCATGCCTTCTTTGGGAGATTGAAGAGGCTCAAGAATTCTTTGACACTTCTCCCAGCAAGAGATCAGAGTCTCTCTGGCCCCTCCCTGTGAATCTGGGCGGGCTCTGTGACTGCTTTGACAAACAGAATATGATGGAAGTGATGCTGTGCTAGCCTGTCACTTGGAACACTTAGTCTTGGAGCCTTGAGCCACCACGTGAGAAATGTGTAAAAGCCATATGGAGAAGCCCTGAGAATACATGGAGATGGAGAGGGGCTTAGCTGAGCCCGATCTTCCAGCTGGCCCCACCAGGGCATCAGACACGTGAGTGAAGCTGTCTTGGTCTGTCCAGACCAGTCCAACCACCAGCAGAATGCCATTGAGTGCTTTCGATCAATACTACGTGGGAGAGAAGAATTGCCCAACCAGAACCTGCCTTAGTTCCCACTCCACAAAATCAAGACATGTAATAAAATAGCTATTGTTTTAAGCTACTAAGTGTGTTACATAGCAATAGATAACCAGAAAACCACCTTCCTACTGGAAACTCTCTAATTCATTGACTCCTGCTGTACTCCTGCCTCCTCTCGTATGCTCTGACCACCCCTTCTCCCTCTCCTTTGTGGGCTCTCTCTTCCTAGACTCTCCCCTGAGATGTTGGTGTTCCTTGGCGCTCCGTTCCACCCAAATGTTCTTATTATCCATTTATACATGCCCATTTATAATGCTGTTTTGTTTTAAATTAATAAACTTTATTCTTTAGAGCAGTTTTAGGTTCACAGCAAAATTGAGCGGAAAGTATGGAGAGTTCCCATTGCTATGTTTTCAAGGTCCAGCTCACATAGACCATTATCTCTGTGATTTCTCCCAGATGAAAAGAAAAGTTTTCTCTTCCAAAATTCCATAGCCTCTTTTCTTTAAATTTTCAACAAGATTTTCATTTTCTCTTCTGTTCTATTTTTCCTGTACGTATCTTTTCTTCTTTGAAAGACTGTAAATTCCTTAAGGACGGGGGTCCAAATCTGATTGAACTCTCTGTTCCCCAACTCCCTGCCGTGGCTCACTCATTGTTTTGGCAGATATCGGGTTATGCATGTGTCACATTGTACTGCTTATATGTTTATGGGTCTGCCTTTCTTATTAGACTGAGAGCTCTGAGATTATATATTTTTTGTTTTTGTGTCTCCTAGTGCTTTGCACAAAGTCATATATATAGCAGGTGGTTGATAAATGCCTACTTTTTCAATATGAAAGGAAGATGATTCTTCCATGGTAAAATTTCAATTAAAACACAAATTCTTATTAAGTAGTAATCATAAGCAATTGAAGATGAGGGAAAAGTGTAGAAACATTTGTTTTCAATTGAATATATTTATTGTGTTCTCAAAAGCATATGTTTACATCTTCTGGTGTTTCCTAAAGCTTGGTGACCTCTGTGTAGAGTTAGACGCCTCTCATGGATTAAAATAGATTTCTAACTCTCTGGAATTGTAACTTCTTATGACAGTAGAAATATATGAAGGAAAGAAGAGTTTGAGTCAAAATACATCTTTAAAGTTCTCTTTTTCTCAGAATATTTGACATTTAAAACTCATTATCTCTTGCCTCTTCAAGCTTAGTATTGACCTCAAGGATTTTCCAGACGATACAGGATTTAGAGGGCAAAAAGGAGCACAGGAAGGCGAGGTGATTGAAAAGTAAGAGTGGAGAGGTATGACCTGGACTGATGTTAATTTCAGACGAGGAGCACGAGATGGAGCAAAAGGAAAGGGATGAGCAAGGACAAGAACAGCAATGCAAAGGCAGCAGAGACGACAACGACGGAAGAGGCCGAAGGGCAGGACCCACAGAGGGTGAGAAGGGAAACTTCTAAAATAACAACTGTGATCTTTTAATCACACAAATAACTTCAAAATATCATTAATGAAAAATAAAAAAGTTCCCCTCCAACATCATCTTCCCAGCGTATCAGATTTTTTTTGCCTTTGTTATCTTTTTCAGGAGAATGGGAAACGTTTAGAGAGACACAAACCCATCAAGCTTCTCTCTAAGTAACTATGAAGTTTCTACTCACTCTCATGTATAATTCCTGAAGCACAACCACAAATCCTCTTCCTCTTGGGAGAGAAAGGGAAAGTTTTAGAGTTAGCAGTTCTTATCTTCACCTTAACAGAGTTTAGCCTCCCTCCCTCAAGATGATTCTCCTTCCAATCCTAAAACATTAGAAACCTGGACTCAGGTGAAGACCACTGGCCAAAGGAGGTGTCTTCATGCCATTATTTTCATTAATTTGGTAGGCTTTCTAGAACTGAGAAGTACTTGTTTTTTTCCATCTTAACACATGTTAATTAGCATTCTTAGATGTACCATACTCTCATGAGCATACTTACATCTTGAAAAATCTCCTCCTTACCCCCAATTTGTGGAGAAATGAAGCCCTGAAGTAATTCATAATTCCCAGTAAAGCCAGTGGTACTTATTCACTATGGACCACAATACAGACAAGGCAGATGGCAGTTTACAGTTATTTCCTGCAGAATTATCTGTACCTGTGACTTTTCATCTCTAACTCAGAAAAAAACAACAGATGCCAGGAAATAGTAATGATGTACTGATAGGGAATATCTTGAATCTACAGTGATTTTATAAATAAACTATCATTCACAAATGTTCATACTCTATTATTTGCAATAAGTTATTTGCATCCACCTGTCGATTGTTTCCAGTGCAGTCAGTCCATCACGACACCGTGGTTGAGAATAGCTGCTCTGACATAACACTGTAATGAGCTATAACCTGTAGAGGCGCTGTAAAGACGTTTTAGCCCTCTGACAGTGAAGTCAATGATTATGGACCTTGAAACAGTTCTTGAATGTCCAATACATTTTCCTACCTAGTTTTCAATATAAACCACTTTTATTTCTCTTGGGAATCCTCTGGCTGAAATTCAAGGCCTTTTTCCAATGCCAAAATCTAAAATCTCCATTTCATCAGCTTTGAGTACATTAAAAAAATGTCAGAATGCATTATGACAACTTTACTATCAGATAAGGCCAGAAACATCCTTCTATTGTCTTCAAATACTCAGAAGATTTAACATGTGAAAGAATATCAGAGATGCTTCTCTGGAAAGTTAGGGTCGAGCTTGGACCTGCCAAATATTTGCATTGCAGTCTTTATAGCATAGTATCTAATATTTTCTCCTGTTAAAAGGAGAGGTTCCAGCCAGTGAGTTGTATAGCTCATGCCAAGGTTCGTTCTTTCTTTCTTGTGTGAGTTTATTCCCAAGCATCAGACTACAGCCCAGGTGCAAAGGATCAGAGGTGTAAATAAAACTATTGAGTGCCTTCTGTGAACAATGTGTATTCATTTTTTATACTCGGGTTCTGGCTTTAAAAAAATGAATGACATGGTCCCAGCCTTGAAGTGTTCAAAGTCCAGATGGGGGAAAATATGAATAGGTGATAATGTAATGTAAGAAATCCTAGAATTGAAGCACTGTGTCGCAGACCCCCAACTCTGCCTGAGGAAGCCTTCCCAGAAGGGAGGAACTTTGAGCTGGGCCTTGAAGAATGAATTGGAGTTTGCCAGAGCAAGAAGAAACCTGAGGGTCTATTTTTTTTTTTTTTTTTTGGTGAGGAAGATTAGCCCTGAGGTAACGTCCATGCCCATCTTCCTCTACTTTATATGGGATGCTGCCACAGCCTGGCTTGACAAGCGGTGCGTTGGTGCACGCCTGGGATCTGAACCTGCGAATCCCGGGCTGCCCAAGCAGAGTGCGCGCACTTAGCCACTACGCCACTGGGCCGGCCCCCTGAAGGTCTTTTAGCCAGAGGGAACAGCATGTGCAAAGGCTTTTGGGAGTAAGAGGTTTGGGAGAAATGCAAATTGTTCTGTATAACATAATTAAAAGGAGTGTAGGACTGTTTTGGCTTGAGTCCCATTTGTATTTTATTTCTGAAGATACACTGTGGTATCTCCTTGCTTCTAACGCTTTCTGAAGAGTTAAACAAACAGTGATCCAAGACAGACTCTGCAGCTACTAGCCTTCCCTACTATCATGGAGTGGGTTAAGATGAATCTCTAGGATATTTACAGATGATACCTTTAAAGCATTCGCAGCATATTGACTAAGACAAACCAGAAGCATTCTGCTTCTCTTTATGTGTAGTGGGAGTGGGGAGGGAACTGAAACATAACTGAATGTTATGTTTGACTGAATGACTCATTCAGGAGGGGGTTAGAATATAACTCAGGACCCCTGACTTTTGGGGAAGACCTTGGTTCACGTCTGCATACCACCTGAGATCTCCAGATGTGGTTTTCCACGGTAGCCAGGTTCCTGCCCCTCATAAGGGAAGGCACATAAAGAGCAACTATCTCTGTCAAACTGAGATCCTCTTTACTCTGAAAAGAGTGACCACTTGTACTCATTGTTTATCACCCACCAAGAAAGGAAGTACTTAATAGTTCTGTCTTGGGTATCCACTAAGCTTTATCCGGGAGTCAGCAAAGTCTAAGGGGAATTAGAGATTAAGGGTTGTGCACTCAATTCCAATGTGTGGGTTTTTTCCCTCCACCATGCAATTCTCTGATACCAGCTGGGTGTCCTACAATTCAACTCAATTCTGACACTATCTACCTGGAGGTAGCGTCAGATTCTGCAGGTTAAGACTTGAGTCCTATAAGACTGTCCCCCACCACTTCAGATGCCAAATGTTAAGTCCAGATTGTCAACTGGGCTTCTGACTGACCAGCTCTAGATCAGAGGTTCCAACGACCCACTCCTTGGGTTTCATTAATTTGTTAGAACAGCTCATAGAACTCAGAGAAACATTTTACATACTAGATTACTGGTTTATTATAAAGGGCTGTAACTCAGGGACATTCAGATGGAAGAGATGCACAGGACAAGGTATGGGGAAAGGGTGCAGAGCTTCAGTGGCCTCTCCCAGCCCCTCCACATGTTCACCAACCCGGAAGCTCTCCGAACCCAGACTTTTCTGGTTTTTATGGAGGCTTCATTAGGTAGACATGATTGATTAAATCATTGGCCACTGGTGATGGAACTCAGTCTTCAGCTCCTCTCCCTTCTCTGGAGGTTGGGGGGTGGGACTGAATTCCAACCCTCTCATCACAAGGATGGCTCCACTGGTGACCAGCCCCCATCCTTAGGTTACCTAGGGGCTTTCCAAAAGTCACCTCATTAACGTAACAAAAGACACCTTTGCTGCTTTCGTCACTTAGGAAATTCCAAGGGTTTTAGAAGCTCTGTGCCAGAAACCAGGATGCAGACCAAATATATATTTCTTACTATATATATAAATAATCACAATATCACAGAGATCTTTAAGACAAGTTCTTTACCCTCTTGGAGCTCACGATCAAGGTGAAGATACAGCCCAATTGGAGCTTCATTATGTAGAGTTGGCTGTACGAGCACCGGAATTCTACCTTGTTTTCCCGAATGATCTCATCCAGTCTCCTTAACATCAAATTTGCTGTCCACCTTGAAGACTTCCAAAGCATTTTTCTGAATCAGAATTTCCAACTGCCTCCTGGGCATCTTTTCTAGGATGTCCCAGAGGCCCTTCAGATTCAACAGATTCAAAATCAGATTCATTCTTTTTTCCTATAAGTCCATCCCAGGCGTTCTTCCCCTTGCATTTAGATCTTAGTTAATGGTATTACCTCCCAGCCAGCAAGCAAGGGAGGTGTCTGGGGGTCGTATTTGACTCTCCCTTTTCCTCACATCTTAATATCCAGCCTGTCGCTAAGTCATGCTCATTTAATCTTCAAAATAGTTTTCAAATTTCTTTTGTAGTTCGGTGAAAATGTAGCATTCTACAATTCACACTGTGCTAAAAATGTATAGCTTCTATACTTGGGTAACAAGTGGTGGTGGTGTTGGATCATCTATTTGACAATGCACTTTGGCTCGGTTTCTTCCAGTTAAGCCTGTTTCAGGTTAACTCAGGCTTTCAAGATATCTCCTCTCCTGACTTCCCCTCAATAGGGCATCGGGGTGGAGGAAAGCGACTCATCTCATGCAATGGGAGAAGTGTGTGTGTGTCGGGGTGGTGTAGGGGCCAGGATGGGGAGTAAGGGAGGCGAGATCCACATGCTATCATCTCATTTCTTGCTGGTCTCCAGCCGAGAGGTCCTTCTGCTTCTCCCTGGGCATTAGCCTCTGTCTTCACTAAGCTGTCAGTGACGGAACCAGTCTCCCCTGGTCTTTGGTAGTGCCAGCCTCCACCATTACTGCCCTTGGACCCCACTATGACCCCTGGCCCTGAGGTACCTGCTCTTTGTGGCTTCTGCATTCTGACCCCAGGTCCCTGCCATTTCGCAGGTCTTCTTGGCATGCCTTTGCCTCCTTGGCAGGTGGGAACTTCTGGATCTTCTGCACACTATGCCAAGTGTTGACTAAGTCTGTCTTTCTGAACACCTCTCCCTGCCAATGTCATTTCTAAATCTACCATTAGCCCTAGTGTTCTCAGAGCCAGTCATATTTATCCGGATTTTCTATGCATCCCTTTGCATTCTGACCTCTTTGCTCCACCTCTGGAAGTTGAAGAGCTTTCTCTTTTTTCCTCTTTCTGTATGACCAGGTTATATCTTCCTCCATATAGAGGGAGAATTTGACCTCCTCCCCAGGGACCATAGGATGATAGGACTATAGGGGAATATGACTTATAGAGGAAATAAAGACCTATATTTACTATTTGCAAAATAGTATTCTTATTACACATAACTCATTCATACATGCATACCTCTATACATTTTTATTAAAACAAAATTGTACTATATGTATTTTTCTGAAACTTTTTTAACCTAATAATATATTTTGTAGCATTTTCCATGTTAGGGTATTCAGATATACCTCATTCTTTTTAATGGATGCATAGTATTCCATTCTATGGCTATCATAATTTGTTTATTGATGGACAGTTTGTATCCTACTTTTCTACTATTATGAATGTTTCTGCAATAGATATCCTTATACATTGTGCAACAAAAATTTTACAGTTTCTATATTTTCTTCATAAGTTTGGTGTTTTCTGTCCTGCTTAAAATAATATTTTCTACTCCAAGACTAAAAATGTATTCTTTCTCTATTTTCTTTTATACCTTTAAATGTTTAATTCATTTGGATTTTATTTTTCACATATTCCGTGATATAGGTAGCATTGCTATTTTCTGTATATTTTAGAATTGTGTATTTTTAACAGTAACAATTTTTTTTCACAAAAAATTTTTTGGTTGGAATTGGTTACGTGGGAGAAATTTAGGTTGAGGGATGTTCTAATTGACCTCAATTTCACACTCAGCATTTCAGTTTTGATTCTTTTGTCTCAGGCTATAATTGCCAAATGTCCTAAGACTATTTTTGGAATAAGATATAAATTTCCAGCTCCCCTGTTTATGGTTGTTAGATTGTTAATTATCCGAATACTTGATCTCAGCTCACAGATCCCCACTGCAAACATAATGATGTACAAGCCAAGTTAGGCCTATTTAAAATCCTTATAGAATGCCAAAGTGAACTCCGAGTTAGAATTTCTGCAGCTGTATCATAAAGTCAGAAATATTTCAACCAATACTTTTGTAATAAAATGTAAAAGCAGTACTGTCAAAGTCTGCATTTTAGTGATATTTGTGCATTCGGGCAAAATTTGTCCTTAAATCTTGGATCTAGAAATGTGGCAGTGGAGCCACGTAATTGGCTTTCAGTTTGGTAGAATCTTCTTTGAATTTCCACCTGCGTCTCAGCTTTCACCGTGTCCTTGGTGGAGCAGCTGGTATCATCCTCTCGTGGCAGGCTCCGGCGTACTCACCACTTTCTCTGCAAGGAGCCACTGGTTGTTAGTGAATTCTGTGCTGTACATATTCATCTCCACAAAGTACAATGTTAAGACTTTCTTTTGGAAAGCAGTTTAAAATTTTGTTTTTGAAGACTTTCAGCAGCTACTGTTCCTTTTTGTCTGACCATCTTATATGAGTACATGATCAGGCAGTTCCAAAGTCTCTTACACACGATGTTGTTGTCTACGGCTGCAGAAGAATTATGAATGTGGCCACAATCTGCCTGCCCACACCTGGAGTTTCTGTTACTTTACACTCTGCTGTAATTACTTCCTGAGCACACACAACTGAAGGATGTGAACAGAACATATGGCTGTGGTGCCCAAACCATTCAGAGCCTTGTTTGTTCCATTGTCAATGACAACATCGTGATTTCCCATCCTATAAAGATCCTTTTAATTACATTGCTGTGTAAGATTGGTGTTCAAGATAGAGAAATTTCTTGACATGAAAGTAAAACCAAACACAGTTGAATTTATCATTAATACATGGTGCAGACATGTAGACAAAAGACTTCTGGCTGTTTCTAAAAGTTCATATGTCTAATATATAAAATATTGAATATATTTAATAATATTATTAACCATTTTGTACAAAGTAGAATAAAATTCAGGAGAATATTTTTCAGTAACATGAGTTTTAGAATTCATACCCTGGGCAAATCTCAAAAATATATGGCAAACATTTCAACAAGCTTTTTGTTTAAAACTGTAGCTTCCGTAGATTCTAAACTATAAGGAGTTATTTGTCAAGTCTGTTGTATAAAAATTTACTCATAAAACATGTTTGGGATCCTCACTTTTTTTCTCTAGCTCTTCTTCTCTTTCTTATTTTTTTCATACTAATCATCTAGCATGCTTAAGTACTTAAAAATAAATATTCTGATATTAACCCATAACTCTGCTGGCTGGCTTCACTTTAAATTGGCAACTAGGAACAGTGAATTGGACCTTGATGGTACCTGGAAGTCAGACTCCACTTTCCTGCTCTATTTAATCTCTTGTTTTCTTATAAGACTCTTTACACCTTCAGCATTCTTCCCACATTTCCAATATCTTCTTACCTTCACTCTTTGCTGATGCTTCTCCTGTTTCACTGAAAAAACTCAGTCAGAAGTAAACTTCCAGGGGCCAGCCTGGTGGCGTAGCTGTTAAGTTGCGTGTTTGGCTTTGGCAGCCCAGGGTTTGCTGGTCAGATCCTGGGGGCGGACATACTCACCACCCACCAAACCATGCTGTGGCGGCGTCCCACATAGAAGAGCTACGGCACTACAACTATGGTATGCAACTATGTACAGGGGCTTTGGGGAGAAAAACAAAACAGAAAGAGAGGAAGATAGGCAACAGATATTAGCACAGGGCCAATCTTCCTCACAAAAAAAAAAAGAGAGAAGAAGAAAACTTCCCTAGACACCCATGCTCACAGCTACCTACCCACTAGCATCTGCTCCACTTACTCCACCTCCCTGCTGCCCCGCAGTGGGTGAACTCTCCATGTGCAGCTAAGCCAGTCTGTCTATATGGTCCTAGAAGCTTGTCCCTCTTGTGTATGAAGGATACTGCCTTGCAGCAATTCTTCCATATTTTATAGAATCGTTTTCCCACTCTCTTCTGGATCATTTCATCAGCAGACGAACACTCTGTTCCTATCCCATCTTTAAAAAGTGCTTCCCAACACCGCTTTGTCACACCCCCATACCTTTGGTCTCCTTTGCAGTAAAATTTCTTAAAAAGAGTGCTCTATATTCACTGTTTCCAATTCTTTTACTCTTAAAATATCTGTAACTTTTGTTTAAAAATTAATATACTCATGAGAACTAAAACAATACAGAAAGTGAAAATCCATATCTATTCTTTTACTTTCCAATTCTTTGGTTGATAATTAATTGCTTTTGGTACACTTGTTGGTGGCACTGCACACTTTTGGTGTGTCGCGTTGGATTCTCTTGGCTTCACCTGTCTTTGGGGCCCTTGGCCACCTACAGCAGACTCAGCGTGGGCTGCGTGCTCTGGTTCTGCAGCCTGAGGCTCTCCAGGATGTCTGCTTCCTCCCAGCCGAAGCACAGCAGAGGTTGAGATGGTGCTCACTCGGAGGCTGCTGGAAGGACGAAGTGAATGAACCCAGGTGGAGCAATTAAATTCACTCTCTCTTCCTGTCCCACCCCCTGGGCCAATCTAACGCTCTGCGCTCTGTGTAATCTGACCCATTGGCCCTGCACTGGGCTGCCATTTTTTCCCCCCAATTATGTTATTAAGGTCATAGTTGTTTATAACATCGTATAACTTCAGATGTACATTATTATTTATCAGTTTCTGTATAGATTGCTTTGTGCTCACCACCAGTAGTCTAATTTTTATCCGTCACCATACATATATGTGTCCCTTTACCCCTTTCACCCACCCCTCCACCTTCTTCCCCTCTGGTACCCACTAATCTGTTCTTTTTATCCATGTGTTTGTTTATCTTCCACATATGAGTGAAATCATGTGTTATTTGTCTTTCTCTCTCTGGTTTATTCTGCTTAATATCATACCCTCAAGGTCCATCCATGTTGCAAATGGGGCAATTTTGTCTTTTTTATGGATGAGTAGTATTCCATTGTATACATATACCACATCTTTTTATCCATTCATCTGTTCATGGGTACTTGGGTTGCTTCCATGTCTTGGCTATTGTGAATAATGCTGCAATGAACATAGGGGTGCCTAAATCTCTTTGAATTGCTGATTTCAAGTTCTTTGGATAAATACCCAGTAGTGGAATAGCTGGATCATATGGTATTACTATTTTTAATTTTTTGAGGAATCTCCATGCTGTTTTCTATAGTGGGTGCACCAGTTTGCATTCCCACCTGCTATAATTAACAAGAGAAAAAATAGCAAATGTTGCCGGGGATGTGGAGAAATGGGCTGCCATTTTTAGTGAATCAGGGCCAGCTGGATGTACTTCTGATCCTTCACTCCTCCCTTTCCTTTTCCCTCACTTTCCCTGCCCTGGGATTGTATCTCCCCATAAAGCCTTCATGCCTAAGTCTTGCTTCAAGCTCTGTTTTCTCGAGAACATTGGTTAAGACATTGGCTGTTTACTTTTTTCCCCTCTCTTTTGAGACTTGCCTGCGCATGTCCTTTTTCCTTTGGGATATTTATATTTTGTTTAATGATTTGTGAAAGCTCTTTGTTGGGTGGAGAGCTAATATTTTTTTGTCACTTATTTTAAATTTTGTTTTATTATATTTTAAAATTAGAAAGTACTTGTAATTTTTATTTTTCTGCATTTTGGGATACTTTTTTTGTTTTTATTATTTATTTATGTTTTAATTGTGAACTCTATCACATATGTAGAAGAGTATCTAAAACATGTATCTTTTAGATAATATAATAAATAATATAATAATAATATAATAAAATGGACAACTGTACAGTTATTTCTGTTCAGAAATAGACCATTGCCAGTACCATAGAAGCCTCACTGTAACCCTCTCTGATCACATACTTTCTCTTCTCCATTCTGTAACCATTCCTGTGATTTCTGTTTTTTGTACCGTGTGTGTGTGCATATGTGTGTATGTGTGTATATATGCATATGTGTATGTGTATATATGTGCATGTGTACGTGTATATATGTAAATATGTATATGTGTGTATGTATAGTGTGTATGTATATATGTATTTATGTATATGTGTGTATGTGTATATATGTATAGTCTGTATTAGTAAACATGTATATGTGCGTATATATGTATATGTGTGTATATGTACAGTATGTATGTGTATGTGTAAATATGTATATGTGTGTGTATATATGTATGTGTGTGTGTATATATCACTATTTTCAACTGCTTACCCTCCATCTTTTCAGTTGTTGCTCCCATTCCTTTCTCATCCACAAGAGAACCCCATCCAATGTAAAATGTGGAAACATAAGGCAAATACATGGAGGCTAGATGATAGATGATTAGTCAGTTAACCCAGAATTTGAGCCAAAAGGTGCAAGAAGCAAGACTCTGACCAAAGTCATAGGGTTTAAGGCAACAACCATTGGTACTCCTAGAGTCCTATAAGATCACTTGTAGCCATGGATACTGATTTAAGCAGGAAAAGAAAAATTGATTATATCTTCTAAGTACAACACAGTATTTATGGACTGAGAAATACAAAGGTAAAATAATGAAAAAGATGATCCGAAGACATCCAAATATACATCATAAATTTATATAATATCTGTAGATGTATAATCCTCTGTTGCATACCATCTTTTAGTAGGGTCTAACTCCTTCCCCAGGAGAGCTGAACACAGATGTGTAAGAACAGAAGTTAAACATGGGGTCATAAAACCAGTCTTACAAGTTTGGAAGTGACTTTATCCCACTCACACCTTAAAAAGTTTGGGGCAAGATCATTTCTATTGTCAAGGGCCATCATTAACCTTGAACTTCAGGGTATCTTTCGGTCTCTTCAACATCCTTATAAGTGATTTTATTGTCTCTTAGAATATGAAACTCTCAGAGACAGAGTGTATGTCTGTTTTACACAGTTATATACCAGTGGAGGAACTTTTTTTTTTTTTAATAATTTTATTTTATTTATTTATTTATTTTTCTGAGGAAGACTGGCCCTCAGCTAACATCTGTGCCCATCTTCCTCTACTTTATATGGGACACATAGCATGGCTCGACACATGCCACAGCATGGCTTGACAAGCAGTGTGTCAGTGCACACCTGGGATCCCAACCAGCGAACCCCAGGCCGCCGCAGTAGAACACGTGCACTTAACTGCTTGCGCCACCGGGCCGGCCCGCAGTGGAGGAACTTAAGTGAGTTTTGGTTAGTCTAGCTGATGGTTTGTCAATTTTATTGATCAAAGAATCAACTTTTGTTTTCTTTGACTTTTCTCTATTGTTTTTCTGTTTTCTATTTCATTCACTTCTATTCTAATCTCTGTTATTTCCTTTCTTCTACTTGCTTTGAGTTTAGTTTGCTCTTCTGCTTCTAGTTTCTTAAGGTGCAAGCTTAGATTATTGAGATATTTCTATTCTAATTTAGGTTTTGCAGCTAAAAATTTCCCTCTAAGCACTGCTTTACCTCCATCCAATAAATTTTGATGTGTTTAAAATGGCACTTGATTGAACATCTGTGTATGAAGGCCATTGCCATCTAGCTTCTAGTAGTGTTGAGAAGTTCAAAATCCGTCATGTGGATCTCCCTTCTTCCCTCTTTCTCTTGTAGATCTTTTAATTGTCCCCAGTGTTCTGAAGTTGCCCCATTGTGTGCCATAACACAGTCTATTTTCATCCATTGTCCTGGGTAGTTGATGGCTCCTTTCAATCTAGGTACCCAAATCCTTCAAGTCTGAAGAATTTTCTTGTACGTTATCCATGATAAATTCTTTATTCCATTTTCTTTTTCTCCATTTCTACGACTTCCGTTATTCACATGGCTAATATTTTGGATCTCAGCTCTTCTTTATGTTTTCCACTTTTTTTCCTCCTCTACCTACAGGAATATTTCTTTTTCTTTTTTGTGAGGAAGATCAACCTTGAGCTAACATCCATGCCAATCCTCTTCTTTTTGCTGAGGAAGACCAGCCCTGAGCTAATATCTATTGCCAATCCCCCTCCTTTTTTTCCCTTTTTCTCCCCAAAGCCCCAGTAGATAGTTGTGTGTCATAGTTGCACATCCTTCTAGTTGCTGTATGTGAGACGCCGCCTCAGCATGGCCAGACAAACGGTGCGTTGGTGCGCGCCCGGGATCCGAAACTGGGCTGCCAGTAGCGGAGCTCGTGCACTTAACCGCTAAGCCACGGGGCCGGCCCCAGGAATATTTCTTTAATTATCTTTCCAACTCTTCTATTGAGTTGTTTATTTTTGTCCTTTTTAAAATTATTAGGATATCTTTTTCTCTGACCATTGCCTTTTGATAGCATCCTTTCTTATTTCTCGTAGCAGTATACTCTCTCATGTCTCTGAGGAAATTAATGATAGTTTCTTTGAAATTTTTATCTTGGCATGATCTGTTCTCTTCAAGTTGCTTTTCTTTTTTTCTTTTCCATTTATTTATTCTGCTCTCTCTTCTCATGTTGGACATTTTTTGTCCAGTGATTTTTGGCTACTGTTCACGTTAAGAATGGGGCACAACAACACTGATTGGAAGCTCTGTGTCCACTGGTGGCTCTTGCTGCCTGTGCACTTTCTTCTAGGCTGGGCTGTTTAATTGGTTCCTTGGTTGCCATTGTTTTGGAAGCCAAGTGGAAAGTGGTGGTTGCAATCTTCATTTTATAGTATTTTACTTGTATTTCTTGTCAGTGAGCAATCATTCCTCAACTGCGCTGGGTGTCACCCAGCTCAGAGACCAGAGTAAACCTGCACCTTCTGCTTGAGTAAGTGGTGGCGATCACCTGACTGTGCTGAGTGGGGAAGGGGGCATGGGGTCTAATTGCTTCTAAAACAAACTTTCAAGACATTCTTCTGTTTTTACTTCATTTTCACCCCCATTTACTGAGGTAACAGTTGCTACCAAATCCTGATACTTTTGGTTCACATTGGGCTGCTTTTTAGGTTTTCCTACTGCCAGCGTGGGGGTTCTGCTGCCAATTGTCACTCAACCTCCTGATTTTTAGGTTCCAATATTGTAGAGCTGTTCTTTCCTGTCCTATCTGTTTGCTAATGTGGGCTATGACTTTTATAAAAGTTGTGCCTTTTGAAACTATAGTTTTAGTATGAAATGAACAAATCCATCATCTGCTTCTGGAAGTCCTCCACTTGCCTACTGATGCCTAAAATTCCTTTAAAGTGCCTGGAGGGCTTAAAAAGTACATACCACATTGGTGTCTTGAGATGATGTTGCATCCTTTTGAGAGCAGGAGTTGACAGGAAGAGGGTGCATTGCGGAAAGAGGAACCACACAAAGCAGAAGACCCAAGTTGCCCAGGAACCGTTTCTAGTTTGAGGGAAAATGTCAATCAGCTCAGTTCACTGTGCGCTTCTGAACCAGACACTCTTGGGACAGTGTATTTAGGACTCCTTTTGCTCACTTCACTTTGGGTAAGTTTGTGCTCACTTCCTGCCTTTCCTAACTCTCACGGCAGTAATAATAGTAATAATAACACCATCCTCCATGTTTGTAACTTCTAATAGGTGTCAAGCACTGCACATGTTTGATCTCCAGCCCTCTCACAATGCAAGGTAGGTGTAATTACCTTCCCCGTTTTCCTGATGGGAATACTGAGTCTTAGTGGGACTAAGTAGCTGTCCAAAGCCACGTAGGAAATGAGGACTGGATCTGGAGACTGGGCCCAGGATGTTCTGGCTCCAATACCGCATGCTTTTTCATCACACCACGCTGCCCCTACCCTATGTGTTAGGAACAATGCTTCCTCAGGTCGAGAGTACTGACAATCACTACATTAAATGCGCCATTTAGCTTGGCTCTGATGTCCTAATTTTAATGCTCATGGCTCTCAGAGCATAGTTGAGGGGCACAAATAAATCCTCCTTGTCATGAAAGAGCTATCTTTAATCAGTTAATGAAGTAGAAAGCAAACTGCATCCAAGGGAGGCTTAGAAATATATTGTGCAGATCAAATAAGGTATTATCAGTGTAAATAGAATACACTGATATTCCACAGGAAGTGGGCTCTATTTGCACTGCAGAAATTTCATCCTTCTGACTAAAGCTTCAACATGTTGCCGTGCTGGGTGCGTTGCTATATATTTGACATCAGAACCAGGATTTACCCTCATACAACAGAGAAATTTTAAGAGGCCCATAACTCATCTAACACTACTTTTGGGGTAAAGAGTATTGAGTGTATCTTTAGGAAATCAAGTTCTCCCAGTGCTCAGTGGGGAGAGCCCGCAGCAGGAAAGAAAGAGAGGACCAATGGTTGAGGAGTTGGGCATCACCTTAAAAGTCTCTAACTCCTGATGTCTCAGGAAAAAGGAAAGAATAATTTGGAAAAGTCTTTGAGAAATCAAGTAATTCATGCTCTGGACATTTGAAAGGATTAGTTCTATGTTCGTATTTTTGGAGACTTCCATACCAAATGGTTCTATAACTTTTCTCAGAAGCACACTGTTGGGTAAGGGAGGTCTTCCTTATATTTCACTTCAGTCTCTCTCCTTTTCTTCTGTCCTTGGTTGAGTAAGAATTACAAGAATCTTGTGGCAGACAGTTATTGTTCCCCAGTTTTCCTTTTCTTCTTTTATCTACATTCTGACAACAAATCTGAGTTGGGTTAATTAACCCATTGCCTAGCACATTTTAATATTATTAAAAATGTATAACTGTGGCTAAATACTATTTCAGGCTGGATTTTTTTTTTAGAACTTTTCCATTAGTGAGGTATGCTAATAGCATATCAAAAAACACACTTATGTCTACTGTAAAATTAATTATAAGTTAGTGTATACGCTGAAGTGCTATGTTTATTTGTGACATTTTCCTTTCTGATATGCATTTTATCTTTTCAACAAGCAATAATCCCTATGTTTCCAATTCCTATAACTTCCATACAACATTAGCTGAGTTAATAGTCATGTACGGATGTCCTAGTACTCATTCATTTGATCATTTGTTAAGCACTTTCTTTGGAAAAGGCATAGGTAGAGGGTATAAAGAAATGTTAAGATTAAGATCCTTGGTTCTTGGAGTTCACAGCTAAGGTTTAGACACTGGTAAATTAAATAGCAATATAACGCAGCCTGTAATTATGTTTCAGGTTAATGGTACAGATAGTAAGGTCTGAGATTTCAGAGAAGAGGGCCATGAGGGTGGGCTTCTGCTGGTTGAGAGAGTTTTTGGGGAGGAAGTGTGACTTACACTGGGTCTTGAGGCACAGGTAAGATTTGAATCATTGGAGAGGAGAAGGCCATGTTGGGTTTGGGGCAGGGAATGGATTAAAATGAGCTGGTGTGTGCGGGAGTGATGTGGAGTTTGTCCTGAAGAAAAGGGAGTTTGCCTTGGGGAATAGTAAAGAGAGTCAAGCAGATTGCGGTTCAACTGAGAGGGCCTTGAAGATTCCTAAGAATCTGATCCTGTGGGAAATGGGTTTTGGAAAAGAGACAGACAGAGCATTTTAAGAAAACGAATCTGGTGACAATGTACAGTGTAGCACAGTGGGAAAGAGCATGAGTACAGAATCAGAACCACAGCCCTAGCTATTCATTTGTTGTGTAAACTTTGGCAAGTAGTTTATGCATTCTGGACCTTAGTTCCCTCATTAAAAATTTTTAAATTTTATTTGCAGTAAAAAACACTGTACCCTGGGGCCAGCCCTGTGTTGTAGTGGTTAGCCCAGTGCATTCCACTTTGGCAGCCCGGGTTCGCAGGTTCAGACCCTGGATGCAGATCTACACCACTCATCCTCAGCCATGATGTGGCAGCGACCCACATACAAAATAGGGGAGGATTGGCACAGATGTTAGCTCAGGGCCAATCTTCTTCTCACCAAAACAAAACAAAACAAAACAAAACAAAAAACACTGTATCCTCATTTTTAAAATGGAAGTATTAAATAATAACACCACCTACCTGTAGGGTTATGTGAAGAGTAAAAGAGGAAATATGTAAAACACTTGGTACTCCCATAAACGCCTGGTGTATGATAATCCTTCAGGAGAGGTTAGCTAAAAATATTATCTAAAAGTGAAGAGGCTAGAGAATGAGGCAGAGGGGACTGTTAGAATAATCCAGTTGTGAGTCGGTCAGGCAGTTTTCTTTGTAAATAGCTCATGGTTATTTTTGTCACATTGTATTATTCGTTTACATGTCTGATTTGAGTGCGTGGAAAGCAAGAACCATCTTCAGTTACCAGCCTGGATTAGATATGTATCTACTAGCCTGGCGTAGGTTCTGTCCTGTGTACGCACTAACTACCTGTTGAACCCGTAATTGAGATATAGATGAGATGATCAGAGTGTACAGAAAAGGATGGATATGAGAGACCTGATGAGGAAAGAATGAATTATACTTGAATGGCTGAAGCTGCCATGGGAGAGGCAAAGTGAATAGTCAAGATTAGGGTTTTGAGCCTGGGCAACTGAGAAAACAATTATGTTATTAACAGAAGAAAAGTAGTCAGCAAAGAATGAGTTTTGGAGAGAAAATGGCGAGTTTGGTCTTATTTCAGTTACTTCAATGTTAGTCTCTTATTTATTTGTTCAACAAATACTATTGAGTTTTTACCATGTGAAATCAGGTACTTGGCTCGAATTTTCTTTATAATGTAAAATATTATATGTCTTTCTTGTTATGCACTTTTCAGTTTCTGCCCCCATTTTTCTTTCTTTTAGCTACCTTTTGTTTTGCTTGACTGTTGGAGGAACAGGTTTTTCTTAAGATTTTTTTCTTGGGTTCCTTCTCTCTTTTTGGTTTTAACCTGCTCTCTATTAGACCAAGAGTTCACTGCTCTCTCCTTCCTTCCCTGGTTTCTCTGTCTTGTCTTCAGGGCTCTTTTCTCCCTCTCTGTCTCTCCTTCTTTCCTGGTAACCCCAGAAACCTAGTTTCTCTAGCCTGAGGTGCATCCCTTCTGAAGGGCTGAGTCTTAAGCAGTAAATGTGAAGGGAGTTGCTGCAATTTAGCAGGGCTGCGAGTATGGGGTGGTTGTACTCAGGTTCTCTTGGATCTTGAACCAAAGAATGATTTTTCTGGGACGTGGTGATGGTTGGCACATTTGCTTCTGGTTACCTACGATGTTTTGGTTATGGCCAGATGAGAGAGTTACAGATCAGACCAGTTTTAGAGAAAGCCAAGAGGATTTGATGAGTTGTACATCACGGAGGAATTTCTGTGTAGGAGGGCCTTTGTTTTCAGGTGCGCATTAACCTGGGTCAGCGTAAGTTGGTGCATAGAGAAGAGCACCAGACAGAATCAGAACGTTCAGGCACCCTAATTCTGAGACCTGAATTTAGAATCCCTTTTTCCTCCCATTCACCGCTGTACCACCACCTCCTCTGACAGAAACCAAATGGAGTTGGAACTTGAGTGATTTCCAACTGGTGATGGTAGAGTCAGGAGCAGACCTGAGGTTTATTTTGCTCAGCGCACGCTTAATTTATGGAGAACACACATTAAGTATGTAAACAAGACCTGAGGGTGGGAGGAGATTTTTAAGTTGTTCAATAGAATAAATGTTTGAGGCACTTAAAAAACTCCGCTTAGCATGTCAGAAACACAATTCATATGTGGATAATTGATGTGCTAATTACAACTTGAAATCTTCTCACTAAACTGATTTTCTCAAGATCTCTACTAGCTGATTTTTTCTCTGGATTAGTTTATGTTGTGTGTACTTGAAAGGAATGAAACTCTATTTCAAGAAGGTTTATAATCCAGGCACTTCACCAAGTCCAATTGTTCCTCATCCCTAATTACTGATGTTTTATGGTTCGTTTGCACCTTGTTTCCAGAAGCTCCTAAAAGAAGGATTTCTACAGGAGGCATATATATATACAATTTGTTTTCAGGTGTGAAAAAAATATACATATACATATATATAATATATATGTGTGTGTGTGTGTGTATATATATTTAATTAAGTTTGGGCATTTCGAAGTTTCTCTCTGCTAAGAATCCTTCCCTGCTTTTTTTTTTTTTTGTGAGGGAGATCAGCCCTGAGCTAACATCCGTGCTAATCCTCCTCGTTTTGCTGAGGAAGATCGGCTCTGAACTAACATCTATTGCCAATCCTCCTCCTTCCCCCCCCACCCCCGAAAGCCCCAGTAGATAGTTGTATGTCATAGTTGCACATCCTTCTAGTTGCTGTATGTGGGACGCGGCCTCAGCATGGCCGGAGAAGCAGTGCATCGGTGCGCGCCCGGGATCCGAACCCAGGCCGCCAGTAGCGGAGCGCATGCACTTAACAGCTAAGCTACCGGGCCGGCCCCTCCCTCCCTGCTTTTTAAGCTTTGAAAACATGTTTAGAATGTACAAAAATTATTTTTAGACTGGATTATTTTTTCCACTTCTTTGCTCCCTTCAGTTATGGATTATACCTCCAAGCCTTTGCTGTGTGCCTTTGCAGGCCCTCCTTCTAGAGTAGGCAGAACACACATATTTTCTTATCTCATTGATTTACTTTGGCAAATGGAATCTTATTTTTATTGAGACATAATTCACATGCCATAAATTTCACCATTTGAGAGTGTATAGTCCAGTGGGTTTTAGCATATTCACAAAGTTGTGCAACCATTACCATTATCTAATTCCAGAACATTTTCATCACCCCAAAAAGGAACCACATACCCATTAGCAGTCACTCCCTATCCCCCGTCCCTGTACTCCAAGCAACCACTAATCTACTTTCTGTGTTTATGGATTTGCTTATTCTGGACATGTCCTATAAATGGAATCATACATTATGTAGTCTTTTGTGTCTGGCTTCTTTCACTCAGTACAATGTGTTCAAGGCTTGTCTAGGTTGTAGCACGTACCAGTATTTTATTTCTTTTTATGGCCAAATAATATTCCATTATATAGATATACCACATTTTGTTTATCCATTTATTAGTTAATGAACACTTGGGTTGTTTCCACTATTTGGTTATTATAAATAATGCTGTTGGGAACGTTCATGTACAAGTTTTTATATGAACATATGGTTTCAATTCTCTTGAGTATATACGTAGGAATAGAATTGAGTCGTAAGGCACCTCTGTGTTTGACATTTTGAAGAACTGCCAACCTGTTTTCCACAGTAGAAGCGCCATTTTACGTTCCCATCGGTGATGTAGGAGGCTCCAATTCCTCCACCTCCTCGCCAACATTGTTATTGTCTGTCATTTTGATCATAGCCATCCTCATGGGTGTGAATTGTGTCTTAACTGCGGTTTTGATTTTTGTTTCCTTAATGGCTAATGGTGTGGAACATCTTCTCGTGTGCTGGTCAGTGGGATCTTAATGGCTGTAATGTGAGCAGAAGTTTTAAATCTTCCTGTGTGATTTGACTCGGCTTCTTGCGCTTCTGCCAACTACCACAAGAGCACGCCCCAGAGAGCTGCTGATCCGGAGAGAACGGAGAGAACGGAGAGACACGTGAAGCAGACCTGAACCCAGTCCTCAGTCTGCAGCCGGGAGCAGCAAACCCCTACACCCTCGAGCAAGAAAAACAAATGTTTGTTCTTATATGCCCCTGAGATTTGGGAGTTGTAACAGAGCATTAGAGCAGCGATAGCTGATGAAAACATGTGTAAAACATATGCACAGTTAAAAAAATTAAGGAACACCTCTGTAATCTCTACCCAGACGAAGAGAAAGCACAATGGCAATATCTTAGAAGTTTCCTGCATGACCCTCTCCAGTCACATCCTCGTTTAGTGACCCCTGAACAATCACTAAATATCCCTAAAGAGTATCTAGTAGTTTCATTTTGTCTTTATGTAAGGTGAATCTTACTGTACATATTCTTTCTAGCTTATACCTTTAACACGTTTCTGAGATTGGTCTGTACTGATGTGTGCAGCTGTAGTTCATTTATTTTTATTGTATTGCACTGTATAAAGAAACTACATTTATTTAGTCTATAGTTTATGAACGTTTGGATTTTCACTTTTGGGCTATTGCTGACAATGCTCCTATGAACATTCTTGCACATACGGTATGGATCACAGTGTACGAGTTTCTCTAGGGTATATACCTACTACTGAAATTGCAACGTCAAGGGGCACGCACATTTTCAGCTTGGCCAGGTAATGCCAAATGTTTTCCAAAGTGGTTACACTAAATTGCACCTCCACCAGCTGCGTACGGGAGTTCCCATTGCCTCCCATGCTGGCCAACACTTGGTATTGTTAGGAATTTAGGTATATGCCACTCTGGTGGGTGCGTTATGGAATCTCATTGTGGTTTATTTTGCATTTCTTTTACTACTAATGAATGTAGCACGTAATGAAATGAATATGTTTGCATTGTCTCTTTTATCGAGTGTCCATTCAAGTATTTTTGATCCATTTTCTATTGTCTTTGTCTCATTAATTTGCAGGAATTTTTCATATCTTCTGTCTGCTAATCCTTTACTATATGTGTTACAAATATATTTTCTCATTTGTGGCTTTTGTTTTTAACTTTCTTCACAGCATCTTATTAATAAACAGAACTTTTTTTTATTTCAATAAATATTAATGAGCACTTAATATGGAATATGAACTCTTCTAGCACCAGGGATAAATTAGTGCTTCCTGCCCTCAGGGAGTCTATATTCTAGTAGTGTAAGACAGGTAATAAAAAACTTAATAAGTAAATGATGTAGCATGTCAGCAACTTTTTATATGTTGAATCTATTGTAAAAATGAAACATCCTGAACTTGGGCAAAATGTTGAAATTCCCCTCTCCTCAGGTTGGGAGAACTTCAGGCTCGCCACATGCAGTGAGAAGGGGGGTTTTCTCAGCTTCTTCTCTCTTCCCGTCAGTCCCTCACCCCCCAACTTGCTTGGCCGCCTGTGTCTCCACTAGAGTCGGACAGAACAAAAGAGAGGTGAGGGGCGGAGCAGAGCCTCCTGGACTGTCCTGGGCTGATACTGACAAGTCTGACAAGAGTTGGGGGATGATTCTTCCCTCATGGTGGTGACTTCCCGATGTTTTCAAAGACCCTCAGTGCAGATCCATCCATCCATCCGTCAATGCCTTCAATAACTGCATATTGCATAGGAATATGTGCTGCTTGCCATTTTTCTCCATAGCACTTATCTGAAGTTATTTATTTGTTTACTATATTTTAAGCTTATGATCTACATCCCTCACTAGAATGTAAGCTTTTTGATGGCAAGAAATTTATGTTTATTTACCACTGTGTCCACAGTGTCTGATGCATAACAAATGCTCTGTAATTATCTAATGAATGAATAGAATTGAGATTTTAAATCTAGGGAGTTGGAACAAGGGTGGTAACTTGAAACACAGCCTTGAAGATTATTAATAAAATAGAGTTTGTCTTCATCTTTTCTTAGTGTAAATAATTTCCAGGTTTCTAATCTATCTTTATGGACTGTTTTGTATAATTTAGCTAAATTGCTTCGGTTCCTCTTGTTTAAACCCTTCAACAATTTTTTTTCTAAATTATATATGAAAAATTGTATATTCATTCATTCACTTAACAAGTATTTATTGAGTACCTTCTTTGTGCCAGATACTGTTCTGGGTGCTGTGGATACAGAGATGAACATATACCCTCATATTAAAGAAGCTACACTGGGATTTGAGAGATGGATAATTGAAAAAAGCTAAAAATAAATAAATACTATAATTTCAGATAAGTGTTAGGAAGAAAAATCAGGGAAAGGGTATAGAGAGGACAGGGCATAGGCAGGCACAATTGAATAGAGGCAACGTTTGAATGGAGACCTGAATGATGTGAAGGAGTGAGCCATGCCAAGCGTTGGGGAAAAGGAAGAGCCAGTGCAAATGCCCTGGGGTGGGAGCAAGCTTGGTGTCTCTGAGGAATAACAGAAGGTCAGTGTGTCTAGAATAGAGTGTGTGAGGGAACTGGGTAGGAGATCAGGCTAGGCAAGTAGGAGAGCTGAACTGTAGGAGTTTGGTAGACCATATTAAGGAGCTTTGATTGTATGATAGGCGGTCCTGACCTGATTTAAAATCTGCACTCAAAACCAAGTAATGTTAATTCTTATCTTTGATGTCTGTTTTCCCTTTGCCTGGATTCCTTGCATCTTTACTTGGATTAGGCGTATCAGGCCAGTTTCTCATTTTAAAACAGTTAGAATGCATAAATATTTGATAGCAGCTAGAAAGAATAGGTGTTTTCAGCTTTGCTTATATGTATCAAGATGCTCAACATTAAAAAAACCTTCATTGAAGGTTTTCTGAACTGAATATAACACTGGCAGTGTAGTTTATAATAGTCACCCTTATTTATGCACTATAATGAAAAATCAGGAGATTTTGGTCTGTCTTCATAGAGCCAGAAGGATATTTTGAGACTATTTAATCCAACTTTTATCCTTTGGCAGATGAGGGAATTGGGACACCCAGGGCTCACGTTACCTGCTCAGGTAACTTAGTTGACTACTGGCTGAGCCGGGAGATGGATCCAGTTGTCTGACTCCCAGGACATCATGCACGAGTTTTAATTGAACCCACTTCCTTCTCTTTGTTCTCCTTGTGCAATTACTTGTCATTCTCAGTCCTAATGTTTTTCGTGATGATATTTAATAAGCAGGTGATCGAGATGAGTAAGCTAATTTATAAATTAGCTGGAAAGCATGAGAAGGGGAATAGACCATGCCTTCATTTATTCAACACCTATTTATTGAGTGTCCACCATGTTGCCACGTATTGTGCTAGACACTGAGACACGGCAGAGGATGACACAGACATGAGTCTTGCCAGTGACTGTGGGGACTTCAAGTAATTGAATCGGGGGGGTACTTGGAAGGTAATTTCTGTTCCATAAAGAAAACATAGATTATTGGATTCTGAACACATGTTTTACCCATAAGATTTCATGTATTACAGATGGTTAGCCATTTGATATGGGATTTCCTGTGCAGCACAGTTTTGTCTCATTTCATCACCTAGAATATAATTTTGTCAACTAAAATTATAGGAAGGTGTTTGTCCACTAGTCCCTAAGATCTAGAGACAGAGCATACTTCAGGTCTCTTGTCAAGGTGCAGGCAGATGTCTCAGCTGACTGTAAGCTCAGGAGGGTCACACTCAGGGCGCAGGCAGAAGCCGGAGCGGGCTGGGAGCGGTGGCCAGTGTTGGCAAGTGGAAGGCATACCAGGTGATGCAACACTCATCCCACAGATTTCATGGCAGGCAGGAGGCAAGGGTCCTGCAGCAAGGGTGAGTGAGACAAAAGTTTGGCAGCCAGGTGTGGAATTGTAGACCCTGAGCCCGGTTTTCAGGGCCAGGAGACCAGTCACATAGAGTATTTAGAAAATGAAGATGGTAAGGTATCGAGGTGGGGCCGATGGCAGAGGCTCCACAAAAGGTAACATGGCAGGGTTAGGAAACTGAGGAACAGGGCAGGGCTTGGTCACGAGAACACAAAAAGAAGCAGGTTGCTCAAAGCAGAAATCAAAGCTGAGAGGACAATCCCGGTAAAGCTCGTTTTGTGCTGAGCTATCATCCTTATGTCCCCATATTTTTCTTGTCTAAGGATGGTGGTGAACTCGGCCTGTGAATGATGTTTAAGTGGCTCCCGGTGTGGGGAATAGGGAATAGGGACTCTGTTGAGGCAGAGAGACTTGACAAGGGGGTGGCTTTGATTGACATTATTTTATAGGGTGGCATTCACACTTTAGTATGCATCAGAGTCACCCGGAAGGATTATTAGAACAGATTTCTGGGCTTCTGCTTCTGCTATGGTAGGTCTAGGCCGGGGCCGGATAGCACGCCCCAATGAGCACCCAAGTCATGCCGATGGTGCAGGTCTGGGGACCACACTTTGAATACCCCTGTCTTGTCGGATCAAAGGCGCTCAAGGTAAGATAATGGAGGTTGTCAGGGCCTTATAATGATACCTTATAATGGTGGTGGATTTCTTCCAGGAGGAAGCAGGAACCTCAGGGAACCTGATTCCTTGAGTACAGAGTAGAAATGTACACTCTTTTGTCAATAACTTTCAAACACTACATTTTTCCTGCTAGTATATGTAAGATATGTATCAATTTGCTTTAAGAAAAGGATATTCCTTAAAAATCAAAAGAAGGTTGAGGCCAACCTGGTGGCATGGTGGTTAAGTTCAGCATGCTCTGCTTTGGTGGCCTGGGTTCACCATTTTGGATTCCAGGTGTGGACCTACACCACTCATCAAGCCATGCTGTGGCAGTGACCCGCATATGAAAAAAAAAAATAAAGGAATGGGCATAGATGTTAGCTCAGGGCCAATCTTCCTCACCAAAAAAAAAAAAAAAGAAAAAAAATTAAAGCAAGGTGAAGTATTTGCAGCCTATTACCTTCCTAGCACAAACATCGCTCCTCCATGAGAGCAGGACGGCCTTTGCTCTCTCGTTGCTGTACCCTGGCACACACCGCTGGTATGTAAGAGGGGCTCAGGGAATATTTCTTAAGTGAGCAAATAAATGAATTTAACTTGCAAATAATTTCTATTTATACTTTATTAACTTTTCTTCTACAGCAGCATTAAAAATGAGTGCAAAATAATTGACATGAAAGGAAAAAGATGGAGAACAACAGGAAGGTATCATGAGGGAGTGGACGCATCAGGAGGTGGATGCAGAGATGGGTGTCTGGATGGGTAGGAATCAGCTGTCCCTTCACTCTGCTCTCCATCTCATTAGGAGAAGGCACACAGTGAGTGGTGGGTCTGTTTATCCAGCTTCCTACTGCACTCACTTGTCAAACCTCTGTCTAGGACTCCATCCCGAATGAGTCATGGGAGCTCGCCTCCTGCCTGCTCCAGGCCACCCTGGCACTCACTAGCCGTCTCTGGGCTTTTCCTCTCTGCTTCCTTAGAGCACTCACCTGTGGGGCCGGAATCAGGCACCTGCTCCATAACACTCCTGCAGGTTGATTGCACTTCACTGGCCTCAGTTTCCACAGCTCCAATATAGGGATAAAACTTCTGTGCTATCTAAAAGAAGCTTAAGAACCAAACTAATATCTGCAAGGTTTAATGAGCTACTCTAGAAAGTAAATAACTTAGACATGCAAAATTTTATTCTTGGTGTTAGCCAGTGGTCTTTTCTCTTCCCCCCCCCCTTCAAGTTTCTCTTTTAGTCAAACTTATAATCATCTAGAACAATAGTTTTCACTCCTAGGGCCGGCCCCGTGGCTTAGCAGTTAAGTGCGCGCGCTCCGCTACTGGCGGCCTAGGTTCGGATCCTGGACGCACACCGATACACCGCTTCTCCGGCCATGCTGAGGCCACGTCCCACATACAGCAACTAGAAGGATGTGCAACTATGACATACAACTATCTACTGGGGGTTTGGGGGAAAAAAAAAGGAGGAGGAGTGGCAATAGATGTTAGCTCAGAGCCGGTCTTCCTTAGCAAAAAGAGGAGGGTTAGCATGGATGTTAGCTCAGGGGTGATCTTCCTCAAAAAAAAAAAAAAAATAGTTTTCCCTCCTTCCATCTTTTTTAAAACTACAAAATCTTTGATTCAAACAAACCTCCTGTAGCAACTCAGTCTATGTATGCCAGAAGTGGGGGTGCCCTGTGCTCTCCACGGACCCAGCAATGTCACTATTTGTAGCCATTCTGCCCAGCACAGTACACAACAATAAATTAGCTAAGACAGACTCAATACAGTTATTTCCTCAACAATTACATACTGGGGGCCTCAGAAAATGACTGCTTAGCTGTATACTCATTTCAGACAGTATTAGGGAAAGAAAATAAAATGGAATCAAATGTGGAGAACGAGGGAAGCTATTTGTGCTTCATCTTCCGAAATACTCTATTTTTTCCTGGGGATTTTAATCTGACCACAGGCAGAAAGGTGCTCGTTAGAGGAAGATGCTATCTTCTTTTTTAAATGCTCCATTACACTGTACATGGTAATAATTGGTACTCGCATGCTCACTATCCACAGAAATAAAGGAGATTGAATTGGGTCCCAGGCAGCATCTGCCTCTGTAGAACTCAGCCTCCAAGATGAGCCCAGGCTGAGCCAGGAGGAGCAAGAACTCAAGGGCAGAAGGCCAGGCAACTTGCTGGCTGCACCAGCTAAGGCGAATGTCGGGCCTTTGGGGCCCTCAGTTTTCTAGCCATAAAATGCGGATAGTGATCCTTGTTCTACTACCTTCACAGGTGGGGTCGGGCCTCAGTGCCTAGGGTAGGGGCTCACATCACATAGCATACAGGAAAGTGTTTTATAAAGTTCAAAACAAACATGAGCTTTTATTATGTAAGATTTGAAAAATATTTGTGAGTGAGGCACAAAATCATGTTGTGAAGGTGCACTGTGCCTAGAAGACTGTCTTGGGCTTTTGGGGGAAGAAAAATGGGACCAGTGGATCATGCAAGAAGATGTAAATGATCAAATGAACGCGTGAATATAGAAGGACGTTGGCAGCTGTCAGCTGTTTGTTAAGCATCTTCTCTGAGCCAGGCACTCAGACGAGGGATCCCCACGACAGCCCTACTGAGTAGAAACAACTGTTCTCATGACAAAGGGGGAATTTCAGATGGAGTTTACAGTAACTCGCACCAGGTCATGCAGCTTGTCAAGGTCAGAGCCAGGATTCAAACCCATGACCGTCTGGCTGGCTCTTGAAGCCAAAGCTCTGAGCTACGCCCATGGTATCCATTCCCTCTGTCTCCTTTTTCTCTCCACCCTCTTCTCTGCAGCTTCCCTTCCCTTCTCCATCCCCTTCCATTCCTCCTTCCTCTACGTGTGTGCGCGCACGCGCACAGACACACAGATGTGCCTATCCCATGTTTAAAATGAAGCATGGAGTTTATCATTATTAGCCAGGCGGGATTAACATTCCTGTTTATTTATAGGAATCAAATTTTACTGCTTTCATGTTTTAATTTTAACGTTTTCATGTTTTCAATTTTCATGTTTTAGTATTTTAAAACAGGGTGCTATAGATGATCAACTTTTCAAATAAAATCTCTTAGAGCACAGGTTGTTGGATCTGACATCAAATCTACACTTTAAAAAGATGACTGGCTGAGCAGATTAAGCCTATTTCTTTCAATGCTATATTAAATCTCTGAAATATTGGGTTATTCATGCAGTCAAAGTCCTGTCATAGAAAAAAACTGTTCAGTTGTAACTAAAACATCTTCTTGGACACAAGTTACATTTGATACGCTTCTTACTGAGAGTGTTACTCAGAGCAGTAGGGTATAGCTCTCTTTTGACCAGCATGATGACTGTGTTTTAACACAGATATTCTCTGTTAGCTGGTAAATTCAATCGCAGCTTTATACTTATCCAATATGGTGTAACAGCTTCAGCTTTCCTAGATTATTTTATAACTTGGCGTGGGGAATAAGGCACATGGTAAAGGCGAGAATTTTTAGCAAATGCCAAATATGAATCTTCTAGATTTCCCTATGAGGAACTCGTTTACGTTGACATAAATTGGGCTGCAAATTATGTACCTAGAACTATCACATATGTGGTGGACAGCTTGTCATGAACAAGTTTCAAATACGCATAAAAAAGAAATCTTTTCAAATCATTCTTTGGACTTTCTCATGAATAAAAATATATACAGCTGCGATTTGCTGAGTGACTGGGATACGTTCTGAGAAATGCATCGTTAGGAGATTTTGTCATTGTGTGAACATTGTAGAGTGTACTTACACAAACCTAGATGGTATAGCCTAGGCTCTATAGTACCAATTTTATGGGACTGCCATCTGCGGTCCATCACTGACTGAAACGTCATTATGTGGGGCACGACTGTAGTTTGAAATCAAGGGGTGGCTTAGCGGTTAAGTGCGTACGCTCCGCAGCCAGCGGCCCGGGTTCGGATCCCGGGCACACACCAACACACTGCTTCTCCGGCCATGCTGAGGCCACGTCCCAGATATAGCAACTAGAAGGATGTGCAACTATGACATACAACTATCTACTGGGGCTTTGGGGAAAAAAAGGAGGAGGATTGGCAATAGATGTTAGCTCGGAGCCCGTCTTCCTTAGAGAAAAAAAAAAAAAGAAATCAAGGGGTGTGGTGCTTCCTCTTTCTCAAGATTGTTTTGGCTATTTGGGGTCTTTTGTGGTCCCATACAAATTTTAGAATTTCTTGTTCTATTTCTGTGAAAAATACCATTGGAATTTTGGCAGGGATTGCATTGAATCTGTAGATTGCTTTGGGTAGTATAGCTATTTTAACAATAATAATTCTTCCAACATCAAATATAAATCCAACATAAAATATCTTTACATTTATTTGTGTCTTTTTCAATTTCTGTCATCAATGTCTTATAGTTTTCAGTGTACAGGTCTTTCACTTCCTTGGTTAAATTTGTTTCTAGGTATTTTATTCTTCTTGATGCACTTGTAAATGGGATTGCTTTCTTCATTTTTCTTTCTAAAAATACATTATTAGTATATAGAAATGCAACAGATTTTTGTATATTGATTTTTGTATCCTGCGACTTTACTGAATTTGTTTACTAGTTCTAACAGCTTTTTGGTGAAATCTTGAAGAAGAGTTTTCTATGTATAATATCATATCATCTCCAAGTAGAGACAGTTTTACATCTTCCTTTCTGATTTGGATGCCTTTTATTTCTTTTTCTTGCCTAATTGCTCTGGCTAGGACTTTTAGTACTACGTGGAATAAAACTGGCAAGAGTGAGCATTCTTGTCTTGTTCCTGATCTTAGAGGAATAGCTTTCAGCTTTTCACTGTTGGGTATGATGTTAGCTGTGGCCTTGTCATATGTGGCTTTTATTATATTGAGATACAGTCCCTCGATATCCAGTTTGTTGAGAGTTTTTATCATGTAACGATGTTGAATTTTATCAAATGCTTTTCTGCATTTATTGAGATGGTCATGTGATTTTTTCCTTCATTTTGTTAATGTGATGTATCACATTGGTTGATTTGTGGATGTTTTACCATTCTTACATCTCTGGAATAAATCCCACTTGATCATGGTGTGTGATCATTTTAATGTAATGTTGAATTTGGTTTGCTAATATTTTGTTGAGGATTTTTGCATCTATGTTCATCAGGGATATTGGCCTGTAATTTTCTTCTCTTGTAATGTACTTGTCTGGTTTTGGTATCGTAATGCAGGCCTTGTAAAATGAGTTTGGAAATGTTACCTTCTCTTCTATTTTTTGGATGAGTTTGGGAAGGACAGGTATTAATTCTTCCTTAAATGTTTGGCAGAGTTCACCAGTGAAACCTTCTGGTCCTGGACTTTTCTTTGTTGGGAGGTTTTAGATTACGGACTCAATCTCCTATTAGTGATTGGTCTGTTCAGATTTTCTCTTTCTCATGATTGAGTCTTGGTAGGTTGTATGTTTGTAGGAATTTATTCATGTCTTCTAGGTTGTCCAATTTATTGGCATACAATTGTTCATACTAGTCTCTTATGATAATTTGTATTTGTATGGTATCAGTTGTAATGTCTCCTCTTTCATTTATAATTTTATTTCTTTGAGTGTTTTTCTTTTTTTCTGGATTTCTCTAGCTAAAGATTTGTGTATTTTTTTAATCTATTCAAAAAACCAGCTCTTAATTTTATTGATTTTTTCTATTGTCTTTTTAATCTCTATTTCATTTATTTTCATTCTTATCTTTATTATTTCCTTCCTTCTACAAACTTTGGGCTTAGTTTGTTCTTCTTTTACTAGTTTCTTGAGATGTAAAGTTAGGATGTTTATTTGAGATCTTTCTTTTTTTCTTAATGTAGGCATTTATTGTTATAAACTTCCCTCTTAGAACTGCTTTTGCTATATCCCATAAGTTTTGGTATGTTGTGTTTCTATTTTCACTTAAAGATAATTTTTTATTTCTCTTTTGATTTCTTTTTTGATCTATTGGTTGTTCAGGAGTCTTTTCTTTAACCTTTACATATTTGTAAACTTTCCAGTTTTAAAAAAAATTAATTTCTAGTTTCATACTATTGTGATTGGAAAAGATGCTTGATATGATCAAAAATGATATTCCATGCAAATGGAAACTAAAAGAAAGCAAGAATAGCTATACTTGTATCAGAAAAAATAGACTTTAAGCCAAAGATTGTAACAAGAGACAAAAAAGGTCATTATATAATGATACGAAAGGAGGTTTAACATTTGTAAATATTTATGCACCCAACATAGATGTACATAAATATATAAAGCAAATATTAACAGATATGAAGGGAGAAATAGACAATAATACAATAATACTAGGGGACTTCAATACCCTACTTTCAACAATGGATAGATCATCCAGACAGAAAATCAGTAAGAAAACATTGGACTTAATAGACTTTTACAGAACTTTCCATCCAATAGTAGCAGAATACATTCTTTTCAAGCACACATGGAACGTTCTCCAGGATAGATGATATGTTTGGACACAAAACAAGTCTTAATAAGTTTATGAAGCTGTATTCTTTTTTTTTAATTGCGGTAAAATTGGTTTATAGCGTTATATAAATTTCAGGTGTACATCATTATATTTCAATTTCTGTGTAGATTACATCATGTTCACCACCCAAATACTAATTACAATCCATCACCACACACACGCCTAATCACCCCTTTCGCACTCCTCCCTCCCCATCTGGTAACCACCAATCCAATCTCTGTCTCTATGTGATTGTTTGTTGTTTTTATCTTCTACTTATGAGGGAGATCATACAGTATTTGACTTTTTCCCTCTGACTTATTTTGCTTAGCATAATACCCTCAAGGTCCATCCATGTTGTCAGTAATGGCTGGATTTCATTGTTTTTTACTGAGTAGTATTCCATTGTATATATATAACACATTGAAGTTGTATTCTTACACCATTTTAAAAATTGGGAAACAGGGCTTTGAGAGGTTGAGCAGAGGGTTCAGTGTTTCTCAGCCACAGTTGGTCAAGCTGGTATTTGAACTTGATCTTTGCACCTCCAGTACCAGGCTCTTTATAGCATCACACCCAGAGGAGACAGAAGTGCTTGTGCTGATAAACCACACCATGGCCTGTTTCACAGCAAGTCTAGGTGCTGGGGCCTGGACACACTTTCTTGATTACCCCTGAAGGAAATGTATCTCAGTTGCCTTTCCTGTTTCATGAGAGTTTTTAATATATAAATGTGAACAATATAGGGCAAAAATAAGAGGCTACACACAGGAGTTTAAGAAATTGATGATATACTTAGATTAGGAAACATATGACTAAAACTTTAAAATTATTCCATTGCTTAAAAATTTAATACAGTATAAGAAATCTTGATCCAAGTTCTTCTGGGTAAGCATCCACATCAAGAGAAATGCTTGCATTATAATAAATCAACTTTTGATTAAGAATAAATATTGCAAAAATTGATGTTCAGTTTTCAATATGTATACCCAGTTACTAATCAATATAAATATATATACACTTAAAAAAATTCACAAGTCCTGTAGTCTCGATTTCCAGATATTTCAATGAGGAAAATTATTTTCCACTTTTTTTCCCCCCAGAGGTCTACATATATTATGCACTACCTTAGATTCAGTTATATGGACTAAAATCTTTTTTTTTTTTTTTTGGAGAGGAAGATTGGCCCTGAGCTAACATCTGTTGCCCATCCTGCTCCTTTTTTGCTTGAGGAAGAGTGGCCCTGAGCTAACATTTGTGCCAACCTTCCTCTACTTTATACACGGGGTGCCGCCACAGCATGGCTTGATGAGTGGTGTGCAGGTCCACGTCTGGGATTTGAACCCACGAACCCTGGGGACTGAAGCAGAGCAGCGAACTTAACCACTACCCCACTGGGTCAGCCCCTCATCTTTTAAGGTTCTTAACTTTATCTGCCAATATTGGTTTGCCAAAATGCTCATCGCTAATATTTAATGAGTGCTTACTATGTATGTATATGATTACCATGTGCATGTTTCATGTGAATTGTCTTTCTGAATCCTCACCACCCCATGAGGTACTTGGTGTAATTACTCCCATTTTACAGATAAGAAAACCAGAGGCCGTCAGCCTGGTAGAGAGGGGATCTGGAATTGAACCCAGAATTCTCAATCCAGGGTCCATGCTCTTAACCACACTGTTTATCTATAATGTCATTGAGAAAAAAGTTAGTACTCAAAAAATATTACACAACAAAAACATTACCCAAGTAAAGATAAAAATGGGAAACAGACGAACATTTACTCCTGCTTCTCATCCTTGTTTAGGTCAATGCTGGCTTGGCTCATCCTCTTTTTAATTCTTTGGTATTTTCCCTGAGGTTTTCTTCCCCACTGGATATCATAGAACAACCTCCTCCAAAGTAGGATATTGCTGGAGATGAGGTTCTGCTTTGGGTACCACCAAAGTCAAGTTTCCTATGAAGTAGCTACTCTCTTTTTTGGAAGGGATCATGATTTCTCCTTAAATAATGCCTGTGGTGCTGCTGGCAGGCGAACACGGATGTTTTGTTCCTTCAGCTGTGCCCCTCTGTGGGAGAGAAGCAAGGACGAGGCTGCCAACCAGTGTAAGAGGAGGGCAACAGAGGCCCAGTCTGTGGACAAGTGGTGTGCGAGTTCTGTGGGATGGAGACAGGGGTGAGTTTGGGGCAGATCAGGGGTAGAGGGAAGGAAGCAGGCCATTATATTTCTATAGAAGCAGAATCAGCCGAGGGCTGATAGTCTTTGGCAGCAGGAAATTGGACATTATTTCTGGAGAGCACTTCCTCTCCCAAAAGGAAGAACTTGTCCACATTGCACATTTCCCTACTTGTACTAGGGGCTTCCTAAGAAAGATATACTGGTGCGTGTGGCTCCACATCTCTCTGCTCAGCCAGGGGTCTGCGATGATAGAGGCTACTCCCCAGGAAGTTCTCTGGGGGAGCTCACAGGACAGGAGAGAGGGGTTTACCTTCAATGGTACTGAACATACTCACTCTCCTCCTCATTTCTCACCCCCACCCCACTGATTTGTCTAATTGACCACTAATTTTTTTTTTTTTAAACTGTGATTTACTGAAATTCCCTAAGTTTTAGCCATATGGAATTCAGAAGGTCCCTATGTGGCCTGGGGTGCTATAACAGAAAGCTCTGGCCAGTCCTAGCCAGTCCACTCAGCCTCAGCTTATCCCTCCTGGCCGAGGGACCCTTGAGGGACATTGTAAAGGGATTACCAGTGACTGGGACCCCCGCATGGTTAAGGCTGGGTGAACTCGCAGGCAGATACTACGAGTGCCTGTTCCTCGGGAACCAGATCTTACATTTTCTGCCTCCTTGACTCTGTGCTCTGGTCCCTTCTGCTCAGACCCCCTTTCCCCATCTGAAATGCAGCAAAGCCCCCGTCCTAAGTACGGTCTTGCTCCATTAGGGTATAACTCACTGGGAGATTCCACTGACCACTAATATTTATTGGACACTGACTTTTAGGGCTGAATTGCTCTCCCAAAGTTCGTAAACCCTACCCACTGCACCAACCCAACCCCTTCCAAGCCCTTCTGGAAAGTTTTGAGGCAAGTGCTTGATCCAAAACAAAGAGTGTAGCACAGAGTCGGGGAGTAGTTCAAGGCATCACATTTCATGTATTGAAATCAACTCTTCTAAATAACATTCAAATAATCGTAGAAGTATTTTTCTATTAACACAAGATGTGCTTTTCGAAAGGAAGGTGGAACCTCATATATTCTTTGTTAACTTATTTTTTCACCTTGTTCTTTTTCTTTGTTTTCAACTACGGTTTCTCCTCTGTCTTTCATACAGACAGATGGTCTCCGTTGTGTACAGTGGCTTCTACCCTCTGTGTTGCTATGCAACAGAATGCATCCTATCTGCCTTCTCTCTCTGTTGTGTCCCGTTTCCGATCAACAACTCAAAATAACTAGCCGAGTGCTTCAACATGCTACTTCCTCCTTTCGACAGAGTTGAATATCTATCAAGTATCTTCCTGGGCTTCCTATCTCTTCCTGTTACAGCCTTGAAAAAATGTGTTTGCCCCAAATTGATTTTCCTCATCACTTCCTATTTACATCAGCCCATTCAGTGCGAAGGCAGGCAAAACAGACAGCAGTGAGTCATGCAGCTGTTGGCCCCTGGGGGAAAAAATGGGTCAGCCAATTGTGTGATGTTGGAAACCAAGATTTTTGTATTGTGGGCAGGTGTGGGGTTCCTGTTTGTCCTTTTTATCATGGTGCTGTTTCCCAACAGATACTAGAATGTAAAAAAATAAAAATTAAAACCAACCAACCAAAAAACCTCAAAGCAACTTTTTTCTCATTTCTGGGCTTGAGAAAGAGGATAATAAATTTGACATTCTTACAAAATAAGAGGCAAGCAGAGGACATGAAAATTGCATTTGGAAAAGAGGAAGTTCAGAATTTAAAGAGAAAAAACTCTCAAAAAACAGAAACAAAAGAACATCTTTTTAAAGACCGTGCGTCATGTTCGGGTTCTCTCTCTTTTGTTTAAGCACTAGGAAATTAGACTCACTTATGGATTCTTTCAAAACTCATTTCATGCCTCCTTAATTTATACCATTTTTCTTCTTCCTAGCAGTCGTGAATCTCAAATAATTAGACTAAAGTTGACCCAACTAAGAAAGCAGTGGAAGTGGAATGGGGGAGGTGGTAACATCGAACTTGGAGGGGTTGGGAAAACATATTCATCACTCCTTGCTCTTTACTGATTTCAAATTCCAACTTCTAAAGGAAAATCTAATGTCAAGTGGAAAAGCATGCATGTATTTGAAAATTCAGGGAACACATGTGATTCACATTAGTGTTATTTTTCTTAATTTAAAAAATGAAAGTGCTGCAGCATTGCACGATTTGAAACAAAATCTAAAATACACAGAATTATGATGCTCTACGGTTACAGTAAATTCAACAAAAAGTTTCAGATACCTTAAATTTTTTTGAAATTCTGCGAAATGTTCTCTTTAAAGGTGGGTAGGTTGGTCTTATTTTCTGGGACACTGGTTTCTCAGTCAAATATTCTCTGTGGAGCCGTTGTAAGTTTCCCTCTGCACTGGCTGGGGGGATGCACTTTACTCCCATCGTCATTGTTTCCCATGCCTGACTTTGCTGCATTTGTGTTGGCCTCTTGCCTGAGGGAGGTCCTAACAGCATACTCTGATGGTTATCAGGACAGATGATAATTGTGGCCAGGTCCCCTACCACACTCTCTATCTAGATACTCAGAACACTGGGAATTATCATTTGGATCTTGACCACAAGGGAAGCTAAGTAATCCCGTGGAGGGACTGGAGGTTCATCGCACTACTCATTTGAGGTTACTGTGGTCTCTTGTTACTCGCAGAACCCTGTCGGTATTGCTACAACACCATACGTCCCCGTTGAATGCTCTGGCTGTGTTATATGTGTGAGCCAGAACCAAGTGAATCACAGACTTAGGCAGCGGTAATGTCAGGATGAGCCAGTGGAGAGCAATGAGACAAGGCCGTGTTTGTGACTTCAGTGTGGATTGTTCGTGACTATCTGTGTTCCTAGGAGGATTCTGAAATTATTTGCTAGACAAGTGCTGATGTTCTTTGGTCATATAGAAAAGAAGAGCATATGAAAGATTGGTAATGTGGATATGTTAAGTTCATATATATATATGTATATATGCATATATGTGTATATGCGTGTGTATATGTGTGTGTGTGCATATATGCATCTATGTATGTGTATATGTGTATGTATATACACATATATATATGTGGGAGGAAGTAGATATTAAAGGTTATAAAACCACTTAAAACAATTTTAGCTCACTCCTTCAACCTGTGCATCAAATACTACCTTACAGTTCATCTTTATTCTACCTGTGGTTTTAAAAAAAAATTAGATAAAACAACTCTTTTCAACTAGATATTGAAAATATTTAAAAATGTGTTTAAAGAGTTATAATACTATACATTTCATCAGCTCCCCAGATCTTCTTTTTCAATCTTGTGCTTGAAAGAGTCTTTGTCCTCTGAGTCACATCATACTCAGGAAAAATAGATAATAGTTTCAAGTAAAAAGGAACTTATTAGTATTTTGGTGGTGAACATGATGTAATCTATGCAGAAATAGAAGTACAATGATGTACACCTGAAATTTTTACAATGTTATAAACCAATGTTACAAACCAATGTTACTGCAATAAACAAAAAATTAAAAAAAAATAAAATAAAAAAAAAAAAAAAAAGGAACTTATTTTTCGAACTACATTTTGTTTTGAGGGATCAGGAACATTCAGTTCATCTTTCCTCATTCCTCTTGGAATATTTCATCACATCATTGTAAACCACAAGTCTTAAAAGTCCCTTTCCGTCTTGACCATGGTGCGCATTCCAGGCAAGATAGTGAGGCCACAGAGCGCAAGCCCCCATTTCCCGCGGCCAGAGTGGCACCAGCACGTGAGGGGAGCAGCCAGGAGCAGTAACTCATTGACTTGGGTAAACCAGCCTAAACCACGCTGGCCGTTCAGCACAGCAGTGGTCACTGGGGGCGATGTCTTATCTCTAAAATCCATGGAAGCTGGCACGAGAATTAATATTACAGAGAATCTTTGTTCCCCATTTAAACAATAAATTTTGTTATTTCTCTTAATACTGAAGCATGATCATTGCAGAAATTTTTAAAAAGCAAGAGGGGAGAAACACACCCTGTAGATCACCAGCGGTAATGTTGTGGGGTATTTCCTTTTCCCTCTCATTTTCCTTCCTTTAGGTTATGATTGTTCTGTACATGGTTTTCTAGCTGTTTTTTCCCTACTTATGAATGGTTTTCCATGTTATTAAATATTTTAAATTCTGATTGATAATAGCTGCATATATATTCCATGTGCAAATAACTTTGGTTATTTGTGCAAAGGGTAAATTCATTCTACTTTTAAAAACAGCTACAAACTTTATTATGAAATAATGCAAAATTGTGAGAAGGGCACACTTTGTGTCTGGTATTTACACCCCCCCTTCATTCTGATGCCTCATCTTGTCCTGGCATACAGCACATCCATTACCTTCCTGGTGGTGGTCTGTTCAGACTCACTTCTAACAGAACAATCTGACACTTGAAAATCAAGCCTTTCTCTTGAACTCATTGAGGCTTTTATTTTACGGGTATCCTCAGAAACTCAACTCTTTCCTAGACATTTGCATTTCAAAGAGGATACTGAAAATGTAGAGAAGCAGATTTCTCACAGATTTTTATTTAGTGCATCCTCAGCATGTGTGGCATCCTCTGCAGGAGATTCACTACTCTGTCAACATACACAACTCTGTGGCCAGTTCTGCTGAGGACTGTAATTGCTTCCCAATTATTTCATAATTTTGGTACCTGTCTCCCCAGTGATCTTGTCAGTACCTTTCATCGAGTTTCAGGGAGGAAAACTTCGCTTGTTCCTGCTCAAAGCTTAGTGCAATTCTTGGCATGTTGCAAGCAAATAATAATAATAGTAATAATTTAAAAAGCAGTTTACTTAATTGACGTGATCAGATAGGACACTAAGCATGAGATCATGGAATGGCGTCAGTCTCAGCAATGAAGAGATGTTTCTCATACTACTAGCAGCGCAGAAGTCACACAGAGGGTTGGCTAGAGGAGAGACATCAAGCAAATTTGCCTGATGAAAGAGAGTTTGGGTGATGTGCAGCAAAGAGTTAGGCTTATGTCAGGCGTTAGAACATTTTGAGTACATTTAGTAAATTTTGAGATAATGTACCTCAGAGTCATAATGTTGTCAGTATTTTTAATTGCATGGAATTCTTTTCTCTTGAACCATATCCAGCCAAACAGATAATCCTGGTCATCAGAGGCACTTCCATGAGTGGAAGATGAATAATACTCTTTTTTAAGTGGTGGAGACAGGAACAATCCCTGAGATCACATGCTTTTGCCATTACTGTTCCTCTCTCTAAAGCATTCTTTGTCTCCTTCTCCTAACAAACCCTTACTCATCCTTCAAGATTCATTTCAAATATTCTTTAAAACACTTACTGACGCTCCTAGCCTAACTCTGCACACCCTAAGATTTTCTCCTCAGTGCTTTCACAGCGTGCTTATTTTATGTTCACAAATGTTTAATTATTGCATACAGGCTTTATACTGTCATTGAATGTCCCCCACCCCCACTACCCCGGGAACTCCTCAAGCATAGGGACCATATTCCATTTTGCTTTGCATTTCAGGGACTTATCACAATCCATTGCTCATAATAGATACACAACAAATTTTATCAAGTGAATGAATGGTGTTCCAAAATTTTGTTGCAAGTCACTGACAAAGCCAATAAAACCAATTATAATGATGAGTTGTATTATGCTGTCTTTCTTTGGCTATCTTGATCAAAATCCACAAACACAATGAAATTTACAAGGCCCTGTTTTTCTTGTCATCCATTTTTGCGTTAGTTCACCCCCCTCAAACCGTAAGGGCCAGTGTCCTATTCCTATCAATGTCAATATCCTGGTTGGATATTGTACTAGAGTTGTGCAAGATGCTGTAATTTATGGAAACTGCGTAAAGGGTACATGGGCTCTATCTGTATTATCTCTTACAATCGCATGTGAATCTCCAATTATCTCAAAATAGAAATAAAAAGTTTAATTAAAAAAAAATCCATATTAGATACATATGAAAAGTCCATGCCTGGATCATACTAATTGCACTGTAGTTTTTAAACAGAACTGGACAATAATTCGATATGAAACGTATTTTATTTGTAGAATGTTACCAAATTTCTAGAACATTAACCTATTGGAGCACATTCCTATCACAGAGCCCTTTTCTCTTTGTTTTCCTCTGTCTGGAATAATTTTCCTCTAGCTATTTGCGTAGCTCAATCCAGCACTTCGTTATGTCTCACATCCTCAAAGACCACCCTATTTAAAACAGCAAACTTTTCAACTCCATCACTCTATCCTGATTTATATTTGTTCAGAACATGTAACACTACTTGACATCATAATACGAGTTTCTTTACTTATGTATTTCTTGTTGGTATCCTCTCCTAGACTATCAACTCCTCAAGGACATGGACTTTGTTTTATTCATTGCCCTATCACCAGCACCCAGCACGTGTGTGGTTTAGGGTAGCTTGTAAATAAATATTTGTTGAATGTTTGGTGAACTTGTCTGCACTATCGAGGTCTGAGAACTGGCAGGATAGCTTAGATGTGCTGAGAGTTTACACTGGTGTACAAAAGAAACAATTTTCTTTTAGAAGAAAAATGAAGATTACGGGATAACAATTGCAGCCTGATTTGATATATGTGAACCCACCAACATACTAAGCTGCCTGAGTTAACAATTTGCTTTGTAGCTGAGTCATCTATTTTTGGCTTAACATTCTTTTTGTAGCTGTAACTATTATTCTGAACTTATGAATGTATTATAGGATCTGATAGCACTCTCAAGGATGGAAAAGCTCTAGGTCACTAGAATTAAAGTGAAGGAATTTTTTATTGTAGAATAAAAATCATAGAAATAGAAACTTCAGTATTTCTCATTAAAAATCCCATTAAAGAACTCTTATTCCACAAATATATCCAATGATTTTTGATAGAAGTGTAAAAACAATTCAGTGGAAGAAGACTAGAGTTTTCAACAAATGGCTTTGGAGTAAATGAACATCCGTAGGCAAAGAAAGGAACCTCAAACTAAGGCCCCAAATTAACTCAAAATGTATCAAGCAAAATAGAAAATGCGAATCTATTAAACTTTCAGAAAAAACATAGGAGAAAATCTTTGGAATCCAAGGCTAGGCAAAGAGTTTATAGACTTGACACCAAAAGAATGATCAATAAAAGGAAAAATGGAGAAATTGGACCTCATCAAAATGAAAAACTTTTGCTCTGTAAAAGACCTCATAAAAAGGATGAAAAGATAAGCTACAGATTGGGAGAAAATATTTGCAAATCACATATCTGACAAGGTCTTTTATCTAGATATGTAAAGAACTCTCAAAACTCAGCAGTAAAAAACTCAAACAATCCAATTAAAAATTGACAAAAGATGAAAACAGACACTTCACTGAAGAATATGTACAGATGGCATATAAGCACATAAAAAGGTGTTTAACATCATTAGTCATTAGGGAAATACAAATTAAAATCACAATGAAACACCATTACCTAACTATCAAAATAGCTAAAATAAAATATAATGACTACACCAAATGCTGACGAGGATGAGGAGCAGCTGGATCACTCATCCATTGCTGGTTGGAATGTCAAATGGTACTTCCACTCTGGAAAATAGCTTAGCAGTTTTTAAAAAAACTAAATGTGCACCTATCATACAACCCAGAGATTTCACTCTTGGGCTTTATCCCAGAGAAATGAAAAATTATGTTTAAGCAAAATCTGCATGTGAATATTCATAGCAGCCTTTACTTATAATAGCCCCAAATTGAAACTAACCAAAATGTCCTTTAATGGATGAGTGGTTAAACCAACTATGGTACATCCATACCATGGAATACTACTCAGTGATGAAAAGGAATAAACTGCTGATCCACGCAATAACTTGAAGGATCTCAAGGGAATTTTCCTGAATAAAAAAAGATTACATACTGTATGATTCTGTTTTATTCAACAGTATTGAAACAACAAAATCGTAGAGATGGAGAACAGATTAGTGGTTGCCAGCAGTTAGGGATGGGGAGGGAGGCGAGGGATTGCTGTGGTTATAAAGAGGTAGGATCAGGAAACTTGTGCTGATGGAAGCTCTGCATCTTGATTCTGGTAGTGATTACATGAGTTTATACATGTCATAAAATTGCATGTAACTACACACACATGTACACACATAAATGAGTGCATATAAAACTGTTGAAATCAGAATAAACTGGTGCAATCAGAGGAGCATGAGAATGTCAAAGAACATTGTTTCTAATTTAGAGATGATGGACTGAAGACAGAGGAATGAGCTTATTAATTAGCTTACGAAGGCATTATGGAGACCCAGAAGGATATGCACATCTTGCAAAATGGCACCTGTCTATTTACAAAAATTTCCTAATAGCTTGTATTCGTTTCCTAGGACTGTTGCAACAAGAGACCACAAACTGGTGGCTTAAAACAACAAAAATTTATTCTCTCACAGTTCTCAAGGCTAGAAGTTTAAATTCAACATGATGGCAGGGCCGTGCTCCCTCTGAAGGCTCTGCGGGAGAAACTGTCCCATGTGTCTATTCTAGCTTCTGGTTTCTTGCTGGCAATCTTCGGCATCCCTCTCTCTGTGTCTTTTCTCTTATAAAGACACCAGTCATTGGATTAGGGCCCATCCTAATCTAATATGACCTCGTCTTGACTCAATTACGTCTGCAAAGACCCCATTTCTAAGTAAGGTCACATTCAGAGGTACTGGGGTTTGGGACTTGAATATATCTTTTTGAGGGACACAATTCAACTCACAGTGGCTGTCACTGTTTTCTTTAGGAAAATAGTAAAAAAAAAAAAAACTCTTGTGCCAACCTTGAGGCAATAAGGATCTATTGGCTGTGGCCTTATCTTAGAAAATATGTCTCTCTGTCCACATGGAAAGTATTGGTGGCCACTTGCTGGTTTGGGGGAGTAGTAAGAGAAACAATAGTCAACGTCCCATCTCTGGAAAGGAAGGAAACCATCTATATTGTTAGGATTCTCCCCAGTTATCTCCGCTACAATACCTTTGACCCACTTCACACAGCCTGTGAAAAACAACGTCAAAAGACACAGCATTTCTGTGATTCAAATTCAGCAATTTGGTTTGCACCACAGGAGAATTTCTTTCTGTGTGGACATGTGTATGGATGTGACAATAGCTGATATCTGGCTAATACCACTAGTTATTTTGCTTTTGAGCCAATACAGGCATTTATTTTAGGTAAACATCATTTATAAGGAGAAAAATGGGGATACGACCTGTCTTGCATCACTGTGCTTTTAACTGGGGCAGGAAATCAAATCAAGAGCCCGCAGCACATTCCTTCTGGAAAATCTGTTAAAGGAAGGAAATTCCCTGAGGGATTTTTAATCGTCCTGCACAGAACTTTGATTTTTTGAGGGTCACTAAAAAAAAATCTGTACAAAATGCCCTATAGGGCACTCATGACACACTTGGGGAAAATTTATAATGCTGCAACATGCCTTGTCAGGCTGAAAGATATAGGATCCACTGTCCCAGCTGAGGAAGAAGAGTCGCATTAAGAAATAGCAGGTGTGCTGTTTCCAGCTTCTTAGAAAGAGTTCGCAGTGGCAGGGAACAACTTAATTCAAAAATTCTGCAAACAGGAACAACCCATATAAAACAAATTGGGTTGGAGCAAGGCAATAGGATTTTTCTTTCTGTAAGGAAATTTTCTTTCATGTTATATTTCAGGAACCTAGGAACCCAAGAGGTTGGGTCTCTGATGGCTTCCCTATTGATACTTAGTGGCCTGTGCAGTGAATGCATCACTCATGTCAAAGGAGAGAAAATGGAGCTGCAATGGAAACATCAGTAGAGCTAACAGTTTTGTGAGGTTATGGGTTTATTCCCACCAAGGGTCTCCCCCTCCCTCTGGGGCTTGGCCATTGGCTTCTCTCCACATTCTGTCCAATCAATCTGCAAAAGTTTTCAAATGCTTACAGGAAGTTCCTTTCAGAGCATAGCTAGATGGTGCAGCTGCATGACGGAACTGGAGAGGAGTCTGTTTGTTCTACAAACTAATCGGCTGTGTGCATAACTGCTAAAGGAAACACAAATAGTGCCTAACAATTTCCAATATTAAAAGTCTGTCCAAGAAGTATGGAGTATTTTCTGTATGGGATCTATTTATAACTAACAAAAGCTTTCTGCTATTTCTTCTTGGCTAAAGATTTAAGCATCTCATTTTTTAAAATCATCATTCAGTGAGTGCCAGGAATAGGTCTATTGTTCTGTAAGTAGGAAAATGAAAAAATATGAATAAATACACTTGCTCTTGCCTCTAAGAAGTGCTTCTCTCTTAGGCTGGAGAGAGGAGAAGAAGGTGGAGAAGGGGAGTCCTTATAAAGAGCGTAGCAGGCCGGGGATGCCCTGCTCACCAAGGAGATTCATGCCTAGCTCCTCCTCCTCCTAGGTGGTTACCCTGAGAATCACATGTTGTCATATGGAGCCACCACTAGTCACAGAAATCTGGTAAACCCCTTTACTGTGTTGGGAAGGAAAAAAGGTTGAGGTCATATAGCCATTTTAGCCCACAATCCTTCTAAGAGAACAGAATCTTGACCTTTTCCCCACCTGGAACTGGCTTCACATCCTAATAGGGCAAACCATTCCATAACTTAATAAGAATATATTTTCATTACAATTGCATAACAGCAATACTAATTAATTAACATGAACAAAACACTTTCTCAAACCAAGGTTATTCTAAACAGAGTCTCCTTTCTGTGTAGTGAGCATTCGTTTTCCCAATGATTGGTCAAAGTTGTCTTTAGGCAGAATTGCAGATGGAGGAGCCACAGACTCCTGCCTGCTCCCTCTCCTTCCGGTGTACTCTGGAAAGTGGTTCTTTTTTCGATCTCCTCTCTGCCAAGGATTTATGATAGCTTATTTACAGCTTAAAGTCAACAGTTCAATCTGTTACCTCTTTCACTCTATCTTTTCTTTTATTCAAGTTGTAAAATGCACATACATAAATGAAATTGTTGCGTAGAGGTTTTTTTTAAGGCAGAGTGCCTTCTTGAGTCAATATCCTCCCTGACAGCAGCAGCATCTGACTCTTCCTAGATTTCCCAGCCCTCAGTACAATACCCTCAAATAACTGGCATTCATGGGCTTGTGTTGAATGAACCTGGGGAGGCTGCTAGACTTGAAGTTGAGGGCTCCCCAAACTTATGAGGAATTTCAAATGAATGTTAGTTATTTGCATTCAATTCTTCTTCCATTCACTCAAAATTATTTATAGAGCATGTGCCAGGTATTTTGCTGGGAAACCATGGTCACATATTCATATATGCCACCTAAGTTGCTAGGGACCCCATAACACTCCTAAGGGAAGGGGAAAGAGAAGGGCAGGGCAAAGAAAGCCCCAAAGAAAGCTTCAACATGGAAAGTGATGGAGATAATGATACTTGGATTTGACTGAAAAGTCATTTCATCATTCTTTATATCAGGGGGAGATGCAGCAAGCTGTCTGCTCTATAGGTAGATTGGGGCTTGAGAGCTGAGCTGAGTTCAGTTATTGAAGATGAAGAAAGTTCCCCTTCCTCACACCTAAGTTATAGTGAGCATACATTGGCCCCTTCACTATAGACATAATACTTTCAAAAGTTAACTTGACTGCTTAGATAGAGTTGGGCAGAAGGAGTGAAAACAGGAAGACAATTAGGAGGATCCACGATGGTGGTTTGAACCAAAAAGAGTGATACTACAGAGAGAGGAGAGTGAATGGATTCAGGATCTATTTTGGAGCTGGAGCTGGCAGGATTCACTGTTGGGTTGAGTGGATGTAGGGAGCAAGAGAAGGAGTAGACTTAAAGAGGCCTCCTGGGTCTTTGGCTTGACAACTAGGAGGTGATATTGCCTTTTATGGAGAATAGAAGACTGGGGCAGGGTCAAGTCATGATGGGAAGGGGCATAGCATCTTTGAGGAAGTACAAGAAGAAGTATGAGTGGAGGATGGAAATGAGGGGGAGAGGTGGTTCAAAAGGGTGGGGTTATAGTTGGACCACCAGGGCCTGTCTTTACTCCCACGGGAAATAAAATCTCTCTCCCTCTCTCTTTGTCTCCTCCTCGCTCTCTCTCGCTCTCTTTCCCATTCTCCCTCTCTCTCTCCTCTGATGATTAGGTGTAGTTAAGGTCTTGCTTCTGTGGGGTTTCTCCTGAAGGTAAAACTCTTAAGTTTAAGTATTTGAAGAAATAATTGTATTGCTCCTCTAATTAAAAATAAAAGTTACTTCTATGTTATCCTATTCAGTCCTTTTAACAAAACTGAAAAAAAAAAACTCAGAAAGGAATTATTATTATCAATAAATGAGGCAAGTGATTCCAAAATAGTTCACGATATACCTGAGTCCATACAGAAAATGGCAGCATCCTATTAGATGCCATGCCTCCCTGTTGCTTGTTAGTTGATAGCTATTACAAGGAATGAATGAGGAAAAGGGCATACTTTGCCTCAGAGGGAGAGACTATAAGGACACCTGGTAGAAATCTTCAACAGTTTGGAGGGCTCTTATCCATAAAACTGCATTTGCCATCTGTTGCTCTGAAGAGCGTAACTAGAACCCAGCTATGCAGGTTAACACAGTGAGATCTGTGATTAGAGAGACGGGTGAGTGAGTTGAAGCAGACATAGAAGTATCTCACAGCAGCTTAGGTAAGAGATGATGGGGTCTCTTCCGGGGAAGGGCAGTCAGAAATGAAAAGAGGCACAGAGAGAGGAAACATGGCAGAGGCGGAGTTTAGAGGGCTTTGTATGTGTGTGGCTGTGAGGTGGGGACAATGTGAGTTTCTAGCTTGGTTCACTGGATAAAGGTTGATGGCATTCATCAATGTAGGACGTGTACCAAATATACGCTCATCTCACCCCAATTGTATAAATGAGTATATGGTTCCACAATACCATTTTCTCTGGATTTGTATACTTAAAAATCTCATTCTCATTAAATTTACTTATTTTTAAAGACAAGATTCAGAAATGATGATGTGTCTCATGGAAACAAAGATTTTTTTTTATCCCCTGAGATACTAGGGTGATAGCAAACATATTTTTTTAAATTCTTCTTCCTTTGACCATCCAACCTAGCTCTCTACCCTTTTTGAGTGATAGCTTTCTTAATTCATTACCAGGATTGTTATGATGATAGTTCACATTTAATTTTTTATAGCACATGGCACTTTGAACAGGTACAGATTAGTACTGATGTTATGTGCCGCATGAATGGAGAGTTCTCTTCATTTGACTGCAAATCTACATACCACTAAGATCAATCACTAATTACAGTAGTTGGCTGTCTCCATTACAATGTCAATAACAAAGTTAGTGCCCCTTATGGAACACTTCAACATAATTGACATCTGTTTTAAAATCTGGTAGAATAAACTTCCCTTACTTTCTCATTTATGTTTGTGTTGAAAACAATCAGGGAGATACTGAAAACAAGCCATATGTTCAGTGACAATAAGTGCTTCCAATAGTCTCTTTGGACACACACTTCATTTGGAGTAGAACAAATGATTAATGCAGATTATTTTACAATTTCTGTGTGGATAAAAGGATTTGAGACGCACTGTCTCCTCACCTCAAGTGCGTTGTTGACTGACGTGCACTTCTGGTGTTTATTACTACATAAAATAGAAGAGCAGAACATATGTTACTGAGATAGCATTCACGAAGGGGCAAGGCAGCGGGTCAAGAGCTGATTCAGATTTATTTCCCCTGTACACTTGCTGCGCGATTATTCTTGTACTTATTTGGCTGTTTAGAAGGAAGAGAACAGAAGACTTTTCCTGGAATGTCCTCTTTGCCCCAAATATTCAGAGTTCAAGAAAATATGAAGTCAAAAATGTCTGAGATAGGAAGAATGTTTAAAAACAAAAGTTGTGCTCAGTAAATGCTTGCTACTAGTAATGATGCTACTAATGCCAAGAATTTTAAGACAGAAGATTGACAGAGCCAGTTACATATGCCATGTCCGCTTCTTTGGTCATTCACTCCCTGTTTACATGGAAAGATCTCAAGTAATAACATATTTTCTGACATCTTTTCATGTCTTTTGGGTTTGTTAAAATAGTTGCCTTTTAATATTTAATTTAAAAATGTTTTTTATAATATTCTGAAATACCAATACAGTGGAATTTTTCTGCACCTTATTTTTATTTCATATTTGTTATCTTGAATTTCTTCTTGGAGGGAGTTGACTCATTCTCTGTGGGCATCAGTTTGCTCATCTGTATGACAGATAGCCCAGTATCTCCCTCCAGGGACATTGTGAGCACAGAATGAGATAACTTGTGGCAGTGCTCGGAATAGAGCAGTTTCCAAGTCAAAGTTTTTTCCTCCTTCCTTCCTCTCTTGTTTCTTTGCTTATTTTTTTATTTCCTTTTTTCATTCTTCCCTACTTCTAAGTCTTAAATCCATTATTCTTGAAGGATATTCTTTTTCTCAATTTAAATTTATGACCACGGGTTTGTCTTGGTCAAAATGAATAGTAGTGACTCGTTTTGTGGAATGATTGGTGGAAGGAAGGCACAGAGGGAGGAAAAGAGAGAGAGAAGAAGAATTAAAAGGAGAGAGCTTTTCATTATTAACACGCTTGGCATTTCAATTTTGGTTTTGTTTCATGTTTTTCTATTAGTAATAAAAATTAGGCTTGGTAATATATGGTTAACATTCTAGAAATTTGGTAACATTCTACAAATAAAATACTGTTTCATATCGAATTATTGTCCAGTTCTGTTTAAAAACTACAGTGCAATTAGTATGATCCAGGCATGGACTTATCATATGTATCTAAAATGGATTTTTTAAAAATTAAACTTTTAATTTCTATTTTGAGATAATTGGAGATTCACATGCGATTGTAAGAGAGAATACAGATAGAGCCCATGTACCCTTTACTCAGTTTCCATAAATTACAGCATCTTGCACAACTCTAGTACAATATCCAACCAGGATATTGACATTGATAGAGTCAAGATGTACAACATTTTCATCACCACAAGAGTCTCTCATGTTGTCCTTTTATAGCCACTCATTTCCCTTCCATTCCCACTCCTGCTTAACCCCTGGCAAACCACTGATCTCTTCTCCATTTCTACAATTTTGTAATTCCAAGAATATTATATAAATGGAATCATACAGTATGTAACCTTTTGGGATTAGCTTTTTTCACCCACCATAATTCTCTAGAGATTCATCCAGGTTATTGAGTGTGTCAATAGTTCATTCCCTTTGATTGTTAAGTAGTGTTCCGATGACTGTACCACAGTTGTTAAACCATTCATCCATTGTAGGACATCTGGATTTTTTTCCCCTACTTTTTGGTATCATGCATAAAATTGCTATAAACAGTAGTGTTTTTGTGTGAACATAAATTTTCATTTCTGTGTGATAAATGACCAAGAGTGTAATTCCTAGGTCATATTGTAGTTTCATGTTTAGTTTTTTTTTTTTGAGGAGATCAGCCCTGTGTTAATATCCACCAATCCTCCTCTCTTTTTGCTGAGGAAGACTGGCCCTGGGCTAACATCTGTGCCCATCTTCCTCCACTTTATATGGGACACTGCCACAGCACGGCTTGATAAGCAGTGCGTCGGTGCGCACCCGGGATCCGAACCAGCGAACCCCAGGCCACCACAGCGGAGCACGTGCACTTAACCACTTGCGCCACCGGGCCGGCCCACTCATGTTTAGTTTTTTAAGAAACTGCCAAAGTGTTTTGTAGAGGGGCTACATCTAGCATTTGGTGATGTCACTATTTTTTTCTTTTAGCCATTCTGGTAGAAGTGTAGTGATATCTCCTGTGGCTTTAATTTGCATCTCCCCTAAGCACGTGATGTAGCTATATGATCACTGTAGCTATACAATAAGTCTTGAAATCAGGTAGACTGATTCTTCCCACTTTATTCTTCTTTTTCAAAATTGTTTTGACTATTCTAGTTCCTTTGCTTTTCCATATAAATTTTAGAATAAATTATCTATATCAATAAAAATTTTTCAAGGATTTTGATGGAGATTGCATTAAACCTGTAAATCAATTTTGAGAGAATTGACATCTTTACTACATTTAGTCTTCCAATCAGTTAACACGGTGTGTCTCTCCATTTATTTAGGTCTTTTTAAATTTCTTTCATTAGTGTTTTGTAGTTTTCAAAATACATCATTCAGAATGATCTTGGTAATCATTCTACAATATATATGTAAGTCAAATCATTACACTGTATACTTAAATATATATGATTATATTTGTCAATTATTCTTCAATAAAGTTAAAAAAAAGAATATAAGTCCTGTATGTATTTTGTCAGGTTTACATACAAGTATTTTTTTTTTTTGAGTGATGGAAATGGTATTGAATTTTTAATGTTGATGCCCATGTGTTCATTGCCAGTATACAGAAACACCTTTGATTTTGTATGTTTATCTTGTATTCTGAAACTTTGTCAAACTCACTGATTAGTTCTAGGAGTTTTATTGTAGAATCCTTGAGATTTTCTACATAAACAATCATTTTCTTCCAGTACAGATGGTTCCATTTCTTCCTTTCTGATCTGTTTGCCTTTTATTTCCCTTTCTTGTCATATTACAGTGGCCAGAACTCCCAGCACTATGTTGAATAAGAGTAGTGAGGGTGTACATTCTTGTCTGGTTCCCAATCTTAGGGGGAAAGCATTTAATCTTTACCATTAAGTATAACACTGACTGTAGGTTTTTTTTTTTTACAGATATTCTTTATTAAGTTGAGTAAGTTCCACTGTCTTGTTTTTCTGAGAATTTTTATCATGAGTAAATATGGAATTGTGTCAGATTCTTTTTCATTATCAATTGATATGACCATGTGATTTTTCTTATTTAGCCAGTTAATATGGTGGATCATATTAATTGATTTTTGGATATCAAACCAGCCTTGCATCCCTGGGATAAATCCCACTTGGTCATAATATATAATTCTTTTTGTATATTGCTGAATTCTGTTTGTTAATATTTTCTTAAGGAATTTTACATCTATATTGTACTCTCTTTGTCTAGTTTCAGTATCAGGGTAATACCAGCTTTATAAAATGATTTGAGACGTGTTCTCTCCTCTTCTATTTTCTCAAAAGATTGTGTAAGATTGGTGTTAATCTTTCTTTAAATGTTTGGTAGAATTCTCCAGTGAAACCCTCTGGGCCTACAGATTTCTTTTGGGGGAGTTTTTAAGTTACAAATTCAATTTCCCTAATAGTTGTAGAACTATTCAAATGATTTACTTCATATTGGATGAGTTGTCATAGTTTGTGTTTTTTGAAGAATGGGTCTATTTCATCTGAGTTGTTAAATTAATGTGTGTAACATTGCTCATGGTATTCACTTATTATTTGGATGTCTACAGGATCTACAGTGATATCCCCTCTCCTGTTTCATTCCTAGTATCATTGTCTCTTTTGTTTTTCCAGTTTTGCTAGAGGTTTGTCAATTTTATTGATCTTTTCAAAGAACCAGCTCTTTGTTCCATTGATTTTCTCCATTGCTTTTCTGTTTTCCATTTCATTGATTTCTGCTCTTACCTTTATTATTTTCTTCCATCTGTTTGTTTTGGGCTTATTTTGCTCTTCTTTTTCTAGGTTCTTGAGATGGAAGCTTAGAGGACTGATTTGAGACTTTTTCTCTTTTCTAGTGTATGTTTGTCCTTTGTTTCATTCAGTTTTAGGCTTCTTCATTCTTGGTTCTTTTTTATTAACACCTAGACATTTTGGATTTTAAGTCCTGGGATTCTGGATCTTATTTAAACTTTCTCTTTTGATTGGCTTTCTCTGGTAACACTCACGCATGGGAAAGGGGGCACTGCCTCATTGCTGCTAGGGTAAAGTGGAAGTCCAGCTTCCCCACTTGGCCTTTGTTGACAATAGAGGTGGCGGGGCGGGGGGGACTCCTCATTATTGCTGATTGGGGTGGAAATTCTGGCTCCCCACTAGACCTTCACTGATACATCCTTGGCTGAGAGGAGTAGGAGGCCTCATTACTGCTCCATTCCGCACTCTGCCTCCATTGACAGCGTGGGAGAGGCTTGACCTCCTTACCTCTGGGTGATGATAGGAGTCCTGACTCTCACTAGGTCTCCTCTAGCACCACCCCAGTGGAAAGGGGGAGGATGCTTCATTACGGCCAGGTAGAGGTGGAAGTCTAGGCTCCTATGTTGTCTCCACTGACGCAGTGGGAGGGGGCTCTTTTTTGACAGGTGAGGCTGAATGTCTCAGCTCCCTACTTGGTCTTCTCTGATACCATTCTTGAGGGCATGTTGGGGCACCACAGTACAGTCTTGTGAGGGTGGGCTCTGGGCTCCTTACTTGGCCTTTGCTGGTGTGGCTAGGGTCAGGACCACAGTTTTTTTGGTGGTTGATTGGAGTAGAGTGGTTATTGTCTAAAAATTTTTCATCTTGCTAGACTGACCCTCTCTTGGTCCTTTGGCTAGAGGGAACAGGATTGTCTTTCTTTTAGGGGATGAGGAGGTCTGCATTGGCATTTCCTGGTTGCTGGCCTCTTCGGCAAGTCTGGGATATTTGAGGCAAAAACACAATCCAGGAAATTCACCACCGTGTTGTTCCCTGGGTCCTAAGACCCCTCGCCGGTTTGCCTGACTCTGCTCTCCATTTTTCAGTCTTATGTTTGTTTTGTATATAATGTCCAGGACTTGTAGTTGAATTTAGGAGGAGGAATAGGGAAAAATAGGTCTAGTCTATCTTCCTAGAAGTGGAAGTCTCCTGAAATAGAAATTTTAGTACAAATATTCACTTAATTTTGTTTAGAGCTTCCTCTAGATGTCTAGGCAATAGTTTCAAAAACTGCAACTCGTCTTTTGACACCCCACCTTTTTTTAAGAACAAGTACATCTGAGGTTAACTAAAGGCAAAAGTTGCAGTGCAGCTTATGGTATTTTTATTGTAGTATTTTAGATTGGCTCTGAATTCTTCAATATAATACTTATTAATTATTAGTTAATTCTGTCAAGGAGGATGGCATTATAAGTAATAACATGGATTTTTGCCTGCTAGGTAATGTTTAAGACTATTTTGCATCTAAACATTATTGAAGTTGCTCACAAGGGACAGATAACTTAATATTGACACAACCTTAAATAAATTGAAAAGGCATAAATTGGAGTAATGAGATTCATAAAGCTGTTAATATTAATGGAGAACCTTTGGGGAAGTATGGTATAAAATCAAAGGAACTAGGAACCCTAGATGTAAATGATGAAACTAGTTAATGATTAAAAAATTGGTTATTTTTGTTTCAATCTCTTTTCAAGTGAGACTATTCTATGTCCTTAGAAAAAGTGCAAGTCTTTACAACTGTAACCGGAAAATGGAATGTAGAATTCTCAGAAATAAAAGAAGAGCTGAAATCTGTAGAGAACATGAGTCTACTTCTCTTGGTTTGCATATAAAGAATCAAGACGGCACTAAAGTTTATTTCTGAAATAAATATGGAGCTCTTCCCCAAATAACAAGGTCATAAATATTTATAAATAAGAAATGTATCTATGTTACGCACACACACACATACGTATATGTGTAGATGTGTATGCAAACACACACATATGCACATATATACTGCTATAATTAAATATTTTTAGCAATTTATTTATTAACCCCCAATTTTAAGTACAGATTGAAAGGGCACAAATTGACTATGTTAGGTTTTGGGTCTTGAAGGTTCCAAGAAGTAAATATGAAAGCTGGACAAACATAAGCTAGGCCAAGGAAAAAATGATTTAATAATAAGCACGGACAAAATGAACTGAGGCCGTTTGTAGAGTATCTTTCCTCGGAGACCTGAAGCTACATTGGGATGAATTGGATGTAGAACTGGGCTGTGTGAGAATGGAATGGAAACCCAGTCATCATTTTTATTAAGTTCTTATTCTCTAGGATGTTTGTGAAAAGATATTTAATTCAGTAAAACCATTGGCTATTTTGAAAAGTAACTGTTTCCAAGAAAAGAGTTAAATTTAGGCCAGGCAAATTATATATATATAATACAGCCTGTGGACTATTCATCTAAATCTAATTTTCTACATTACTTTTAGAGATTTTTCTTACTCTATATGTACAAACAGAAACAAAAACAAAAACAGATGAATGAAGCTGAATGGTTCTAGTTAATTTTTGTCCACATGATCTTCTGTAGGCCCGGCCATGTTGAGGTTGCCTACTTTGGAAAAGTTCTGTGGAATGAGAGAGGCCAAGCAAGCAGAAATCTGGGGTCTTGTCTCCAGTACCGAATTGGGGAATGATGTGCACAAATTGCTCAATTGATCGGCTTCCTTTTCCTCATAGAACATGGAGGGGTGGATAGATTCTCTTAAGAGCTTTTAGCTTAGGTTTTGTTTTATCTTGTTTTGGTGGAAGAACTGGTCTTCTGTGATAGCTTTCTTCTAAATGCGATTGCTTATGACATATTCAAATCTGATTCAAGTATTGACTCCGGAATACGTTAGATTTTGTATGTGTTGCATTGGTCAGCTCTGATGGAGGTCTTAGGCATGATGTGGGAAAAGTGGGCCTCAATCAGTTCATGAAAACTAAAGGACACAGGCTATCTAAAACAAATGTAAACTTCCTAAGTCTCCTGAAAACTTTTGCATCTATTATTTTTAGCTGTTGAAGACCAAACATTGACTGTAGACATTTGGGCTTCACTTGAGGGAAATATTGCTCTCTCTCTTTTTCTTGTGTATTTGTGTGAGGTGTGGTTATGTAGGCATTCTAACAAGAAGGCTGGGAACACGGGAAGTGGTTCAGACTCGAGTAATTTAAGCAATATTTAACTCTCAAACCCATTATTTTAATAGCGTATCTGAGTTCTGTCTACTCACCTCCCTGTCTTCTATCAAGAATGTGTCTTCCACCAGTCAGCAAAACTCATAGTCAGATTGGGGGGAATCAGTGTAGGTGAACCAAGGACACATTCCTGATTTAGTGGGGAGAAAAGGTTAAGACTCTTCTCATCAGCAAAGAAACCAAGGTAAGTCTACTATGGTATTGCTAAATAGCTAGAAAAATATCTCTGCAGTAGTGGCAGAGGATCAAGAACCGAGGACTCAGTTTCAGAATGTACCTTTGGAATCAGACAACACATCTATATCTTCGTTTCCATTATTCATTTCTCCTGGCACCCCTTTTGCTACTTAACCCTCCCCGCATTCAGTCAACGGCACTTGGGACCTCAGTGGAGAGAGGCTACGGTAGAACACAAGAGTCTAGTTCTTCACATTCGAGATTCCAAATCTGAAGTATATCAGGAAAAAGAAAATTTGGAAGGATAAGATAATTCAGAGCCAATTTTTCTCCTCCCTCAATACCAGATAAAGTTTCCCTGGATTTTAGGAGAAGGATATCCATAGAGGAAATCGACACCAGAATGAAGCTTTAAGAAAAGCCCTTACACCCTGTCTTCACCTGAAACGGGACTAGGCATGAAAGGGTGGTGTGCAAGACAGGTTTGGGATTCAAAAGGAGAAGAATCACATTTACTTGGATTAGAAGCAAAAATCTAAGCTATACAGGAAGTGAAGTAGATATTATTATTATCATCTCCATTTTACAGATGAGGAAGCAGGCTCAAAGAGTTAAGCTGCTTGCCTAAGGTAACCAATGTTCTGTGTCAGACCTGCAACTGTTCTCAGCCTTCCATTTCAAAATTAAAGATTATGTCAGAGAAGTGCTGTGGAATTTGATAAAGAAAGGATTAAAAAGAAAAATTTCTATAGAAGTTCTATCACTATTAAGGTGATATTTTATAGCCATTGGATTGGACAAGTGCAAACCAAGAGAGCACAGGTAGATGCAAAGAGAAGAGGACCAGTTAACAGCAAGGCTGTCGTTTGCTAGATGTAGAGAATGTTGATGCCTCAACAGAGAAAGAGAATCCAGGAAGGAGGGTGGTGAGTTTGGTTTGGGATGTTTTAAGTTGGACTTATAGTTGGAGACATCTATACAAAACTGTGAGCATATAGGCCCGGAACTGGAGAGAGAAGGAAGATGAGAGGTGAGGTGAAGGCATGTCAGTGATAAACTTATCAAGGGAAGGAACAGAGGAGGGGGCCAAGGGTGAGAGTGAAGGTCCCATTGAACTAGCTGAATGCGTCCAGGCTGGATTGGCCATCAAACCAAGGAAAAGAGAGGCCATCAAAGAGCTGATGTAGTATGTAAATAGTTAGGAAGCTGGAAACATTTTACGGATGAGGAGCATAAGTCCCATCAGCAGGTAAATTGCTCAGGGTTTCACCGTAGGTAATGGTGTCAGAATTCAAACTCAGTTTTATTTGCTTCAAAATCTGTTCTCTTTCCACTACAGCATGAAGCTTTCACTACTCCATTCCCCTTATTTTATAGAGGGGTTAACTAACCAGGACATATGGCTAGTTAGCACTTGGGCAGTTCTAGAACCAAGTTATCTGATTCTCCTGTGTTCTCTTCACCATAACAGAATTTTAATAAAATCTCAGCTGAAGTATGATCAAATCATACGAGTACTTCCATAGTCTCTCAAATATCAGTTTTATAATACAAAGTAAGCAAGATTTTTGAAATTTTACTAAATTCAGCTTTAGCTCTTGGAATTCTAGATTAAGGCCAAATATTCTGCAGCTGCTTAGAATTCCCTAAGAAGACAGTCCACCTGGAACTGGACATGTCAGTAAATTTATGAAAATTACCAAGTCATTTTTCTGGTCTAAGAATGTTGGCAAATTTATTTGTGATTGAATTATTAGTGGCCATGAGTGTGTTGAACACTGAAGGTAGACTTTCGCAGTACTGCTATTTTCAGCAATGAAGTTGGTGTTGTTGTTGAGGTATAGGTTCATCTCTCCTGGCTTTACACGGTATATCCTCGAAAGCCACGTGCATCAACTTTACCACTGGCTGTGCTAACACCAGAGGAACAGAAATCTGTTGCTTCTCTATACACCCACAAAAAAGCTGCTGTCACAGATTCGCAACGGATCGCTTAGGTCTCCAGTCAGTGAATTAGGAAGTGGGACGCTTATTGTTAACAATCTCACAGAGCACTCAAAAGCCAGCAAGGAGGGTTGAAATAACATCTATATAATTCAGGAGAAACATACTTTGTCCTGAAATACTCAGTTGGGAGTTTTCCTTTAAAACTCGCTAAAGGGGCCGGCCCCGTGGCTTAGCAGTTAAGTGCGCGCGCTCCGCTGCTGGCGGCCCGGGTTCGGATCCCGGGCGCGCACCAACGCACCGCTTCTCCGGCCATGCTGAGGCCGCGTCCCACATACAGCAACTAGAAGGATGTGCAACTATGACATACAACTATCTACTGGGGTTTTAGGGAGAAAAAAGGAGGAGGATTGGCAATAGATGTTAGCTCAGAGCCGATCTTCCTCAGCAAAAAGAGGAGGATTAGCATGGATGTTAGCTCAGGGCTCATCTCCCTCACAAAAAAAAAAAGGTGGTCTCGCTAAAGGTGGTCTCAATTTTGCTTGACTAATATAATCAATTCTATGACAATATATTTACATATCTTTTTTTTCAGGAGCTTAAAATACATCCCACATTCTATTTTTCTAATCTCCACTACATCGTCTGGAGCCCAGGGGTCATGCAGTTACCTGGTGCATGGATTTCTTCATGAGAAGAACTCGGAGGAGTCCTACCTCAACTCGGATGGAAACCATGTCCTTTGCTGCTTGCTTTTTGGTTATATAAACATATTTCCTACCTGGCTTTGTGGAGTTAGCCATATCCTAGAAAATACTTGGTTTTCTAGATGTCTTCATATCTGTAAACAATAGGCGTGTGGAGGTATAACATATATTTAATTACTCTGAACCTCTATAACTTATGCACAAATCCCCCCACTGCCACCCTTCCATGGTTACTATATTGACAATTATATGCCTCTCAACACACTCCCCCCTCCCCCACACACACTTAAAGTGCCTCAGTGAAGAGGGGCATCGAATACTCGGCAGAGAAAAATCAACACTTGCTTGAGTCTGAGCATCAAAGTCACGAGAGTTTCTCCCTCTTGTTTTTCATTCACAGATCTTACAGGAAGGGAGAGCCTAAAGTGATGAAAATGGTGATTTTCCTTAGATAGCATGTTTCACTTCCAGAAAATTAGGACAATAGGGAACTGTCTTTGGTGATGAGAAGGAAGACAGAACATTATTTCTATCTTATTTTATAATGATCAGTTTTAAAATTTGAACCATAACTGAATCTACTTTATTTTGCAAAATTTATTTTTCAATTTTAAAAAATAAGCCAGAATAGCCAGTTATAAATTTATCACATGCAATACAATTTACTTGAAAAACCATGTTACAAAGAAAGCACACTTTTTTTTTTTTGCTAAAGTATCCTTCATTGATGAGTCCACTGTTGTCTCACATCAGGCATTAAACTAATAAGGTTACTTCTTTCTCACCAGCAAATATCTCACTAATAGCAAGAGTAACAATTACTAAGTGCTACTTGGTATAAACAGGAACTTACCTACGCAATAATTGAGCTAAACAAAATTATTCTTGTGGATTGATTGGTTTGGAGTTAAACATTGCTACTTATTTATTTATTTATTTTTTTGGGTGAGGAAGATTGGCCCTGAACTAACATCTGTGCCCATCGTCCTCTATTTTGTATGTGGGATACTGCCACAGCAAGGCTTGATGAGCAGTGTGTAGGTCCATGTCTGGGATCTGAACCCATGAACTCTGGGCTGCTGAAGTGGAGGGTGAAAGTTTAACCACTACACCACTGGCCAGCCCCTGAATGTTGCTACTTTTAAGACAGGGTAACTCATGTATAAACATGTTAACTCAAAGAAATCTTTTCTAATAACAGCCAATTATATCAGCCAAACTCTTTACGTAGGGAGGAGGGATACAGTGTTGTGGTCTTCAGCGGCAGCCAACAGACCTGCTTCATTCTATTTCCTGCTGTTCTTGTACATATAAGACAATATGTATTGTCTTATTCTGCTCACCTTCTCCCGAAATGCCACTGTTATAGTCCTATCCCATCCATCATTCAAATCTCCTTCATGAGGTTTTCTTGGACCTCTCAACTGGTGGCAATGTGTACTATGTCTCTTTTCAGTCCTTAAAATATTTCTCTTACAATCCCAAATAGAAGAAGATAGGGAAAAAATTAGAAACTATTGTCACATTTCAGCAAAAAAGACGGTGGTTTGGATTAGGGAGTTGGTAGAGGAGATAGAAAGAACGGATAGATTTGCGATGCGTATTTGAGATAGAATTTACATGGTTTGCTGATGGATTGCATGTGAAGAACGAAGAAAAAGAAGGAATCAAGAATAACTCCCAGATTTCTGATCTTCGAGACGGAACGGAAGGCAGTTTCATTTTCTAAATTAAGGAAAGTTCAGGAGGACAGGTTTGGATGGAAATCACGTTAAGCTTGAGATGCCTCTGAGAAAACTATGCTAGTTTGGAAGGATAACTGCCTTTCTAACTAGCAAATAGATCAAAAAATATATATTAGTTTAAAGACTAATTTTTTACTTCTGTAACATAAAGGTGACTAGATTAGCAAGGCAACTCTGTTCTATGCAGTTGTTCAGAGATGCAGGCTAACAGAAACTCTGCCACTTTCTACATGTGGCTTTAACTGTCACCTTGGGATCCTCTGCATTCCACCAGGAGGGAGAGAACAAACAGCATGAAGCAATGGGCACGGAGGTTTTTATGGGCCAGGACTAGAAATTATACCCACATCGCTTCTGCCTGCATTCCATTCAATACAACACAGCCGTATGGCCACACCTTCCCGGGAAATGTGGTCTAGTCTTATGCCCACACACGAAAAGGCCAATACAGATTTGACGAGCACTGGAAGTCACCACGTCCAATTGGAGACTTGAAGTCGGCAGTTGGAGTATGAGTCTAGAGCTTGGGGAGGTCTGCACTGGAGATCTAAATTCTAGAAACATGGCATAGATAATATTTAAAAGTATGAGACAGGGAGAAACTCTTAGGTAGACAAGGTCTAGGATCAAGTGATGACCGACATTTATGGCCAAGTGCTGTAAAAGAGTAAATCCATAGGAGACAGAAGTAGGATTGGATGTGGACTAACACCCACCATCATGTCAGGGAGAATATTAGCTGCCTCCTCTGAGCCCTGACAACCCTCCGGGGCAGTCAGTACCTTCGGGAGGAAGAATGAAGGCTGAGAACTTGGAGGAACGTAGGATGTGGGTTTAGCTCTGGGGACCAGAGAGAGTGGTTTGGGGTTGTGGAAGCAAAAAGGAAATGGGCTGAAGTGTTGAATCGGTATCTCTACTTTTTAGGATCTAGAAGGAGAGGGAAAGGGGATGGGTAGGCCTATTTCTAAGTCTTCCATTTTAGCTGTGGGTTCTTGGGCAAGTTACTTAAATTCCCTAGTTGCTTTTTTGTAAAATGGAGATAATTATAATAACTTTGACCTAGGATTGTGGGAATTAAATGAGATAAGGCAGTAAAACATAAGCGCTGTGACGGTCACATGGGCAGGGCTCATCTGTTCTTAGTTCTTTTCATTTCCACATCTTTGACAAGCATCTATGTATTTGCAAATGGCCTTGTGCATCATCGGTAGTTAGTAAATGTTTGTCAAATGAGTAAGTATATACGTAGTAAAGGCAGAGCAAATCTCAATGCCATTAGGAGATTATAATGATAAGCCTTCTCATAAACAAATGTTATGGGAAGAATAGTGTAGTCTCAGGGACAAACAGAAAAGATTTCAAGATAACAAGACACTCAAGTTACATTTTAAGGCATTTGGCAAAATTATTACGTGATTTCTTTGACTTAGGAAGCCAGATTTTGTAAGAGGATTTACAACAAATGAATTTTTTTAAATTGAAATATTAGAGCAGTAAAAATTGTAGACATTTCATATCTTTTTTAGTTTAAAAAATTCTGTAGTTAATTCTTACTCAAGTCTAACAAGAATAATATTTTCATTTCTCAAATCAATAGCCTGGATGCTTTTGGGAAAAAATTCTAATGAGTCTCACTGAGGGGTCACCTTGCAGCACAGGGGAAAAGCCCCACTGCTCCTGAGGTATTGACTGGGATGGAGCCCTTTCTAATGGCCCCCATGAGGTCAGTTGGAGTGCTCTGGGCAATACAGGGGACCTGAAGTGGCTATAAGGACAACCAGCACAGTTAGTACCATGTTGTTTAATTTTGGTAAACTCTGCGTTTCACTTTGGGTGCTGGTTTTCCATAAGTGGGATGTTGTTGCCCAAAAAGACGGGAATCATCAATGAGCAAAACAAACGATGTCTCAACGTAGATCCTGGGCCATTATGAGTGCTTTGGAGACTATGTCAACATCCTCCTGAATGGAACAGGGAAGCGATGTCAATTTTCAAGTGTTGTAAATGGAGCTGTGTTGTAGCTCTTGTTTTTTTCTCCTAAACCTGCTATTCTCTTTGCATCTATTCCTCTTAGGATGCCTTCCCCCTCATTTTCCCTTACTGACTTCATCCTTATCTTTCAAGATCCAGCTCAAACGTCACTTTCTCTGTGGCTCTTGTCTCTCCTCTCAGAATAGCTTTCTCATTTTCCTACCAGAGGATTTTGTGCTTGCTAAGACTGTGGCATTTTGCACAATACATTGCAACTAGTTCTCTCTGGGTCTCCATCCCTCACTGGATTATGAACTCCTTGAGGACCTGGTGCAAATCATGTTTACCTTTGTATCTCCAGAACTTAGCACAGTACCTGGCACATATTTATGCAATAAAAACCTTTGTCTGAAGACATCTTTATCTGAATTTGTAGATTTCTGTTGAGTGACATCAGGTCTCATTGCTATACTACCCTAGAATGGTGTGGTTCTCAACTGGAAAGGATTTTGTCCCCCAGGGGATATTTGGCTATGGCTACAGACATTTTCAGTGGTCACGACACAGGGGGAGAGGTGGTGCTGTTGGCTTCTAGTGGGTGGAGGCCAGGGATGTTGCTAAACATCCTACAATGCACAGGACAGCTGCCCACAACAAAGAAATATCCTGCCCAAAATATCAATAGTGCCAAGATTGAAAAACCCTGTTCTACAAGAAAAGAAGCCTATACAATCATACTTACCGCTGAGACCACATCAATCTCAGAGTGTCAATGACTGTTTACATACTGCTACTGCCAAACCATATCTCCAGCCCAAATCTGCGTCCCAAACTCCTGACCTATACCTTCTTTCCACTCCCTCTCTCTCTTCCTTCCTCCCTCCCTTCCTTTTTTGTTTCTTTCTCTCTCTTTCCAATCATGTTTACTCAGCATCTCTACCTGCATGACTCAAGACACCTCGAACACATATCGAAAATAAAATTTATCATTTTCCTAGGACATTTCTTCTCAACTACATGTATCCTCTTTTAAAATGCTCTTGCCATCTACCCAGCTGCCCAAGCCAGAAGACTTAAATCCACTTTCTACATGAAATAAGCCCTTTTAGTAACTCCTAAATCCTTCTATTCTGTCTAGGCCCTTATCACACTTGTCTTGACAGCTGCAAGGTCTCCTAATTGGTCTCCTTGACACTCCGAATTCCCCTCTGCATTACTACAAGAACAGTTTTTTTAAAGGTGTTACTTTTTCACGATTATCAGATTAATGTGCAATCATTTTAACAATTTGGAAATACCAAAAACAATAAAGAGGAAAATATAATTTGTTATCTTGCTACAACATAGTACATTTCTTTTCGTTCCTTTTTCTATACAAATATTCCATATTCTTACACTAAATTGGAAATATGTACGTAATATTATATATAATATATATTATATATAATATATATAATTCCTTTTTCACTTTTGTCAAAAATTCTCAAAGCATAGATATTATTGAATACATTCAGAGATATCTGTGTATTGGAATCTTGTTCTAATTGTGCAGGAAAACACATGGGTCAGACTCTTCTGGCTGAGAAGGACTGAATGTGATGAATGAGGTTTGTGTCCGTGCCTAGCAGTATTGTAGTATATGTAACACACTAGTGATGGCGTGCATTGAATGACACTGATCAGAGGGCCCTCTGACTCAGGTGCGTGGTCTCTAGCATTCATCCAGATTTGCCCACACGCTGATCTGCTCTTGCCTGATACATTGTTTCATGACAGCGCTAGTAAAACATGGTCAGATGTCAGCAACTCCATGCACTGTAACCTCATATGGAAGGCTGAGCTCAGAGGAGGGACAGCCAAGCTTCCAGAATGTCTGATGGGATCCTTTAGATTTATTTGTATCTGTGGTCTTCTGATAAGGTCTCTTTGGAGGACTTAGAAACTTACGCCTCTGTCTAAAATGTTGAGTTTCCACTGCAGCGACTTCCTTCTAAATCTTCCTGATTAGAAAACCTTCTTTAATTTGCCCAAATGGTGTCTGCATCTGGTTTTTCAGTCTGAGATGACTATTGGCGTTTGTGATCCTTCATACTTTCCCTCTTTTTGCTCACCTCCGTCTGGCAAGGGACGCTGCAGCTGCCTCCACCCACCCCTGCAGGACCAGTGCAAAACCACGTTTTGTTCTGGTAATCCGGAGTCCTGCCCCTGGGAGATCCGGGGCCGATCTGGGTCTACGCACTAAGCCGATTCCTGGTACAAGGCTGCCGTGAGGAGCTCCACCGCAGTCCAGCCTACAAGCACTGGACCTGACTCAGGTCCCCACCTGGCATGGATCCTTTTTGTTCCTTATTTTTTATTAAGCCAGATACAGTTAAGTTTTGTTTTGTTTTTCAAGCAGAATCTGAGAGTTATACTTTTTTAATGAGAGAATTGTACCTTTGGTGATTACTAATATGTTTAGTCTTTTATCATTTTTTATTATGTGTTTTTAATGGTTTTCCTGTCTTTTACTGGTGGATTTTGTTTTGTTTGTTTGGTTCTCTCACATTCTGAACCTCTTGAGTGTAAGAAACCTTCCAGTCCACCTCAAGCGTTGCTCACCAGAGCTCTTCTCTTCGCCTTCCTGGTGGCATTTATGTTTATGGTCAGTTCACCCCCAAGATCTGACATTGCCACCCCCTCCACCTTGCTCCATGCCCTGTGGTTTTCTAGGAGTTAGAGTTCTAAACAGATATAAAAAGAAAGGTGATAAGGGATGATGCCAGTTTTGGGGTTGGTTCAGACTCTGGGTATTTGAGAGGGGGAACAGCACTCAGGAGGGGGATTAAACTCCTCTTTACAACATTTCAAGAGGGTGGGTTTGATTTTACCTTGAAAACCAATGGAACTCTCAGGGGATTCTGAGCAGAAGGGTGACTTGTCCAAATTGGCACGTTAGCTGGGTTCCCTTCCACTCAGATCAGAGCTGGTTGTCTCCACTGTCTGCCTAAGTCACAGACATTCATCATTCTTCTCCAATAGAGAGAACCTCAATAATTATAAGGATATTTGTGCTTTCAAGACTTGATCAAGAGCCAGCCCTGATAGCCCAGTGGTTAAAGATTGGCACGTTCACTGCTTCGGCAGCCTGGATTTGGGTCCTGGTCGTGGAACCTCACCACCCATCTGTCAGTTGCCGTGCTGTGGTGGCAGCTCACATAGAAGAACCAGCAGGACCTACAACTAGGATATACAGCAATGCACTGGGGCGTTGGGGAGGGAAAAAAAAGAAGAAGATTGGCAACAGATGTTAGCTCATGGTGAATCTTTTCCTGCAAAAAAAAAAAAAAGACTTGATCAATATAGATATCTAATGACAATTGTCTATTTCTCTGAGCTCCCCAAACTTTAAACAATCCTCACTATTTGTGTATTTTCCATCTGTTCCAAAGTCAGCAATTTCTGAATTTCATGTCAAGTTCTATTCTGTGTATCTGAAGAAGTCATTAAACATATAAAAGAATGAGAAAAAGTCAGTTTCCTGCATCCTACAGCTTGGATATGTGTCTCAGAAATAATGGATGAAATGGATAGAAATTTATGAACTAGAATAATCTATTAAACAATACATCTTACATCTATAGTTCAGTGACATTTGATGATTATAAGAAGGGTCCCGCATCTCTATAAAACTCTTAAGTTATTTCTAAATCATCAGAGAAAAAGTGTTATCATTTTCAATTTACATTAGTGTATATTTTATTGTGGTTTAACTTTTTAAATACTTTTGATCTTTGCCTGTACACATAATTCTACATTTAGAAGATTTTTTGATGAATTAGAACATCTCCCATGGGAATTAGTCTCCCTTCCCAAATTCTGTAGTTTTACCCTCATTACAATGCTCTCCACACTTAGCTTTGGATCAGAGCTATCTTAAACATGTGCCTTTTTAACTCGCTAAATAGTTTTTTACTTTATTTACTATTTTCTACTTTATTTATTATTTGTTTTACTTTATTAACTATGTCAAGGAAGCTAATCACCCGGTCTAGTATGGAATTCAAAGTCCTCCCTGCCCCACCCCCTCCATCCCCTGTGGTCCTGGTTCTAAGTGTCTGCTTGCATGGAATACTTTCAGAAAAACCGTGGAAAAGTTCTGAAGTTCCATTCACATATTCTCACAACTGCTTGGCTGATTTCTGAAATTCTAACCAGCAGAACTTCATTGCTTTTGCGTAGATTCAAGTGCAAATGTATTTGAGAAGGGCTATGCTTTAAGGTACTTTGGGGTCTTTTGCACTCCAGTGTGAATGAAGTATCTAAGCACATATTTTACAACATGGAGGCAAAGGAGCCCAGTTATGGGGCAGTGTATGGGGCAGTGTATAGGGCAGAGACTTGGAGGCCAGGGGAACCCAGGAAAAGCTGCCCCAGCATCGCATTATAGCCCAAGCCTGGGCGTGCTCTCTGGTAGTGAAACATCCCCAGGGAATGAAGAGCCTAGGCAAAGACTCACTGATTCTGCAGTTGGTCTTCCCTCTGGCTGAAATCACGCTAGTTTATAACTTAAATCCATTGTTCTTGTTGGTGGAAGCAGAGGGCAGGTGTATCAGTGTTCAGCGATGTCATGGTTTCACCCTCAACGTCTCTCCTTTAGGGGAATTTAACATCAATTCCTTTAGCCTTTCATTCGCCATCCAGACTTTTGATTATCGCTCTGTTCTCCCCAGGCCCCTGTTGAAGATGTCCACACCGCCCAGGACTCAGAATAGTACGATGCTCTAGTGAACGAGCATCAGGTAAACTCTGCTTTCAGCAGGACGTGATGTCACAATCTTTCTTGGACTCTTGTTTATATAGTTCATATTTTAAGCCTTGTAATCCCTTACGTAATACTATCTTTGTGACTGTACTTTCTCCTAATTTCTTGCCCCAGATACAGAACTGAACCTTGTCCCTTGGCATTTTATACAGCAAACTTCACAGGCCGTCTTTTTGGGGGCCTGCAATGAGAACATTAAGGCCCCCACAGAGGCAGAGGAAGAAAGATAACTATGATTTTCTCTGAGATTCATCAAGGGTCCAGTGCCTGCTGGGTAGTGATGGTGAGCCTAGAGCAGCGGAGACTTGCAGTACATTCATACCCTCATATTCATTGTGATCTGGGAAACCATCCGTTTGTAGGTCAACACCCTCCTCTATAAAATTCGGTTCAGACATTTGACTTCACATGGCCTCACATTGGGATTTATGAAAAATAAGGAAAAAGCAAGGAAATATTTTGAGCTGAAAAATACCATCAGTGGTTGTTAATTTATCTAAAGTTAATGTTGGTGTCACTAAACCAAAGTCAAAATAAATTCTGTAGCTAAGATGTATTTGTCTGTTTCCTTTCTTCATCCATGTATTCATTCCTTGTCCCATAAATATGCACTGAGTACAGCATGTGCCAGGTAACGTTCTCAGTGTTACACTGATCGATAAGACAGATGCGATCTCTGCCCTCGTGGAGTTTACATTCTAGTGTGTATGAGGGCAAGTATTTGTTGCAGGAGAGACAAAAATTGGTAAATAAGTGAAAATACATGCGGGTTACACATTGTGAACGTGACTGAGAAGGAAAGAGAGTGATGTAATAGAGAATAGTCAGGTGTGCTGAGAAGAGGCTAGTGTGGCTGAGGAGTGGTGGGTGAGGTGGTGTGTGGAAGAAGAAGAGGGAGAGGCTGTGTCCTATAGAGGAGGGAGTTTGGTTTCATTTTAAGAGCAAGGGGAAGCCACTCAAGGGTGAATAGCACCATGAGCTGATTTAAATTTTTAAAAAATCACTATAGTTGTTCTTTGGAGAATCCACATGGGGAGGTGGAAGTGGAGGCAGGGAGACCTAGAAGCCTAGAAGGCTATTGCGAGTGTTCAGATGAGAGACAATGATGGTGTGAACTGGGGTGATGGCCACTGGTCTAGAGAGGAGTAGACAGATTCCAGATACATAGTGAAAGTAGACTCAACAGATCTTAGGATCAGGCTTAGGGGATGAGGCAAAACGAGAAATCAGGGATCAAGTCCTATATTTTTGGCTTGAGGATGATGATGTCTCTTATTGAGCTGGGAACATGTTTGAAGTGGGGATCAGCAGTCCTCTTCCAGGTTTTTTATGTTTGAGACGCCCAATAGGTATCCAAGGGGAGAGGGGCAGTAGGCAGTTGTACTTTTAGGTCTGTTTCACAAGGGAAAGGTCAGCTTTGAGGAGACATCACAAAGGAGGAGACACTGAGGAGACATCCATATACAGGTGTGTTGAAACCATGGGATTAGATAAGATTCTCGAGAGAGAGCACGCAGCACAAATATGGGAGAGGTGAAGGCTGAGCTGGAAAAGGGGCCACTTCTACACTGTCAGTCTGCAAACCACAGCCCGTGGACCAAATCTAGCTGGGGTCTGTTCCTGTATGGCTACCAGCTAAGAAAGGTTTTTACATTTTTAAAGGCTTGTGAGGAAAACAAAGAAGAATATGCAAGATTGCACGTAGCCCGCAAAGTCTAAAATATTTATGACCTAACCTTTTAAAGAAAGTTTGTAGTAGGGGATATGAAGGCAGCAAAGGAAACTGAGAAGGAATGTGCAGAAATGTAGGGGGAAATCATAGGAGCGTGTTGTCACTGCAGCTGCAAGAAGAAAGTGTTTGAAAACATTCTCCGAGAGGCCACTGAATATCAGAAGTGATCTTATTAGTTAAGGTAAGCAACATCAGCATCTGTAACAAACAACTCCAACATCTCAATGGCTTAACATGAGTTTATTTCTCATTCGTGAAATTTCCAATTGGCCAGAGGTGCAAGGGTGGTGTGTTCTGCTCTGTACATTCATATAGGGACATGAGTCCTTTTATCTTGTGGCTCTGTAATACTTTCGGGCTTTGAAATATGCAGCTAGATTGTCAGCATCAGGTCTGCAGATGAGGGAACAGAGAAAGGATCACGTGTGAGAGCTTTATACTGGACCACATCACTTTCACTGACATCCAGTTGGTTAGAGCTTAGTCACATGGTGGTACCCAACAGCAAGGGAGGCTGGGAATTGTAGTCTGAACATGTTCCTAGAAGATAAAGTAGATGGGTTTTGGTGAACACACTGTAGTCTCTGCCACAGAGATCTCTACAGGAACAGTTTCTGCAGTGAGGGATGGAGGAAGCCATAGCTGAGTGGCTGTGGATGTGAGGTGAGGAAATGGAGACAGTGAACATAGACATCTCTTTCAATAAGTGTAACTGTGAAGGGGAACATGAAGTGGGATGGTAGATGGAGAGGAATGTAGGGTCAAGAGAAGTTTCCCAACGAGGAAGCATTATGTGGTAGTAATATTGATAATATGATGATGATAATTGATAATTATCATCATTTGATAATGATTATCATCAATTGACAATTGAGCAATTGATGATCAATTGATATAATTATCATCAATTGATAATATGATCATAACGATAATGATGATGATGATACTAACAGCCATCAAATTTTTGAGCATTTGTTATGCAGCAGACATGTTTCCAAACCCTTTTCCTACGTTAACACATTTAATCTCTACAATACTCTTAGTTGGTGGGCGTTCTTGTTATTTCTATTTTAACAGATGATGAAAACTGAAGAACAGAGAGGTTAAGTAGCCAGCCCAATATCACACAGTGTTGGCAGAGCTAGGATTAAAATCCAGCTGAATACGGTTCCTGAGTTCATTCTAGCTTTCATGCTTGGTGGGAAGAGCACAGTTTTGTCTTAGAATCAAACAGGCTTGGATTTGAATGCTTGACCTGTTTCTTAATACCTATATGACATTGGGGAAGTTGTAGAACTTCTCAGTTTTCCCCCCTATAGAAAGAAGATAATGCCTAGTATAGAATTATTGTGAGTGTTCAATAATGTAATATACGTGAAGCACTTAGTATCCTGCCCAATACTTAATAGATACATAATAAGTGTGTCTTATACATTTTTCTAATTAAGAAAGTCTAATAGTAAGGTATAAGTCTGAATAGATTTTTTTCATTTTACATATTTCTTTTTTACTTTTTTTTTAACTTGGTAACAGATTTACAAAACTTGCTCCTGCTTTATAGTCCAATAGATATGAGTGAAAATATCATTGTGTGAGAGTATTTTAAGAGGTTCAGGCATTGAACATCAAGTTGTGTATGATTTTAGATGTGTATATGATTTTATGGTCTCGTGACCTCATAGGGGAAACTTTCACAAAGCAACCTGCTGTCTGATGGCCAATTGATGCTCTTTGTCTTTACTGTCATTTATCCCCTTATCTTATCCCCTTATCAATGTGCCTTTGTTTAAAAAACCCTAGATGTGGAGGGATAATCTATTAAAAGACTTTACCACCTTTCACATTCAAAAGGTCACTTGCATTTTATAAATACAAGTGAAGGGATATATCATCCAGTCAGGGAGATATTTCACCTGGCACCTCTTTCCGCGGAAACGTGACAATACCTAAATCCTCTGGGCTCTTTAGGGCAAGAGAAAGAAAGCAAGAAATGCCCCAACTGGTTGTGAGTACAGTCAGCTATACATGCCAGAGAGCAAACATATCTTCCCCACTTGAAAATTTCTGAAAAAATGTCTATGACATAGAAATTGCTTTAGGTAGTTTTTCATAGGTGGGGTTTGTGTGAAGAGTCTGTCTTAAATCCAAGATAGTTTCATTTCTGGAAGTGAAAGACCTTATTATAAGGCAACTGTAATATATGGACCCCACGGAGAGAGCTCTAGAGAGGGTCCCGGGTACTATAGAAGTTTCCATCAGAGAGTTGAGGCCATTAATGATGTTCATCTGGACAAAGCTGTGTCTTTTGGGTTCTAGCCCCTTTACGAATCAATAAGCCTCAAGAAGGGATACATGGAGACATTCACCAGGCTACATTCCCCTGCTCCTTCCGGGAATTCCAGACCAACTCCAACTCTTCACAGCTGGACCAGTGGGCTCTCAGGCTGGTGAAGCCTGATGAGAATCCTCAGGGGGACCCAGAGCACATGGCCCCAGAGCCACAGGCTTTGCAGCATAGCTTATTGCTAAAGAGCTGTGGATTCAAATCACTTTCTCGTGATCTTGTCTCTTACCAGAGGCAAATTTATTTAATCTCTCTAAGCCTTAAGGTGTCTCCTTTGTAAAATGTGGCTAATGATGCCTCTGGCATAGAGTTGCTGTGAGGAGAGAAGAGACAATCAATGTAAAGTGCTTTCCATCATTCCCTGCAACAAAGTCCACCAAAGATGGGAACCATCATTAGTACCCAGGCATTATCAAGCAACTTACCCTAATGGACCTGAGGCTTAGCAATGCTGAGATGGTTCTCAACCTTAGAGACCAAATGAGAGAAAAAAATAAGACAACAACTGGGTCCTTCGTGCTCCTGGATCCTTTAGTTGAAGTACAGCCTTGTAGGGGCTTGGGTCTGGGAAGGAAGTCAAGACAGGGAAGCCAGCCTAGGAGATGGAACATGCTCATGGGTAGAAAAAAATGCTCAAAGGTAAAAACTCAGTTCAGACAGATGTGGAACTGGAGAGAATGAAAGGCCATATCGGGACGCTGGGCTGGGACCGGTGGATAATTTCAGCCTGTGGCCATTTGGGTGGAGACTTTCTCCTTAGGCACATGGAGTGGGGCAGCAATGACAGGTGGGAGGCAGAGCCAGGGAGGCAGGAGTTATGAGCTCAGACCAGCAGAAAAGGTCTGAAAGGGAGGGAGACTTGGGACCTGGGGAGAATCAGACCAAGCGGATCCTGGATTGACACTCTTAAGTTATAGAGATGGGGAACTGTGGGCAACGTCTCGTCCACAGATCTGAGAGATAGGGTCGCAAAAGCCAAACTTAAGCTAAAGAGGCCAAGCCCTGAAGGCAGAAACGCTGTGGGCTTGGGACCAGGACAGTGTCCCCAGCTAGTGGAGAGGAGGGATTGCAAAGAAACGCTGTGGGCTTGGGACCAGGACGGTGTCCCCAGCTAGTGGAGAGGAGGGATTGCAAAGGCAGAAGGGCTGATTATGGAGAATGGAAGCTTCCAAGCGAGAGCAGGCCCAGTAGTGAGCCGGTCTGCATGATGTTTCCGGGAGGGTGACCTTATTATTGCTCTCACTCATGGTTAAGATGTGTTCTAGAGAAAGGAGCTGGACTGAGCCTGTGTGTGGGGTGGGGATCAGGTTCGTGAGTGGATGTGCACTGATTAGGGCAAGCCTGTCACAACCGCTGGGTGTTCTTTCTAAAAATGCAAATCTGATCCTACCTCTCCCCCACATAAAACCATTCAGTGGCTCCCATTGTTTGTGGAATGGAGTCCAAAGTGGTTAGATTGGCATTCAAGGCCTGCCGTGACTTGGCTCCAACCTCCTTCCGAGGTTTGATCTTGCTTTTTCCCTCAGGGACACCCTGCACTCCAGCCACGCAAAGCTACTCGTCCTTTCCCAAAGGGCTCTCCCAGACTCCCCTGCCGTAGGACCTTTTGTTTTCTATCATCCTACTTTTTACTTTACATCCTACTTTATTCCTACAAAGAAGACAAATTATAAGAAAATTAAAGCAGTGGAAATTCAACTAGTGTTTTAAGTGTGTTCCCTTAATATTAACTCTGTAAACGCAAGTACTGAAAATGCATTTGAGTGTCTTGGTAAGGTCTTAACGTATCTCTCCCTGCTTGAGCCAGATACTCTTCTCCGTGTTGCTGTGACATCCCCTGCACATCTCTGCGATGGCAACGGTCACGCGGTGGTACACTTTGGTTTTCTTCTTCTTCATCTTTGTAATCCTGGTACTAAGCAGAGCATCTGACACCTAGGTACTCATTACACAGATACTGAGTAACGACTGTTAGAGCAGCTGTGGGCATCCCTTCCTGCACCCTTCTATTGCACATCGAACGTGCCCACATGATGACCCCTATTTGATAGGCACAGATCATTGGTTTCCGTGTCTGTGGTATCTCTTAACTATAAGCTCAGCGAGGCCGGGGGCTGTAATTTTTCCTTCTGTATATCCTGCAACTGGTACATAGTAGGTGCTAAAAAGTATTTGCTGATCCAACGAATGAATGAGTGATTATGATTGGATCCTATGAATAAAAACTCAAACTTTCAAAAGATAAATGACCTCTGTACAGAACCTGTAAAGATTATGTTTTAAAAACTGTTGCTGTCCATTTAAAGCAAGTAGTCCTAGAAGAGTTTTAGCCGCATGAAAGTTTTCCCATTATTCTTTAATCAGTGTCCAGTAGCTAAAACTCCCGTTGTTTTGTCTGTTTCCCTGTACAATAGATAGGGCTTCTCCTCTGGGTCTCCCTGAAGTGAATAGCAGTGTGTAAGCATCCTACAGCTTCAATATATTGATTGAAAAACTGCGTACTTCATATAACTTTTATCTTTTTACTACTCATATTATCTTAAAGGTTATATTTATAGCCAGGACATATTTGTAAATGTTTTGAATAGTACTGTTCTTGGGTGGGGATGGGAGAGAAATTTCTAAACCCTCCAGGAATTAATTCAAAAGAAACTGCATTCTAGTGCTATAGATAATTGAATAATGATATTTTTGGTCAATATTTTGACTCTGAAAAACTCTTTACATTGCAAGTTGAAAATATTCTAAACATGAAAATATTGAGAAAAAAAATCTCAAAGGTTCACATTCAGAAAATCTACGTGGAAGATTTTAGTGGCACTTTCTTTTTTCACTAATATATCTAATTTTATAATGAATAAAATCTAGACAATTATTAAACATCCATAGGGAGATTATTTCTCTTAAACTCAAGCAAAACAATCCAGTTTTGAGTTAAAAAGTGTATCTTTATGTTGAAATACTTTTAGTCATTTTTAAAAATGAAATTCCTTGAAATATATTTAAAAGTACATTCTTGCAGAGATAAAACAGTGGAAATTCAATGACTGTTTTAAGTTTGTTCCCCTAATATTAAATCTGAAAATCCAAGTATTTTAAACACATTTGAATTTTTATCAGGTTTACCGTAAAACAGAGTGGTTGCCTTCAAGACATTGAAAAAAATTAAAAGATAAACAAATGAAAGTAAATAGCTGTTACATCTTGTCTAAAACAAAAAACCTCTCTCTATGGCAGTGTCAAGGTTTTATTAGTATATATTTTTAAAATGTGGATCAAAGGCAGTGAGGTTGTGGAATAGCTCATATGCTTTACGCTCTTCCTGATTTGGCATATCCAGAAGTGTAAGCAAGCCTACGAGAGCGCGGGCGCCGGCCGGGGAAGGGTGACTACAGCAGGGTGGACAACAGATGCAGATGGGGATCAGTGATAGATGAGTCTCACACCACTGCTCCAGAGCCCGGAAACTTCAGGGCGGCCTCTTTGATGGAATCCAAGGGCGGAGGGGGGAGGGTGGGTCCCTCACTCATCCTAGGTGGTGTTGATTGGCCAATAAGGAAACCACGTAATCCAACACATCTTTAAGAAAACCTCCGAGTAACTGGATGTGACTAAAAGAGCGATCTTCATACTAAGGGAGACAAATCGGGGAGAACCCTGTTTACTCGGACGATCACTTTTTATTGCACTTCTATTCAGCTCCTCCACACTTCGCTTTCCAACATCCTTCAACCTTATCCTGGCTGCCTACAGGGAAAAGAGGAGAAATTAAAATGCTTGCTTTGTGCCTAGAAAACGCCAAACAGTTGGTTCAAAAGTGACAAAATCAGCTACTCAACTGATTGTTTTGTCTGTGTCCAAGGACCTCAAAGTGCTGTCTGCCCACAGGTGGTCCACAGGCTGGCGAAGCCCAAGGGAAGAAGTTAGCCTGAAGAATGATGGGGCGTCCTAGGGGTTGCAAAGTCCAGGAATGGCTCGTCCAGGAATGGCTCTCGTATCCAGAGTGAATTTCCTGGCAGAGAGGAGAGAATGACAAGTTGTCCATTGTGCACTTACTAGGGTGGGTCTGTGTCTCTTGACTCCTCATTCCCTTCCTTTGTCCCTTTGAAATCCCTCCCACTGACATGTCAAGGTGAAGGGGGAGATTGTAAGAAATTAAGAAGATATCATTTATAGGCTATTTTATTTCGTATTCATAATTTGTAGGCTCAAAAGAGAAATAGAGAAAGGAGAAGGAAAATCATTGGTTTATGTGACTCCAGAAAAGTTATCTAACCGACATTGCCACCATTGTGTCGATTGATAAATTCAGAGTCACATAGAAAAATGGAATCTTCAATCTTCATTTCGGATTTCCGTTATTTTAAAAAATCTTCAACAGTAATTGAAGAGTAATTGAAGTAAGAAGAGCTTCTAATAAGTAACATTTTATGTCTAGAAGAAAACGTACTGTTTGTGGAGGCTGGTATCCAGAATTCTTAATCTGTTTTTATCACTAACGAGATATGTGTTTTTGGAAAGTCTCTTTACTCTGATATTTACTTCCTTCATTTTCAAAACTGGGGGGTGGACTAAATAATTTCTAAGGTCTCTTCAGCCTCTTGACAGTCTATGGATGTAATAACTTTTGACTAAATTAAATTTTCTTCCTTTTCCCTGTTGATCCCATCCATGTGCAAAGAAATGGATTTTAGTGTCTAGTAGACAGTGAAACAAGACGTTTGAAGACAAAACAACTCTCAGAGCTGGAAACTCCTGAATAGCCGAGACTGTGTACACACAAGTGCTTCAATTGTTTTGAAGAACTTGATCTGTCAATGAGTGAGCAGCTTTCTAAGCCATTAGAGAGGAGGAGATTGGGAAGCCGCTGATAGTGAACTAAGTTGATCAGTTGAGAGACCCTGTGCAACATGACTTCAATTAATGCCACTTTCTGTTTTTATGTATAAATCTCTGTCTGGAACTGGCTCTCCAGACTGGAAGCTATCAAACACATTCTCTGTTGGGAGCAAGGAGGAGTCCCTGCATCTTCCCTCTTGACGGCACCTCTCTATGGCTTAACCTCAGCCAGTCAGAATACCGATCGATGCCGCCGCGACACATCTTTTTCCTACCGTTATAGCGTCTGTAAATCAACCAGCGTCAGGGTATAACAGAAGACCTCAGGACACTACATCATCCTTTGCAATTCCACCAGTGTCAAGGAACAATAAGCATTACTGTAAAGGAAAATATTTTTTGAAAGTAAATTGAGGCAGTATTTCAAAAAGTCGAATTTTGTAGTGCAAAATCTGGTTGGAAATATAGTTCCCGGTCGTAGCTGGAATGCATGTCCTTTTCTTTTTTTTGGCTGTTTTTGAGCGTGGGAAAGAAGAGATGGTACCCAAGTAACGAAATGAGGGTGCTGTGGGAAAGACGAAGAAGAAAAAGAAGATGTTTCTTCCATGGGTTACCAACTAGGAGGGGAAGTGAGCTGTGAACCTAAATAATTGTAATACGGGGCAAAAAGTGACGTGATAGGAGCCTCACAAAGCTGGCTGTGCTGGCCTGGAGAAGAGAGAAACGGTGGAAACTGAGGCTGGCAGAGAGGAGGAAGCACTGCTTGCCAGGGATGAAGAGGGCACTGCATGGTCATTGCTGCTTGGAAACAGAGTTTTCCTTTTTTTGTGTGTGAGGAAGAGCAGCCCTGAGCTAACATCTGATGCCAATCCTCCTCTCTTTTTTTTTTTTTTTTTTGCTGAGGAAGACTGGCCCTGGGCTAACATCCATGTGCATCTATCTCTACTTTATATGGGACACCGCCACAGCATGGCTTGACAGGCGGTGTGCCCGTACCGGCCCAGGATCCCAACCAGCGAACCCAGGGCACCCCAGCAGAGCGCGCGCACTTAACCGCCTGCGCCACCGGCTGGCCCCTGGAAGCAGAGTGTTAATATAAAAATAGACTCTTGAAATGAGTGTGAATGACCAGGAAGGTCTGAAGAGGGAGAGAAGAGCGAAACAGAGTCCATCCTTCTGCCCTGCATGGGAACGTGAGCTGAGCTGCGGAGAGTCCACTCCCGGCGCGTGTCTGTAGGGCGGAAAGGGCTCTGCGGGCGAGAGGCACAGTCCAGCGGCCAACGGTGCGCTGTGCTGCTGTTCCAGCTGAAGAGAGGTAAAGGGTTGCCGTAATTTAGGAGGCAGTGGGTTATCCTGAGGTGCTAGGGAGAGGGAGGGCTTCCTTTTTTTCTTGGCTTTTACCTCAGGGCCAGCATGACAGAGCATAGGGCTTGCGAGCTCTGGTTCTGAAGCCCTGACTGCCTGGTTTCCAGTCCCAGCTCTGCCCTTTACTAGTGATGTGACCTTTGAGCAAGTTGCTTAATGACTCTGTGCCTCAGTTTCACCATCTCTAAAATGGGCGTAATGATTTGTACCTGCCTCATAAAGTTGTTGTGAGGACTAAGCAAGTTAATGATCGCAAAGCCAGGCATTCAGACGGTGCCCTGCGCAAGGTGAGGTCCTGTCGTGCAGCCTACATTCAGGGGAATTTCGGGTGCCACTCCCCGCCCCCACCTCACTTCAGTTCCCAGCGGCTGAGGAGACGTGCGGATAAGAAAACTTGAACTTCACATTCATAAAGTATCTGGATCACTGCTCACAGTACTGTTCACAGAAAAACATTTTGCCTGGAGTCATTACGAACATTGGGACAATGAAATCTCTAGGGCACAGGCAGGAAAACCCCTTTGGTGGACTACAGAAGGATCTAGGATCATTTAAATATCCCCAATTGTGAAGAAGCACAGAGCCTTATACTAAAGAAGAAGAAGAATCTATTAGAATTTGAGGGCTGGCCCCGTGGCTTAGCGGTTAAGTGCGCGCGCTCCGCTGCTGGCGGCCCGGGTTCGGATCCCGGGTGCGCACCGAGGCACTGCTTCTCCGGCCATGCTGAGGCCGCGTCCCACATACAGCAACTAGAAGGATGTGCAGCTATGACATACAACTATCTACTGGGGCTTTGGGGGGGGGGGGAAGTAAATAAATAAAATCTTTAAAAAAAAAAAAAAAAAAAAAAAGAATCTATTAGAATTTGAGAGAAAGCTGATTACAGATGAATGCAGAGCAGGGAACGGTCAGGAGATGAAGGATGCCCTACCCATACTCCCTTTTCCACAGGGATAATTTAATACCAACACCATCCCAATCAGTGGTACCCAAAGGCGATCCTGGCCTTTCTGAGTCCCTCCTGCTAAAGACTGAACTCTGGCTTTGGCCAAAGGTAACAATAAATATTAAAACCTTTATTATCAATGTTTGATAGCAGCATGAAACATTTATATTTATATACTATTTCATTTGCTGGAAAGACACAGGTGATTTTAAAGATGTTATTGCTAGGTGGTTTTTAAAAAGAGGATCTAATTATCTTCCTACCAATTTCCTTTTGTTACAGCTGAGCAGGATGCACTAAACAAAGAAAAACCGGGCTGGAAGTAGGGCTGGGAGAATGCTTGCTTACAGCTAAATAATTTGTTCTGAATCAAGGTCGGTGGTATAGAGACTGTTGTGTTTTGCCTCTTTCTTAATTTTCTATTTAACTTTCTTCACAATTTTTCTGTGATTTAGAAACAAATGCATACACACATTTTGGCAATTACAAAAGCCATTCTCAAATGATAGAAAGCGTTAACACGAGCTGACATTAAGATTCCTTGGGCGCGGATGTGGTGAGACCTTGTTCCCTGCGTCGATGTCTTTGTGTAATATAAAAGGGAGAGAAACTGGAGCCACGCTCAACGTTGTCTACATCGACGCAATTATGACAGTCATTTAACATGTTTTGTTACAATAAATCGTGGATATCCATGAATATTTTTAAAATGTGTACCGCAAGGGGATTAGAAAGAAAAATCCCCATTACGATTTCTAATCCTAAATCCCCAACTGGCCTGGAGAAGCGGTCAGACTTTGGAAAGAACGCTGCTTTGGGAGGCTAGCACACCAGAATTTGAATTCCCACTCTCCCCCCACTACCTGGGTGATCCTAGGCACGGGACTTTCTTTAATTCCCCTGTTCAAAGAGGAGAGATAATGACACTGCCTTCCTTGGCATCTGTGAAGATGACCTGGGGTTACATTTACAGAGGTTCTCAGCAGGATGTTTGGCATAGAACAATCTGCTTGTTAAATGGTAGATGTTTTTCCACTCCCGACAATACTACTTTTGCTTCCTGGTTTTAGGGGTGAAAATAATTAATCACATTCTTTCTGTATATGTAGTTATTCTATCAGTCATTTAAAAGTTGCATTTTTGGGTATATAAAGGTGTCTAACTTCTTGAAAGCATTCAATTATTTCCAAAAAGTGAAGAATTTACTCCAGCCTTTCAAAAATTCCACTCCTCTTGAAGACATGGCCTTGCAAGCTACAAGATCCACTTTCAGAATATACTGTGAATGTGTGTGTGACTTCTAACCAACTCTTCTGTAGATGATTTAGTATTTTTATTCTTACCTGGCTGTGCTTTAGTTAAAGTGACCATGGAAAAATTTTAGATATTGGTTCTAATCTGCTTAATAATCTCTCTCACTGGGTGTCTGGAGGTCTGACACAATGTAAGTTATACACTTAATAAATACTTAAGTACACGTCTTTAAAGGAGACAAAAATAACACCCCAGATATGACTTCTCAAAGTACAAAGGACCATTCAGCCATCCAGTTGAGACACACGTTAATTACAAGATTGAAAGTCATAAGTAATTGAATACTGATTTATAGTTTCTGCCCTGAAGGGCAAGTTGAGGACTCTGGCAAATTTGTATAGGAAAGAAGCCTCCTGTAGGCATCCAAGGGGAGGAACATGTTTCTAGAAAGCCCTTGTTAAGTTGAGCCCTTGTTGGTTGGTGGTCTATAAGGCTCCAAGGGCTTATCCTGACCAAGGACATTTCTCAGACTTTCCCTCCCCACACAGCCTTGGTCTTGCCATTGTACAGAGTGCTCGGTGAGATGGATCCAGTGGTCATCCAAGGATCCCAGATGGTGAGGATGGGATGTTAGCAGAATGAGATGGTGAAAAGCTAGGCTAGCAGTATTTCTATTGCATGGGAAAGTTTCTTATTGTGCTCACTGAGGCAGAAAGAATATAATTTAAACAACTTCTTTTGATTATAAAAGTAAGATGGATTCTAGGTCAAAATGACTCCTTAGGGTATCAATAAGCCCTGCCCCAAGTAGAATTCTGAAGAATTGTCCATAAGTTATCATACATAAAAACTGACAGTTGACAATATAGATTTTATTTTATTTTATTTTTGTAAGGAAGATCAGCCCTGAGCTAACATCCATGCCAATCCTCCTCTTTTTTTGCTGAGGAAGACTGGCCCTGGGCTAACATCCATGCCCATCTTCCTCTACTTTATATGGGGTGCTGCCACAGCATGGCCTGAGAAGCGGTGCATCAGTGCGGGCCCGGGATCTGAACTGGCGAACCCAGGCCGCTGCAGCCGAGCGTGCGCACTTGACTGCTTGCGCCACCAGGCCGCCCCAACAATATAGATTTTAGAAGAAAGGAAACAGAGAGGAATTCACAATGTTAGTAGGCATAGGTCATTTAGTGTAAGAGCTAGAACCATGACAGCATTGTATTACAAGAATACGATAATTAAATCTTGACTAAATATGAGGGTAAAAAAAAAGTAAGATGGATTCATTGTATCAAATTTGGAAAAATCAAGAAATGCATAAAAGAAAATTACTCATAACCTTATTATCCAGTAGCAGTGTCTGTTAATGTCTTGGTGAACTTCCTTCTAGTCTTTTTTTTTTCCTTTGCTAATCATTATTTTACATAATTTTTAGAGAATAGAATATGAAAAGGAGAAATGAGAAGAAAATTAATTAATAGAGCCAAATATTGAGTGAATCTTATAGTCAATGAAACAATCCTAAAGATATGGAAATTAGTACACTATTCTCTATTTGTATAATACCTTTTATCTCAAACCAAAAATATATCCGTGAGTTGTTTGTTTGTTTTTTCACAAGTGTGAGCTGAGAGTATGTAAAATTATCTGCTTTTTTTTGCAACCAGTGTTTCAGGAATAGAAACGTCATCCCGTGATTCACACCTCAGAATTCTGTTTTGCTTTCTAAATCTTCTTTTTTTGGAGTGCAGAGAGAGAAATAATACCAGAATCAGAAAAAGAGTAATTCCAACTTTGAAACAGCTGAACATTAAGGATGAAATATAGAACAAGTGTTATATAGCATCATGAAAGTTCAACTGCCCTGGATTGGGAAATTGTTTGTCAATAGAATTGTGCATAGTTTAATACTTATGGGATCTCACATGAATACGATTATTAATCACATACTTGCTTATGAAGCCAGCTCTACAGAAGTGGAAGGGTATAGTGAGATGGTATCATTTTATCTTTTATTTGTTCTGCTAGATTTTGAATTCTGTGATAAAAAAAGGAAAAAAGAAAACGTTTATTCTGATAGATCACATTGCTGAGCCACTGGAGAAAAATCATCTCTTTGAAATAAAACTGTTGTAGATAAAAATTAAAAGTCAGTAAAAGATGGGAAATTGTCTTCTGAGTCTTGATTGAGTGAATTTCTTATTTGTTTCAGCCTAGTGGGGATTTTCTAGTTGCTCATAACCTTACCTATTCAGTTTTTTAACACCCCACGTCAATATATTTTACAGGCTTATGTAGAATTTAGGGCATATCCTCCTGTATCCTCTTTTGAAGGAGATATGCTTTCTCAGCTTAGCGAAACCATGCCTACACTTCTGGTTAAATGAATCTTCAGAACTCATCAGTTTAATCTGAACCACAAAGGAGAGCTCGTCTCAGAACCGGAATTTTTTCCAAACCCTTGACATACTAGGAGCCACATGTGGTGTGATTTTCCCGTAAACAAAATTTCTCACAAATTGAACAAGTTAAATTGTGGAATTCCTAAATGTCCTATAATAAAAACATATAAAAAATGCAAGGGAAAAAGAAAATCCCGGCCCATATTACTTTGATTCTCAACCACTTCAGTGCTACAAGATAATAATGAAATAATTGTTTCTGATTGAACATTTTGATGTGCTGTACTATAAACCATTTGTTGTTTTATAATAAAAATAAAATTCAAAGTGATAAATGGTTTTACTTATAGGATTGTTTAGGCTCTTGTCTAGGTGTGCCTAAAAATAACAAAATTTCTGAAATTACTTAATTTTTAGGTAACGCAAATAGTTATTTCTGTAGAAGAGTTTTCCTTAATCGTGTCTATTTTATTTTAAATTAACAACTAAATAACAAATATTTGTTAAATACTTGCTATGTGCAAGGCCTTGGGGTAAGTTCTACAGAGAGTACAAAATAGATACAAGTTATCTGTTTGAGGAGCTTAAAGATTTGCCTAGGGACACGAGACATTCGAGAGGAAACTATAAGAGACAAAGCAGTTTATGGTAAAGATTTATCAAATAAATTTTTGATAAGAACAATAACTGCAAATAGTTAATAAAATATGGAAATTATTCATCTCACTAATAAAGTTTTATTATTTATTAAAAAATAAATAATTAAAACTGGCATAGTTTATACCTGTAGGTAGCAAAAACTCTATATACAGTCATGTATTGCTTAATGATGGGGCTACATTCCAACAAGTGCATCGTTAGGTGATTTTGTTGTTGTGTGAACATCATAGAGTGTGCTTACACAAACCGAGATGGAATAGCCTACTGCACACCTAGGCTATATGGTACTAATCTCATGGGACCACCGTCGTATATGTGGTCCGTCATTGACCTAAATGTCATTTTGTGATGCATGACTGTATATATGTGTGTGTTTTCATATATATTTACCTAGTATTGGGATATGTAAATATATACATAGGTATGTGAGTATCTATATCTATAGCTAAAATATCATAACTAAAAGGAAGAGTGAATCAGAAGAAAACATTTTTATATACTTTGACATCTTCACTAAAATTCAGTTAGATGTGGACTCTGTGAAACTATAGCAGAAAGCTTAAGGAAGGAGCTGAAATGAAAGACCAGTTGCATAAAGTGTAAAGAAGCTAGGTAAGAAAAACAAGGTTTGCATGAATCTAAAATCTCAATAGCAAGACTAATATTCAATATTAATATTAATATCTTAATCTGTTTGGGCTGCTGTAAGAGAACACTATAGATTGGGTGGCTTATAAACAACAGAAGTTTATTTCTCACAGTTCTGGATCCTGGGAAGTTCAAGATCAAGTCACCAACAGATTTGGTGTCTGGTGAGGGCCACTTCCTGGTTCACAGATAGCACCTTCTCGCAGTGTCCTTACACGGTGGACTGGGGAGGGAGCTTCCTCAGGCCTCTTTTATAAGGACAGAGATGCCATGCATGAGTGCTCCATCCTCAAGACCTAATCACTTCTCAAACACCCTACCTCAAAGTACCATCACATGGGTTATGTTTCAGCCTGTGACTTTGAGGGAGACACACACATTCAGACCACAGCAGTGCATGCGATAGAAATGAAAAGTGTGTTCTTGAAAACTGCATCGCCAGTATGGAGAACAAGAGCCCACAATACAGAGGGAGGGGCAAAGAGTCGAAAGTGATGAGAGAGAAAGCAAATGTGAAGGACAAAGTCTAGAGATTAATGTCAAGAAGCATTTCTCAAGAAAATAGTGGAAAATGACTAAATATATCTGACACTCACTAAGAAAGACCTGTATGTGAACATATTTTGGCAAATAACTTATTCTTTAATTAAAAAGTTAAATAAAAAAGTACCTTATATGCATGCAAAGAGAAAAAGAGGCAAGCTGTAAAAAAATCAAGGTGCTCTCAGTTTTATCATCTATAATGTCAAAGATCAGAAGACAGTGTAATAGCATCCACAGTTTTCAGAGAAAAAGACTTTGACTCCCAAATTTTATGCCTAGACACATAATTCATGTTCAAGTGCTCCAAATTATACAACTCTTTTTCCTATCTTGAAAAAAAATTGCTTACATCCGTCACCAGGTAGATGAAGTGAAATTGAGTTGGAGACTTTGTGCTATAAAAGAAATGACAGTGAATATTAAAAACATTGAGATAAAGAATTTAGAATAAATACTTTTAAAGTTTTGGGGAAAAGTTCCATGCCAGTACAAATACAACTTTAAAAAGAGAAGATACAAAATCTAACAATTATTTTACGGCAATCATCCGGTACCTGGAGGAGGTGGGGTGGGTGGGAGGAAATGAGTCTGGCGGTGAGATGAGAGCACATCAAAGCCTTGTGTGAGGGGTTCGCAGCAGATAGGAGCCCACAAAGCACGATTTGTGGAGCAGAAGGTGGGAGCAGAGTTGGGGGAGAAATACAGACGCCAAAGCTAACGTTTAGTAATCAAAAATAGATGAGTAAAATTTCATGTTAGAAGACAAAATTTCACAGAGAAATTTAAATAACAAAATCCAAGAATATATTATTTATAATCCCTTTAAAATGTTTCAATTAAATGATAAAAAAAGTATTACAAAAAGGAAGAGATGGCAACGATAACTTTGGGTTATTAAAATACAAGACAGATAGAATGGAATGGGACAAAAAATTAGCATTTGTTGGTAAAATATAAAAATCACAAGCATGATAAATTTTTAGGTTGAAAATATAACAAAAATTACATACAAAAAAATTATTGTTGGAGATGTGATTTTCTTAGCTGTGGATAAGTCAAGTAGACAAAACATAAATTGGAATAAAGAAAATTTGAAAAATATACTCACTACAATTGAATATCCCATGGGATATTTTACATATGTTTTCCTGAATGCTTATTTAGCAAAAGAAGAAGTCAAAACCTTGACGACCATCTAGAAAAGATAAAACATAGGAACACTTGTCATCACTGATGGGTTTTGGCTGCAAAGTGGTACTCAGAGGAAAATTGACAGATTAAATGATTTAAAAATAAAAATAAAGAATGAAGATACATAGACTACATATTCTACACAATATATTAGAACACGAAAAACAAAGCAAACCTTAGGAAAATAGAAGAAAGCCATAACGGAAGCAAAGGTGGAATAATGAATCAGAAACAGAAAAGAACAGGCTTGATAAATTAGTCTAAAAGTTGGTTCTTTGCAAATATTGAGAAAATCCTGACTTCTGCTTAACAAAAAGGGAATACAATATTAAATGAAAGTATAAATGAGAAAAAGTATTGAATAAGAGAGATAAAGGTAAAAGAATATTTATAATTGAATACTCTAGAGAACTTTATAGCAATCTATTTGAAAAAAATTCTCATGTTATGAAAATGTAATCAAGAAGTAAAAGGCTCAAATAGACTAATAACATGGGATAAAATTAAAATAGCAATATTTTGAATAAAAAATGCAGGGCTGTTGTTTTTTCTAGTGACTTGTTCATTTTTTCAAATAACTCTGCATAAAAAAATTATGGAAAGCTTACATTTTAAAATATAACCCTGTTATAAAACTTTTCAGAGGACACAAAAAGAGAATATGGCAACTTATTTTGGGAATTTTATTTTATTTATTTATTTTTTTTTTGAGGAAGATTGGCCCTGAACTAACATCTGTTGCCAGTCTTCCTCTTTTTCTTTTTTCTCCCCAAAGCCTCAGTACATAGTTGCATATCCTAGTTGCAGGTCCTTTTAGTTCTTCTATGTGAGACACTGCCTCAGCTTGACTTGATGAGTGCTGAGTAGGTCCACGCCCAGGATCTGAACCAGAGAACCATCGGTCGCTGAAGTGAAACTCAAAAGCTTAACCGCTATGCCACCGGGACAGCCCCGAGAATTTTATTTTTCAATATAGATAAGAGCAAAACTCCAAAGTCACCCTAGCAAACAACAACTGATCTACACAAGTCAAGGAGAATTTATTTTATTTTATTTATTTTTTTAAAATTTTTTGTTTATTGCAGTAACATTGTATAAATTTGAGGTGTACATCATTATACTTCTATTTCTGCATGGATTATATCGTGTTCTCATGTTCACCACCCAAATACTAATTACAATCCATCACCACACACATGTGCCTAATTATCCCTTTCGCCCTCCTCCCTCCCCCCTTCCCCTCTGGTAACCACCAATCCAATCTCTGTCTCTAGGTGTTTGTTTGTTGTTGTTATTATCTACTACTTAATGAAGGAAATCATACGGTATTTGACCTTCTCCCTCTGACTTATTTCACTTTGCATAATACCCTCAGTATCCATCCATGTTGTTGCAAATGGCTGGATTTCATTGTTTCTTATGGCTGAGTGGTATTCCATTGTGTATATATACCACATCTTCTTTATCCATTCGTCCCTTGACGGGCGCTTAGGTTGCTTCCAAGTCTTGGCTATTGTGAATAACGCTGCAATGAACACAGGGGTGCATGTATCTTTACGCCTTGGTGTTTTGAAGTTCTTTGGATAGATACCCAGCAGTGGAATAGCTGGATCATATGGTAGTTCTATCCTTGATTTTTTGAGGAATGTCCATACTGTTTTCCATAGTGGCTGCACCGGTTTGCACTCCCATCAGCAGTGTGTGAGAGTTCCCTTTTCTCCACATCCTCTCCAACACTTGTTGTTTCCCGTCTTGTTAATTATAGCCATTCTGATGGGTGTGAGGTGATATCTCATTGTAGTTTTGATTTGCATTTCCCTGATAGTTAATGATGTTTAACATCTTTTCATGTGTCTGTTGGCCATCTGTATATCTTCTTTGGAGAAATGTCAGTTCATGTTTTTTGCCCATTTTTTAATTGGGTTGTTAGGTTTTTTGGTTGAAATGCATGAGTTCTTTATATATTTTGGAAATTAAGCCCTTATCAGATGTATGGCTTGCAAATATCTTCTTCCAATTGTTAGGTTGTCTTTTCGTTTTGTTGATGGTTTCCTTTGCTGTGCAGAAGCTTTTTAGTTTGATGTAGTCCCATTTGTTTATTTTTTCTATTGTTTCTCTTGACTGGTCAGACATGGTGCTTGAAAATATGTTGCTAAGACCGATGTCGAAGAGCATACTGCCTATGTTTTCTTCTAGAAGTTTCATAGTTTCAGGTCTTACATTCAAGTCTTTAATCCATTTTGAGTGAATTTTTGTGTATGGTGTTAGGTAATAGTCTACTTTCATTTTTTTGCATGCGCCTGTCCAGTTTTCCCAACATCATTTGTTGAAGAGACTTTCCTTTCTCCATTGTATGTTCTTGGCTCCTTTGTCGAAGATTGGCTGTCATAGATGTGTGGGTTTATTTCTGGGCTTTTCATTCCATTCCATTGATCTGTGTGTCTGTTTTTGTGCCAGTACCATGCTGTTTTGGTTACTATAGCTTTGTAGTATATTTTGAAATCAGGGAGTCTGATACCTCCAGCTTTGTTGTTTTTTCTCAGGGTTCCTTTAGCTATTTGGGGTCTTTTGTTGTTCCATATAAATTTTAGGATTCTCTGTTCTATTTCTATGAAAAATGTTATTGGAACTTTGATAGGGATTGCATTGAATCTATAGATTGCTTTAGGAAGTATGGACATCTTAACTATGTTAATTCTTCCAATCCAAGAGCACGGAATATCTTTCCATTTCTTTGTGTCTTCTTCAATTTCTTTCAGCAACGTTTTATAGTTTTTGGTGTACAGATCTTTCACCTCTTTGGTTAAGTTTATTCCTAGATATTTTATTCTTTTTGTTGCAATTGTAAATGGGATTGTATTCTTAATTTCTCTCTCTGCTACTTCATTCTTAGTGTATAGAAATGCCACTGATTTTTGTATGTTGATTTTGTATCCTGCAACTTTACCATATTCGTTTATTACTTTTAAAAGTTTTCTGGTGGATTCTTTAGGGTTTTCTATATATAAAATCATGTCACCTGCAAATAGTGACAGTTTCACTTCTTCCTTTCCAATTTGGATCCCTTTTATTTCTTTTCCTTGCCTGATTGCTCTGGCTAGGACTTCCAGTACTATGTTAAATAGGAGTGGTGACAGTGGGCATCCTTGTCTGGTTCCTGTTCTTAAAGGGATAGCTTTCAGTTTTTCACCATTGAGGATGATGTTAGCTGTGGATTTCTCATATATGGCCTTTATTATGTTGAGGTACTTTCCTTCTACACCCATTTTTTTCAGAGTTTTTATCATAAATGGATGCTGTATCTTGTCAAATGCTTTCTCTGCATCTATTGAGATGATCATGTGATTTTTATTCTTCATTTTATTAATGTGGTGTATCACGTTGATTGATTTGCGAATGTTGAACCATCCCTGCATCCCTGGAATAATCCCACCTGATCATGGAGTATAATCTTTTTAATGTATTGTTGTATGCGATTTGCTAGTATTTTGTTGAGGATTTTTGCATCGATGTTCATCAGTGATATTGGCCTGTAATTTTCTTTTTTTGTGTTATCCTTGTCTGGTTTTGGTATCAGGGTAATGTCATCTTTGTAGAATGAGTTAGGGAGCTTCCCCCTCCTCAATTTTTTGGAAGAGTTTGAGAAGGATAGGTATTAAGTTTTCTTTGAATGTTTGGTAGAACTCACCAGGATAGCCGTTTGGTCCTGGACTTTTATTTTTGGGAACGTTTTTGATGACAGTTTCAATCTCCTTACTGGTGATTGGTCTATTCAAATTCTCTATTTCTACTTGATCCAGTTTTGGAAGGTTGTATGATTTGAAGAATTTATCCATTTCTTCCAGATTGTCCAATTTGTTAGCATATAGCTTTTCATAGTATTCTCTTATAATTGTTTGTATTTCTGAGGTGTCCATTTTAATTTCTCCTCTTTCATTTCTGATTTTACTTATTTGAGCCTTCTCTCTTTTTTTTCTTGGTGAGTCTAGCTAAAGGTTTGTCAATTTTGTTTATCTTTTCAAAGAACCAAATCTTGGTTTTATTAATTTTTTCTATTGTTTTTTTAGTCTCTATTTCATTTATTTCTGCTCTGATTTTTATTATTTCCCTCCTTCTACTGATTTGGGGCTTTGTTTGTTCTTCTTTTTCCAGTTCCTTTAGGTGCACTGTTAGATTGTCTGAGATTTTTCTTGTTTGTTGAGGTAGGCCTGTATTGCTATAAACTTCCCTCTTAGAACCACTTTTGCTGTATCCCATAAATTCTGGCATGTCATATTTTCATTTTCATTTGTCTCCAGGTGTTTTTTGATTTCTCTTTTGATTTCTTCATTGACCCAATCATTGTGCAGTAGCATTTTGTTTAATCTCCATATATTTTTGGCTTTTCTGATTTTCTTCCTATAGTTGATTTCTAGTTTCATACCATTGTGGTCAGAAAAGAGGCTTGGTATTATTTCAATCTTCTTAAATTTAAGTAAACTTGTTTTGTGGCCTAATATGTGATTAATCCTGGAGAATGTTCCATGTGTATTTGAAAAGAATGTGTATTCTTTGGTTTTTGGATGGAATGTTCTGTATATATCTACTAGGTCCATCTGTTCTGGTGTTTCATTTAAGGTCAATGTTTCCTTATTGATCTTCTGTTTGGATGATCTATCTGTTAGTGTAAGTGGAGTGTTCAAGTCCCCTACTATTATTGTATTACTGTCTATTTCTCTTTTTGTGTCTGTTAATAATTGCTTTATATATTTCGGTGCTGCTACATTGGGTGCATAGATATTTACAAGTGTTATAGCCTCTTCTTGGATTGTTTCCTTGATCATTATGTAATGTCCTTCTTTGTCTCTTTTTACAGTTTTTGTTTTAAAGTCTATTTTGTCTGATATGTGTATTGCTACCCCACCTTTCTTTTCATTTCCATTTGTGTGGAGTATCTTTTAAGGAGAATTTATATTTATTTCTAGTCTACAACATGTGTCACCAATATGTGAAAAAAATCATCACAGAACATGCCACAAACAGTATCAATGACATTCTGTATTGATTCTTTATAACAATTGATGATAAACTATTACCAGAAGTATTCTTCCTTGGCCTGCTCAAAATAAAATATGTGGAACCAACTGTCAATATAGTACGTAACAGAAATATTAGAACTATTTCTACTAAAATTAGAACAAAGATGATGGCTATTACTATTGTTATTTAACAGTATCCTAAAAATTTTAGCAATTTCAATAAGCATGAAGCAAGAAAGTGTGATAAGCTATTAAATAAGAAGAAAAAATATACTTAATTTCAGATTATTTTTATGATTCCCTCTACAAATATCTAAGAAAAGCAACTGAAAAAGCCATTAGGAAAAACCATTGAGTAATTTGGCTAATTCATTAATAATTATAAAAATCAATAACTTTCCTAGAAACTTGTATAACCAGCTAGAAATATGATTAATAAAATATCTTCCCTACAGACACAGCAATTAAAATACCTAAGAATAATTTTAACAGGAAATGTTGAACGTATGTGAAGGATACAACTTTCCAGAGGAATATAAAGGAAAACAAACAAATGGGAATACGATCATTTTGTTGCATAGGAAGACAATATTACAAAGATGTCTATTTTTAAATTAATTTTAGATTTCCTTCAACTACAATTCAAATTCCAATTTTTCTAATTTAGCTAAATGAGTCCAGATTTCAACTGAAAAATAAACAAGTGAGGAGATTCATGGAAATTTGAAAAAGAAGATTATGAGGAAGAACATTTCCTCTCAGAGAACCAAAATAATATGGTTCTAGTACAAGAATCAGTAGACTGATCAATAGGTCCAAATAACTCAGAAGCAGATTCGAGTTAGCACAAGAATTTTGCATTTAACGCAAGAGGCATTACAAGTTGGTGGAGAAAGGCAAAATTCATAAACCATGCTGAGAGAATTGGTTAAATGTTTGGCATACATAAAGTTACACACCACCTCTTACCTGTCTCCAAAATAAGTCCCCTGTATTCTACAGATTCCTAATTTTTTATTTATCTTTTAAATTTATGTTTCCAAGCATGTGCTTTTATTTTTAAATAAGATATAGCCATTTTTACTCAGTATTTATACTTATGTTTTAATTTTTTAAACTATCTCCCCATTCTAAGACTCTGTAGAGGTCAATGCTATTTTCATAATGGGAATAAGTAGTTGTTTGCCCTTTTCAATGGGTTGACGTTTACACTGAGGATGCAAAAGCAATGGTGGACAAAACTGCTGTCCCTTTCGCATGAATCCAGACGGTGGTCCTCAACTGTACTAGTTATTAGCCTGTGTATACTTCCCTGCCACAGAGTTGTGGTAAGAAAGAAAAAAAATGCCAATTGCACTTAAGAATGTCCTTTATTTTATTAAATCTTGACACTTGAGTATACATATTTTTGATATTCTGTGTGACAACATGGGACTACAGACAGTTATTTCAAGGAAAAGCATTTTGTGCAAGTGTTTCAGTTGATGGCTGAACTAGCTACTTTTTTCCATGAAACCCCATTTTTACCTGAAAGAACTATGGACAGACAAACTATGGTTTTTCAGATTTGGATGTTTGTTAAATATTTTTTCAAAAATGAACGAAGTGAATCTTTCATGTCAGGAAAAACAACTGACAATATTTATTGTCAGCAATACAATTCAGGCTTTCAAGCAAAACTAAATTTTGGAAAATTTCTATTTGCCACTGGGAACATGGCAGCTTCCCAACACTTCAAGACTTTTCTGATGCGATTAATGATGATAACTAATGTGAATTTTTGATATTACATAATGAAATGTGTCAACACTTGGAAGATCTGCTTACTCAGTGAATGCTTATTTCCTGGGTGACTAATGCATAATGTTACAAAATCATGCGTAGGCAAAACATCCATTCAAAGCACAAGGTAGATCAATGGATTTTAATGTAACAAAGTATGAGAACTTCATTGATAAGCTTTCATATTCCACACTGCAACTAACCTTTAAGAAACTACCACTTGTTGAGTTTGGGTGTCGCGTCAAAGAATATTTACAATGATATGAAAGGTTATTAAAATAATCCTCTCTTTTCCAGCTACATATCTTTGAGACACTGGATTTTCTTCATGTATATCAATCTAGTGGATTATCATAACAGGCTAAATGCTGAAACAGATATGAGAATACAGGTGTTTTCTAAGCCAGACGTTAAAGATATCTGCAAAAATGTAAAATAGTGTCACACTTCTTACTAACTTGTTTTAGTTTTGGAAAATGTAGTTATTTTCATAAGTTATGAAATTTATGTTAACATGAATGGGTTTATTATTATTTTTAAATGAATTAATAATTATTTAAAAACTTATTTTGCTTGAATTTTGAAAACGGTAGGGATTTTAAAAGGCTGGTGTTAAAAACATCTTTTGGATTGAATCATTACATCGTTATTAGTGCATAATTGATCAAAACAGTAACATAAATACATCTCACATTTTGATAAATACTAAACATCAAAAGTAAAATGTTGTTGAAATTGTATCTCTTCAGATGATGGATGTGGCTGTTTTTCTCCTTCAATTAGTTCATGTATCTATGGATAAATATCACATTTGCCAGTTGAGACAAGATTCAAGAAAAATAAACATCAAAGGAAGAGAAGTTATTGGGCTTCTAGTAAGTGCAGTGCTTACAAGAGTTGCATTAATGATTATTTTTTAAGAGCAATTTAACATTTGGATCCACAACATCTTCCTGTTAATTTAAATTAATTAAGTATGTTGGAAGAATAAATATATGATTAGAGAAATGGTTGAGGGCAAGCTGGGGACATGACCAAGGGGAAAAAATGCATATAGCTCAATGCTACCCAATGTTCTTTTGGAAAAGTGATGAAAATGTTTCTTTTATGAGTCTGAACATACCGCCAAGGAAATAAACCACCAGCTACCTTGTAACTATGTTTCTTCTACCCAAGATGTAATGCTGAGCTGTCGAGATCAACGTGAAACTTTTTACCACCTTGAAAACATGCAAAATATGCAACTGAGAAGCAGACCCGTGTCTTAATGAACAGAGAATTAGTGGACATACGTATTTCCTGTTGTCCTTTTGCCACCTCAAAGAGTTCATATCTTGGAGACCATGCACCATAATAAGATTAGGAAAGGGCAAGAAGTATGCCTTTCCTTTGTAAAGAGGGCAGAGGGCAGTTGTGCAAGGAAGGTGGGAAAGGAGAGTAGGTATGATGCCCTGACCATGACTTGCTCTTAAACAGATCAGTTTAGGAGAGTATATATGGAATATGTGGGTCTGGAGATTGATTACCTTAAAACTAAAATAAATTGCTGCATCATTCTTTTAAATGTGTCCTATGGAATCTAAATATCTGAGCAATTTGTTACTCATTGTCATGCATTTAAAGAAACAGATGGAAAAGCTCTTCTTTTACAGTTGAAATTTATCATTTCTTGTCCCAGTTAAATTCTATTTTATCCTTCATGCTTGAAAGCTTTTTACTAATCACTCTGCAATGAGAGTGCCTTCCACGGGGAGTACGTGGACTCCCATTTGAAGATCTCTGTCTGAGAAGTTCACTGTAGGATGTGAGCTACACCTAGTGAGACAGCTGGGTCTCTTGATGCCTTCCTTAAGGCTGCCAAACACTGCAGTGGGATTTGTCAATTTTGCTTTTAGTTTTGGTGGGTTTCTTACTTTAGAATGTAGGCTGACTAAGAACTTCTTATACTTTCTGCAAATTCCCTTGACTTTGATTTCTGTTTGAAATACTGAAGGCAAAGCTTTTTCCTCTTCCACAACTTTAAGGGAGGGAGGTAGATACTAAATGAAGTTACTTATCGGTAGACTGATCCCAGCAGGAATAATATAAGAGGTTTGCAGAGAGCATTTTGATCTGAGACTCTCTTAATCCCAAATGGCTCCCTATTCAGAGCCTTAATGCCTAAAATTCTCCCCAAAAGGATGCATTGCCTTAGACTGGTAGTCCTGTTTTTTCCTCCACCAATAAAGTGATAGGTGTACAAGAAGCCTGGAGAGATGGTTGGGAAGAAGGGCTGAAGGAAGACAGAAATTAGAGACGAGGTAGCTACAGTCCTGAAGAGGGGAGGGGAGGCTCTTTTCCTGTTCTGATGTCAATTCCAACGTGTATGTGGGCGGGAGGCTTCCCACACAACACCAAGCAATTCTCGGACACCAGCAAGATGTCTGAGAAATTCAACTCAATTCTGACATTATCTACTTGGACATAGCATCAGATTCCACAGGTTAAAGTTCAGTCCCACAAGACTGTCCCCCACCCCTCAGTTGCCAGTTGCAAGCCCAGGTGGTTTCCTGTACTGTACTTCTGACCTATAAATCAGAGGTTCCCATGACCCCCTCCTTTGGTTCAATTAATTTGCCAGAGCAGCTCACAGAACTCAGAGAAACATTTTAATTACTAGATTACTAGTTTATTGTAAAGAGATATAATTGAGGAACAGCCAGTTGGAAGAGATGCATAGGGCAAGGTATGGGGAAAGGGCGTGCCACTCTGTCCATATCTCCACGTGTTCACCAACACAGAAGCTCTGCAAACCCCAGCCCTGGATTTTTATGGAGGCTTCATTACATAGGTATGATTGATTAAATCATTGGCCATTGGTGATGGATTCAACCTCCAGCCCCCCATGCCTCTCTGGAGGTGGAGAGGTGGGACTGAAATTTCCAATCCTCTAATCACTTGGTTGGTTCCCCTGGCAACCAGCCCCCATCCCTAGGTGGGGTCCAAAAGTACATCATTAACATAATAAAAGACACTTTTATGGTTTTCCTCACTTAGGAAATTCCAAAGGTTTTAGGAGGTGTGAGCCAGGAACCGTGGGCGAAGACAAAATATATACGAAAAATATATTTTGGTCATTTGAATGACAAAATATATATTTCTTATAAATCACAGTATCACAGAGGCCAAACACAAAGCAATCTGACTTCATGATTTTGCCTCAGACTAACTGTGAAACTATTTATTATAAATTAGAAAGCCTAGTATTAGAGTCAAATTTCCATCAGGGAGGGTAACGCAGACAGGGAATTTGGGAAGTCACTCCAAATATCTGAAAACTGCTTTCAGTTAAGCTCTTATGTCAACACGTTTGAACAGTTTTATATTTTTATATATTAAGGAAGTCTTATAATGACACGTTTGAAAGGGGACTGTGTAGATTGTGTTTGAGACAAACCCAATTTGACCATTTTAACTTAATTGAAGAGTTTCCCATCTCAATTGAGTTGCCACCTATTAAAAGGTAGAAATGTCAATGCAGGATGACAATGTTTAATAATGATTTTCCTCTGAGGGGCACATCTTCGTGTGTCCCAATCATTCTTATTGCTCATATGAAAAAGCTGTGCCACACAGCACATGCCTACACAGGTGCTGCTTTGAAGGCAAGCACAGGGCCTCAACTGCTCAGCCCCTGTTGGCATTTATCTTAATTGATCGTACAGTCAGCGGTGACTAGAAAAGACTACCAGATGCACACATCTATAGAGATTCTTTTAACTGGGTCATACATAAATGAATTTTTAGCTAGCATATTAAACTCATAGGATATTAGAGCTGTAAGGAAACTTAGATACCTTTTAGTATTATCAATATTTCTTCATTATATAAAATAGAAATGAATATGCAGTTGTAAAATTACATCCTATATTAGCCAAACTAAAAATTGAATATATTATAATTAATGTAATTGAATATATATATATAATTGAATATGTGCATAATTAAAAAATAGTCAAGCACATAGTGGACTCTGGAGTCCTCGGCTTGAATCCTGATGATGCTTCTTGCTTTGGACTTTGGACAAGTTACATAACTTCCTTATGACTCGGTTTCCTTACCTGCAGAGTGGGGATGATAGAAATACCTTGTAGAGATGCTGTAAAGGTTAAATGACAATGCAAATGAAACACTTCGCACAGTGGCTGACATACTAAGTGGTTCAACACATCAGCTATTTTTACTTATATAATAAGAATTTGAAACAAACTGCTTATTTTTTGCAGTAATGAGGCCTGTATACTCAAGTAATGTGGAGATAGATATACTCAAACATCTTATCTTTTCAGTTGATGCCAAGGGTAAAGAAATACATATATATTGTGTCTAAATAAATGGGTCAGCATAAACTTGAGGCCTGGTTAAGCTCAATGGACTGATATGCAGTAACCTGATTATGATTATGACGATGCAGTTGCTGTGCGGGGTCAAGGCCAGGACTCACTTGAGACAAAATGAAGTTTTAAGGTACCAGACTTTCAACTCATCTTATATACAGTGATAAAACCTCCCTGTTACATTAATGCTTAAATTTTTTTTAATTTAATACATATCTGTCTCCTTCTTTCATTTTTTTTATATGAGCAGGGGAGAATATTATAATCGTTCTTCACAGAACGCTACATTGTAAAGACTTTTTGTAGATGTCCACAGGCGTCCTTAGATGAGAATGAGTCTATTTGAATAAAACCAGCAATCTGAAGGTAATTAAAGTAGTTTTGTAAGGTGCAATAAACATCCATTGTTGGGTCTACAGAGCGTTAGTTTATGCTATTGTGAAGAAGATGTCTTTTCAGGCCCTGAGCTGTTTTGAAAAATTTCAGAGGCCACAAGACTGAAAACAACAAGGACGAGATAATGACTGGAGACACAATTAATCCTGGTGCCTCGGCATAGTACAGACTGTTACAACAAGCGGAGGAGAAGCTGTGCAGGGGTTGCAGAGGGAGAGGTCAATGCACAGTCTGTAAAAAAATAAAAAGCTTAAATGTAGGGCACTAACTAGGTGGAATGAACAATGGCTGAGAAGTTGAAATAGAATAAGACAAGACAGTGTATTATAAAGAGAGGGAAAATGAATTTAATATGTTTGTAGAAAACGTGAAATAAAATTTGTGCCGATGTGTATGTGAAGACAAGATTGCATTTTAGGTAAACGCTTTTGTTTCTTTAGGTGTGACCTCAGTTGGTGTGTAGGGGAGATTTCAAAAGCCCCGTGCAATACATCACACATTCCTGACTCCAAATTCCTGCCCACCGTGTTAAAGGGGGCCTCGCATTACAAGCAGCCTGGAAGGAACCGCTGGTGTGTGTGCTGAAGGTTAGCTTGTATCCGGCAGCAACTTCTTATTCCTTTCAACTCTTTTCAAACTGCCTTCGCAGTGATCTATGTTTATGAAGATAAACAAGAATAAACAAGACACTTCTGGGTCTGATTCCCACCCTAGAGGCCTCTAAATTCGGTACCTGATTTTGGAAATGGAATCTCAGCTTCTAAATATGAAGTAGTTGATGTCCCCGCTCTGCAGCTGAATGCTCAAGCAGGGAGATTTCAGCTGTCTCTGCTCCCCACCCCGTTCCCCACAAAACAGCTTCAGTCAGCACTTTAGGAAACCTTCATTTCTTATCTGTGACCGTTTCACACAGAATTTTAAAATAAAACAAGCGAGTATTCAGTTATCTCCAGTGACCTCTTCCAGATTCCAGGGTAAGTATTTAGTGTCTGTCGTTTGAACTCCCTGTAACTTCAGGCAAGTAAGACCCGTCTGCTCGCTCCTGCGTTAAGTTGCGGGGGAGGCACTTGGGTGGAGCCGGGAGTGGTTAATCCTTCCTCAAGTTGTATGACGTAGATGTACTGATCCAAGTCAAGGATTTCCCCCGAATCCTCACCAGTCATGTGCCAAGTTTTACACATGGAGTCAATGGCACTGATTCCTGTATCTCGGGCACATCTGTATAGAGATGGTAGAAGCAGCCGCCACTGGCCCACAGTACGGCCTCTGAGAATCAAGCACGGGTCTTCAGGAAGGCCAGGATGCCTCATCTGAACGACCTCTGGCTTCAAAAATCCATTGGTATCTTACACTGAAATACTTTGCACACATAACAGTTACACTTTTCAATAGTTACACTTTCCTCTGGTTTCTCGGTCATAAGGCATTTTTCATCAAAATACCAATGAATTTGGGCTAAAGCTCTTTTGCATACGCCTTTAGTGGGGTTGCCACATTTAGCAGAAGACAGACAAACAGCAAACAAAACAGGATGCCCAGTTAAATTTGAATATCAGGTAAATCCTGATTTCTTTTTTCTTTTTAGTGTAAGTATGTACCATTCAATAACAGGGGCATACTTATACTAAAAAATATTCACTGTTGATCTGAAATTTAAATTTAACCAAGAATCCTGTATTTTATCTGGCAAGCTTATCTCGGAACCATGATGGATCACAGTTAGGAAAAACTGTCTCTGTCACAGCTGAAGTAATTGAGGCCCAGAGGGGTAAAATAGCTTTTCCTCAAGATCCCAGTGAGTTGCTGTGTTTGGTTATTTTGCTGTATGGCACCTTTCAGGCACAGCTGAGACGAGGCAAGATTGTCATGGACATTTTCATATGCTCCTATTCTCTTTGATTTTCTGTTTTTGGTCTTCCATACCTGCCACGAAAATACATGTTCAGATAACTGCCAGTTGAAGAGGCTCTATTATATTATTTTGCCGTTGTGGGTAAATTACTGATTTACTGGCTTATTCACCTTTCCCTCACAGAGTGAATCTATACTGCTGGAATTTCTGGCATCAATTTACGATAGATGGGAGAAAAAAATTTGAAGTTAAGGTGTGGGTTCTCAAAATATTATTAGATCAGGCCAAATTTCAGTAGATCCTAAATATTAATCCTGTAAATCTGTAGCTGATGGCTGTATAAACAAACATTTGGCAAGCTTAACAAAATGTGTAGATAAATGGCAGGTTTGCACCTGAGTCCCCTACCTCTGCTCTGGTAACTCTGGGATGAGGCACCCAGAATGCATACTTTACCCCCAATGTTATGTTATACAAATTTTTGAATACAGCAAAGTTGAAAGCATTATGCAATGGCTATGCATATACTCTACCACCTAGAATCTACAATGAACATTTTGCTCTATCTACTTTATCACATATCTATCCATCTTTCCATCCCTTTATCCATCCTTTGGCCCATCTTATCTTTGATGCATTTCAAAGTAAGTTAACATTAGTACATTCACTCCTAAACATTTCAGCAGGTATATCATGAACTAGAACTCATTTATCAATGATTTTTAAGGTAAAAATTACATAAAATGAAACACATGAATCTTAAGTGTACCATTTGGTACATATTGACAAATACATACATCTGTTTAACCTACAAGTATAGATATAGATGTAGAATGCTATCACCACTCTAGAAAGTCTCCTCGTGACCCAGTCCAGAATAGACAACTACTGTTCTGATTTTCTTTTGCACCATAGATCAGTTTTGCCTGTTCTAGAACTTCATAGAAACAGAAGCACACAGTAAGTACTCTTTTGTGTCAGGCTTCTTTCACTCAGCACATTTTTGAGATTTATCTATGTTATTGGGTGTATCTGTAGTTTGTTCCTTTTTATTGCTAAGTAGTATTCCATTCTATGAATATGCCACAGAATGTTTAGCTTTTCTCCTGTTGAAGAACACATGGGATGTTTCCAATTCCTGGCTATTATAAACAAAGCTGCTATAAATATTCTAGTATACATCTTATTGTGGACATGTTTCCTTCCCCTCCCAACCCCCTCCTCCCATCCCCCACCTCTGGAATAAACACTCAGGAGTGGAATCAACCTGGTTTGGGAAGCATTTTACTAGCTTACATTATTTTGGAAAATATTGGTTACCATATTGACCCCCTACCAGCTTTGTTCTAGGGTGCAAATCTAGACTGGTTTTAATTTTCTCTTGGCTCCTTCTCACTTTGCTCTTAGAGCTCACAGGATCTAGATCCTCTCTAAAGGGTTATGACCAGTCTAAGACACTCTGGATCCCTGAAACTTGCTTAGAATAAGTCCTCATTCTCTTCTGGATGTGGGACACCTCTGGTAGGGTCTCTCTTAGAGTTAAATTATATCATGAGGGTGAATGTGTCATTGACTTATTTCCCCATTCACTGCGTATGTACTGAGTAGATGCTGTATGCTGTGCCCTGGGAGTAGAAAGAGGAATAAAGCTTGGCCCCTGCTTCAAAGAGCTCACAGACTTGTGGAGAGAGAGACAAGACAAATGGCCATTTCAATACAACGTGGTAAATATTTTGACAGAGATAAGTACAAAGTGTTGTGGAATACCTTGAAAATGCACTTGATCTGGAGTGGGGGACATCAGAAAAGAGTTTCCAGGGGATATGAAGACTAAGTGATGTTATGACGGACCCAGGAGCAGTTAGCTAGCAGGTGGAGGGAACTGTGTTGCAGGCAGAGGGGCTAATACGAAGTGTTGGGAGCAGGAGAGAGGAGCCTTGAGGAAGCTCAGTGGTGACAGGTGGGGCTAAAGAGGGAGGAGGGAGACCATAATGGGCTTTTAGATTAAGTTAAGGGTTCCTTTGTGTTCTGTAAAGTTTCTGTGCACCTTTATGTATTCGTGTGATGAGTAGGTCACAGACCACCAGTGATTTCTGTACCCATTTTGATAGACTGGAAACAGCCCAGTTCAGTGCCTCCAGCATGCGTTCACCCTTCACAACAGGGCTCACAAAGAGTGTAAGATATATAATTGGTGAGGCTGCATCAGATTTTCTTTAAAAAAAATGACTCAATATCAGGCTGTACTTGAAGGGAAATTTCAGAATCTGCACTAGAACTGGATAACTGCTGACCCCAGCATCCTTAAATTAACCTCTCAGGAAATGCAAGATTTATAAGTTGTGGGCTTTTTTTTTGCTTTTGAAAAAAGGTCTTAATAATTCAAAGAACTTTTTAATGATTTTAAAAGTGCATGTTAAGTACTTGATGGATTGGATCAATTCAGTCTTTGTAGTGCTTCGTGTTGACATCCTCCTCTCTACATATGGAAATTCAGCAGATGTACAGAAATGCTACACGGGACGGGATGTTTCTTTATGACATTTCCTTGTGCATTTCGTTGGAGAAAAGAAATGTGTATATGCTCTTTATAGTTAGTCATTAACCATAAAAACAAGCTTATTCACAAACCTGCTTTGATCTGAATTTCCTGTGATTTATCTTTGGTGTCTTAGCATGCACTGAATTCCTGATTGTTATTAACTCCCCAAATATTTACATCACTCTAGATAATCAATGCTTATCACAGTCAATACAGATGTTACAAGATCCTAGCAGAAGGATGGTGTCAGCATAATAACGTTTTAATTATTATACCATGTGTTCTCAACAGTATCTTTTGTTTACTGCATCAGCTAACACAGCTACTGCATATATCTAATTCGTAGAAAGTATTAAAATGATGGAACATGTGAATTATAGCTTTTCCCAGCAAAGACTTGAAGCAATAGTGTGCAACTGCTTAAGGTATTAATGCTTGTTTAATTAATTTCAATCATGCTGCTAAGACTGTATCTTCACGTTCTGTTCCCCTGAGCTTTCCCTCTCTGCAGGGTTACTAAACTCTTATGGAAAACAGATTTGTTTGTGGATGTTTTAATGATACAAAATATCTGAGTTGAACTAGCATATCACTTCTGTTAATGAAACCACAAGATGGACTATTGTGAGGAAAAAATAATTCAACTCCATCTGGCAAAATTCTGTTTGATTTGTAAATTTCATTTTTAAGCATCATACTTCACTTTTGACTATGCTGGGGTAAATACTTTTGACTTGGGATATACACTTTTCTGACTCCCCCCATGTATTTCACAGCCCTTACTCCTGCAGAGTTGAGAACTGTATTTTGGGGAATTAATGAGCAGAATCAGGTTGCTGGTGCAACATTATCAAGCTTTTCCACAGTAATACCTCACCACCTCCCTTGTGAGTAGTGCAGTTCTGCCGAGATATGGCCACATTCACTCTTGTTGGAAGAGCTATGGTTTTACGTCAAGGTATTGTGCCCAAGGCAATAGCACGAAGGTTGTGCTGTGTGGAGGGTGCAGTAGAGGGATCAGCCTCGTCCACCTGCATCAGCGCATCTTCACCTGAAAGCCAGCTGCAGCTGGAGAGTGAGGACTTGCTGGTGGTTGCAAGTTGCAGGGCTGGCTTCTTTCACTTGCTTTTCTCCTCTGATATAATAAAATACCCTTGCCCTTTCCCAGCTGTGAGGCTGGGCAAGCTGCAAATTATACCTTCTACAAATGAGAGCTATCAGAGGGCCTCAGTATTTTTTATGAAACACCAGAGGAAATATCTGGTGACATCAAAGCTCTAGATTTAATAGGAGGCCTGTAATGATAGCTAAGAATCTTCTTTTTTTTTTTTTTGCATCCACTGAAATAAGTGCTTATGGAAAGAGGTCATGGCTGAGTTGGTAAACCTGGGTTTTGTGCCCAGTACTGCTTCTGCTGAGGCTTCAGGAAAGGGACCATCTCTAGAAAGGAAGGACCTCTGTCTCAGAGAAAGACTCGGAGGCGTTTCTTCTTTCTAGGCCTCCACCCTTCTCAAGGGCCTAACTTGACTATGCTCTCCCAACCAAACAAGTTCATGGATAATTTTCTTTTTTCAGTTCAATTTACTGAACATGCTGGATCTCCTCACAAGCAGACAAAGAGTGACACTGGGAGTCCTGAGGCTAGTGCAAGAAGACCTGGAGTCAGTACAGATCACCACCTTGGGCCCCAATTCCAAAGACAATGCAGAGAACGTTAATCAGCAGTAGCTTCCTCCTCATGAGAAAGTCACATTGCGGTAGGAAAGGCTGCGAGCCTCGGGGAGGCCATGAAGGCAGGCGGCAGCATCTTATACTCTTAAAGGAAGCTCGAGAATTTTATCAAACTCATGTCTTTGACTTAAAGCACAACTAAATAGAAACTATTCTGGAAAAAAATAGATATAGTATTTACTTAATTTAAAATAAAAACAAACAAAGCAAAAACTTTCAGAGAAACAATAACGTTTTCCACAGCCTCTCCATTCTATTCCATAAAACATTGTCATCACCAGCTTCCTTTGATTATTTCACCAAACCTAGACTATTGCATGTTAACTTCATTTCCAAGAGTTTTGCTATCTGCTCAATCATTCATTAGTCACCATTTTTTGAGCTGTCACAGATGAACAAATAAAGAGATAATTATGACGAAGTGTGGGAAATAAAATAAAAGAGGTATGCACGAGAGATTACTGACAATTAGAGACTGGGCTCAGAATCCAGCTGGGAGCAGGAGGAATTGGTCAAAAAAGACTTCCTGGAGTTGATTTTGCTGAAGGATGAAGATTAAGGAGGGGCGAGAGATAAGGCTACCTTTGTGGGCAGGGCATCTACAGTGTATGGGCTTTTCCGATGACACCCATTTATGGTAATTTTTCTAGATATAAAACTAAAATGTAAATACATTTTAAACATTATATACATATTAGAATGAAAGGAGAAAGTTACAATTACCTGACAGGATTGAATTTCTAATATGTCAGGTAACTGAAAGATTTCTTTTTTGAAGCAATCTTCATTTTGTAGAACTATATTACTGTATACCATTTAAAGTCTCATTCATTGCCTCTGTTTATATCAGAAATTGGTCATTTATTCATCAATGACCAAAGGAATCTACAATGTGTGAATCAATTTTTTAAAAGTGAATCAAGAGCCAGTCCTAACGACCTAGTGGTTAAAGTTCGGCGTTCGCCACTTTGGTGGCCCGGGGTTCGCTTTCTGGTCACTGAACCACATCCACCCATCTGCCAGTTGCCATGCTGTGGTGGTGGCTCACTTAAAAGAACTAGAACAACTTACAGCTAGGATATACAACTATGTACTGGGGCTTTGGGGAGGAAAAAAACAAAGAGAGGAATATTGGCAATAGATGTTAGCGCAGGGCAAATCTTCCCCTGCCAAAAAAAAAAAAAAAAAAATGGTGAATCAAGTCATTTACAAACGCTCTGTTTTTTTATAATATATATTTTGGCCCAAGTTATCAGGATTTACTAAATTTTCATTATATTGGACTATGTTAAGTTGGAATTAATACTACATTAGGACTTGGAGTAATTTTTTAAGTGAATAATAGAGTTAATAATAAATTAATTGAAAATAGTTTATGTACTGATTAAAAAAAATTACTATTCCATTTATTAAAGTTAGATTCTCCAGCGCATGGATCCCAAAGATACAAATTGTATTCTTCCAGATAATAAATTTGCATTTCTTTGAAATAATTCATAACAAAATTTTCTGCAAGTCAAATTTACCTTTTAATTTATTAATACTTTTCTCTAGTGAAATATGTAAACTAATTTATTTCTGTATCACATATAGAACAGATATTGTCTATATGCTACACCCCTCAGATTTAGAACAATCGACTGTGGGGTTGGGGCACACAGCCCCTCAGGCCCCATGTGGTGCAACTCCAGGGGGTGCTTTTCCCATAAATGCAATCTGAAAGGTGATCAATCCTTGGGGTTGTGCAAAGTGGCTGCCCTGGGGGGCTGGGATGTGGGGCACGGCGAAAGATGTTTTCTAAAATATAAACACCCTCACTGAATCAATAGGCTGTTTAATTTAATTTAATAGTGTAGCTTTCCCAAATTTTTTTTGAGGAAACCCTGGTTCAAAGGGATGTTCAAAGGTGTTTTTGGACCCAAAGTTTCTATAGTCTAATAAGTTTGAGAAGCTCTGGGATAAATAAGTTTTTTCTCCGTAGGATCTCTCATGGTTTTTAAAATGCTGATGTGCACTGTGAATCTGTGAGTAAGGACCATCAGAGGCATTACTTTCTAAGCTTACTCTACCATGGAGACGGTTTTAGACTGACTTCGTTGTACTAATGCTCCAAAGTCTCACTGGTCTAGTTGTTTTGTCATCATGGATGATCAGAATGACAGTCCATTTTCATAGATCTGAAAGAATAGGCAAGGAATATAGAACGGGAGACAATTCTGAGTAAAAAACAAGGCAAAAGTTTTCAAGTTCTCTGAACTATAAATATGAAAATGAGCATTTGACTGTTTTGTTCTGAAATCTTTTAAATCCTACTTTTCTGGGGCTGGCCCGATGGGATGGCAGTTAAGTTTTCGCCTTCTGCTTCGGCGGCCCGGGGTTTGCTGGTTTGGATCCTGGGTGTGGACCTACTCATCACTCATCAAGCCATGCGGTGTCCCACATAGAAGACCTAGAAGGACCTACAACTAGGATATACAACTATGTACTGGGGCTTTGGGGAGAAAAAAGAAAAAAAGAGGAAGATTGGCAACAGATGTTAGCTCAGGGCCAACCTTCCTCAAAAAAAAAAAAAAAAAAAAAGAAAGGAGAATTAAAAAAAAATCCTACTTTCCTTAATGATTCTATATGTGCTATAATGATGTACTCACTTATACCTATTTAAAGGATAATAATAAATCTTAATAAATGATAAATCTAGTGTGCTGTTATCCGAAATAGAAGTTTCACGTTAAGATATATGTACTTGTATGTATATACAGTGAACTATAAATAACATGGATTGATATAACACTTCTGTTTGTAGTCCTCAGATCAAAGACGCTTTTTTCCCCTCTTCCCCTGCCTGGTGACAGTAGGCATCCTCCGTTGTTTAGAACAGTAAAGGTCTGGAAAATGATTTAGAAAACGTGGGATTTCGGTTCTCAAGGTGAAATGGCACGCGAGGTCTAAGCCGCCAGTCGTCTTCGTCATGTGCACAAGCCTGAAGCAGAAGGTCGTGGTCACACCTGTTGAGAACAGCCCCAGGCTGCTTGGTTCACCACAGCGGCTTTGACTTAGCACTTTCCGTTTCACCTCAGATCATAACCTCTTTTCCCAGTGGCTTAGACCGAAGCTTTGTTTTGAACAATCAATAGATACTTCAGTTCCCGAACTCCACAATTTGCTTACAAGTGAAAACAAATAATTATTTTATGATTGCATACTTTCATGATTTTTGTTTTCTCCATCTTTATAGTTAATTAAGGATAAAGCCATTTCTTATCACTTAAAATGCCCCACATATTTAACAATTTTCTGAGTTGTTTTCCTTTGACATTGTGAAATGAAACCTACATTTTTTGGAATTACGCACCAAACTATTATAAAAATGAAGTGTTAGAAATCAATTCAAATGTTAAATACAAAGGACATCCTTGGCTCATTAAGTAAAAATATCTCATTTAATGAGCAGGAACGCACTGGAGCACACTGAACCCTGACACAAAGCAAATTATTTAAGTGATAAATTATATTTTATGGGGAGTGTAAAAGTTAATAATACTCAGGGGCACAGTAATAAATGCAGAGGTGTAACTAACTTCACTGACTGCTTTACTTACAAACATGCCATATGTACATAGTTACTTGAGATGATCATAAAAAGACAGAATAGAACCCCACAAAGATTCATAAAGCAACCTTAGTCTGATTATTTTCAGTGCATCCTTTATATCATATTATTTTAAGAGATATCCCCCCCCCCTTTTTTTTTTGTCGTTTGCAACATTCTGCTTCATTTTTGTTTTCACTTTTGGTCAAGTATTTGACCTTGTAGCAGTTAAAGCCGCAGCCTGCTCCTTATCTCTTGGCAGGCCTCGTAAAATCAGCCATGCATTCATCCTCTCTGGTGGCCCACAAATGACCTCAGACTGCGCTTCAAGAGGACCAACATGTCGCATGAAGAAATGGGTGGGTTGTGTTTTGGGTTGGCACTACCCTGGCTCTTTCCTAAGCAAACATTTCTCAGCAGCGTTGAATAGCTCCCTAAACAAACGTGGTCGATAGCCTCCATCCATGCTTTCCTAAGAATCACAGAGATCTGTTTGCCAAAGCTGTCTTCACACAACAGGAGAGCAGGGCAGAGCTGCAGCAATTGTCTGGAGAATTAAGGGTACAGATTGAGAGTGAAGTGGAAGGAAAGGAGAGCTGCCTTTTTTTAAAATTTTAAATTTGATACATATGTTTTTTTCTGCTTTGAAATGAAATTTGTTCCTCTTTTTTTCTTGACCCCTGCCTGGTATTGGATTATGAGCAAATTCTAATGCTATGTAATTTTGCTTCCGTAGAGGTAGATTGTAGATGAAAATATAGCTTATTGACGTTACAGGGACGATTTTTGTTTTTTCCTGGAGTTGGAAAATCATATAGTTTTAGAGTCTTTATTCAAAGCTCCCTTTGGTCTGTGGGACCACTTCGAGGCCAGTTGCAGAATGAGAAGTAGAGAATCCGCTTCAGGCCAGAGCAGATGTGACTTAACGATGGTGTTCCCACCTCTGAGCCTTTGCATATTCTAGCTCCTCTGCATGGCTACCTTTCCTTCCTGTCCATTCAACAAACTCCAATTGACGTTTCAAACCCAGCTCAGACATGGATTTCTCTGGCCACTCTCCTCTCTCTCTTCAGGTTGAGTTAATTATTCTTTCTATGGTACTTCTTCTACGTATTTACATTACTGCATTTTCCCCCTTGTTTTATAATTTATCTGTTCATATTTCCCACCATGTTGTAAGACTCACGGCTACAGAAACCCCGCCTTGGTCACCACTGCATATCTAACACCCAGACAGATAGTGGCCAGTAACGATGGAAGCAAGGATGGAGGAAGGAGGGAAGGAAGGAAGGAAAACCTTTCTTATTCCATACAGCATCCTTATGCAAAGCTATTCCCTTAGAAAAAGACACCCTCCCTCTGGACTGATGGAGCCTTGGGACAGGGTGCAAGCCTTGGCTGGTGGAGAACTGGTTGCATTTCCTCTTGCTCTTTTCCTCTTAAGACTAAGGAAGAAAAGAATAAAGAGGAAGAAAGGGAGAGACAGAGGGGAGAATGAGCGAGGGAGAGATGTCTCTCTTCCCTCTTGAACTATGGACTGCCTAAGGGCAAAGACTGTACCTCCTCAGGTACCTTGTCTGTGTCTTTCTCTAGAGCCTTGCACGTGGTAGCACTGTATACATATTTATTGGATTGAATTGAATTATTGATGTTTGAGATCGTGTCAAGTTGTTTTATATGTAGAAGGGAATGGAAAGGGGAGGGATCACAAAGAAGGAGGATAGTTGAAAAATGAAGAGAGATTAGCATCACAATCGGAGGAGAGTTTGGGCAGCTTTGATTAACTGGTGGCCAAGACTGGAAGGCTGAGCTGAGTGGCCAAACAACACAGCAATGAATGCCAAGAACGGTTGTTGTTTTATAGAACAGGATCATTAATTTCTTCAGGTTGCTTTCTAGAGGTAGAAATTATTATTTATATATTTTTTTAATTCAAAGAAGACCATCTATAAACAAGTTAGAGAATGAATTTCTAAAAACACAACTGCATGTGATGAAACATATGTAAGATGTGAACTGGTTATCCTAAGATGATGGCACTCATTGATGACTGGGTTCACCCACGGGTAGTTACTAACTGGAACTGGATTTATTACTTAAACATTTTAAAAGTGTCTTTCTTCAAACGAAGCCAGAATCAAGATGAACAGACAACCCACCAGCTGGGAGAGAATATTTGCAAAACATACATCTGACAAGGGGTTGATCTCCATAATGTATAAAGAACTCACACAACTGAACAACAAAAAAACAAACAACCTGATCAAAAAATGGGCAGAGGAAATGAACAGACACTTTTCCAAGGAAGATATACAGATGGCCAATAGGCACATGAAAAGATGTTCAACATCATTAATCATCAGGGAAATACAAATCAAAACAACACTAAGATACCACCTCACACCCGTTAGAATGGCTATAATCACCAAGACAAAAAACAGCAAATGTTGGAGAGGATATGGAGAAACAGGAACCCTCATACACAGCTGGTGGGAATGCAAACTGGTGCAGCCTCTATGGAAAACGGTATGGAGATTCCTCAAAGAATTAAAAATAGAGATGCCCTATGATCCAGCCATCCCACTACTGGGAGTCTATCCAACGAACCTGAAATCAACAATCCAAAGAGGCTTATGCACCCCTATGTTCACTGCAGCATTATTCACCATAGCCAAGAAGTGGAAGCAACCTAAGTGTCCCTCGACTGATGATTGGATTAAGAAAATGTGGTATATATATACAATGGAATACTACTCAGCCATAAAAAAAGACAAAATCGTTCCATTTGCAACAATATGGATGGGCCTGGAGGGTATTATGTTAAGTGAAGTAAGCCAGAAAGAGAAAGACAAACACTGTATGATCTCACTCATATGTGGAATATAAACCAACACATGGACAGAGAAAACTGTATTGTGGTTACCAGGGGCAATGGGGGTGGGGGGTGGGCACAAGGGGTGAAGGGAGACGTATATGTGGTGATGGACAAACAAAAATGTACAACCCCAAATTTCACAATGTTAAAAAGTATTAAAACATCAATAAAAAATAGTGTCTTTCTTGGTCTGGATTACAATCATGTTTAAAAGCAAATATACACAGAATTCATTTTAAATAATCTGATCCTTCGAAAGTAATGATTAATCTACCACCTGGGTGCCAATCCCATTTCTACTACTTAATAGGGGTGATTTTGGGCAATTTAACTCCCTCAAGATTTGATTTACTCAGCTCTAAAATGGGTATGAGTATCTACCTCCGAGGCTGTTATGCCGTGTAGTTGAGATGTTTGTCGTGCGCTGAGCACAGAGCTTGATAACAGTTAGTATTATTATTAGCACTGCTTAATGACAAAATATTGTGTAAAAAATTTACATATATATAAGAAAAAAATATATATATACTTCTGTTTTTGCCTACATCATTTATTTTCCTTTGGAGAACGACCTCTCTTCCGCTCTCAGTTCGTGGGGTTTCCGTGGAGCAGGTCATTTCCCTTGGCTACCGTGGTGGACGCTCCACAGAGCCGGTCCATTTGGAGCTCACCGTTTTCAACCTGGGACTCCCGGATGCACTGTTCTCTTTAGCCGGGTTGCTGCCTGGAGCTGCTGGTGATTGGTCTTTCCCTTCACGTGGGGAACCTGCCTGAGAGATTCGCCATTGCAAAGATGGCAGAGCCGAGGGTTTGCAGAGAAAGAGAGATTCTAGGGGGTATTGTTGGAGCATCTTGATGCAGTCCTGACTGTAGCCAGAAGCTAGAACTAGCTCTAGACTTTTCAATATGTGAACTTTGATTAAGCCAGTTTAAGTTTTTTTGATTTGTAAATGAAAGGATCTCGACTAATTGTAATTTGATTATGGTAATTCATAATAGAGTATTAGCCCATCTTTAGCAGGTATCCTCCTTCTAGTTAAGTTAGTGTTAGATTCCTTAATAAAAATGAAATTTAGCTATTATCAGTGATGATTTATCTAGACTAAGGCATTAGCAATTAGAGGGTTGTTTGTTTGTTTTTTTAACTTTTAAAAACATACTCATATGCTTACCAGACTTCTCCAGGGAAGCTTCTCCAGGAAAAGGACTGTGTCTCACTCTTTTTGGTACACCCAGCCCTGGGCACAGTGCCTGCCACATTATAGGTGGTTACTGAACATTTGTGGATTTTAGTTCACTCACCTACCGTATAGGTGGAAGATGGGCTTCAATCCCCCCCATCTTCCCTCCCTCCCTCCCTTCTCTCCTTCCTACCTTCCCTTTTATGAAAAATTTTAAAGCTACTAAAAAGTACAAAGAATTATATAAGAAGCATCCATGTTTCCACCTCACATGAAAAACAATTAAAATTCTGCCATTTTCTTGGGTCTTTAATCTTCCGCCTTTGACCTCCTCTATCTTCTCCCATCTCCTCTCTGGGCAACCACTATCGTCACTTTCATGTGTATCTTTGTGTTTATTTTCTATAACTTTACGCAACCGTGTGCCTCCATTAATGACATGTATCATTGTTTCATGTGTGTTTAATAACTTACATTAATGGCACATTGCTGTACGTATTGTCCAGCATGTCTTTTTCAATTAACATTATGCTTTTGTGATAAGTCCATTTTGATTCTTTTTAACTGCAGTATGCTATTTCATTAAATAAATTTGCTACATTTCACTTATCTTTTGATGGATGCTCAACTCCTTTTTCAGTAAGAGTGTTTTTTTTTATTTTATTGAGGTTATATTGGCTTTTCAGCTATACATTGTTACATTTCAGTTTCTGAATAGATTGCATTGTGTTCACCATCAATAGTCTAGTTTTTATCCGTCACCATATACATGTGCCCCTTTACCCCTTTTGCCTTCCCCCCAACCCCCTTCTCCTCTGGTTACCACTAATCTGTTCTGTTTATCTATGTGTTTGTTTGTTTATCTTCCACATATGAGTGAAATAATATGATATTTGTCTTTCTCTGTCTGACTTATTTTGCTTAGCATAATACCCTCAAGGTCCATCCCTGTTCTTGCCAACGGTATGATTTTGTCTTTTTTTATGGCTGAGTAGTGTTCCCTTGTGTATATATACCACATCTTCTTTATCCATTCATCCGTTGATGGGCATTTGGGTTGCTTTCACATCTTGGCTATTGTGAATAATGCTGCAATGAACATAGGGGTGCATAAATCTTTTTGAATTGTTGATTTCAAAGAGAGTTTTACAAGATTTGCTTTTACAAGAATAGTCTTGTGTTTGAAATTCACAATAATTGCAATTTAAATTTTCAAATTGAGTCACTGGGAAACAACAAGAAAAATTAAAATAAACAGAACTTCTATATGATCGGTGTCACCAGATACAGATTTTCTTATTCTGCTTCTCATATATTAACTGTCTGTCTGTACTAACACAGATATATCTATACATTTCCTTCCTTTACAGTGTTTGTCTCTGACCCATTATAAAAGAACCACCTGACCGTTTGTTCTAACCTTGCTGACCCCTTTGTTCTTTGAACACTTGGGCATACTCCCACCTCAGAACCTTGGCATCTGCTGTTCCCTCTGCTGGCAGCACTTCTCCAGGCCTCCACAGGGCTTTGCCGTCATCTCCTTAAGGTCTCTGCTCACACGTCACCACCTCAGTGAGGCCTTCCCTGACTGTCCTATTTAAAATCACACTCCTCGTCCTCTCCTTGGCACCCCCAACCCCTCTTTTTTGCTGACTTTTTTTCTGTAATATTTAATCACTTTCTCCCATACTATATATTCTAATTTTTTATTTTTTTATTGTTTATCTTCTCAAAGAGGCAGAGACTCCATGAAATGAGAGATTTTGTCTGTTTTATTTTTCCCGTTGCTGTATCCCCAATGTCTAGAACAATAGATGGTATATAATAATGCTCAATAGTGTGTTGAATGAATAAATGAAAGGTAGAAAGTGTGAAAAATATGGAAAGTATGGTGTAGAAGAAAGAAAATCACTCAGAAGCCTACCTCTTAGAAGTAACATTTTGTTATATTGACTTTTAGTGTGTTTAGATGTGTATTTTTTACTTAGTTGAGATCTTGTAGCACATAGGACTTTTGAAAAAACTGTAATGCTATCTTTTTAGCTGAGTATTATAATATAAGCAATTCCCAAGTTATTGAACTTAACCATCATATTCCCTCATATGGATATACCATACACCACGCTACCAATCCCCTGTTGGTTGGGATTTAGGTCATTTTTAATTTTGTATTTTATAAATGATACTGTGATGAGTATTATTGTGCATAAAGCTTCATCTGTGTTGTGTGGTTTTAAAAATAATATATTCACGGAAGTAGAATTACTGCATTTGAGTGAATGATGCATATTGCCAGGTATTTCCTCCAAAGAGATTGTATCAAATTACCCTTCTATCCATGCTATGTGAAAATGTCCATTTAATCTCATTCTCATCATCATTGAGTATTTTCAAATAAGACTAATTCGCTATTTTGGTAGAGAAAAAAGTAGTTATCTTGTTTTAATTTACATTTCTTTGGCATACAAGAAGAAGAAGGGAGAAACCTATCTGTCCTTGTCCTTTCAAATTATGGGGGGAAGAATGACGATGGAGATCGGAGAGTCTGAGGTTGAGACACGCTGTCCTAGTGTTCCCTCACTTTAAGTCAGGAAAAAGGAGATAGCTTGATAGGGCTAGAGGAACTCTGAGGGAATATTTGCTGAGTGTCAAATCTGGGACTTGAGGAAGACGCTGCTCTGTAGAATGCCTTAGCACCAACTGGGGGTGACCGTCTCAGAGGAAAAGTGGAGACGAAGCAGAGCAAAAGCTGATTGGAATGGAGCCAGACATAATGGCTCTGTAGTTAAGGGATGTGTGGTTGGGACTGAATTAGCGTCACAGTCAGACTTCGGGGCCACTCAGGACCAGCAAGAGTGGAGGTGAGGCCAGCTTGGCAGGGAGAGCAGCCTGTCTTGAGTAGGAGAGTGCAATTTGGATGTAGAAGTAGATGAATATGAGAAATGCCTAGGGTATAGAAAGAGCAGGATTTGCTGGTGGGGGACTGAGACAGGGAGAAGGGTGGGAAGAGGTCAGTTTCCAGATTGAGTTAGTTAGTTTCCAGAAGATAGTTTCCAGGTTTCTGGCACAAGTAGCTGGGTGAATGGTGATGCCATTTGCTAAAATATAGAATATTAGAAGAAGAAACAAAAACTTTTGGAGGATTGAAATCAGAAATTGACTTGTGAGCATCTCGAGTATGAAGTGCCTATGAACTATCCAAGCAGAGTTGTTGAATAGATGATAGGATACATGAGTCTGGGCCTCAGAAGAGAAATCTGGGCTGGAAACATACGTTTAGAAGCTATTGACACATCTGTAGTAAATGAAGGAATGGGGGTAGCTAAGAGGCCTATGAAGATAATGTGGAATGAGAAGAAAAGAGGCCTTGGAACTGAATCAGGGGAACTCCAACAGTTAGTGGAGGAGGAGAAGACAAAGGAGTGTGGAGAAAATAGGCCAAAGGGTCAGGGGGAAAGCTATGAGGATGTGATGTCAAGAATCCAAAAGAAGTCTGTTCAAAGAAGGGAACAGTCAACTGTCAGCTGCTGCCGAGAAGATGCAGCTTCCTCCATTTGATGGAAAGTCGTTGAAAATCATGACTCCATTGGGTTTAACAACACAGAGGCCAGTAGTCATCTAGAGGATGCTGTCGCGTCCTGCCCAGATGCCTTTTACCAGGTTGTTGCATCTTTGCTCCTGATACTCTGAGTGTTGTTTGCTGAGGGCTCACAATGGTCCCCTTTTCTGAAGAATTGCTCTCATCCAAATGGAGGAAGGACCATTCCCACCCCTACCTCCAGAATGTGCTGGTAAATGTTTAACAACCAGCTTTCTAGAAAAGAAATTTATGCATCTATCTATCTATCTATCTATCTATCTATCTATCTATCTATCTACCTAACATCTATCTACTTTTATTATAAATTTTACTGATATGAAGGCTGTGTAGTATACAATAATAATAAAATATCCAATACTCTTTATTCTAAATTCTACATAGCCAATTGATTCTCACAGAATAGTTTTCTCTTTTGGCCAAACTCTTTGTTTTCATAGCCAACCTATGTATTCAATTGATGAACAAATGTAGTTATGTAAATGCTGTTTGATCTTTCTGTTATGTTAATGAGCAGTATGGAAATGAAACAACAAGGATTATGTCAGAATTTTACTTATTTGTCAATGACAAGAGTGACTTCTTTGCTGAATCGAATAATAGTTTTCAAATACTGCAAGAGTATTTCCTTAATTTTTTGGTGCTATTCACAATGTAATGACTACTTTATTAACATTTTGTCTGTCACCTTTTTAAGACTACTTGATCAACAAACAATAAATAGCCCAATTTGTAGTGTTTGTCACTTTCTATGTAAATATTCCCATCATACCTGATTTCAAGCTACCAACGTGATGTCATGAATCCAGAGTTGGAAAGAGATGCTCATTAATACTCCATTATATAGTTTTTCCACCTACAGAATACAATAAATGTAATTAACCTCAAATCATGGGTAAAATATAGCAAAATAATCAGGAAGTGATGCATTTTGAGTATTTGTTACCTTTGTTTTTAATATACTTTAATTGTAAATTTATATAATTTAATTTTTGATAATGGCTCTGTTTAACAACCAGCTTGCAAAGTTTTGAGAAATTTAAAAGTTGTCTCCTGTGAGCACACAAGCCAGCTGCAGGACACCATTCCCCCATTCCACCCTTTTTTAGTCTACAGCCAATGACCCACTGACATGGAGGTAGAGAAGCCATCTGTTTTGCCTCTGTGGGGCAGTTCATAGAACTCCCTGTGGATTTGGCTAAAGCTAGTCTCCAGTTGAGATGGCATTAAGCTTTTCTCACTCCCTTTTCCTGAGAGCACCCCATGAACAAGTCATCTGAACAAGAATACCCTTCTTAGGTCTGCTTCTGGGGAATCCACCCCAAGACATCATCTTACTCAGAATGCTTTTGGTAGGACTAAGGCCTAACGGAGAGGGGTAAGGAGTGACTTGTAAAGTGTGGAGATGGAGACAGATAGTGTACACAAATTATTTGAGAAGGGCAATGATGAGTGAGTGAGAAACTGAGCAGGACGTGAGTGAACTATGGGACTGGTTGCTGTCTCTGGCCCATGACGTGAAAACCAGAGGGGCAGGCGATGAGGCATTGCCATCAGTGCTCACACCTTCTTCTTCAGACTTCTTACTCTTTCTCAGCTTCACAGCACTTATCCCATTTTTGAATTATATTTTTCGCTTGTGTGTTTGTTAATAATAACTGGCTCTTCCCCAATCGACGGAAAGTTCTGGGGGTATAGGGACCTTGTCTGTTTTATTCTCCACTGAAGAGTCAGTGCCTAATGTAGTGGGTCTCCCAGAACAGTGTTTATTGAATGAATTAATAAATGAATGAAAAGCACATAGATGGGCAGATGGGGTAACACAAGTTTACATATTTTTGGTTTAACATATTCAAAGTGAATTCTTCAATTTAAAGGAAATTAACAATGAGAGGAAAAGTTTCCTATTTCCCCACATATTTACCTTTTCTGGCATTCTTCATTCCTTTGAGTAGATCCAAGTTTCCATCATATGTTGTTTCCTTCTACCTGAAGAGCTTCCCTTAACACTTCTTACAGTGCAGGTCTGCTGATACCCGATTCTCTCAGCTTTTGCTTATCTGAAGACGCCTTTTTTTTAATGACATGGAAATATTTGTGTATTGTTTAATAAAAAATTCACATGTAGTGTATGTTTCCATTTTTGTATAAGTGGGCAGAAAAAAGTAAAGATTTTATATAGAAATGTAACTGTAGTTATCTTCAGATGAGTTCAGATAGTCCCCACTATCTAAACTCCAGCCATTGTCATCATCCTCAACGAACACTCTGTACACGTTAAACAATAACTCCCCCTCTCTTCTTCCCCCAGTCCCCAGTAACTTCGATTCGACTTTCTCTCTCCGTGAATTTGCCTATTCTAGTACTTCGTAGAAGTGGAATCACACAGTATTTGTCCTGTGTCTGGCTTATTTCACTAAGCATAATGTTCTCAAGGTCCATTCGTGTTATAGCATATATCAAAATTTCATTCCTTTTTATGGCTGAGTAATATTTCATTGTATGTGTATATCATATTTTCTTTATCCATGTATCTATTGATGGACATTTGGGTTGTTTCTTTTGGCTTTTGTGAATAATGTTGCTATGAACAGTTGTTTCTTTTGGCTTTTGTGAATAATGTTGCTATGAACATTGGTGTACCAATATCTGTGTCTCTGCTTTCAATTCTTTTGGATATATACCTAGGAGTGGAAATGCTGGGTCATATGTAATTCCATGTTAGCCCTTTGAGAAATTGCCAAACTGTTGTCCATAGCAGCTGTACCATTTTGTATTCCCACCAGCATGCACAGGATTCCAATTTCCCCACATCCTTGCCTACACTTGTTATTTTCTAATTAAAAAAAATTATAGCCATCCTAGTAGGTGTGAAGTGGTATCTCATTGTGGTTTTGATTTGCATTCTCCTAATGATTAATGATGTTGAGTATCTTTTAATGTACTTATTGGCCATTTGTATATATTCTTTGAGAAGTTCTTATTCAAGTCCTTTGCCTATTTTTGAGTTGGGTTGTTTGTATTTCATTGTTGTGTTTTAGGATTTCTTCATATATTAATATTAGTCTTTTATCAGATATATGATTTGCAAATATTTTCTCCCATTCAGTAGGTTATTTTTCACTTTCATAATGCTTTTAATTTTAATGAGGTCCAATTTATCTGTTTTGTCTTTTGTTGCCTGTGCTTCTGGTGTCATATTCATGAAAACATTGCCAAATCCAATGCTATGAAAATTTTCCCATACTCTTCATTTTTGAAGGGTATTTTTTCCTGGATATAGAATAGGTTGAATTTTTTTGTAAATTCAGTACTTTAAATATATTCTTTCATTGTCCTCTGGCTTGCATTATTTCTGGTGAGAAATGTGAGATTATCATTACCTCTGTTCTCCTGTATGTAATATGTCATTTTTTTTCTGTCTCTGTTTTTAAGATATTCTCTTATCATTGTTTTTCAGCAATTTGATTATGGTGTGCCTTGGTGTATTTTTCTTTTTGTTTATCCTGCTTGGGGTTCATTGAGATTATTGGATCTGTGGATTTATAGTGTTCGTCAAATTTGGAAAAAATTCTGCCACTATTTCATTGAATATTTTTTCTGTACCACCTCCTTTCTCTGGAATCCCAATTATATGTTTGTTAGATCACTTAATATTATTCCACAGATTATTAAGGCTTTGTTAAGTTTTTTTTTCTTTCTATGCCCCAGTTTGGATAGAATTTACTGCTATGTCTTCAAATTCACTACTCTTTTCTTCTACAATGTCTAATTTTCTGTGTAGTTTATCTAATGAATCTTTCAATTCAGATATTGTAGTTTTCAGCCCTTTAAGGTCCATTTGGTTCTCTCTTATACCTTACATTTCTCTCCTAACTGTGTTCATGTTTTCTTTTAATTCCTTGAGCATATTTATAATAGTTCTTTTAATGTCCTTATCTGCTGACTCCATCATCTCTGTCATTTGTAGATCTGTTTTAATTGATTGACTTTTCTCCTGGTTGTAGATTCCATTTTCCTGCATCATTGTCTGTATAATAATTTTTTATACAGTGCAGGGTATTGTAAATGTTAGCTTATTGAGTACTTAATTTTGTGTCTTCCTTTAAAAAAAAGTTGAATTTTGTTCTGGTAGGTTGTTGCAGTTTAGTTTGATCCTTTGCTCTCTGGTTCTGTGCCCCTCAAACTCCAGCCACCTCACCCTCCCTGAACTCCTTTTCCTATCTCTTCAATTCAGCAACCACTATGATCTGCCTGGGTTCCCCCTCTTTGTACTACAATCTAAAAAGAACCTCTAGCTAGAAAGCTGGGACAGTTGTAGTGCTTACCTTTTCTGTTTCCCCTCTCTCAGGGACACAGTCCTGTGCTTTCCGTTGTCCAGTGCCTGAAAGCAGTTGTTGCATTTATTTTGTCCAGTTTTATAGTTGTTTACAGAGGGAGGGCGAGCCTTGTTCCAATTACTCCATCATGACTTGAAGCAGAGATGAGTTATTCAATTTACAAAATATCAATTCCTTGAGAAGATCCTCAAACTGCTGTAGTTAATCTGCTTATTTAAGAGACATTTTAGGTTTATAAATTATTGTTTCCATCTTATCAATTTCTATCTCCACTTACTAGAGACTACATTGTCTTTCTATAGACATCTGGAATCAGGTGTTTATTCCAGATCCTTATCTTCTACCTTTCTTCCTTATTAGATTTTCTTGAGCTCTGTGTTGATCTTCATTTTTAGCTTCAATAAATGATCCCTTCTGCATTTGATCAGTGTCTGAGTATTATTCTATAAACCTTGCAACCTTTATTATGAAAACGTCTATGTTACTGAAGTACCCTGCTATTTAGTACTCTGCATGTTCGTGAACTGTTTCTGCATACTGGGTTTAATTCTCCTTAAATTTTCGCCTTGTGCTATATTTGGTTCTTGGCCAATTGTCCTCTGAGGAAAGTCCTAAGTCTTGCTTCTCTCTATGATTAGAAGGTAGGAGTCTCAGACTTTACTAACAATATTATTCTCTTTGAAGGACTTTAAAATATTATGGAAGAAAGTAAGATTTCTGAAACTGGATATATGTAGATTTAAATGATATATACATCACTTAATAGCTGTGTGACTTGGGGAAAATTATACTCTAAACATCAGTTTTCTATTCTGTTAAATGGGACTTATTCTAGCTACTTCATAGGGTTACGGTGAATACATACCCCTTGTTTAGTAAATGCTAGTTCTCTTCTGCTCCCCCCAAGTTGTTTACTCTGGTTATGACAACAGCCATGCTTTAACTGGTTTTAGGGACTAATAGGTACTTTAACAAGCCTGTCCTCTCAGCTACTTTGACTTATCTTTCTGCAAGTTTTACACTTTCTCTCTAATTCCACTGAGTCTGTTAGAAAAGTAGACATGACGATTTACTCACTAAGTGAAGTTTATTTAGTTTCCAAAAAAGGAGAAATCACCTAAGTTTTAGGATCCCATTTAGAAGGTGAACCCAAGAAAACCTAGGAAGACCCTTTATTTACTCAATTTTCCTCTTTTTATTTCTGAATTTTTCTCATTGCATAAACACTATTACCCTAATAACGGTGGTTCTCCCACCAGGTGCTGAGGTTGGTGGCAAAAACAAAACAAAACAAAGCAATTGAATGATTTCATGCCCTGTGGAAGACTCGGGCTGTGAGGAATTGGAAGAGCAGGGCCTCGTAGTGTTTCTCAGCCGAGAGAGAGGACTGCTCACTGCCGTGGACGTGGACGTGGACGAGGCTGAAGACCCGGAGAAGCTGCGCTGGGGCCGTGCCCCAGGACCCTCTATAACAGCGCTGTCCGCTACAACTTTCTGTGAGCGTGGCCATGTTCTATATCTGCACTGTTCAATACAGCGGCCACCAGCCAGCCACATGTGGCCATGGAACACTTGAAATATGGCCAGGGAGACTGAGGAAATGAATTTTAATTTTATAATTTTAATTAATTTAAATTTACGTATCCACATGTGGTTAGTAGCTGCCATGTTGGACAGTGCAATTCTGTAGAAATCCTATTTTTATTCTAGGAAGGACTTGTAAGGAATCAAATAATGACTTACTGATGGTCCTATCGACTTTCTATTGTAGATTTGAAAATGCTACATGTGGAGAAGGTATTTGGGTAGGCAATGTATAAAACAAGAAAAAACACGTTGGACAGTGTATGCGATGGAGTCCTTAAACACCCATGGAGGCCCTTGAATTAGGGAAAGGACTCGGTCATGTTGATTTGACCCATAGAGTAATGGGCATCCTCATTTTTAAGCAGTATGTTTTAGAATTTTATTTTTTACTCTGCCACTGATATGAGCACCACCATCCTGTCCTACTTTTTTATACCTAAAATAAGTCTTTTCAGGCTAAATTAAGGTATTGTAAACCACTTAGGAAAAATGGAGAGAACTTGTGATATATTAGAAAGCCATGTTTAGAATGTATCACCTTTAAAAAAGTCCTTGTCATTGCATTCTTTTTAAGAATAAATTATCAAGTAAAATAATTTCAATAACATTTAAATAGGATTGAATAATATTTTCAACCACATTCACATGTGTTATCTCATTTATTCCTGTCGTTAGCCCTATGAGTCAAGTAGAGTGGACATTATTATTTCTGCTCTATAGATGCGACTATTGTGGCTTCAGAGAAGTTCAGCAACTTGCTCTTGGTCACTGAGGAGTTGAACCCAAACAATTTTACTCATGGCCTATTCTTTTTCCCAATATGCTAACTACACTAGTTAACAAAGTCACTTGATTTTTAAAATTGATAACTGGCTCTTTCACTAATTTCAAAATATCATGACTTTGAGCTTATGGGCCTCACCTTTATAATTTCTACGCTTCAATAGGACGAAAGCTTCGATTCATGTCAGTTGTTTAAAATTAATGGTAGACTCATATTTTATTTAATAAATATTAATGGTTGGATTTGGCAGAGGGCGGGGGCTATTTTAGACCTTTCCTGTAAAGAGGATCATTATCACATCCCCAAATTTGATTTCTAGAGTGCTTATTTATCAATATTTATTAGACACTTGAGTCGCTTCTAATTATGCTTCCTAATTCACCCTGCAGAACACCTTCCAGGCAGTGACGCTTCAGCTAAGTGTATCCCAGAGTGCACTCATTTAGCAGTGTTGTCCTTCAGCAAATGTGGGTTCCATGGTGAGATATAACTTGGTTGTTGTTGGTGTTTCTGTCAGCACGTGACACAATAGAAATCCTAAATCAATAACACTTTTTATTCCTACACGATTGATGCATAACAGCCTTCTTCACATCGAGGTTTAATGTGTTGTAAATTAATTATCTGGAATGAACACAGGGTCAATGGACCTTGGTATGACCAGGATGTAATGTTAGAGTGTTCCATTTCCTTCTCTGCTTCTCAGCATTCTTCCTCTGTCTTCTGTGCATGTCAGTTACGCCATCTTCTGCAATAAGCTCCCTTAAGAGTAGTTAATGCCCCTCCAGGGATTGATCGATGGAAAAAAATTTGCTTTACCATAAATTTGCTAAACTATTTTTTGCCTTCCAGGTCAAAAAAAAGGTATTTTTATTCGTAATACATAGAGTGGCAATTTTTTAAAAAGAAGATTCAATTGGAATTTGAAATTGCCAAAGTGAATGTAACATATTTTCTCTTAATTCAGACTGCTATCTAAAAGATTTGTGCCAATATATGTGGGTTTTGTTATATATCACTCCTCGTTGAAAATGAGGATAATTGTTTATTTTCCAGAATACAGTTCAAGAAAAGATAACTTTATCTGTCCCATAATCTAAATGTGGATATGATGACAACCCTGTTTCAAATGATATAAAATCAGGTACGGCAAAGTAGATTTTCCATCAGAAGCAGAGCGATTAAAAAGCAGGAATTCACTAAGTTTTAAAGTACTCAATTTTCTCTTTTCTTTAAAATAAGAATGAGAGAGGCAAACTCCATTATAGTTTTGAGGGTAGCTCTGCTATTAGTAGCTATAGAAACAAGGTAACCAGGTAGTGAACAAGAGAGAGAGAGAGAGAGGCAGAGAGAAACTGAATATGAACAGGGGAGAGAGCCACAAACCTCGCTGTAACACTTACATACTAATATGGTGATTTAGGAACTGGTGATTGGGAAGTCGGTTGGCCAACGTCTTTGCTAGTTTGTCAGTATGAACACTTCATCCTTAATGCCTGGTTTCTCTGGGACTCAGGCATGTAACACAACACTCAAACAAAATGAGTACTGCCATCTTCAAAGAAGAGGTCGTGAAGAATGGAGATATAAATACACAGCCCCAGATCGCAGGAAGCAGATTGGGGTCAGCTTCAGGATTCTTTGCAGAAACCCTTTCCCTTCTGTCAGGTTAAGGGATGGCGAGTGGTACCAAATCTACTTTACTTCCCTTGAGAACAAGGTCAACACCACTTGTAAATCTGACCTCCTGCCATTGCAGCTGTAAGTGTCAAAGGTGGGGAGCTCAGAGGGACACTCAAATCATACAAGACAGAGCACATTCTCCCAAAGCCAACTTGCCACGTGCCTGGTGGAAATGCCTCTGATCTTAATATAAGTTCCCCAGGAATAGTTTCAGCTTCGACTTTATCCCCACATCTGTCCTGGATCATCAGACTGTATTACATTGTTGCTTGATCTTTAGAAACAAACACCCTAACAACCAGGCTGGGTGCTCTACATGCGGCAGACTTTCCAGTCAAGAGTGCGTTTTCAGGCAAATCAAGAATCTTGGAGCACTGCACAGGTATAAAAGACAGCCTCTGTGCTTCTATTTCATGGAGATAAATGAGAGGATGTCCCCACAGATACTTCAAATGGCAGTACTGCTAAAACCTACACTTCTATAAAAGGGAGCCGCGCATTTGCAGCGTATCATCATCTTGGGCTATTTAACAGAATAACAGGTAGGTCATTGTGGGCCAAATAGCAACCAAGCTACAGAAGCAACCAAAGAATTTCAGTTTTCCAGAATGAAATTATATATTGTAAGAGGCAATATCATATAATGATGGTTTAGAGCAAGAGTTGGCACACTAGAGCCACAGGCCCAATCTAGACATCCACCTGCCTACATTAAGACTCTCTTTGGCATAGAACTAGGTATACATTTCTTGGGCAATAAGGTGCTACACATTTGATTTCTTAAACTGGAATAAAAAGTCAGTTTCTTTGAAGATGGAACCAATGCCTGGGAAGCAGCCACAGCAGGAATGGTGGGAAGATGACATTCTGAGATGGTGGGGCTCGTCTCTGCCCACTACCTACAACATCTGCAAAGAACTTTCCTTTCAAAGGGATTTGTTTTACCTCTGGATGAAGATCATAGTCCCTTTAACACATGCTCTAGATCTTATACCCCACTGGGCACCATCTTGAAGTGATGCTGGGAAAAAAGGTGATTTCTTGAGTCTGGTCTCAGTGTAGCTGCTTGTGGGCTTGTGTGGATCTGGCTTCTCCACCTGGAGTGAGAGCAGAGCTTAACAGCTTCAAGGATATTCTCCAGTTCTGACCAGTGGTGACCAGAGCTCCTCTTGGGTGCAGTGGGTGTAAGTTGTTAACCATGTAATACAAAGTGAAAATAAAAATACGTTCAAGTGGCCCAGAGAGAAAAGAAGAGCTTTTATGGATGGCTCCAAATCAGTTCTTCCCGAATATTTACTTTTTCATTATGTGTTAATGTCATTCTTACATTTGAGATGCTTCCTTGGTGATGAAATTTTTATTATAACATATTTCGTCACAAACAATATGTTTCAAATAAACAAGAGATATAATAAAAGAGGAATTCACTTTGAGACAGGAGCCAATGGGTAGACTTTTGTACAGCGTGGTTATCAGGGGTGATATAAGAGAAGATGGGTTCTGAGATGAGCTTAAGGAAGAAGAAGAATGGTGAAGTTTCATGAAGAATAGCAATGGGTGCTAGGGAGGATGTGTCTGTGAAACACAGGGCATTTTGGCTCCTGTGCCCATGATCTCCCTACCTTGAATGGACTTGGTTAATTTTCCTCACTTTGACTCTGCACACGACAGCGACTCAGGCCATTAGGTCAGCAGCAAGCAAAGTGGGTGGAAGAGGGTACAAATCTAAAACAATCCGTGAATGGGATGGTCAATGTCCGAATAATTGAAAGATGATGTATTGGACAAAACCCTTGGTGGCTTTGGAAAGGTGCATTTAAAGTAAAATTTTTAAAGGAGAGGAAGAGAAGGACTCTATAACTTTTGAGAAATGTTTTATTATTCCTATTTTGCAGATAAGGAAACTGAAATTTTGAGGGGTAAAGCAGCTTAACTCAAGTCACAGAGCTACCGAGTGGTGGAGCTGGGATTCAGGAAGGAATCTGCTTGGCTCCTAAACATCTTGGTTTTTTTATGGCACCTTCAGGAAGGGTGGGGGACAGAGGGGCACCTAACACAGAACGGGATACATGATAGGGTGAGATGGAGGGGAATTAGCCCATTCAAGAGACCACGGGGAGATGGGCTCCCTGAGGGTGGAGGATTGAAGCCTCTTGGAACTTTTGCAACTCTCCCCTCCATCCTCCCCCACAAATAAAATTGCCAGTTGTTTACAAATGCAGTAGAAATATCTCCTATTTAAGGAGAAAACTAATTTTAAGAATGTCTATTACAGTAACAAAATTAATAGCACTTATTTTTCTCTTTTGCATGATTACTCAAATGGAACTAAGACGTTATGTGGATATTTCCCACCTCCTTTCTCTCTCTCTTCCCTCCTCTAACTACTTAGTGTCCCAAGATGCAGTATTAAATACAGTGTACTTCCTTTAGGCACTTCACATAATTAATTTACATCATAGAGAAAATATGTATAGTGTAGTATACACACCTTTTCAAATAACTGGTCTACATTTTATGTTATGTGGAGAGAAAAAAATCAATAACTTCCTTTGTTTATCTATGCCTTCCCAGATGAAGGCAGGCTAGTAAAAATACACATGTGAACAGGTAAATTCGTTAATGTGGTCACAAGTCTGCGTTAAATGACACATGTAACTACAAACTGTTCTCTAAAAAAGAATTTGCTTTTCTAAATTCGAATCCAATACTAATAGCAAATGATATAATCTCTATAGCTGAGTCTATGTATCTTCCATTTCATGAAATGCCTCAATGAGTTGGTTTAATTGTTAATAAATCTAAATCTAAACTATCTTATCAGAATACTTACTAATACTTACTAATTGACACAGAAAGTCCATGTTACAATGTTTCTTACACTGTGTCTGATGAACCAGTCAACATTTGGATTGCATTAGAAGGGAGCCATAAACAAAATAGTCAGTGACCGGGGTTTATATCTGCTTGTATCTCAGGATGACTGAAAAACTTGTGACATGTGCAGGTGATGGGGGCTGTTTGCATATATTGTGGTCAGTAAGAGACCACCTGCCCGTGCTGGATCTGGAGGGGAAGTTTTTACAGGAGTAAAGTTCTAGGGACGAATCGAGGTCTATGTATTATAACTCAAAGGAGGGAAAATAGAAAATAGTCAAAATGGTAAACTCACCTACATCTAGCTATTAAATTATTTTTTTATTTAATTAAATTAATTAATTTTTTTCTTTTCTTTACTTTTCTTTGGCTTACAGAATAATCCAGAAGAAGGAAAAAAAATCATCTGCAGTAGATTTACAGGAAGGTCTGAGAGATGCCACAGGCCCGCCCATAGCCCAGCCCCGGGGCTACTCGGGAACTCTGACGGGGTGTGTTGTGAGCTAAATTGTGTCCCCCAAAATTCATATGTTGAAGTCCTAACCCCCAGTGTTTCAGAATATGACTATAATTGATGGTAGGGCATTAAAGAGGTGATTAAGGAGAAATGAAGTCCAATTTCTTACATGAATTTTTGGTACAGATGATCAAATATAATCATCAGAATATAGATTTTAGAAATAATACAAAAACAGTCTAATATAAAATTGATTAAAATGTACAGAAGCCTGCAGATATAGTCCTATTGCTGACTGTTGATTAGTTTCAAGTGAGTCAATAAGAATACTTCATTCTTTTCCATTCATTTAACAAGCATTTTTTTGTGTGTATGTGTGTGAGGAAGATCAGCCCTGAGCTAACATCCATGCTAATCCTCCTCTTTTTGCTGAAGAAGACCGGCTCTGAGCTAACATCTATTGCCAATCCTCCTCCTTTTTCTCCCCAAAGCCCCAGCAGATAGTTGTATGTCATAGTCGCACATCCTTCTAGTTGCTGTATGTGGGACGCGGCCTCAGCATGGCCGGAGAAGCGGTGCGTCGGTGCGCACCCAGGATCCGAACCGGGGCCGCCAGTAGCGGAGTGCGCGCACTTAACTGCTCAGCCACGGGGCCGGCCCCTAACAAGCGTTTATTGAGTGCCCACTGTGAACAGGCAGTGTTTTGGATACCGCTGACACGGGGTGAACAAGATGGCCAAGGACTCAGTTTTCACTGAGCTTCCATCTGCAGGGTGTGTGGTGAGGAGAAGGTTGTCAAGAGCTGGGAAGGGTCTGCGATGTTACCCCGCTTGCGAGCGAACAGGTTAGCCTGCCACAATTTCGTGACTCCTGGGTTGGGGGCAAAGGCCTGTTCACTATTGACAGCAATAGCAGTAGTCAAATAGCCGTGTTTTCCTCGTGCTGGTTCCCTGAGCCCCAGTTCCCACAGGGCGACGTGAGGAGGGCCAGAAACACCTGCACATGCAGTGAGTGTGTTACAGGAGAGGGACCGAAGCTTGGGGAAGCCAAACCTTTCCTCGTGGGCAGGAAGCAGGCCCGTCCTTGGCTGTTAAGGAGACACTGATTGTCTCTTCCTGCCCGTAAGCAAGCCTGCCCTTTGCCTGGAAGGGAGGTATCATCTCTAATTTCAAAAACTGTTTGCCATGCAAGTGTTCTTGAGGAGATCATGCAGAACAAAGGCAGTAATGCTTCTATTTGCGAGATGTGCAGAACTGTAAGAGAACTAAGAATTGTCTCCAACAGTGGGGAGGAGGAGATATTTCTATTTACACTGAAATATTTATGTGAATGTGAGGGCTCAGTTCAGGCGAATCGCAGTTCTGACTGTGATTTTCATCAGCAGTGGTGTTCCCAGCATTGGTGTCAGCAGTCTAGTGAAAGAACATGGACTTCATAGTACCCGGTGGGCTGATCGGTGCCATGTAATCACTGTGGGGCAGGATTCCCATTTCCACTGCCCCTCACTGCTGTGTCGCTTGGGCTGATTGCATAAACCAACTTCCAATAAAATAGAAATAATAAAACCTACCTGATGGAGTTATTGAAAGATTAAATGACTAATGTTTGTAAAGTACTTAGCATAAAGTGTGGATACAACATGGATTCAATAAATGGTAGATATTTTTATTTACTGAGTGCATCCTCCGTGTCATAGACTTAACTTACACGATTTAATTTAACCCTCATAACAACACTGAGATGTAGGTATTACTATCTCCATTTTATAGATTAGGTAGCGGAGACTCAGAGATTTATTTGAGGTTACCAGCTAACAAGTGGTAGAGCCAAATTCCAACCCAGGTCAACCAGTGTCAACGCCCACACCACCTACTAACCAATAGAGGTTAGTGCTTAAGTGTTTGACTCCCCAGGCACATTTACAAGTACAAAACCCACCTGTGCCATTTATTATCTGTGATTTTGAACAAAATCCTTCACCTGAGAAATGGGAATCATAATAGTACCTGCCAGGTAAGGCGGTTATGAGGATTAAATGAAATAATACCTGCACAATGCTTGGCAGATAGTAATAAAGACACACATTTGTTGATGTTATTAATATTAGTTTTTATTGCTATTACGTGACAACGTGGAGGCAACATTACTTATTCTAGATGACGATTCACCCTCATGAAACCTGGACCTCAACGTTCAGCGTCTGTGCTATAAATTTCTTGTATGATGTACATTAGAATGGTTTTGAGGAACAATAAATATACTGACCATAAAGTGTGGTGAATGGTGGATACATAATCTCAGATTTAAAGAGGAAAACATAATGTTTTATCAGTATAAAGGTGAATTTGCTTTTCTATTCTATTTTCCATTTCTCCTATAATTTATCAAAATTGTACAAAAGAGTATATTGATCCAAACAAATGGATAAAATGTCACTTAATTTACTTTAGCTCATTTATACACATTTGCTGTATGGATAACTCATCTTATATACATTTCATTTGGTATTTAACATTTATTTTAGAGAAAAAAATGTTAGTAATATGACTTCTCATTAATGCATACTAGTGAATGTTGGTTAATGAAGTAAACCATTTAATTATTAATTTCAATAAAAAATAGCATTGGGGACAAATCAACAGGACTAAGAAAAATTATCTTTGTTATTCTTTAGCTTCCAGAAATACATTGCTGCATAGAAAAGTTGTGACAAATTGCAAAAGCAACATAGTCTAGAGGGAAAGACCACAGACTCTGGAGACAGCATGCCTGGGTTGGAATCCCAGCTCTGGTACTTACTGGTTGTATGAATATGGGCAAGCCACCTAAGCTATTGGAGGTTCTCTCCTTATCAGGAAACTGAGGATGATAAAGAGCCGTACCTCATGGAGTTGTTGGGAGGGTGGAATGAGCTAATATATATGAAATGCTTTAAAAAGCTCCTGGTACACAGTGGCACTATGCAAGAGTGAGTTCTTGTTATTACTGTCCTCTTAGCCACGCTGGCATGTCATTCGTCTTCTACACCATGGTCCTCAACCCCTCACGTGTACGGGAGTTGGGGCCAGTGCTTCTAAGGCATGGCTGCAGGAGACCCTAGAACATTGCCTTCAGTAGCATGACTCAAAAGAAATCATTACTCAGACTGAATCGTTCTGATGGGGTGTGTGAGAGATCTGGTATTGCTGAATGCTTTGTGCAAATATGCTAAAGAAATATCTTCTAATTATATTTTCCTTTCCAAATATTCCTTGTCAATATACGTATTTCTGGCTTTTGCAGCATTTATCAATTTACCCATTAAACTGTTCATGTTTATCAGCTAGACTTACTATTTCAGCTGAAATAAGAATTCATTTTTAAAACAATTTGCAGTATTGTACCCAATAATAAAAGGTCATTTGCCTTTTTTTTTTTAGCTTTTTGAGTCTTAAAGCGTATATATTAAATTCCAGCACCACAGAGATTTGAGGTTGAATGCTCTTTATCCACTATTCTGTTTTGTCAGTCTTGCATATTTATTTAATAAAAATGCTGGCCTCCTGATTCTAGAACTTGTCCCTGTCTCTCTAACATGCGGCCCCCTCAGCCCATCCCTGGTGGCCCTGCTCTTGGTACCTTCCTCCTCCCACACTGTTTTCCATTCTTTAAATCTTTTCTTAAGACTCCCTTAAATTGGGCTAGATTTACTCTCAATGCCCCTCACCTATTTCTGATTTTCTGTGTAGAGTGCCTGGGAAATTTCTCACTATCTTTTTCTCTAAGTTAACAAGGGGAAAACATAACCCCACTAATTTTTTTTAAAAAGTCATTTTTCTTAGAAGGGAAATACATGACTGCACTTCAATAACAATAAAAGGACTTTGTAAGGGAAAAGAATGGAAAAGGCTGAAAACTTGTTGAAAACCACATTCTTCAAGAAATAGTGGTAATAGTGGCACATTATGAGAACACGGATGAAAAAAAAAATTAAGGCAAAAGGATACTTTCTCCTTTTTTCAACCACTTTAATGATGAACCTTTAAGATAAGCTAATGCATCCCTAAGCACTCCCTCCCTCCCCAAAAGACATTGATCCAGCCTCCAGGGCATGTACGCTAAATGGAAATGGCATGGATGTTCTCTTTACTATCACCCTCCTGGGAAAGGCTGGTGGTAACACATGAAGAAAGACGACTTGACCATTTATAGAAAGCCCAGAAATGAAAGGGAGTTTAACATTGTATTCATAAAACAGAGAACGAATTCTCCCAGTTCTTTCCCCCCCAGACAGTGACAGTTATTTAAATAATAATTTATATATTTCCTAGAATCCCCATAGAGATGCACTGGCTGTTTTGATGCTTTCTTTTTAATAGCGATAAACTTGTGATGGATTGAAGTCCTTTGCAGAGTTTCAGGCTGTGCCAAAAATCGTAATCATGCATTGGCCGACCAGATACATTTGTAGAACTTGTGGTCCAAATTAGCATGAAATAGTACACAAAGGCTGTGTCATTATGCTGAGTCTCACCTGGATCCACCAGTTCCTTGGGACAGTTAGAACAATCATTAAAACATCCAACGGTCAGACAAACAACTTTCTACTAGCAGTTATTTTAAAAGAAGGTTGGAGAATCAGTTTGGAAGACCTTCACCAGCTGGCCCCCAGATGATAGATAACACAGGACAGAGGGAAGGAACAGCATTGCTTTCAGCTGCTTTTAGCCACAGCCACGAGAAAGGTTAGTTGTGTTAGCAACCAAAGAGAGAAGCTGGAAGCCTCAGGAATATGATGGAAAAAGGCCTGAGAAAGCCTGTGTCCTGGAGGCCAGAGGGAGCACTGAGCGGCTGCACGCAGGGGCCAGTCTCCCGGCCAGCCTTCCAGGGGCTCAGTGCAGGGCGGAAACGTGATATCTTAACAAGCCCAACACTACAAACGCAGCGCATTTTAAAGCCAGGCTCATGGGAAGGAAACATGTCAGAGCAGAGTGCTGTTATTTTTAATGGAACATGTGCTTGTCTTGTAAGTGTGTCAGAGGAGGTGAGCAGGTGTCCGGTTCCCGGCTGCCGCATCTGATGCGCGACGGGAGGTGGCCACGGGATCTCCCACGGCCACGTGTGATCTTTGGTATTGTAAACGAAATAATGAAATTATAACCGTCTAGATTATGTGTACAATGCCCCCTTCTCAATATTTGTGTACAGTTCTTTTCAAAGTAAACTGCCGTAGGGTGCGGATTTTATGAGCAATCTTCGAGATTGAGCCAGGTCCAGTTAGGCAAAGATTAACAGCCCCATAAATAGAACTTGTACACCATCATAAGGTTAGCACAAGGAAACGGCAAAGTTGATCTAAGGTCTGCTCTGAAGGAGAAAATATGCCGTCCCTTTTCTGCAGAGTAAGAACATGGATTTGTCAATAATAAATTAATAACCCTCATGTTAGAGAGTTGTCAATATGAGATACTCTGTTTCTCATGTTCAGTAATAAAGCTACCTATTATTTTGGTAAGAAATACCGAAATTGAAATTCCGAAGGGCATTATGAACTTGAATTAAAAAGGTAATGGATTTTTTAATAAGTTCTGGGTCAAGATGTATTATCAAACTATTTTCCATAGGGCATAGAAAATACCATCTATCCTTTTAATAATACCAGATCTAGTCTTACTTCCAGCAGCCAGCTGAGGCTGCTTGTCTATTATAGTCTCTCCCACCATCCCTGACAATGAGCAAATAACTCGACGGCCTGGGAAGCATTTTAAATAGAACCGTCTCCTAGAGAAACTGTTACCGGCAGAGAAAGGTTCAATCCAGACCTGGATACCCTGCTTGTGGAAAGAGCCGATCAACATTGTTTGGGAGTAAGTAGTGGAGGGAAATATTAGGATAAATCAAGTAAATCATAAAACGAATGATCTATGCACTGACACGCAGTCTTAGTCTACCTGCTTGCTCTGATTCAGGACTATGCAAAGGATAATTCCACATGCATTGAAATTCAAAGGGCTTTCAAAAAAACAATTTTAATTATACAAACTATTTATTAGTAATGGAAGTACTATGCCTGCAAATTCTTAAAGGTTGCAAAGAACTTAACGAAGTATTTGAAGAGTGGTCTGCATATTCTAGCTGTAGATGAGTTTTCTTCTTTTCCGGTTTCTGGTTTGGGTCCAAAGCCGAAGTTGTGTCTTTAAGCCATTCTTTCTGTCACTCCTGTCTGCCTCTGTAAACCTGCCTCTTCTCTGCGTGCTCTGTTACAGAGCTGCCTTGTACACACCCCGGATCCTTTCTTACACCAGGGACAAGGACACTTCTACAAGTAGCAATGGAGAAAAAGAAGTGCGGTAAACCTGTTGACTACGTGGTAGCTAAACTTGTCAGAATTAAATGTTCTTATACTCTCAGTGAAAAAGTATATTATTAGGAGCTAATAAATGGATGGAAAAAACTGCTTCCTTACATTTTAGATACCCTGTGGTCAGGGATGAATTAGTATACGACAACGTCCTAGCTATCTTCACGGCTGCATTCATTTTAGATGGTTTCAGATTAGTGCAGGAATTTACTCTGTAATGTAATTTAATATTGAGAGCATTCAATTAATTGTTACAAATCGTCTTCTGTTTTCTATATCTTCTATAAAACAAAGCTCTTGGTAAGATAAAAGAACGCCTGCCCCTTTCATCTTGGACACATGTCGAGAGAGAGTGGATCTGGAAAACAAATTTATACTTTTTCTGGAAATGAGAACCACTCATAAAACACTTAATGAGTTCAAGGTCCCTTGCTGTCATTCTGCCTCCTATTCGTATGGACTGTTGGCAACCCAGAGGTAGTTGGGGTAGGGGCATCTTATTGGATGAATCTGCTTCAAATTTGAAGAATTTATGAAAACTCTAAATGACAGACAAAAATATACATTTTGTTTTTAAAAAAGAGCAGGATTAATATTCAGCAGTCACAATACAGAATGAAAGACAAAAATGAAATGAACTGTTTATGCAGGCACAGAAAGTTGGTTTAATATCACAACAGACCTGAAAGTCTTTGGCAAAGTTTTAAAATCTTGCTCGGGAGTGTAAAGCCCCTCAGAGGTGCTCTCACATGTATAACCTCGTTGCCATTTTTATGCGTGTCGTGAACTTGTTTACCAGCTGCATTTATGTATGATGTTCACACGTCTCCTGGTGCTGCTCGTCCCCCTCTGTGCATCTTTACGTACTATAAGCCCTCATTAATTTCAGAAAGAATGTTAAAGAGTGCTCAAATAACACTTCCAATTAGTAACCAATATATTTTTTTTTTAGGTGTTGGAGTGCAAAGCTCATTGAAACAACCCCCAGATGGCTGGATTTTATTCTAAAAACAGTCCCCGAGAAGAAGACGACTAATCGATGCCTAGAGGTCTCAGTGAACTTTCCAACTCAGTTAAAATTCTGTTCCTGCTGCCTTCCCCTTGGCTCCAGGTCCCAGTTTCTAAGTTCTGTTCTTCATCTTCAAACCTTAGACCTTGGGCAAACCCACTGGCTTCACTTTCTCTAAGAGATCAGCAGTTTGTTTTATTGTCATAGTAGTAGCCTGGCTAAATTTGTATCAACATTTTTCCCCCCAAATGAGGTCCATGGCAATTTTGCAGGGTGGGGGTGGTGGGCTCTGCGTAGGACGCTGCTGAAAAAGGAGGATGAAAGAGCATATATATAACAAAGGAGCAGTTTAGATACCAATCATTTTTATATTTCTGGAAGGCTTCCTGGAATCTAGTAGGGAAGTGTAAGAACTGGGGTCTCCTGGTCCACGTAGGCAGTGAAGGCTGGCAGACAGGGAGTTATTTAGTCTAGGGGGTCCAAAGATGACTGAGTGTTAAGAGCTGAATAGTTGAGAGTAGAGAGTGAAACAGAAGCTATCATCATGCTGCGTTTCTTCCCTCTCCACCATGAAGATGGGCATCTTTTTATTTTCAAGGGCACACTGACCTTTAGGTGTCAACCTTGGGGTCTATTCTTAATAGCTCACCGTCCCTCCAGTCCTAGGTGGCTCAGCACCAGATCCCACAGAGCAAGAGGCAAGATTCTTCTTCCCCTCTGGGCCCTTCCATAGCCACAGCTTCCTAGAACCATGGCTACCCACTGTCTGCCTCCTCATCAACCACAACCAAGCACCTTCCCTTCCGTAGCTATGTGGGCAACATGCTTTCCTTCAAAAAAGACCAGTCATCAAAGTGAAAATGTAATCCAAGTTATCAGGAAAATTTGGGGAGCCATTCCAGGTAAAGAATATTTTAATGAAGACTTCTGTAAAATGATGTCATTTAATCATCCTTCTGTTTCCTAAATTTAGTCATTCCCATGCAATCTTCAGGATTTTTGCCATGTCTATTTATCACCTATTTCTTATTTAATACTATTTTAAATTAACTTTTTAAGTTTGCATAGGTTTTTTTTTAATTTTATTTATTTATTTTTTCCCCCAAAGCCTCAGTAGATAGTTGCGTGTCACAGCTGCACATCCTTCTAGTTGCTGTGTGTGGGACGCGGCCTCAGCATGGCCGGAGAAGCAGCGCGTCAGTGCGCGCCCGGGATCCGAACCCGGGTCGCCAGCAGCGGAGCGCGCTCACTTAACCACCAAGCCACGGGGCCGGCCCTTGCACAGGTTTTAATTAAAAGGAAACTTTGAATCACTCCCGTAAACTGGAAACCAATATTGTTTTCCTTCAATAGAAGATATTACCAGTTGATAGAGTGACCCATGTCATTGAATTCTAACTAGTTACCTGTGATGTGCTGAGGGCTTTGAACCTGAGGTTTACTCTTTTTATGACAAAGGGGGATTAGTAAGAGTTAGAGAGGACTTCAAGTCGTATTAGCACCAAACTGAGAATTTCTCCTTGATTTACCCATCAGGAGTAGAAAAGACTTAAAAGGGGAATACCCCTCTTAGTACAATTTCTATGTTGTTCAACGTTGTGTCCATATATCATTCATGGCACCTGCCCTGCACTGATCCAGCCCCCAAACAAGACTCTAAATGATCTGAATTTCAAGATAGAAATGAAAGGAGAAAAAAACCCACAGCATCCTGGCCAGGAAGGACCTCACCCCCTTCACATTAGTGCCAGTCCCAGCTGGAGAGAAGATTCAGAGAGAGGTGACTCTCATTGTTTTGTGGCTATTATTTCAGCTGTTCCTGAGCAAATTGGAGGCTCTGTGGAGAAGAACTGGCAAGAAAATAGGGAACATAGTGAATGCAGCATCCTACTTAACACAAGGAAATGTATTATTCACATGTTAAACATGAGTTCTTCCAAAGGAAAGTAGGATGTTAGTTCTATGTAAAGTTCTTTGTGTTGATTTGTAAGTTGTTAAGGTAAAATCATTTTTCTCTCCTGAAATCCCACAAAAATCGGTTGGTTAAAATACAGATCATGTTCTAGAAGGAAGTTTATAGGGATATAAAATGCTGGGACAACCAGAAATCTCACATTTTAGGTGTCAGGGCATTTGATCCATTCCTGTTAAGCCTGTGGCATCAATAAATAAAATCCTGGCTGATTGAATGTGTAACCTTGTAAATGTAAGTGCCCTTTACCCTGAAGATCTGCAGTTCTTTTTAAAAATCTTTTTAAGAGATTAAGAATTCCCTGAGTTTCTTGACCCTAGATGAAGTCCATGAGGCAATCCAGGTTCTAGCCTTCACTCTATAAATGTTAAATTTATACCAACTTTATGTCATTAGTGAGTCTATGAATAATATAATTTGGGGATTCAGAATTTATGAATGGACAGGTAGCTTTGAACTCCTTATGGGAACAGGCACCATATGCCATTCAAAGGTAATTTCCCTTAGATTTACATTTCATTTATTCATCTTGTGCCTCTAATGCCAAATGCTGTGTCAGGCCTTGAAAGGAAAGATAACAGTTCAGAGCAAGAATGATAAGGCTGACAGACGGTAGTCTCCTCAGTAAATCAGAGTCCACGGAGAGAAGGTGACTGCCAAGCCTACACATTAGAAAAAGAAATGTAAGAGGAGAAAAAGAAAACAGTAGTAAGAAACTTGCCATGACTCAACAAAAGAGAAAAACGAATCCCAAGGAAGCCTGAAATAGAATAAAAATTATTTACTTATGTGAAGCAAAATATTGAAGAAATAAGTTTGCTAAACAGTTTTGAAAAAAACTGAGAATGAAAATTGTGTATAATGATAAGAAAAGAGACAGAACCAGCCTAGGTTTAAAAAAAAGTCAAGCCAGCCCTAGTGGCTTAGTGGTTCAAGTTTGGTGTGCTCCCCTTTGGTGGCCTGGGTTTGGTTCCCGGGCATGGAACCACACCACTCGTCTGTTAGTAGCCATGCTGTGGTGGCGGCTCACACAGAAGAACCAGAAGGACTTACAACTAGAATATACAACTATGTACTGGGGCTTTGGGGAGTTAAAAAAAAAAAAAAGAGAGGAAGATTGGCAACAGATGTTAACTCAGGGCGAATCTTTCCCAGCAAAAAACAAAACAACAAAACTAAAAATCTTAAAAAAATATATAAAAAATAAAAAGAAAGTCAAAGTCAGGCATTTTCAAACATGGTGGAATTGAAGTGGAAAGATGAATACATGCGTGGCTGAAGAGGTGAGAGGCAAGGTGACAGGTGTGTGCACATTCAAAGCATGATGGGCACATTTTCTTCTTTCCTTTTGCCTACCTCATCCAGGTTTTGTGGGATTTGAAGTTTAAAAGGTTTAGTACAGCTTTCTTTAAGAGAAAAAATACCATATTATGAATAGACAATTAGGCATGGGGCCTTAGAAGGTGTCTGTGAAATTGAGGAGCCCTGTCATGTCAGCTTCATTAGCCTCACAGTAAATCCACCTCTGGTCCTCTCTGGGGACTCGTACCCCACGTGATTGGGAGATGGGTGAGCTTTGGGCTGCTGCATGGAGCAGGTGGCATATGATTCACCTCCTTGCATGGAGTGACTTGGGTGGGTCTATCCCATCATCAGAATGGTAGGCTAGAGAGAGAGTTGTGGTTGTGGACTGGGCTTAGGAGATGAAGGAGTCATTTCCGGCTGAAATCATGATTACTGTATTATCATTGCATTTCAGAAGTGTGAAGGGACCAGTGAAACCACTCCTTTCTCTCCTTTTGAGTGCCCACCCAGATATCCCAGAGACTGTGCTGGGCACTTGGGGTACAAGGATGGAGAATGAATGCTGACAGACTTGGTCACTGCTCTCAGAAAGTTCATGACTTGGCGACCAGAGGGGCAGGAGGTTGGGAGGAGAGAGGAAGAAAGAACCTAGAGTATCTTACCAGGGATATTGCCTTTGGGATGGAGCCTTAAATTCATTCATTTAACAAAAATTCATTGAGCATTACATTGTTGTAGGAGCTGGGATTCAACAACAAACAAACCAGCTCCAAATCCCGGTTCACATGGGCTTTTATTCTAGTGGAGAGAAACGGACAGTGGACAAGGGGACCATAGATCAGATCTAGAGCTATACACACACGGACAAATGATGGTAACTTCTATGGAGTAAAATAACATAGGTTACGAGAGAATAGTCAGTTCTCTCTCTCTCCCTGTGTGTGTGTGTGTGTGTGTGTGTGTGTGTGTAGGGAGCTGTTGCTACTTTATGTTGAGCGTTCAAGAAAGACCTCCATGATAAGATGACATTTCAAAAGAAGCCTGAAAGAAGCAAGGAAGAGACACTGTGGGAGGAGCATTCCAGGTAGAGAGAGCAGCAAGTGTGCATGTCCTGAGGCAGGAGTGTGCTTAGTGTGTCTGAGGAACAACAACGAGGCCACTGGGGCTGGAGTGGAGCGAGCAGTGGGGAGACGGGGGAGATAAGGCCAGAGAGGCAGCAGGAGTCAACCCAAGAACACCTGTGGGTCCTGGTAACTTATTCTAAGTGAGTCAGGGTCTTACAGCAAGGTCATAAGTGAGGTGAGGAGCCATTGGAAGGAGCCATGTGATCTGACTTCTGTTTTTTGTTTTTGCATGAGGAAGACTGGCCCTGAGCTAACATCTGTGCCAATCTTCCTCTATTTTGCATGTGGGACGCCGCCACAGCATGGCTTAACGAACAGTGTGTAGGTCTGCACCTGGGATCTGAACCCACACACCTTGGGCCCCCAAAACAGAGTGTGTGAACTTAACCACTGTGCCATGGGGCTGGTGCCTGACTTCTGTTTTTAAAACCTCACTCTGCTGTGTGGAGAATCAACTTTAGAAGGGCAAGCATGGAATCAAGGAGCTCGGTTGGGAGACAACTGCAATAATCGGGGTGAGAGATGACAGTTGCTTAGATGAGGTAGGTAGCAGTGGATGTGGGAAGCAGTTGGTTTCTGGTTATACATTCAAGAAGGAGCCAGCAGGATGTCCTTGCAGATCAGATAAAGCGATGAGAGGCAAATGTTTCATCTGGAGCAACTAGAAGATCGAGTTTTCCTTTAATGAGATAAGGAGAACTGTGGGGGGAGCAGCTTGGGAGGGGCAGTGGGATTCTGCATTGAGCTCTAGCAGGAGGTCTCCATTAGACATCCGATTGGGAGTGTCAAGTAGGCTAGGGGATGTGAGTTTGGAGTTCAGGGGAGAGGTTAAGGCTGGGGATAAATATTTGGGAGTGAAGAGCATGCAGATGGTATTTATAGCCATGAGATTAGACGAGATTGCTTAGGGAATAAATACAACTGGAGACAAAATAAGTATGGTTGGTTTCTTTTTCTGAACTTTGGGTATAATTGTCATTGAACCACTAGAGGTCGAGTTGGGCATTTATGAGCCTAGATTCCTGCTATTTTTCTCTCTCGGTATATAACTATCCCTGACTTATAACTTATACACCTCAACATTTCCTACAAGGCTTTCCAGAATCTGGCTTGTAGCCACTCACTTCGCCAGTTTCAGTTACACCAAGCAGCAAAAGCGCCACGCTGTTTCATGCCATTGTGTGTGTCCTTGCTCATGCATTTCGTTGTGGAATGTCCACTCTGCTCCCAATCCCAGCTCCACACACACATGCACACACACACACACACACACACACACACACACACACACTTCTGGGTAATTACTACTCATTTGTAAGACTCTAAGTATCATGTCCTCCAAAAAGTTTTCCCCTCAGCCTGTCCGCAGGTGGATTCAGCCTATCTTCCTCACCCCATCATTCTGTGCTTGAGAATAATTCCCTTATGCCATTGCATTAAAACTATTGTTTCTTACTATTTGCCCAATTCTTCTACAGAGAATACTCAAAGTATTTGTGAAAGTGAACCAAAATACTAACAGAAAAGGTAAGGGAAAAGTGTCGAGTGAGGTTAAGTCCCTCGATCCCACTGCAGCAGAACAAAAGCAACGCAAACCCCAGTTCAACCAGAAACTCCTCAGCTGAGCCCTTCAACGTCCTCCACACCCAGCCTGGTCTTAATGAATGTGAAAGAACAGGCCCTAAATGATCAATCATGGGAAAAGAGGAAACCGATTAGAAAATAAATCTTGGCAGGAAGGAGGAGGAAAAGGGAAAAAAGGGAGAGAGAGTTCCATCTGAGGACAAACTAGAATGTTCTTAACTGCAATCTATCTCTCATTTGACTAATGAGAGTGAGTCTGACTAATGAGAGGGACAGTCTGAACCGGGGGCTGAAAAAGAACTTACAAATATTCAACTCCTTGAGTCAAAGAGATAATTAATTGTTTTTAAACAAATATGGGGAGTTCTTTGAAATTCACTATTTAATCCAATCAAATAATTAATTTCATAATTTTGAAATCATTTAAAAGAGTTGCTCTTTAAAAAGAAATTAAAAAAAATTTAGATTCTGTTAATATTTTCCCTTTGTTACAAAAGCCATCATCTGTAAACTGCTGCTAGACCAGATTTCGGGTTGGACAATATCGTGTACACTAGGTGCGTTCCTAGTGCAAATGGGCTCTGACATCTTTTATTTATGACATCACTCAATTGTAAGTTCCTTAAAAGCAAGGACTACAGGATATAGGTCCTCATCTCATGCATGTTACATTTAAATTTGAGGATCTAATTGCATGATTTCTGCACCTTCTTGGCTTGTCGTATAGAACATATACACCATTCCAAAATAATATGCTCCAATAATAGAACAGTCATGATTTGTTAGCATTTTCATGCTGCCCGTGCTTTATCTCATTTTATCCTCCCTACATCCTATTTCTTCAGTTGAGAAGAAGAAGACATTATGGAACTTGAAGCAATTTGTCCAGGCATACGAACCAATTTTGTCTAATAAAAAAGCCTACGCTTTATTTTTAAACTATGCCTTGACACATGTAAGAAAACCTTACAAATTTGTGTATCTGTCCTACGTATATGCAAGAGCTTCATTAATTAGGAAACCCTAAGTATATACGTAGATTTAAAAATCTTTATTGGAATATCCTTCAATGTTTTTCGTTATCAAATGGAAGTGACACGCTGGAGCTATTACCTCAAATATGGATAAATTTACAAGGATCACAAAGAAGCAGTTAAGTAAAGAGAAATATTTACTTCAGAGAGTTGATGAGCAATAGGATTTCATACCTATTTAAGTTAACAACTAGAAGGCTAAAATACGTAAATAGATGATATAAATATGGGAATATGTAGATTTGGTGACAAATTTCATCTCTGAGAAATACAAATGGATGAAGAATAAAATCCTAATTTAATGTTTTCTTTAAGCCAATCAGGTTTCTAACGTTTTGCCATTTGCCTCTCACAACCCAGGAAATACACCTAAGGCTTCCATTGGGATGAACTATAAAATAAGTCCAGCAGGATGTTCTTTTGCTCAAGTGAATGTCTTTTCCTGGGATGTCTCTCCAGCCTGGTCCACCTAGAAAACATTTCCACATCTTTCCAGAATCAGCTGGTGACTCATGAATCTATAGCTCAGGTTCAGACCTCTGTCCTCAGCTCCTTTTATAGGTATTACATTGCTCATGGCATCTCTACTTGAATTCTTCCGGGGCACCTCAACTCACCATGAGATGCTTTTTCTACGACCCTATAAAGAGAGTGGATTATTCTCTTTTTGGTAATTCACTGCATTTAGTACAAGCTTCTGGAATACTGTCTGTAATACTTTATTCAAGGTCTGCAAACACTTGGCACACAGTTCACCACGCCCTTCTTCATTTATGGGATCTTATTATTCTAATAATAATAGCTATTGTTATTATTAATATTTGCTGATCTTGTATGAGTATGGCAGGCAGCTAATGCCAATAGAGTGGAAGTGATTGGCCAGATAAAAACTATTCGCCATTCCTGTGAATAGGAATGTTTATATTCGTTTTATATACATGTTAATTTCTGATGGCACTTTTAGATAAATTACTGAATCAATGAGTGAATGCATTTATGAATGTTATATGCATCAATAAACAAGTCACACCATTTTCTTAGATAGGGTTTTTGGTGGCAAAACAGAGTCACTTTAGGGAACTCAAAATCTGTCTCTTCAGCTTCTATGTGGACAAGTTCATGTTTGATGACACCCAGTCTAACCATCCAGCCTGTTTCTTAAGCAGTGAATCAAATTAACCCACCAAAGATTAATGCCAAAAAGTTTCTCTCCAGTGAGTCAAGAGAAAAGATACACAATAACTACCTATGACAAGTATGCAATGTTAATTGTGTAGCTAATTAATTTTTAATATCATGCCTGTTCAATGAGTAACCACAGAGTGGAGGCCGCCACATGCACCCACAGCTTGTACGTTATGCAGGTGTGAAAGCTCAGACTGCAGGAGGGGCTGTACCTTCACATACAGTTCAAGATTTATGAACCCCCCATGCTACTTAAAAAGTCCTCTCAAGCCAAATTATAATTAATAAGTAGTTAGAATTTTAATTACATGATATATTTCCTCTTTATAAAGCGAGATGTTATCTAAGAGAATTTTGACTGCTGGAGGCTAACAGGATCAGGGCCTTTATGGAATTTTGTTTTTCCATGAACTACAACATATAAAAAAATGATGTCTCTAAAAGAGAAAAAATAATTAATCACTCATCAGTGAATTGCTTTGGTCTCCATATCCAGAGAACAATCTCGCTTCTGTCCTGGAAAGTCCTGAGTTCATTTTATTTATTTGTCTCAATGTTTTGAGATGATAGAGTTGGTAACTGCTCTGTCTCTATTATTTCCTGTTTCCTATGTTCTGGAGCCTCTATATCATTCTGTAGAGTCAGGTGGAAGGGAAAAAGGAAGCATTGTTAAACTGATTTTTAAAAAGCAAGAGAAAAATAACTCTTCCACTTTACAGGTTTGAAAAGGAAATCGGCTGATAGACTTCAAACTGATAACTTTTTTGCAGCATCTTTGTAATTATGCTCTTAGAATATATGATGTGTTTTTATTTTCATAATTAACAGGAAATACATGTTATACATTAAATGTGACACAAGAGAGATGAATTATGCAGTCGACTCGGTATGTGCTGAGGAGCACAAAGCCCAAGGCACGTTCAGCCGGTTTTCTATGAAGATCTATAATGAGTTTCAAGTACATCATTTCCTGATGGAGGATAAGAAAACATCCATCAATGCAAATTTTTGCACATTTTTTCAGCTTTTATGAATACTTTACAACTTCCAAAAAGAACGAATTTCCAAAGCGCAACTTGAGCAAAGTCTATTAGTAATTCTATATAAGATGGTTTAGGCTCACTGGAATCCTCAAAGATATGACCATATTTACACACACGTATATTTAAATTTATTATAGAGTGCTATAAATGAAGGTGCCTAGTGCTGCATAGTTTGATGCTGTACAATTTAATATCTAGTTAATATCTAAACCTATGATGTTAGTTTATGTGGGAAAATAAACAGATTGTACCATGGTGCATGAAGCAAACACTTTATCTGCAAATGAAATAGACTTTTAAAATCAAGACTAAAACTTTGGGGGCCCACCCCACGGCGTAGCGGTTAAGTGCGCGGTCTGCTGCTGGCGGCCTGGGTTTGGATCCCGGGAGCGCACCGACACACCCCTCGTCAGGCCATGCTGTGGCGGCGTCCCATATAAAGTGGAGGAAGATGGGCACAGATGTTAGCCCAGGGCCAGTCTTCCTCAGCAAAAGGAGGAGGATTGGCATGGATGTTAGCTCAGAGCTGATCTTCCTCACCAAAAAGAAAATAAACAAAAACACTAAGACTTTCGTATACATATGCAGAGTGAACATGCATAGTCTATTCAATTAATTCTTTTGAAAAAGTTGAGATTACCATGAATATCTTAAAGTTTACATTGGATTGAATTTTTGTTTTCTATTAGGATAGTATTGAAACGTATACTAATGAGGATTGAAGGAAAATGCTTAGGGAGTAAAACTATGTTGGATATTACATAAACATTAAAAATCACAGCACTTTGAGGTCCTAAAATACACTTAGGAATAACATACAGTTATTGTATAGGAAAGTCCAGTGAGGCAACAGCCTCCTAACTGGTTCCCTTAGCACGTCTCTCCCCCACAGTCCATTTTCCACAGTGAGAGCTGTCATCCTGAAAAGCTAATCTGATCACATGGCTTCACTGTATAAAGACCTCTGTTGGCTCCCTGGTGCCTAGAGGATGAAGGCTAATCTCCCCAGCCTGGCCCCAGCCTGCCCATCCAGCCTCATTTCCTGACACACTCCCCCACACACTTTAACCTCTGGTCCCTGAACTGCAGAAGCAGGGCACGGGGGGTCTGGGCAGGGGCAGGGAAGAAGCTTCCTTGAGGTGACTTGCCACCTCTTTTATACCCAAGATGATAGGCAGTTTTATTTCCACTGTTTTTACATTTACTTTTTCAGTTTGCCCAGTCTCTGTTCTCTAACAGAGATGTTACAAAGCCACCAGCAGTGGAAATTTCTCGTAACGTAGTGTAAAATGTAAAGAGAAAATATACTTTCGCTCCCTTACCTTGTTACAAATTATCTCATGGATATGGAAAGTGACAGTTACCAATTCCATATGCTCACAGAGAGAGGACACATTGCCACAAGGAAGATGGCTAGCAAGCCCCCTTGATCTGCTGAGTCAGGATTGTCCAAGGGTCCCCAAGACACAACCCTAGCTCCTCACACTGAGCTGGGCATGTGAACGCTCAATTTATGTTTGTTAACAACATGAATTTAATTAACTGATACATTACAATCATTAGTAGATTGAAAGAAGTGGAATCATTTTAATGACACTATATATAAATTTATTTTGAATACTGTACAATGTTTCTTTTTCTACCAATATGTCAATACCTTCCATGATAAGGAATTTTTTTCCTGGTTTAAGTGAAAAAAGAATGCAGATTGAGTGTGTGTTATTAGTAAGAGTTATAAATTATTGAAGGCCCAAGTGTATGAGGTGGTTTGTTGACATTTTCTTTATACCTCCACACAACTCTAAAAGTTGGTATTCTGCCCTTTATTTGTACACACTGAAGGATGAAGTGACACCCCCCAAAGCTCTCAGAAATAAGTGGTGGAGTGGGGAGTGAGCCCAGCTTTATCTGATCCAAAGGAAATGATCTTCCCATTATGCCACACAGACTATTTACATAGACCAGAGGTTTCAACAAAATTCCTCTCAACCTCAGGAAGTCATTGATCTGGGACCCTTTACCAAGAGTGCATTTTCCCCAATTCCCTGAAGTTTAACATTAAGGACCAGTATCTCAGTTGTGAAGTAGGCAAGGGGGAAATCAATGATCTGTGTAATCTGAGCCTGTCCCTTTTAGATCTTTATGGATTTGGTTGCAGATTCGAAAATAAAAATAACATTCTTAATATCTTAACGTATTTTATAATTCTTGTAGTAAGAAGAAATATTACAAAAATTCATTCCATATTAAATGATATATGGAGAAGAACTAGCACAAATCAAATTCCCGTTTAACTTTCACTGTTTATGTAAGGAATATCACTTCAAAAACTATTAAACCCAAACTATGGCAGAGCATAAAAGAGCTTATACATCAAGCACTTAGTGGAAAGTTATATTATGCTAACAAGCCTAAGAGCTTGTCAACATCTCCTGGGTTAAGTATGCCTCCTCTTTGATCATCCAAAAAGGTTTCCAACACTGTAGGTGGTCCTAATTAACAGGCAACTGTGATCTTTTACTACTAGATTTCACAAGTCAGGCAATAGACCACATCTACTAATGCTTACTAATATCGTCCTAGTCAAATTCCAATATGTCCCCAGATACACAACTGATTATGAATGTATGTCCTGTTTTAATAGTGTCTTTCAAGAGAAAGTTTGCTTCTTGTCTAAATGTCCTCAGGGTTCTTGTAGTCAATTATGTTTTCTCATCATGGACTAGGAATGCCCCCCACTCGGAATAAGCTCTATATCTGGAATAATCCACATCTGAATTCTACCCTGGATTGAATTTACATGATCTTCCTGGGGAGGGAGGAAGGGGAGGTGAGGATGTGTGTGTGTGTGGATGGTGTGGTTTCACCTGCATTTAAGTCCTGCTATTTTAATAGCCACAAGGAAAGATGCTGTTTGCTTTAAAAATGTAAATTTCTTTTAATAGTCAAGCCAACCCCATGAGATAGTTATTTGGATGTTTGCCTTAGAGATTAAAAGGCCAAAACTCCTTCTGTGGAAAGTTGGCAGATTGAATATAGTCTGCATCTAATTTTACATCTTTTGAAACCTTTGTGAAAATACAGAAAAGATTTTTTAAAAATATAACCACCAGGGCAGAGAAAATGGGAGAAGATAGAACATGTGAATGTTGGACAGCAGATGGGAGAGGGACAACTGACTTGACAGACCCAAGAATGCCAAAACATGGAAAGCCCAATGCCAGTGACATGTAGACTCCTCGGAAGGCTCAGAGCTGTCCAGTACCAGGTGTGTCCGGAAGCGGGAGGAAAAGGGCGTACAGAGCTCAAGCGAGAAAAGTTTATCGAAATCTGTTTAAGAAGCAGTGAGATCCTCAGATACCTTTTTCCACTCTTTGCTGCTGGGTGACCATTCATTTTCAATGCCCACAGTGCTCTGAGAGGAGGAAACCTCTGGAGAGGAGGAAACCAAGCCATGCACTGGGGGACCCCAGGAGCAGCTGAGGGAGCAGACACTCCACCATCCCAAGGGATCCAGGAAACGTGTGGTCTGAATGCTGACCCCCTTCAGCCCTCCCTAGCCCGCTTTGGATTCCAGAACTGGGGCAGCCCAGATGTTCCCCTCCAGGCAGGAGATTGGAGGGGCCTTCTCTGGGGAACCAGAGCAGCCCAAGAGGAGAGGAAAGACCTAAAGAGCCACATCAGAGGTGCCCCCCGACTGGGCCAGGCAGTCACCCTAGAGCGACGCTCGGAGATGACGTGTGGCACTACAGGCTTTGCTAGTCCTCCACCCTTTTTTTAAACCTTATTTTACTGAGAAAATTAACACATAAACAGTAGAGTACATAAGACATACAGACAGCTGAAATAACTGTTATAAAACAAACATCCCCCAAAACATTGCCAGCACCCTGAACTCCCTGCTCGTTCCCCCCGAAGCCCAATCTAGAGATAACCACTCTAGAGATAACCACTCCTCTGCCTTTTATGGTAATTGCTTATTTGATTTTTTTCTTTTACCAACTTAATGTGGGTCTTTAAACCCTATAATTTTGTGTTACCTGTTTTTGAGCTTCATATAATGGGAATTATAGAGTATACATCGCTTTGTGTTTGGCTTTAGTTGTGAGATTCATTCAGGTTTTGGTAATAACCAAGGTTTGTTCATTATTACTGCTGTATAGTATTCCAGTGTATATCATCTACTACAATTTATTTATTCATTATACTGTTGACGGTACTAGGGTGGTTTCTAGTTTGGGACTATTATGAATAATGTTGCTAGGGCATCCCTAACCACTCTTCTGCTGCATATGCATGTGCATTTCTTTGGGGCAGGGATTGGCAAGCTTTTTCTGTAAAGGGCCAGATAGTAAATATTTTAGGTTTCTCAGGTCATGTTACAACTACTCAAATCAGTGAGAAAGCACCCACGGATGTAATACGTAATACATAAGTGAATGGGGATGGCAGTGTTCCAATAAAACCTTATTTTTATGGAGCCTTAGTTTGCTGATCCTTATTTTAGGGTATTTACTAGGAAGAGAATTGCTGGTTATGAGGCAAGCATATCTTTAACTTAAATAACATCAAACTGGTTTTCAAAGTAGTTGCATCAATTTATACTCCCACCAGCAAAGTATGAAAGTAATCATTGCTCAACATCCTCTACGTCAACTCTTGGTTTTGTCAGACTGGCGGACTTGTAGTGGTATCTAATTGTGACTTTAAGTCTCAATTCTCTAATCAGTTTTTAAGTTTTTGTGTCAATTGAATGGTTGGATATTTTTTTCCGTTAAGATGTGCCTGACCAGATGCTACGGTCTGAATGTTTGTGTCCTCCACAAATTCATATGTTGAAATTCCAACCTCCAAAGGTGATGGTATGAGTAGGTGGGGCCGTCGGGAGGTGCTTAGGTCAGGAGGGTGGAGCCCTCATGAATGGGATTAGTGCTCTTGTCAGAGACCCCACAGGGCTCCTTAGCTCTGGAGACAGAGGACACAGCAAGAAGGTGCAAGGCTATGGACCAGGAAGCCAGCTTCCACCAGGATGATACCACACTGGCATCTTGATCTTGAACTTCTGCCTCCAGTACTGTGACCAATAAATTCCTGTGGTTTGTAAGCCAGTCAGTCTCTGGTATTTTGTTATAACGGCCCGGACGGACTAAGTAAAACACCAGGGATTTTTACCCCAATTTTTCGATTAGGTTTTCTATTTTCTTATTGATTTGTGAAATTTATTTAAATATTCTAGTTATGAGCCTTTTTTTTTAGTTATTTGTGTTATAAATACTTTCCCCAACTTCATGGTGTGTTTTTACACTCTTTCACTAGAGGTTTTTTTTTTTTTTAATGAATATATATTCTTTATTTAAATGATGTCATTTTTCAAATTTTCTTTAACACTGGTGCTTTTGTGTTCTATTTTAAAAAATACTCTCTACCCAAAAACCTTGAAAATATTCTACATTTCATTTTAAAACTTGTTTTGCCATTGAAATGTATGTCTACAATCCATTTGAAATTGTGTTTTAAAAAATATGTGCTTAGCTTTTAAGTTAGCTGTCAAGTTTCAGTTGTTTTCCAGATGAATATCTAATTGACCCAGCACCATTAGTTGAAGACACCACTCTTTCCACATGGCTCTGCATTGCTAATTTATAATAAATCAAGTATTCACTTCTATGTGTGTGTGTGGGGTCTGTGCCTGATTTCTCTGGTCTGTTCCCTTGGTCTTTTTGTCTCTCCTTGTCCCAAAGCCACACCGCCTTCATTCTACTACTTTGTTACGTCTTGACATCTGGTAGAACGTGTCATCTCCCCTTGTGTTTCATTCCTGCAACCTGGACAAACTGAGGCACCCATTTCATGGCCCGTCCTGTCATGATCTGCCCTTCCGAGAACTGAAGATTGGCCGCAGTAAACTGCGGTGGGGAAATGTCTGTCTCCCATCCACATTCTTGCTGGATGTCCAGTACTTGGTCACACTGCATCCTTGCTGAAGACTCTGATTGTGATGAGTCTTTTATTCCCCAGGACTTAGCACAGCCTTGCCCACAGATTTTCCCAGGAAGGTTCGTATAAACTCTCAGAGGAACTAACAATAGTCCATGACCTAGAGCCTTTTTCTTATCTTCCCCTGGGAACCTGGAATAGTGTCGATAGAGTAGCCAGGTGTAGCTGGGCTTGAGCTTGCTACTCAACTTTTATAATCATCACCTTTCACTTTAATTAAGATATAAATATTAATCAGTGTAATAACAAAAAAAGTTGTTAGTAATTAATGTTAGTCCTCTGGTCCTCTTGGCCCGTTTTGCACATAGGCAGAGAAGCCTTCCACAGTTGGGGGGCCCCTGCAGGCATGGAGATGTTGTCAGTACTAGAGATCAGTGAGGGCTCAGTGTAAGGCCCAAGGAAGGGCGGAGGGGCTACTCGGGCATGCATTAAGAGTCACCAATACCCTTCTTTTTGCTAATAAAATCATGCTGTTTCTCCAATTATTTTTCTTAAGTATAGGAATGTTTCCTTGAATTATGTATTGTTTGGGTCTATTTGCCTTATTCTTTATTGGCGGTACCAATTCTGTGTAATTTATTTCTTTGATCTGCCTTTCGTATCTACTGTTTTTTCCTCCATTCCTTAAAACTATTCGTTCATTTCTATTTTGTTTTGGTCCCTTTTAAAGAAATTTCTGAGCTTCTTGTCCCTGCCATGTTCCGTGCAGTTGCATATTCCTTTGTGTTTTGTTTCCATCATGGCTTTCGTTTGCCTGCTGGGTTTTTTACTGAACTCGTACTGCTCATCTTGTATTTTCTTGCTGTGTCTTCTCTGAACCTTACTGTAGCTCATGTTTTAAAGAATTATTATTATTATTTAGTTTACAGAAATACATTGGGTTCCAATTTTCATCTGTGACATGGCAACATTTTTCTGGTGGATTTTCTTTCTCGTTTGTTTTTCCTGCTCCTTTTCTTCTCCTTTATATTTTATTTTTTGTACTATCTGTGTATAGATCCCTTGCATGTTCCATTAGGATGATGATGATGATGATGATTAATCTTTAAATGAGATGAGTTCTTTCTGGACCAGCTCTTTGCAGGTTTGCAGGGAAGAGTCTGGGGCAGTTTCCTAGATTTGCACTACTCTCCCTGGTTCTTATTCCTTACGGCACAAATTGGTGCAGTTGAGTGAGATCTTTCAGCCTTCTTTCTCCCCCACTGAAGGAGATCTGCGTTGCATGGGTGCTGTCTGTCCAGAGCCCCTCCTCATACCCTGCTCACTGGCACATGGCCTTCAGCAACAACCAGGCATCTGTGTCTTCCTTGTTCAGCCTCACACTTTCTGTTTCTCCTTGCTGCCAACTGTGATCCTAGGAAGTTCTCCCCCACTGCTCCCCAAATTCTCATCTGAGGAAAGGGCTTGTTGGATTCACTCCTCATCTTTGATCACCTACTTTGAGAACTGTGCTCTGCAGGCTTTCTCTGACATCTGCAGCCACAGCTCTCTTTTCTTCGTATCCTCCCACATTCCTGTTAGATCCTTGCTGATATATTGTGGTTTGGGGTTACAGCATCTCATAGTGTCATCCATGATGGCATTGACATCTCACTTTCTCATTTGGTGTTGTTGCTTTAGGGTGATTACTGAGGGAAGGAGTGAGCACAAATGTCTTTTCCTGCTATCTTAAGACAGAAGTTGATGGCTTGTTGGAGGATAAACTCTGCTTACCTCGCCCCTCTGCTTCTCACACGTATTTTGTCGCTGCTCTAGCCCGACACCACCCAACACAGCTTGTGTGATGATGGCAATGTTCTATATATGTGCTGTCCAGTGTGGATAGCCAACAGCCGCATGTGGCTACTAAACCCTGAAATGTGGTTAGTGTGGCTTAGGAACAGAATTTTTTATTTTAATTAAGTTAATTTATTTCAAATTAAATTTACACAACGAAACTCTAGGTCTTTAGGTTTCCCGAAAGGTGTATGCTTTTAGAAGGTATGTATCTTTACAGGTTTTATTTTTGTCTGCTGCCTGTGACATCCCTTTCCTATGGCAAAGAATACAGAGTGCCCGTGTGCTTGGAGGTAAAAGAGAAAATTCTGGGAAAAAAAGAACATGGGCTAATATCTCAGAAATCTTGTCCCCCATTAGCTGGTGTCCAACTTCCCTCCTTAGATGGATCCAGAGGCCAAGGATGAGTTGGAGGCATCCAGCAGCTTATCTGAAGACAGATGTCCAGTACCTTTTGGCCTCAGCTGTCACCTTTGGTACTTAAGACAAATACTAATGCAGCATTCTTTGGAATTTCCAGTCAGCTATGAAGAAAAAAGTTCATGGCCGGGTTACTAGGTCTAAAGGGGCACGACAACAAGGGGAGGCAAGATATGCAATCAAGTGTGTTCTTACTCCCAGGGAGTGTCTGGCCCACCAAGCCTCATGGATTGGCCACTGCTTACATCTCCAGTGTCTGCAACTGTCCCTTTTATTCTTTGTGATCTGGCCTCGTCTCAGACTCCAAGAATGTGCCATGCCCTGCTCACTACATGACCTTGCACATCTTGTTCCCCGTGTCTAGAATCCCCACCACCCCTTTGCCATCTTTTGCTTTTAACTTCTACTCATTCTTCAGATGGTGAATGCTACTTCCTTGGTAAAGCCTTCTTTGACTCAATAGTCTAGGTCAGTTGCACCTTGATGAGTAAAATGGTTTAGATATCTGCTCCAGGAAGGTCACAATGTTTTAGAATTGGAGCCACAGCTGGGAACATATGTGGATCTCCTCCACGAACTCATGATACTCCTGGGATATGGGTCTCCCACTCATCTCTAAGATGAATGAATGTATAGCGTTTAGCATTTTATGGTGCTTGAATGAATGGATTCTGGTTTCAGTGTGGTCATCCAGAAGCACCAGGGAAATTTCTTCTTTGTATCCTATGCTGTAAACTATTACCTTGCTGTAAACAGATACAAATTGTCCTCTCATGCATCAGTAAAACATCCAGTATTCTAGGTGATTTGCAACTAGACTCATAGACTTTTGAGTTACAATTAAAAAAATGAATAACTGTTTTCATTTATAGAACCCACAGGGCTGGCACACTTTTTTAGACTTAGGTATTTTCCAGAAATGCAGGGTGGAATAATAAAGATTCATGAAACAATGTTATCAAAGGAGGAAAAGTAGTGCTTTCACCTGATGAATAAAGTTACTTCCCCCTTTGCAGGCCTGTGAAGTATGTTTTTTGTTCTCTACCAATTTAGTGCTTTGCTATTCATGGAGATAGGGCTGGATACGGGTGAGCAGAAAGGAGGGCAGTGAAGAAAAGGGAGAATAAGCGAGTCAGATTGGCTTAGGATGGAGTGAATGAAGTCCCTAAGACTAATTTTCTGAATGCAAGAGAGCTTATAAAAGCAATTTCTCCCTTTCAAAAACTGCACTGATTCTGCTGAGTTAGGCAAATGCTAGGTTAATATCTAAGCCATTTTGTTCTGTTGTCAGGGAGGCTCACAGAATTACTCATTGACAAAGGTGACTTACTGACCAAATAACATGACTTCTTTGAGTTTCCCAATATATCTGGAGTGAGTTGTTCATTAGCAATTACTAGTGTGAAAGGCCCCTAAATGTTACTAATCAGAGTTAACTCAGGCTACATCCGGGAAAGAAGGATAGTCAGAAGGAGGTGCCTGGGATATTAGGCTACTTCCAAATGATATGAGTCAAAGTAAGCTTTATTTCTCTTTATAGACTCAATTTAATTTTAAATTTATAAATGCACTAAAATTTCTTAGACTTTGGTTGTGCAGTAATTTATATTAACTTACCAGCAACAGATCCATAAAAAGATCACAAAGGTCAATAACGTCAACCCAAAATGGTGGAATTCTCACCTCTTTCATATGGGTGGTGACTCAGAAGAAAGCAGGACTAGCAGGGGATACCTATTAGAGGTGGAACTCGGTCTGAGATTTCTCAGAGATGACTAACAGAAATTGGTCATGTGATTGTTCCAAAATAGCCTGAAAGAAAATGAAATTCAGATAAGTCATTATGCAGGTTGAACAGCCTTCTGAGAGTCTAGGCCTGAGGCTAAGAAAATAAAAGAGGATCTTATTTGTATTTAACCAACAAATGAATTAATTAGCACCTTAAAAAGGTTTAAAATTGTCACACTTAAGTAGCCTTACCCAGTTAGAATTGGAGAGGCCATTTTGTGAGTCAGTAACCATCAGCGTCCAGGGAAAGTGGACGTCCAGTATCACATATGCGGCATTTCCTTATCTCTTTCTCTTCACCTGCCTGAGCACTTGCTGCCCCACCTTCTTCAGTAAAGGACACATATTCCCATAGCTAAGTGTGGCTTTTTTTTTTTTGGCTGATCAGTGACCCCTCCTTACTTGATGGCTTTGACAGAGGAGAGACTGAAGAAGGGAGACTTGACATTGATCTCAAAATGCTGGATGGAAACCCACAAACTCACAGGCAGGTCTCCAAGAGCTTCTTGGTCTCACCCAGAAATATGAACTTAGTCATGTATTGTCACAGACACAATGCCATTAACGTGTGCCAATGAGACAGCATTACCCACGATATAGGATTCTTTTTGTTTTGATTGTGAATTTTGCTACAAGAGCAGTTAATGATACTCAAAGTAATGAACCTTAAACTATGAAGATTCTGTTCTTATTTCGAACTAAAATTTACATGAAGTCTAACACATTTAATGAAATTTATAAACACCACTGTAACACCTTATAAATAAGCATAGATTGAAAGCTGTGTGCATCCCACCATAGAATCTGAGAGGCTGACTGGGTTCAGGTAACCCTAGCCTTCTCTCAGACCCAAAGAAGACAAACTTTTGCCTGAGAACACACAGCTAGTAAAGATTCATACCTCTTCTTCTCCTGATTTTGGAAATAGATGTTTTTAATTAGAATAGAAAATTTTTTCCCCCTGTGGATGGGAAATTGAAAGAGATGATTTCTATAATTCTTTCAAAATATAATAATGAAATTATGAAAATTTGACTGTGTAAAGAAGATTCCTCTTGATTCTTTATTTTTCTGATGGCCATTAGCCAGCCCACTCTGTCGTAGGATAGAAATTTGCAGCATTGGTTGGGTTAAAATAGCATATATACAGTGGAATACTACTCAGCCACAAAAAAAGACAAACTCGTCCCATTTGCAACAACATGGATGGACTTTGAGGGTATGATGTTAAGCAAAATAAGCCAGACAGAGAAAAACAAACACTGTAGGATTTTATTCATATGTGGAAGACAAACAAACACATGGATAAAGAGAACAGACTGGTGGTTACCAGAGGGGATGGAGGTGGGGGAAGGGTGAAAGGGATAAAGGGCACATGTGTATGGTGACGGAAAAAGACTAGACTACTGGTGGTGAACACAATGCACTCTATACAGAAACTGATATATAATAATGTACTTCTGAAATTATACAATGTTATAGGCCAATATGACCTCAATAAAATAATAATAAAAAAAGCACAATTACAGATTCACAGTTTAGGAGACTGTAGTTATTTATCTAGTTAACAAAAACCTCTTCTTTTTCTTTATAAGATGTAACATTATCCAAGGATTTCTGGCCAATGTTAGGATCAGATGGTGGGTTGTAACATTGAGACCTGGTGAGCTGTAATGTCAATGGTGCAGGAGCAGTAAAACAACACCCACTGCCTTCTAAACAGAGTTGTGGGCGAGGAAGAGAGGCTCAGGTATTTCTCTCAGACCACCACTGATTTATTTCCACCTAGAAACATGCAAAACAACATGTGAAAACTTTTTACGCTGCAAATGAAGTACAAACATTTCTAGCTATGTATTTGAGTGTTGGTTTACAGAATATGATTGACAGAGTGGCAGGAGACTTAAAGAGTCTAACTGTGTTACCTGAAACCAAGAGGGGATGAACATCCTGATTTTTAGTGTGAATTTTCTGGCCAGAAATGGCGGGGTTAAATAGCACTGTTACCTAAGGAGGGCAATAGACAAAGAAACTTCTTACATGCTTCTGTTGTGACTCTCATTCTTTGGTTCCTATCAAGGCTGACATTGAGGGCCCCTCTGTCTCCCGAATGTGGCACATCCCTGCAGCCAGTCAGAGCGCCGTGACTACTGTGTATCATGGTCACGTCCCACATTCAACAGCTTCCTCTTCCCTTCTACGGGATTGGAAGTGAACTCAACTTGAATACTTCAGCAGGTGGGAAGTGGTAAATTAAGAAAAAAATTAATAATGAGTTTATTCAGCTGTGGTTAGCCTAGCTGAGGTGAACAGCTGGAGAGAGTTGTCTAAGTTACGGAGTGCCTAGTGCCATTACCTAAATACCTGTGACTGTGATTTAATTAAAAAATGTTCAACTTTTCCTTTTGAAATAATTTTAGACTTATAAGAATGTCGCAAAAATGGTATAAAGAATTCCTGTGTACTCTTCACCCAGCTTCTCCAAATGTTAACGTCTTACCTAAGCCTAATACAATTATCAAAATTAGGAAATTCACGTTAATTTAATTCTATTGAGTCATCTTCAGCTCTTGTTTAAATTTGCTGGCTGTCTCACTAGTGTCCTTTTTCAGGTCTAGGATCCAGCCCAGGATTACACCTTACATTTCCTTGTTGGAGAATGACTTTTAAAGATGTACCACCTACTTTTTTTTTAGCAATTAGGAACCTTGAGAATAATAATGTCATAATTATAAGACTGGCTCAGTAAACATCTCCAAGCCTGTCGATTGTGAAATAATTGCTCTGATGTACTTATTCCAGGTACAATGGAAAGTAAGTAGGCCAGGATTCTCCCAGGCACACTTACTTGTCACCCAGTTTCAACGGGAAGTGTTATTATAACCTTAGAAGCTTTCGCCAGGCTAGCACGTCAGCCTGGGTCAGAAGCCAGGTCAACTGGGTCAGAAGCCACATTAGAATTGCCTCCTATTGTTGAACTATTTTGATGTAAGTTCCAATATCTGACTCCTATCTTTATCCAAAAGTAGCCTTTGGTTAATTTCTTCAAAAAGCTTGTTAATCCCTTTTGCTTTGACATGTCAACTGTTGAAATTCTCACCCTAAATCAATGTAGTTGGAATTTTTTGGTGCCAGTTGTGTAACACTGGGCTAGTCAATATCTAAGAAGTACAAGGATGATTGTGGAGACTGTGAAGTCCTAAGGTGTACCGCCAGCAAGCTGGAGACCCAGGAGGCTGACGTGTAGTTCCAGTCCGCGTCTGCAGCCCGGATAACCAGGAGAGCTGATGCTTAACCCACTCTCTCCTAGTTGTTTTTTCCAGTGTCTGGAAATCATCTTTGTTTTCGCTATCATTCTTGTCTGGTTAGCACCATTACAAACGCTGTCTGGAACAACTGTGTTACCGAAAAAAGAGCTGCCACATTGCCACTTCATTGTCAACTTGGACACATTCTTCTGTCCTGCTTCCACCTCTTGGTGGGTGTTGAGAATGAGAATTTATTGCCGTTTTAAGACCTTTTGCTAGCGAACAGCTTATTTTAAAACCTCTAAATTATTCACTATCAGGAGATCGTAATTTTGCAATCATGACGTCAGAACCAATTTTCTCCATCCTTTACCTAACAACAGTTGTCATTTATGGAACTCCTATTGTATGCCAGGTGATTTCATTTTCACAAATATTTATCGAGCTCATACTTTATGCTAAATACTGTTTTAAGTGCTACAGTTTTTAAGTGCAGTGAAAAAAAATGGCCAAAAATGTACACGTCACATATTTTGTAATGTTAGTTGCTTGGAGTCATATATAATTAGAGTCATGTAATCATTACAACAGCTCTATAAGACAGGTTTTATAAAGAGCACACAGAAGCATAGAGAGCTTAAGTTGCTCACTCATGGTCTCATGGTTAGTGAGTTTCAAGCCAAGATTTGGATCCTGGACTATCTTCCTCCATAGCTAATACACTCTTGTCTGTTCTCCGTGCCTCCTTAGTGTGACATTGGAGAAGCTCCGGATCATGGTCAGAAGACCTGGGAGAAAAAATCCCAGCTCAGTAACTCAGCTCCGTATGACTTCCGATGTATTACTGGGCTTCTCTGGACCTTGGTTCCCCAGCTAGGTAGTAAGAAGACTCCAACTTGCCATGAAGAGGAAATAAAATGTTCTAAATGAAAACCCTTAGCACAATTCCTGGCACAAAGTTGACATCCATCTGAATTAGTTTTATCTGAATTACAAGTGAAAAGAGTATTGGATGCATGTACCTTTACAAATTGGTGTTTTCAAGTTCTTTGGATAAATACCCAGCAGTGGGATGGCTGGATCATATGGTAGTTCTATCCTTGATTTTTTGAGGAATCTCCATACTGTTTTCCATAGTGGCTGCACCAGTTTGCACTCCCACCAGCAGTGTATGAGGTACATGCACCCATGTGTTCATTGCAGCGTTATTCACAATAGCCAAGACTTGGAAGCAACCTAAGTGCCCATCAAGGGACGAATGGATAAAGAAGCTGTGGTATATATACACAACGGAATACTACTCAGCCATAAGAAACGACGAAATCCAGCCATTTGTGACATCATGGATGGACATTGAGGGTATAATGCAAAGTGAAATAAGTCAGAGGGAGAAGGTCAAATACCATATGATTTCCTTCATTAAGTAGTAGATAATAACAACAATAAACAAACACATAGGGACAGAGATTGGATTGGTGGTTACCAGAGGGGAAGGGGGGAGGGTGAAAGGGATAATTCGGTACATGTGTGTGGTGATGGGTTGTAATTAGTATTTTGGTGGTGAACATGATGTAGTCCATGCAGAAATAGAAGTACAATGATGTACACCTGAAATTTTTACAATGTTATAAACCAATGTTACTGCAATAAACAAAAAATTAAAAAAAAAAAACAAAAAAACCCCCACACATCTATGGACAGCTAATCTTTGACAAAGGAGCCAAGAACATACAATGGGGAAAAGAAAGTCTCTTCAAAAAAAAAAAAAAAAAGAAAAGAGTATTGGAATCTTTTTACTCCATGTTTAAAATTCCTTTTTAAGGGTATGATACAGCTAATCATTTCCAGTGTCTGTGCAATGAATCCAATTTCTCAGGTAACCTCTCCTCACAATTTATTTTCTGAATAACACCTGGGTTCACAGGTGGGAGGGCAGAAGAATGGCAAAAATGTTAGCAGAGACTAATTCGGCTTCCTAGGCAACGGAGCAGCTGTCTTCTGAGTGATAAGTGTCCTTAAAGCGGCTCCTGGCTGGCCCAGAGGTGCTGGGATCTAAGTGGCCCTCCCTCCTGCTTTCCCACCAGGGAGGAGCCTCCTCTGCAGAGCTGTTGCATGTTCTGGCGCTCTGTTGCTGGTTGTCTTCTCTGCCACAGTGTCTGCGGCTGGGAACACCCACTACTGGTATCCATATAGTGCCTTTTCTGCCACTACTGCTGTGGCCTCTGTTACTGCCAATCCCAGAAGCATTGCTGAAAAATGAAGAAACATTGTTCTGGGGGTCAGAGTAATGATGTGACTATGGGAAAGTCACAGCAGCTCTAGGTTCCTATTTTCTGAAAAATGAAGATATTAGAGGAGATGATTCCTCAGATTTCTCCCAGCTCTCTAATTCTCTGATTCTTCATCTCTCATATCTTCTTCTTGTCTCTTCTGCATTTTGTCCATTCTCCTACCTGCTTTGGCTTCCACTGAAAAAGTGTCTTCATAAGAATAGATACTGGCTGTGGGTGATGGCTCATCCTTCTTCCACCAGAGCAAGCTGGCCAATGAGTCAGGTCCTCCCTGCTCACACCAGCTTTATGTTTTTAATGTCCATCTATTGCTAGGTGTGTAGGGTTTGATTAGCCACAAAAGAGGATCTTTTCTGGGTGGGTGGGGGGAATTTTTCTGAAGTTTTTTTGGAGCTTAGGGGTTCTATAAGATTAATTTCTAGAAAGACATGGCTTTCCTGTAATGATAGTAAACAAAATACTTTCCAAAGCATTTTTCAAGTATTTCATTCCACTTTACAAAATGAAAAGTTATTTGTAGGAAAAAGAAAGGGTGAACTTGGTAAATTCTGTATAGAATTACAAGGTAGCATTTTTCTCAAGCTTCCCTTGAGAAAATTCCCAGGAGGAATTTTAAAGCTGTTTGCGAGATTCTCTTACTCCTTGAAGTGGTTCACTTGGCCCCAAAACTGGACTCAATGGAATTTTTAAAATGCCTATAAAAATTTAAAAAACTTGACCATATATAACATTTGTGTGTCTTATTTATGGTGTGATCTTATTTATGATGTATTATCTACTTTTTATCACATATTAGCACAATTTTAATTTTTGTTTAAGACGAGCTTGTTAAATGCATACAAAGAGAAACAGCCTTGACAAATAAAAGCAGAGTGTCTGTCTTCTACAGTAAGCACGTAGGAGTTGACAAAAGGATCTCCACTGTCAAGGATCATTTAAAACCAATGAATTAAAAATCAGGAGGTCAGGGAGAGCCGTACGGAGATGAGAAGGCTCTCTGTATTTGTCTTAAAGGAAGTGTTAAACCAGAGTGATTTTCCCCTTCGTTGTTTTTCCCCCACCAGGGAGAAATGTGAAAGTCAATTTTACCCTTGGTTGAGAAGGGGCTAATTTGTCTGACAAGTTGTTGGATCCGAGGATGCTCAAGGTATCCTTGATGTCTCAAACCTTCATGCTGAGTGAAGCATGCCACTAATGGGACACTGTTTAGGAGGTTTTCTATATCTCATTTGGTAAGAACAATACAAACCACACAAATGCAAATGGGCGGGCACCTGTCCACTGCCAAAGGGAAAAGCTTCAACTTGTTATAACCAAGGCAATTTTGAATCACCCTCATTCAACTCAATATTTAATCAGAAATTAACATTATTCTTTTATATCCTAGAGGACTTGAATGAACTTTCCCTCCATTCGCTGTCTATTTCTTGGGTGGTGTGATCTTCAAATCTTTCCCTTTATTGATTGCAGTACCAGTGAGTATTTATGAAGAAGTGTCCTAAGAGAGTTGGCAATGTAAATAGGAAAATGTTAATTCCTTTTCTTTTTAATTGTGTATTTATTGATTTTTTTCCTATGCTTTCTAAAGCCAAGAATTAGCTATATGAATGACCTTTGAATGTGAACTAAATCCTCATTGGTAAACTGATGCATTATTAAGAGAAAAGTCCTGCTGGAGATTGAGACTTTTCCTAGCACACAATTCCCGCCAAGTTCCACGGTTGATAATAATAGCTAACACTTACGTAACTCTTACCATGGGCTAGGCACTTGGCTAAGAGCTTTTACTCATATTAACTCAGGTAATCCTCAGAATACCTCTGTGAGGTGGGTATTATTGTTTCAGCTTTACCGAAGCAGAGAATTGATGCCAAAAATTGCACAGCAATAAAGTAATGGAGTCAAATTCAAACTCAGACTGGCTGGCTTCAGCATCCAGCTCCTGACTCCTATGCTGCTTTTTCTCACCTACGGAACCTGATCTAGGAGTGATAAAGGATGCTGGCTGGCACTGCCATTGTACAGAGAAGGGAAAGTGACACTGCAGTCAGCAAAACCTTCCGTGGGATCTGCTTGTGGCTGACTTTTCTAAAAGACAAAATTATGAAATAAATTATAATATTTGCAATAACATTTAACATTTACTTGTTACTTTTTTGACAAGCATTATATATTATATAAAGACAGCTCTTGAAGCATTCCTTCTAAGATAACGAGAGCTATAAGAGCTATTGCTTATTGAGTTCCTAAGATGTGTGAGACATTTTACATTCATCTCATCTTTATAATAACTTATGCGAGTATTGTTATTCACATTTTGCATAGAGGAATATGAAACTCAGGAAGGTTAAGTAATATGGTCAAGGCCCCATGTTTCAGAAAATGCTGGTTGTTTCTCAATATTTGTTCTTTTCTACATCATCAGGAATAAACCCTCCTATTAGCTGGTTATAAGAATATCTGAAAAGAAGATTACTCTTAAGCATTTCTTGCAGCTAGGTGTTACCATGTGATTAAGTTCTGCCCAATGAGATGTAAGCAAATATGTGTGACTTCTGAAAAGTGTCCTTAAAAGTGAAAGTGTATCTTTACCACTCCCTGTCCCCGTCCCCTACTTCTTCTTTCTGCTGTCAGAAACATAGATATGATGGCTGGTGCCCCAACAGCCTTCTTAGATTGTGAGCAGAAAATCATTGCTAAGAATTGAAAAGTCCTGACAGTGTAGATTCCATGGTATAGAACCCTGGACCATCTACCTCTGGAATTCTTTTGAATGAAAGAGAAATATAAACTTTTAAAATGTTTAAGCAACTATTCTTTGGCATATTTCCACACACAGTTGAACCTAATCATAATTTATATATTCCATATTCAGTACATGAGTGCTTCTCAAAATGTTATGTGTATCCAGATCACCTAGAGGTCTTATTAAAATGTAGATTCTGATTCAATAGGTCTGGGGAGGGGGTTTGAGAATTTGCATTGCTAATAAGCTCCCAGGTGATGCTACTGATGCTTCCTGGTCCATGGCCACACTTTGAATAGCAAGGCAGTAAGAGATAGTATCAGAATTAGCACCCAGGGTTTTCAGATCCCAGAGCCCACGCCCTCTTCTTTAGGTCTGGCAGTCTCCCTTAGCATTTCCAGTTTTGTAACTCCTCCTTATACCCAAACTATTATGATAGTAGTATAAACACGTTAATGCCTGAACAACTTGTTTCCTTAGCAACTTTAGGATAAAGTGCAGGTTCTTCAAGTAAAATATGATTGTTTGATTCAGGTGAGGCTGATATGGAGTGAAACTAAAGGGGAGGTGGCAGGTTCACGTACTATTTTTAGTTTATTCAGTGATTCATTTGAGTATGAAGTTAATAGTCTTATGATTGATTTTGAAGAGGACTAACTGTCATACTGAGTTAACGTGGACAGTAAGATCATATTATGAAAAGAAGACCACTTGTAAGTCATCACTATAGACTAAATCAGTGCGTCTCAGCCTTGACTGCAAATTAGACTCCGCTGGGGAATATCTACAACTTCTGTTGCCCAGGCTGGAATCTCTGGAGGTGGGTCCTAGGCATCAGTACATTTCAAAGCTCCCCAGGTGATTTCAGTGTGTAACCAAGTTTACCAACCACTGACCAAGTGGAAGTTTTCATGCAAAACTCTATACTTATCTTAAAAACCCTTCAACCCTTAAAATAAATAGCAAATGATATTTCTTGGAGTTTCTTTTGCCTGAATCAAGAGTTACAACATAATTACTTGAATATCCTAGTACCTGGAGTGTATATTACTTTGAAAATACAAGAAGTCATTTGCTAAAGTATTCACTAAGTTCAAGTGAGCCTATATAATAATCTACAAGAGTTAATATAATCATGGGCATCTCCTCATATTTTAATGATTATTCAAACCATATACTCCTGAGAAATTGACAGCCACTATATATGTGCAGAGCACATTTTTATGTACGTGTACTAGGTATCTTCCTTTTGTCTCTCCAGGTGCCCTGTCACCCCCACCACCCTGCTGACTTAAAGGACAACAACCATGGTACCCACGACCCCGGCTTCCGGTTGGCTTATGCCAGTGGGAAATCCCATCCACCCACCCCCAGATCCAAAGTGTGGGAGGAAATTAAGGCATTTATTTCCTTGGCTCCTTTCAAGGTTTCCTCAAACTGGCTGTTTCCTCTACTGAAGGTCACTGCTGCCTTCAAGGTCACCTTCTCTACTGGCTCTCTCACATTTCAGGTCTTTACCGTTTCCTCTGCTCATGCCTTTGAGCTGAGGGGAGGGAAGACCCCATTACTCTGAGTCCCAGCTTCCTGCACTATTTTTGGTGCTTACTCTACACTCTACCCGCAACTTTGTAACAGTCTCTATGAAAACAAACCGTCCTCAAATCCTCCTGTTTTGACTGTACTGTTTGTTTCCCGTTGGGATCCTGACTGATACAGGGCATGATAAAAACTGGGGTAAGAAAGTCTGTCCCGAGATCACAGCAGCGACAGAGACAACTGGAAGGCACTGGGCTGCCATGTCACTGTACTATATACTAGAATCCAGGTCTAATGCAGAAAACGTGTTAAAAGCATGTTCGCCTCTGTTTTTACGGGTGAATTACAAGCTAAATTCTGTAGTCTGTTTACCATTATGTTATTTAATGGCACCAATTCAAGGATACTGTGAGGATCGAAATCTACGCGGTATGGCCTTTGTTTATGACTGCCCTCAGTTATGGTTCCCTCTGGAGTGTTTACTGTTCTCAGTATTTGCCGTACATTTTCCTGCATCTCTGTCTTAGCTCATCCTCTACTTCCTCGTAGAATTCAAGGTCTAGATCAAATGCCATCTCTGCCATGAAGTTTTCCCTGGTTCTTCTCATCTGAAGAGAAACACTTTCTTCTATGAACTCCGGCCTGTTGTCTGCACATCTTGTGGCACATTCCACTTTACTCTCTATCTCACATCCTTCCTAGTTGGCTGTCCTGGACCAAACAACTATATTTTGTCTTTCTTATCTATACACAGGGGTGACAACCTTGGTGAGTGGTGAGGTCGGCATTAAAGAAGGTGTATGGCATTTCAATCTGTGCCTGGCACAAAAGGAGCAATAAATGTCAGCCACTTTATTGTAATTGTTCCCTTGTAATGAAACTCTTTAGGCACATGCTATCATTCTGTGATAAACTTAAGGGACAGTGAGAGCACCAAGCAAAGAGGCAGGCACAGAGTTGGTGGGTGGGTAGTTGGTTAGTTCATTCATTTGTTCATTTAATGAAAAGGAGGCAATATGGTGCAGTGATTAAACTCAGGCTTAGAGACCTATTTCCTGGGTTAAAAGTCTGGTTTCTAATGTTTGTGTGATTGTGAGCAATGCACTCAATCTCCCTTGGCTTCAGCCTTCTCGTCTGTGAAATGGAGACAATAATATAACTCTATCTCAAAGGATTGTTGAGGTTTACGTGGGATAATTATGAAAATCACTTAGCACCGTGCCTAGAATATTGTAAGCTTTCAATAAATGATAGTGTTATTGAAAGAATCACAAGATTAGAAAGAAAGCAGTCCAGGGAGAAAATCCCATATGAAGCAAAAGTGCTGTGGTTTAATGATTATTGTATTAAAGGTCTAATACAGTGAAAAAATATATTCTTGATAGATAAGGAAGCATTCCGAGGTTGAGAGTTATGTCAGGACAGGGCATCCTTGTATAAAACTGCTCTAGTGATGTGAAAAAGATTCATATAGTCTATCTCTTGCCAAAGGGTATGTCAGATATGAGATTTACACTTCCTAAGTGTTGTGGATTGTGATACATGCCATTTGTTTGCGTGTCAGTAACTCTATAATCATTCCTATGGAGAACCCATTCACTTCCCGCTGACCTCCCCTTTCCACTCTGTACATTCCTCATTACATCCCAGATGTGTGCTCTGATGTATGGCCAAAAATCTAGGTGAATCAAGAGTGGGGCATAGAATGGACAGGAGCCGCATCTTGCAGTGATTCATTCTAATTACACCCAAATCTAACTAATGGAGAAGTCAGCGCAGTCGGAAGAGAAGAATGTGCCTTCTCTTTCTGCCTTTTCTCTTTGCAGAGACTGACCCCGCTGAACTGTTGGAACTTGATAGCCATAATCAATAGCTTGTAAAACAATAAGGTCAGCGTTGTAAAGATTCAGATTTTCTGCCTCCAAATGGAAGAGAAACAAGACTGGTGTGCTGAGCCATTGAGGCGAGTCTGACCTTAGCTGACTGACTGATAAAGACCCAGAGCAGAGGAGGAAGAGATAAAAGGGTGACACCGGGAAGATGTGGCTGTAAATATATATCAGCACAATCCCTGCCTTCACTCTGGGAACATGCTGAATTGTTATTTTGGTATTATAGTAAAAGCAGAAAACCCCAGCTCTGGTAAAACAGTAGATTACTAACGCAGGCTCAGAAATGGAATGCTTATGGGTGACGCCTAATTAAGGTGTCCCGGTCAGTGTGCCTCAACTGTCTTTATACATTTGAGTTAATTGCATTAATTCACTCACATTTCCCAAATGCTAAGTTCACTTCACCTAAAATTGTTTTTTGAAGATCAGGGATTGGTATTGTGTATCTCAAAGTTCTAACTGGAACTGGTAGCTCTTATGATCTTAATTTCCACATTTAAAATGTATACTGAAGGGGCACTGTAGCTCTGCAGATTTCTGTATCGGGCTGCTTTTGAAATAGGACATATTTCCACTATATCTCTGCAAAGCATTTTAGAATTTGATTAGAAAATTTGGAGGGACGAAATTGCCTTGTGGGTTAAATAAATGTCTCCCTGTTTAGAGGTTGTTTCCATCACTGGATAGGTGCATATGAGCTGAGTTTTAAAGTTCCACATTAGCTACAGTCAGAAAAAAACAATTTCCTGTATTGAAAATGTCTTAAAAAGTTTTCTGAAAATGTATCAATGGCTTAAAAGGCTTTCCTGATGATCAAACAATCTCCACCAATTTTTCTTTTGGTGATTCAAGGGTAAACAGGCACATATAGAGAGTAAATTTCTCCTTCAAATAAATGCAGATTTAAAAATGAGAAGGAAAGGTCTTCTTAGCATGCTTTATGCATTTGTTGAAGACCGATCATTCGAGAAAGAGTTCAAGATGCTCACTGAAGCTAAGATGGTCCGAGGCTGCCATTTTGAAATCAAAGACCACCGAGGAGTAACACCCCAGGAAAGAGAGGCTCTCACTTCGGTGAAAAACATGTGGAAAATGAAACAAAATGGACAATTGCATTGAATATAATTAGAGTTGAATTTATAGTCAAGTCTTGCTCAGTAGTCCATGATTGGAGTTAATTTTCTCAACATAAGTAAATGCCGGTTCTAATCGACCTCTAGAAAGCCAAATGTATTCTCCCTTTTGCTGGGCAACTTCTGGGTTTGGATTTAAATAACTATTCGAGGAGACCTGACAGCTTGGGATACAATCTTTCATGACAAACGGTTGACAAATATTGCTTTCTCTAACACTCTTATTGTCCCTAGAATTATTGTTATATGAGCTGGAAACAGTGATGCTGTTAGTGTGTTGTTCCTCTGAGTTACTGTAGTTGTAGACTTGACTTTTTTTAGGTGTGATTAGCCTTGATGTGTTTTTCATCTAAAAAAGTAGGGTTATTTAATGTTTGCTCTTCCAAATCGACCTTTTTCTATCCTAGTAGGTAGTGTGGCATTAAGGATGGGATACTGATCAAAAGAAAGCTCAAGAAAATAGAAAGTACAAATTCTTTATTTGTTTTTTAACCAACAATTGAATAAAATCTCCACTCTGAAGCTTTTGAGACTTTATGCTTAAAATATTTGGTTTGTGTGAGCTGATGTGATTCAAATCTATCTTGCTTTCTAGATTTGTATATAGATGTCTTTTTTTTCTGAAGGAGATAAAATAGAAGTCACTGAAAAGAAGTATGTTGTGATGCTCACTGATGTGGAACCCTTAAGGCATTAAACCATTTGTGATATAATTGAAATGATAAATACTATCAGCATCACCTCTCACTGCACATATCTCATAATCACTATTAAGAACATTATGAGAAATGCTGCTACTTATAAGAGATAGGCATTTCTAATTTTGGAGATTTAAAAAAATGCTACTTTGCCCAACCATTATAATGTGAAAGTGAAACTGATATTTTTCAACAATCTTTCTTCACTGAACCAAATATAACATTTTGAAGCACAGGAGAAATATTTGGTTAGTGACCCTCATCAATACTTGGGAGAATAATTAAAGGAGTAACTTATTAGAAACATTGGTCATTTCATATGTTACATAACATGATGTAACAGGGACAGCCCAATACCAGAAAAGCATGCTCCAGAGTATCTGCAGATCAGCTCAGAGATGCCAGTTCCTGAGCAGGTTTTGTAGAATTACAACAGTGACCGATATAAATGTTTAAGAAAGTGAGCTAAAGATGCTACAAGAATAAAGATCACACAGAAAGATTGTGTACTACAAAGTCATGAGCATAATTTTTGTCAACTCTCTGTCATAGCAGTTTACATCATTGCTATTAAGTGATCTTAAACATTCACAGGAAGTTGAAACCTGGGAATTATATAATATTCTGAGGATTTAACTAAAGATGCCCAGGATACCAAAATATATGCAATAGTACTCATAATATCAATAAGCACAAGATAGACTCTGATTGTAATATGGTAATAATTCCTTTATATTGTCTCATAAGGACCTCTATCAAACATATTGAGACTTCCATGCACTTCTCAAGATTATAAAATCCCACCAATGGTGCCGTTGAAAGCTGTATTGTAAATGTACAGTGTGACTTCTCCAAAAGGAAGCTTGCCCTCAATTCCCTAATTGTAATTAGCAAAAAGCCCTTTGAGAATAAACACGAAGAATCCATATCCAAAGCTTATGCCATTGGAAAAGTCTGACGTTAGGAAATTCTTGAAAGATTTCTTGAAGTTTTATCCATTCTTCTGAGGTGCTAGAGGTTTCTGGGAAAGACTCTGTATCATTCTCTTTAAATTTGCCGTTGTATCAATTTACTTGAAATGGCAATATTTCCCTTATGTGTCAGGAAAAAATATAGAAAAACTTGATTACCAAATCAAACAAGCTTTCCTTAGAACAACGGTATGTATCACTACACCAATTGTGCAGGTACTTAAACCTAGTGAATATAAAGGTAAAACTAAGAGCAGATTCTAAATGTAATTTTTAACTGTTTATTTCAAAATAATTCTAATCTTACAGAAAGGTTTCAAAAATAGTAGAGTTCCCGTATACCTCTCATCCAGATTCCTCTAATATTAACATCTTATGGGAGCTTAGTAAAATTATTAAAACAAAGAAATTGTTACAAGTACAATACTATTAACTAAACTGTAGACTTTATTTGGATTTCACCAGTTTTTCCACTATTGTCCTTTTTCTGTTCTAGAATCCAATTCAGGATCTCACAGTGCATTTAGCTCTTGGGCTCCTTATCTCTTACAATCTATAACATTTTCTCAATCCTTCTTGTATTTCATGACCTTGACGTTTGTGAAAAGTACTGGTCCGTTATTGTCTAAAACATATCTCACTTTGGGTTTACCTGATGTTTTCCCATGATTAGACTGAGGTTGTGCATCTTTGGTAAGAATACCACAGATGTGATGTGCCCTTCTTGGTGAATCTATCGGGAAGGACATGATGTTGATACGTCTTATTACTGGTGATGTTCTTTTGTTATAATTTGTGTTCCATTTTGGGTTTCTCCTGTTTCCTGGCTGATTATTTCTAATTTATATCGTAAAAAAAAGTCACTGTTTGTGGTATACAGTTCTGTGGTTTTTGACAAATACAGAGTTGTGTTTCCATCAGCATAGTCGTGATAAAGAACATTTTTATCTTCCCTATCTCTCTTTCTGCCCCTTTGCAGTGAATCCCTCCCCACATCCCACCCTGTCAACTGCTGATTTGTTTTCAGTTCCCGTAGTTTTGCTTTGGTAAAATGCATTTAAGATTCATTTGTGTTTGCATGAATCAAGCTTGTCCCACTTTATTGCTGAATAGTATTCCGCTGTATGGGTGTAACACAGTTTGTACACTCCCCAGTTGAAGAACATCTGTTTTTGATGACTGTGAATAAAGTTGGTATAAACCCCTGCTTACAGTATAGCTCAAGGTTTATTTCCTTTTCATAAGGATGTCCAATTTTTCCAGCACCATGGAATTGCCTTCGCACTTTTCTGAAAAGTCAGTTGACTACATCTGTGGGGTCCATTTCTAGACCTCTGTTCTATTGATGATTGTGTCTGTCTTTTCACTGGTACCACAATGTCTTTATTACTGTCACTTTATAGCAAGTCTTGAAATTGGGTAGTGTGAGTCCTCAACTTTGTTCTTTCTCAAAATTTTTTGGCTATTCTGGTTCCTTTGTCTTTCCATATACATTTTAAAATCAGCTTGCCAATATTTACCTTCCCCACTAAAAAGCAAACAAACAAAACCCAGCCTGGTTGGATTTTGATTGGGATTGCAATGAATTTATAGATTAATTTTGTCTTTACAATATTGCCCAATAGTATTATACAATATTGTACAATATTACAATATTGTTTAATTACAAAAAATTACAATATACTTGCAATATAATGCAATGCACTTATAATACAATTACAATATTGAATAATATTTTGTTAGTGCTGTTGAGTTGATTCTGATTCCTAGTGATCCTGTGTACAGTGGAGTGGAACCCTGCCCAGTCTTTTTGTGGCATCCTCTCACATTCTGGCACTATATCAGACAATGTACTGCTGCTATTCACAGAGTTTTCATGGCCAATTCTCTTTGAAACTGGGTGGCCAGGTCCTTCTTTCTAGTCTGTCTTAATCTGGAAGCTCCCCTGAAACCTGTCCACCATTGCTGACCCTGGTAGTGTTGGAATACTGGTGGCATAGCTTTCAGCATCACAGCAGTGCGCAGCTGCCATAGCATGACAACCAACAGATGGGTGGTGTGGTTCTCTGACTAGGACACGAACACAGGTTGTGTTGGTAAGAGCACTGAGTCTTAACCACTAGACCACAATATATAATAATATAGCATTACGTAATATTTCAATACAGTTATTAGTCTTCCAGTCCATGAATAGATATATTTCTCCATTTATTTAGGTCTTCTTTGAATTATTTCATCAATATTTTATAGTACCCAGTGTATAGATTCTGTATATATTTTGTTAAATTTATATTTTAGTACTTTTTTTTTGTTGCTACTGTATATGATACTTTAAAAAGTAATTTTGAATTCTAATTATTTATTGCTATTATATATAAATGCAATTTATTTTTGTATATTGATGTTATGTTTTGTAACTTATATAAACTCTCATTCATACTAGTAGATTTTGTAGATTACTTGGAGTTTTCTTTATAGACAGTCATGTTGTCTGTGAGTAGAAACAGTTTTATTTCTTCCTTTACTATTTGAATTCCTTTTTTTTCTTTTTCTTTCCTTAATGCACTGGTTAGCACTTCTAGTACTAGGTTCAATAAGAGTCGTGAGAAAGGACTTCCTTGCCTTGTTCCCTATCTTGAGGGAGGGGAGCATTTAGTCTTTTGCCATTAAGTATAATGTTAGCTGTAGATTTTTGTAGATTCCCTCTTTCAAGTTTAGGAAATTCTCTTCTATCGCTAGTTTGCTGAGACTTTTTATAATGTTGGATTTTGTAAAATGCTTTTTCTGCATTCATTGAGATGATAATATGCCTTTTATTCTTTACTTTGCTAATATGGTGAATTACATGGATTAATTTTTGAATGTTGAAGAAGTCTTGCATTCCTAGATAAATTTGCTTAGTTGATAGTTATTATCCTCTTTTATGTATAGCTGGTTTTGGCTTGATAATATTTTGCTAACTATTTTGCATGGATGTTCATGAGGGACAATAGTCTATAGTTTTTTTATTGTAATGCTTTGGTCTAGCTTTGGTTTTAGGATAATGCTGGCTTCATAAACTAAGTTGGGAAGTCTTCCTTTTTCTGGAAGATGTTATGGAAAATTGTTACTATTTTTCCTTAAATATTTGGGAAAGTTCACCAATGAAATTGTCTGGGCTTGGAGATTTCTTTTCTGGAAAGTTTTAAACTATAAATTCAATTTCTTAAATAGATATAGGAATATTCAAATTATATGCTTTTTTGAGTGATTTTGGTAGTTTTTGACTTTCAAGATGTTGATCCTTTTCATCTAAGTTGTTAAATTTGTGGGCATAAAGTTTTTTGTAGTATTTCCTTATTAACTTTTGAATGTCGGCAAGGTCTGTAGTAATTCCCTCCTTGATTCCTGATGTTAGTAATTTAGGTCTTCTTTGTTTGTTCTTTGTCAGTTTGTCGAGAAATTTATCAATTTTATTACTTTTTTCAAAGAACCAACTTTTGGTTTCATTGATTTTTTGTATTGTTTTCCTGTGTTTGATTTTATTGATTTCTACCTGTTATATTCCACCTATATTAATTCCTTCCTTTTGCTTTCCTTGGAATTAATTTGCCCTCCTTTCCCTAGCTTCTTAAGGGAGAAGATTAGTTACTGATTTGAGACCTCCTTTTTTTTTTTTAACATAGGTATTTGATGCTATAAAATTCTCTCTAATCTGTACATTAGCTGCATACTACACATTTTGATATGTTGAATTTTCATTTTCCTTCAGTTAAAAATATTTTTCATTTTTCTTGAAATTTTCTCTTTGACTCATGGTTTATTTAGATGTGTGTTTATTTTCTAAACATTTGGGGTTTTTCCAGATATCTTTCTGTTACTGAGTTCTAGCTTAATTCATATATACACGTATATACGTGTATATACGTGTATACACGTATATACGTGTATATATAAATATATATATCTCTCCTATTCAGACACACATACATATATTTTTAACACAATGGAATGGGTCATAATATACTTCCCTTATTGCTTATTTCATTTTATATAGTTCACATTGTCATGTAGATCTGTATCAGTCTTTTAAATAACTACATTGTCTTCCATTGTGTGGATGAAACCTTATTTAAATAATGCATCCACTATTGATGGACATTTAAGGTGTTCCCATTTTTGACTATTAAAAACAATGCTGCAACAATCTTGAATTGTAATACACACTTGTATTCTTAAGAAAGTTTTCCATAAGACAAATCTTCAAAGTAAACTTGCTAAGGAATAGCGTATGCATATTTTGAATGTTGATGGATGTTTCCTAATTTCTCCAGGAAAGGTCATACCAATCTCCATTACCATCAGAAGTGTATGGAAGTGTCTATTCCTACTCTACACGATTCCCAAACACCTCTCTCCCCTGGGCTTACTCTCAGGGCCATAGGATGGTGTTGAAACCTGCTGTGTTGTTATGGATATGATGAACACAGTGTTTGAGGCATATTAATTTGGCATTGCTGTTAAGAGAATGGATGAAGACGAGTGAATTTTGATGCATGGAGACAAATGCAGTAATTCTGGCTTCAGGATTTGAGGACCAACACCAAGGTAGTTGGATAGCAGTAGGAGTGTAAAGAAGAGATCACTGGTTCTAAGAAAATGAAATAGGCCTTATTAGTGCTTGGATGCGAGCCCTGAATTTGGAATCAGAGGACCAGGATTTGAGTCTCGAATATGCCATTGTTACTAACTTAATGACCTTGGTCAATTTTTCTGATTTTTATTTTCCTTCTCTATAACAGGTTTACTGTAAGGATTAAATGAGGCAATTTATATGACAGTGTTTTTTAAACTCTAATGCCTGATGCAAATGAAAGATAAACATAATAGTGTGTGAAATGTGAAGAAAGGAGAGAACTAGGCAGTCCAAGAAGTGAGGCAGTCCAAGAAGTGAGGGGTTGTTGGTAGAAGGAGATGATTAAATTAGACAGTGATGGGATCCAATTTGGAACTGTTGTGTTTGAAGTAACTACAGAGCTTCCACATTGAAAGACCCTATAGTTAGTGGATACAACTGAATTAGAATTAAGGAGATAAAATTTAAAATGAATTTCCTCTGAGAAGAACTAGAGGCTGGTTCTCTGACCACACACAGTCCCTCCTCCTACCTTTTGAGTGTAAATAACTGACAGGTTGAACATTCTTCACTTCACTCTCATTCTTCCAGAAAGGGCTGAAGTGGCCCTTTGACCTCATGTTAGCTGGAATCTGGCCTGTTAGCACATCTTTCCTAATATTTTGTGCTTGGGATCATTTTTGGAGGTTACAGCACAGTTTGTAGGTTTGGAAAGAAGACATCATCTGTTTTAGTTTGAATTGCCAATTGATCAGAGAATTATCTAAAAGATACTAGTTGATGTCATGAGAATTAAAATGGAATATAACCTGGGGCCAGCCCGGTGGCGCAAGTGGTTAAGTTCGCGCGCTCCGCTGCTGGGCCCTTGGGATCCTGGGCACGCACCGACACACCGCTTGTTAAGCCATGCTGTGGCAGCGTCCCATATAAAGTAGAGGAAGATGGGCATGGATGTTAGCCCAGGGCCAGTCTTGCTCAGCAAAAAAGAGGAGGATTGGGATTGGATATTAGCTCAGGGCTGGTCTTCCTCACAAAGAAACAAAAAAAACCAAAAAAAAACTGAATATAACTGAATCGCTTGCCTTTTAGTTGATAGACGTTGGTAAGTAATAATGAAAATGGTGCTATTCCTCCCCTGAAGGAGCTTTGAATCCAGGAGGAAGAACTGATGTTTAAGTTTAATGAACTATACCTGGTGTTTTGTGAGGACTGTGTAATTGGCACAGTGGAGAAAGAAGAGACAGAGGAAGGTGGTCAAGTCTACATTTTGGGTGAAGGAGGCAAATGTTTCAGAAAATCCTAGAGGGGTGTGATGAGCAGCATCCTGAAAGATAGTGTTTGTGGGTGCCCGACAGGGCAGGACATTTAAGGAAGAAAGAACAGGAAGCCCGGCTATGTGCATGTGGGAAACATTTGGAATCCCCAGGTGTGATGGCACTGCAGGTGCAGCACTCTGGCTGGAGCTCAGGGAGAGGTGAGGTGGGGCGGGCTGCAGAGGCAGGGCCGGCACGGAGCCATGTCCTTACTGTGATGGTGGTCTCTACTTCCGCCTCCCCTCAAATTCTGCCATCTCCAGTCTTGGTTTTATCTTCATTTGAATATTGTCGTCTCCTTTCATTCTGCTGCAACCCTTCCCCATCCCCCACTCAATCCTAAACCCGAGATGATTTGAAGCCAAACCATGACTTGAAGGATTATATCATTGGTTCATATTGACCTGGCTGTGATGCAATGATAGTTACGCCCAAGGTTTATTTTGATACATTGGACAATGCGAAGTCTTCTGAGCTTTGGTATTTACAGATTTAAAAGAAGTAGAAAAAATAAAATATATTTTAGCTCCTAGAAAAGGAATAAAGATGTGCCACTTCTCCCAAGCACAGTGTAATATGACTTATGTGATACTGTAAACTAATGAAGCCTGAAGTGATTCGAAACCCTGCATGCTGCATAATCATTCAGAGGGACCACTTGTTTGCATTGGTGCCTGGAGACTGGCGGGCTCCCAGAGAACAGCTCCAGTCCTCGGCATTCCTAGTTGGGACCTGGCTGTTGGGTTGCCTGCAGCTGCTCTAGTGCCTCGATTTCATCCCCATCAAAATGATTCACTCTTTCTCATTCTTTTCTTTTCTTTATTGTATTTATCCCTCCCTTTTCTTTGGTCTCAGTTATCTTAAGTCATTTGTTTACTAAGTTGTGAAGATTCAAGTTTGTCATGCCTTATTCTTCCATCCAAAGTAAGTGTCACTTATTGCTTTTATGTTGACTTCATGGCAGCATAAAAAACATATATTTTAAGTTGGAATATGGTTTGATGGCCCATAAATATAGACAAAGTTTTTCTTCTTTTAATACATCGTATTTAAATAAAACAAGAGCACAAAATATTCCATCTTTGGACCATCAGTAAGCATGAAACATTCTCAGCTACCTAATCACACAACAAGGTCTTTACATATGGCAGCTTTTCCTGAGTTGGGTTCTAGACCGCTGCTTCCGTGTTTTAACTGAAGGTTGACATTTCCCCAAGATCTCTCTTTCCCGATGGGCGGGCTTGAGTGGCAGCCGCTCCTTTTCTCATTCCTGCATAGTTCTGCACTGGGGCGTGGAGGTGGCCGTGAGCATGCTGCGTGGTCCATGACCCAGCCCACAATACTGTATATCCGGGAGCCCTCCCTCCTATCGTCTCACGGCCTGCCCTCTGCCTCTCGTCCTCCATGTCAGCACCTCCAGCTCACTGCTCTATGTTCACTCCATCCAGCTGTCCGTCCTGACGTCCACAGTGGACACGCAATGGGTGTTCGCTGAATACTTACCAAAGGCAAAGGAGAAGGCTGCTTTATTAGAGGGTGTGTGCAAACGTTCTTTAGATTTTAGGCTGTGAAGTTAGCCATCTTAGTTGCTTGAGGTCAGAGTACGTCCACAGTGCCAAAATATCTTCCCTTAAGATGTTCACTGTTCTCAGGTCTTTCTGAAACGTCTGATTCTCAGTGAGGTCCTCCTGACCCCTCTGTTTGAAATTGCCCTACACCTTTCTAGACCCTCTTATTTCTGTTCCATTTTTCTTTTTTTTTTTTAGCACTTATCTGACATACCATATACTTTATTTATTTATTCATGTATTTATCAAACTTATTTTTTCTTGCTAGCCTTGGGCAGGGGCTCTTGTTTCTTCGCCCCTCTGTTCCTAGAGTCTAGAACTGTGTTTGACACGTGGCAGGCACTTAACAGATGTATCTAGAATGAATGGATGAGTAAAAAAGGCCACTCCCTCTTCATTCTGTCTGTCTGCTTTTTTTTCTCCTTAAACTGGCTTTTCCAAGTTTCTGATCCACATGCAGCACCAATCCTTCCACAGCACTCCAGCTTCCCCCTCACAGCTCTACCCACAGTTAGGGGCTGAGTTGCCGTGTCTCAGTTGCAATCCCAAATTCCCAGGTGAGAAGATAGAATGGACGCTGCTTCCATCAGGGGTGTGCCCTCATCCAATTTGTCATGGCCAAGCAGTTAGGGACACAAAGAAGCCACTAAGATTGTTCCCAGGATCCATTTTTCTGGGAGGGGGAGTAAATTCTAAGAAAAGGATAGTTGTGCATTGAATTGGCACCAGGTATCTACAGTAGTTCAAGAGTAGCGATGAATACTTTCCAAATCATTTTAAATTTCCTAAATATTTTAAAAGGATTCACAAAAGTGTGTTGTATTATTAGCTCTGGTTACCATAACAAAATACCATACACTGAGTGGCTTAAACGACAGAAATGTATTTTCTCCCAGTTCTGGAGGGTAGAAGTTCAAGTTCAGGGTGCCAGCCTGGTGGGGTTCTGGTAAGAGCACTCCTCCTGGCTTGAGATGGCCACCTTCTTGCTCTCTTACATGGCAGAGGGAGATGGAGAGTCAGACAAGCTCTCTGGTGTCTCTTCATATAAGGGCACTAATGCCATCATGAGGGCCCCACTCTCATGTCCTTACCTAGACCTAATAGCCTCCCAAAGGCCAAATACTATCACCCTGGGGATTAGGCCTCCAACATATGAATATGGAGGGCAGGGGGTACCATTCAGTCCACAGCAGGTGTTTCATTTGTCTTTGTATCCTCATCCCCCAGCAAAGTTCCCAGGAGAGACCTCCTGGTTTGAGTTGACTTTATGCATTATCTAATGGTTTAGGTGTTTAATAATGCCTTTGTTCTATTGATGATGATGGGATAAAATGGTGAACATTGGAAACTTTGGTTATTTGCTAATGATGTAGTGAAGGAGAAAACATTTATGGGTAAATAATTTTAAATAGGTGGTACCCGTGTGGGGGGATTTAGGAGTTGACTTAGGAAAGAGCAATCCTACACGACAATGTACGAATATGCCTGGCGAGCTAATGTTCCTGATGCACCTCTAAGCAAGGGCTTGACTTTGGGATAATAGCTTACAAGCTGTCCCTCTCCATTTGACAATGTTAATGGGCAGGAAGCGAGTAATGATTTATAAAGGGATGTCGGCGCTGTAGTTAACACGTCTCCCTGACCACAGCCAACATGCAGGAGGCAGCAGGGGCAGCTCACGGAGGAGGCAAGGGGCTTTCCTTCGTTATCTGTTCTTATCTCACGCATTGTTCATTTTCTAAGCTCCCCCCAGCTCTTTTTTTTCTGACAATACAGAGCCTAGGATGACCTCCGAGGAGGAAGCCTTTATGGCAGGTTGCAGATAAATACAGGATGCTCAGCTACATTTGAATTTCAGATAGATAAAGAATAATTTTCTAGAATGAGTATGTTCCACATGTTGCATGGGATAAATGCATACTAAGAAATTATTTGTTATTCATCTGAAATGCAAATTTAACTGGGTGTCTTGTATTTTTATTTGCTAAATCTGGCAACTCCACTCACAGCCCACATTGTTTCATAAGAGGTTATCCACTAACCTAGATGCAAAAAGTTCCTTTAGTTCATTCTTAGCAACCTGAGGGGAAATGACAGAGCTGCCAAAGAATAAAGGCTTAAAAGCAAGTGCAGGTAGAAAGAATTCTGTTGTTATTAAATGCTCTGAGTTGATATTTGGTAGTTTAAAAGAGTGACACTGTTTATGTGGCTGTGTTGGGAATGCGTGAACTCTTTTTCTGATTTCGCTGTACATTTAGCAGAGGAAACCTGGTAAATCACAGAATGAACCAGCCAGAAGGAACTAGATGCAGAGTTCAATCCCCCTCATTTTACAGAAGAGGAACTGAAATTACAGAGTGGAAAGAAAGTCTTGGAGTCAGACCTGAACATTCCAGGTTACGTCCCTCAGTAACTGGGGCACAGGGGCAGGTGACTTACGCGGTCTGAGCTTTTGTCTCCTCCTTCCAGGAGAGTGGAAATGGTAATATTGGCCTTCCAGAATTCTTGTGAGGATTTAATGAGTCCTTATAACGCCCCAGAACTGCTTTCCAAGGTGTCAGTGCACCTTGCCGCCCTGCTCTCTTGGGACAGCTCGTCAGCGGCGTGGCCCGCCTGGTCCACCCACACCGCCGGTCAGTGCCGCACGGATTGTTTCGAGATGCGAGTCGTGGGCCTCTGAGTATCATCAAAGTGGGCACAGAGCAACTCACCTCTGCAGGATAAATTGTAGCTTTAACATTGGCCTTCTTCACCAAAAAATTGGGGGAAGAGGAAATGAACAATGCTCATCTAAGAAAACAACAAACAACCCCTGCCCCTCAAAAAAAAAAAAACAAACTCTGGAGGTGGAGGTGGGTAATCTGTTTTCACAAGTGTCCTGGTGGTGCCGACGCTGACCCCCACAAGCACGCAGGTCTGCACCTTGGTTTGACAGCAAGGCAGTTAGATCTGTCTGCATCTCTGCCCGCTGTATCCAACTATGATTTGAGGACATTCAGTAACTGTTCAGTAACAATATGGGAAGGAGGGATATTTACATTTGTTAAGCGCATGAGATGGGCCAGGTGGTATGCTAGACAGTTTATATACATTACCCCATTAAATGCTCACAGCAACCCTATGCAGTTGGTATTATCCCACCACGTCATAAATGATAAAACGGAAGTTCAGAGAGGTCAAGTAATTTGTCTAAGTTCACACAGCTCTCAAGTGGTAGAGCAGAGATTTAAGCCCAGTTTGACTTTCAACCTTATAAAGATATGTAACCGAGTCTAGCTTTTCTACTAGCAACTACGTGAAACTGGGAGGACCCAGGACGTGCAGTGACTGGGGGAGAAGTGAGCTCAGTTTCTCCAACTTGTTAGAGGCGGGGGAACTACAGGTTGGGAGGGGCAGCGGTCAACGGAGCCTCAGCTGCCGGTGATTCTGCATTCGCGCTCCGGGTTGGCGAGGACATAGGATGTCCACAGGCATGTCTCACAGCCAAGTTTAAAACAATTTAAACGAAGCAAAGTATTCAATTAGAGATACCCGGGGAAACCAGGCACGTATCCTCCCTGTCAGCAGCGAAGGAGAAGAAAATAGTTAGCCTTTGCAAGCTGTGACCACTTCAGCGCGGGATGACGATGTTGCCCCGCGCAACATCCAATACCTTAGAGAGATTAATTTCCCCAGGAAAAAAAATAAAACAAAGGAAGATCCTCTGATTACATTGAAATATTTCCTTGCCAAGGCTTGGGGAATTCTGGCATTCCTCGCTCGCAGAGGAAAGCTTTTGTGCCTGGGAACAAGGTGGTTAGGGCTCCGTGCCTGGGAGGTTAGGACGAGAGAGGGGGTGGGAGGGAGGAAGGGGTGTTTCAATGGCAGCACAGGTGCAGCCGTTTGGGGTGAGTGATGACCTTACAAATGACCCTGGCACAGAGCAGAGGAAACCCCAGCAGAAGATTAATTGAATTACAGCTACAGTATGTGTGCATTTTGTTTCTGCTGTGGAGCCTAAATGGATTGTGGGGTTGGCTCACCAGCTGGGGTAAGGTCAGAATATTGAGGAAGTGGGGTGGGTGGTGGACATAGATGAACAGGTTTCCGGATGAGGAACAATCTTTAGGTTGTTTCCTCTTGGGTGGAGCATTTTTTGGGATCTGAATGGGCTCAGTTTATAATCTCCTTTTTCTAAGAGCAATCTAATTATTTTTCATGCCAGGCTATGACTGGTATCTGAAGAGTTCACTTTAAGACATTGGAGGTGTATTGGGATAGGGAGTAGAATATTTGCTTTATAATACAATTTCTCACTTTTTAAGATAATTGACAATAGGATTTTTTTTTTCTTTAGGGCACTGAAAATCTAATTTAAGTTTTAAGAAAAATGAATATTCAGACACCTTTCTACAGCAATATGTATTGCTAAAAATATTTTCTTTGTAAATAGATTTTATGATACATGCAAATTTTTCTAATATTATCAATAAGATTTCGTATTTCCTTAGAATGTTAATCAAATCAGTTAAGCTATGTGAACAAGTTGATATCCAAATATTTGCCTAATCTCTGAAAAGCATTAGTTTATAGGTCATTGAAAGGTTAGATTATCCAGTTGCTCAATTTTCTATTTAGGTATTTATTCAATTATCTATTTAATTCTATTCATGGAATATCTTGTGTCCACGTGTCCTCTTGCTTTTTGAATTAAGTATTTTAATGTTTTCTTCAATGTCTCTTTGAATAACTTGGCAGGAAACAACCTTGTGTATCTCAAGGTCCAGCAAACATGGTTCTAATTCTGAAAATGTATATTAACTTTCCTAAAAAATAGTAGAGAAAGGTGCTATGGAATAAGCACAAAAAATAAACATAGTAGGATGGATAACAACATAAATAGTAAAAAAAAATCATGGATTATTGAAAAGACAGACCTGAGTTCAAAGCTAGGCTTCATATCTTCCTGCAGCCAGGTGACCCTGGGTAAGTCACTTACATTCTGAGACTCAGTTTCTTCATCTGTAGAAATGAGGCCATAAAAATATCTTCCAGGGTTATCGTGAGCATTAAACAGGGTCTCGCATGCACAGCACCTAGAATTCTTCTTGCTCATAGGAGGCCTTCAAGAAAGGCTGACCTCCCACACCTTCTGCTTCAACAACTGTTTAAGAGAAAATATGGCGTATTGGAAAGACTACTGGACTGGGCGTCTAATGGCGGGGGCTAGTCTAGCTATGTCATCTTAAACCAGTCGTTTTAAGTTCTCGGAGATGTGGCTCATATGTGTCTAATTATCCTCAATCTGCCTTCCCAGAGTCACACTCGCCCACAAGTTCTCCTTCCTATTCTTCCTGACCTCACTCATGGTCATCAGTGCTGTGGTCTGGTGTGATCTCCTCGGCTGCTCCAGCAGTATCCCGCTCCTAGTCACTCTGTGTTTCCCTAAATTCGGGGAGCATGGGTTTCATTGTGCTTTGATGAACCACATACAAGGATCACAGGAAGACGTGTATGTGCCCTGCCCACTTAACAGGGTTCCTGTGAGGAGCTGCTAATATAAGTGAGAGCCACTTACAAAGTTAGAAAGTGCTGGACAAATGTTCATTAATACCTTTGTTCCTATTGCCCTGAATACTTTGTCCTCTCTTTCAAAAAGCTTAAATTACCTTGTGTGTTTGACTTCATTTAGTCTCACCACATCCCTTTAAAGCAAGGGGCTAGTTGCTTGGTTTAATAAACTTCTCCCTTCTGACAGTCTATCAGCTATTTTCTCCTCTGTAAGTTGTGCAAAGTGACAGCAGGATTGGCTTTGAGGTCTTCCAGGGTTTTCTCCTTAAAGTCTAGGGAGTTTAACATGGAAAGCATGAAGGGAGGAGGGAATGGCTCTCCATATCAGTTTTCTCCCTCTGCTTTTTTGCAGTTGGCAACACACTTTGATACGATTTTCGAGGAAATAAAAATAAAATTAATAATGAAAACAGTGGGCTGGAATCTGTTCCCTGAGCAATATATTCCTTCGGTTCATCCGGGTGCCCAGAATTCTAAGGTCGTAATGAGCAGAGGGATGCTCTGGTGACGTCCCAGTCTGGGCACCCAAGACTCTCGAACTACAGCTCTGGAGTTTACCTGACGATCATCCTGCAATTTAGGGCATATTGCCTGGGAGGATCCACATTCCTGCTCTGCACAACATTATGTTTTATTTATACTGGTAACCATATTATTTGCAGTCTTCTAACTATAACTCTTCATGATTTTTTTCCATTAGAACTTTGTGTGATTTAATTCATCAATATCCTCTACTAGCCTTAAATTCTTAGAGAACAGACTCCATCTGCCTGTTTCACGGCTTCACCTCTGACGATCAGCACAGTGCTTGGCAGAGAGTGGGCAGACAAATATTTGTTGAACAACTGAATGAATATATGATTTTGTTAACAGTATGCCTAGAAACGGGATGACACCCAGATGGAGGGTGTGTGTTGGATCGACACATCTTAGAATTCCAAGTTCCATTTCCTGATCCTCTCAGCATGTGTAATATTTGGATTGTGTGCTTATGTAGTGCTCAGTTATGAAATCAGGTGTTGGAGATTTCATCACCATAGCAGTGTTAACAGCACCGAAGGCATCGTATGCTGCTCCTAACACATTGGAAACATACTATAAGATGGGGCTTCTCCTAACAGTGAATTTATCTGCGGCAGAATTTAGACAGGGTAGGATCTCAGTAAATCTCCAAACTAATATTTCTTCCTAGAGGATCTTGTGTGGTGTGGGAGTGCAGGAATGGGGGGTTGATGAGTTGGGGTTGGGGCATGAGAGATGGGCATAGAGGCAACATAAAGAGAACTCCGGAAAAGAAATCCTTGACTTGCATTGGATGTGAGAGGGAGAAAAATTGTAAACTTGTAGACCACAAAAGCCAGGGATCAGGGTTATTGGTGAGTAATGTAATTGATAACATATATTTACATTTTTAATCTTCAAGAACAACTAATGTGTTACAGCTAGTCATCAGAATTTCCATTATTTGGAGGAAAAGAACACATTTACATCATAGAACCACAAAATGATAGAGCTGGAAGGAAAATTTGAGACTGCCTAATTCTGTCTCAAATTTACTGTTGATAAAATCAAGACTTTCTCAAAGATCTTTATGGGCCTTATTTTTGTTTTGCCTCCCACATTTATTTAGGAATTGCATGGAATGTTTGGTATTATGGTGAGTTTGTTCATATAGCAAAAAGTTCAAGCATAGTCCAGACAATTAACACATTGAACTGGACTGAGACAATTTGATACCTGGGTAAGCGGTCACTTTACATCCTTCCCAGAAACAGTAAGCCCCTTATACGGTACTTTTCCATGAGAATCCTTAAGAACCCTTCTTACAAACCTCACTCACACTATTTTACTGAGAAGAGGACATCAGGTGTCTGAAAGAACAGAACTGATTTGGATTTTGGTGGCAACAACCAAGATGTTTTGTCTTCATAAGTCAATTTCCCCAAGAATGTTTTATTTTCAATATAATCAGCATGGGGGGGAGTGTGTTCTTTGAAACATTCTAAATGTTACGTGTATAAGAAATATTCTGCTTCTGGCTTCCCTGTTTCCACAAGCTAAGTCTTTCAAAATATCGCTCTCTGAAACAATTAGCATATCACTCTTTCTTGCAAACTGACTAGAGTCACCACAAGTGTCCCCAACACAATCGTCCTCAACTAACGGTGGCACTTGGAAAAAGCTTGCATTTCATTGATGCCCGGAGTCCTCACTAGAGCAAAACAGTAGTTCTTCTAACACAAGCCTTTAGTCCACACGGTGTAACACTCTCGGTGCCTTTGTGGTATACTCATACTGAATCCCGCCTGGGTGGATTTCACAGAATTTCTGTTGTGTCCAGCAGGATTAAGGATGTAAATTGATGCTAACTGCATGACTGACATCTAGTGGATACAGGCCAGTGGTGCTGTTTACAGCCAGGCTTCCTTTTACCCCCTTCAGACTATTCTTTATAAGGGGAAAAAAAAATCACATTGAAGAAATCGTTGTCTTAATTACAATATTTTATCACTAGATATTAGTAAAATGATAAAACAGGAATGATAGAGAATATTCACTTTATAGAGTTTTCAAAGAAAGTACAGTAGCTTAGAGTGAAAAAAAGACCATATATCAAAATTTAGGTTTATTTAGTTTTTTAGAAAGGATAAAAATACATTGACATAATAATAAAAGCTTGTGAAATATATAAATATCCACACTGAATTGGAGTGCTGATTACTATTTTTTTACCTGTGATTTGTTTTTTGATATTCACTTACCTGCTTGAGAGAGACACTGAAAAGATCTGATCTATCTATTCTGGTATGAAATATCACTTGTGATTGTATAAAATCATTGAAATTGTGCTGCTGTTTTAAGGCTCAAATATTGATCACTGACAAGTGGAATGAATTTTAAATTGTTTTTTTGCCTACCAGAAAATTTTTATTTATTACTATTAAAAATACACAGGAGAGTTGACCATGCCAATAGGACATTTTAAGCACAATATGTTTTTGAAAAAAAGGGCCTATTTTGTTATAATTAATTAAGATATTGGAATCCCCATGATTATGGAAATATACTGTAGATTATAAAGTTAAAATCTGATCTTTAGGAAAAAGTTCTGGACATTTTTATTCAAGGAGTTACTGGACATAGAGAAACAACAGACCGGGCTGTGTGATGACACAGAAGTTTGTTTGCAGGAGGCCATTCTTGGCGAAAGTAGTTTTTTTTTTTCAGTTATTTTATTGAGGTCATAACGGTTTTTAACTTTGTGTAATTTCAGGTGCACATTACTATTTATCGGTTTCTGTATAGACTGCATCATGCTCACCACCGATAGCCTAGTTTTAATCTGTCACCATATATATGCGCCCCTTTACCCCTTTCGCCCACCTCCCACCCCCTTCCCCTCTGGTAACCACTAATCTGTTCTCTTTATCGACGTGTTTGTTTATCTTCCACATATGAGTGAAATCATGCAATGTTTTTGTCTTTCTCTGTCTGGCTTATTTCACTTAACATCATACTCTCAAAGTAGTTTTTAATTGCCGGTAATAAAAGATATTTTGCACGCACTCTTGTAGATTTTTAAATCTTTTTTTTTTCCCTTTTTCTCCCCAAAGCCCCAGTAGATAGTTGTATGTCATAGTTGCACATCCTTCTTAGTTGCTGTATGTGGGACACCACCTCAGCATGGCCGGACAAGTGGTATGTCGGTGCGTGCCCCGGATCCGAACCTGGGCCACCAGTAGCAGAGCGTGAGCACTTAACTGCTAAGCCGTGGAGCCGGCCCCTCTTGTAGATTTTTAAATGCAGATTTCTTTGCAGAAGTTTTCTTCAGAGGAAATTACTTTCCTCCTCCTTCCGCTCCCTCTCTTGAAGTTTGTGAAATTGCAAGATAAGATAGAGCATTGTTTTTAAGGGCATTTTGTCAGTGCGAGCAGCCCCACTGTGTAAACTGCTTTGTGTGGGACACTTGGATATTATTTCATAATAGGAGAAAGTCATGCTGCTCATGATTCAGAACCGAGGGCTCGTGTTTCTCTTTGTAACTATCAGCAGATCAGAGAGACCTTATTCCTGATCCTTTAGATCATTGTTTACTCCAGGAATGGTGAGAGTGGAGCTGGCCATTGTGGAAATTCTGCCAGCAGGTGTAAAGAAATGGCGAAAGTCAAGAGAATTTTTACAAGCAGTTTCACACTGACTGTGAAGGAAAAGACTGCAGGTTTGCAATGTCTTTTATAAAAAGTACATTCATGCATTGAAACTGAGGAAAGCTCCCTTGGTGATGATGTGACAAAGCTGTTTATAATTATACTGAAATTAGAAAGCCAGGCCATTATTTTTCCTCTCGTTTTTTTAAAATTGAGGTATAATTTACACACGGTTGATATGCAGTGTTACAGTTAAATGAGTTTTAACAAAGATATATGCCTGTGTAATCCATGTCCCATATCAAGATTCGAAATATTGTCATCTCCCCAGAAAGTTTCCTTGAACCTCTTTTCAGGCAAACTCTGCTTCCCCCACTGACCTTCCCACCCCGCCCCCCAGGCAACCAGTGTTCTGACTTCTTTCATCGGGTATTCCTTGTTTATGAGAACTTAATATGAGTGGAATCATAGGAATTAGTTTTTTTCTTAGGGGTGATTATGTTATTCAATTGAAATACAGTTTGGTTGAATTTAATTGTTTCTGTTTGAAATTCTGTTTCTGTTAGTTTTGTTTTTTTTTTCTTCCAGTACTTGATTCAAATATGTGGAACCTTAATCAGCTTCCAGGTATATTTGGAAGCCTCATTCCCTCTCCTATTCTTCCAGCTCTTCCCAACACCCACCACCTCTTGTCAGTAACAACTTCATTGTTTTCTGGTTTATCCTTCCTGTGTTTCTGTTTCGCCATTTTTCCTCTTAGTTTTTTCAGATGTAGAATTTTGATTTGTATCTTTAAAAAATAATTTCCATCTCTCTACTAAGAAATCACTTGACTTCACTCAATGTGTCTGTATTTTCCTTTAAGTCCTTAAACATATTCATAATAGCTCTTTTAAATTTTTCTGCCAATTTCACAGCTCTGTCATCTGTGGGTCTGTTTCTATCGAGTGTTTTTTCTCTTTCCTGGTATGGGTTATCTTTTTCTGCTTCTTTCTACATCCAGTCATTTCTTAGTGGTGCTGGAAAGTGTGGCTACCACATAGTGGAGACTCTGAGTCTTATAGCATACCCTTAAACACTGTTGAGTTCTGCTCTGGCAGGTAGTTAATGTACTGGTAGATCAGCGTGATCTTTTTGAGACTTGTTTTTAGACTTTCTTAGGGTGAGTCCAGACTAGTTTTTACTCCATGGCTAGACTAGCCCTGCTCTTAATGTCTGGGATTTGTGGAGTTTCATTTGAATACCTGGAGTATTCAGTAAGATCTCGCCAGTCTGGCTGGTCAGAAATCCTATGTCTCCCAATACTGTTTGACCTTCAGAAATGCCATTCAGGTCTCAACTCCCATAGGTTTTTTTTCCTCCCTGACCTTGCAGATTCTGGAATTCTTTCTTTGTGCAGATCCTTCCTCTCTGGTATTGTGCTCTACAGATGCCAACTGCTTCATCAGCCCTTGCTCTGGATTCTGCCTCCTCAGTTTGGCAAGACCACCATGTTCTGGTTGGTCTCCACCTCTCCATCCTGCAGCCTGGAAGGTTTCTTTGGGCAGAAAGCAGATGTGGGCTTCACCATGTGTGTTTCCTTCTTTCAGGGATCTCAGTCCTGTGCTGCTGGTTGTCCAGCATCCATGAACCGTGAGAAGTATGTGTCATAGATTTTGTCCCGTTTCATGGTTGTTTATGGCAGGAAGGCTAGTCTGTTTCTAGTTACTCCATCAGGGCTAGAAGTAGAAATTCCCAGCCACCACTTTTAATTAAGAAATTTCTATGTCATTAGGAATTTTAGTAACAATATACCTCCATTTGGATATTGCCTACTGCATAGCCTTTGTATGACTAGTTTATTGATAGCAGCAGTAAGTCAACACTAAGTTTACAAAGTTTTCAAATTTCCAATAACAGATTCTAAACACTTGGTATTTGTATGTATGGCCCCAGGAAGTGACAAAATGGAACTTAAAATTCTTATTAAAGAAAATGATACCAAGATACCGCATGATGAAGTATTGTTAACTTAGGACTTCCTTTTCATATACCTCTTGGCATTTTATAATTATAAGATTCTTAGATTTAGTATATTAGAAAATCTTTAAAATATCCACATTTTAAAGATGAGAAAATAAAGGTAGGATGGTTTAATACGACGTAAACATTGTAAATAGAATTATAATTTGATGTTTCCTAATCATGGGCTTGTTTCAGTAGGACTACAGTATCATGAATGCTTTCTTTTCTTGAAAACATGTGGCTAACTAATAGTATCTCTTCATATTTTCTTTTGTAAAAGCAAACAAGAGTGTTTTGCTGGAAATAAAATTTAAACAATCAAGAAATATTTTGAGGCGGAGTCAAGATGGCGGCGTAGGCAGACTCTGAACTCACCTCCTCCCGTGGACACAGCCAATTTACAACTACTCGTGGAAAAATTACCCCTGAGACAGAACTGAAAACTGGATGAGAGGAACTCCTGCAACAACGGACAATCCTAACTGGGGTGGAAGAGGCAGAGACTCCCTTCCGGAGAGGAAAACGCCGCCTTCACAAGCCGCCAGCGTCACGGCCCCCCGGGAGCAGCTCACAGGTACGCAGCTTCCCTGGAGGCGCGGGGCCCTGAGCTGGGGAGCACCCCCGCTGTGGGCATTTTGTGGACCCAGCACAATCGCCACCAGTGGCAGACTATCTGACCTTGCCTGCTACTAAAGCATTGGGGAGTACCCCCAGAAAACCCGGTTCACAAAGAAACTAAACCTGGCTCTTAAAGGGCCCGCGCACAAACTCACCCGTTCCAGAAAGCATCCTAAAATCACCAGAAAGAAAGGTGCACACTGCTTTGGTGACAAGAGACTCACCTAATAGGCCCTGAGTGCATCTCGGTGAGGGGTGAGACCTCTCCAGGGACTGGGACATTGGCGGCGGCCATTGTTGTGGCCTGGTGTGAGCGTGCTGACACAGACGCCATTGGAGTTTTCCCTGAGACCTGCTAGCCCAGGGTCTGCTCCACCCACTAGAGCACCGATTTAATCCAGCTCAGCCAGGGCAGGCAGCCCACCCTAGAGACTGGCCCCACCCAACAACAAGCCCTCAGGCAACGTGTGGGCCTGCATAGATTGGTGACTGGATTTTCTGCAGCCTGGCAACGGAGCTGACTTGAGCGGGGCAGGGTGTGCACAAGGAGCGGGTGGAGAGTGTGGGGTGGTGGCGGAGTGTGTGGGGCTCCCGCCGTGGAGAGACTGGGTCCGCTTGGGGAGGTCGGGGCGCTCACACGGGGCAGGACTGTGTTGACTGTGTGTGTGGACCTCTGGGCGGCAGGGCTTGTCAGCTGCAGAAGACTTGTGCTTCTCAAAGACCCACATAGGAGGTTTGCCCCACCTTCCAAAGCCTGAAACAATTGGGTGCTCCTGTGCCTAGGCCAGCCCCACCCAGCTGCAATCCTCAGAGAGCTGACAAGAGACCTAATAGGCTAGAGGTTTACAGCAATTCTAAGGCCCTGAGCCTAACAACCTGCCACACTGGGGGCCTACTCACTTAAAAGAAATACTGCAACACAAATGTGGTATTAGAACTTACAGCCAACTGTGCTGGGGCTCCCCACACCTGATAAAGAGACTGAAGGGCCCACAACAACTACAAGCAGCTGAGCATTACAACAGCTGGCCAGGAGCATAACTCAGCCTCCCTGGGCGCCTATAGGGAGAGCTAACAGGCCACAATAGAAGGACACACGTAGCCCACATAGGGGCCACCCCTGGAACATTGAGAACTGAGGGAAGCACACTGGAAGCCTCCTAAGCCATCACTTACATAAGGTCACCTATCCAAGAGCAGGAGACGTAGCTGACCTACCTAATACGTAGACACAAGCACAGGGAAAGAGGCAAAATGAGGAGGCAAAAGAATGCATTCCAAGTAAGTGAACAGGACAAAACCCCAGAAAAGGAACTAAGTGAAACAGAAATGAGCAACCTACCTGACAGAGAGTTCAAACTAAGAGTGTTAAAGATGCTCACTGATCTGGGGAGAAGAATAGATGAACTCAGTGAGAATGTCAACAAAGAAATGGAAGATATAAAAAAGAACCAATCAGAAATGAAGAATACAATACTGGAAATGAAAAACTCATTAGAGGGACTCAAAAGCAGAGTAGAGGATACAGAAGAACGGATCAGTGAGCTGGAAGAAAGACTAGAAGAAATTACCCAAGGTGAACAGGTAAAAGAGAAAAGAATTAAAAAGAGTGAGGACAGTCTAAGGGACCTCTGGGACAACATCAAGCGCACTAACATCCGTGTTATAGGTGTCCCGGAAGGAGAAGAGCGAGACAAGGGGGCAGAGAATCTATTTCAAGAAATAATAGATGAAAACTTCCCTAACCTAAGGAAGGAAACAGACATCCAGGTACAGGAGGCACAGAGAGCCCCAAACAAGATAAACCCAAAGAGGCCCACACCAAGACACATCATAATCAAAATGTCCAGAATTAAAGATAAAGAGAGAATCCTAAAAGCCGCAAGAGAATGTCAAGTTACATACAAAGGAAACCCCATAAGGCTATCAGCTGACTTCTCAGCAGAAACCTTACAGGCTAGAAGAGAATGGCACGATATATTTAAAGTGCTAAAAGGAAAAAACTTACAGCCAAGAATACTCTACCCGGCAAGGTTATCGCTCAAAATGGAAGGAGAGACCAAAATTTTCCCAGATAAGCAAAAATTAAAGGAGTTTGTCACCAAGAAACCAGTGTTACAAGAAATGTTAAAGGGACTGATTTAAGGGGAAAAGAGAAGACCACAAATAGGAAAAATTATCTATTTCAATGATTAGAACGTAATGGATCCAAATGCACAAAAAGAGGTTAGATATGATATCAAAAACATAAAAGGAGGGAGGAGGGAGTTAAAGAGTACAGCTTTCAGACAGAGGTCAAACTAAAGTGACCATCAATTCTGTATAGAAGAAGTAAGGAACAGAGAAGGACTACTTAAACACTGAGGAAAAAAAATAAAAAAGTTAAAAAATGGCAGTACGTACATACTTATCAATAGCTACTTTAAACGTCAATGGACTAAATGCCCCAATTAAAAGGCATAGGGTGGCTGACTGGATAAAAAAACAAGACCCATATATATGCTGCATACAAGAGACACACTTCAGACCTAAAGACACTCACAAACTGAAAGTGAAGGGATGGAAAAAGATACTCCACGCAAATGGCAATGAAAAGAAAGCTGGGGTAGCAGTACTCATATCAGACAAAATAGACTTTAAAACAAAAACTGTAAAAAGAGACAAAGAAGGGCATTACATAATGATCAAGGGAACAATCCAACAAGAGGATATAACACTTGTAAATATCTACGCACCCAATGTAGGTGCACCTAAATATATAAAGCAATTATTAACAGACATAAAAACAGAAATAGACAGTAACACAATAATAGTAGGGGACTTTAACACTCCACTTACACCAACAGATAGATCATCCAAACAGAAGATCAATAAGGAAACATTGGCCTTAAACGACACACTAGAACACATGGACCTAGTAGATATATACAGAGCATTCCATCCAAAAACCGAAGAATACACGTTCTTTTCAAATGCACATGGAACATTCTCCAAGATTGATCACATATTAGGCCACAAAACAAGTCTCCATAAATTTAAGAAGATTGAAATAATACCAAGCATCTTTTCTGACCACAACGGTATGAAACTAGAAATCAACTATAGGAAGAAAATCAGAAAAGCCACAAATACATGGAGATTAAACAAAATGCTACTGAACAACGACTGGGTTAACGAAGAAATCAAAGAAGAAATAAAAAATTACCTGGAGACAAACGAAAATGAAAATACGACATGCCAGAATTTATGGGATACAGCAAAAGCGGTTCTAAGAGGGAAGTTTATAGCGATACAGGCCTATCTCAACAAACAAGAAAAATCTCAAATAAACAATCTAACAATGCACCTAAAGGAACTGGAAAAAGAAGAACAAACAAAGCCCAAAATCAGTAGAAGAAGGGAAATAATAAAAATCAGAGCAGAAATAAATGAAATAGAGACCAAAAACAGTAGAAAAAATTAATAAAACCAAGAGCTGGTTCTTTGAAAAGATCAACAAAATTGACAAACCGTTAGCTAGACTCACCAAGAAAAAGAGAGAAGGCACAAATAAGTAAAATCAGAAATGAAAGAGGAGAGGTTACAACAGACACCTCAGAAATACAAAAGATTATAAGAGAATACTATGAAAAACTATATGCCAACCAATTCGACAATCTGGAAGAAATGGATAAATTCTTAGAATCATACAACCTTCCAAAACTGGATCAAGAAGAAGTGGAGAATTTGAATAGACCAATCACCAGTAAGGAGATCGAAACAGTAATCAAAAACCTCCCCAAAAATAAAAGTCCAGGACCAGACGGCTTCCCTGGTGAATTCTACCAAACATTCAAAGAAGACTTAATACCTATCCTTCTCAAACTCTTCCAAAAATTGAGGAGGGGGAAGCTCCTAACTCATTCTACAAGCTGACATTACCCTGATACCAAAACCAGACAAGGACAACACAAAAAAGAAAATTACAGGCCAATATCACTGATGAACATCGATGCGAAAATCCTCAACAAAATACTAGCAAATCGCATACAACAATACGTTAAAACACCATGATCAAGTGGGATTTATTCCAGGGATGCAGGGATGGTTTAACATTCGCAAATCAATCAACGTAATACACCACATTAATAAAATGAAGAACAAAAATCACATGATCATCTCAATAGATGCAGAGAAAGCATTTGACAAGATCCAGCATCCATTTATGATAAAAACTCTGAATAAAATGGGTATAGAAGGAAAGTACCTCAACATAATAAAGACCATATATGAGAAACCCACAGCTAATATCATCCTCAATGGTGAAAAACTGAAAGCACCACCTGTAAGAACAGGAACCAGACAAGGATGCCCACTGTCACCACTCCTATTTAACATAGTATTGGAAGTCCTAGCCAGAGCAATCAGGCAAGAGAAAGAAATAAAAGGGATCCAAATTGGAAAGGAAGAAGTGAAACTGTCACTATTTGCAGATGACATGATTTTATATATAGAAAACCCTAAAGAATCCACCAGAAAACTTTTAGAAGTAATAAACGAATATGGTAAAGTTGCAGGATACAAAATCAACATACAAAAATCAGTTGCATTTCTGTACACTAACAACGAAGTAGCAGAAAGAGAAATTAAGAATACAATCCCATTTACAATTGCAACAAAAAGAATAAAATACCTAGGAATAAACTTAACCAAAGAGGTGAAAGATCTGTACACAAAACTATAAAACATTTCTGAAAGAAACTGAAGAAGACACAAAGAAATGGAAAGATATTCCGTGCTCTTGGATTGGAAGAATTAACATAGTTAAGATGTCCATACTTCCTAAAGCCATCTATAGATTCAATGCAATCCCTATCAAAGTTCCAACAACATTTTTCACAGAAATAGAACAAAGAATCCTAAAATTCATATGGAACAACAAAAGACCCCGAATAGCTAAAGGAATCCTGAGAAAAAGAACAAAGCTGGAGGTATCACACTCCTGATATCAAAATATACTACAAAGCTATAGTAACCAAAACAGCATGGTACTGGCACAAAAACAGACACACAGATCAATGGAATAGAATCGAAAGCCCAGAAATAAACCCACACATCTATGGACAGCTAATCTTTGACAAAGGAGCCAAGAACATACAATGGGGAAAAGAAAGTCTCTTCAACAAATTGTGTTGGGAAAACTGGATAGCCATATGCAAAAAAATGAAAGTAGATCCTTACCTTACACCATACACAAAAATTAACTCCAAATGGATTAAAGACTTGAATGTAAGACCTGAAACTGTGAAAGTTCTAGAAGAAAACATAGGCAGTACGCTCTTCGACATCGGTCTTAGCAACATCTTTTCAAACACCACATCTGACCGGGCAAGAGAAACAATAGAAAAAATAAACAAATGGGACTACATCAAACTAAAAAGCTTCTGCACAGCAAAGGAAACCATCAACAAAACGAAAAAACAACCTAACAATTGTGAGAAGAGATTTGGAAACCATACAACTGAAAAGGGAATAATCTACAAAAAAAATAAAGAACTCATGCATCTCAACAACAAAAACTACCAACCCAATTAAAAAATGGGCAAAAGACCTGAACAGACATTTCTCCAAAGAAGATATACAGATGGCCAACAGACACATGAAAAGATGTTCAAAATCACTAACTATCAGGGAAATGCAAATCAAAACTACAATGAGATATCACCTCACGCCCGTCAGAATGGCTATAATTAACAAGACAGGAAACAACATGTGTTGGAGAGGATGTGGAGAGAAGGGAACTCTCATACACTGCTGGTGGGAGGGCAAACTGGTGCAGCCACTATGGAAAACAGTATGGAGATCCCTCAAAAAATCAAGGATAGAACTCCCATATGATCCAGCTATTCCACTGTTGGGTATTTATCCAAAGAACTTGAAAACACCAATTTGCAAAGGTACATGCACCCCTGTGTTCATTGCAGCCTTATTCACAATAGCCAAGACTTGAAGCAACCTAAGTGCCCATCAAGGGACGAATGGATAAAGAAGCTGTGGTATATATACACAATGGAATACTACTCAGCCATAAGAAACGACGAAATCCAGCCATTTGTGACAACATGGATGGACATTGAGGGTATAATGCAAAGTGAAATAAGTCAGAGGGAGAAGGCCAAATACCATATGATTTCCTTCATTAAGTAGCAGATAATAACAACAATAAACAAACACATAGGGACAGAGATTGGATTGGTGGTTACCAGAGGGGAAGGGGGGAGGGGGGAGGGTGAAAGGGATAATTGGGTACATGTGTGTGGTGATGGGTTGTAATTAGTATTTTGGTGGTGAACATGATGTAGTCCATGCAGAAATAGAAGTACAATGATGTACACCTGAAATTTTTGCAATGTTATAAACCAATGTTACTGCAATAAAAAAAAAAGAAATAAATAAAAAAAATAAACTCAAAAAAAAAAAAAAAAAAAAAAAAAGAAATATTTTTCTTCTGTCACTTATGTCATGAGTATTAACTCACATGCACACACATATATATAGGGATTTTTTTTTTGCTTTGGTTGGTTATATGACTATATGGTGTATTGAGTTTAGACTGGAGGATGGAATGTAGGTGGACGTGAAGTTGAGAGGGGGAGTGACTAGGAATGACAGTCCAGGTGGACATACCAGCATGAGCAGAAAGACTGATAAGACCCTAGAACGTGTAAGTTTCAGTAAGGAACCGGTGTGACAAAGAATGGAGCCTGAGCGTACTAAGGCTTGGACCAAGGAACAGACCTTTCATGAATGTTGACTGAGTTTCAGTCGTACCATGGGATGTCTAGGTTTCTGGTTTCAGTTCTGATCTCCAAGGAGCTTACAGTCTGTTATATAATAAATCTTTATAATATAATTATCAAAATAAGGTTTATTATGTCAGAGGTTAGCTTTTGTGTGCAAAGAGAACTACTTACAGTTATTTAAATTAATCTAAATTTATGTTAAAATTAAAAGGGTTTTCCTTGAAATTTTATGTTTAACTTACAAAGCTTACTCATCTATTTTCATTTTCCTTTACTTTTTCTTTGTGTCTATGTGATTATCTTGGTTAAACAGATTAAATCCCCTTAAAAATTGATCTCTTTTAGGAATTTGGTTAATAAAATTCTCTTAAATATTTAAAAATAATTTATATAGTTAATGTATTTTATTTTTAAACATTTCTAATATATAATTGGGAAACTATATAATCCTAATACTAAAAACCTTTTGAAATACTTCAAACAACTCTTGAAAATCTAATCAATTAAATTTGGAAAAAAAATCAAGTTTAAAAAAAATGGTTTGACACTATTAGCAAACTTAACCAAGTTCCTGCACACCTTTTAGCTTAAAAATCATTACTTAAAACCCATTCATATATTTAAATTAAAATCACAAGATCAATCTGTCAGATTCTGTAATAGATCTATCTTTTAAATATTACAAACACTTAAACACGTACAGATTATTTTCAATTTAAAACAAACTAATTAGTAATATGAGATTCCTTTATGTCATAGTCGTTGTATTTATTTACACATCCTTGAAGATACTTACCTACTAAGAGAAACGGGTTTATTGTCATAGGGAGCTAGGGTTGTTCAGTCAACATTTCACAACTATAACACGGTTATCACCTTGGGTGGGTTGAATATTTCTGGATCTGGGATTTGAGTTTGAGAAGGAAGACCTGGCGACTGATTTATCCTGAGTGCCAATAACATAAGGAACAATTTTTAGTCACTATGATCAAAGGAAACTCCAAGTCTATAGCCTTCAGGATGAGATTCCTTTTGCAACCTATATGCCTGGGGTTTTATCCTCTTACTTAACATTTCCTAACCTACTATAGCTTGAATCACTTGCATGGATGAGACTCTGCTGCCCATACTCAGTTTCTATCACCACTTGATTGGGTTCTCCTGGTCTATTGTCTGATTCTATTGACTTCTGATTATTAGCTGCAGCTCTAAGCTCTTCTAACAATGACCTTGTTGAAAGAACCGAAATAGAGATATGTGCAGAGTGTTGGGAACATAAGAAAGAAAGTTTACTTCCTGTCTAGGTCAAATGCCTTGTCTGTCTGATCCTCTTGAAACCTGTACTTAATTCTATTTTAATATTTCTTAAAAGATCTTCTCTTATTTTGTTATTTTTTCCAGTAGAGGCTATGAGCTTTCTGAGAGATGGGGTCGTGCCTTCTTTTATGTTATATCCTTAGGACCCAGCAGACTGATGGCACACAATAGGTGCTTAACAAATATTGGTTGAATGAGATCTTTAATATTTTAATAAATATAATAACATTGAAGAAGCTTGATTGGAATGAAGAGAGATTGGAAGCAGGATTTAAGCACCACTTAAAAGAAGATTTAAATAATCTCAATGATAGATGATGTAGTCAATGGGATAAACAGAAGACAATACATTCAGATGATATTTACTTGGGAAGTAGGACTCATAGGACTTGATGACTGAATGATGGGGGACTGTGAAGTCTACAACAAATTAGAATAGTTTCTTAGAAGACGGGATAGATGATCATAATGTCATTAAATTAAATTGAGACTCAAGAAGCACAGGTGTATTTAGTGGAAGACGATAAGTTAAATCTCGAATATGTTGAATTTGAGGTGATTATGGGTTATCCAGGTGGAAAATTCCAGTAGGTTGTCAGAAAGAAAGTCCTAGAATTCATAAATTAGGCTAGAGATAAGATTTGTAATAATCAGCCCATGGATGATCATTGAAATGGGGCAGTGATTGAGATTCTCAAGGGGGAGTGTGTTGAGTGAGAAGAGAAGAATGTGGTTAATTTAATCTTAGGGAAAATCAAAAGTTATCAGCTTCTGGTCTGACAGAAGTAGAGAAGTCACGGAGGTCAACAGATTAAGGAGAAAGATGGGGAAATTGGAAGGAAAACACTCGATCTGATTTTTATAGTAGCCAAGAGGGGGGGAATTAGTAAACAATATCAAATGTCTCAGATATAGACAAAAAGAGGCCTTTGGGTATTGCAGTTGGGAAGTCTAGACACCGGGTGAGGAAGACCATTATCCGCACATTAGTGTACAGAAGTCCTGCTTGGTTCCTTTGATTTGGTTGTGAGACAGACTAATGTGGATTCGAATTCCTACTGCTCCAGTTCTGACGGCTTTATCTTAGGCAAGCTTCTCAGGCTTTCTGATCCGTAGTTTACTTGAGTGTAAAACGGGAATAAATCCTCTAGATAAAGTGAATTACACGGAAAAGATGTGCATTTTGACCGAGAGAGAGGATCAGTGGGTGATTCTGGGACTTGGAAAGGAGGAAGCAAATCTGTCCTTCCTTTTTCTCGTGTAGCCTGGCTCTTCGCACCACTGTATACCAACCCAGTCCACACCAGTATGCTCATGTATAACAAATAAAGCACAGGTCTCAATCACGTTTTTTGTTGACAAGCCTCAAATTATAGCCACTATTTACAAGTTATTTCTTATATTTTTCAAGTTATAACCACATGTCATATGGACCTTGAAGCAAAACTAGTTGGTAAGCTGAAGATTGCCTGCATTGGCTTGTCAAGTTGCAATCATATTTCCACCTCAGATGTGGAAGTAATTCCCATTTTATTTCACCTTTAGTGCGTGTGTGTGTGTGTAGAAATATGGAAGTAAAAGGGAACAGAGGATGAAAATTCCCAGTGAAGAAGACGGTGTTTGGGAACCACAATTCATATGCAACATAGGGAAGAAGCATATGGAATTCGGGAGCCAGGAATACTTCCCTCAGTTTTTCTGAAAGTAAAAAATGAATTACAAGCAGATGAAACATTATGTTGAAGCCTTTGTAATTATTATACTGATAAAGTTTGAAGCTCTTTTAAAAAAACTGTTTAAAAATATACTTTTCAAAACTTTCAAACATCTGTGTATTTATGAAGGGCCATTTCATTGACCCTAAGTTTAAGTCAGAGAAAATTTCTTTTCTATGCCTTCCCCCTCCATGTCTTGAACCTCTGTTTCAACTCCCACTTATCTGGGAAATGAATGGAGAGATCTAAGCCAACTGCAATTATTTCAAAGTCAGATATTCTAGAAGCCAGGAAATTTAGTTTTTGAAGACATTAGCAATTTTATGAATTTGAAATGTTCATCTGTAAATTATGTATTTTCTTTTTCTTAACTCAAATGTGGCATCAGGGCCACGACTCACAGGATCTGCTGATGTTTTAGGAGAAACTAGCCATATTTAAGTACCAGCTAAATTGAGAGTACAGTGAGGACTCAAGGTAAACAAATCAGTTAAAAACCTAGTTTTTTATAAATTGCATCAGAGTTTCAACAATTCTTTATTAAATTGACTTTATAGCATCTATTAAAAATGGCACTAGCAGGAATGGGTAAATGGAAGAAAAAAGAACTCACACAAAACATTTTATTTTGGGTTTGGCATTCGTATTTCCCTAAAGTAGTGGGGACCATAACAATGGGTTTACCGTCTCCCCTCCCCTCACCCCACTCCAACTTTGGGTTCTTCAAGGCAAAACAGACTCCTTGAGTGTTGGCTACAGCAGTGTTCCTCACTGGCAGTTTTCTTACTGACTAACTTACTACTAGTGAACCACCAAGTCAGCGTTGGTTGCGGGAAACCTCTGTAGATGCTAATAAGGTCAGTTAGGCCCCTGATTCCCCTGAAGGGGGTCAGATAATAAAAGCTTTTTTCAATGGCTCTCTCCTCATCTGAACCCACAGTGTCCCTTTGTTTATATCTGAAATCTCCACCCTCTCAATTAGAATATTCTTTCCTCGGGTTCTCATCCCGGCTACCTATTTTAATCCCTTGGGGGAGATTTTTAATGCCCTCCATGCCCAGGCTGCAACCCAAACCAGTTAAATCAGATCTCTGGGTATGAGACCAGTACCAGTATTGTTTTGTTTTTAAGAACTTCCTAAGTCTCCAAAGTGCAGCCATTTTAGAGAACCCATCATTCTAGCCTCTACTTTAAGGAGCTGGGATTGTGGATTCATGCCCCATCAGAGGTGGGAGTGGCACTGTGGCTGCAGCCTTTTAAGTCAGTCGATGCTAGAAGGATATGGGACATGGAGTGTTATGGGCTGAACTGTGTCCCCACAATATCCACGTGTTGAAGCCCTAGCACCCAGCACCTCAACATGTGACTGTATTTGGAGATTGATCTTTAAAGAGGTGATTAAGTTAAAATGAGGCCATTAGGTAGGTCCCAATCTAATATGACTGGTGTCCTTATAAGAAGAGGAAATCACGACACAGACATTCACACAAAAGGAAGACCATGTGAAGACACAGAAAAGACAAGCATCTACAAGCCAAGGAGAGAGGCCTCAGAAGAAGTCAACTCTGCTGACACTTTGATCTCAGACTTTCAGCCTCCAGAACCTTGAGAAAATAAATACTGAATCTGTGATACTTTGTTATGGCAACACTAGCAAATGAATATAGGGATCAAAATGATTGTAGTGATTGGGGCTGGCCCTGTGATGTAGTGGTTAAGTTCACATGCTCTGCTTAGGTGGCCAGTGTTCGTGGGTTTGGATCCCAGGCGCAGACCTATATCACTCGTCAGCCATGCCGTGGCAGCAACCCATATACAAAATAGAGGAAGATTGGCACAGATGTTAGCCCAGGGCTACTCTTCTTCAAGCAGAAAAAGGGGAAGATTGGCAACAGATGTTAGCTCAGGGCGAGTCTTCCTCAGCAAAAAAAAAAAAAAAGCGATTATAGGGATTAAAAGGAGAAAGGGAGAAGAAAAGAAAGAAAAGAAAAGAAAAAGCTTTGTGAAGTGCCCTACGAAAATGAAATTCTGTGCATGGAATTTGTTGATGCCAGAGCTGCCTTGCTGTGCGGACCGGTATCCTGGGAATTTCCTGTGTGCTGAGACAGTTTAACTGAGAGCAGATAGCTAGGGGCTTAGACCTGGCCTGATGACTGTTGTGGAGATGGAGGAAGAGTGAATGTGCTCTACTCACTTGCTTGGCTGCGGACTCTCCAGATACACACCTAACCCAGTGGTTCATCAACATTTAGCCACCAGACCACGCCTCCAGTTTTGTGCTATCATGTTTTCCACAAATGCTGGATACGAAATTACGGTATAATAAATTCTTCAAGGAAGGAAACGACATCCTAGCCATTGTTATGACTTACTAAATGGCACACAGCAGGCACTCAAAAGTGATTGTTGAATGAATGAATACATGGATTAGCAAGTGAATAACCTACTATACTAAGTCTAAATTATTTTAATTGGTTTTCAAAAGACTTTATTATCTATCCTCTTCAAAATACATCTTTTCTCCCAGTGAGCCTGCTGATACTGAACAGTTTCCTACAAATTAATTGCCTATTGTTCATGTTAAGTATCCGTTCGATGTATTGCCCCACCTGAGTTGCCTTTCATTTACAGAATTCCTTTGTTTTGCATCAAAAAGAATTCTTTTATTTTTTCAGTTCATTTCTCGCATCTGCTTGGCTATAAACCATGGATGCCAGTCTGCACTCAGCAGCATTTATTGAGCCTCTACTCTATACCAGATACTGTGTTAGGTACTAGAGATACACAGATAAATTCAAGAAGGTTCTCTGTTTCCCAGAGTCTTACACTTAGGTGGGGGGAGAGAGAGACAGGTGGATAGTTAAGATATAATGTGCTGAGTCAATAGTAGAAGCAGAAAAGAGATGCCATTGGATAATAGGGGAATGGAATTCAGATCTATGTGCAGGCTCAGAGAAGACTTAATAGAGAAAGTGAATTAAATTGACTCTAGATGGTTATGTGGGAATTACCCAGGTGAGGCAAGTGTGTAACGATGAACCAAGAAAACCAAATAGCATAGATTGAACTGGAGACTTGAGACTTTGGAAGCTCTATAGCACATGTACGTTTTTATTTTGTTTCTGAGTCGGCTTCTGCAGTCTTGAAACCTTCAGGAATGGGCACCATTAGCTCTCACCCAGATCACCCAAGAAAAGAGGAGAGTATTAATTGTATAAAACACCCTCAATACGAAAGAAAAGAAGTGGCAAGAGATTAGTCTGGGGTCGTGCCATTTCTTGATCTGGTCTCTGGGTGACATCACTAGCTCAAGCAAATCATTTATTTGGGGTTGCTTCTTGTATTTTCCTATTTACAAAACACTTTTACACACATTTTCTCCTCTGAGTTTCAAAATAACCCTCTGAGAAAACAATAGCAAGTAATATTCTTCCCATCATGAGAATGAAGAAACTAAGGTTCAGTAAGTTTGAGTCATTTGAGGAAATTCGCCCGGATAGTAAGTTGCAGGTCTGGGATTCCTAGCCGGGTTCTCCGACTCTATAATCTCAGCTCTTTTCTTTACACCATGTTTTCTTCTATCAGCATATGAACAGCTTTGGAAGACGAGTGAATATGAGACTGACCACTTGAACATGTAGGAGTCCACATGCCTAAAAGTTAGGGAGTGATGTCACCTGAGAGGGCTCTTAAGAAGACTGAGCTCTAAGGAGGGACAGTAAGAGCACCACCAATAAGAAATACAGAATAGTCAATCTGTCTCACATGTCCTGTAGCATATTTTAGTATGGACCACGTATTCATGTTCTTAAGCATCACAGAAGCAGTGAGGTGACAAGCTACATGTCCCGGGGGTGATACAAAGTAGTTAAGACTCAGGGTTTATTCAGACTTGGGCTCACACCCTGCATCCAGTCGTGGCGGTTTGGTAAGTTACTTAAACTTGCTGTGTCTCCATTTCCTTCATAACAAACAGACCTTTCTCACAGGGTAGTTGTGAAGATACAATGAGTCAATACGTGTAAAGCGCTTAGAATGGTTCCCAGCAAATAATTACTAAAAATACTAGCAATTATTATTATTATTTCTGTTACCCTAAAGCTGTGGAAGAAAAGTGACAAATCTCATGTGCCCCAACAATCTTGTTCCAATATCAATTGATATTGCTCGATGCCAAATGCCACATCAGCCTCTAAATCTCTAAGAACATTCCACCCTGGAGAGCTTCGGGATACTTTCTTGGTTTGGTAGACACTATTATAATCTCAAAGAACGTTTCAATTTCACCTTTATAGGCAAGGCCCAGGTTAGAATAATTTTCTACCAAAGGTAAAGTTTGAAATTGTTATCTTAGGTACATTTATTGAATAACAATGCTTCTAATATTTAGAGTTAATTTTTGCTAAATGAAATCCTAAAGGACTGAATAGAAAAGATTTTAAGCAGGAAACATTTTGTAAAGGTGTACGTTAGGGCGTAATTTTGGAGATGAATATTATGTGATGGTAGTAATGAGTTTAATTTACTTTATCTGCTTAGACTATGCGATAAGTTAAATTTATGTCTTAAAACAGTAACTGTCTTTTTAAAAATGTTATGTCTTTATAAATTGATGCCAAAAAAATCTTTCATTAAGAGCACAATCAGTACTTTTTTTTGCTATGCCAATCTTGTCATCTGGAAAACATGTGATGTTTATACAGTTTCCAAGATCCATTTGATTGAGTTAGGTGCCCAGAGACCTGCACGTGAATTGTTAATTTCATATTGCCCACCACAGCCATCCCGTGAATGTTTGCAGAGTTTATAGGAGATCAGTTACAAATGTGATTACACCGGCCATTCCTCAGACCTGACACCAGTTTCAAATTAAAAACTGACAGACCTCACCTGCTCCTGGGTTCACCCACAGGTCACCTTCTTGTCACTTCAGCTCTCCCCCCATTAAAGTGACATCTGTGTTCATAAAGGGACTGAGAGGCGCTGTGAGTTGTTAGGATTGTTGAGGAGTAGGAATAAGGTGTCGTCCGCCCAGATAATCGAGTGTTCAGCTTTGGCCTCTGAGGGGACAGGAGGCTGGCGACACCTGACTCTGTCCCCAAATATAAGATCAGAGCCCAGAAAGGTCCCCCATTGCTCCTCGAGCAACCCCGGAATAGAACAAATGTGCCGTTAGAAAGAGTATGTGTTCACGTCAATAAGAGGAAAGAGGCAAATAGAAATAGCAATTCTAAAAATATTCTTCCCAGATATCTAAAATATTTTCCAGGTGTTTTATTAATTTTACCTAGGGGAAAAAAAATAAGAGGTTTACTTCTTCTCTTAAGAAGTGCAAGAAATACAGTTAGAACAATACAAATTTAAACTAAGTGAAAAAATGTTTGCGTGATCTCCACACAGCATTTGCCAAGAATAACTTGCTGTATGTTAACTGTAATGCTTGCGTAAAACATTATAATGTATCACCTCCTTTTCAAGAAATATAAAATGCTTAGTAGATCTTATTTCAATTAAGACCACCAGTTAAAGAATTGAGGAAAAAAGATGATTTTTAAAAAAGAAAACTAGACGATAAACCATTTGAAATAATGTCTTATTTCCGTCTCTCTGGCACTTGGGCAGTGCAGTGCATAGAGTAGGCATTTAATAAACATGTGTTGGTGATAATAGTAAGAAGAGCTAATGTACAGAGGAGACACCTGGTAACTAAAAAAGTCACAGATCTGAAAAATTATTGTGCTTAAATACTGATTATGAAAGCAGATTATTCTTACTGTAATTTGTGTCTTAGATTTTTGACAACGAAGAATTATTTGTTAAAATCTTTTTTAAAAAAAACCATATTAATGTTCTTTAGCTACATCTGCTTCCAGGGCATGAGGGACCCAAGGTGGTTTTCCCGTGTGCCTGCCAGCAGCCCTGGGAATGAGGCAAGCTCGCTAGTACACCATGACCGCCTAGGGAGGAGACAGGGACGAGGAGGCGAAGGCAGAAGAGGATCACTTCCCTCAACACAAATGTTTAAAATGTCTCTTTACGCATAGAATTATACAACCAATACAAATTATACAACTTTGTTTATCTTCAGTCAATTTCTCACCTCTTTATTGGCCCCGTACCACACGTGGGCACACGACAGCACCGTGGTCAGGTGTCCTGCCACTGAGCTGGCCTGCCCGGGGGTGAACCCCAGTTATGTGATTTACTCCTGGGTGTTTTAGTTCATTTGGGTTGTTATAACAAAAATATCATAGACTGGGTGATTTAAACAACAAATTTCTCACAGTTCTGGAGGCTGGGAAGTCCAAGATCAAGGTGTGGAAGATTCACTGTCTGGTGGGGACCTACTTCCTGTCTCATAGACCACCGTCTCTGAAGGGCCTGGTTCATAGACGGCTCTCTGGGTCCTCACAGGGTGAAAGGATGAGAGAGCTCTGTGGGGCCTTTTTATAAGGGCACTAATCCCATTCATGAGGGTTCTACCTAATACCATCACATTGGGGGTTAGGATTTCAGCATATGAATTTGGGGGGGACACAAGCATTCAATCCATAACACTGGGTGACTGGACCACTTACTCAACCACTTTGTGTCTTAGTCTCCTCATCTGTAAAATGGGACAATAATAATACCTACCTCATCCAGTAGGATTAAATGAATTGATGCTATGTAAAGCACTTAGAACACTGCCTGTGCATAGTTAAGTGCTATATAAGTGTTTGTCAAAGCAAATAATTGTAAATTGAGAATAATTATAATACTTAACTGGCATATTTTGCAGGGTTGCTATAAGAATTAAATAAAAAAGTAAAATGTAAGCTCATATATACTTATTTGATAATATGATTATTATTATATTATTGTTATAATGTGTCAAATATGCTGGGCTGGCTGCAAGGGATGTGGGAACAGTCTCTGTGCTCAAGGAGACTCTCCTCCAGTGGGTGCAATGTGGTCATTCATATATTTCTCTTGTCCAAGAAAGGCAGTGGAAGTACTGGGCTTTAGGAAGGCTTAGAACAGAGAGGTTACCTGGAATCAGAGGATTAAGAGAAGATTTACTGTGGGATGTGGTATTTGAGATGAGTCTTTAAATAACTTTAGATTTTGGGAGGAAACCAGGTAGACAATATTTCATTTTAGGAGAGCTACATGCACAAATACACATGTATTGGGAACTGGCATTTGGAAATAATGAAGAGTTACTGATATTTGTTTAAGATTAAGGATTGTTTTAATTACGTTTAAAACTGGGGAGATAACAGGTTGTGTACACATGGATCCTCATATAGTTTATACAGCTGAGTGATACAGAGCCCGGGATAGGGACTCCAGTATTTATTGGCTGCCTATAATTGTGCTCGACTAGGAAAAACTGAAATAATAATACAAGTTACTATTTATGATTTTCTTACTGTATAACAGGTAGAGTGTTAACAACTTTATGTGCATTCTTTCATTTAATCCCTGTAATAATCCCACAAAGGTAGATACAATGATTGTCTACATTTTATGGGTGAGTTGACCATGGGGGCTTAGAGAGGATAAGTGACTTGTCCACAGTCACAAAACTTGTCAGTGATGGAGCCACATCTTTCTAACTGGAGGCCAAGCTTAATAGTTCAATATACTGTGTCACAAAATGTGTAAAGCTCTAAGAACATTTTAGCAGAGATGATGCTGCTGTGCAGAAACACATGGTGTTGGTGAATAGATTTAAGTAATATCAGAAGGGAACAGAAATTGATATAAACAGATACTTGTTTGAGCGCAGGGATGAGGTAGTGATTGGGAGGGACCAGAAGGCTGCCTTCTAGGATGCTGGTGCTGCGGTATTTCTTGATCAGAGGATGTTACATGGGTGTGTTCACTGTTTGTTATTCATTAAGATGTACACCTAGGATTAATACTTTTTCTGGATGGAGGTTATACTTCAATTAAAAAGTTTATAAAATTTTTATGTTTGACATCCAGGTTTGTTAATGAGGTTCACTAAAATGAGTTAAGGAGCAGAATAAATTAAAAAAAACACCTACTCAAATATACATACACAATTTCTGGCCACCAAGAGTGCCACTCCCATCTCCACCTCTCTTCCCCATCCCTGCCCCATCCTGCTGGAAAAGGCTTCTAGAGACTACACCATGGGGTCCTGGGATAAAAATGTAGAATTGAGAGATAATATAAAAAGGCACATGGAGTGCAGGGAAAGAAGTTGAATCAGAAATGGAAAATAGCCATATCAATATTATGTTAAATATCTAGGTAAATGGTCTAGAATTCTACCAAACATACAGCTAATTAGGTTATTTGAAGGTTAATAGGTTGCTATTACGTTATTTGAAGATCTCTAATTTTTAGGCAGATGTATGGTAAATTATATAAGGCCGTTGGTTCACAGAAGTTCAGGTTTATAGAATAAAAGGACTCCTTTTGTGAATTGCATCACTCGAGAGTAAAATACCGTCATGGAACATTGTGTTCAGGTATCACTGGGCTTCCTAGTGGTAGTGAAGAAAAGATAGCACAATACCACCCTACATTTAGTAGAATTAAATCAAATTAAATAATTTTATCTAATTAGTATGACGTTAAATATCCATGTTCCTCTTTTTTTTTTTTTTTTAAAGATTTTATTTATTCATTTTTTTCCCCCCAAAGCCCCAGTAGATAGTTGCATGTCATAGGTTCACATCCTTCTAGTTGCTGTACGTGGGACTCGGCCTCGCGTTGGACGGAGAAGTTGTGCCTCGGGGCGCGCCCAGGATCCGAACCCGGGCCGCCAGCATCAGAGCGCGCGCACTTAACCGCTAAGCCACGGAGCCGGCCCTCCATGTTCCTCTTGCTATAACATTTCTGGAGAAATTCAATGAGACTGATTAGAAGAACAATGAAATATCTAGAAACTCCTTTATTCCTGAGCTAAAATTTCCTCATCATTTTGACTTTTGACGTCATCATATATCATAAGGTTATTAATCACTTAGACATTTGAAGAAAATCTGTTTTTTCCCTTCAAACTGTTTATTTTTTTTTGAAATATGCTGAAAATCAAAAGGAACAAAACACTTGAGATCCTATAATCTCAAGAAATGGCTCCTGATGGCTTTGTGGATTGGCTGTGGGATAAATTCTGCATCTCAATATCCCTTTCACAGGGATCAAAAGTGGAGATGATGCTTTTTTATTAACATTTACAATATAATTATTTAATTTTTAATAATTCTGGATTCTCTGATTCAAGCTTTTAGATTCTCTGCAAAGAATGACCGAACTGGAAACCCCTATAAGCTATTCCACCACTGGGACTCTGGGATTGTGTGTGATTTCTGGCATTGTACTAGAAGGAGGGGCAGTTCCTCATCATATTTCTGTGCTTCATATCTCTGTAATATTTCTAATGTTCTCTTGAAGTATTACTTGAATATCTTATTTTTTTAACTAGTTTTCCTTACAGGCAAAAATGATGTTATATAGGTATTTTTTGGATCATTGTGCAGCTAGAAGGTGATTTATTTAGTAAGAAAGTGTGAGAACCATCAACTCTTTTCTCTCTTTAGTCAGGGTTACTTTGTAAAGGAAATTAGAATTGATGTAGAGAGATATTCCTCTTTTCTGGAGGGCAGGAGATGACATTGTTGCCTATCTATCTGCCATATAATATGATATATTTATTAAGCACTAAATATTTGCTCAATAGTGATTGGCCTGCTCACTATAATAAATATGGATTTGCTTTTATGTGAGCATTCCATCTGCTTGGGTAGTTTCTTAATATTTGCTTATGTAAAAAATACAGGCTAAGACAACCCTGACTTCAGATCAGAAGGAGGGCAACAGCCAATGAAATGGTTTTAGAATTTGGAGGCAGGAGGTCTAGGTTCACATTTTCTTTATACCATTTACTATTTTAACTTAGTGAGTCACTGACTCTCTTCAAACTCTTAACAATGGAAATGATGTGACGTGTCCCTCACATGGTTAAGTGAGGCTCGAAGGAGATCAAATGAGAGAACATAGAGCTAGGATTCTGAGCATGTACCCCATAAAGGTTCTTTCATGAAGATCCCCAGAGTGGGTCCTCCTGTACTTGCAGCATTAACGTTAGAAAGTTCTTTCAATGCTATTTTAGGTCAATATATCCTTTGTGCCTCATCTCTTTCTGTACTTCTAATGAACTCTTCAACATGCAGTATTCAACAGGAATCATCTTTGACCCACATGTTGTTATTGCTAAAAGAATTCAATAGAATACTGGTTATCATCTGGAAGGGCATTGGAGTGTAAAACCCAAACAAAAATTGTAGCCCTGCCCTTTAAGAAAAATATACAATACAATATACCACGTACATGCTGGTTGATTCATTTCAAGAAAATCAGAAAAGAGCTGAAATGTTTCAAAGAAGTGTAACTAAAAACACTTTTTTAGTAGAGGAAATGAAGTGGTTTTACTTTTTTTATGGATGTACTACAAAGATTATTTGGTAAGATAAAGTTTAAAGGAAGATATGATAAGTAGAAAATTACAAAGAAATGTATGTCTAGATTAAAACTCTAAAGCATAAGAGAGGTTGGCAACCTACAGCCTGTTGGTTAAATCCAGCCCACCATCTGTTTTTTGCAATCTGTGAGCTAAGAATAGTTATTATATTTTTAAATACTTGAAAAAACTTAAAAAGCATAGTATTTTGTTTCATGTGAAAATTATATGAAACTCAGCTTTCATTGTCCATAAATAAAGTTTTATTGGAACAGAGCCATGCTCATTCATTTACGTATTATCTATGGTGGGTTGGAGTAATTACAACAGAGAACACATAGCTCACAAAGCCTAAGATATTTACTCTCTGGCTTTTTATAGAAAAAATTTGCTGGCCCCTAATTTAAAACTCAATGTTTAGGTCATACAAAGGCAGTATAATTATACACGATGTAGCACACTTATGGAAATCATTTTCCCTCGTATTCCTAGTTTCCGAAAATCTTTGGAGCTTTAAAATTACTTTAGCTGCACGTTACATTCCAACTCAGCTTAAATGCAACCAACTCCATGCAGCTTTCTTTGCTGTCACAAGGGAATAACACTTCTCCCTATTCTAAAACCCAGAGCACTTTGTGACTCTTATGGTACTCAACAGTACTCGCTTTGGACTAATTTATCACGAGTGCTTATCTAATTTCTCAGCTAGATTATAATCTCCCTGAGGAACAAGAATAGGTGTCTTCCATCTCACTTTCTCCCATATATATATATATATATATATATATATATATATATATATATATATATATAGTCTAACATAGCATTTTGCCCAAAGTATTGCTCAATATTTGTTGAATGAGTATCAGTGACCTGATTAACTTAAGAGGTTGCTTTTTGAGATGTGCCTTTGAGATGACACAAAAGCTATCTTGTACATTGTTGTTTCCCACAATACAGAGATGGATACTATCCTTCCAGATGAAGCTCTGAGTATAGTGAGATCTAGATTCAGATATTGTTATTCAGATCCCAGCTTTCCTCTTGATCCAAGGACAACTCATTAAAAGAGCCTTTCCTTGGTTTACTGCACGTTTTCGTTTTTATTTCTTCCCTTTCTCTCTGCATGAATCTCCTCTTGGAGGACATGCTGCTTCTTCTAATGGCCATCTGAGAGACAAGTGTAGGATTTCGTTTTTGTTCTCATTGAAAACAATGAAAAATTTGTTGTCATTTTTGATGTTCACTACTTATACTATTAATTAATTTAGCATTTTTTATACCCTGGCCATGACTCTTTTTTCTTCTTATGTATCCTGTGAATTAGGGAAAAAAAAAACAAACAATTTCAACCTGAAAAACAAAAATTTTTTCAATCTAATCTTTTATCTATTTTTGTACTTTGACCATCTTCTTTTTTATTACTTTCTCGTTTGCCTGAAGTATTTCCTACCATAATTCCTTGCTCTTTGATAACCTTCCTCCTCACTGCAAATAGAAACTTCAGTGTAAGCTCAAAGAATGAGAAATTCACTATCTAAATCCAAAGAAATTTTGTGCAGCCTGAGTGATCAATATACTGAATACATGAGGATAAATTAAATCAAAATAAACTGAAGAGAGAGCTGTGTATGCAATTCTGTGTTGGAGGAAGAGGACCTTTTCAAGGTTTGTAAAACCATGCTTGGCAGGGGGGAAAATAACAAAAATAGATTTACTGAGGGCAACACTTTAAAAAAATGATTTGGGTATTGATCATTTTTAATCTTTTGCCCTGAACAACTGGGAGATGTATGAGAGCTAGACCCTGCAATGAAAAGCAGGTCTGTTCTTTAACCTGCCCCACTTCGCTTCGACATATTTTATATCTCGGGGGATTCGGCCACAGAGTCCATTAGAGCTTTGGAGGCAGTCAGGTCAAATCAATTGTCCACACTGCAGACAGGGTACCCATCATTTACAGTAATTCACCCCCGTCATGGTGGAGGAGAGGAAAGGTTAAAAGCTGTATTGCCATGAGCACATCTCATCTATCTTTCAGTGTATTGGTAATACCCAAACATTGCTTAAGGAACAGGATGTACAACTTTAAATTAAGTTGGATTTAGGGGCCCTATGGGGAGTTCACAAAATCCTGTTAATGATGTTTTAGAGGGTACAAAAAACTGCTTGTAAGTGGAAATGAGAACATATCATGTTCCTGCACAAACCTGAGTAATTTTTCATGCTTGATAAGATGTATGCAAGGTATACGGAGTGCTTAATAGTGAAGTCTTGAGAGACTTGGAATGAGTGACTGATTTCCCTGCCCATCCCCCTCTCCCCACCCCAGATTCCACTTCATGTTTAGTTATGTGGGTAGAGGAAGAAATTTTATACACATCAGCTACATTTGAGGCATAAAGGTAGGTCCTAAATAAGAGAGAGAGATTGAATAAAAGGGTCATTTAAAAAAATTTTGGTGATTTCTATATTTCCAGGAAAACAAAAACTCTTATTTTGAGAATGACATGCTTAAAATGTGTCAAATAATACTTTATGGTGGCATCAACATAGTACAAATGGATTCCTGATGCTTTGTTAATAAGGAGAATTGACTTCAATTCACACTCCCAACCCTGCTTTCCTGTGACATCGGTTGCTTCTTAGTCTGTGGCTGGGGACAGATACACTCAGGTGCACCAGTCCTGGAATTATAAGTGAGGTGCAAAGCTATTTGCTGCTTTGTGGAATGGGGGTGAATTAAAATGTTTGTGAAAAAAAATTAGCCTTTATTGTTCCTTTTTACCTTAGGGTTTTCTTTGCTTAGTTTCTCTCTTGCGTTATATTTTCCACCAGAGACTTCCTCGTGGAAAGCGAATAATTTTAGAGGGGATCATGTCTTTGGTGGAGAAAGGAATAGGATGTGAGTGAGATTTACTTTTGTTTGGGAGCCCATATTTGAGTAACCAAGAAAATGTTGAAACCAGTACCATCTATTCAACAAATCTTTCCCAACCCTTTCCATGGGCCTGAGGTTTCTGTTTAAAGACAGATGCAAAGAAACTGCATTTATAAAAAAGACTGGGAGGTAATTTTCCTGGAGCAGAATTGCTTTGGTGATAGTTTAGATAAAAAATGGTCCCATCGTACTGTAAATAATAAGAAAGCAAAACCCTCTTGTAACTATTTGTGTAATGCCTTTCAACAACACTTGTCTATGATGTTGCTGGAAATGGCGACTTGCTAGACTTTGAACAAAGCGACCTTTTCTCAAATAATTCATTGTTTGAGGAATATATCTAAAATGTATATCTTACACAACCCAAAATAATGGTTTCAGTTGGCCAAAGTACCTATTACTAGTGATGTCCTAACTTATGGCGAAGCCAAAGGATACAAAGGAGGGTGGAGTCTCTTCTGGGGAATTTGAACAAATGATTAGACAGATATCTTTTTCAGGTGGGTTGAGAAGAGCAAGAAAATGAAACAGATGCTTTTAAAAAGTTCTAGTAAGCTCTGTATTTTCATTTTTGGGAAATTTCTGTTATAACACTTTTAGAAAATGACAACTAGGAAGGCAGAAGGCTAACGATAATAATTCGGATCCTACTCGTGATTATCTACTCTCTGTACTTGATGACACACAACACTCCCAGGTTGTTGCCGCTGGGCGAGGTGGTGGAAGTGTCTGAAGATCAGTTCGGTGTCCTGGGTGAACGTAGAGATACTGCTAAGGCGTCATGGCTAGTTATGATGACAGGGATGCTAAAGCAATGCATTCCAAGAGTGACGGTATTTATAGAATCGAGAAATGCAGCCAGTATATTGAACGGATGGAACCTGTTAATGTGTGAGCAGAAAACACTATTATTCTTTATTTCACTGTCTCCTCATATGTCACCTCCTCAGAGAAGGCTTCTTTGACCATCCACCTGGTCAAAAGAGCCTCTTCACCTTCCACTTTCTATCCTCTCATCCTGCTTCATTTTTCCTCCCTGAACTCACCAACGTCTGATATTTTATTGTCGGCTTCCCCATTTTGAGTTTCAGCTATGGAAGGACAGGGTCTTCGCTAGGCTGTGTCCCATCACCTAGGACAGGGCACAGACATACCAGGCCCTTGAGAAATATTTGTTAAATAAGGAATGGATCAATATGTGAATAAACTTATTTTTTTCTTTTTTATCAAAACAACATTGTGCAGCTTGGTTGCCTACTTTATTAAGTACATTTGGCCCAAATGTATCAAACCTGCTGTTAGAGAAGACTTGATATTAATAACTACTTTAAACAACACGCTGTGCGTTCTAAGTGTAATTGTGTGGAAGTTCAATTTATTATAATTATGTCCTGGAAATGGAGGAACTGTAGAAAGATAGTGCATGAATGAGAATAAGTTGAAAATTCAAAATAGTTCCTTTGAAGTTTTAATTATAAAATTGACCATTGTATCTTCGATGTTTTGAGCCAGCTCTGATGGCCTAGTGGTTAAAGTTTGGCATGCTCTGCTTCGGCGGCCTGGGTTCGGTTCCCGGGCTTGGAACCACAGCACCTCTCTGTCAGTTGCCATGCTGTGGCGGTGGCTCACATAGAAGAACCGGAAGGACTTACAACTAGAATATACAACTACGTACTGGGGCTTTGGGGAGGAAGAAAAAAAGGAGGAAGATTGGGAACAGATGTTAGCTCAGGGTGAATCTTTCCCAGCAAAAAAAAAAAAAAATTGACCATTGTGTCTTGAAAATTTGACAAGACATTTCATGTGTAATTTAGAGAAGGATTCTTTCCTTTCTAACTAAACACTTCTTTCTACACAATCTCTTTCCACTACCCCCCAAATAAATTCTACCCAACAAGGTTAGGAGGATGATGGTGAGAGAACCCATAAGAGAGAGGACAGAGTGCTCACTCCTAATTTCTAGTCAAAGGACAGGTCAGAGGAGGTCGACATGTCACTCTTCTCCTGCGTTAGTCTCCACCTTGATCCTCCTCCCTCTGCTTTCTCTAACAAGACTCACAGAAACAACTCCACCCCCACCCACCTGCCCATCCTGTGTCCCTCCACCCCCACCCACTGTGGCCCATCCTGTGTCCCTCAACCCCCACCCACCATGGCCCATCCTGTGTCCCTCCTACCCTCACCCAATATGGCTCATACAGTGCCTCTCCTACCCTCACCCACCATGGCCCATCCTGTGTCCCTCCTACCCTCACACACCATGACCTATCCTGTGTCCCTCCTACACCCACTCACTGGCCCATCCTGTATCCCGCCTACCCTCACCCACTGTGGCCCATCCTGTGTCCTTCCTACCCTCACCCAATATGGCTCATATGGTGTCTCTCCTACCCTCACCCACTGTGGCCCATCCTGTGTCTCTCCTACACTCACCCACCGTGGCCCCTCCTGTGTCCCTCCTACCACCACCCACCGTGGTCCATCCTTTGTCTGTCCTACCCTCACCCACCGTGGCCCATCCTGTGTCCCCCCTATGCCCACCCACCGTGGCCCATCTTGTGTCCCTCCTACCCCCACACACCGTGGTGCATCCTGTGTCCCTCCTACCGTCACCCACCTTGGCCCGTCCTGTGTCCCTCCTATCCTCATCCAATATGGCTCATACAGTGTCTCTCTTACCCTCACCCACCGTGGCCCATCCTGTGTCCCTCCTACCCTTACCCACTGGCCCATCCTGTGTCCCTCCTACCGCCACTCATTGTGGCCCATCCTGTGTCCCTCTTACCCTCACCCACCGTGGCCCATCCTGTGTCCCTCCTACCACCACTCACTGTGGCCCATCCTGTGTCCCTCCTACCACCACTCACTGTGGCCCATCCTGTGTCCTTCTTACCCTCACCCACCGTGGCCCATCCTGTGTCCCTCCTACCGCCACTCACTGTGGCCCATCCTGTGTCCCTCCTACACTCACCCACTGTGGCCCATCCTGTTTCCTCCTACCTTCACCCACCATGGCCCATCCTGTGTCCCTCCTACCCCCACCCCATATGGCTCCTCCTGTGTCCCTCCTACCTTCACCCATCATGGCTCATATTGTGTCCCCATACCCCAATACACCATGGCTCATTGTGTGTCCCATTGTGAACCAAAATAAACTAACACAAGGAGTCTTCCAATGGTCTTCGCCCTCAATATCCAGCAATGTTCACACACCTCTATTTCTCAAATCAGCTAAAAGAATAGAGTTTGTGAGCATCCAGGCTTTGCATTCTGTTATCCTTTGTATCAGATTTGGGTTCCTGTTAAAATATTTAATGAATTGATTGATTTAGTGAATTGAGTTTATTAATTAAAAATTATTAATATAATTTTGCCTTTTAGAAAGCATCCTTCTGCCTAGGGACAGATTAAAATTTGTTACAGAAAGATTGTCAAGAAAAACAATTAGGTAAGAATTAGTTGCTACTCTTAAAGAAAATATAACTGTGCGTCAGAACGGGGGCATTGCAGGCTACAACAGCTTGACAAAGGGCATCTGAATTTCTCTAAGTCCTCTTTTAGCATACTGTTTGTGAGATCACAACATTTTATAGTAAAAAAAGGTCCCATGAAAAGGAAAAGAAAAGAAAGGGAAACTACTTTTGTCTGCAGAAGAAAGAGCTGGGTAGGAAAACCAGAGGAGCAGACATGCACCCTGATTTCTAAACTCAGAAGTGGGAGATAAGTAAATGAGGGCAACTCAAAGAGTGTGTGCTTTTGCCTCTGCTTTCCATTTGGGGGTGTGGGAGAAGGTTGTCTTGACTGGCACTTCATAACAACAAGGGACAGTCACGTCAAACAGACTTGCTGGCAGAGTCTGTTCAGGCAGGGGGACACACTGGGGCTTTATCTTCCCTACACCACTCTTGAATTCTATGTGTGGAACGGACCGGTGTTTCCAGATGGGGAGCTTGACAGAGGCCTTGGTAGCCATGGTGGGACAAGGTGACTTTGTAATGAGGGCTGTGGAACAGACAGCCTAGGATGTGACAAGGAGCAAATGGAAGTTAAAGCTAGACCTCACTGGGGTCCATGGAAGTAGCCAAGGTACAGCCAAGTCAGCCAGGCCACGCCGCTGGAATTTGTGCAAGCCTGGAGAGAACAGAACGCCAGTGCAGACTTGATAGGACGTCAGCAGGATGTCCAGTAGCCGGAAGAGAATGAAGAAGGTAGGGGCACTGCATGGATAAGAGGACTGTGCTCCATACTCAATGCCAAATATCCTATGCACCTTTCCTCCCATAAATCCAGACATGATAGAAGAAAGTTAGGGGGTGACATGAGAGAAGAAAGGCTATCTGACTCATTTTTATCCAAGAGAGGTAGAGCAGTACTTAAGGACTGTTTAAATTGTTGGATTGGACTAAGCTTCAAACTGGATTGGACTTCTGGTTAACGTTTCTCACCTAAACAGAGGTTAGTTGTGGTGATGTGGGTGGATCTTATGTGGAAGATGAGATCTGACAAAATGAGTGAATTAGTCTTTTCTAAGAACAGAGGCATTGTAGTGTGAGTTAAATGTGTGGCCATGACCTGTTGCACAGGTCTGTGCAACAGACCTGGATTCAAATTTAAGCTTTGGCACTTAGTGGTCATGTGTCTGTCACCATGTTACCCATCCGTTCTAAGCCTGACTGCCCTCATCTGTAGAATGTAGAATGAATTGTCCTGAAAATTACATGAGAAAATGTTTAGAAAGTGTGAAAAGCTTATCATCATGTCTGGCACATAGTATGCATTTAATAGTCAATAGTAATAGATCTAGATGTCTGCCTACAAATTGAACACTTGATTTGGAGTTCAGAAGCCCAGATTTCATTTTTGACTTCTCTAGCCTACAACAGTTTCCTTTGATTAGCTTATACAACCTTTCTGCTGCCTAACAGATATTTGACCTCGAACAAGATGCTTAAGCTTTTTTTGTGGCCCAGTTTTCTCCTCTATAAATATGAGCTAACATTTTCTTTACTATATATTCCTTAGTTTTGCTATGAGAATTAACTGAGTCAATAGATTTAACACGCTTAGAACGTGCCAACCAAATGTTCAGAAACTGTTGGCTAACATCATCATCATCATTTGAATTTCCATCTTTTTCCATTGCCTCCACGTGCAGTATCACTTGTTCCCCTGTCCATGTGCAGAGTGAGCTGATTTTAGTGAGCAGAGTAAAGGATTTTAGAAAAAGAAACATTTGATAATTTCCCTATAAACTGTACAATTTTTAGCTATTTTGAAAACCTATTATGCAGACAACTAGAAAATATCAGAACTGTGGGTTTCTGCTAATCCCTTGTTTAACAGCTTTATTGAAGTATAATTAACATAAACTGCACATATTGAAAGTATACAATTGATAAGTTTTGACATATGTATACACTTGTGAAATCATCACCACCACTAAGATAATGAGCATATTCATCACCCCTGGAAGTTTCTCTGTGCTCCTTTGTAATCCTTACATCCCTCTACATTGCCCTCCTTCCCAGGCAACCTCTGATGTGCATTCTCTCACTATAGATTTCTTTACATTTGCTAGAATTTTATATAAAAGAGTATGCGCTGTTTTATGTCTGTCTCCTTTCACCTCGTATAATTGTTTTGAGATTCACTCATGCTGTAGTATGGATCACAGGGTACATGCGTGATTAACTTTAAGAAACTGCCTGTTTTCCAAAGTCGTTCCACCGTTTTACATTCCTGCCAGCAGTGTGTGAGAGTTCCAGGTCCTCCAAGTTCTTGCCAATACGTGGTATGGTCAGTCTTTTTAATTTTAGCCATTTAAATTGTATTTATGTTTATATTTATTGATATTTATAACCAAACCAACTTCCAAAGTTATCGTGTAGTTGCAACTCATTGTGGTTTTAATTTGCATTTCCTTAATGACTAACGACGTTAAACATCTTTTCATGGTTTATTTGTCAACCATGTATCGTTTTTGGTGAAGTGTCTGTTAAAAATTTTTTCCCATTTTAAAAATTGGCCTCTTTGTTCTGTTATTATTATTGTTATTGACTTTTGAGAATTCTTTTATACATTTTGAATCCAAATTCTTTGTCTGATCTATAACTTGCAAATATTTTTATCCCCATATGATTAGAGCCTTATCAATTTTATTCATTTTTCTCAAAGAATAACTTTTGGTTTTTAACCTTTTCAAAATTTAATTTTAATTAATTGATTTTTTCTTTTGTGTTTCCATGTTCTATTTTATTGATTTCTACTCTGATATGTATTATTTCTGTTCATTGGAATCTACTTAAACATTACATTTTTATAACCTAAGTTTGAATTAAAAAAAAACAAATCCAATGACCTGCGGAACACCCAGAGTGTTCTTTTCAGCCCTGTACAATGGCAGTCACTCAAAATGTTTGTATTACTTTTTAAAAAATAATGTGGGCTGCTGTAATAGTGGCACAATAGATGTTACTCTTACTCACGCAAAGTTCTTTTGGCACCAGGGATGGGAGCGAAGTTGGGTGAGCTCTGCTCCATGTAGTCAGTTGGGGTCCCAGGCTCTTGCCGTCTGTGTCTTCCTCCTCCTCTGGGGCTCTAGGTCCTCTCCATTCAGCCAGCAGCGGAGAAGAGAGAGCCCGCGGGGTAACGCAGAGGACTTTCTGGGCCTGGACTAACAGGCGGGACACAGCACCTGCACTCACAGCCCACTTCACTGACCACAGCTCAGTCATGCAGCCTCGTCTGACTGTAGGGATCTGTAGCACATGTGGTCGAGCTGTGTGCTCAAGAAGAAAGGAAGGTAGTTTACTGGACAATTGTCCCGTCCCTGACCTGCTGTCCACTCGGAGCCTAAGATAACGCTCCCTAAACCAGGTTTTATAAGCCATGTTAAGAGTCCTAGCTATTCCAGTAACTGGTTTCTGGAACAGTCTCATTTCTGGTTTGAACTTGTACATTCACCAAACTACGTTACTTTTTTTTTTTTTTTACCAGTAACCCTACCAAGTGGATTTATTCTATGAGTCTGGATCTCTGCCTCAATTTCCTGATTGTTCTCGGTGGTCCTGTAAGCAATCTTTTTCTTGAACTTTAGGCAATTTGGCTGAGTCTTTTACAACCTGGTGATCTTTGTCAAGCTCCAGAGCTCCCAGATGTTGCCTGTTTAAACCAGGTGGACCCTGCCCTCATCCAGAACCACAAGAGCACCTTCCAGTGGTCCAGACATGTGATCATGGACACTGTGATCTGAACCTCAGGCCCCCAGCAATAGGAACCCCACAGGTGATCAGTCCTCTTTCCTGACTCTCCCCTTCCCTGGTCTCCTGGATGTGGAGGTTTGACCAGACCAAAAGTCCTTTGGATCCTCTGTTAAGTGGTCTGATCATTGCCATGTCCTTCCAGAAAAAAGTCCCTTGTCCTGCTAGAGGGCACGCAAGGATGCTTCTTCTCTTCCCTCAGATCCACAGAGGATTATTATTATTAATCAATAATTATCAATAATTTTGTCTTATGCTTTGAAATACTTTACAGATTATCTTATCAAAATATCCTAAAATATCAATTTCATTCAAAATGTGATGTTATTATGAGTACTTTAAAACTTTGTGATTTAGGGCCTGGCCGCGTGGCTTAGCGGTTAAGTGCGCACACTCCGCTGCTGGCGGCCCGGGTTCAGATCCCGGGCGTGCACCGATGCACCGCTTCTCCGGCCATGCTGAGGCCGCGTCCCACATACAGCAACTAGAAGGATGTGCAGCTATGACATAACAACTATCTACTGGGGCTTTGGGGGAAAAAAAAGGAGGAGGATTGGCAATAGATGTTAGCTCAGATCCGGTCTTCCTCAGCAAAAAGAGGAGGATTAGCGTGGATGTTAGCTCAGGGCTGATCTTCCTCAGCCCTGGGACAAAAAAACAAAACAAAACAAAACAAAAAAACCTTTGTGATTTAAAATTTCTTACCACATATTTCTTCTAACTGAGTTTTTTTTAAAAATAATGATATATAATTTGTATTATTTCTGTTAGAGTGCTAGAAATAAACTAGGTGCACACTAGACACATGCATGTCTTCCTTAGAGACCTGGGAGTTTTTAACTAACTTTCTTTGTTTTCTTTTTTTTAAAGAAATTTTTTTTTTTTGTACTGGAAGATTTGCCCTAAGCTAACATCTGTTGCCAATCTTCCTCCTTTTTCTTCCTTCCCACGCCCAAAGCCCGGGTACATAGTTGCATATAGCTGTAAATTCTTCTAGTTCTTCTATGTGAGCCGCTGTCACAGCGTGGCTACTGACAGACGAGTGGTGTGGTTCTGCACCTGGGAACTAAACCTGGGCTGAGGAAGTGGAGTGTGCAGACCTTTAACTGCCAGGCCATCAGGGCTGGCTCTCCTTTTTTTTTTGTTTACTATCAGTGAAACGGAAGTTTGAGTTCAGCTTTGCCTCACTCTGATAATCAGCTCATATATAAATGACACACGTCATTTATCTTTTTGCTAAAACACAGTTGGCTCTGTTTTGAGCAACTTTTTGTCACGTCTAATCATGCTTATTGGTCTATAGAGACTTGAACTGAATTCAGTTTACCCATATTAAATGAGTGTTCCTCTTTCATGTACAGTTAATTAACCTCTAGGTTATTGCCAGCCTCATAATATGATATTTGGGCTGCCATTTTTAAATGTATAGATCAGCAACTTTGCTGATCTGTTATATATCCAGGAGACCATCTGTGTTTACTTGCTAACCTCTGGCTTCTCCATGCAAATTCTAACTCAAATTGAATCTGTTAATGTGACAAAGGGAAAGCAAGTATTGCTCTGACACGTGTTGCCTACTGAATAAGGCAGGTCCAGGCATTTGGAAAGAAATTGCAAGATCCATTCATGTTCTGAAGCATGGAAATTATCTGTTAGTGGTGCGGCTTCATCAAGTACGTACTCGGGGTTAACTCGCCTGACTTTACACTGTATCGATCCTTTCTCTCCTGGGAAGAGCTGTGTGGATTTTTAGTGGCTGTTATTCTTGGGGCAGGGAGCCTGTGGAGGGAAGGAGAGGGTGAGTGGAAATGAGACCGTAAAGATTTGATAACTAATTACTGCATACATGGGACTGACAGGCTGTATGATACACAGATCTTTGATCTCAACCCAAGTGCTTCATTTATAATGGAGATTACGGTAAGGACAAAATGAAGTTGTCTGAAGGAGAATGAGGTCTCAGGAGTCCTTAAACTGGTTTGGCCACAAGTTAATATTGTGGCCAGCACTTAATAGTGCACTGCAGGACTACATTATCTTTTAACAGATGCCACTCATGTGCAATCCAAACAGGTCAACTACTAGCAAATCTCTGATGATCTCAGTACACCAAGAAAGAGCCAAGGAGAATGCCCAGATGCGCAGGCACGCAAGCACTGACACAGGGGACAAACCAATTTACAGAAATGGAGCTTAACCCTTAGAGGAATGAAACCAGCCTACTTCACATTTATTTCTATCTTATTAATTATTTACGCAGGGTCCTAGCTTGTCACTTGAAGCAAATTTTACAAACCAATAAGCGCACATGTTTTAAAATCCCTTTTCCTACAGGAAATGGTATATCCTTGAGAGACAGGGAGGAAAAAAAAGGTGTAAATATTAAAGAAGATTTCCTTCTCTCTTGATATTCATTGTTGTTGGCAGGTCTGGTTAAGTTCAACACTACAGGTTTCTGGACAAACCCGACAATCCTGTAGTAAACACAATAAGAGTCTATTCATCTCTCATAAATGCGTGTGTCTAACTCTCATTAATATTAATGCAGTTGCATACAAGCATTGAGGTGATAATAGACCCCCATTAAAATCCATTTGTATTCATGAGGGTTTTTTTAAAGGTTACTCTTCAATCATTTCTTCTAAAAATGTGAGTCAATGATCTTCTTCACTTCAAAGATATTTCAAATGTAGCTAAATACAATAAGAACCCAATTAAAGTTTATGTGCAACAAATTTCTGTGAAAAACTTGACAGTAAATTGACCCATTTTTTCCCCCTAAAATCACCTTCATTTGTTCTATTAATTTGTAAACAGTACATTAACCAGAAAGTGTAAGATGATTCTTGTTTTCTGCTTCTGTTATTCTTTGTAATCTGGACTTGATAGATAGACAGCTGGCAATCTGTCCATAACTAAGTCCATAAACTGAGCTTCTCAGTTTTTGAGCTTCTCAAAATACACTGATAAAGGCAACTTAAACCAGATACTCAATGTTTTCAATTGTAGAATACATCTCGGTGTTATTAAAATCATAAAGGAGCTGTAGGATATCCAAGGCTAGGAACCTTTGATAAATCTCATGTTCAAAAAATAAACATTCTATTTGTTAAAGAATTTCTCTTTGCACTATTCACTACTGATTCCATAGAAACACTGGTAATGAAGGAGAGGGTTATAGAAAGGAGAGTCATTGGAGAAGACAGTTTGTATTTTCATGCAACTATTGCACTTTAAAGGAGGGGCGAAGCCATGGGATGCAGGGAGGCGGGGGATGATGGCTAAACTCACTTTTGTAGTCCCAGTGATAAATCTCTCCTGGATTTTCTTATTAAAGTAATACTTTGTGCTTTTACAGAAAAGCCTACCATACTTTCAAAACCAAAATTAAAAGGCAATTCAAACATTCCTGAGAGCAAAACACGGAAAATAAAAGAGGCAGCACATTCTTCAGTAACTCCTCCTCATCAAAAGGACTGAGCTGAACCATTCAATTCACGAAAACATGCATGTGTGTTTTCCCGGGGCAGCACCTGGCTGCGCCTTGATGAGGGAAACAAGTCTGAGTGCAATAGTCTGAGGTCCCCAGAGATTTGTAATTTACCCAGGAGAGAAAATGTGCACCCAAACTGCAAGGTACCTTCCCTCAACTACGGTTCACAGCTTAAGATAGGTGGCTTCAATAAGGCTAACCCCAGCTAGGGGACTAGCACAGCGGAATGAAATATACAACATACATAAAGGATCTACATTCATTTCCAGAGCAGAAAGCAAGGGTACAGTGAACATAGTTCTAGGAAACAGATACATGTTGTATATTAATGCAAATGATTATACATTACCAATTATAATTATTATATATTACCAAAATATATTGTGACAAATATTTTTGAATCAGTAGGCAATATACGTACTAAATATGCATTCTGTCTCCTCCAGCAAGGGTGACAAAGGCAAAAATAAACAAATGAGACTACATCAAACTGAAAAGCTTCTGCACAGAGAAGGAAATCATCATCAAAACGAAAAAGCAACCTACTGAATGGGAGAAGATATTTGCAAATGATATATATCCAAAATATATAAAGAACTCATATAACTCAACAACAAAAAAATGAACAACTGGATCAAAAAATGGGCAGAGGATCTGAACAGATATTTTTGAAGAGAAGACATACAGATGGCCAACAGAAGCATAGAAAGATGCTTAGCATCACTAATTATCAGGAAAATGCAAACCAAAACCACAGTGAGATATCACCTCACACTATTAGAATGGCTGTTACCAAAAAGACAAGAGATAATAAGTATTGGTGAGGATGTGGAGAAAGGAACTCTTGTGCACTGTTGTGGGAATGTAAATTGGTGCAGCCACTATGGAAAACAGTATGGAGTTTTCTCAAAAAATGTAAAATAGAACTACCATATGCTAGTGTGTGGACTCAGGAATGGCAGCGATGAGTGATGGGGAATGCACGTGGTCAGCCTTGCCAGGTAAGGCAGGATTGGTTTCCAGGGTGGCTGTACCACTTTGCAGTCAAAGATTTTTCACATTTACAAATATGATAAGTGTGAAATGTATGTGAATTTAATTAGCATTTACTCTACTGTTAAAGAAGTTGAACATTTCCCATTCTGTAAAATATCTATTTATGTTCAATATATGCCTTTGTTTTTATTCTCCTTACAGTATTTTTTGTTTGTTGGTTATTTTTAATGAACAGTAGCTCTTAATTTTAATATAGTTGAATATATTTATCAATTTTTGTTTTTTTATTTTCTGCATATCAATTAAGAAACTCTTCCTTACTCTGTCATTCCAAAGATATTTTGCAATATCATTTTTAATGTCATAATTTTGCTTTACCCATTTAGGCTTTATTCATCTAGAACAGATTTTCTGTGTGCTATGTGAAATAGAGATACAATTTCATTTGTTGGGCATGGATAACCAATTGTCATAGCCCCACTTACTGAATAGTCTATATTTCTCCCCACCAATCTGTATTACTTGCTGGGTCATAAATCAAGTTTTCATGTGTGTACCTGCTCCCTGGCTCTCCATTCTGTCCTATTGGTTAAATCATACTTTCTTAATTATTTTAGCTTTATAATAACTCTTGACACGTGAGTCAAAAAAATTTACATCTTCACAATTTTGAATATTCCCGTTATAAACATGGTATATATTTCAATTTATTTAGCTCTTTTAAAAGTATTGTTCACTTAATAATTTTCTTTTAAAGAGCTCATACATGTTTTGTTAGATTTATTTTTTTGTAATTTAAAATTTTTAAACATTATCTTTTTAAATGTACATTTTAAACTGATTTTTGGTGATGTCTATAAATTAAATAGACTCTTGTTTATTGATTGTTTGACCAGAAACTTTGCTAAATTCTTGTTAATTTTAATTGGTAGATTATTTAGGTTTTCTATGTAGAAATCATATTCTCTACAAATGTCTTTTATGCTTTTCCGGTCATTGAATATCATGTTTATCATATATGGGTTTTTTTGGGTGGGGGAGGTATATGCCCTTTATTAATTTAAGGATTTACCGTCAATTTTTAGTTTTCTATGAGATTTCCACTTTTTGCTTTTTAAAAAACTGCAATTGAATACTGAATTTTATAAAATACTCTTTATATTCTTATTTAGACAATCATAAGATTTTTTTCATATATTTTGTTAATATAGTGAACTGCCTCAATCAGTTTTCTAGTTTTTATCTTATTTAGTCTTTACATTGTCCAAAACATAGAGGATTTTAGATTTTCTGTGTCTTCTTGAGTCGATTTTAGATTTTTTTTTCTTTTCTTTTGGTGAGGAAGATTGGCCCTGAGCTAACATCTATCGCCAATCTTCCTCTTTTTACTTGAGGAAGATTGTCACTGAGCTAACATTTGTGCCAATCTTCCTCTATACTTCCTCAAGCATGGCTTGATGAGTGGCGTGTAGGTCTGCGCCCGGGATCTGAACCCACAAACCCTGGGCTGCCGAAGTGGAGTATGAGAACCCAACCACCTTGCCACTGGGCTGGCCCTGGTTTTTCTTTTTTTTTAACTATGAGGTATACAAAGGAAATCTCATGAAGAAAATAGACAAGACATTTTAAAGCTTTGATTTGGTGACAAGGATATGATTAAAAGAATTAATGAGGTTTACATAGTGAGAATTAGAAGTGGTCAACAGTCAAGCATCTAATTTGGAAAAAAACGAGGGTAGTGTAGATATTGTAAGCTGAGCTGGGTTATAGCACGAGGGACACTTGAAAATTAGAAAGATACAAAACAAAAAAAACAAAAGCAAAATTTTGATCAGAGGATATTTGATTAATCTTTCAATAGTTAACATGGCTAAAATACCAAATCATTGTTTTGTCTGCTTTATACTTAAGGACTAAGAAACTGTGACCAAGGGGACTGTCATATGATTCTTAGATTGGGTACAAGTCCCCTGAAGTTAGCTTCTTATTGGATTGACTCAGCTACTCAGCCATTTTGTCTCAAAAATTTGTTCTTTTCAATCAAAGATTTCTGAATTGATCTCATATGAGTTGTGTGAGAGCACTGCTGCCACCAATACTAATGTAGCTAACATTTATTCAGAACACTCGTGCTTGGCTCTGGGCTGTGCAGTTTCTACTGACAATTGTCTATATTTACTTATGAGAGTAAGTGTTGTATACAACTCTTTTGAAAATTGTAATTACTTTTATCTTAGCTACAGGATACCAATACAGTAAAAAGAAACACAAACTATTCTAAAATTTTACCTTTTATCATATTTTTTGACCTCACCTGCTTTTTCCTCATTAAAATCACTCCCAATGAACTGGGGGTAAATAATACATTGGTTTGACAGCACAGAAGACACGTCCATGTGTCATGGCAGGTCCCCTTCTGCCTCGTTATTCTCTTTTTCAAGCTTTTCATTGCTTGAAGTACACTTGTGACTGCTGTAGGTAGTAAAACTTAATATGTCATTTCTATGCTAATATTTTTTTCTTTAAAATATTATCATCCAAAAGATTAATTGGAAATTTTAATATGGGTAGCCCAAATCAAGAAGGAGCCTCAAGTCCAAGTTTTCAAACTATTACATAGTTATTTATCAACTGGTTGTGTTACCGGTGCATTGGGTTCTTGTGGCCCAGGATGGAAATCAAGAGAGACAACAACTGGGAGCAGGAAAGTAAAAGTTGATTAGCTTGTGCAGGAGAGAGGCACAAGGGAGCCAGTGCGGAAAGGAAAGGGGCAGGTGAGTGGCTAATTAGGGAGCGGGATTGTGGGACTTTTATTAGGCCACGGCTGGGGAGGAGCCTTGTCATGGCATATAGAGGCGGGGTTTTTCTTGCCCTCGCACTGTTGTTTGACGTCCCACCACGTGCATTGCATGTATCGTTAGCACGCTGGCTCTCCACCTCTGGGTGGGATTTTTACTATGGTAATGGGGGAAAGGTCACCTTCAGTCAACTCCTGGGTGCTAGGGCGCATGTGTAAGCCTGGGAAAATCCCGAGGCTGCAGAAAGTGGATCTTGGTGGTCTCTATCTGATTCTCCTAGCTTGTCAAATGGTTAGGGGCCTAATCTTGTTAGGCCAGGGGCCTTGTGGACGACCCTATCTCATTAGGCTGGGTCCTGTCTTATTTTAATCCTCAAAATATCTGCCTTAGTAAGTATTATTACTATTAACCCAGTTTATAGATGATAAAATTGAGGAATAAAGAATTCGAATAATTTGCCCAAGGATGCAGAGCTCATCGGTAGTGCCAGAATTCAAACTCGAGCCATTTGGTTCTGGAGATGCGCTCTCGATGTCATGACCACATCTTCCCATCCTAGCAGAGCCAGAGATAATTCCCCAAACAACGGTTTAGCACCTTTGAAATCCTCCCCAAACACACCTATTCCAAAAACAAATAAAAAATACAAATTAATGTCTAAAGAACAACAAATCGATTGACAGGAACGTGCCATGCCCTAAATTCTGTTCAACATTTTAAGCAGCAATGGATTAACCAAGAGGGAATTCAAAAGGGGTAAGAGGAGCAGAGGTAGTTGTGGACAATTCACGTGCTAAAATATCGGTAACTGGCCATTTAAATGTGTTTAAGATGCTAGTTATAATACTGCTAAAAGGCAACTATAATTAATGTTTCCAAAAAGAAAAAAAAAACAACTAAAATCAATAACTTTTCCTTCTATTTAGCCTTTGATTATAGAGCTAATTATGTTTTTACATAAAAAGGAGTTTTGCCTTGATTATATCCCATGATTGCTTGAGGTGTGCATCATTTTAAATCACATCAGTCTAAAAATCAGATCTTAACCTGATGGCTGCTCTAATTAAGGCGATGCCTGCACTTAAACATTTGAATGTGTATAGCTTAAAAATCCCCACAATTTATTATTTTTTAAATTTTTCTTTCCTCATTACAGACATCAGCTGATATTTGCATTTGTGACATGAACAATTTTAGAAAAAAATTACTCCTGGGTACCAAAAACATATGAAACTATTATGCTCTAATATACAACATGTGTGAAAACTGGGAAACAATTATATTTACATATTTCTTTATTTATATATATATTTATATATTTGTATTGGTTTACCACATTTTTTAACATTGCCTACCCTGTGAATTGAGACAGGAAACTATTTTTTTTAAAGTGTATCAAGTTTCATTGTTGAGGGAAAGATTTAGACCATCGTAAAAACCACTAGCAAATGAGTGTCTTAAGTAAAAACAACACAAATTCAAGCATTTTCATAAAATAAGTGTAATTTGTTTGCAAGCACTGTAGTAAATTATATGTTTAACAGCAATTTTAGTTTGCATATTCTATACACAATAAACACATTCTCCAGAAGATGTGTATCCGTCTTTTTTATTACACTTCACATTTTTTATTCTTTCTGAGAAATGTGAGGCAGGAAGGTTTGTCATTAATACATTTTTTTCTAGTTTTTCAATTCATTACCAAATGTGAAAACAGATCAAATGAATGCATTTGCTGTTGTGTTTTGTAATCTTAAGTAATAATTTATGTGACATAGAGAGCTTAGTATGGTAAAAGGAACACCTGACTCTGGGGTCTCGTTTGGCTCTGCCGCTAATACCTGTGCTTTCGAGGAGTCTCTTCATCCTCTATGAGCCTTGGTTTGTCATCTGTAAGATCCCGGGGAGGAGACGAAGGTGTTGCTACTCAGTGTGTTCCACGGACCAGCAGTATCTGCATCACTGGGGAGCTTGTAGGAAATGCAGGCTATTTGCTTCCATCCTGGGCCCATTGAGTCAGAACCCGCATATTAATCAAACCTCCAGGTAGCTCGTATGCCCCTTATAGCATGAGAGACACTGAGCTGAAGGAGCTTGGATGTTGTTACAGTGGTGACATGTGAGAATGCATCAGGAGGACATTTTACATAAAAATACCCACATTTTTTAAAGTGATGGAAAGTGTCCTGAAAGATACAAAGTAAATTTGGCACCACAGAGATTTAGGTTAATCCCAGGATGAACGGTTACTCCCTGTGTGATCTTGGGTAACCTAATTTTTATGTTTTCTTGTACGAAATGGGGTCAGTGATATCTATCTCACTGGGATGATGTATTAAAGGAAATAAAGGGGCCGGCCCGGTGGCGCAGTGGTCAGGTGCACGTGCTCCGCTTCGGTGTCCCAGGGTTCACAGGTTCGGAACCCGGGCGCGCACCGACGCACCGCTTGTCAGGCCATGCTGTGGCGGAGTCCCATATAAAATGGAGGAAGACGGGCACGGATGTTAGCCCAGGGCCAGTCTTCCCCAGCAAAAAAAGAGGAGCATTGGCAGATGTTAGCTCAGGGCTGATCTTTCTCACAAAAAAAAAAAAAAAAAATGGAAATAAAGACTGTGATATAACTGGAGTTCAATAAATGTTAGTTCTTCATCTGTTTTTCTCCCTGCCACCCCTCCCCATACCCATCCCCAACTTAGGCTAAGCCACAAAGAGATCAAGATGAATAAACTAAACTCTATAGAAAAGCACCTCAATAACGTGTTCATATTTCCAACCTCAGCTGAGCTACCTGTCCCAGGTAAATTCCTTCTCCGTTCTTTCAAGTTACTCTTCCAAACCTTTCTCACTCTCCTCAAATACAGAATATCACCTCTTCCTGTCTTCCTTCCAGGCTTCTGCTAAGCCAAGTCAGTGATCTACAGAGGAATGGAGAGGCAGAGAGATGTAGGACTTGAAACTATAACTATCTCCGTGGACAGGAAAACATGGAATATCAGCACCAATGGATGTGGACGCCATCCCCTTGAGTTCTGGCACAAAACCAGGGGATGTCTCAGGATGGGAGCCAGGTCAGAGCCAGGGGAAGATTACATCATGGAGCTCAAAGTTGGGAATCCCTGACCTTACCACAGAGCAGGGACCAAGCCTCTTTGTTTCTTGATAGATACCCAATGCCTGACACAATGCCTGGGACTTAATATGTGCCCAGTAATATCTCTAGATGAGTGAATCAAGATGAGGCTGTACAGCAGACTAGCTAAGAGGAACAGCTGGAAGTGGGGAGGTTTGTTCTTGGGTAATGAGACCGTGGAATGTGGAGGACAGTGCCTAGAGCTGGTAAAAGTGCAAGGTCCTAGCAAGATACCCAAAACCAAAGATGAAGGCAGAAAAATGTGGAAACGAGATCACTGGGTTCAGGCTCAGGAATGATTAAGAAGCCAGTTATCAAAATCCAGGGGCCAGCCCGGTGGGGTAGGGCTTAAGTTTACCCACTCCGCTTCAGTGGCCTGGGGTTTCCGGGTTTGGATCCTGGGCGTGGACTTAGGCACTGCTTATCAAGCCATGCTGTGGCAGACGTCCCACATATAAAGTGGAGGAAGATGGGCATGGATGTTAGCCCAGGGCCAGTCTTCCTCAGCAAAAAGAGGAGGATTGGCAACAGATGTTAGCTCATGGCCTATCTTCCTCATCAAAAAAAAAGAAAGAAATCCAGCTTTGCATCCAGGACAAGGGCAGTGGCAAGAAGCATTTGGATGCTTCCAAGGGGACCATGAAGAGAGAGGAAGGACTTCTAACTAAAGGGAAATTCCCTGGTGTCTTCGACGGTATTCAGATTTATTTTATTTGGGTATGGGAAGACACGCAGACACGGAAGTGATTGTCACGAAGGAAGAAGTTTATTATACTTACAGTTCCCTAGGGGCGAGAGGCATGGCATGCCACACAGGACCACATGGGGAAGCACACTGAGGCGAGGTGGATGGGCAGGAGAAGAAATAGAACTGACTCCTGAGTTCATTTACTGAGAGAAGTGGGGAAAGGGACGGCCCTTCCTGTTGTATACATGAGACCCAGATATGTTTAAATGCACTTGATGATTGTACCATATGAACTGCAGGCCCCCATAAAAGAGGGAATGACACAGCTGGGCCCAAGGTGGTAATCAAGGGCAGCAGTTACAGCGTGGCCTATAAAAGGATGCCCAGGTGTTAAATACAGAAAATAAAACGATGGTTATTGCACCTGGGAGGGCTCATGGAGGGTCTCACAGACATGCGGGTCCTGGTGAGCTGCACTGGCCGCATCCTGGAAGGTAGCCAGACATCAGAGAGGAATGGTCAGGGGTTCCCAGCCTCATGGTGTGATCTAAAGGTGCTGACCCTGAAGGGACCTTGTGGACTGAGATCGTGGTGGTCTCCCTGGTACCCAGTGTGAAAGGATGATACTTTGGCACAGAGTAACACTGCAGGATATTGTCACAACCCTGGGGGAAGTGGGAGAGCCCCAACTACGACTTGAGGTCAAATTTCTCATCAGCCCATTGGGGTGGAAACTCAGAATTGGAAATTAAGAAAATTTTGAAAACACCAAATTTTGTGGGCTACAATGGTATCTGTTATAACCGGACAGTCATTTAAACTATAGATGAGAATTGGACCCGTTTATGGAAACTGAGATGTTTAATGGGGACATGTGTTGGAATATTAACTATCCAACTTCCACCAGCCAGGAGTTGAGAGAGCATCTCAAACTGAGAAGGAGATTCCTTTTAGAAAGTTGTTTTGGCTCTACTTAGACACAGAGACACATTTCCCCCAAATAACTGGCTTCTTGTTCTGCCAATATGAAATAATTTATCCTTTTCCCACTAGTTTGAAATGTTGCCTTTGTTGTATACTAAAGCTCGATGTATTATTTAGGCCAGGAGTTCTCAGAGTTTTTGGCTGCAGATGTTCTCAACATTTTTTGAGACTCTCCAAGAGCTTTTGCTCATGTGGATTATATCAATTTATATGTATTATATTAGGAATTAAAACTAAAAAATATTTTTTAATTCATTAAAAAATAATGAGGCTATGATAAATTAACATAAATAACATATTTTTATGAAAAATAACTATTTTCCTACAACGAAAAAAAACTAGTGAGAAAAGTAGCATTGCTTTGCTGGTTCTTGCAAATCTCTTAATGTCTGGCCTTATAGAAGAAGCTGGGGTCTTATACCTGCTTTTTAAGTCATCTGTTGTGGTATCTCGTTTTCCTTGAAGAATATGAAGAAAGTCTGGTCTCACGTAGACATGTAGTTGGGACAGGGAGGGACTTGTACATGTCTGCGAGGGTCTTAGGAACCCCCAGGGGCCCTTGGACCACATTTTAAGAACTGCTGCTTTAGTCTATTTATAGAATTTTCCATTCTCTTCTATTCGTATATCTTTCTCCTGAACTAGTATTTCACTGGCTTACTTTAGTGCTCATTTACAATACGTTTAACACTCTGTACTAAAATTTTCTTATTCTGTTCTTTTTTTTCAAAGTTTTGTAGCGATTTTCACACGTTATTTTTTCAGTTAAAATTTAAAATAATTTTATTATTTAGAAGACATCCTGGGGGCCAGCCCTACGGCATCGTGGTTAAGTTCGCAAATTCTGCTTTGGCGGCCCAGGTTTGTGGGTTCAGATCCCAGGTGTGGACCTACACCACTCGTCAGCAGTGCTGTGGCGGTGCCCCAGACACAAAATAAAGGATGACTGGCATGGATGTCAGCTCAGGGCTAATCCTCCTCAAGCCAAAAAAAAAAAAAAAAAGGAAGACATTCTGTTAGAATTTTAATTGGAACATATTGTTGGTAAAGAAATTTGGAGAGGGCCGGCCCTGTGGCTTGGTGGTTAAGTGCGCGCGCTGCAATGCTGGTGGCCCGGGTTCGGATCCCGGGTGCTCATCGAGGCACCACTTCTTCGTCCATCCTGAGGCCGAGTCCCACATACAGCAACTAGAAGGATGTGCAGCTACGACATACAACTATCTACTGGGGCTTTGGGGGGAAAAATTAAATAAATAAAATCTTTAAAAAAAAAAAAAAAAGAAATTTGGAGAGAATCGACATCTTTACAATACAGATTTTTCTCCTTGATTACCCCAATATCTGAGAAAGTGGGATGAGAATTTTGGCCCATTGGACTCCTTAATGGAGTAGGGTTAATACAGTGTTATATATCTTCAATGTAAGGTAGCTGAAACCCAAATCTCTGGATTAAAACCTGTGAGGATAACAAGAGTCATTAATCCCAGCAACGGGTTTTCAGTGAAACATTGAATGGTAAAGAGTTCTGTCGGCCTATTGAATTTGGTAACTTGTTTGTTGTTTCTTCCCAAGCCTCTGTAAAGTTTTGTCTTCATTCTTACAGTCAAAATTTGAGGAGCTTATTTGAACCTTGCAAAAATATAAAGTGTTAAAACCTATAACAGTGTGCTACATTGAAAAGGATCTCAAGTGGGAAACAGCGCTGAGAGATTCTGGCTTCTCATCTTGGTTGTCGCCCTTATGCACCACGGATTTAGCGATCACCTTCATCTCTCTGAGGTTCAACTTTCTCATCTCTAAAGTAGGAATAATGATACTCAACAGCCTTATTTCAGAGGATTGAGAGGAATGTAAAGTGTAGTGATACACTTTGTAAAGTGCTTTATAAAATGCATAACGTTATGTAATGTTAGATAATGGAGCTGCAGAGCTGGGCCAGGACCTCAGAGATTAGTGAGTCCATGAGTCCTGGGAGCCTGCATATTCCCTAAGTCCCAGAGCCAGGGCTGGACTGGGGGCCTGAGCAGGAGAAGTGGAAGTCCAGGGGGCACTGCCCACTGTGCTGCATGGATGAGGGTTATGCCTTACGCTCTTTTCTTGCTTGAAGAAGGAGAAATACTGCTTTCAAACATGTGGAAACCTCCATTTCTAGTCCAGACCCTCATTTTTACAGATGAATAAACTCATAAACAGAAAAGTTATTTTCTTACTTGCCCAGCTTGATAGTAGTGGTGTTAGACCAGAAGCATGATCTCATGTTTAATGTGTGATAAGCATTCGATTTGCTTAACCTTTAATTTAAATCTATATGAAATTTAGTTATCTTTAGCTTTTAGTCTGGAAACCTGATTTTCTGTTGAGCCGTAGCCGGATATAGACATACTCTATAAATAAAGCCAAATATAAACACATAATATAGATGCTGTTTGTCTGTCAAAACTATTATTTTCATCTCAGAACTAAAGAATATTTATGCACAATAATTCATGAGTGTTAGTTACATGAAGACATTAGGAAACTTATTAACTTAGAGAAAATCAAAATATATTTCAGTGAGATATCTTTTTTTTTTTTTTTTGTGAGGAAGACCAGCCCTGAGCTAACGTCCAATGCCAATCCTCCTCTTTTTTGCTGAGGAAGACTGGCCCTGGGCTAACATCCGTGCCCATCTTCCTCTACTTTATATGGAATGCCGCCACAGCATGGCTTGCCAAGCGGTGTGTCAGTGCGCGCCCGGGTTCCGAACCGGCAAACCCCAGGCCGCCGCAGTGAAGCGTGTGCACTTAACCTCTTGCGCCACCAGGCCGGCCCCAAGATATCTCTTACTCTAGGGCTTAAAGGAAAATTCAGTTGAAAGGAGAAAAATCAGATGTTCCTTATTGAAGTCTAACCCAGCTCTTGGAGAAGTTCCGTTCAGCCTTCTGTGTGTCCTGTCTATATGATGCCAAATACCCAGGTGTCCCCAAGTATCAATATATTTGCACAGAGATAAGAATTTAGAGGAATATATTTGGTTTGCTTTGATTTTTCTTCAGATGATCTGTTATACGGTTGCAGACAAATGAATTACTATCATTGGATCAAGTTTTATTGAAATAAAAAAACTACACAATAGGTTCCTTTTCTAATATGTCTTGATTTTAGTACAATGAAACTTGAGCCAGAATATTAAATACACTCTGGTCTGCAGGGAGACGATAGTGACCTCTTCTCGGTAACACAAGTGGCATGTGGCCACTGTGTGGTTTGTTCCTTCTGGAATAGTGTTGAGCAGACAGAGCAACTTGAGGAGCAGCACATACGCCCGTCCTGCAGAAGCAGCTGTCATCAGGAGAACTCTGGAGACATGGTCAGGTGTCCGAGTTCCTCATCGTCTCACTACACTATGGGACAGTGCCCAGCTCTCCAGCAGGGCTGGAAGTTAGACTACAGGAGAGGAACCCTGACTGTTGGGCTAAGGGTCTTTCCAGTTTCTTGATGATGGAAGCACTGGCCTTTCCTCTGCTATAATCAGGGGCTAGAATACCAAAGCATACAAAAAAATTTTTTTAAGGAGATGATTTAAATAAAATATTCAGAGAGCTTCTTTATATTCTATAAGGTAGTGGATAACGATGTTTAAATTTCCTGTTAAATTTTTGGCATGGCCTTAAATTCATACTCCTGAATGACAGAAGGGTGGAAAAGTCGCAACCTCATGTCACAATGCTTATGTTTCGAGTTTATAGTCAACTTTACAGATAGCAAGGAATCTGCCATGGGGAAGGTGTGGCATGTGTGCACAGACAATATGCTTCCTTACTAATGGGTCTTTGTTACAGAAAATAATTTGTTCTGGATGTTGAGCCCTTTTAAAACAGGAAAATGTAAGTCTCATTTTACATAGACTCTGTTTTTAATTATAATTTGACAAATGAAATAACCACATTACCTGTTTGATTTGCCAGAACCTTATCTAGCACCACCTGTTGAGCCCTAGGCACTCAAAAGCTGACAGATTGCAGAGAACAAAATTATGTAGCTGGCATACCAACTAGCCTTGATGCCAACAAAAGCATAGTATAGCCTTTGTACTCGAAATAAAATAAAAATACATTAAGCTACCAACTGTAAAGGTTTAAGAAAGCCACATTTAATTATATACAAGCAGATCCTTCTAACAAAGAAATATAATGAAAAATCGTCTTGGAGTTAAAAGGCCAAAGTTTGCATGGTCCACACTGGTGACTCTCATGAGCTTAAACAAAACAGAATTTCATGGTACTGTTTATTTATATTAAACATGACAAGGGGATGCCGAACTTGTTTCCGTGGACTGATGGGTTCGATGTTTTCAGCGTGAGGAAATAGCACAATGCACTGCCATAACTGGCAAAACAAAGAGCTAGAATTAGTTATTAGCTTGCAAATGTACAGTTCATTGCAAATGAGTTTATGAAGAATATATTGTTTTTGAAAGCTCACCTGCATTTGACTTTGTACATATGTCGACTTACACAAAGTTAATGCTGAAATGTGCAGTCAAGACGTAAAAGGTTGTGTGGGTGCCGTCCCTATTTTGAGACAAAGGAATATAAAGGCCAGCTTGGAAGACTGACATTAGTAGAAACACGATGTAAAATGTTTGAAAGTATTGATGATTAAATCTGTTCATTGTTGAGCTCTCACTGTGGGCTAAACCTTGCACTTCATATACATTATTTTATCTTTTAGACAAACCCCCAAAATAGGTATTATTATTCCTGTTTTACAGATGAAGATTTTGAGGCTTAGGGAAGTTAATTAACTTGTCTAAATTTACTTATAAATTAACACAAGTCTGTCTGATCCCAAAGCAAGTGTTGTGAATCTCCGTACAATAGATATCTATGAAGGTTCTCTTTCCTTAAAGATGATTGTGAATTTGTGGATTCGGAAGCCCAGGTCAACCAGTGTGACTGGAGTATAGTTCCATGACTGAGATGTCACTACAAAGGCAACTCAATCAATTATATCAAAATGTAACTATCTCATGAAAGGATGTGTTAATACGAGGGCGACACTCTATGCAGAGGTTAAAGAACAAGGAGGGATGTACAGGGTAGTGAATAGTGTTCAGGTTAGTACAGCAGAGATGCCCTTCCAGATCCAAAAGACTGTGGCAAAAATATCTCCAGTGTGAAGAGAGCAATCCAATTCACATAGCTCTCCTTCACTGATGGCAATTTGACTCCTATATTCTGAGTCTGGGCTCTTCAAGCAGTCTTCTGACCTTTAATTTAGTCTCAGAAGTGGACCAATTGGTCCACCAAGAAGGAACACCCTGAGCGAATGACCAAACGCTGTGAATCTGGCATTATTTCTTCTATTGTGATTTAATAATTGGTAGTTATGGTTTATAAAACAGACTCCTGCAATTTTGATTTGCTTGAATACGTCTCTTTGAGGTTAACTGATTGGATACACTAATGAGAGAATCTGAGTCTGAAACGCTGGGGACCAGGACTTGGACCCAGCACCTCCACAGAGGACGTGCCTACCTGGGACATCCGGAGTCCTCTCCCTCTTTGATATGGCTCCTTAAATGGAAGCAAAGGCTTTAAGCTTTTCAGTTCAATCCTCTCACTTTCATAGATGAAGGACATAAGGCAGAAAGGTGCAAACATTTGTCTAACTAGACAAATGATGTGGAGCTCTGGTTGTGCTTCTCCCTTTATATCCTTACTAACTTTTAGTTACCTTGGTTGCAAAAATTTGGTACATATGATTCAATTGTCTTTCACTCTCTAATTGACAGCAAGAGTTTCACAGACAAATGTGTTTGAGCCTTTCCAAATCTGCTAAAGATGTCAAAGTGTCATTTATTGTTTTATTATTATTGTTAGTCAATGGGACCCTAAACTAGAACCCTGGAAATTGTATTAAGTTGTAACAATACGATTGTCTACCTATTGTGATAAGTGATGTTGGAAAATACGTGTCAGGCACTTTTTAAAACTTTATGTCCTAAACTTTCACAACCTTTATAAATGACAAAACTGATCGTCAAATAGTTTATATAATTTTTCTGTGTTCTAATGGACCCAATTCTTGGTTTAATGCTCTGCTCTCACTGTCTTGAAATTCGTAATAATTTTTGAACAAATTATATATAATTTAAATATAATTTATAATTATTACCACTGCCTGATAATTGGCAAAGCTTCAGTTTGTCTATTTTCAAAAGCTTATATTTTTCCTGAAATAATGCTGCTTTTGAGTTGAAAACACAATTTTTTGTAAGGATCAGTTTTAAAACTGATAGCATGCTATTTTTAATAGCATTCAAAAACCATATATAATCTAGGTCAAATGTTTTCAAAATAATAACCCACATACGTCAAAATGTTGTTAACTGAATGGGAAGAACTTCTAGGACTGGATGGCTGTTTGTAAGTGAACACAAGAAAAGACAACACGGGAGGAGAGATCACAAACCAGAAACAAATGTGTTTTGTTCCCCAGCATTGACATCCATAGCAAGCTATCTGTGCTGCTAAAAGCTGGCAAAAACTTTACCAGACATCAGAAAACAAAAAACGAGAGAGTATGAGTGTATGTGTGTGTGGAGAGTGATGGAAGGGTGAGAGGGCAATGAAGGAAGGATCCAGAAAAAGTAACCAGGGCCGGCTTCATGAGCGTGTGACCCACATAACCTCTGAAGGGCCCCGTGCTTGCTTTCATGGTGCACTGTCATTGTCTTGAAATTATTAATAACTTCTGAACAAATTAGCCCTGTGTTTTCATTTTGCACTGGGCTCTGCAAATTACATAGCCAGCTCTGGAGGTAGCATTTGTTGTTCAGATAAATCACTTGAACCTTGCTGTGAATGACTGGTTCACTAATACTCCAAAAATTTTTCCCAAATTACATTTAATTATATTTTTATCAATTAATTAAGACTATATAGTAATTAATTTCAACAATTTATTTCTCCTTAGGTCTCCCACATCTTTTCCAATGTATTCATTTAGAGAAAGTCAGAGGAGGAAATGAATGACATTGGCCATTGGCACGTCTCGGACCCCAGCAATTCTTCCCATCTTTGGATAAGCACATAAGAAAAGGGCTTAGGTATTTAGTTGAATATCTATTTGTTGCTTGTCAGCCTCTGAACTTAGAACTTTCTGTAGGTTTTTCATTTGATGTTCACAAGCAATTCTCTGCTGGGTGTACTAATATCTACACCTTACAAATGAGGAGAATAGGTCTAAGAGAAAGTAAATAATTTACCCAAGGCTGGTATTCAAATCCTGGCCTATGTAACTTTAAAATCCAAGCTGGCTTCCTCAAGTAGGAATCCCCCTGCTTGCAATGGCGACCCTCAGAACTAAAGAGAATTCTTTTGCAAATTATATTTGGGGAATCAAAGCTTTAACAGGCCCAGTGGTACTATATTAGCTGTAATTAGTGGTATGCTGTTAAATGTTTAACAATCAGCAATCTGGGGGAAGCACCCATTTGTTGACATTGCCAATTTCCATGGTATAAATACTCCGGCAATGGCTGATTTCAAGCTACCACGAAATTGTGTGTGCAGTTGGCTCTTACTAGCTGTATGAGCCAGCTCCAATATATCACAGCTTACAATCCAGCAATACATTAGGTTGACACTTTCATTGTAAATTTTGAGTATTCTTTCCCCGTATATAGACAATTAGTAGGTTAGATATAAATGTCTTCTTCTTAGTGAGAAAAAGGGGAAGTGGTGGGTGGTAGAGACAAAGAAGCAACTGCTCCTTTGGCAACTGCTTTATTGCTAGTTTTCTTTGCTCATTGTTGTATGAGATTGAGGCCATGTCTGTTTTTTTCAGTTCTTTTAAAATCACCAGCAGGCATGTTGAAAAAGTTTTATGGTCTAGTATCATTTTGTGGAAAAGAAGTTACTAAAAAACATCCCCTTACACAAAGCATACTAGCTCTAGGGCATCTTATTCATTAGTGTTCTTTTCTTGTATTTATTTGTTTTTAGATCTTTAAAATTTTTTTAAACTTATTTTTTGTGTTTGGATTTAAAACCATTATCATGGTTCTTCTGTTAACTAGCTATGTGAACATTGAAGCATTGTTAAATTTCTTTGGGAACTCAGTTTACCCTATCCATAGCAGGATCGAATTGCCTGTGATTCTACTGTATACTTAGACTATAAGGAAGGATCCACTGAAATAAAACTTTGGGCACAGTAAAATATCTAAGCATGATAGTTCTACAATATTTAGTTCCTGAATATCCCGTTGCATCTTTCTGGATCTTTCAAAATCTCATTGGAAACCAGGGTTTCTCAACCTCAGTACTGTTGACATTTTGGGCCAGATGACCCTTTGTTATGGGGGGCTGTCCCGCATGTTGCAGGATGGGCAACAGTAGCCCCGACCTTTATTCACTAGACATCAGTAGCAGCCTCGAAGTTGTGACAACCAAAAATGTCTCAGACATTTTCAAATCTTCCCTGCGTGGCAGTAGGGAGCGGGGAAGAAATCATTCTGCGCTGAAAACTGCTGATTTAAACTATGTGGATATAATGGGTTGCTTATTGAGATTTATGATCATTTCCATTGTTCTTTCAATTCAGCAACAATCATGTGGTTGAGTGCTTACCATCATTACTAATCAACCCAGATGAAGATCCTGCATTCATGGAGCCTACATTCTAGAGAGGGGATAGAGACAATACTTAATAAACACAGTAACTAAGTCTCCACATTTATAGTGTATTTTAGAAGACAGTAAGTACTAGGGAAGAGAAGGGAAATTAGTGTTAAGTAAAGTAGATAAGGAGGATGGCAGGGAGGGGCTGAGGGTTGCAAGTTTCAATAGAGTAGTTAAAGGAACACCTCAGTGAGTTGACATTGGGGCAAAGACTTGAAGGTAGTGATATCTGAGGAAGAGCATGTCAGGTAGAGGGGACAGCCAGTTCAAAGGCTCCAAGGCAGGAGCATGCCTGGCTGTGAGAGGAACAGCAAGGAGGCCAGCGTGGCTGAAGCAGAGTGAATGATGGAAGATAGCAGGGGAGGTCAAGGGGTCAAGGGGCCAGAACACAAAGACGCAGTAGCACAGGAGTGACATGATCTGGCCTACCTTTTAATGCAGTCATCCTGGCTCTTCTCCTGATTAGTCTGTCGGGGGTGGGAGTAGCGTGGGGCAGAGGCAGGGAGACCTGTCAGGAGTCTGTTGCAGTAATTTAGGAGACAGATGATGGCAATTTGGGTCACGGAGATAGTACCAGAAGAAGTGACAATTTTGCATATATTTTGGATTTTGGATATATTTTGAAGGTAAAGAAAACAGAATTTCCTGAGTATTGGATGTAGAATATAAGAGAAATAGAGGAGTCAAGGATGACTCGGGCTGGCCCTGTGGCTTAGCGGTTAAGTGCGCATGCTCCGATGCAAGCGGCCCGGGTTCGGATCCCCGGCGCGCACAGACGCACTGCTTCTCCTGCCATGCTGAGGCTGCGTCCCACATACAGCAACTAGAAGAATGTGCAACTATGACATACAACTATCTCCTGGGGCTTTGGGGGAAAAATAAATAAATAAAATTAAAAAAAAAAAAAAAGGATGACTCTAAGATTTTTAGCACTAGCAACTGAGAAAGATGGACTTGCCATCAATACAAATGGGGAAAATTGTAGGTGGAGCAGGTCTGGTGGTTGGTGACTTGATATGTTTATTGAACAAACAAAGAGAGATCTCAGGTAGGCAGATCAACAGCTAAGTCTGGTGTTTGGGAGAAGGTCAGTGCTGGAGATGTGAATTTGGGAGTTACTGGCACATAGATGGCTGAATGGGATCTCCAAGGGAGTTGTTATTGAGAAGAAAAGGCAAAGTGGAAATCTCTGTGGCTCTCTAAGATTATATGGCAAGGGAGGAGTGGAAGGAAGAGCCAGCAAAGGAAATTCAGAAGACAAGCGTTGAGATAGGAGAAATCCAGGGAGCTGTGATGTCCTGGAAACCTAGGGGAGAACGAAGGGATGACCAGCTGTATCAAATGTCACTGCTAAGTCCAATACATGAGGACAGAGAGTTGACCATTGGATACTGAAATGTGGAGGTGATTGGTGACTTTGATAAGAGTGATTGGAGTGATAGCAACACAAGGCTGAGTGGAGTGCATGTAAGAGGAAAAGGAGGAGAGAGACTGGAGATAGCACATACAGACCACCCTTTCAAGGGGTTTTACATGATGTAGAGAAAAAATGCAAGATGGCAGCTAGTGGGAGAAGCAGAAGTTAGAGAAGGTTTTTAAAAAAATATGGGACAATAAAAAAGAATGTTTTTATCCTGATGAGAAAGATCAATAGAGAGCAAGAATTGATGGCATAGAGTAGAGGATGGAGAGTTGTTTCAGAGATGTCCCTAAGTGGGTGAGAGGGATGAGATTTGGGTACAAGTGGGGAGATTGGTTCTAGGGGAACTCTCCTATATATTTGACAGATGAAGAACCTGAGACAGTGTGGAGCAATTGAGCTTTGAGAAAGAAGAGTAGATTTTGTGTTATTCTTTAAATAGAAAATACAATATACCATGGTATTTTCTTATGGAAAGAAGATATTTCTAAGTAATATTCTAGACATTAGTGGTATTAACTGCTTTGTTCTTGAATGCATCAGTATAAGCAATTATAGAAGCTTCCTTATATCTTACTATAAATAGTATAAGTGGACAATGAAATATGCAATGCTATATTGGCTAAAGTGATCCAATTTTGTAAATTCATCCTCGTTTCAATTAAATTCTTTCTTCTTTCTCTTAGGGATGCTGTAGGTGAAGTGTCCTTTGAGAATATAATACTATTTCATTTAAGACTTTTCTTTGGAGAATAATGGAACACAATAAAATGTGTTTTTACCTCAGTTCGTTACAATGGAAAATTACACGGTAGTTTGTTTATTGAATACATTTTCATTTTTCTCTCATTGCAGGGTACTATTTTATTTGCCAAACGGCAGCTTGGTGTGGTAGACTAATCTTTACATTTTCAAAGTGGCAGGGTACTTTTTTCAAGGGAAACTCTAACCGAAACCCCACTATATAGAACAGATAACAATGCTGTTTCTTTTGGATAAATGTCTTCTTTGAAGTTGAAACTGATAATATTTATTTAATAAAAATCAAATAATGATTTTTTCGTGAGGTCACAAATTGAATTCAGGAGCTAAGAATGGCAGCTGCAGCCTAACATCAGTGCCACCCATCGGTTTCTCTGTTTTGGTTAAACTGCATCAAGAAAATCATGAATCATACAGAGAAGTAGTTGCAAAGGGTTAACAAGTATTTTTTTTAATTTTGTGAGGACGATCAGCCCTGTGTTAACATCTGCCAATCCTCCTCCTTTTTTTGCTGAGGAAGACTGGCCCTGGGCTAACATCCATGGCCATCTTCCTCCCCTTTATATGGGACGCTGCCACAGCGTGGCTCGCCAAGCGGTGCGTAGGTACACGCCCGGGATCCGAACCGGTGAACCCCTGGCCACCGCAGCTGAGCATGTGCACTTAACCGTTTGCGCCACTGGGCCGGCCCCAAAGGGTAACAAGTATTTAAACAGCTCACTTTATAATCTTAGGATGGTTGAAAAGAATATAGAACACTTTTAGTATTAAAGATGAATCAAACTTGTCAAAAAGAACCACTAATAGTATCTGACTGAATGAATTCCTTTTTATAAAACAGACCTTCAGAATACAAAACCTCTAAGGAGCACCTCTATTAATTGTAATATTGTGTAGTTACCGCCAGACTTGCCCTATGACCACTTCCCATTGCACAATCGGCAATGTATCCCGACAGGCTGGTGCATCCTGCAGATGCCCCCGAGCTTTGCTTGGGTTTAGTTGAGTGCAGCGCGCGTCCTATTCGTGGGACTGATGAAAGCACGAGCACGGCCAAATTCAGCAAAAGATCAGTACGGAGCAAACATCTTCCTAATCAGCAGCACATTTATAAACAGTTTCAATGTATGTGTAGAGACGATAGGAGAAAATTTATTTTGAGGAGAGCACAAAAATGAATGGATCTAACTATACAGTCAACAGAGGGTTGCCTTCAGCATGTTAAAGGTTGATTTATAACATTTAAAAATGAAATTTGTACCTAACATTTGCAAAACCCCTGAAATCCAAACCCCCATGTCTTTGGAATGTTAAGGGTCTGGAGAACACAGTTTGAAAACCAGTCATGTTGTGGAAAGAGCAAGAGATATAACATCCTAATGCCTCCCCAGGAAGCCTGACTTTTCACACACGATCTGTATGAATTTGGGCAGGTGATGTCAGCTTCTGAGCCTTAGTTTTCTCATCCGTAAAATAGGGAGTAGGACTTTTACCACACTTAGTTTTTTGCTAAGACCAAGTCCTTTAGGATATGTCAAAGTATTAAGTATCTAAAACAATATCTGGCATAGAGAAGGCAAGCAGCAAATGCTATTTACATCTAAACCTGACGTCCTGAAAAATAAAGAGTAATTTCTAAATCCTTAGAAAAATAGAAGGAAAAGAGAAAAATTGTAGTTTGAGAGAGGGAAGAAGATTATGGTTTGATTTAAGAAAACAAAAATGATTTCATCACAAAGAGAGTGATTTCCTAACAAAGAGAATGATGGATGCATGGAATAAAATGCTTACTTTTGGAAGCAAATGGAAATGTTTTACAATACTAGATTGAACACTCTGAAACATTAAGTAATGTGTATCTAATTTTATAAATCAGCCATTCCACTTTCAGAGTTAGAAATTTTTTAATTCAATGTTCTCTTCAGCTTTCCAGGAAGTACTGTGCTCCGTAAAGTGGTCCTCCAACAGAGGATAAAACCGCAGAAAAGGTGCAGCCCCATAACGTACTTTTCCTGATGAACAGCTCAGCCCTGTGATCTGCAGAGGTTGAAGGGTCTTAGAAGAGCTGTCTTCCGGGGGTGGGCCCACCTGGGTCAGTTCATTGTTCTCGGGCTGGGGCTGAATCCCCAGAACTCTCTCACTGTGATGAGGTGAAATCAACTCTTGTCGCAGGGTCCAACGAATCCATATGCCCTGAATGAAGTTTCCTTCAAATGGAAGAAAGAGCCAGAAATATGCATGGTTTAGTGACTTTCAATTATTTCAACTCATGAGCCAACTCAGCGATACAGAAGATTACATATTAGTGTTTCCAAACTTTGGCTGCAGCCAGCATCACCGAGGGAGCTTGTTTGTCAAACAAATTCCCAGTTCACCCCCAGAAATGCTGACTCAGGTACAACCAGTTGACACTGCTCTGAGCAGAGTGGGGAGTCCATTGTAAACAAGCTTACTGTAAGCGAGGCTAACACACAAATAGTGCTTTACTTCAGCTGCGGGGCAAATGCACTCCTTCACGGGTCCACAGGAGCACGTGGGTTTGGAATGCAGTTTAATTTATTCAGCTCCTCACCATACTTCCTCTTTGCCTCAGCTCCTTGGGCGCCCATTGAATGGGTAAAAAACATCCTCCTTTTTGGACTCTTTTCATCTTATTTTCCTGCAAAAGCTCTTAACCCCTTGTTTCATCAATGCTTCTAGAAACACTTAGATTTTTCTTCTAGGTCTCCTGCAAGAGCTTCTGGGCTTTGGAGTAAAGATGGGATATTCAAGTATGGGCTCCAGATCCTGCTGACAAAGTACCTACAAGAGAATTTGACCTTATCCTTCTGTCAAAATTGAGCCTGCTCGGTGGCGGAAGCGGTTAAGTGCGCGTGCTCCGCTGCAACGGCCCGGGGTTCGCCGGTTCAGATCCCAGGCGTGCACACACGCACAGCTTGGCAAGCCATGCTGTGGTGGCGTCCCATATAAAGTGGAGGAGGATGGGCGTGGATGTTATCCCAGGGCCAGTCTTCCTCAGAAAAAAAGAAAGGGAGGATTGGTATCAGATCTTAGCTCAGGGCTGATCTTCCTCACAAAAACAAAAAAACAAACAAACAAAAAAATTGAGCTCTTTTCACATATGCCATGAATCTTATTATGTTAAAAATCCCAAGTCCCATTAGTCAATATCTCTTTCTGTTCCCCTAACATTATATATCTACTGCCCCGTTTTGTTGGGCCAAAGACTGTCCTTCCTGAAATTGCTTTGAATTTTCATATTTTTAAAATTGTTAAGTCTTTCAAACATAAGAAAAGTAATGGACAATAATTTTATAAATATCTATGTATCCACCATGCAGAATTAGTAGACATCAACATTTTGCTATACAGTAGTCCCCCCTTATCTGCTATTTCACATTCTGTGGTTTCAGTTACCCGCACTCAACTACTGTCTGAAAATATTAAATGGAAAATTCCAGAAATAAACAATCCATAAGTTTTATTTTTTTTGTGAGGAAGATCAGCCCTGAGCTAACATCCACGCCAATCCTCCTCCTTTTGTTCCCCAAGGCCCCAGCAGATAGTTGCATGCCATAGTTGCACATCCCTCTAGTTGCTGTATGTGGGACGCCGCCTCAGCATGGCTGGACAAGTGGTGCGTCGGGCGCACCTGGGATCCGACCCCGGGCCGCCAACAGCAGAGCGAGCGCACTTAACCGCTAAGCCTCTGGGCGGGCCCCTCCATAAGTTTTAAATTGCACACAGAAGTGTTAAATTGCGTGATGAAATCTCGAGCTGTCCCATTCCATCCCTCCTGGGATGTGACTCATCCCTTTGTCCATCGGATCCACTCTGTATATCCTACCTGCCTGTTAGTCGCTTAGTAGCCATCTCGGTTATCAGACTGGTGGGAATCACAGTGCCTGTGCTCAAGTAACCCTTATTTTACCGAACAGTGGCCCCAAAGAGCAAGAGTAGTGATGCTGGCAATTCGGATGTGCCAAAGCCATAAAGCGCTTATTTTAAGTGAAAAAGGGGAAGTTCTCGACTTAATAAGAAAAGAAAAAAAAATCATATGTTGAGGTTGCTAAGATCTATGGTAAGTTTTATCACAGTATATTGTTATATATTATTATTTATCTATTATATTTCATTATTAGTTATTGTTGTTAATCTCTCACTGAGCCTAACGTATAAATTATACTCTATCATAGTTTAATGTTAAACTTTAACATATACATAGGGATATATGTACAGGAAAAAATACAGTGTATATAGGGTTCGGTACTATCTGTGGTTTCAGGCATCCACTGGGGGGGTCTTGGAATGTATCCCCTGCAAATAAGGGGGGACGACAGTATTTGGAGATAGGGCCTTGATGGATGAAATTAAGGTTAAATGACGTCATAAGGATGGGGCCCTAATCCAACAAGGCTGGTGTCTTTATAAGAAGAGGAAGGGACATCAGAGATCTCGCTCTCTCCGTGCACGCACAGAGAAGAGACCATGTGAGGATACAGCTTGAAGGCGGCCATCTACAAGCCAGGAACAGAGGTCTAACCAGAAACCGAATCTGCCAGCACTTCTATCTGGGACTTCTAGCCTCCAGAATTGTGAGAAAATACATTTCTGTTGGTAAAGCTATCCAGTCTATAATAGTTCGTTATGGCAGCCTTAGCAGACTAACACACCTTCTTATGCTACCCAGTTCTCACCTGCACTCTGGTGCTCCATAGTTAAGGTTTTTCATGTTGGCTATGAATTCCTATTCATTTATTTTTTTATTCAACAATTTATTTAACAAATATGTATTCAGTATCAGCTACCAGCCAAGTGTTGTGTTACAAATTGGGGAGAGAGACGATAAGAGGAGGGGCAGGCCCTGGTCCTCATGGACCTTACAGTCTGGGGGAGGAGAGGATAATATAAGAAGCAGACAAGCGGATCTTGATTCAAGTTATACTCCATGATTTGAAGGAACTGTAAGGTTGAAATGACAGAGAATAAGTAGGAGGGGATAAGAGTTTGGGGAAGGTGATCTCCTGACAAGGTGGTGAGGGAAGAACTCTTGAAAATGAGATGGAATCTGTCCACAGAGAGCTGTGGAGGTAAGGTCTGGCAAGGAAACACTTTTCAGGCATGTTTGCAAAATGAGAAAGGAGGCCTGAGTGAGGGAAGATCAGAGAGACGAGAAGAGACTGGGTCTTACGGAATGGGCTAAAAAAGGAGATTCAATTTTATTCTCTATGTATTGGGGAGCCACTCCAGAGTTTTAAGGAAGAGAGAAATAATATTATTGATGGGTTCAAAATATGACTCTGGCTGCTGTCAGGAGAATAGTTTTGAAGAGGAGCAAAGTGATGGCAGGGAGACCTTGGGTTATTACTACAGATTTCCGGGAAGGAGGAGACTGCGACTTGCTCTAGGACGGCTGCAGGGAAGATGGGGAAATTGAGTAGCCCCAGCAGTCTTTGAGGAGCAGACATTTTGCACTACGATGTTGTAGGGTTGCTGGCTTGCACACCATCCTGTGAGCAGAGTAGAAGTCAAGATGGGATTTCAGGACAGACCTCAAGTCACAGGTGAAGGGAGAGAACACAGCTTGGATCCCTGGCTCATGTGGTTATTCTCTCCTCCCACAAATATTAACTGAATGCTTATTTATAAACGGTGAACACTAGTCCAGGTGCTGGGCTGTAACTGTATAAGGGCTAAATCTGATCACTGCTTCTTGAAGTTTGTAGTGTAGTGGAGAACAGGCAGAAAAAGGAGGAATTATAACATAGTGTGCTGATGGCAAAGGAACTCTAGGTGTCGCTAAGGCAACAAATAGACTCAGGGGCAAGACCAGGTGGTTAGGAGTAAACTTGAAATTGATGAATCAAGGATGATTAGAAGAAAAGAGATTTTAGTAAAAGGAGGAGAGAATGACATGTAACTGATGGGAAGGGCTTCAGCATAAAGGCAGACAGAGAGACAAGAGGGCTAGGGATCTTCTCTGGCTTCCTGTAGTGCACGACTGCGTGGCAGCTGCTGTTCCCACCCTCGGAGAAGCCCGCGACGGCAAAACCAGGCAAATCTCAGGAAGAGCTCAGGCTTCCCGACTCAGAAAACTGACCTACTCATTGGTGAACTGCCCACTAACAGTGATCAAAGCCTTCCCTTCTGTAACCAGAAACGAAAAAGTGTCACTGGAAGATACCTGAGAGATTTACACAGAGAGTTAAAGAATGAATATGAAAAATACCAGAGTTGTTCCTATTTTGACAAGGAATCCGAGGTAGGGGAAGTGGATGACATTAAAAAGACAAAAGAGGCATAAAGGAGAAGCTACAGACCCTTTACTGGGCCAGTAATTCTTTCAGTTAGACTTTAATTGGGGCTGCTCCCCGCGCTCTGAATGTATATCTTGGTTCTGGGGCGGGACCTTGCCTTGTACCCTGGGTCTAGGGAGTGAGGCTGTTTGTTTTTTCTCTTTATTGTGGAAAGACCATTTAGCATGAGATCTATCCTCTTAAGGAACATTTAAGTATAATACAGTATTGTCAACTATAGGCACGGTATTGTACAGCAGATCTCTAGAACTTCTTTATCTTGTGTAAGTGAAACTTTATACCCATTGAGTAGAAACTTAGGGAGTGGGTTCTTTTGCCCCCATCTCCCATGGTTCCCCACTTTAATAACCTGCCCAGGACCCCAGGACCTCCCAGAATCGGGCCCTCTCTTCTTGAAGATCCTCTGAGAGGCTGTCGTCCCCCTCTGAAATCCAAGGCCAACATCATGTTTGTCTTATTATCAACACTTTACCTGGACATTCTTTGTTTTACCTTCTTTTCAGAAAACCTGACTGTCCCCCTGCTAGTCTTCCCTAAAGCTGACAAACTACTTTCTTGCTTGCCTGGGTCACCCCCAGTTTCCTGGCACTGGACACCGTCCCCACAGTCGTGTTAGCTGCATTTCCTCTGCTATTTACCTCTGAGCACAGCCAGGCTCCTGCTCCTGTCGGTGTGTGTGTCCAGTCTCTGGGGCCTGGCCCGGTTCAGTCTGGTCCACCCTGCTACACACCCAGGAGAACAACAAATCTGATACTTGATTTTAGGAAAACCTCTGACATGTCCCCACAGGTAGAACTAAAACTGGAGAATGAGAGAGAAGCTGTTAGCTTCTAAAAATAGACATCGAACAAAAATACTAATGGAGTCAAGAATTCCCAAAATATTCTCTCTCACTACACTATTATTACAATTTTTATTGTTGTTCTTCCAATCATCACTCTATTAGATCTTAATACATTTTTTTTCCTTCCATTAGATAGAAAATGAATTCATCTGGGTAAAGATTTAAAAGGTGAATTCATAAAATAAAATCTTACTCTTCTCTCTGTATTAATTTTTTATACAGTTGTTTATTTTTACTTATCAAGTTTGTTCTTTCAGTGGCTCAAGTCATAGATGGCTCCAACCATCTAGAAGTTTCATTATTGAGACTTTATGAAAAACATTTAGCAAAAAATTTACATTATTCTTATGAAAAAGGTCTCATGGGCATGACACTAAGCTGGAATTCAAAGTACAAGATCACTTTTCTATTCTGCTTTTTGTTGACTCTGCAGTTTACAACATATCTTAACCTCACTTTTCCACAGATAAAGTGGAGAAAATACTAACTTGGAGGCTATAAGGATAATTTGTTAATATCTAAAAAAATTATATAGTTTGACCCATAAAATTAATATTAACATTTAAAACATTTTTTAATAAAAAGAAATGGGGATTTTTGAACAAGTCTGTATTTCACTTGGTCTGTCAAGAATTGTCACGTCGTACCCACAAATAACCTTATTTAAAAAAAAAATACCATTGGAATTGCTGCGAGTTCACTGAGGAGTGGTTGTGTAACAGTGTGTAAAGTATGAACATGTTTTCAATTTGAAACTGGCCTGGAAAATGACATTAGTGACACTTCCAGTGGCCTAAAATATTTTGTCAACTTTAGATAGAGCTAAATTTTACAGTCTTCTGAGTCTGCCAAGAAATACAAGGGAAGAACAATTAATAGAATTGCAAATCCAAGGTAATTTGCTAATTTTAGTGTCTAAGTAAATTTTTCAACTTCCTTAATATGAAAAAAATATTTTAAAGCAACTGAAATAAGCTCACATGAAGATTATAAAGTATATGGAAAAGTAGTTTATGGGACAATATTTGCCTAGGAAGCTACCTGTTTTAGGGTATTACAGTGGAATTTTATTAATGTAAAGCTTATGCCAAATTAGCTATCACAGAGAGATCTTATTGTCTTAACATACTGCTATTCTATTCAGATCTCAATAAAGGCAGCTATATTTAACTCTATTGTAAGTGTTTTCTGTGTCTTTTAATAATATGTACATTGGGTGAGAGAGCACTGTGATGGTAAGAGAAGTGAACTGGCTGTCTCAGGAAAGCCTTCCTAGGGCTGCCGGTACATTTTGCGATGTGCCGGGATGAGTCAAAATTGGGGTCATGTGGAGAAGTTTGTCACCATTCAGGGGCAAAGTCTCAGAAACTCTTTTTTATTTATTCATCTAGAGAGCATCAGTCTCTGAGGATTGAATCTTCTGTACCAACAGAGAAGATTGCTAGACATGCTAATACACCAATGTCCTCTCTGTTTATCTTACGTGGAATTACATAGTAATTTGGAGACTAAAGTAAGGAAAAAATTCTTCAGCAATGAGATTTGCTAAATGTTGGAATGTACAAGTGAGGAAGGCCAGCTGGGTGTCCTTCCTGGATATCTTTTAAAAATAGGAGCAAGAGTAATTATCTAGTGTGACTGTGGATCAGCCCATTGCCAACAGGAGGATGGACCGTAATGGGCTTCCGTGGGGAATTGCTGTGAGGACATTACTGTGGATGGCATCTATCAATGCCTATCGCTGTTTTTATTGTTGCTCCTCCAATCATGGTTCTATTAGATCTTAATATGTTTTTTTCTTGCCTTTGGACAGAATAGGAATTCATTTGGGTGAATATTTAAAAGGAAAGTTCAGGGGCCAGCCTGGTGGTGTAGAGGTTGAGTTTGCACGCTCCACTTCAGCAGCCTGGGGTTCACAGGCCCAGATCCCGGGCATAGACTTACACACCGCTCATCAAGCCAAAACAAAGGATATACAAAACATAGGAAGATGGGCAAGGTTGTGAGCTCAGGGCTAATCTTCCTCAGCAAAAAGAGGAGGATTGGCAACAGATGTTAGCTCAGGGCTGATCTTCCTCACCAAAAAAAAAAAAAAAAAAAAGACAAGTTCATAATATAAGATCTGACATTTCTGTATTCATTTTTTATATAGTTATTTATTTTCACTTACCAAGTATGTTTTTTAGTGGCTCAAGCCATAGACATATCCTGGGAAAAACCCTTGTAGATTTTGTGAGTCAGTGATGGTTCAGTATTATGTTTACATGTTTATTCAGTATCCCCACTACAAATCAGAGCAGTGTCACCCACGGTTAATAAAATTTGATTAAGTTAAAATAAATTAATAATTTGCTGTTTAGCATGTCATAGTGAAAAGGCATTTCAATTGCTTCTCTAAAAGTTACTTTCTTATAGAAATGTGAAATTCACAATCCCCATTAATTGAATTTGTTATCCTTTCAAGAACTATATGAATATCTTAGCATTTTTATCCTCTGTTTTATGAATCCTCTTTCATTTATGACTTGATTTATAATGAGATTACAGAAGCTCCAGATGCCTTTATAAATATCTTTTCTTCCAACACAAGTTAGAGTTATTAGTTTAGCTACTAGGAGATTTAATATATTTTATGTGCATTTCAAAGGCAGCATGAGTGAAATAAGTTTTGCGTTGAATGGTAAACACTATACTTATTAACGAGAATATCATAGGGTTTTTTTTTAAAAGTAAACGTTTGATTTTTGAATAATTTTAGATTTACAAAAAAGTTGCAGAGAAAGTACAGAGAGTTCCCATATACTCTTCATTCAGTTTTTTTGTTTTTTTTTTTTGAAGATTAGCCCTGAGCTAACATCCATTGCCAATCCTCCTCTTCTTTGCTGAGGAAGATTGGCCCTGGGCTAACATCCATGCCCATCTTCCTCTACTTTATATGGGACGCCACCTCAACATGGCTTGATGAGCAGTGCGCAGGTCCATGCCCAGGATCAGAACCTGTGATCCCCAGGCCACAGAAGTGGAGTGCGCGAACTTAACCACTACGCCACCCAGCCAGCCCCCATTCACCCAGTTTTAACACCTTATGTTACTCTGGTACATTTGGAAAAATTAAGAAACCAGCATTTGTACATTATTACTAACTAAACTCCAGACTATTCAAATTTCTCCAGCTTTTTCATTAATATAATTTTTCTATTTCATGATTTGATCTAGGATACCACATTTCATTTAGACAAAGTTTTTATTGAAACAAAATTTTAGAATTAGGAACAAATGTCTACCTTCCATGAAGAATACACGGCGTGTATGTAATTCCCAATCCAGGTCAAAGTGGAGAAGGGATGCTTGCTCCTGAGAGAGGGTGCCTTGGAAAAAACAACTTCTACTGTTTGTGAGATAATCTTAAACCCTTTCTCTGGCTTTGCTCGTTTCATTCCGGTAAGTGCGAGTCAAGAAGAAACTGCACACATGACTGCCTCTCTGTCCTGAACTCTAGCCCACGTCTTCCATCTCTAATAACCCAGTAAATGTTCTAACATTTTAAATTCTTTTTTCAATCACTTATCCTCTGTAACCTATAGTCTTCAAGAAGAGTCTTGCTGGAGTATTGGTGGACTGCTCTAAAAGGGCATTAAACCAGTCCCTTATGAAACACACTGCAAGATATGCATCCCAGTTCTTTTATATTGGATTACTTTTATTGGGGAATGGATTTTCGTAATGGCTTCCTGAAACTTCTTTTAAAAAATCCATTCTGGAAAATTTCTAAATCGTTTGCTTTAGTTGCTACCACATTATACACTGATATAGAGGTTATTTTCTTCTCCTAAAATATTTTCTGGAAAGGATATAACTTTCTGGCATTCTGGAAAAGTGTCAAGGTCATCTGACAGTTGTGTGAGAAACTTCCTTGTCCTGGGTGTTGGAGAAAGGACTGGTCCACCAGCAAAGCTTTAAACTGTGGTGACAGTGGAAGAAGCCAACTTTGCACAAAGAATTGCTTTGCAAGCTATTAGAGAACATCCTTAGACGCTGTTTTTCAGTTTTGAGTTTGATTTTCTGATAAATGAACCTGCAGATTTAAATCAAAAGATTTAAAGTCATATCATTTTAACACATAAAAAAAGATAATTTAAAAGCTTAAATTAATATTATTTGATTTGAATAAGCAGTTTTATCATGAGAATTAAAATTATATGTACTAGAATTATATCAGAAAGCTAATATAAAGTATATACTACTTCTGTATGATTTAACAACGTTCCTCTGCAGATCTTAAATATAGATATTTTGGAATGATATAATTATTTTCATATGTTAGAATATGCAGTGAAATAAAACTGAGAGATTTTATAAGAATATAGTCTGCTTATGTTGTATTTCTATAAGAGCTTCAGTCTTACCCATTTTCGATAGAGCTATTAAGATGTTGCCTGGTCTTACTGAATTCATATTGAGCTACATGTAAGTTATTTCAAAACCAGTTTGTTCTTGGTTTATTTGATGTCCACACTGGAAACTTATTTTGACTTGCTGTCAACTTGGACTTTGGGTCACCCCATAGTCTGAGACCAGCCCCTGTACTTGACCTAAGGTTTATAGAGAGCCCTGGCTCAGAGTCTTTGGCGTTATAGCCAGGTCTGATTTCCTGGTCTTCTGACCTTTTATTGTACAGTGTCCTGTCTAAGTCTTTGACATTTTGTTGCAGAGGCCCCTTATCTGAGTAACTGCTCCCTCTTGCTTAAAACCTCCATTCATCTACCATTGCCAGGTTCTGGCCGGAGAGACCAGCTTACCCTTCACCCCTACACTGACCTAACTGAGCTACCCTTTGCCTGCCTGAACCTATGGTACTATCCTGTCCTCTGGACTGTAATCTCTTGATTAATATATCTGAAAAAACTAATTAGGCCCCTGATCTTGCCTCTCTTAGCTCTTTTATATCTGTTTTGTTCATTTATTGAGCCCTTACTGTGACTCAGGAATTGGGTAGATGCTGTGAAGAATAAAGAAAAAAACTCAGTTCCCGCATTCTTATAGCTCTGACTGGTGGAAAAAAATGACACACAAAGAGATTATTTCTTGATTGTGCAGTGAGGGCTCAGGGAGTTTTTCTGGACTCAACATGAGTTGAGTCTTGAAGGATGAGTAACCAGGCTTTGGGATCCTCCTGGCTGCTGGGTGACATGACAAAAGCACTGAAGTGTGAACCAATATGGCGTGCATGAGAATGAAAAATGTTGTTATTACTGGAGTGTATTTAAAAGCTTTGTTTGCTACCTCCACGTCATGGTGTGACACAGTAGTTGCAGAGAAATCAATATGGCAGGGCTCTTGTGAGGTTAATTCCATACTAGATCAAGGGATTTAACAAATAGAAAGTACTGAAGGCTATCTTGAGTCATGGCTTAATTAATTTGCTGTGTTCCAGGTGAGAACTGTGGTGACACAAGGATCATCTTAGAGAGACAATTTTGTTCCTCATTATGGTACCAACGTGCTGATTTAATCAAGATTCAACTAATATTCACAAGGGTCTGCTATGACCCCAGATCTCATCATGACTAGCAGAATGCACTTGCCGAGTGGAAGTCACTGGTTGTTCTAGTTATTGAACCTACAACCTTGCCCATAGCAGGGTAGGCTAATCAACATTTTGGAATGAATTAGCTTCTATTCATTGATATAAATTTTTCTTGAGTTGGATACCATGAGGGAGGTAAATAAGTCATTGCCACTGCCCTCAAAAATATTGATGAAATAACAGCACATTATACAAAGATAACGTCATTCAGTGCTAAATTGTGTAGTTCAAGTACGTAGTGGAAAATCTCCTAGCTGGAGTTAAGAGACATGCATTCTCTCTGGGTTACTTGTTGTCTTGGGGAGTTCCAGCCCTCTTATCTGTAAAATGTGAAGTCTGATTGATATTTAAGGTCTTTTCCAGGTTTAAAATGAAATGATTTTTAGAAAGTCTGTGCAAGAATTCTGGGCTTGGGTCTGTATATCCCAGTGTGTGAAGGGAGCCTCTGCCTTCTAATGTCTGCAATAAGCATGTGGTTTTATATCATATAAGACTGTTGATATGGAGGAGGAGACAAGAAAGGAGAAATACTATATGTGAGTCAAACTGTACAGATGGGATGTTGTGTGGACTCAGATACAGATGATTGCGTTCAACATGTTTCCCAATTATGGTAAATTATCATGATTCTACACAAGGATCCTCCCTCTCTTATTTTCTTTCCTCCTTCTTCTCTTGTATACCCATTTCCTATTTTTAGTCTCCTCCTCTCCTCCATAGACAACCTTCTAGAGTGTTTAATGTGGATGTTTTTGTTTGAAATCATCATTCCCAAATGTATATTGTGGTCTAGTGTGCCTGTATTTTTAAGTTATGCAAATAGTATTGCATTATTTATTTCATTCTGTTTCTTATTTCCCACCCACATCTATGTATAAGATTCTTTCATGTTACTACATGTGCTTCTAATCTGTTGCTCAAATCAATGTGTTCATCCACCATATTTTGCCTGTTCACTTTCCCAGTGATAGATACTCACATTGTCATCAATTTCCTGCCTCCCGATTTCCATGAAGATAACTATCCTCACACAGCTTCTTTTAGGGACCTGTGTGGGAGTTCCTTTGGGATATATATCTATTTGTGTGTGTGTGGGGGGGGGGGCGGGGGCAGGCATATACCTGAATCGGATGGGTTGTGAAGAATGTGTCTGTGGAATTTGATTAAGTGTTCCCAGATTGTTCTCTGGAAAAGTCCAGTAGCATTCTGCACTTTCCCCGTCAGTGCATGAGGATCTCCATACCTCCATGTCCCTCTCTTCCTTAGCATTATCAGCTCTCTGCTTTTTGTCATTCTAATAGGTATAAAGTAGTTTTTCATTGTTTTTATTGGCCTAGTCAGCAAAGACCCTGACAGACAAGTGACAATAGATAACCTAGCTGCCTCTGGTTCTCAATCTTTTGTGGCCATTAGAGAGGGATATGGTGGGGGGAGGATTTTCCTTCTCTGGTCTCTATCCTTTCACAGCCTACTTCATATTATTATGGTTTGCAGGGCATGGCTAGAAATTGCCTAGATTCTATGTGGTTGAGCTATCAGAGACCACTCTTTGGCAGGCTTGTGTCACTTCAGTAACACAACTTCCATAAAACCTTGATGGCTGGACAACTCTCTTCTGGGGATTTAGGCTAGTATCAGAGCTGGAAATTTTGAGGAAGCCTGGTCCCTGAGCTTGGACTTCTCTTCAATAGGCCTCAGTGTTCTGTATTTCTCTGGCCACAGCTTAATTGCTTCCACTGGTGCCTCTGCCTCCAAGGTGTTTTCTGTGCTCAAGACATCCTCAGGTGGAGAGTGTTGACTGTAGGGGATTCACGAGGAGAACATTCTGGTTATTTTCTCTCTAAAATCAGGGCTAACACCTCGTTTCCTTCTACTTCATAGTGGGAAAAAAATAAAAAAGATGGAGCAAATAGAATTGAGGTTGGAGCAGTGGTTTAGGAAACAGAAACTGAATCTGGAATAATAGGATTTGATGCTTGGAACTATGTTGGGGAATCAGTTTCATGAGCATAAATTTAGATAATCATACAACTGTCAAAGAAAACTATTGAGATTTCCATATAAAGATTAGAATTTGTCTCTTCTCTATTTGAGGTTGGAGCTACTTTCTGTTTATTTTGCTGTTGTCATCCAAAGAGGGTTTCAAAAGACTTTATGTGACCATAGCACGTATTTGAGAGTGGAGAATTGATCCTTAACTACCGCCAAAATCAACCCTGTGGTCAACTTTCAGAAATTATAAAGCTTTGTAATCACTGCCTAATTATTGCAGGTACCATGGCCGGATGAGCAGGATACAGCTTCTCATCCATAAATGGGAGCTCAAAGGTGAGCCACAATGACTGTCCTTCACAGATCTTTGCATGAATGGACTCTAATTTGATGAATTCTAGCTGATATTTGGCACTTACTCTGTATCACTTTTTTCTACCTGATATAGAATGGGGTTTCTCCCAAGTCTTCTTAGGAGAAGACATCTCCTAATGTCTTCCGGACACGCGGGGGTACCTGCTTCTGTAACCTCCTCTTGTCCTGAGGAGAGCCCACTCTGCTGTGTTACCACCCTGCTCTGCTCAGGCAGGGAAGGGTTTTCTTACAAGACTCACCTATGTTTCTGTTCACAAGTGGGGGATTGACGTTATGATTAAGAGAAGGCTACACTGCTGTTTGGGCTAAATTAGCCGATGCTGCCAGATCCAATTGTACGTATTTACATAGCTACTTCCCTTACTCTTTATCCTCTAAAGCCCCTTGCCCTTGCTTTCTCTGTCAAATAAAAACAATAACATCTGTTTCATACTTTAGGGTTGATACAAATCATTTCATGTGCAATATCTCATTTAATGTCACCCGCTCTTGACATGTCCATGAGCATACCTAAACAATTAAAATGTTTCAGGATTAAAGATAAAGACTTCCATCACCCCAAATTTTGCTGACTAGATGACAAACATCTGGCACGACAGGTTTGTCTTCTGCCCTCTCCCACCTTGCTCAGCGACTCTTCCTGACACAGACAAATCTCCCTCCTGGCGCATGAATATGAAGTGCTTTCATTCGGCCTCTGATTCCTCAGGATTCTCTCTGGGCAGAGCCTCTCCAAGGGAGCCTGCTTCCCATTTAGCTTCTTTCCCTCCCAGTCATCAAAATGTACATGCCTTATGTTTTTTCTCCTTAATCTCTTGCTGGCTTATGGCTTATTGCAGTGAACTCGCCGAGGGGTGTTTGCATCTTTGATGAGAAATCCCAGAGATAATGTCTTAACCCAAAGAAATAAACCAGAAATGGAAGAATATCAGATATAGTGACAGACAAAATTTAGACATAGAGAGTCCTCAGCTCACAGCAAGTAATGACTGTCAAAGCCACCCAATATGACCAGGCTGTTTCTGGAAGGCACAGTATTGATAAAATACCTGAATAGTCAATTGCACCTTTTACTTTTCACATACATCTTTCAATATAATATAGACTGATATTATTTTTGTCTGTTATTTATCATTTTTACCTTTAAGAATAAACTCCCAAGATATTCTCTGTCCACCATGTAGCTCACTGCCACTGCAAACAAGTATTTAAAAGGTGCTTGGAGGATGATAATGATGCATATGGGATACGAAATATTTCCATTAAGGAAAGTTAAAGTTGGTGACCTTAGAGATAGCAATGTATTTACATTTGTAATCCCTTCTCAGAAGGAAATAGAAAATCAAGTTTCACACTGCGTAAATTAACTGAAGAGAACGTACAGCTCACTTGGTCCAAATGCTCTCACGGTACAGATGAGGGGACTGAGACACAGACTGGCTCAGCTACTTGCACATTAGCACAGGCACTGGGACCAGAACCCGAGTTTCCTTAGTCCACCTTTAAGCCTTTTCTACAATGCCCATCATCAACCGCAGTAGTAGCTTGGGATGAAAAGTGGCCTGCATCCCACAGGCCTGCTCACCTCCACTCTGGCTCTGGACTGTCTACACTGGATTTAGTCTTCCGTCGTACCGCCCCCATTCTCTCTTCCTGAACCGCTAGGATCTGATTCCCTTCCTCATGCCCTTAGTGTGTATGATTTGAAGTAGGCACTGCGTGTACCTCCCCTTCTCATTCTATGGATAAAACAGAGCACTTTGCACATAGAAGGAACTTAACATACACTTTTTACATGACTGTTTAAATAATAAAATTTAGATATCCCTAGGTCAGTTAGCTTCATAAAGGCTGAGACCATATTTTATGCTAATATGCTCATGACTTTATCCTTAGGTATTAGTGTTCAATAGCTATTTGTGGAATGAATGAATAAGTCAGTAGATGAATAGAGCCAGGTATTTAAACTATCACTGCTTTCCTAATAAATTTGGAACCCCTCCAAAGTGACATTTAAAAAATATTGTTCATCATTCATCTGGTGGTGTTTGGTAGAAACTAATTTTGTATTGATTAAAATTACATAATTGTACATTGAAAACAAGGATTTTGTTACATGTACTGAAGGTCATGTCACAGTTTATTTCAAATCGTCTTTCGTATCTGTTTTTTCTGTTCTTATAATTGGAGGGCAGAAGTCACTCCTATGCACTAAAGACAGATGTGATTGACTTGGATAGAATTGGAAGTTATTTTTCCAAACTAGACTTCAATGCTCTTCTTTCTGGCTTTCATGTCAACATAACATTTCACCCTTTTCTCTTGTTATTATTCTTTCTCTAGTTTTTGTTCAGACCCAGGCAACTTCTTGGGAGGCATGTTAACGGGTTTAAAAGAGAGATGACAGTATAAATCACTCATTTTCCATGGAAAGCACTATTCTATCATGCTTTATTTTGTGCAGGACTCAGCTGCTGCTGCTGCCGAGTTTAGCAGCCTGTCAGCCGGCTGATTGCTGGATGAGTTAGAATTTTAGCTCTGCCAGTAGGTGCCGGGCAGGGGAGCTGCCTCTTGCCATCAAGAGTCTTTGGACAAGAGTCTTCACCTCTATCAGCCTTTGTTTATTTCACCTGCAAAGTTGGGAGAATAACACCAGTCCCGTAGTGTTGCTACGAGGAAGAGGCGAAGTGCATTCAATGCCCACTCAGTGCTTCCATCAGTAGGTGCTCCCTGGGTGCTCAGTGTCTAGTCATCCTCATCATCACTGCTGTAACTGAAGAAAGAAAGGGTCACGATGCATTTAAGAGTAATTTCTTGAATCTGATGAAGTGGTTTGTTTTCCTAACTCAGCCTGCCACTGTGGCATGTGCATTAGTTGAGTGGCCAGTCTCAAGGACAATTTCTTGTGGCAGCATTTCATTTTTACAGTGTTTACAGGAGAGCAGCTAGCCAGGAAGCCAGATCAGGGCAGATTCCAGGCATAGGCAATATAAGAAACATGCATAAAATTACTACCACAAACTGCCTTCAAAGAATTGTTCTGATTGTCTAAAAATATACAAATAGAACTTACTGTAATGATTTCATTCTTTTGAGGATTTCCTCCCTATTCCTGTCAGTGTTTAAAAAACCACCGACAGTGAAGTGAAAGCTGTTGCCAAAACTCCTTATAAAATATGTATTTAGCTGGTCAAGTGTGGTGGAAAATTACATCTAGGATTTTGAGAATCAGCCCATCAATTTCATGTACAATGTTAGCATGGCCACAGTTTACATATAATGAAATCCATTGCTTTTTCCATCTTTGATCAACATACACAGATTTTAAAATATAGCAGACTATATAAATATTCTGGAAAATAAGAATGTGTCCTTTTTAGCTTTAGGCTCACATGAAAGCTCATTTTCAATCCCAGGCACTAGAAACTGGTACTCAAGTGATTTCTGTTGTGCTTTTCTTGGATGCTACTACTTTGGAGTTACCTATTACCTGCAAGATCAATTGTTTCTCACATGCTATTGAAATAGATCATCTCATGATAGAGGCAGAGCTGACACAATGTTACACTGGCGGTATTTGGTCTAGTGGCACATATCCTGTGACTTGTCCTCTCAAACTACCAACTTCATTAAATATCTTCGTGGTAGATAGTTCAGTGAAATCAATAGGGTATTCAACTGGACTTCTTACTGAGTGGGAGAGAGAAATTATGCGCAATGTTGAGGTTCTGTACCGAGTCGATACCTTTTCCTCTCACCCAAAAGAGTTTTATGGGAACAGTAGATGAAACAAGTCGCCTCAAGATCCTTTCTTAAAACTCATCTCACCACTTTTTTTAAAAAAGTGCTTTCAGAAACATTCACAAATTGCTCCTTCACACAACTTCTGCTTTACAGAACGTAACTAATAGAGTAAAGTAGATGGAGGAGGATTTCTAAGCTTCTTGTCACGTTGAATGTTGCCTAAAGTTCGAAAATCAGGTAAAGAGGGATTAAAAAAAAAAAAGTAATGTAGCGCCTTAAAAATGGAAATCTGGAGAATAAGCTGAGATTTTCTAGCCTCATCTGCAAGTTTAAAGCAGCAAAGAGCTTTATTATTTTTTTCTAGTCCATTTACAGAAGTCTTATCCATCTTGTGAGGCATAGTGAAAAGAAGCAATCTCTTGGAAACAGGAGACTAGAATATAAACTTAACTGCTAGTATGACCTTAAGCAAGTCACTGTTGTTTTTTGAATATCAACTTCCTTTATGAAACTTATATGACACGTATATTATCTTTAGGAAACCTATTTTAGGAAAAATAATCAACTTTGGCTTAAGAACACAGGCTGACATGATTGGCAGGCTTAAAAGCACAGGATTATTACACAGTAAACTACCTTATTTTGTTTAGGCTGGCTTTCCTATTTGGGACATAGTTTAGAATTTCAATTAAACACAAAAGGATTTTTAATACCATTTTACTCTTACCACTACCATTGGAAACAGGTAAAGAAGAACAGTCATTTTACTACCATCATATTTTTGGAATTTGCAGTAATGAATCTGATGCCTTCTGGATTTGTAAGATATTTTAACTTTGAGATCCTAAAATGAAAATATAAATTGGACAGTACAGGAAATGTAGGTGATTCTAAATATGCTGTCTGCATAAGATAGCCTTCAGCTTAGTGTTTCAAAGATAATTTGGAATGAAATGATTTGGTTCATTTACTAAATTTGGATTGGCTTCATCTATCAATTAGTTATATAATTTTCTAATTTATTGAATAAATATTAGTTGGGAACTTACTGTTTAATGGTATTTTAAGGATCTTCTATTCTATATTTATTTCCATATAAAAAATGTGATCTCCTGATAACTTCCATGAGTATGTTTGATCATTTGTTACCTACAAAAACAGCAATTTCATATTGTTCAAAAATATATATATGTATATACATTCACAGCTGTTATAAAATGGATGTACAGAAAGAACAAACAGATGAAAAGGGGACCGTTGAAGGATTTTCTTTCTCAAACATGATCCATCCTTGGCTATGATCAAGAGCTTAAAAATGACCACTTGAGTTAACATAAATTTAAATGTTGAGTATATCTGAAGTGACGGAAGACATATTGAATCTACCTAAATCCCTCCATCTTATTTTCTCCAAAAGGTACAATCTTCCATCAAGTAGCAAAATAGCATACCTTGCCCCTACTTCTTTTTAGGGTAACATCTCCTGACATATCAAAACAGCAAGGGGAGAGGAAAAGGAGAAAGACGCCAGGAATCAGCCACCATCTGAAACTTAACCTGGAAACGGTTCAGAACAGACACAGCAGTTTCTCTTCTGAAAGGGAAATATATTCCCATTTATGTTTCCGTACGATTCCTCATAATTGCAAAGTACCCTAGGAATAGCTTAGACTGTTTATTTCTTTTCAATGTGGAAAGCAATGCTATTAAGTAAATCCATGAAGTCCTGTATCTAACTTGTTGCCTTAATGAAGGGCTACATGTTTTCCACGTACACTGCTAGTCACAAAAATCGCTTAATTTCCCCTTTATTTCATTAACAGCATGTAGAATTAAATATTGAGCTCTTTGGCTTTTAACAATATGCTTAACAAAAAAATTACCCTTTAAGTGGAGAAGAGAGGTTATTTCAAGAGTTCTGAAAGGCTTCTGCTACTTAGGATTGAAAGCCTACCCATTAAAATAGCACCTGGGTAGTAAATGATTTAACACACTTTGATTTATTCTTTTCTGATATATGTGCAAAATACAAGCTAACTTGGGTTGACATTATAGCATATAGTAAGCAGTAACATTCAGAAAAAATTAACGGCATGGGGGGAACTTTAATTTTCTTTAATTAGGAAAACAGATTTGGAGATCTGATTTCTTGACGGAACCACGCAAATATGCAGAACACACTCCTGAATTCTTCACAACATAAATTTCTACTCCTCTGTAGAAGAGCCCTCTGTGTACGTTGATGGTAGACTTTGGGTGAATACTATACAGTCTATACAGAAGTCAAAATATAATGATGTACACCTGAAATTTATATAATATTATAAACCAATGTGACCTCATTAAAAAATTAAAATAATAACAAAAAAAGAAAAGCCATTTACTTCTATTCACGGGAGTTGGCCTCCCCCTGGAATCTGTTTTGTCCTACATCAAGCAAGCTGTAGACACAGTGAGCCCCTGCAGTACAGTTCTTAGAGTCTGAGTTTAAGCAGATTAGAGTAATGCCATTGGATGAGTTGTGTCTCTTTTGTTCATTGTACCTCCAGGGCCTGGAACGGTGCCCAGCACATGGAGTTGCTGAGTGAATGAATAATTCGTGGAAGGGAAGGCATTCTAGCAGAATAGTCCAGGTGGACTTTGGTATTTTTTTGCCTAGTCTCCATCAAGGTCTTTAATGGAGTGAGATAAAGCTGTGCCTACTCATTTTTTCAATGATTGTGCACACACACACAAACCCCAAAGACAAAATACAATCCTCAAAGCAAGACTATAGTATAAAGTCTAAAATCCGGGACAATGCTGAGATAGCTTCCCAATGTTTACAGACTTGGGAAGTATGTGCATCTTTCTTGTATATCTACTTGGAACCACAAGAGTGTTGATTTTATAGGTTAACTTTATTTGCTCCATTTCGAAGTTCATAAGGGGTACCTCAGTCTTGATTTTACAATAGGAAGGAAGCCCTAGCTGAAGCAGACATACTATGTATTTTCAAAGTTCTGTTTTAATTTATTCTTATTGGATACATGGGAAAACTGTATTTCCCAGTGCCCTCTTCAGTTGGGTTTGAGACACACAATGTACTCTGGCCAATGGGCTAGATGTGTCATTTTAGGACGAAAGCATGGTACTAGGTGTGCTTAGTCTACTCCTCCCATCCCTATGGCAACTGAGAAGGTTGGCTCTCCCACGTGGAGCAGGTGAGTCCCTGAGCACACTGATTCTTACTTGGACATGTAGTATGGGCGAAAAGTAAACATTTCTTGTTAAGTCACTGGAATTTTAGGGCTGTTTGTTACTTCAACACAATCTAGCCTATTCTAGACTAGGCTAATGCATTTTACAGTCTATCAATATTTTTCCTTAGCTGTTTGACCCAACATTTCTAAGCACACTTCTAGGCACATTTCTAAGCAAAAGAATCATATTATTGCTCCTTTTTTTTACTTACCCACTAAGTAATTATTTTTCTCACCTACTTCTTTCTCACAGATTTTTTTCTAAAATTCCATGTAAAAGATGCTGAATAAAAACTTTTGAAGCCTTCATATATCTGCCTTTCCTAATTTTTGGTGACAGAGAGTTTCAGAGCCAAAGAAAAATATTGTAAAGATTCGTTCTTCTCCCCATCCCACAGTTCCTTTCTTAAAATAGTTTTAAGGTCTTATAAAGGAGGAGAACAAAATGCTTTTTAGAATATTTTTAAAACTCTTTATTATGGAATTTTCAAACCCATGCAAAAATAAATGAATTGTAAAATAAAGCCCCATTTATCTGTCATTCAGTTTCAATAATTATCAATATCTTTCCAATCTTATTTCGTTTATCCTGCTCTCTCCCACTCATATTTTTTTCTAGATTATCTTAAAGCAAGTTCCAGACAACATATTTCACCCATCTCTAACCAATAATTATCTTTCTGTATATAAGTACCATTCCATTATCTCACTTAGAATTAGTAATTTTTTAATTTCGTCGCACAGCTAGTGAGCGTTCAAGTTTCTCTGAATGTTTGATAATTTGGCAGTAATATTGTTCACATCAGAATTCCAACAATTGGGGTTATTTTTCTTAAAATCATTTTATTCTATAGCAGTCCCTACTATCATCCTTTTCTCCAGTGCCCATAATTTTTTGGGAGAAAAATGGGTCTTTCTTCTTTTAGAAAATCTCATGTTCTGTGTTATGCTGATTGTTTTCTTTTTTTTTTTTTTTTTTTAAAGATTTTATTTATTCATTTTTTTCCCCCCAAAGCCGCAGTAGATAGTTGTATGTCATAGGTTCACATCCTTCTAGTTGCTGTACGTGGGACTCGGCCTCGCGTTGGACGGAGAAGTGGTGCCTCGGGGCGCGCCTGGGATCCGAACCCGGGCCGCCAGCATCAGAGCGCGCGCACTTAACCGCTAAGCCACAGAGCCGGCCCTGATTGTTTTCTTATGTCTTTCATTTTGCTCCTCTATCCTTATATTTTATGTTAACTCGTAGTTAGCATACAGGCTTGACTGGTTTCATCTCATTTCATATTATTTTATTTTGTAAAAATATATATAATATGTTATGAGGAACATAACGTCTGGTTGTTCCCTTTTAATGAAGCTGAGACTGATCATTGGTTTCAGGCACCCTCAGCCTGATCCTTCCATTTTAAAATTCCCAATGATTTCATATCTATTAGCAATTGTTGCCCCAATCCCTTAGCTCATTTGGGATTGCAAAATGGTAATTTTCTAATTCCACACACATAAACATACACACTCACACGCTTTCGTTTTTCATAAGAGATGGCTTATGAGCTCTGAGGAAGTCCAGCTGCCATGATCAGCAGCCCTATGGAAAGAAGGCCATGTCAGTGTCACGGAAGTGCTGTCACTAGCCAGTGGCCAACAAGGATCTAAGGCCTGTCAACAAGGTGAGCGAGCTGGGAAGTGGGTCATCCTCCAGCCAAGCCTCGAAATGACTGCCAACACCTTGACTGCAGCCTCATGAGACACTGTGAGCCAGAGAGTCTACACTGTCCCCGGATTCCTGATGTAAAGAGAAGCTGTGAGATTGTTGTTGTAAGCCAGTGACTTGGGGGTAATATTTCTCATGGCAATAGGTAACTAAAGCAGATTTTGGTGCTGGAAGTGAGGTGACATTCTTCAGGTTGCTTTTGCACTAATGATATAGCCTGGAGATCACTGCACATCAGTTACGGAGAGTCTTTCCTTCTTTTTGGTATTGCATACCATGCCGTTGTGTTGATGTACCATAGTTTATTCAACGAGTATCTTGCTATGGGCATTTGGGTCGTTGCTAGCTTTTGCTACAGCTAATAATGCTACAATGAATAGCCTTGTCTATAGGTCATTTAGTGTTTTTGCCAGTGAATCTTTGGCTAGGTGTCTGAAAGTGAGACTATATTTATGGAATTTTGCTAGATAGTGCCCAATTCCCCTCTTTAAAGTTATACTACTTTTTATTCCCACCAACAATATAAAAGAAGATCCCATAGCCTTGTCAATGGGGTACGATTCATAGTTTATAGTCTTGGATTTTGTCAGTTTGATAGGGGAGAAATGGTATCTCTGTGTAGTTTTAATTAGTATTTTTCCCATAAGTGAGGGTGAGCGTCTTTTCACACATTTAATAGACATTTTAATCTCCTTTCCAGTGAATTAGCTATACATATATATCTCTCCTACAATTTTTTCAAAATAATTAATTTTTTTAGAGCAATTTTAGGTTTACAACAAAATTGAGAGGGAGGTTTGGAGATTTCCCACATACTCCCACACACGCATAGCCTCCCCCATTATCAACATCACTCACCAGAATGGTACATTTTTTACCAAGGATGAACCTACATTGACACATCATAATCACCCAAAGTCCATAATTTACCTTAGGGTTCACTCTTGGTGTTGTATATTCTATGGATTTGTGTAAATGTATAATGACATATATCTATCATTATAATATCATACAGAGTATTTTCACCGCCCGAAACATCCTCTGTGCTCTGCCTATTATCTCTCTCCCCTCCCTCACCCCAACAACCACTGATCTTTTTCTTGTCTCCATGGTTTTGCCTTTTCCAGGATGTTATATAGTTGGAATCATAGAGTATGTAGTCTCTGCAGATTGACTTCTTTCACTTAGTAATGTGCATGTAACGTTCCTCCATGTCTTTTCATGACTTGATAGGTCATTTCTTTTTAGCTCTGAATGACATTCCATTGTCTGCATGCACCACAGTTCATTTATCCATTCACCTACTGAAGGACATCTTGGTTGCTTCCAAGTCTTGGCAATTATGAATAAAGCTGCTATACACATCCGTGTGCAGGGAACTTATTAGAGCTCCTAGAGGTAAATCTCACAATATTGTGGGGGACCCCTACAACTGGGTCCCCCTGGAGTTTGTAAATCTCGGAGTTGTCCACGTTGAGCCTCCAGCAATTCATCCATTCCAGTTCAGGTGTTCCTACCCGGGTACTGGGTTTCCATTCCTGAGTCTGTGCTCTGGTGAGCTGTTCCTCACTGTTCTGGCCTGTCTCTCTCCCATCTTGGGGCCAGCGGTTTTCCCTGTGTCCTCATCTTGCTTACAGATCTAAGAAGCGTTGTTGACTTTTCTGTTGGTCCAGCTTTTTACTTGTTGATAGGATGGAGTGGTGACTTCTAAGTTCCTCACATGCAGAACCAGAAACACTGCGTCCCCCTACCACTTTTTATCAGGTTGTTTTCTCTTCTCAAATTTTAGGAGTCTTTATATATCGGGGATACAATCCCTTTGTGATAAAATTACTGTTTCTTCTCCAGTTTGTCATTGATCATTTAACTTTTGCCTTTATTGAATGGTATTTGTTTTACATAGTCAAATTTACTATTTTCAAAGGCTTTTGGGTTTCGAATCACAGTTAGAAATTTTTTCCAATCAGTTTTAAAGGAATAAGTTCATGTTTTCTTCTAGAACTTGTGTAGTTACAATTATTTTACGTTCACACTTCTGGTCCAGTTGGAATTTATCCTGTTGTATTGTGTAAAGAACAGACCCAATTTTAGGTTGGTTGGTGGTTTATGACTTCTGTTCCTCTTTTGTTTTATATTTTATTAATCTCTTGTTTTTTAAATTTGTTCCTTTTGGTTTATTTTGTTGGTTTGTTGGTCTTTTCATATCTTTTTGAGGTGCATTTTTATTAATAAATAAATAATTATTATTAATGTAAGTATTTCATTCTTTTCTATGAGCACTGCTTTAATAGTGTTCCATAGATTCAGAAAGCTGTTTCATTGTCATTGTTTTCTAGAAGTTCTGTAATCTCATTTTGCATTTTTCCCTTTGATCCAAGGGTTGTTTAATATCATTTAAAAAAATTGCAAGTAAAAAAGATGTAAAATTTTTGTTATTAGTTTCTAGTTTTATTGTATATAGTCAAAGTATACTGTTTGTACCACTTTTAATATTTTTAAAACTCTGTTTTTTGAATTTATTGATTGTTTTGTGTGGGGGCTTATATGTAGTTGAATTTTCTGAATGTTCTATGTTCACTTGAAAAGAACATATATTCTCTACTGCCAAAGTACTAGATTACAGTATTTACCTATATTATGTACCTTATTGATTTTGGTTTTAGGTCTCCTCTATCTTACTAACTTTTGTTCCACTAAATCTGTCTTGGGCTGAGAGAAGTATTTAAAATCCCTTGTAATTAGAGTTTCACTTCATTTCTTCTGTCTCCAGTAGTTACTTCTTTATGTAAGTTGTTGCTGTGTTTGGGGTGTCTAGATATTGACTGTTATTTATTTTGCATTGTGAGTTGTAGCCTTCAATATTATAACGTGTTCTTTTTTGTCATTTAACATGTTTGTATTCTTTCTGTCTAATATTAATATAACAATCCCTGTTTTTTTTTAAAGTGCATTTGCTTGTGCATCTTTGCCCAACTGAGACGGCAGATTCATTGGCTTGAAAGGGAACTCAGGCAGCCTGGGAACAAGAGATATTCTGGCTCAGAGCAGATCATGAGAAGTGAGGTATCCCATTCCCATTTGGGATGTGCATGCTGGAGGGCCTCACCTGAGGTCACATTTTCTCCTGAATGGCCAGTTTAGTCACAAGTGGCATTGTTCTTACCTCTAATCACAGTCTGTTTGATTTCATGTTCTAACCAGACCACACAATTTCAGGACAGAAAGTCTCCTTTTCTCTCAGAAGATCAAAACATTGGAAAGCTGAAGAGGAGAGAAAAATATTGGGACAGAAACTAACAATTAAGATTTTCTATTTAACATTTATGGTCTTTTGAGAGTTTTTACTTATTATTTTTTCTGGATTTGGAAAGGATGAGATGAAAATGGACTTTTGCAAATAATAGTGATGCAGTTTGCCCACCAGCCAGCAAGAGGGTCTGTTTTTGCCTATGGAGTTTGACTTGACAGTAGTGAATCAAGAGGTCATTTTCATTAAAAAATATTTTTCTCCACCGCTTTTATATATTGGCCTGTGACTAGATAGCCCAAGAACAAATAGAATACTGTGGTGGTTGACATGCTAATATTTAAAAATATTTGGTGTTTTTTTTTTTAAGTGCAAGTGAAATCTAATGGCAAAAAAACCCCACATAAATTTGGCAGTACCACTCAAACATGTAAGAAGACTTTTCTCTTTTTCACTATGAGATATTTTTAGGGATAGGATTGGGTCAAAAGAGCAGAAAGAATATCCTTTGTTGACTTGCTTATTTTTATAAAGTATATTTATTTCCCCTTTTCTGTAGGAAATACAGTGCCATAAAAAAACTCCAAGCTGCCTGTTAATGCAAAGCTCAAGTACTCCCAAGAGCAGCACATTTGTTTATTGGAGAAGAGGAAAGTTATTAAAAACCTATAAGGCTCCATGAATAGCTCATTTACCTACTTTGCTTAAATGCTAGTCTAGAATTAATTCTTGACTAGAGAGCTGCTTAGTTTGCAATTAGCAAATAAGTGGGATTTTTCTGATAATTTTACTTATATATTCACAACTTAACTCAATGTCAATAGTCCACTTAAATGTGGTGCAATGTTTAGTACCCACAATAACTGTCTATGTTTTTCATGTGACACGACTGACAAGGTGTTAAAGGTGCCAGAAGCTTTATGGTAACTAGTGTGTACCCTCTTGAGAAAACCTGATTGCACTGTAATATAGACGTGATTCCATAATAATTGGGTCCAAGAGACAGCTCCCCAGGGGATGAGGCATATGCAGGTAAAAATAGCTTCCATTTATTGAGTGATTTCTGTGTTTGGCATTATGCTAAGTGCTTTACATATGTTAACAGTGTACATTAATTCTCACCATAACTCGGTAAGTTAGGTATCATTGTAACTATTTTTACATCAGATCCTGAGGCTCAGACAGGTTAATTAACTGGTTCAAAGTAACATAGTGTTGATGGAGCTGGGATTCACACGTTGATTCTAGATTATATGCTCTTTTTATTTTTGTTTTTTTAATGAAAAAATTTAGATATAAAATGATGACAATACTAGTATAATAAATACTCATATATTCACAGGTAGCTTAAGAGATAAAAACATTACAAATGCAATTGAAACTTTCTTTGTTCTTGCCTTGTTCCCCATCACTTGGTTCTCTTTCCCCACCAGAAGTAGCCACTGTCTGAATTTTGTGATTATCTTTCCCATATATGTATTTGTTTAAATGCATGCCAATTTATTCTCAAACAGTATATCCAATTCCTTTAAATTAAATATTTTAAAACTTTATATAAATTAGAAATTTGTATAAATACTGAATATATCCTTCTGGAATTTGCTATATTATTTTTGTGAGATTTATCCATGTTGATATAGGAGTTCCTTTTCATCTCTTTCTAATTATATATTGTAGTCTGTTGCAAGAATATGGCAAATTATTTATCTATCCTCTACTTGGTAGGTGTTCTTGTTGACTCCATTTATTGGCTATTGTTGGGAACATCTATGTACCAGTTTTCTTTGTACATAATTTTTTTATTTATAAACTATATTTTCAATACCCTATATATATATATTTTTGGTGAGGAAGATTGGTCCTGATCTAACATCTATTGCCGATCTTCCTCTTTTTGCTTAAGGAAGATTTTCCCTGAGCTAACATCTGTGCCCATCTTCCTCTATTTTGTATGTGGGATGTTGCCACAGCATGGCTTGGTGAGTGGTGTGTAGGTTCACGCCCAGGATCTGAACCTGCGAACCCTGGGTGGCCAAAGTGGCACATGTGAACTTAACCACGGCCAGCCCCTCTTTGTACATATCTTAAAGTTTCCTAGGAGTGGAATGACTAGTGGTAAGGGATGTGCATCTTCAAATTGAGGAGATAGTTCTAAATAAATTTCCTAAGCATTTGTATTGATGTATATTCGCACCGGCATTTTTCCTGTTGTTCTATAATGTCCCTTTGTATTGTCAAACTTCTTTTTATTTTGGTAAAACTGACTGTGTGAAGTGATTCATCAGTGTGATTTTTATTCACATTTCTCCTTGTGCCTGGTTGAGCGTGTTTTCAAAACCATTTGTTTTCTTCTTCTGTGAATTGCCTTGTTATATACTTTGTTCATTTTCCTATTGAGAGATCATTTTAAGTTATGTGTGTCTTTCTTATTGATTTACAGAAGCTCTTTACGTATCCTAGCTATTAATTTGTTTCCTTTAATATGTATTCAAAATATGTTTTTCAAGACTGGGGCTTATTTCTTCAATTCGGGTTTGATGTCTTTTGATGAACAGACATTTTAAAATATGAATACAGTTAATCAATCTTTTTCTTTATGCATTATAATTTTTGTGTTTTTTAAAGAATTTCCTTTTTTGCTCTAGAATCAAAAAGAAATTTTCTACATTACTTTTAAAAAATTAACATTTTGCTTTTCACATCTAGTTCTTTAATACCTTTGGAATTTATCTTTGCATGAAGTAAGACATTGAGACCTAATTTTTTGTGAAGAACTAATTATCCTGGCACTATTTACTGATAAATTCCTCCTTTTCTCCATTGATGTGCAGAGCCAGAGCTATTGTATATCAAGTACACATATATACAGGAATATGTTTATGAACTTTTGCTTCTAATCTGTTGATTTATTTGATAATCTATGTGCCATTAATGCTGTATCGTAATCGTTCTAATTTCATAATGAAATCTGATATCTGCACCAGCTAACACCCTACCATTTTCTTCTTTGAGAATATCTTGATGACTGACTCTGGTTCTTCCATGTATATATTAAAATAAACTTGCTGTATTTCAGAAAACCTCTGTTGAGGTTTTGCGTTATAATTATAGACTAATTTTGAGAGAAATAATATTTAAATATAGTGCATATTCTATGAACATGATATATTACTCATTTTATTTGTCTTCTCTAATAAAATATTTTAATAAACTTTTATATTTATTCCTTAAGATATAGCATATCTTTTGTTAGATTTTTTTCTACATTCCATATATTTTTAGATTGTATTAGTATTGCATTTATTTTAATTATAGATAGCCTGTGGACAACTTAACAATATTGTATATTCTAATCCATGAACATGGGATATCTCTCCACTTATTTAGGGTCTATTAGAAAGAGAATTTGATCCTGGTATAGGAATGCAATTTATTTTTATATACTGGTTTTTAAAATCAAATTTATTGTTGTATAATTTACATATTAATAAAGCTTCTATAAACACTTGCATGCAGACTATTGTGTGAACCTAAGATATCAAATCAGTTGGGTAAATACCTTGGAGTGTGATTGCTGGACTGTATGATAAAACCATAGTTAGCTTTGTATCTAATAGTGCAAATTTCCCTCTAAGCACTGTTGTCACTGCATTCAATACAAATTTAATTTAGTTTGTATGTTCATTTAGTTTAAAATGTTTTAAATTTCTTTTGAGACTTCTTCATTGACATATGTGTTATTTTAAAGTGTGTTGTATCATCTGCAATATTTGGGAATTTTACACGATCTTTCTCTTATTGATTTCTAGTTTAATTCCATTGTGATCTGAGAACATGTTTTGTATGATTTTTTTTAAGTTTTTTTTTTTATTGAGGTCACATTGGTTTATAACATTATATAAATTTCAGGTGTACATCGTTATATTTCGATTTCTGTGTAGACTACATCATGTTCACTATCCAAAGACTAATTACCATCCCTCACCATACACTTGTGCCCTACCACCTCTTTCACCCTTCCCCTACCTTCTCCTCTGGTAACCACCAATCTAATCTTTGTATCTACGTGTTTGTTTGTTGTTGTTTTTATATTCCACTTATGAGTGAAATCATATGGCGTTTGGCTTCCTCTGTCTGACTTATTTTGCTCAGCATAATACTCTCACTGTCCATCCATGTTGTTGCAAATGGCAAGATTTCATCTTTTTTATGAGTCAGTAGTATTCCACAGTGTATATATACACTACATCTTCTTTATTCATTCATACACTGTTGGGTACTTATGTTGTTTCCAAGTCTTGGTGGTTGTGAATAATGCTACAATGAACATAGGGCTGCGAATATCTTTTCAAATTGGTGTTTTTTGTGTTAAATTTGTTATGTTTTATGGCCAAAAATATGGTCTATCTCGAGAATGTTCAATGTGAGCTTGAAAAGAACGTGTATTCTGCTGTTCTTGGACTAAGTATTCTATAAAAGACAATTAGATCAAATTGATTGATAGTGTTGTTCAGATTTTCTATAACCTTACTTATTTTCTGACTACTTGAGCTGTCAAATCTGATAGGGAGGTGTTGAAGTCTCCAACTATGTTAGTGGATTTGTCCATTTCTCCTTTCAGTTCTTTCAGTTTTTTCCTAATGTATTTTGACAGTGTCTTGTTAGGTGCATACATGTCTTCTTGGAGAATTAACTGCTTTATCGTGATGTAGTGACTCTCTTTATCCATGATAATGCTCCCTGTTCTGAAGTTTGTTTTGTCTTAAATTTCTAGAGTGATTCCTGCTTTCTTTGATTAGTATGAGCATGGTATATCTTTATATATCCTTTTATTTAACTTGCTTGAGTTATATTTAGTGTCTATATATAGACAACATATAGTTAGGTCTTTTTTTTAAAAACTTTTTTGGTGAGGAAAGTTAACCCTGAGCTAACATTCATTGCCAATCCTCCTCTTTATGCTGAGGAAGATTGGCCCTGGGCTAACATCCAAGTCCATCTTCCTCTACTTTACATGGGATGCTGCCACAGCATGGCTTGACAAGAGGTGTGTCACTCCACACCCAGGATTCAAACCTGTGAATCCTGGGCCGCCAAAGCGGAGCGTGTGAACTTAACTGCTACACCACTGGATCAGCCCCTTGTTAGGTCTTATACTTAATCCACTCTGACAATGTCTTTCAGACTATTCACATTTTAAGTGATTATTGATATAGTTGGATTAATAACTACCATGTTAGTAATAGTAACTCTTTTGTATTTATTGCACTTATTCTTTGTTTCTTTTTAAAAATCTTCCCCTCTTTTCTGCCTTCTCTTGTTTTTACTGAGTATTTTATATGATTCCATTTTATCTCCTTATACAATATCAATTATACTTCCTTTAAAATTGTGCTGCTTGTCCTAAAGTTTACAATATAGATTTTTAACTATTCTAAGTCCTTCTTCAAATAACACTATACCACTTCATGTGTAGTGTAGCTACTTTATAACTAAATATGCCAAGTACCCAATACATTATCACAATTACTTTAAACAAACATTTATCTTTTAGATCAATCGAGAATAAGAAAATTAGAAGGTTTCGTTTTATCTTTATTTATTCCCGTCTGAAGCTCTTCCTTTCTTTGTGTAGATTGGAGTTTCTAACCTATATCATTCTTCTACCTAATGAACTTCTTTTAGCATTTTTTGAAGGGAAGAGCTGATGGCAATGAATTTCCTCAGTTTTTGTTTGTCTGAGAAAGTCTTTATTTCTCCTTCACACTTAATGACAATTTCTAGATTTAAGATACCTAGAAGAAATTTCTAGATATAGAACTCTAGACTGAAGTTTTTTCTCTTTCAACTTTAAAAATTTACTCCACTTTCTTCTTGCTTGCATAGTTTCTGACAAGAAGTCTGCTGTAATTCTTATCCATGTTCTTCTATAGATTAAGTGGTTTCCCCACCTCCTCTGTCTTTTTGTAGGATGTCGTCTTTTTCTTTGATTTTCTGAAGATTTAACATGATATGTCAAGGTGTGATATTTTTGGTATTTATCCTGGTTGGTGTCTTCTGAGCTTCCTGGATCTGTGGCTTTTGTATCCGTCATTAATTTTGGAAAGTTCCTGGTTACTATTTTTTTAAGTATTTCTTCTACTGCTTTCCATCTTTTCTTTTCCTTTTCTTTATTTTCAATTACATGCACATTATAACTTTTGATATTATTTCACATTAACTGATTTTTAAAAAAATCCATTTCTGTCTCTATTAGTTTGGAAATGTTTTTCTCTTTCTTTTCTTTTGTGGTTGTATCAGTTAGTTTTTGCTGCATAACAAACTACCCCAAATCTCAGTGGACTAAAACAACACACATTTATTCCTTTTCATGATTCTACAAGTCAGTTGTGTGGTTTGCTGATTTGAGCTAGTCTCAGCTGATCTCAGCCAGGCTTGCTCATACTTCCACAGTCAGCTGGTAAGTTGTTTGGGGGAGGGAGAAATGGGGCTGGCTGGTCTAGGATGATATCACCTGGGGTGAATTGGTTTTTCTCCTTGAATTTCTTACTTCTCTCCAGCAGGCTAGTTAGAGTATATTTTCTTGTTAGCTCATGCAGGTACTTTTGGCAACTTCAGAGAAGTAAGAGAGATAGAAAGAAAGATAGACATAGAGATAGAGATAGACATAGAGATAGAGATGGGGGGATAGAGAAAGAAGGAAGAGGAAGAGGAGGAGAAGGAGGATAATAAGAAGAATAAGAGGAAACACTTGAGCACTTTTTAAAGGCTTTGCTTTCATCAAATTTGCTAGTGTCCCATCGGCCAAAGAAAGTTACATGGCAAACCCAAAATAAGTGTGGGAGGGCACTACCAAAATTATGGATTCAGGGAGGCATGAATAATTAGAGGCCATCAATCAATCTACCACGCAATCAATCTACCAAAGTGCTTATCCTTAAATTTTATTACTTCTAGTACATGTAGTGTATGTTGACAACGTCCGAAGTTAATAATTTTCTCTACTCTTCTCATGATTGATATAAGATGTTTAAACTCTTAAACTTCAATGAACCCCATTGTCTTTCATATATTTTTGTTCCAAGCTTCCATCTTCTTTTAGACCCCACAATTAGTTATTATTATTATTGTTTTATATAGTTAACATTTTTTTCCATTTTATCTACTTTTATTTGTTTCTTTGCTCCATTCCTTCTTGCTTCTTATTCATTCTCTCTTGAATAATTTTCAGTTTTCCTGAAGTACTTCTTTAAAACTTAATTTAGGGGAGATTTGGTGGAGGTAAATCTTCAGAGATTTTAATTGAATGGAAAGTGTTTATTTTGTTCTTGTTCTTGAAGATGTTTTTGTGGTGTTCTGGCTTCTATTTTTGCTGTTGAAAATTATGCTATTGATTCAATTATCATACCTTTGTAGTAATATGTCTTCTCTCTCTGGCTACTTTAAAAATCTCTGTCTTTTTTTGTTTTGGAATCCTGCAGTATCACTCTAGTTTTCTAGGTGTGGATTTTTTCTTTATCCTGCTTGTGATTTACAATGATTCTTGAATCTGAATTCTTGGCCATAAACTTTTTACATATAGCCTGTCCCCCAGTTTATTCTATTCTATACTTCTGTTACCTTAGTTAGACATAATGTGTTTTCCTCCATGTCTATTAACTTCTCATTCATATTTTACATCTTTTTGTCTCTGCAGTTTTCTGGGTTAGTCTTTAGATTAATTGTCAATTCATTACTTCTCAACTATATGCAATCTGCTGTGCAATCTATCCACTAATTTTTTAATTTCAGTAATTATATTTTTTCCTTTCTTTAGGTTCTGTTTTTTTTTTTCCTTAACTTGAATGTGGTTCAAAATAATATCTTAAAGGTTTTGTGTTTTTGAATAGATCTTTGTTTTTAAAAAACATTTTAAATATCTATATTATGTTTTGCAACCAATTATCCATGATCTAAAATCTTTGGGAGTCTAATTCTGTTGTTTGTTTCTTGTGTTGATTTAAGTTTAATTTGCTTTTCATAGGACTTAAATTTATTGCGTCTGCAATTTTATAAAAACTAAGTATGATATTACACAATATTTTAAGTTATTTTCACAACCATTTTTCCTAAATACACATTTTTGTTAGTTAATGGATAATGTTATCAAGCTTGTTTTTGCAAAAAGTTGAACTAGACGTGAACTTTTGCTTTTTCTTGTTAGGAGAATTTCCCTTTCCAATACAGTTGAGTATTTTCTGACCTTTTCACCATTTTGTGGCAAACAATACTGAAAAGAAAAGTCTTTTCAACTGTGCAATGTTGGGCCCAAAGGATTCTTTTCTTTTCACTGATTGTGTTTTGAATTTTAGACATTGGAGCGAGGAAAACAGCAACAAAGCACCACGCTGAATTAACTGTAGTTCAAGTAGATCTATCTGTAGAGCACACACAGAAACAAAAATAAAAACATTTGTAACCTGAAACATACATATCACATGTACACATATATACCTGCATACACTTATAGTTTAACAAAGTACAGGAAAACTATGTGACTTTAATTTTTTTTTAAATTTAAAATTTTTACAATTCATAGGCTAAAATGCCAGGAAAGTAATCTTAACTTCTCTCTCTGCAGCCCAAACCCACTTCCTCCTCCTATGGTCAAAATAAAATATATTGTCTGTGGGCTTTTTATCCAGTTATAGTTGCTATATAATATTTGATATTTCATAATACTGTATTAATGATAAACTCTATGAATGTAAAATATCTCATACAATGAATTGCTAATGCAGGCATATAATTAAGAAATAAACTCTGTTGGGTGCTTTCAACTAGGAAAAACATTATCAATTAAAATTTTTGATGTAAGTGTGTACTGAGGGACAGTCTATGGAATTGAGGAATAAGATGTATTAAAGGAAAATTTTCTGATAGAGAAGATAAGGAGGAATATAACAAATCATGTGTTTTTCATAAGGATCAATATTTTCAGGATGCGATAAATATTCTTTGTAGTTTCCCTTGGGCTATTGCTCAGGCTATATTATATTTAGATCATTTGTCTAGAGTAGGTTTTCAGGAAAATTGATGTTGATTACTGGTTTTCTTCTTCTTTGCTACACAAACAATAATAAATCAGGAATAATGGAAATCTAAAAATAAAAAAGTAAACACAATTTTTCTCCTTCTTGTTCATATGCATGTACAATTTTCTATAATTATAATTATAGTGCTTTCTGATTTTTCTCTCTGCATTTCTGTATCTCTGCATTTCTCTTATTGTTCAATGTTGTCCTCATTTTTGGTGGCTTCATCATATTTTACCTTTGTGATATGGAGTCATATACTTAACTCTCCTTCTGTTAGTGGTGGACATTTATCACAAGTCTTCATTTTGTAAGAAACACTATTGTTTGTCCACATAGTGTCCATGTCCCTTGTTTTTTCTTTCTTACAGAACCCCGGTTTTGTCCAGATATCCACACATCTCCTGTGTGAGTCAGGGGAAGATGTGTTCATTTCCCGTCTCAGGGTGGAGACTGGTTAGACGAAGCCAGTCGCCCCTGGCGTTCCTTTGGTGAATGTCACTGGTCTGGGGTGGCCTAGGGCTGTGCAATCAGACAGAAGGGGTTGCATCCTGATGTGTCCTTTACTAACTATGTGACTCTAGGGATGGTATTTAATCACTCTGTGTCTCATTTCCCTCATCTGTCAATTAAGAATAATACAGTACCAACATCAACAGTTGTTTGAAGTATAAATAAGTGAATATACCTTAAGTTCTAAATCGATTTACAAATGCTCAGCATAGTACTGGCACATAGCAAGTATTCAGTGTCACCTATATGCTTCAGAGTTCTGTCACTTGTATGGTGTAATATCATCAGGAAACAGCTTAAGACAGGATTCTTCCCATAATAAGAACACATCTAGGGTGTGTGTTTAGCTGCCAAAACTAGAGACCTTGAACCATTAAAACTCCAGACCTAAGACCATCCTTTAGTCCACGTGACAGAGAAGGTCCAAAGGGGTGAAGCGAATTCACTCCAGTCGAACTGTTAGCCACCAGTTTTCACCTGTTCTCCAAGTTGAATGTTCCTTCTTTCAAAATTTGCACAGATTACACATTAGTACATTCTTGTTTGTCTTGTTATCTATTCATTAAAAACTCATTTTTAAAGTACTTATCGTGTCAGGCACTCTTCTAGCTTCTGGGGAATTCTGGGAGCAAAGCAGACTGTTTTATTCTAAATATGATGGGAAGCCATTGGCTGTCTGTTTTGGGGGGAAGTGTATGACATAGTCATATGTCAGAAGAACCCCTCTGACTGCTCTGTGAGACTGGGCTATGGGTTGATCAAGAGGGATGCAGGGAGAGCAGATGGGGGACTAACCAGGAGTGACTGTGGCCTGGAAGAGGGGTTAGGTGGAGAGGAGGTGAGAAGTACAGGGGTTCAGGATACAATCTCTTTGTCAAAATGTTAAACAATGTATATAGTATGTAAAGAGTAAAAATATCCCTTTACCTTCGTCTCCAATGGCAATCTTCTTTTTAGAGGTAACCACTGTTCAGTGTAGCGTGTTTGTATCACCAAACCTCTTCCTATGTCATTTACAAATAGTTTATGAAAATAAATATGTTTTTTTGCAGTTCCATCCCCCACTTCTAAGTTGCTACCTCCTTTCCTGGAGCTGAATTAGGACTGAGTGATGATTGGGAACTCCTCAGAACCAACCTGCCTCACAACTGGTCTTTGGTACAGTTTATTCTAAAGACAACAAGGGAACAAACAAATAACATCAGCATCGGTAAGTCCTTTTTGTATTTTTTTTTTTTTTTCTATTTAGTTAGGAGAGTCCGGTTTCCCAAGATTTGAATGACTGTTTCGTCTCCTTTTCTCTTTTTCTGCTTCAGGCCGATAACCAGTAGAGGGCGCTGATCACCCTGCACATGTGAGTAGTCTAACCAGCGGATGCTCACAAACAAACAGGGGAAGAGGGTTTGACGACAGGGGTCATAGCACAGTGCAGCTGCGAAAAGGCAGTTTTGGGGTTTTTTTTTGAAAGTCAAAACTATTTATGCTACTGATGGATGGAGTCTTTCCCATCCCCCCTGTAGCGCATTTGAATGTGGGCTTCTAAAAAATATTCTAACATACACAATACATAATTTTGGTAGAGTAAAAATAGTTATTTAATAAATATTTTCTTATCCAATTATAAATTATTTTATTTGATTCAAAATGTTCCCACTCTGAAGTCTTTTGAGTAGCGTAAGTTGGTTAGAAAATTGAAGTAGGCTTGGTTAACAGAGGGATTTTATTTTACTTGATTTATCTTTCAGATTGTGTGTGTGTGTGTGTGTGTGTGTGTATTCAGAGATTTAAAAGGTATTCAGAAAGGTTATAGCTCTACCCATCCTGGGTGTGTAAAGTGTCTCTGAACAGCAAGTGTAGTTTGGAGTCAGTATTTGCTCCTGTTGTTAAAAACCCAAACTGATGCAGGTTTTGAATTTGGATTTCCAACAAAATGTAAAGAAGCAGAAATACTCTAGAATTAATATGTCTATTTATTCATTGATTGACAGATGGAATTTGGCCTATGGAGCAGGTGTAGAAACGGACCCTCACATGGGCAAATTGTAGTGTCAAATGATGGCGTCCTAGAAGAGTATCAGGCCATTTCCTCTAAGTCTGAGCCTGTGTAATCAGGATTTCCCTGAGTGTAATCCCAGCACTTTCTAGCTATACAAAGTCTTTCAGGATCTTACTTCCTAATTCCACTACAATTACTTACTGTATACATTACACATATTCTTTGGAAGCCCACATTCAAATGCTGAGCACCATTTTATATGATGGAGAGCTTAGTGTCCTGGTAGACTTTTTCATAGCCAGGAAACACTATATTTTACCTATGCTGAAGGGTAATGGGCTACCTTCATCATACACTACAAATATTAATTTTGGTGTCTCCATTGAGGTATCATATGGCTTCAAAACAAGAAAAGATATATTTTCAAAGAAATAAAGAAGAGTTCATTTTCAAGGTGTTTTACACATTTGCACTCTGAGGCATCTGTGGAAAGGGTTAGCCTTACATCACAGAAAGCTGCACTCTCCCTCACTATGACTACTTTGAGGAATGCTAATTCTGTCCTGTCATTCATGACGACAGCAGGACCACAGACCCAGTGACATTAGATTCTGGGTAGAGTTTCCCATTCTTTGATGATTTAATGAGCAAAACTGCAACAACATACACATTTTTCTTGGCTTCCTTCCTTTATAGCAAAACTGCAGTAGGATATGACGGCTCATGGCTTTCTGCCTCTGGATGGCAGTAACTCCTCCTTAAATGTTCACAGCCTTCCACTGGAATATCCCCAAGTAAGGATTTCCTGTCCTTTGTCAGTTTTCTATCCAAAGAAAACACTAATTTTACTTAGTCTGAAATATATATCTCTATATACATACATATATATCTTTTAAATTTATATATATATACACACACACACACATTTGAGAACTAAGTATAAGCGAGAAATCTGTTTCATGTTAAAAGTTGATAGCATAAATCCCAGGTTAAAAGGAAAATGAGGACGCAAAGAGCTAACCTAAAAAAAAATTGGCATTTGGATATTTCCATATGTTTAGATGTGATTCATTTTCCTTCTTACATAAATTAACAAATGCTGCTGAGCCAACTGTATTTCTTACGTCGAAACGAGATTGCAAAGGCTCTAGGAACATATCCAGGCTTGGGGAGTAAGGAAGTCTACCACTAAAATTATGTGCTCTGATTAATGTAGTCCATCTGGGTTTTCTGACTGTGACTTCTCATAGACACAAAGAATTAAAGAGCTTAAACATTAAATAAAATGAAACGCGCACATGTGAAATGTAGCTCACTAACCTCCCCGTGCAGCGGCTACTGCCGTGTCGTGGAGTGACATCTGGGTTAGGCTGGAGGCTGTGATTTATTGTCTGCAATATTTTTTCTGGTCCTCCTCTTTCTTGTCCTTTTAAACCTGCTATTCCTCTCCTTTGAGTCCCGGGTTCTCCACCTCAGCCCCAGACCCCCTTGCGCTGCCGCCCCCTAGGATCATCTGTGCTTGAAAGCCTATTTAGACACTTTTCCAGATCTTACCCTCTGCGCTGAGGTATATAGCTGTGCTTCAGAAGTGCTTCTGCGCCTGCTCAGCTCCACGGGCTGTGCAGCCTCCTGGCCAAGCTGCACAGCCCCCTTGCTGGGAAGGAGGATGGATCAGCAAGCAGGGAAGAACGCTGCTAGGAAATATCCTGCAGTTCAGGCATGCTTTCTCTTTTTAATAAATGTCCCTCTGAGAATTTAAAGTTTTTTGAAAGTGATACATTAAGACCAAAATGTACTGCATAAGTTACATTCTTGGGCATGTCAGCTTTTGATGTCTAATTGAAGTGACATCAGTTTCTGATGACTTCATAATAACTGCCTTCAAACCATTGTTGATTTAGTAGACTTTACTATGTACTCATGCATGTAATTCTTTTTAACTCAGAAAAATGAATGTAATTTTTATGGCTTCTGGTTGATAAAATTTTAAAATAAATATTATTACAATGATGATTTTCTTTGCCCCAGGTGAAATGGTCTATTTATGAGGACGACCGTTGGGTTTCCTTTGGGAAAGAATGGAGAGTCTCCACTCAAAATAAAAATGGACGCAGAAAGAGCTGGAACAGAAAAAGCCCCAAACCATAGAAGATTACGTAACCTTGGTAGAAAAGTCAAGGAAAGAGTTCAGAGTCACTAAATCCATTAGTGTTAGAAGCAGGTATGGAACATGGGATATAAAACTTAGAATCCAGGATGAAGTTGATGGAAATACGTACAAGAGTCCAGCAAAGTGGAAGGAGAAATGAGAGGAAGTTCTGAGGAGCAACTCCCTGGAGTATCTTTCTTTTGTTCTTTTCTAAGGTGACAGGTGTAAAACTGCGCATTCAAGTTAGTGCCGTGACCTGCTCATACATCGAGCGGTTCTCATCACTGGCCAAAATAAAGCTGTGACTCCAGGGAGTTCCTGCACTGGCTTGGGTTATTTTGACAGTGCAATGACAGCCTCATCCCCAGCTCGGCAAGAATTGATCACGTTGCCAGTGAAAGGAATGTCATGGGTAGAAATCAATGTTCTGAAGATTTGTGTCTGAGCTGGGTCAGTGCCCATAATAGTTTCCACTCTGCCCACTTCTGAAACTACAGGGTACCTTTTAAAAACGTCTGAAGAGTGTTTTTAATTCAATGGAATTCTTCTAAGTTCTACCGCTGCCCTTCCTCCCTGGGTCCTCGCTTGACTGGTTTCCATTCTCTTGCTTTGTGTCTAGTTATTCATTCAACATATAGTTAATGAGTCCCTAAAAAATGCCAAGCATTGTGATAGATGCTAGGTATACAACGAAGAAATAGATATGGACCCTTCCATCATGACATTTATAGTTTGAAGAGGGGTGCAGACAAAAAAAAAATTACAATCAGAGGGATGAGGGCTAGATGGAAGTGCACATGGTGCTGTGGGACCTCTAGCAGGATCATCCAACATGGATTTTGGTGGTGGTGGAGAGGGATGGGAAGGTTTACTGGAGGAAGTGATGCCTAAGCTGGGGTCTGTTGTCTGTCATCAAGCCATCCAGGTGAAGGGAGGATAGATATTTGGGCAGACAAAATCGCACACTGAAAGACTCAGAAATGAAAAATAGATAAAATTGATTATGCTTGTTGAGTCCTCCAGGAAGCAGATGCCAAGATAGAATTGGATATGCAAGGGATTTATTGAAGGAAATGTTTGTGAAAGATAAAAGAGGAGAGGAAGCAGAAGTGGTAGGGGAGAGTCTCTGAGCTTGATGCAAGTCTAAGACTCGTGAAAGGAAGAGGGAAGCAAGGAGGATAGAGTAGGAGAAGCTCAAACTGCAGTGCAGCTCTGGGGATGTCTCGGTCAGGCCTATGGGGAGAGTCAGAGCAAGACTACTTGTTGGAAGAGTCCCAGAAAGGGTCAGAAATGGTCAGGCTCTAGGACGCCCTGCCCCAGCCACCCACTGTGCTCATTCATTGGCTGGGAGCAGCCCAGGGACGGTGGGGTTTTAGAGTGAATGCTGTTGTGGATCTTTAAGGTGCAGCAGCTGGATGCTGTGAACTAACTAGCTGGTCTCCTTGTAGCAGATTCCATCTTGAAGGGAGCTCTGAGTGGCATCCCCCATGGCTAGCTCAGTACAGTCTTCCCACATTACCATGTCCACATCCATGTTCAGGGAGAAGCCCCTCCATGGTTCCCACAAGCCTCTCCTCCTGAGGGGGAGACCTAAGAGAGAGAGGTTAGTGTGAAGAAACACAGCCCCCATAGCTGCAGTTGGTCTCAGGGCTGTGGTTGGTTCTCATCATCTCCTTTGTCCACCATTTATTCTTAATTGTCCCCACCTTAGCCATCACCTCTGCAGGTCTTGGTGCTTTCGTTTATGGTGTAATCCTAGCCATCACTCCTGAGGGGCCTGAACCCCTGGTATTCACAACCTTTTTAGGTCAAGCTGTTGCACATTCACATACAGTGCTGGAACTGTCTATTGAAAAAGAAAGACGCCCAAAGTGGTCAGGGGGCAGCCATGTTTTTTGGGTCAATGGGACCCATGGTGTGTCCTTTGGTGAGAGTGCGCTTCTTTGGACTTCTAAGAACTCAGACTTCGAGCCCAGAGCTGCGGGTACGGGAAGCGTGAAGCCCCGCAGTGGGCCGTTGGGAGTGATGGCAGTAGAGGCAGCCGCTGCTTCCACTCCTTGGTTCCCTGACTCACGTATTCTTGCTGTCAGAAACATAGTACCATATGGAGATTCTCTAATTCAGTGTGTGGACTGTATTCCGGCCCCTAATATTGCTTCTAAGCTGGCATTTCTGTCATGTTTTCAATAGACAGTTCCAGTACTAGATGAGGCTGACTGCTTTTGGATGGTGCAGTAAGTGATTTGACTAGTCAATCTCATGATCTTGAGTCTCATCCTTACATTTCCTTCGCTGTGCAGTGAGTCCTCTGCTAGATGGGATTCCATGGCTGGGAATCAGGGACTCTGAAAGCAGCCAGATAAGGATGCTGGCTAAGGCTCTCTGAGCAGAAAAAGCAAAACCATAACCATACCCAGAAGAGGCATCTGTCCCTATGATTACTAACCACTAGCCCTTCCAGGATGGAAGGGGCCCAAGGTAGTCAACTGGCCACCAACACACCAGCTGATCTTCTCAGGTAATCATGTCATATTGGGAATGCACTGTGGATCTGTATGGTTGGCAGGTTGGGGAATTCAGAGACGGCAGCAGATCAGCCCTAGGAAGTGAAAGTCCATGCTGTTGCACCCATGCATACCCTCCATTTCTTCCACCAGGGTTATTACTTTATTTGCCCTTGTGCTAGTTCTGGAGTTGCCAATGTTGATGACGGGCTAATATCAACTGGATAAATTGTATTCTCGGTTATTTAGTGCCTCTTCCTGGTATACAATTTCTGGTGGATATTAAGATGTGATATAAAAATGTTCACACTTTGTTTCCACCTCCATATGCCACTACCATATGTTTCATTTCTTTCTTCTAGGTCCCTGATCAGATGTTCAGACCATTGGCCACTGGCCAGAATCTATATGTACACTAACACTGGCCCTCTTTCCGTCCCACGGGGTATGGATGACCAGATCCACTACCTTTTGTCCCACCCACTAGGAAGACTTTCTCTCTCCATTCTCCTTCAAGGCCACCTGTAAGTGTGGCTGGAATGAAGTCATCATCTGTTTTTGGCTTTTACTCACATACCTGGCCAATGGGCGAGAGAACAGAGGTTGGGTTTTTTTCCTTCTTCCTTCAGCTTGTCTTATGGGACTCCCATATGGCCTTAGGTAGGAGCTGAGGGAGGGGAGGAGGTGTGACTTTGGGATGTGACATGGGTGACTGAGCACCTGCTTGTGCCCTCTGGCCGTGGTTGGGCTTGCTTCCAGATGCAACATTTCCATCTTACAATGTACCGATTCTGAGTCTGCCCAATTTTATGACTATTTGGGTCCAACACAATTTGGGCCAAAATGGCTAGGCTTTTATACTCCCGGATAGCTTAGCCACCCCACCGGATGTAGGCTGCTTCAGGAAAGTTGTGCCCTCAGGCTAGGTGACTCTCTGCTGACTGCTCTCCCAAGAAGAAAGGATATTCTAAGCTGAGCCGTTAGAATGGGGGAAGCCATGGTGGTGTGGGAAAGCATGGCATTTTCAGGCGGCGACAACTGTTTATATGTTGCCATAGCATGAAGTACAAGGCAGAGAGATGTTGAAGAGAGGACTGTAGGGTTAGATCAAGGCTGGGTCATGGAGGGCTTATGCCTGCAAAGCTCTGGAGCTTGAATAATGATTATGATTTGTTTTTTTATTGAGTGATTACTACATGCCTTGTGTTTTATTTATAGTATTCTCCTTTATTCCTGAGGTTGCCAAAATATTATTATTGACAGTTTACGTATCAGGAGCAAGGCCCGTGAGGACAAGTAATGCTCCAAATCCCACATTTAATACATGGAAGATCCAGGATTTGAACTTCTTTTTGCCATTAAATCCCATTTTGTATCACAAAGACATTCATTAACTGACTGAAAGCATGAGAATCATGTGGTCAGACTTTCAGTTTAGACATATAATTCTTTGGGGAGAAATATAGGAATGGATCATATGCTAAAAATGGAAAGACTGGACAAGAGATTGTTAACAGAGTCTGGGTGCAAGATGGTAAGAGCCTGGCCACAGGCAGTGAGAGTGGAGATGGAGAGGAAGGGGTAGAGTTGAAAAAATGTATGAAGTAAAATTATCAAGACATTGAGAATGACTGAAAGTAGAGGTTTCAAAGCATGAGGAATCAAGAACGACCCAGATGTCTGTTTTATGGGACATTGTGAATGGTGGTGCTGTCAACAAGAGTGATACTTTTGGACGTAATTAATTGCATATATGTGTGTCGCTTCCATTAGAATGTGGTCAAAGACTATGAAATATTTCTGTGTTCTGGCATTGGCATAGTACCTGGCTCAGTCTGTAGGTGTGGATAGAAATGAACCTTACTGGAAATAATTTAATCACCACCATCGTGGCATGAAATTATTGGTTGAGTCAATGTTGTTCGAGGATAATGAGCTTATTGAGGAATATAAAAAATATTTAAACATGTCTTCATCATAATTTTCATTTTGCAGAAGTTTAATTTCTCTTTTTTGAGGATTCCTATATTTATCTTTTTTAAACACGTCAGCTTTTAAAATCATTTTAAAAGAAAAGTTCATTTCTAGAAAACAATTATTTACAAAGTTAGAAGACGTAAATTAAGCTTGATTGATGAGAATTTTGATTTAGAACTCACCCAGGCAGTGGGTAAAGTTAACGCAGAAGCAAGATTACCACACTTTTGTACGCCAGAGTCTCAGTGTGACGGGTCTTTCACTTCTGCTCACTGATCTTTTACTGTCAGTTGCCTTCGAAATAAAACAACCTTTGATGAGATTCTTTTAAAATTTCATTAACTGAACCCTCAAGCTCCATCTGTCGTACAAGAAATTCTGTGCTTCAAAGAGATATTAGTATATTTTTATTTGTCAAGTGTCTCGGTTTGTAAGGCAATTGAACTAGTACAGGCACCAGGCAACTTAACTGTAGCAGGAGAATTTAAAATGGCCGGGGAACGTTGTCCACTCCTTTCATCCAAACAGCCTCGCGGAAAGAGCCTAAACTGTGGAGGCGGATCCAGTTTGAATCTAACATTGCTTATTTGCTGTTCGGGGAGCGCAAGTCGGTGACATAACTTCTCTGAGACCCAGTCCCCTGTTTGTAAAGTGAAGACAACACCCCCTTGCAGGATTGTCACCAGGATTACAGATAATGAAGGTACTGTACCTGGCGTGTAACAGGTACTCAGTAACAGGGGTTGTTATTATTGTTCTTGTTGTTATTAATTACTACGGGTAGTCCAAGGACAGATTACAAGCTTTATGGCCTGGTGACATAAGCCCTCTGAGCGACTTCTGTTCATTTCTCAGCCAGTGCCTGCTAAGGGCAGTGAATGACACTTTAATTCCAGGATAAGTGCAGTTGCGATGGCAAGTCCAGCAGCTATAGAAACATATGTGTGTTACCTTCCGACAATCTACAAGTCAACCCCTGATTTGACCAGGAGTTTTCCCAAAGAACTGTGAGAAAAACCTTGAAGTTTAGTGCTTTTGTGTATTTACTTGGGGAAATCTAATGGAAGATTTGCCATTTGGGGATTGTCTGCATCAGTGCTTCCTTCCATTAGCAAGGAGAGGTGAAAGTTGACTGTAATTAGCCATAATTAGCTACTGATCTTTTTGGACAACCAGAAAATCTAGTTTTTCCTCCAGACATTAAAAGGGCACTCAGAAAGGATAGAACTGGTGGAGTGGATGATTTTGAAGCAGATGATATTGAATCCTTCAAAAACAGCACTTGTACCATTGTTGATTCTGTCTCTATTTTTAGCATATTTATTAAGATGCGTCATTGTCTAATGGGAGAAAAAGAAAGAACAAAACGTGAAGGTATTTTCCAAACGGCTGTATAGTGCTGGGTGTAAAACACTGAAGCTAATTGAATTGAATGGCTCTGAGCCCTTGGAAGTCACAAAGTGACAAGGTTTGCTTGACAGCTAGTGAGCGATTATTTCCCTTCCGACTGATTAATTTGGTCAATTAGTGGCAAATAAGAATGTCACAAGTGGAAAGGGTAATGAGAGTCATTATAAATGTAAAAGTAAAATTGAGGGCAACCTTGTCACAAAAGGGGTCTGCTTTGGCTAGCTCAGGCACTAATGGGACCACGAGTTTATCTCATTTCTGCCTCTCCTTCCCTAGAGACTGAATCTTACTTCACCCAGAACTTCTAGGAAATCAAAACGGACCCATGGCGGTATTTTCTAATGTATATTTAGAAAACTGTTGTACAGAGTGGCATTGAAAATATTCATCTGCTATTTGAATCTTTTAATTATGTCCTAAAATTAAAATTTACAGTTGCATTTTAGAGCAAATCAAATAGATTCCAGTCAGAACACCCCAAGTGCTGAGCCTCACTATGCCTTCTCACTTGGGGAGTACTAACTCATGCATTGGGACAAGCCCACTGGATTAGTTTTCTGTGGCTGTTGTAAAACATGACTGCAAAATGGGTGTCTTAAAAGAACAGAAATTTACTCCTTCTCAGTTCTGGAGGCCAGAAGTCTGAAATCAAGACGTTGCAGGGTTGGTTCCTTCTGAGTGCTCTGACGAAGAATCTGTTCCATGTGTCTCTCCTAGCTTGTGGCAGTTGCTGGAAATACTTGGCACTCCTTCACTTGTAGATGCATCACTCCAATCTCTGCCTCTTTCTTTGTTTTTTTTTTTTAAATTTTTTGTTTATTGCAGTAACATTGGTTTATAACATTGTATAAATTTCAGGTGTACATCATTATACTTCTATTTCTGCATAGATTACATCATGTTCACCACCCAAATACTAATTACAATCCATCACCACACACATGTGTCTAATCATCCCTTTCACCCTCCTCCCTCCCGCCTTCCCTACTGGTAACCACCAATCCAATCTCTGCCTCTATGTGTTTGTTTGTTGATGTTATTATCTACTACTTAATGAGTGAGATCATACAGTATTTGACCTTCTCCCTCTGACTTATTTCACTTTGCATAATACCCTCAATGTCCATCCATGTTGTCACAAATGGTTGGATTTCATGGTTTCTTATGGCTGAGTAGTATTCCACTGTGTATATATACCACATCTTCTTTATCCATTTGTCCCTTGATGGGCACTTAGGTTGCTTCCAAGTCTATGCTATTGTGAATAACACTGCAATGAACACAGGGTGCATGTGTCTTTACACATTGGTGTAAAGTTGTTTGTTGTTTCAAGTTCTTTGGATAGATACCCAGCAGTAGAATAGCTGGATCGTATGGTAGTTCTATTCTTAATTTTTTGAGGAATCTCCGTACTGTTTTCCACAGTGGCTGCACCAGTTTGCCCTCCCACCAGCAGTGTATGAGAGTTCCCTTCTCTCCACATCCTCTCCAACACATGTTGTTTCCTGTCTTGTTAATTATAGCCATTCTGACGGGCATGAGGTGATATCTCATTGTAGTTGTGATTTGCATTTCCCTGATAGTTAATGATTTTGAACATCTTTTCATGTGTCTGTTGGCCATTTGTATACCTTCTTTGGAGAAATTTCTGTTCAGGTCTCTTGCCCATTTTTTAATTGGGTTGTTAGTTTTTTTGTTGTTGAGATGCATTAGTTCTTTATATATTTTAGAGATTAACCCCTTATCAGATGTATGGTTTGCAAATATCTTCTCCCATTTGTTAGGTTGTCTTTTCGTTTTGTTGATGGTTTCCTTTGCTGTGCAGAAGCTTTTTAGTTTGATGTAGTCCCATTTGTTTATTTTTTTCTATTGTTTCTCTTGCCCGGTCAGATATGGTGCTTGAAAATATGTTGCTAAGACCGATGTCGAAGAGCTTACTGCCTATGTTTTCTTCTAGACGTTTCATAGTTTCAGGTCTTACATTCAAGTCTCTAATCCATTTTGAGTTAATTTTTGTGTATGGTGTAAGGTAATGGTCTACTTTCATTTTTTTGCATGTGGCTGTCCAGTTTTCCCAATACCATTAGTTGAAGAGACTTTCTTTTCTCCATTGTATGTTGTTGGCTCCTTTGTCAAAGATTAGCTGTCCATAGATGTGTGGGTTTATTTCTGGGCTTTCGATTCCATTCCATTATCTCTGTGTCTGTTTTTGTGCCAGTACCATGCTGTTTTTGTCACTATAGCTTTGTAGCATATTTTGAAATCAGAGAGTGTGATACCTCCAGCTTTGTTCTTTTTTCTCAGGATTCCTTTAGCTATTCGGGGTCTTTTGTTGTTCCATATAAATTTTAGGACTCTTTGTTCTATTTCTGTGAAAAATGTTATTGGAACTTTGATGGGGATTGCATTGAATCTATAGATTGCTTTAGGAAGTATGGACATCTTAACTATGTTAATTCTTCCAATCCAAGAGCATGGAATATCTTTCCATTTCTTTGTGTCTTCTTCAATTTCTTTCAGCAATGTTTTATAGTTTTTGGTGTACAGATCTTTCACCTCTTTGGTTAAGTTTATTCCTAGGTATTTTATTCTTTTTGGTGCAGTTGTAAATGGGATTGTATTCTTAATCTCTTTCTGCTACTTCACTGTTAGTGTATAGAAATGCAACTGATTTTTGTATGTTGATTTTGTATCCTGCAACTTTACCGTATTTGTTTATTACTTCTAAAAGTTTTTTGGTGGATTCTTCAGGGTTTTCTATGTATAAAATCATGTCATCTGCAAATAGTGAGAGTTTCACTTCTTCCTTTCCAATTTGGATCCCTTTTATTTCTTTTTCTTGCCTGATTGCTCTGGTTAGGACTTCCAGTACTATGTTAAATAGGAGTGGTGGGAATGGGCATCCTTGACTGGTTCCTGTTCTTAGAGGGATAGCTTTCAGTTTTTCACCATTGAGGATGATATTAGCTGTGGGTTTGTCATATATGGCCTTTATTATGTTGAGGTACTTTCCTTCTATACCCATTTTATTCAGAGTTTTTATCATAAATGGATGCTGTATCTTGTCAAATGCTTTCTCTGCATCTATTGAGATCATCATGTGATTTTTATTCTTCATTTTATTAATGTGGTGTATTACGTTGATTGATTTGAGAATGTTGAACCATCCTTGCATACCTGGAATAAATCCCACTTGATCACGGTGTATAATCTTTTTAACGTATTGTTGTATGCGATTTGCTAGTATTTTGTTGAGGATTTTTGCGTCAATCTTCATCAGTGATATTGGCCTGTAATTTTCTATTTTTGTGTTGTTCTTGTCTGGTTTTGGTATCAGGTTAATGTTGGCTTCGTAGAATGAGTTAGGGAGCCTCCCCCCCTCCTCAACTTTTTGGAAGAGTTTGAGAAGGATAGGTATTAAGTATTCTTTGAATGTTTGGTAGAATTTACCAGGGAAGGTGTCTGGTCCCGGACCTTTACTTTTGGGAAGGTTTTTGATTACTGTTTCGATCTCCTTACTGGTGATTGATCTATTCAAATTCTCTATTTCTTCTTGATCCAGTTTTGGAAGGTTGTATGATTCTAAGAATTTATCCATTTCTTCCAGATTGTCGAATTGGTTGGCATATAGCTTTTCATAGTATTCTCTTATAATCTTTTGTATTCCTGAGGTGTCTGTTGTAATTTCTCCTCTTTCATTTCTGATTTTACCTATTTGTGCCTTCTCTCTTTTTTTCTTGGTGAGTCTAGCTAACGGTTTGTCAATTTTGTTGAACTTTTCAAAGAACCAGCTCTTGGTTTTATTAATTTTTTCTATTGTTTTTTTAGTCTCTATTTCATTTATTTCTGCTCTGATTTTTATTATTTCCCTTCTTCTACTGATTTTGGGCTTTGTTTGTTCTTCTTTTTCCAGTTTCTTTAGGTGCATTGTTCGATGGTTTATTTGATATTTTTCTTGTTTGTTGAGATAGGCCTGGATTGTTATAAACTTCCCTCTTAGAATTGCTTTTGCTGTATCCCCTAAATTCTGGCGTGTCATATTTTCATTTTCATTTGTCTCCAGGTATTTTTTGATTTCTCCTTTGATTACTTCGTTGACCCAATGGTTGTTCAGTAGCATTTTGTTTAATCTCCATATATTTTTGGCTTTTCTGATTTTCTCCCTATAGTTGATTTCTAGTTTCATACCATTGTAGTCAGAAAAGATGCTTGGTATTATTTCAATCTTCTTAAATTTATGTAGACTTGTTTTGTGGCCTAATATGTGATCAATCCTGGAGAATGTTCCATGTGCGTTTGAAAAGAATGTGTATTCTTCGGTTTTTGGACGGAATGTTCCGTATATATCTACTAGGTCCATCTGTTCTAGTGTGTCATTTAAGGCCAATGTTTCCTTATTGATCTTCTGTTTGGATGATCTATCCGTTGGTGTAAGTGGAGTGTTAAAGTCCCCTACTATTATTGTGTTACAGTCTATTTCTCTTTTTATGTCTGTTAATAATTGCTTTACATATTTAGGTGCTCCTATGTTGGGTGCGTAGATATTTACAAGTGTTATAGCCTCTTGTTGGATTGTTCCCTTGATCATTATGTAATGTCCTTCTTTGTCTCTTTTTACAGTTTTTGTTTTAAAGTCTATTTTGTCTGATATGTGTACTGCTACCCCAGCTTTCTTTTCATTGCCATTGGCGTGGAGTATCTTTTTCCATCCCTTCACTTTCAGTCTGTGAGTGTCTTTAGGTCTGAAGTGTGTCTCTTGTATGCAGCATATATATGGGTCTTGCTTTTTTATCCATTCAGCCACCCTATGCCTTTTAATTGGAGCATTTAGTCCACTGATGTTTAAAGTAGCTATTGATATGTATGTACTTACTGCCATTTTTTAACTTTTTTTTTCTCAGTGTTTTAGTAGTCCTTCTCTGTTCCTTTCTTCTTCTATACAGAATTGATGGTCTCTTTAGTTTGACCTCTGTCTGAAAGCTCTACTCTGTAACTCCCGTCCTCCCTCTTTTTATGTTTTTGATATCATATCTAATCTCTTTTTTGTGCATTTGTATCCATTACCCTCTTATCATGGAAATAGATAATTTTTCCTATTTCTGGTCTTCTCTTTTCCCCTTAAATCAGTCCCTTTAACATTTCTTGTAGTATTGGTTTCTTGGTGACAAGCTACTTTAATTTTTGCTTGTCTGGGAAACTTTTTATCTCTCCTTCCATTTTGAATGATAACCTTGCTGGGTAGAGTATTCTTGGCTGTAAGTTTTTTCCTTTTGGCACTTTAAATATATCGTGCCACTCTCTTCTAGCCTGTAAGGTTTCTGCTGAGAAGTCAGCTGATAGCCTTATGGGGTTTCCTTTGTATGTAACTTGTCTTTCTCTTGCGGCTTTTAGGATTGTCTCTTTATCTTTAATTCTGGACATTTTGATTATGATGTGTCTTGGTGTGGGCCTCTTTGGGTTTATCTTGTTTGGTACTCTCTGTGCTTCCTGTACCTGGATGTCTGTTTCCTTCCTTAGGTTAGGGAAGTTTTCAGCTATTATTTTTTTGAATAGGTTCTCTGCCCCTTTGTCTCGCTCTTCTCTTTCTGGGACACCTATAACAAGGATGTTAGTGTGCTTGATGTTGTCCCAGAGCTCCCTTAGACTGTCCTCACTCTTTTTAATTCTTTTCTCTTTTACCTGTTTAGCTTGGGTGATTTCTTCTAGTCTTTCATCCAGCTTGCAGATCCATTCTTCTGTATCCTCTCTTCTGCTTTTGAGTCCCTCTAGTGAATTTTTCATTTTCAGTATTGTATTATTCATTTCTGATTGGTTCTTTTTTATATCTTCCATTTCTTTGTTGACATTCTCACTGAGTTCATCCATCTTCTCCTAAGATCAGTGAGCATCCTTAACACTCTTTGTTTGAACTCTTTGTCAGGTAGATTGCTCATTTCTGTTTTGCTTAGTTCCTTTTCTGGAGTTTTGTCCTGTTCTTTTATTTGGAATGTATTCCTTTGCCTCCTAATTTTGTCTCTTTCCCTGTGCTTGTGTCTATGTATTAGGTAGGTCAGCTATGTCTCCTGCTCTTGGATAGGTGACCTTATATAAGTGATGCCTTAGGAGGCCTGCAGTGTGCTTCCCTCAGTTCTCAATGCTCCAGGAGTGACCCCTATGTGTGCTACGTGTGTTCTTCTGTTGTGGCATGTTTGCTCTCCTTGTAGGTGCCCAGGGAGGCTGAGTTATGCTCCTGGCCAGCTGTTGTAATGCTCAGCTGCTTGAAGTTGTTGTGGGCCCTTCAGTCTCTTTATCAGGTATGGGGAGCCCCAGCACAGTTGGCTGCGAGTTCTATTAACACATTTGTGTTGCAGTATTTCTTTTAAGTGAGTAGGACCCCAGCGTGGCAGGTTGTTAGGCTCAGGGGCTTACAATTGCTATAATCCTCCAGCCTTTAGGTCTCTTGTCAGCTCTTTGAGGATTGCAGCTGGGTGGGGCTGGCCCCAGGCACAGGAGCACCCAATTGTTTCAGGCTTTGGAAGGTGGGGCAAACCCCCTATGTGGGTCTTTAAGAAGCACAAGTCTTCTGCAGCTGACAAGCCCCGCTGCCCACAGGTCCACACACACAGTCAACACAGTCCTGCCCCGTGTCCACGCCCTGACCTCCTGAAGTGGACCCAGTCTCTCTAAGGCAGGAGCCCCACACACTCCACCACCACCCCACACTCTCCACCCACTCCTTGTGCACGCCCTGCCCTACTGAAGTGGGCTCAGTTGCCAGGCTGCAGAGAATCCAGTCACCAATCTATGCAGGCCCACAAGTTGTCTGAGGGCTTGTTGTTGCATGGGGCCAGTCCCTAGCGTGGTCTGCCTGCCCTGGCTGAGCCGGATTAAATCGGTGCTCTAGTGGGTGGGGCAGACCTGGGCTAGCAGGCCCCAGGGAGGACTCCAATGTTGTCTGTGTCAGCATGTCCACACCAGGCCACAACAATGGCCGCCACCAATGTCCCAGTCCCTGGAGAGGTGTCACTTCTCACTGCAATGCACTCAGAGCCTATCAGGTGAGTCTCTTTTCATCAAAGCACTGTGCACCTTTCTTTTTGCAGATTTTAGGTTGCTTTCTGAAACAGGTGCGTTTGCGCGTGGGCCCTTTTAAGAGCTGGTTTTAATTTCTTTGTGAACCAGCTTTTCTGAGGGTACTCCCCAATGTTTTAGTAGCAGGCAAAGTCAGATATTATGCCATTCGTCTGGATTGTGCTGGGTCCACAAAATGCTCACGGCAGGAGCGCTCCCCGGCTCAGGGCCCCATTCCTCCAGGGAGGGCTGCGGACCTGTGGGCTGCTCCCTGGCGGCCGTGAGGCACTGCAGCTTGTGAAGGCGGCATTTTTCCTCTCCAGAAGGGAATTTCTGCCTCTTCCACCTCAATTAGGATTGTCCTTTGTTGCAGGAGTTCCTCTTATCCAGTTTTCAGTTCTCTCTCGGGGTAATTTTTCCACGACTAGTTGTAAATTACCTGTGTCCACGGGAGGAGGTGAGTTCAGAGTCTGCCTATGCCGCCATCTGGACCTAACTCTGCTTCCTTCTTCACACCTTCTCCCTGTGTGTCTTTCCTTCTCTTCTAAGGTCAGTTGTCACTGGACATATCTTTGGGGGCACCACCACTCAACCTACTACCCTCATTTTTACAGTGAACACCTTCTAGTAGGGAGGAGTCTGTGTGTGTAAAGGCAAAAATTCATGGTCTTTGCACTATGACTTCAACTCCTGATGGCTGCTGAGCCAGCACTGCCTACCAGACCCCATCAGCTCTGCGCCTGACAGCCGGCTCCTTCAATCCCTGGTTTTCCTGTCATTGCCTGCTCTGCCCCACTGACCTAATTGTCATTAATAGCTTCTGGTCACTGGTACACTTTTGATGTTTCTCATTCTACTTGTTTGTGGTTTGAATTTGAGATCTGCTCCAATCTTGCCGTAACCACAGGAGACAACATACTGCTGAGCCTCAGTAAATCCTCAGAGCCTTCAGAGGCTGGTTACACCTCCCAACCCCCAAATTCATTACTAAACAGTTTATAAATGGGTGAGTGTTATTGCTAGCATTCTCTCTAGTTTTACCACATTGTTGTCAAGTGTCTGATTTGCACAGCTCATCACATGACTCCGTCAGATGCTATGGCTCCGTGCTTCCTAGCTTAAGACTCTTTCCTAAAACCTCCTTGCATTCAGTCTTTCTAAATGTGTCTACCTTTTCCCCATTGCCAAACAAAGACTGGTTGAACCAGGTGCTACAATGTCATAGAGATGTTCTCAGTTGAAAGAATGAAAGAACGTTCTTGGGAAAGGAGATGTTTTTCTCTGAATTCGGCTCTTATGTTCCATTTGCCCTGCTTTGCTTTAGTTTGGCCTTAGAGCATTTGGGCTCAGACCATCTCTTGCACTTGTCTTGTAAATGGCTTCCTGATACCACTCCATCACAACTCCACTTTGGACTATATATTTTTGCCAGCTACCTTTCCCCAAAACAACAAATCACAGTCTTGCTTAAACTTCTTGGTGATCCTGTAATGACCATATGGTAAAATACAAAAGGTTTTTGCGTGGAATAAAATCTGACTCTAGTCTACCCCTTTGGCTGTGTTTCTTCCCAACTCTCCTTTGCCCACAATGAGAACAGATGCACAGTGAATGAGCTTCTCACCAGGCCCCAAACATATCGCTCCCTCTCAAGTGTTTATACCTTTGCACAGGCTGATCCTATGTTTGAAACTTGCTTCTTCCATCTTCTCCTTTTGACTTCCTATTAATCCTTTAAGACCCATTGCTTATGTCATCCCTTCTCTGACACCTCTCTCTCCTGGGGACAGAAGTCATCTCTTCTCCCTCAGCACTGTATTTGGGCCTATATTATATCAAACATACAGCTGTATTAATAGTTTGAAGGTGGTCATTCGTTCAAAGACACGCCTGAGAGAACTTACCATGTTCAGGAGCTGTGCACTCCAGTTTTCTGAACATACTTACTGCCTTTCCCAGTCACTGAGCCCCATGGCAAAAACAATGGGCTTTGTATCTCTAGTGCTCACACACTGACTGCAAGGTGGAAACAACCACGTGAGGAATAGATGAATGGATGAATACACAAATGAAGGGAGAGACTGGATGTTGCTCAAGCATATTTTGGTCAATTTAGATGCACTCTTAGGCTATAGATATCCAGGTCGTCTTTCTTAACTTATGGTTCTTTTCATTCAATCATATAATTTACTTAATATTATAAAATTGAGCTGAGCTGGTATTCTAAGAAAAACTATATATTTGAAGCATAACTAAATCCTAGAGAATGAAAGCATCAAGTATTAGCTTCTCTTCAAAAGTGATAGCAACTCTTTTTCCTTCAGACCATTTACAAATCAATCTCTGTCCGAACATAAATTCCCTCTAAAAAGCACTCTGTAATAAAAACAGTGTCGGCTGGGCCCTGTAGTGTTTCCTGGGGTGACTTGTCAATGTGACACATTATATACATTACATCAGTGTGCCTGATTGTCAACCTCTGATTTGTCTGCCCTGTCCTTGTGCATTGTCCAGGGCAAGAAGGCAGCACAGCCCGGAAGTGTGTACTGAGGCGGAGGACGCCGTATCTGGTGATAAATGCAAGGGCACTGGAGACACACGCCTTCGGTTGATGTGGAATATCTAATTCAGAGTTTCATTATCATTAAAATAAAAGGGAAGGAGGAGATGAGTAGAAAAGGAAAAGGTAATTCACAGCCCGGATGGCATATTGGGCTTTCATATGTCCTGCTTCAGATGGCAAGGCCAGCCTTGGAATGCAGCATCCTTCACTGTAGCACACATTGACTCTGACACTGCTCCTTGATGGATGCACAGCCAGTGCTGGTGAGCGCACGGTTTCTCTCCCATATATTTGGTTGGAACAAATAGTAAGTAAGTAATGTTTCATTGACCAACTGAAACATTTTTATGTTTCACACTTTATTAAGTGTATCTTTGCTGATGTCCATTTGCAGAACAAATGTGAATAAGAAAGGAATAGGTCTTTACTCACACAAAGCAATGGAACTGTAATCCCGGAAATACAAGACCCACGTCCCACATTGTCCTCATCGAGATGGCTAACAGGGCTTTAAAATATGACTTGGCTTGTGCATCATTCTCAGAGTCCTCAGTTACATATCTGGAACTATTTACTGCCTGGAGTATGGTATGTCCTCAGGTGTTCAAGGTTGGTTCTTATGTAATGTGCAGAGTTCTTTTGATTTTTTAACATTTACTTTTAATGAATGGAAAATATTTTTTGTGTGTGTTAAAAGATAGGATATAAAAGGCAAGATGATGCATATAAAAGCAAATGGATTCAGAGTTGGTAGATTTTTATGCACTAGATTTTTGATGTTGGGAAAGTTACTTAATTTCTTTTTGCCTCAGTTTCCTCATCTGTAAAGTGACAGGGTTGAATAAAATCAGGATAGCACACCCTTATGTAGCAGCTAGTCTTTTCCTGGCACTGTTCTAAGTGCTTTTCACATAATTCAGTGAATACTCACAGCAGTCCTGTGGTGTAGGATCTATTACCAATTCTCATTTTTATAGATGGAGAGAGAGAGGCAGCGGCAAGAGAAGAAACTAGCCCAAAGTCACAGAGCTAGTGAGTGACAGAGCTGAAATTTGCGCTGGGGTATTCTGGCCTTAGGATCTGAGTTCTTAATCACTATTCTATACTTCTTCAAGCACTTGAGTGACTATATTTTCACTGTTGTGTAGGAAGGGGAAGTGTCATCGAGAAACTAGTACCTAATTTTGTATAAAATTTGTTTTCCTGCCCAGAATCAGTAGGAAGTATACATTCATACACCAGGCCAGTATGAATCTGTTTTTTAAAAGTCTTTCATGAAACACTTTCTTGAAACTCTGATGAATCATTGCAGCAGAGAGGACAGAAATAGGATAGTGTGGCTGAACATTCCCATCTTTAGTCAATCTTAGAAAGAATCTTCATTTCTTAATGATTTCGGAAGAATTCAGTCACAATAGATAAAATATTTTCTAGGGATACTGATCACGAAGATTGGGTGGAAAGCATAGAATACCCATAAATTTCTTGGACATCAACATCTCCTCTATGGATACTATGGAACAAACAACAACATACATTTGGCCATGTTACCAAGAACTGAACTTGGTTTGGCATGGAGAGAATTCTAGAGTTATCTACTCAGGATGATGGTAATTGGGTGCTAGATAAGAATGTGGCCACTGTGAAAACTTTGAGTGGTGGAAAAAATGTTACTTGCTAGTAAAATTTTTAGGAGCAAGCAGTGTTGTATAGTCAGAAGTTTGTAACATACGGACTCAAAAGGCCACAACTTGAATCCAGGATCCATTTAATTGCCTCATGATCCTTGAAATATAAATATTTTGTTCTTCATATTTGTCACCTATAAAATGTGGTTAATAATAACTTTTCTTACAGGTGTGCATTATAATTAGCATGTACATATATGTTGCACACTTTAAGCATTGTACACAGATAAGTTATTATTGTGATTGTCATGATGTATTTATTAGGCACTGCCAATGAATGTGTAATACTCCCTTCTCCAGTTTTCAATTTCACAGTCTTTTTTATGCATCTTAAGTCTTAGGGTGATATTTTCCAGTTTTTTAATATGCTGATTGAAACATGGCTTTAACAAACAACATATGCTCTAATAGAAAAGGGAAGAAAATGAAATTAGGAAAAGGATAATAGAAAAAGAAAAATTCAGAGGAATAAGACAGTGTAGCAATCATCTTTGGGTATTTCTAGCCTGTTAGATTTACAATATCCTGTTATTTTTTTGTAATACCACTTAGCTCCTGCACATGGTTCCTATGAGGCTGTCAATCACAGGATTCTACCCCCAAGAGGGGTGGTCTTGTGACCCAGACTTGGCTGATTGTTTTGTTAATTGACCAACTGAATCAGAGTCCTTCCCTGGAATTTTATTGACCCTTAAAGAGAAAAGCTCTCTCTTCACTTTTGGATCAATAGATGGGACAACATAAACAAGGGACTCCCTGTGGCCATGTCCCCACCCCACCCCCCAACACACTGCAGAAAAAATTTACCTGTCTTGGGAGAGAATGAGGCTGAAACACAGAGAAACAGCGACAATGGATGTAGGAAGCCTTCACAGACAACATGGTGTTGTTTTTGGAGCCAGTTTTGTCCCGGAGGCCCCACTCCACCTCTCTTCCCATTCATTCAACACAGGCCTGCCAACTCAAGTGCCAGGCACTGTTCTAAGGTTTTGGGATTCAAAATAGTTAAAAATACTTGCCTGGTGGAACTTACATTCTGGTGGGGAGGGGCAGACAATAAACATGATAATTAAGTAAATTACATAGTATGTGAGAGGGTGATAAATCCTACGGGATGGAGAGAATAGAGCAGGGTGAAAAAATAAATAGACAAGGCTGGGGGAAGGGAAGAAGGAGGGTTTCAGTTTAAGTAAGAGAGTCAAGGTGGCTTCTGAGCAAGCGTTTGAAGGAGGTGAGGAGGTGAGCCTAACAGTTATCCGGCGAAGAATCATCCGGGGAGCTGAAACAACTCCTGCAGTGACCTGCAGCAAAAGTGCGCTGGCTGGGTACCTGGGACAGGGTAGCCAGTGTGGCTGGACCTGACTGAGGGGAAAGTCAAAGGAGATAAGGGCGGAAAGCCCCAAGGGGATGGGTCCGGGTTACGAGTGGCCAGGTAACCATTGTGATAGTGGTTGCTTTTATCTTGGTGCAACGGGAAGCCATTGCCAGGTTTTGAGCAGCAGAGTGAAATGATCCAGCTTATACACTCAAAAGATGTACTGAGAAGGACTATCGGAGTAAGCAACAATGCAGGTAAAAAAACTAGTAAGGGGGCTATTTCAATAATTCAGGGGAGAGATAATTACTGGTGACTTGGGCAAGGTTGTGAGAAAGGGCTGGATTATGGACTTGAATACAGAGCCAGCGGGATTTCCTGAGGGATTGGGTGGTATTAGGAGGGAAAGAGAATGATCTAAGACGACATCAATCTTTTTTTCCCTGAGCACCTGGCAAACGGCATTGCTATCAGCTGAGATGGGGAAGGCAGTGGGTGGAGCGGGAGTTTAATTTTGAACACGCCGAGTTTAAGACATCTGTTAGACATCTAAGTGGATGTGATGGTAAGGAATTGGATCTTTGAGTCTGGAGTTAGGAAAAGGAGCCTATGAGAGGTACGAATTGGCATTTAAGAACGTGAAAATGGATGGGTTTGCCAAAGCAATACATGCAGGTAGAGAAGACCCAAGAACAGAGGCCTGGCTGGGCTAGCCCGTATTGAGAGGTCATAGAGCTGCAGAGGAGCTCCTCCCAGGAGTGAACTGCGAAGCAGGAGGGAAACCAGTAGAGGGTGGTGCTCCGTCAGAAAGTGAAGACGGTGGATCAAGGAGGAAGGAGCGAGCCACAGTGTCAAACGGGTCAGCGTGGAAGCTACTGATGACCTTGGCAGGACAAGTTTCCTGGAAGTAGTTTCAGTGAAGAGGCTGGAGAGAAAGCTTGACTAGAGCGCACCCAAGAGATCATGGGAGGACAGGGATTGGCAGACTGTGAGGATAGACGGCTTTGTCGTGGGTTTTTGCTGCAAAGGGGAACAGACACATAAGGCAGCATTTGGCTGGGGACAAGGATGAAATTTTTTTTGATTTGTTTTCTTTTGTTTATTTTTTATTTTATTTTTTTGTGAGGAAGATCGGCCCTGAGCTAACATCCGATGCCAACCCTCCTCTTTTTTCCTGAGGAAGATTGGCCCTGGGCTAACATCCGTGCTCATCTTTCTCTACTCTACAAGCCGCCACAGCATGGCTTGACAAGCAGTGCGTCGGTGCGCGCCCGGGATCCGAACCTGAGAACCCCGGCTGCCGAAGCGGAGTGCGTGCACTTAACTGCTGCACCACCAGGCCAGCCCCTTGTTTATTTTTTAAGATAGAAGAAATCATAGAAAATTTGTAGGTAGACGGGAATGATCTAGAAGAAAGAGAAAAATTGGTGAAAGATGAGTGAGAAGGAAGAATTGCTGGATCAAGTTCCCAGAGCAGGGGAGAGGAGGATGGCATTGTGGGCACAAGTGTAGAGGATTTTAGAAGAAAATAGACAGTTCGTCTACAATAACAGGAGGGAAGGCAGAGTCCATGGGAACAGATGCTGTATGGGTTAGATAGAGGAGGTTGCAGTCTGGGGAAATTCTCTTTCCAGTTACCTGTGCCAATGAATTTGACTTACGCCACTTCAAGATAGTTCCTGATATAACCAGAAGTATCTTGAGGGAACAAGCAAGGGAAGTTAAATAATTTCCCCAGGTCATATAGCTAATAATATGGAACAGTGGTTAATGAAGTTGTACCGGATTTAGCCAGACCTTGGAGCTTGTTTTTGATCCCAAGTTTAATCTGACTCAGGCCTGTAAAGAGCATGTTATTCATCATTCTTGTAGTTGTTTGTTGAATGACTAATAGGGATCATGTGGTAAAAAGTAGAAATGTGACAATATCAATAAAGGAGAGTTACTTGGTGCATTGCTAAATTATAGTAGGTGGATTCCATTAGGTCAGAAGTATCTAGGGAGACTTCTTCCTTTTTTTTTTTTTGTGAGGAAGATCAGCGCTGAGCCAACATCTGTGCCAATCCTCCTCTTTTTGTTGAGGAAGACTGGCCCTGCACTAATATCTGTGCCCATCTTCCTCCACTTTATGTGGGACGCCACCACAGCATGACCTGACAAGTGGTGCTTCGGTGCGCGCCCGGGACTCGAACCTGGGCCGCCAGCAGCGGAGTGTGCGCACTTAACTGCTACTCCATGGGGCCGGCCCCTAGGGAGACTTCTTTAAAGAGTGACACTTAAACTGAGAGTGGGAGGAAAAGCATTGGAGGCACTGAAAACAAAACAATGTTGGCTGTCTGTGGTAGGAGAGAGCATGGAAGTGTGGGGCAGGGAATGAAGACCAGAGGACTGGAGCAGAGACTCCAAGAGAAACTTGGTATATGATGAGCCTGGATGCAGATGGAGCCAGATCAGGGGTCTTCTAATATGGTATTTAAATACAAGTAGTTAGTATTATGAAGCACAAATACAGGGTGGTATGAGTGTATATTGAAAACATTGACGGTAATAAAAATATTTACATCACTTAAAATGCTTCCACATATACAATCTCATTTAGTTCTCACAGACTAAATGATTTTTATTGATTAAAAGGTGATATTTTTATTTATACTTTACAGATGAGGAAGCTTAACTCAAAGGGATTTGCTTACTGAGATAGTACACCCAGTCGGTGGGAGAGCTGCAATTTAAATCCCAGCCTCTGCTTCCAAAAACCTCTCTTCTTTCCACTTAACCATGGTTTAATAAACATCTTTTAAAATATGCAAAAAAATGACAGGTGATTTGTGAATATGCTTTTTTATAGTACATCTTAGAAAAAATATGAAATAATTTGAAAATTAATGATCAATGGAAAAAAAAATATAATCATGTGTTCAAATATTAGATATATACTTTGGTGGGCAATTATACACGATAAATATAAATATGATTTTATTCTGTTTTGAAGATTTCTTAAATATATAATACCTCAAAGGTAATCATAGTTTGAAATATATATATATCCTTTTGAAAATCCTTTTGATTTTATATCCTTTTGAAAAAAATTTATACATATTATATATACCCTTTTGAAAATAAGCAGAAAAATCTATGGTTTTAGAAGAGAAAGCTGAAATATAATTTGTATTAGTAAATTCTTTACCCTAATTTTAAAACTTCGTCCTAAATTATAAATATTTTGGAACATGCAACTGGCCTGCTCTGTACAGTACTTTCTACTTATTCAAGTTTGCTTTTGAGAAAGAATTCTAAAGCCAGCATTATCAATCATATTCTGGAGTTCACTGAAGGAGAGAGAATACTGTGAATGACCATCCCTGCATCCTTGTGTGTGAGGTCCTTCCTGTATTATATGTGGCTGTAGATACTGATCCAATTTAAACTGAGAGTATTTTTTGAGTATTCCATAATTGCCTATTCTTTATTTTGCGAGTTTCATTAAAGACTTTCTCTTAAGAAAACTTTATGCTTGGTGCTGTAGGGAATAACATAATCCCTGTCCTCATGGGATTATAGTTGATTAATATAGACATAAAAATCAAATTACAATAATGTAAAGCAGAATGTAAATGGCAGTGAGAATAGCTACTATTCATTAAACAACCATAATATTCTAGACTATTCCCATGTTTCCATGTGTTATCTCTAACTCTGTCAACAGCACTGGTTAGTAGGAATTATTGTCCTCAAAAATAAAGAAATGAAAGCTCTAAGCCATCAGACAACTAGCCTCTGGTTATATGGCAAAAAGGACAAAGCCAGGGATAAACTCTCATTCTATGAACTGGAGATATATGCACCACATGCAAATATTTATAGATATATGCATACAGAAAGTATATAGTCATGCATTGCTTAAGGACAGGGATAGGTTCTGAGAAATGCATCGTTAGGTGATTTCATCGTTGGGCGAACATCACAGAATGTACTTACACAAACCTAGATGGTATAGCCTACTATACACCCAGGCTCTATGGTACAAATCTTATGGGGCCACCATCGTATATGAAATCCATTGTTGACCAAACCATCGTTATGTGGCGCACAACTGTATATACAAAGTAATTCTTCATGAAATACTCTTGTACTCTGTTACCTATCTATCTATCTCCTTGCTTGGCAATAGAGACACAGACAAGTTCACAGTATATATTATTAGTTTTTTTGTTTTATAGTTCTTCAACGTAGTTTGTGGTTTGACTTTTTTTTTTTTAATTTATAAAAATAAAACAGGGCTGGCCCGGTGGTGTGGTGGTTAAGTTTCCATGCTCCACTTCGGCGGCCCGGGTTTGTGGGTTCAGATCCCTGGCACAGACCTACACACTGCCCATCAAGCCATGCTCTGGCGACATCCCATATACAAAATAGAGGAAGATTGGCAACAGATGTTAGCTCAGGGCCAATCTTCCTCACCAAAAGCAAAAAAACAAAAAAACAAAAAAAGGTAAAACAATGTAGAAAATTTAAAAATACATAAAAATAAGAGAGAAGCAAATAAAAATTATCTGAGAGCTTGCCAGAGATAGTCACCATTCTGATTTTAGAGTAATTTATTTGTCTTTATATACTTGTATGTGTGTATATAATTATATATATATCTTATATGTATATTATTTTTGTGGTGTATAATTGTGGTCATGTTATTTACACAACTGGTATTATATATACACAAGGGCTTTTTCACTTAATGGTTTTTCATAAGTATTTTTCAGTTATCAAACAAACTTTGAAAACATCATTATTAAAATTTCTATAATATTTCATGTTAAGGTTTTCCCACAATTTATGTAACTGTTATCCTTTTTGTTGGGTTTTATGTTTTCAATTTTATACAATTATAAGTAATTCTGCAAGAAATACCCTCATACAACAAATTTGGTTCATAACTGATCATCTCCTTAGAGTATATCCTGAGAAGAGAAATTATTCTATTAAGGTGTATGAATACCTTTAAGAGTATCAATGCAAATCACTCAGTTGTCCCTTGTTTAGGTGTATTTAGTCTCATCAGGAGACTCAGGGCAGCTCTCTTTAGGTCAGGGGGGTTTGAACAGGATACTTGGCTCAGCACGGATTACTTGAACTCATAGTATGTACCCAGGGCTCTCTTGGGTGTAGGGCATGATCAGAGATGAAGAAGGCCATTTTGCGCCAATCAGATGTACTCAGGAGACGTCCTGTGATTCTCCTCTAGTCAAGGCGACTACTGGCTCTCAGGGTCCTCCCTTCACCCCTGATCCAACCCCCAGGTTGAATCATCTCTTTTCTTTGGAGGCCTTGCTGCGTTCTGGTCATGCCTTCAGCTTCTTGAGTCATCAGACTTGGGTTAGATCTTTATTCTTTGCTGCCTATTCATGGATGGGTTAAGATTTTAAGCCTTTTTTGTCTGTAAAACGAAGACAATAATACCACCGATGTGACTGGATTTTTGTTAAGATTAAATGACATAATGCCTATAAAACAATATGATGTCTTACACGTAATAGACTTGCGATAAATGTCAACTGTTATCATCATGTTTCTGTGTGGTGAAGTCTCAAGTGTCAGTCCAATACTTACTCAGGCCTCGAGCAGTGCTGGAGCTTAATTCTCAATGACGAGCAAAGATCCAGAGCAACGGTGGTGTGGAGAGAAGTAGCAGGAGACTGTTCATGTCACAATACATGGGAGAAATGGAGAGAAACAGTGTGAATATTGTGTGCCTTTTATTTCATTCTTTTGGCCAGCCATTGTTTTAACTGCTTTACGTATATTAATTTTACCCTACAAGGTAGGTACTGATATTATCCCTATTTTACAAATGAGGAAATTGAGACAAAGAGAAATAAATAATTTGCTCAATAATTTGCACAGAGAAGCTAAATGCAGCGCCTCTCTGCTAGACATTTGCAAACAGGGTCTTCACCAGTTCTTTCAGTAATTCTTTGAAGTAGTTATTGAAGTAAATATTATCATCCTCACTTGACAGATGAGGAAACTAGGACCGAAATAGTGTCAGGAAAGCGTCCCTGCTTCCACGGCTAGTAAAGATAGCTGCGTTTGAAGCCCCAGTGGCATGCCACCAAACTTGTGTGGTTTCCTCTATTCCACACTGCCTCTTGCTTTCAGGAGTAAACAGTGAATTGTCTTAAGATGTGAATAACTAACATAATTTACAACATATTTGTCATAAGTATGTATACATATGTATGTATATTTGTTTTCTACCACTCACCCAGTAGGTCACAATCTAAAGAGGAGAATATTCAGGGGCCGGGCTGGTGGCATAGAAGTTAAGTTTGTGCTCTCCGCTTCAGCGGCCCAGGGTTCACCAGCTTGGATCCTGGGTGCAGACCTGTGCACCGCTCATCAAGACATGCTGGGATGGCGTCCCACATACAGCAACTAGAAGGATGTACAACTATGACATACAACTATCTACTGGGGCTTTGGGGGAAAAAAAAGGGGGAAAAAGAAGGAGGAAGATTGGCAACAGATGTTAGCTCAGGGCCAGTCTTCCTCAAAAAAAAGAGAGTTCCTTTAAAAAAAAAGAATATTTAAAGTAAACAAGGAGATTTTTCTCAATGAACTTTAATTTAAGGAACACATACAATTTTTTGACAATCATATAAGAGATAACCCTAGCTTTTCACCCTTTCAAAGCCAACATGAAAACTAAGACAGCAGAATCTGGTTTGAAGTCTTCATCAGGTCATTCCCCAAAGAGTCTTAACTGTAGCAACTGCTCTACCTGCTAACTGGAAGGGTCTTCCCACTGGAGTTTTGTGTTTATGCTACAACATGGAACTTAATCTGAAAAAAAAGTTCAAGGCCTAGCGTTGTTATGTGACTGGACATATTGAAACTCGATAGGACTGCAGGAGTACGTGAATGCAGGTGCCCATCTGTGGATCCTCCATAATGAGTATGAACAAGTAAAATCTCATCTCTCAGTTTCACCCTCCCCATCAGTTGGAAAATCAACAACATACGATTTGGAGTGCAGGAGCTGTGCTAGCTAGAAGACGCTCTGGGCCTTTTCTTCAAGATGTAAATATCAGATACTGGGTTTATTAGACTGAGGTGCACTTTGAGGCTTTGAACGCTAAACCACATTTTCTGTTTTTGAAGTAAGTCTAATCGGTTTACCAAACCAAACTGTGTGAGGTCTGTCTGTGAAAATTTAAACAGACACTAAGCATTGAAACCCCAGGCCAGCAGCCTCAGCAACAGAATTCCTCTGTAATGCAGAATGTACTTAACTTCTTCCCTCAGAGGCAAGATTTGTCAGAAAATAAGTGTTTAATACAGATCCACAGCTCTTTACCTGCAATTCCAAACTCAAAACAACTCTGAAAACAGATTTAAAAAAAAAAATTGATAGAATTTACATAAATCTCTTAGGCAGAACCTAAGAGTTCAGTTAGAGGAGTTTTGAAAACTCTATATACCTGTCTAACTTTCCACACTTCCAAAACGAGATGTAAACCATTTCTATGATCCCCAAAAGTCTCCTTATCCTTCAAGCTGTTCCCCTCTCTACAATCCTCCCGGCAACCATTCTCTGATTTCCATCACCGCCCAGATTAGTTTGCCTGTTCTTGGACTACACGTAAACAAAGTCGTAGAGCACGTTCTCTTTTGTGTCTGAATTCTTTCATTCACAAAAGTTCTGAGATTCATCCTTTTTGTATCAGAAATATGTTCCCTTTTTCCTGAGTTGCGTTCCATTATATAAGTATAACACACTTTGTATATTCTTCTGTTGATCAACATTTAGGTCATTTCCAGTTGTTGGCTGTTGTGAATAATGCTGATATGACCATCCTTGTGTGAGTCTTTTTTGTGGACATATATTTTTATTTTTCTTGGATAAATACCTAGGAATGGAATTGTTGGGTCATAAGGTAGATATTTAACTTAATAGGAAAGTGCAAAATAGTTCTCTAAAGTAGTTTTACTGTTTTGTACTCCCACCAGCCAAGTCTGAGAATACTGGTTGCTCTTTATCTTCAACAATATTGGGCATTGTTGGTCTTGGTCTTTTGGACTCTAGGCCTTCTAGTGGGTATGAAATGGTATCACATTGTGGGTTTAATTTATATTTCCTGATGATCAATATTGAGCACTTTTACAGATGCTTGCTGGCCACTTGGCTGTTTGATGACATTGCTTACAATTTTTTTTTTTTTGCCTATTTTTTATAGGATTTTTAAATTATTGATTTGTTAGAGTTCTTTATATATTTTGGATATGAGCCCTCTGCCAGATACGTGTATTGCAAATATTGTTTTCCCACAGTCTCTGGCTTGCCTATTAATTGAAAATTGAACATCTAAAAATAAATTTTAATAAATTCATTTAGCAGTAAACCCTGATCAGAAATAACATATAGCTATTTAGCCTTTACTAATGCCACTTAGTATCAATATTCATATGTTTCATTGTAAAAATATTAGTGTGTTTAATTACAAGATATTGTGCGAGAACCCACAGGAGGTTTTATGGGTATACAGTATCTACATTATTTTACCTTGCTACAATCAGGAATATTTTAAATTTCAAAAACAGCTGGTCTTAGGAGTTAAGGATTGGGAAGCATTGTACTCAACATGTCCTAGGCTGGAGGTGACGTTACAGGACTGGTGAGTGGGATACTTGTGGCAAAATTATTGGTACCTTGTATTACCGTAATTCATTTAATTATCATTATTGTAAAAATTTTTAATGGATGGCATGTATTTTAAATTATAAACTTTTGGAAGTCATAAACCATGTTTGTTTTCTATATTTTTCATTGCACATCAAGACAAGAGAATTACAGAAAAATTTAATTAAATTAATTAAATTATAGAAATAAATCAAGTTTATTATAGTGATAAGTAGTCTGATAAAATTGATTTTTCATTGTGAATAATTCAGAGTTGATTATAGGAGCTTTCATCTCTGACTTGATAATTCTTTATAATTTTCCTTACTTTGGTACATTTTGCCATAGAAACTTATTCCTCAAAAGAACAATGTAAACTGAATTTTCAATTGTTAATAGCTGCAAGAATGTATTTGTCTGACTTTAGTTGTAGATGATTAGCATTTGAATGCTGATGAGATGGCAAGCTATGCAAAACCAAGAGCAACAGTCAGTAAAACAACAAAATGTGTTCCTGAGTTATTAATTAGATGAGCAGTTAAGATGTGAAATGGGGTAAAGTTGAGAACTCTCAATTCTGTTATGTTGACATATGCAAATAACTTGGAGTAGGTTGACCACCAAAAATTATTTTAGGAGAGAAGTTATGAAAGTAACTTAGCTTTTTTTCTTTTCCAGTTTTAACTTAAACTATTTCTCAGTCAAAAAGACCTCTATTGCGTTTGCCTGTCTTTTTGTATAAAAAAACATTATGTGTTCAATACACCTTGTTGAGTTTTGACCATTTCTTTGGATTGCTTTTGAAAAATTAAATTAAATATATTACTTCTGCATCAGGATATCCATTTCATGAACTGCAAAGTAATAACTCCCTGACTGTTAGAAAGTGTTTTACTCTTTCTTGTATTTCATAATCACTATTTAACAATGTCAAAGAACCTTTAAAAATATTTGTAGGGAGAACTGAATAGGTGGTCGAAAAATAGTTTATATCCTTAAAGATATTCATACCTAATAAACCTATACTATTGAAATATCAGATGTTTACAGAAGGATTTTCTTTCTTCCCTTAAGAACATTTAAGATTATACAGATTGACATATTTTTTAAAAGACATCTCTCTCTGTTATTTCTCTTTACTTTTGACAAAGATGAATTAGTTACAAAGAAAATGTGGTAGATACACAGTATATTTTAATCCTACAAATGAATTAGAACAAATAGGAGAATTTCCATTTTTATGTAACAGAATTTTATTGTGTATATGCCTACTTGTAAGTCAGAAGGGTAATGGCCAATGATAGATGGTTCTTTACTCTTAATTGAAGCATGAAAATTATAAGCTAAGAACTATGTGTCTTCAAAAAATAAATATTGCTTATAATCATTGTTATGGACTGAACTGCATTCCCTCCAAATTCATGTGTTGAAGTCCCAACTCCCAGTACCTCAGAATGTGACTGTATTTGGAGACAGGGCCTTTAAAGAGGAAATTAAGTTAAAATGAGGCCCTTATCAAATCTGACTGATGCCATTCTGAGAAGTGGAGATTAGGACACCCAGAGAGACGGCACAGATGCTGGCACACAGGGAAAAGACCATGTGAAGAGGCAGCAAGAGCCTTTTTATGGCCACCCACAAGCCAAGAAGAGAGGCCTCAGAGGAAACTAGCCCTGCCGGCACCTTGATCTTGGACTTCCAGCCTCCAGAGCTGTGAGAGAATAAGTGTCTGTTGTTTAGCCCCCTGGTTTATGATATTTTGTTACGGCAGCCCTAGAAAAATAATATGATCATCAAGCAGGAAAGAAGAAAATTAGCCTTGAAAAGGGAAGATGAGGGAAAGAAAAGTAAATGAAAGAAAATTAAAGAGAATTATTTTATTCTAGAAATTGTCTGGTTCTATCCCTTTTCAACTCTCTCATACCATTAGACTTTCAAACGATAATGAGAGTAATAGAAATGGACAACAGAGGCTTCCCTCAACTAGAAACTTCTTCTAACAGTGTCTCTTATTTCATAGTTTAATGAGGCTAGGTAGACTGAAAATGAGGGAAAGAGGACAGGGCCTGTACCAGTGTTTCCTAACATTTGTTGGCCTCGCTTTTATCACCTCGAGGCAGGGCCTTTGATGGAGAGGAGCACAAATCCGATGCCTCCTCCTGCCTAGACAACATTACCAGACTTCACTGAACACCTGGTGTGAAACAAAATATACTCAATGAACAGTAGAGAAACCACACCGCATTTACTAATATTCTTTTAATGTGCTCATTACATCAAATGTTGAATACTCACACCATATACTTTAGAACTGTGCTATCCAATATGGTAGTCACTAGCCAGATGTTACTATGAAAATTTAAGTTTAATTTAAATTTCAGTTCCTCAATCACACTAGCCATATTTCAAGTGATCAATAACCACCCATGGCCAGTGGCTACCATATTGAACAGCAACAACATAGAACATTTTCATCATCACGGAAAGCTCTATTAGATTATATTGCTTTAGAGTATAAAATATGGGCAAATTTATAGATAAAACCACATCCATTGTAATTATTTAAATCCCTACATGACATGCACTTTTCTTGTAGATTTTCTTCTCTGTTTTAGGAAACACGTGATTCCTTTTGCTTGGGTTTAAGACAGAAACACATGTTTTAATCTGTACAAAAACACGCTGTGTCACCAACTTCTAAGTGAAGGCAAATGTAGTCAGAAGGGGCTCCTCTACACACCTCCCCTCCCGCCCCCCGCCCCCAAGAAAGATCAGCTTTCACTTAGTGTTAAAAATCGTTTCCATTGGCTGCATCCCAATTAGTCACTTGCAGACGTCTGCTCCTGCGTGGGGGCATCAGAAGATTCGGAGTGTGAGTGTGTCAAGTGGTCTCAGGTCGTTTTCCAGCATGTTTGGAGAAACAGAGGATGAGGCAAAATGTCCAGCCCAGCATCCCACCCCCCAGCGTGGCCAAGACCAAAGCATCAAGGGAAAGCACGAATTCCTCCCCACACATTTAATTGTGCAACCCTACACCCAGGAAATGTTCTCTCTGCCCCAGACTGCTGATCAGCTTATGCCCGAAAGCACGAGGAAGGGGTCATTCATTATACAGTGAACTGGGTTTTACAAGGATCATTTCAGTACGGAAAGCAGAATGCAAACTGTCTTTAACTACTGTGTTTCTCTGTCCTTCCCATTAAAGTGGAACTTAGGCGGGACATTGGGCAGTTATAAAAACTTGGGCGGTTTTATACTATTTTTTACTTTAAAAAGAAAGAAATATTGACCCCTAATTAAGGATATTGCTGGCAGGCTTCATATAGCAAACAGGACGAGAATGGAAATGTAGAAGGTCGAAGCAGAACGGCTATAACGGTCTTGTTAGGGGCGCACTGTTCTCCTTCCTCTCTTTTAATACAAAATGTATAAAAGGTGTTGGGGCTTACAGAGCCTTTTTATTGTTTTGTTTTAAAGCTCTAAGAATGGCCTATGGAGATTTAACCCCCTTCACCCCTAAGAAAATGTGAACCTTCTCACCTGAATCGGGAGGACAGGGAGCAAGAGGAAAGAGTGCTTTCTGTCTCTTACCATGAACATCCCAGCGCTGGAGGGAGTGGCCACCGCCCTGCAGGCTGTTTCCCCTCTGCGGGCCACGCGGGAGAGCAGCCACCTAGGACTGCTAGGAGACCGGGAGCGCTGTCATCCCACTAGGGGCAGGTCAAAGTGTGCTTGATGCCAACATAGCTCAGGAGCCGTGGAGAGGCTGGCCAAGCCTGGCATACAGGGGCGGATGGGTGAATGCTATACTGGCGAAGCTCCCTCTCTCCCAGGAGATACCACTGCCTGTAATGCTCTCTCCTGCTGCCGTGGGAATAGTGTGGCTTAAGGGTGGACACTGGCCTGGAAGCTACAGGCATGGGGCTCTCATGCTGCCTCTGATGACTAGCTGGCCAATTATCTAGCCTCCCTCGATTTTCTGTATTTCTTCATTTATAAAACAGGAATAATAAAATCAATCCCACCATATCACTCTGAGGAAAAATAAAATATGTAGAACTCCCTGACACATGGTGGGTTTGGAACCAACAGGGGCTCTTACGGTTGTGACTATACTGCGGTACTGTGGGTGCCTCTCCTGGGAGGTTTCGTGGATTCTCAGTATCACCTACACCCACATAGAGCTTTCCCATCACATCCCAGCTACTTAGGACCCTATGTGCAGCTTTTGAGATGACAACTGTGCTGGGACAAAAACTATTTTTTGTCAAAAAATCAAATGTTTTGATTTTCTCTCTCAGGGCTGTCCTCTTCTGCACCCTCTAAGGTCTGCTGTTTCCACACCGATTCTTTCATCTTGGGCTTTTGTGATATGATATTGTACTTAAGGAGGGGCCAAACAGGGACTCCATTTGGCAGCAGGTGGAAAAACGGGGGATATGTAGAAAGATAAGGGTCATGGCCAGAGTTGGGAGAATTTTGCAGGTGAAGGTAAGGAGCATCTGTGGATACAAAAGGAAGACGTGAGATGAAAGGGGGATTTTAAGAAACATTGCAGTGAATAATGTGTTTAGAAATGTGAGGGAAGAAATGTACCACTTAGAACTTCCTGTTCTATCTGCCAGAGCGTGTGTTTGACTCCACCACCTCACTGATGCTAAACAGCAGTCATTTCTACAGTGGGGTTTACAACGCAGCAAATTCTGGTTAACTAATCCGTTTAAAAGCATGCGTGGAGGGTATTTGCTGAACAGAGCCCGCTCACCTCGCCTGTGGTTACACAACATCAGATGGATGGAAGGCTCTGTCATCCAAAGCACCACGTGTCTAAGGTGACTTTATCGGGAGCTATTTCAGACCAGGAGAAAGCGGAATTTTTACACCATCCGGGTACCCATGGTATACCTCACTTCAAACTGTGGGCCAGCTTCCTATTCTTGTGTGGAGCCTGGGGGAGACAGGAAGGCTTGGGGCTGGACCCTTTTTAAATGTGGGCGATTTTATTAGGAGACATTAACAGTTTGAGCGGAAAGCTCCTTGTTGCTAGTGCTGGCTGCCTTCAGGCTGCACCCAAGAATATAATCTGGTCTGAGACATCCTTTCCCATTCGCCCAGCATCATTTGTCCATTTCTCAGTTTGCAGGGGGGAGTGCTCAGAGAATGTGATGTTCGCTCCTGCTGTCCATTGATGGAATCATGCTGCCCCTCCTTTTAGTCATTTAGAGTTGTGGGGAAACTATAAAAACGGTTTTAAAATCTCGATTGGGGCCATAGGAAGACCGTCAGGGGGTCTTAAACACTGGAAAATTTGTGGTACCTCTCCCATGTGTATTAAAAATAAAACAAGTCTAAATCATAAAAGAAGACTGAGGTAACGTAACAGAGTTCTAACTTCTTTGACACTTCTGAAGCCAGCCTTATTGAAAGAAGGTACCATGGCTCAGATAAACTCGTGAGATGGGGCCCCGGATTCCAGCGTGTGACAGCTAGATCAGGTAATCTAGCCTATTTGTTATTCTGTCCCTCTGGTAGCACAAAGGGATTTTTCTTTATGACAAATCTCAAAGCTAGTTTCCCCTAATAAACTTTTTTGGAAGTATCCACTTGATATTACATAAAAATATTTTAAAACCATTTATATTTTTTCAATTTTCTCCAAGTTATATTGCCAGAGTCCAGAAAATTGATAAAATAATCTTTGTTAAAGTAATAATATTATTACTATGATAACAGTAATAATGTCACAAATAACTAACACTTGCATTGTACTTTACAATTGACAAAGAATGTGACTTCTCAAACATCTTTTCACTTAAGCCTCCTATCAGTCGTGTGATGTAAAAGGAGAGTTATTACAAGTTCTGTAAAAAGTTAATGAGCAAACCTCCTTCACATTTTAACAGGGAGGGACCTAGAATTTCTTGACACCAAAGATCAAAGCATTGTTACCAGTTTATAATTATGATTTTTTTTTTGGTGGGGGCAAGGGAGAGGTCCCATTGGCACGATAAACAACACACCATAAAAGGTACCAATACTCCTTTTCATCAAGTCTTTATCCTTTAAGGCCCAGGGTGACTGGTGCCTCTTCTGTGAAGCCTACCTCACTGCTCAAGGAGCATTCCTATTCTTCCCCTAAAGAATACTTGATCAAATCTTCTATGTTTGTATCCTCCATAGGTTACGAGTTGTTTCTGGATTATTTTATCCTCTTATATGACCAACATGCAATAAAGTACTTGCAGCATACAGTAGATCCTCAGGAATATTCATCGACTCATCTGTGAAGTAAATGAGTGAATGAATTAATAAATGAATGATTGGGACCATTGGGATGCGTGTTGAAGATAGTTCACTACATTAGGATTTCTAAATTTAGCAAGGGTTTGTAAGCTGAAGGATTAAGGGGAGCTCTTAGAATTTTAACTCAGAATTCCCTTTGTCACTATCACAGGCGGCTTTACATGGGCACCCTGAAAGCTGCAAATTTTAAAATGCTTCAAAATATGAGTAGCAGTCTTAAGAGATTTCAGATATGCAGAAAATGATTAGAATATTAGACATGCCTAACAGCCCCTAGGAGGACCCCTTACAATTCTGTCCTTCCCATAAACTAAGAAATTCATAAGGAATGGAATGCATTCTGGTTACTCTTTTAAGGGCTTGCAAAAATTTGCGAAGGCAGCAGCTTGTAGGCAAGGCTTCTGGCAACATTCTGCTGATTTCTTAAGTATTCAATTCTGAAAAAAAAGAACCCAAATGTGAAATGTATCTTCTGGTCCTGGCTGCTGAAACACAGAAGTTACCATTAGTGCTGATCAGCTGCTTGTCAGCACTCTGACTCCACATTCTGGAAGAGCTGCAGCTCTCCACTGATTAGCAGGAGAGCCAGTCAAAGGCTTCAATAGCGACATTTCAGACAGACCTGCAGCTTACAACACGTAATCAACAGAGTTCTTTATGGAAATCGGTTGAAGTTCATACTTCACACCTTGGTACATTAATAACATTAATTTCACTCAGCCTTTATAATCAGAGAATCCCACCTACAGACATTTATTTGAAGCTGTCTGAGGGCCCCCACAAGTGGGGAGGTAATAATACTTCTTCTAAAGAAGACTGCTCCATGGAGAAGGTGGAGATTAGGAAGACTAATAATTATACCTGAAATGTTAATAACTGGATATCTTTTTCTGAACTCTTACAAGTATTTACATCTAAAAAGATAAAATTGCTTTAAAAAATTAGAAGAAGAATAAGAGCAGTTTCAGTGAAAAATGGGCAATTTTCTTTTTTGTTGTTGATGTTACTGCCTAGTTTCTTAGTGATTCTTCTCTGCGAGCTGGGAAAACTGAAGGAGGCCATTATTATGCAAAACACTCTGGCACAAATGGCATTACATATCTCATACGATGGTGGATTTCTTGGGGAAAAAAAAAGGAGAAAGAAAAGAAAGAAAAATGAAGCATTTAGTGTTTGGGGTTTTCAGTGAAAATTCATTTCTGTGCTTTGCCAATCTTCTCCTGCAGCTGGATGCACGCTACTGCTGCACTGTGAGGGGAGAAATTAGAAATTCAGATGGTTTCATATTAGATCTCAAATTCAAGTTAGGCGGTAATAGAATATAACTTTTAATAAATTTTAACATTTCTCTAGTCACAAAAGTCACATAAGAAATGTTATTCACAGCGATTGGCGAGTATAGGTAGAAAACAAATAAATGTCTTTGAACATTATGACAAGATGATATGAGTGAAAATTAGAAAAGTAAGCAACGTAGGTTTTTAAATTCAATATAAAGACAAATGATGTTGTTCCGTTAACAAATCAATGAACTCAGCTACTAAGAACTCCAAATCTACAATATTTGCAATATCTATCTGTAGCTTCCCTCTTCGCCCAAAGGAGAGTCAGGTTTACTTAACGTAAAAAGAAAATCAATCACATACATTTCAAATTTAGATTCAAGGCTATCCTATCTTAGAGAAATTCCTGGGTTGCTGTTGGGTTATGACAACTCTTCCCTTGGACATTTTGCCAAGGCTAAGCTATTCCTGCCTCAATCTTTTGTTTCCATCTTCATCCGTTAGACTAATTGTCAGTCTGGAAAGGGTGGAGGAAACATAGTTAAGACAGAACTCAGCTGCTTTATATGTATTTGTCTCCAATTCCCCACATCGAGTGTCCAGGACTTACGATGATTTGACTTAGGGTTTTTCGACTTTATGATGGTACAAGAGTGAAACACATTCAGTAGAAATCATACTTTGAATTTTGATCTTTTCCTGGGCTAGCAATGTGCGGCGCGATCCTCTCTCGTGATGGTGGGCAGCGAAAGCAGCCGCAGCTCCCAGGCAGCCCCATGATCTCGAGGGTGAACAACTGCTACACTTCCAGCCCTTTTGCACCCAACCAGACATTCTGCTTTTCATTTTCGGTACAGCACTCAATTACATGAGATATTCAACACTTCATTATAAAATAGTCTTTATGTTAGATGATTTTGCCCAACTGTAGGCTGATGTAAGTGTTCTAAGAACGTTTGAGGTAGGCGAGGCTAAGCTATCATGTTTGGTAGGTTAGGTGTATTAACTGCATTTTCAACTTAGGATACTTTCAACTTGTGATGGGTTTATCTGGATGTAACCCCATTGTAAGTTGAGGAAGATCTGTATATTATATTTCAAACTACTTAAAGTGCTTCACGATGTTATTCCAGTAGCACTTAGTAATCTTGAAGAAAAGAACAAAATAGTCATCAGAAGGCTAAAGAAAGGCAAAACAATCTTGTTTTTTTTTGTGTGTGAGGAAGATTAATCCTGAGCTAACATCTGTGCCAATCTTCCTCTATTCTGTATGTGGGATGCCGCCACAGCTGGCTTGAAGAGTGGTCCGTATGTCTGCGGCCGGGATCTGAACCCGGGGATCTGAACCCAAGAACCCTGGGCCACGGAATTGGAGCCCAGGAGTGTAACCACTACACCACCGGGCTGGCCCCACAATCTTGATTTATAAAGACATTTATTATCATTGAGAATTTCAAACATATTTGAAAATAGAATAATGTAACAAAATCCCTTAAACTTATTACACAGTTTCAACACTCATCAACTCTTGTGTGACATCCCATTGTCTATAATATATCCACTTTCTCTCAGCCTGTAAAATTTTGAAGCAAATTCCAAACATCCTATTATTTCATTTCTCTATATTTCAGTATATATCTCTAAAAGAACTCACTTATTAATATAATGAAAATACCAATATCCTAACTAAAACATTGACCAATAATTTTTTAATATTATCAAATATCCAGTAGGCGTTTCAAATTTCCCATTGTCTCATAAATGCCATAAATGGATTCATTTTACAATATATTTGAATCAGGATCCAAATAAATCCATATGCAGCAGTTGATTTTTTGTTTCTTTTAATCTTTACTTTCCTTCTCCATCTCTGTTTCTTTCTCCTTTTATTTCTTGCTTTTGTTGTTGTTAAAGAAATGCTGGTTTTTCTCAGGTACTTAAGCAGATTCTTCTGTCTTCTATATATCCTGAAAATTGACAGTTGGATCTAGAGTTTTGATCAGATTTGGGTTAGATATTTTTCCAAGACAAGTTCATAGGAGGTGGGGTGTTCTATCAGAAGGCAAAAAATATCTGATTTTCTCTTTTTGTGATGTTAGCAGACACTGATGCTCAATGCTTAGATCAAGTAGTTCATTGGGGTAGAAAATGGTGATATTCTTGTTCTATCCTTCCTTCTTCACTTATTAGCTGGAATACTATCATAACGTGAAATTTCCTCTGATCTACTGTTAGGTTACTCAATGGTATATAAGAATGGGAAAGGCAGGATAAATATTTGATTCTTTCTCTTTACGTACCCATTTCCAAAATAATGACTTTCATTCCTGGCACATTCTGATGATCAATGAGGTCTTTTTTTTGTATTATAGTAAACTCATGGAAGTAAAAATGTTTAATATGTTTCAGTACATCGCAGCTATTATTTTCATTGATGTTCAAATTCCATCATTTCAGCAAGTGAGAACCTCTTCAATTTGGCTTCTGAGATCTTTTGAAACTACTTGAATAGTTTTGAATAGATTCGTGGCCTTCTTGTATTATAAGATATTTTAGGACTCTTGTTTGTTTCCTAAGAAACCTAAGGGTTATTTTCAATAGGAAATGGTACTTGGAGACCACAGCTTGGGTTTTAGGTACTAGTTGTGCACATGGCACCTAGATTGGCCATTGTTTCCTTCTCAGTAGACAGAGCTAGCTGTGAGTTCTTGCTTTTAAAGGTAAAATATTTCATGCCTTATATTGATATTTTATTTTTAATTCGGGTTTTTACATTTATATTTTCTGTCTCTTATGCTAACAATCTCAGTTTTAAGAACATAACCACTTTTATATCAATGTTTATATAGTCATTTTTGTTCTCTGAAGCTCATTTTCTAGAAGATTTCTCAGGAAAGGTTAAGGGTAGTCTCCATGAACTTGCACGTTAACAATTTATTGGTAACTGGATATAATCTTTGGCTCACACTTTTTTCTTTGAGTGTCTTAAAAAAGTTCATCATCTTCTGGCATTGCTGCCAGAAGTAGCATTGCCATTGAAAAGTCTAATTGCAATATAAATTTCTTTCTTGCTTGGAATTTTTATCTTTAAGATCCAGTGATCTTATGAAATATTTTTGGTGTATTTGTTTTTTATTGCTACAGTAACAAAATACTACAAACTTAATGGCTTAAAACAACACAAATTTATGCATAAATTGTGTCTCATTGGGCTAAAATCAAGGTATTAGCAAAGATGCATTCCTTTCTGGAGGCTCTAAGAGAGCATCCATTTCCTTGTCTTTTCCAGCTTCTAGAGACCACCCACATTCCTTGGCTCACAGATGCCTTCCTTCATCTTTAAAGCCAGCATCAAACCTCCCTCTGCTCCTTCTTCAGTAGCTGCATCTCCCTGACCACAACCGGAAAAGATTCTCCTCCTTTAAGGACTCATGTGATTAGATTGGGCCCACTCAGACAGCACAGGATAGTCTCCTCATCTTCAAGTCCTTAACTTGAATCACACCTGTAAAGTCCCTTTGTCATGCAAGGTAACACATTCATAGTTTTGGGGATTAGGGTGCAGACATCTTTGGGGGGCCGTTATTCTGTCTACTGCGCTTGATATTGGTTGTTCTGGTCAATTTCCCATGAACACGTAAACAAATAGGAATATTTACATTTCAAACGTAAACATTCGAACAATGTTTACCTTTGAAACATTTTCTTCCATTACAGGTTTTTGTTGTCACTATTACTCTATTCTGTGCATTGCTTTACTTTTCCAAGGATTTATGTGTGTCGGAGCTCCTTTACCAGCTTCTAGTTTATCAGTTTCTCTCTAATCCTTTTTATTTCTTTTTTCATTTCTCTTTTACTTTTTTCACCTCCTATTTCTCTTAAGTTATTATGTATTGTGTTAATTGCTCTTGTTTCTTCTCGTTTAGTCTTTATTTCTGAATTTTTTTCTTTTATTTTTAATTCTCTTCTGGATTCCATCACTTTATTTATTTATTTGTTGTAGACTTTATTTTCTAGAACAGTTTTAGATTAACAGAAAAATTAAGCATATAGTATTCCCCATCCCCCAACGGTTTCTCCTTTTATTAACATCATGCATCAGTGTGGTACATCTATTACAATTAATGAACCAACATTGATACATTATGATTAATTGACGTCCATAATTTACATTACGGTTCATTTTTTGTGTTGTACAGTTCTTCCGGTTTTAATAAATGCATAACGTCATGTATCCTCCATTATAATATCCTATAGAATAGTTTCACTGCCCTAAACATCCCCTATGAATAGGTGGTTCACCCCTCCCCTAAGCCCCTGGAAACCATTCATTTTCTTACTTTCTCTATAGTTTTGCTTTTTCTAGAATGTCATATAGTTAGAATTGAAGAGGATGTAGCCTTTTCAGATGGCCTTCGTCACGTAGTAATATGCATTTAAAGTTCCTCCATGTGTTTCCATGGCTTTATAGCTCATTTCTCTTTATTGTTGAGGAATACTCCATTGTATAGATGTACCACAGTTTGAATATCCGCTCACCTACTGCAGGACCTATTTGCTTCCAGTTTTTGACAATTATGAATAAAGCTGCTATAAACATTCGTGTGCAGGCTTTTGTGTGGACATAAGAATTCAACTCCCCTGGATAAATACCTAGAAGTAAAATTGCTAGATAGTAAAACTATGTTTAGCTTTCTAAGAAACCGTCAAATAGTCTTCCAAGGTGGCAGTACCAATGTGCATTTGCATCAGCAAGGATGAGAGTTCTTATTGCTCTTCATCATCACCAGCATTGCCAGTTTTTTGGATTTTAGCCATTCTAATAGGTGTGTAGTAGTATCTCATTTTTTTGTTGTTTGTTTCAGCGAGGAAGATTGCCCCAAGCTAACGTCTGTTGCTAATCTTCTTTTTGCTGAGGAAGATTGGCTCTGAACTAACATCCATGCCCATTCTCCTCTATTATGTATGTGGGTTGCTGCCACAGCGCGGCTTGATGAGTAGTGCATAGATCTGTGCCCAGGATAGGAAGCTGCGAAGCCCGGGCTGCTGAAATGGAACACTCGAACTTAACCACTACGCCACAGGGCCGGCCCCATCATTGTTGTTTTAATATGAAATTCTTTACTAGCATATGATGTTGAGCGTTTTTTCTTGTGCATATTTGCCATCCATTCATCTTCTTTGGTGAGGTGTCTCTTAAGTTCTTTTGCCCATTTTTCAATTGGGTTGTTTATTTTATTATTGAATTTTAAGAGTTTTTTGTATACTTTGGATGCAAGTCCTTTATCATATGTACGTTTTGCAAATATTTTCACCCATTCTGTGGCTTGTCTTTTAATTCTCTTAAGAAGGTCTTGGGCTGGCCCGGTGGCGCAAGTGGTTAAGTGCTCCGCTCCGCTGGAGAGGCCTGGGGTTTGCTGGTTTGGATCCCGGTGCACACCGTCGCACCGCTTATCAAGCCATGCTGTGGCGGCATCCCATATAATGTGGAGGAAGATGGGCACGGATGTTAGCCCAGGGCCAGTCTTCCTCAGCAAAATAGGAGGATTGGCAGATGTTAACTCAGGGCTGATCTTCCTCACACACACACACACACAAAAAGTCTTTAGTAGAGCATAAATTATTAATTCTAATAAAGTCCAAATTATCAATTTTTTTAATGGACAGTGCTTTTGGGACACCTCGATTTTGTTCTGTGTTATAGTTTTGTGCTTTACCTTTAGGTCTACGATCTATTCTGAGTTAATTTTTGTGAAAGGTGTTTAGATTCAATTATTTTTTTTGCATATGGATGTCCAATTGTTCCAGCACCATTTGTTGAACAGACTATCCTTTTGCTATTGAATGGCCTTTGCCCCTTTGTCAGAGATCAGTTGACCATATTTGTCTGAGTCTATTTCTGGGTTCTCTATTCTGTTCCATTGATCTATTTGTCTATTCTTTTGCAAATACCATGCTATCTTGATTACTTTAGCTTTATGGTAACTCTTGAAGTCAATTCTCCAATTTTGTTTTTGTTCAGTATTGTTTTGCCTCTTCTGGGAATTTTGTCTTTCCAAATAAACTTTAGAATCAGTTTGTCAGTATCCACAAAATGAGATTTTGATTGAGATTGCACTGGATCTATAGATCAAGTTGGGAAGAATTGACACTTTATTTCATTTTTAATCCACTCTGATAGTCTCTGTTTTTTAATTGGTGTATGCAGGCCATTCACATTTAAAGTCATTATTGGTATAGTTGGATTAATATCTACCATATTTGTAACAATTTTCTATTCATTGCTGTTGTTCCTTTTTTTCTTTGTCTTTCCCTCATTTTCTGCTTTCTCTAGTCTTATTTGAGCATTTTATATGATTCCATTTTCTCTTTTCTCTTAGCATTACAATTATACTTCTTTTTAAAATTCTGTTAGTGTTGCCCTAGAGTTTGCAATATACATTTACAAATAACATAAGTTCACTTTCAAAAACACTACTGCTTCACAGGCCGTGTAGGTACTTTATAACTCAGTATTCCTGATTCTCCCCTCCCATTCCTTATAACACTGCTGTCATTACTTATCCATAAACTCTAATCACCCAATACATTGCTTCCTTATTAATTTGAACACATACCTATCTAATAGATCAATTAAGAATAAGAAAAAGAAAAGATTTTATTTTACTTTTATTTATTCATTTTCCAATGCTCTTCCATCTTTACGGAGATCTGAGTTTCTGACCTATATCCTTTTCTTTCTCTCTGAAGAACTACTTTTATCATTTCTTGCAAGGCAAGCTTCTGCTTCAGGTAAGCTGATCTCAGGTTGATTCTCTGTATTCATGTATTTAAAAATTTTAGATAAAGCAGAATTCAGAACAAGAGAGAGTACCAGGTATAATGAGAGGTATTACATAGTGTTAAAGGGGCCAATTCTTCAAGAGGACATAACAATCTCTAACCCAACAACAGAGCATCATAATCTGTGAGACAAAGACTGATAGAACTGCAAAAAGAAGTAGACAAATCTACTATTATAGTTGGAGTCTTTAATACCTTTCTTTCAATTTTGATAGATCCAGTAAGCAGAAAATCATCAAGGATATAGTTAAACTTAACAGCACCATCAATCAGTTGGATCCAACCACAGTGGATATACATTTTTCTCAAGATCACGTGAAACATTCACCAAGATAGGCCACATTCTGAGCCACAAAACACACCTTAACAACTTAAAAAGAATAGAAATAACACAAAGTATGCATATCTTGTATAATTTTTCTATTTTTTTAAGCTAATTTTGAAATATTAGATTACAGTTTTTATGCGTTTTGTGAGCGTGCCTTTCTGGTGTTTTTCTCTTCTTGTAAGGATATTATCTTGTTCCTTATTATTTTTTAATTATAGTGACGTTATTTGTGTTTCAACCACAATTATTTAATGTTCATTTTTTGCTTCTTAAACTTTTAAAGAGGAGCACATGGGTCAGGAAAGCCATTTTAACTTCATGACCCTAAAGTTCTGTGGTCTGTTATTTTCAGGAAGTGTTAAAAATATATGGTCCTGGACTTATTGAGATTTCCTGCCTTTGTTCTTCTTCCCAGTTTTAGCTATGTCTTCTATTTTATTTGTTCCCTTGTTATGGACTGAGTTGTGTCTGCCCCAAACTCATATGTTGAAGCCATAACCCCCAATGTGACTGCATTTGGAGATAGGGCCTATAAAAAGGTAATAACAAATAAGTGATGTCATAAGGGTGAGGCCTTACTCCAATAGGACTGATGTTCTTATACCAAGAGAGAGAGGCACCAGGGATTGTTCTTCCTCTGTGTGCTCACAGAGGAAAGGCCATGTGAGGACGTAGCAAGAAGGTCGCTGTCTACAAGCCAGGAAAAGAGCGCTCATCAGAAGCCAAAATTTCTGGCACCTTGATCTTGGATTTCTAGCTTCCAGAAAATAATTTCCATGGTGTAAGCCACCCAGTCTGTGGTATTTTGTTATGGCAGCCCTAGGTGACTAATACACCCCCTTATCCATGTCATATTTAATTTATATTCTATTCCTCTGAGTTTCTCCCTAGTGTGGGACTTTGTCTTGGAAGGAGGATTTGCATAGTTAGTTTTGGACATCGTGAAGCCAACACCGTTTCCCTTTCTACACACCTTACCCACAAAACCCCTCACATTTTTAGCCGCTGTTCTAAAATTGGCCTGCCACACTTTCCAGAGAGTAGCTTTGGCTATTTTTGGGTTCTCCTATTTTTAGATTTGTCAGCTACCCCATCGCTTCCTTCTTCTTTTTTACCCACAGATACCATATGGGTCCTGCCCTGCCCTCACCCCAGTCTAGTTAATATATTTATTTTGATGCGTGACTTGGAAACATTCAAAAATGACACTGCCATTTTCCAAGAATTCTCATTTTTTTAGGAAGAAAGACTGGAAATTACTTATTATAGGACTTGATATTAATATCTGTTGAAACTTTAGAATTGAATGTTAAATACATTATTTCCAAGCACAGAGCAAAAGAAGTAGAGATTAACAGGAGCCAGGAGTGGTCATACTAAGTTTGTTTTTTTAAAAAAGCTGTTAAAACACCTTAGTCAAGTGTTCTTGATTTTTTTCAATAATATATCTAAGATATTGTTTCATTATCTCAATAACAGTATGATGTAGTAGTCCAGATTCTTTAAATTGAAAGGGACAGAAATTTAACTCAAGCTAGCATTAAAAAAAAGGAGAATTCTTGGCTTAGGAAAGCAAGTTTGTTTTCCTTGTAGTGAATCAGGTCCCTGCAGGGATCTTATGGAAAGAAACTGAAGCCTCAGTACAAAGAGAGCTCTCCCTCTTTCATATTTGCCTTTACTTGACTTTATACTCTCTTACCATACACTTTCCTGGTATAGTAAAAAAGAAGACTGCTAGCAGTCCCCAATTTACATGTTTCCAGGAAAATACTCAAAAAGAGAAAGTCCTTATTCTTCCACCTCTAAAGAAAACAATCCTGAGAAAGGACTCTGTTGGCCTAGACTGAGTCACCTGCCCGTGCTGGAAAAATCACTGGACAGAGAAATTACATGCTTTGATTAGACCCGGATCAATGGTCCAACTTTGAGCCTATGGAGGAAAGATATTGCAATGCCACTTAGTACCACAGCTAGAGAGGGAGAGGAGCCAATTTTGGACAGAAACAACTTCCTAATGTAACTGGGCATGATTGCGAGTTTTCAGCCAACGACTAAAAATTATGAATTTGAGATTAATATAGTAATTGTACATTAAAAGTGTTGATTAGGATTAAAGACTTGCTGGAGGTTAAGCTCTAGTGGTGAACAAGACAGTGTAGCACTTAGCCACATGTGATTCCATAACTTTACCAACTGCAACGGAATTAATAAGAGTATTTGAATAATTTGCAGAAGGCATAAATCTTGAGGGGCATAACTAGTGTGCTTGTAGAGAGTGGTCTTTATTTTTACACCCATCAGTAGAGATTGATATTTATTTCCTGAGATATATATACAGTGAAAATGGATGCATCTTAAATACACAGGTTGATTAGTTTTGACAAATGTAACCCACATTTCAATCAAAATATAGAATGCTTCCATCACCCAGAAAGGTTCCCCTGTGCCCTTTTCCATTCAATTTCAATACTGAGAAGAAACTACTCATATGATTTCCATCACCACAGATTAGTTCTGCCTGTTCCTGAACTTTTCATGAATGGAATTCTATGTATGCACTCTTTTGTGTTTGGATTCTTTCTCTCAACAGAATGCTTTTGAGATTTATCCATGTTATTATGTGTACCAGTTGTTCACTCATTTTTATTGCCAAGAAGTATACTATTATGATTTTTGCTTATTTATTTTTGTTGTTGAATGCTGAAGTTGTTTTCAATTTTTGGTTTTTAAAAGTAATACTTCTTGTACAAGTCTTTTTGTGGACATATGTTTTCATTTCTCCAGGAGTGAAATTGCTAGAGCACGTGCATGTTTAGCTTTATTTATTTATTTATTTTTGCTGAGGAATATTCACCCTAAGCTAACATCTGTTGCCAATCTTCCTCTTTATTTTGCTTGAGGAAGATTAGCCCTGAGCTAACACTTGTGCCAATCTTCCTCTATTTTATATGTGGGTCACCACCACAGCACGGCTGATGAGTGGTATAGGTCTGTGCCCAGGATTTGAACCCACAAACCTGGGCCACCAAAGTGGAGCACATGAACTTAACCACTATGCCATGGGGCTGGCCCCCACATGTTTAACTTTACAAGAAACTTCCTAACAGTTTTTCAAAGCAATTGCACTCCCACCAGCAATATATTAAAAATCCAGTTGCTCCCTATCCTCACCAATATTTTGTATTGTCAGTTTTCTTAAATTTAGCCATTCTAGTGGGTGTGAAGTATCTTGTTTTGGTTTTAATTTACACTTCCCTGATAACTAATGCTATAATACACCTTATCATACGCTTAGTAGCCATTTTATTTATTTATTTTTGATAAGTGTCTGTTTAAGTGCTTTGGCAATTTGCTCAGAAGTTATTTATTTTGGATATAGGTTCTTTATTAGATATTTGTATTATGCATATTTTTTAGCTGGCAGTGAGTTCTTTACAGTTTCATTGATCTTACAATGTCTTTATTTCATCTTTATTTTTGAAGGATATTTATGCTGGATATAGAATTTCAAGTTGATATATCTTTCTTTCTTTCTTTGACACTTTAAAGATGTTTCATCATCTTCTAGCTTGGATTTTTCTGATGAGAAGTTAATAATTACTTTTATCATTGTTCACCTATGGATAATGTGTTTTTTTTTTCTGAATTCTTTTAAGACTTACTCTTTATCTCTTGTTTTTAAAAACTTGACTGTGGTGTGCGTAGATGAGGCTTTCTTTGCATTAATCATATTTGAGATTTATTGAATTTCTGGATTGATATTTTAATTAAATTTGGAAAACTTTTGGCTAATATTGCTTCAAGTCCAGTTTTCCTTCCTCCTTTCCTTCCTCCTTCTGTCTCTCCTCTCTTTCTGGGATTGAATTACAAATATGTGCTAGGTGGCTTCTTATTACCTCACATGTCAGTGATCTTCCCTTAGTTTTCTTTAATATTTTCTTTTTCTCTCTGCTTCAGTTTGGATAATTTCTATTGACATATATTCAAATTTACTGATCTTTTCTTCCACAATGTCCAAACTGATATTAAGACCATTTGATGATTTTGGATTTCCAATATTAGAATCTCAATTTGTTTCTTTTTTATAATCCCCAGATCTCTTCAGAAATATCATCTCTTTTCACTTGTAATTGTCACAAAGTAATTGTTAATTCCATTAGCTGGATCATCTGTGGGTTTTCTTCTAATAACCATGTTTTCTCTTGATTATGGGTCACATTTTTCTGCTCTTTGTATGTTGCATCATTTTTTATTACGTTGTGTCTAAAATGATAGTGGAGATTGATATATAATTTTGTTTTTGTTGTTTTATTTATTTCATAGGAGAATGTAAGCCCTTTTCTCTGTCTACTGGTTAGGGTGAGGGTCTGCTAGAGTAAGGTTTTTGGGGTTAAGTCTGAGCTTCAGTTGGATTGACCTCAGTGACTGGCCCATGCTAACCTCCTGGAGTGCCACCACCACCTTTTCAACAAGTCAGTATTTGATCTGACAGGCAACTGGGTATCAGTTGCCGTTTTTTTTTTTTTTTTTTTGGTTCATCTCTGGATTCAACTCTAGTAGGTCTCCACAATCCAAGAATTGTGAGAATGTGTGAGACTACCTCTATTTCTCTCTACTTTTGAGGCTGCATTCCATTGCTCCTTTCATGGCATAATTCACTGGTTGGTTAGGGAAAGAGACTGGTTGGGCATGATTTGTTTTTACATTTGCCACTCTTCCAGATTCCAAAAATTCCCCGCAGCCCACACCGTCATCTGAGGCTCAACTGATTTCTTCTCATTCCTACAAAGTCTCTTTGTTTATATGAGGCTCGTTCCACCACCCATCCACCTATTCTCAGACCTGGAGCCTGTTCTCAGGTTTAGAACATGCTGAGTCTCTCTCCTCACTATGAAGGGCTCATTTCTTTCTGGAATTCGGTTTAACAAGGATTCTTTGCATCGTCTTCTTTGCTATCCCCATAGAAAAGTGTTGTTTCTGTTTTGTCCTGCCTTTCCTTGTGATTACCATGGGATCACAGGTATTTCACATTCTACGTAATAACTGGAAGCAGAAGTTTGATAAACAATATAAACACTTAAAAAGATCAGATTTAGCTTGAAATATGGTCAAAATTACCAAAATAGAAACATTTAGAGGTGAAAACAACACTTTTTTGTTATTAAAAGTCTTAGTAGAAAATTTATAAAACACAGAAGACTTACAGAGTAAACGTGATACAATCTATATTCTCATCTTGCTAAATTAATCATTCTTAATATTTTAGTATGTATATATAATACAAAAACACACTAAGATATCGACAGCTAAATGTTTATAAAAATTGGGATAATATTATGCTTACAATTTTGTTAATATTATTTATTAAAATTTAGTTCAATTTGATTAGTTTTAGCTTAATATTTTTAAGTACCAAATATGTTAAGTACTAAGAATAGAAACACGTGTCTTCTAATCTCTAGGAGTCTGCAATCTAGTGGGAGAGATAGATATACATATAACAAAGTATATGACAATATTTAACGTCCCATTTTTACAGAAGAAACAAAATGTTATGAAAGCTTAAAGGTGTGAGTAGTTTATTATGTGTGTAGCATGATTGTATAAACTATCTCAAGGACATTTGACCAGAGCTTTGATGTATTATTAGAATTCCATGAGTATGGATATGGGTGTTAAATATGTGTGTGTGTGTGTGTGTGTGTGTGTGTGCGTGTATGTGCACACACACATGTGATGAGTAGTTGCTCACGGGAGTGATGAAGACGTTCCAGTTACAGTGAGTAATATAGAAGCAGAAACATTTAGGACATATTCAAGGAACAGCAGGCAGTGTCTAGTATGGCTGGAGGAGAGAGTCTGTTGAGGGCCTAGTGGGAAAGTCATAGATAAAGCTAGACGGGAAGATTGAAGGCAGGTTGTGAAAGGCCATGAATGTTCTGCCAATTATTACAGATCATTCCTTATAATGAAGACTTTACCTTGCATCTCTAGGGAGATAGCTTAGGTTTTTAAGCCCAGGAATCATAAGAATACATCTATGATTTAGAAATGTAGCTCTACCAACAATGTGGATGATGAGTTCAAATGGGAAGAGACCAGACTGGAGACAGCGAGATTAGTACTTAGGCTATTATATTAGCTTAGGGTGAGGATAATAAGAAACTGAACTGAGAGGCCATGGATCATGATGGATAAGACTCATACTCAGGAGCCAGACTGCCTGGGTTGACATCCACACACTAGATTTGTGACATTGGGAGAACCATCTAGCCTTTCTGTGCCTTGAGGATAATAATACAGTTGCTCCTCATAGGGCTGTTAGGAGGATAAAATGAGTTAGTATTTTTAAAGTGCTTAGAACAGTGCCTGGCTCTCAGTAAGCATCATGCATTTGTTAAAAAAAATAAATTAATAAAACTAAACAAACAAGACAATAGATATAAAAGGAAGAAATCTGATATGGAGAAACTTCACAAGGAGAACTGACAGTGGTTGTTGATTTTGCAGATATGGCTATGACTCTAAATTTTCCAGCTTAAAGTGTAGATTTTGACATCCTGACATGAGAAGAAAAATAGGATATCCATGGTTTAGAGGAAAGAAAAACAGTTTAGCTTAATGTGCTGTTTAAGATTTTTTTTTTTTTTCAATCAGTCCTATAAGACAGGGATTGGAGAGACTTGGTGTGAAAATAATTTACACAATGAAAAACACAGGAGTTGGGTGACCCAAGCTCAACGTGAGCAGTAGTGAAGCTTGGCTTAGTCGGAATCAATAGAGACGTTATACTTACGTTGTCCTCAGCCTGAGCTGGACTGCGTTCTAAGGTACAGTGTTAAATTCTGGGCCCCATATGAAGTCTAGTACTTACACTTTGGAATAAATCCAGAGAAAGGTGACAGAGCGAGGAAGCGATTGACAGTTGCATATGTTGAACAGCTAAAGGTCCTGGGAGTATTTCGTCTATGTATTCCCACAGCATTTCATTCATACCACTTTTATAACAGAACGTGCCTCACGTTGTGGCATAGTTAATTACATGCGTATCTGCCACTTCCAGTACATTGTAATATATTTTTAAGGGCCTTCTATGTGCTTGACATAGTAATAGGTACTTTACAGAAATTACTGCATTCAATTCCCACAGCAAACATATGTGGAAAGTATTATAAGTAATTAATTATGGAGTGGATTTTTCTCTGAATATACAAATATAAGATTAATAATAATACACTAGAACTGAGATAGGCAAATCATCCGAAAGAGGCAGTAGGTTATATGGGCCTCATAATTAATATGCTTCAAGAGATATTTCAATAAGAAGAAAGCTTGATCGCTTGTATAGGTTTAGGAAAAGAAATAAGAGAAATTACGAAGTCTTGAATTTTTCGGTCTCAATTGCTAAAGCTCTCTTTGAGAGAGAGATACTGTCGATAGTTGTCAGCATTAGCCTTCAACTATTTCTGCTCCCACTTACAGCATCACTTTTATGATATGATGAGTGCATCCAGATTCTTTCAATAACTTGATGCCATTAAATACCCAGTTCTTCATACTTTCTTTATGCAGTTTCCTTGTTCACCAAACAGCCTTCGAATCCCCATACAAGGCGACTTACAAGGAAAAAGCACTCATCATGGGTATTTTTGTATTGCTTCACAATAATTTTTCCTGAAAAATCAATAAAGTGGTTTCTGATTAGATTTTGGCTTTCGCTGCAGCTTGACTGCAGGAGAGCATGTGCTGAGCATATGGCCATCACATCTTTCTGGTCTTTGTGACAGGAAGTTCTCATTGTAAGTCAGTAAGTTAGCAATCTGATGTCTGAGCCCATCTTGTATGTTTCTGTGCTCGTGAATCAGGCTGTCAGGGTCTGCTCACCCCTTGATATGGCAGGAGTCAGTCCCTGGGTCTCCAGGTAGTAGGCCAGATCATGCTGGTGTCCTCTAGATCACATTGTTGGAGATATACACAGAGTGATCTATCTATCTATAGCTTTTATTGTTGCTGTGCACGAAATAAAGCATGCTGTAAACTCTAAGCTGCATTAGGCCCACATGCATTTCATTCACCACTGTTCACTCTATGACTGGTACATACCTTGGTGTGTATCAGAAGCTTAATGACTATGTTTTCCTGATTGGTTAATCAGCATGTTTGCAAAGAAAAACTAGAAAATATGGATAAGCAAACAAGACAAAAAACAGAAAGAGAGAGAGAGGGAGAGAGAAATGGTGATCAAATGGGTGGAGACAAGATTGGAGGCAGTCTAGGCTAGGGGTCAGCAAAATTTTTCTGGAAAGGACTAGCTAGTAAATATTCTAATCTTGCAAGCCTAGAATAAGGTCTCTGTCACAACTACTCAACTCTGCAGGACTAGCGTGTAAGCTGCCATAAATAATATGTAAATGAATGATCATGGCTGTGTTCCAATAAAACTTTCAACAGGTGGTAGGCCACATCTGTAGTTTGCTGACCCCTAGTCTATTAGAGCCTGCAGTAAGGATGATGAGAAACTGATTCTTGAAGCTTATGTCCATGAATGCTAAATACACAAACATAATGTACCAGGAGGAATCCAAAGGTTTAAGAATGTTGGAGTATATTTATCATGTACACCCTCACATCTACTCACTCTACCCATCCCCCTTCCCCCCACCCTGAATAAATCCCCTGAGAGGGTCCAGAGGATATTTCACAAAGTCATTGAGAAAGGGAGCAGTGAGGGGGCACCAGCATCCTTGAAAGGCTTTGTAGTGGCTGTAGAGGGAGAAGCTGCTTTTGGGATGGGCTGTCTAACTTCAATGGAGATCATGGTGGCAAGCCCAAGACCAATGGGGCAACACTTAACTACTAGGAACAGGACGACACATTGACCAAAATGGGAAGCAGGAATGAAACGGCAATCAGAGTTTCTGACCTTCAGCTGTCTTTCACATTCGCTAGTTGATTATGGTTTCCCTGTGGACTTGAGATGTATTCCGTGGATGTCAATGAGATCTTTCCCCCAGAATCCCCAGTGTGGCTCAACAGGCTCAAGTACAAATTATTCTTTGGAGGAGAGATGAAGTTTATCCACATATTTAACAACAAGGACACTCCTCATGAAGGCTGATATAAATATATTCATTGCCAAGTGCCTAACCAGTCTACAGCATAGACCGATGATCAGTCTTTGATATGGATCATTGTCTGGGGAGACCAGGCAGCCACTGGTGGCAGATTGGGCACCTTGCATCATGCAGGGGGCAGCAATTCTTTACTAGAATGAACATTTTTTCTAAATATATTAGTCTTAGAACTTTGTGTCTCCTCTTTTTGGGGAGATGAGAGAGTCTTTGTTTTTATGGCAGATACTTGCATCTTGTTAGAAAGATGCATGAAGTTGTTGTTGCTGTATGGAGCTTTAAGTAAAGGTGAAAGAATGCATAAAGATGCTGAGTGGTCAAAAATGTAGATTTTGCTAGTTATCTGCCTATTGTGTCTTAGCATCAAGCTTACCTTGCACATTTTACTCTGTGACGCTGGGGGTGGGATTCTGTAAATTACATTTACTAGCCACTTTGTAAACCTGCTTCCAGTTGGTTTCTGCAAATGGCAGTCACTGATGGCAGACTGGACGGAGAGAAGACAGGGAGAAGTATTTATACCCTGTTCTGAACTCCGTGAGCTTTCCGCAGGCAGTCAGGACAGCTATGGCTTTTGTCATCAGCTTCTTTCTGCACCCTCATTACCAGTTGTACCAGGTCCCTTCAGAGTTCCAGAATCAGCTGACCCCTCTACTTTTGGTGGTCCTCACACTAGCTACACAGCATACTTCCCCCAGGGGGAGCTGAGCACCAGCTATGCTGTGCTGCCCTTAGAGATCTGAGCACCAACCGTGAGGTGGCTCCTCTGCCTAGTTCCCAGGTTCTGTTAACTCCACCTCTTCCCGATGATGACCACTGCTTCCTGCAATGACTGCTATCTGAGTTAGCTCAGCCCCGGGGGAGTAATCGCTTCCCGTAGAGACTAACAACTGGTAACCTCAGCATTCTAACACTTTCAGAATTCCAACCCTTTGTAATCCCTTTCCTGTATTCAATCCCATTTGCTTGAAATTCTTACTGTACTTTCTGACTCAATTCTTTATTTTGGGGGCTGGACCCTGACTGGCACACGAGTAAAGGACAGGCATCAGCTCTGACTAATCTTCAATTCTTGGCACTTAGCCCAGTACTTGACACATAGCATTGCTGAATAAATGCAAAAGGTGAGGCATAACCGTTTTTATAAAACATGTGAAGCACTGCCAGATAGAAGAGGGAGGAAGGTTTTCAAGCTATGTGTCTGGTTATATTAGAAATTATGGAGAAGATTTCAATTCAACATAAGGAGAAAATTTCTATTTCTATTAATGGAATAAACTACCTAAAAAAACACCAAATTAGGCATCACTGGAATAATTTATGCAGTGGTTGAGTGACCTTTGGTCAGAGTTCAGTAGGGGGCAATTCCTTAAATGGGTTGAAGATTAGATAACATTATGTTCGAATTACCTTCTAGCACTAAGATTCTGTGATCCTTGCTCATGAAACTAATTCAACTCAAATATGTCCTTTCTCTTGATAATGATGCTGACTCGTGCAGCACAGGAGAATGGTAATAGTTTATATTTGTGCAGTGCTTTACTGCTTGCAAAATGCATTATCTTCATTTTCTTTAAATTTGTGAGGTAGGAAAAATGGTAATTATATGTTACAGATGAGAAAACTGAGTTTCCAAAGGTATAAACAATTCATCCATTGTTCTTTTATCTTTAAAAAGGTCAAGATTGCAAGTGGAACACCATTTTTACACTCTGTTCCCTACTGTGTGTGTGTGTATGAGAGAGAGAGAAAGAGAGACAGAGAGAGAGACAGAGACAGAGATAGACAGAAAGAGAGAGAAAGAGTGGGTGAGAGAGAGAGATTAGAATTAGAGGGCACCAAGATGGAATCTGGAACCATCTGGAATGATCTGGAATGTCGGGATTCCTAGAGACTTTGAACTTCGATTTGTAAAATTTTTTAAAATCACTTTCCCAACCATTATTCCTGTTTTCTGCTACAAAATGCGTTTTAAGATCTAGCCATTTGGGCCAGAATTCCAAGAACAGCTGAGTTGTTTTTTCTTTTCTTTCTTTTTTTTTTTTAAATGTTTTCTTTATTAAAAAGCAAATAACACACTATGTACTTGTGTAATATCCATTTTTTGAAATACCAAGGGTAGGACCATTCCTGGTTTTGACCTTTCTTCCTGCCTTTGGCTCAGCAGTGCTCTAAGTTTAGTTTTACGTTTAAGAGCTGAATGGTGTGACCCCTCTGACAACTTTACATGTGCAAAAACAAAGGAATGACACCAAGCAAATATTTCTGCTTAAATGAAGAGGTTATGGAAGCATACTTTGGCATTAGTATTTTCAGAAGTCAGAATTTTCAGACCCAAAAAACAGTGTAGCATTTGAACACTAAATGCATACAAGCCCTTAGTGTTCATTAAAATTAGTAACAGAAAACACAGAGCTTTGAAAGTCTGCTCAATGCTGAACTCAACTCCAGGAGTTTTAATATGCACTTGAACTAGGAAAGATACCAGAGAATGTAGGTTTAGGCCCAAGAGACATCTTGTAGGTTAATAAATATTCCCTCTGGTTCAAAGATACCCTCCTAAATTTAAAAGCTGAACAACATAAAATTGTATTTGTGTATTCCCCTTGGCATTAAATGCATGTAAACATACACCTCTATTTTATAACTTCTTCATTCACATGTATTAGAATTAATAAACACTGATTTCAGGAAATAAACCAGTAGTCCCAGGTTTATTTTCCACTTGCTGGCTTATATTTGAAACTCCTGCTTCTCATCCCTGTCCCAGTGCCTTAACAAATACACATGGCATTGCTTGTCCTCCAGGGGGCCTCTCTCTGCTATACCAGAGGGTGATGGACTATTAATATGAGAGAAATGAGCTTCCCGGATGTTCAGTCAGTGATTTGACCAAAGCCACAGAGTTAGTAAATGGTGGAGCAGGAATTAAAACCAAAGGCTTGAGAAGGCTTCAAAAGCTTTGAGTTATTCTGCCATACTCAGGAAGTTCTTCCTTCTAGTTTTCCTATATTATTGAGCAAATATTCTTTGTCTCTTCCCATTGGAAATTAAATGATTTTGGCAGGTTATGCTGGGCAACACATGAGTTATATTTCTTTCCTATTCTTTCAATTTTGGAATTACCTTTAGGATACTTTTGTTTCAAATCATAAATATTTATTGACTGCCTACTCTTTTAAGCAGTAAGAATACAATAGTGAATAAAATGGGTCAAAGAGATATAGCTGGGGAGGGGTGCTATTTTTATGGATTTGCCTGGGGAGATATCTCCCATCATATTATATTAGAGCAGAGACCTAAATAAAGTCAAGGAGTGAGCCACGTGTCTCTCTGCAGAAAGAGAATTCAAGGGTAGAGAAAAACATTTGCCATAGCCCTGAATTAGGAATGTAGTTGGCATGTTTGAGAAACAAAATGGAGGCCAATGTGAAAGGACTGAACAAGGGGAAATGTTAGAAATCTAGCAAAGGGACAGATCACATAGGACCACAAATAAATAGAAATAATAGATAGTTAGAAGCCACTGGAAGGTTATGAACAGAAGGCAGAAATGATTTAACTTATGTTTTAACAGATCACAAAGTGAAAGCAAGGAGACCAGTTAGAAGTCTAAAATAATCCAGTTGAGAGTTGATGGTGGCTTGTACCAGAGTAGTGGTGGTGTAATTCAAAGAGTTAGTCAAATTTTGGATATATTTTGAGAATAGATTGCCAGTATTTGCCATTGGATTGGATAAGAGGTATAAGAGAAAGTGAAGATTTGAGATGATAGTCCCTATGACTTCTGCTTGAGCAACAGGAAGAATGGAGTTGCTGTTTACTAAGATAAGAAGATGGCTGTATGAGCAGGTTAGCGGTAAACTGCTGTGAGAGCGATATGCTCTGTAACCATTTGTAAACATTTTGACCATAAAACTCTCTTAACATGAAGCCACTATTAAGACTGATTTGCAAGACACACACTTTGAGAAATGCTGTTCCAGGTTTTATGCATCTTGTTCTCACACAATGTCATCCCCAAATGCAGCACCAGGACCAGCATTAGCACACCTATTGAGCCAGGGAACACTGTACAGTCCTTGTTTGACTTTCTCAATCCCTTTGGGATGCAATTGGCTTTTGAGTGCACGTGATGTTAGCAGGAATTTCAAATATGAGAAATCAGTTGAGAATTGGTTCACTCACTTTTCTAGTCTTCAAACCTAAATTGATGACAGCTATTTTTTCTCTGTCTACATGGCTCTCCGAAGTAAATAAATTAGTGATAAAGGAAGGAATAAAGTCTAAACCAAGAGACAATGTGATATTGGGTTCCTTATTGGCATTTTCCATCCATCTCCTTAATGCTTTCCCTTTCTTATTTTTAATTTTTGTCTAAAAGAGGAAGTCCTACTATTTTTCAAGGTTGAGGCTCCATCTCCTTTAACCATGAGACATTATTTGCTTTTTATGTAATTTTCCTGATCTTTGCAACACTTAAGCCATGATTAGTTCAGTATTGCCTTCTTTCCTATTATCAAAATAATGCTATAAAAATATATATTCATCAGTGTAGAAAATAAAGACAATATGGCCAAAATCACGGGCAACATTCTTTACAATGTATGCTTGGAGCAATGCATGAATAACATTCCTATTTGCAGCCAAAGAAGTTGAGTAACAGAAGCCTTACAGGACTTACTTTAGGTCAAAGAGAAGTCAGTAAATGTATACCTGACTTAGTAAAAGGGAGTTTTGTGATGTCTAGTACAAAATGATGAGTAATTCACCCTGTGTCCTGTTATAGCAACACCTGAGTTCCCAACACCAACCAAATAGAGAGCGAGAATGTTAAATAATGGCATGTTAAAAAAAAAAAAAAAAAGATGAGGGCTAAGATGGGTTTTCAAATAGGTAATTCTCTTCCTTGAGTTTGAAAACTATATATGACTCTGATGCAATTCCTTATTCTTAAGGCAGAAAATACAGCCAGGAAATACTGGATTTAAAGGAAACCGTGTCCCACTGGCAGAAAAAAGGGAGCATGTTCAAGGGGGAGAACCCCCTGGGAGTTGGAGGAGAGCATCTCTGGGCAAGAGTGGGCAGTTCAGAGGTGCTAGGGCAAAATGCAGGCATCACTGTGAGCATCCGGGGTGCTGTCCGCCATTCTAAGCTCTTGGGATCCTTAACAAACACGGAGTATTACAAAACCAAAGTCCAATTGTAAAATGAAAAATTCAGGATTCATTTGGCTTTGTGATGTTTCTTAAAGTGTACAAACCAAGCTTCTAATGTGCATAGTAATACAGTGATTATCAACTCTTTATTGTATTTTGGTACCATCTTGCATTTTAATATTTTAGGTTTATTCATACATCCAGTCTGTTGAATTAAAGATATTTAATGTCCTGGAAGGAAAAGAATGGAATCTAGGTCTACTTAACACTCTGTAAAAGCAGTAGAGAAAGTCTTTTTATATAGATACATGCCTTCTCTTTTAGATTTATGACTAAGTTACTGACGCCAATCATATAAATATTTCCAAGACAATACAGTCATACGTTGCTTAACAATGGGAATATATTCTGAGAAATGTGTCGTTAGGTGATTTTGTTGTTGTGCGAACATCATAGAGTGCACTTACACAAACCTAGATGGAATAGCCTACTTCACAGCTAGGCTCTATGGTACTAATCTTATGGGACAACCAGCTTACATGTGGTCTGTCGACTGAAATGTCATCATGCAGTGCATGACTGTATTTACTTAGCCAGTTTTAGTTCTGCTTGTGAAATTCTACCAAAAGATCCTCTAGACGAAGATTTTGAACACTCCCTCTTACCAAGAATTTTTAATGAAAACAAAAATTTGTATGATAAAAAGCAGGTTTTTGGTTTTGGATTTTTTTTTTTTTTTTGGTGAGGAAGATCTGCCCTGAGCTAACATCTGGTGCCAATCTTCGTCTTTTTGCTTGAGGAAGAGCATCCCTGAGCTAACATCTCTGCCAATCTTCCTCTATTTTGTATGTGGGATGCCACTACAGCATGGCTTGATGAGTGGTGTGTAGGTCCGTGCCTGGGATCTGAACCTGTGAACCCCAGGCCGCTGAAGCAGAGTGTGCAAACTCAACCACTACACCACCAGGCCAGCCCAAAAAGCAGTTTTGATCACTAAAACTCCTATGAATCTGTTTTCCTCTGGTTTACGTGAACTAAAAACTGTATGTATGTGGTAGACAGAATAGTGGCCCAGAAGTGTCCTAGTCCCCAGAAGCTATAAATGTGTTATGTTACATGGCAAAGGGGAGTTAAGGTAGCAGATGGATTCAGGTTGCTAATCAGCAGAATTCAATACAGGTAGACTATACTGGATTATGCACCCGGGGCCCAGTGTAAGCACGAGGGTCCTTAAATGTGGAAAGGGAGGCAGATGAAGAGGTCAAAGTGATGAGATGTGAGAAGGAGTCAACCCACAGTTGCTGGCTTTCCAGATAAAGGAAGGGGTCGTGAGCCAAGGAATGTGGGCAGTTTCTGGAAGCTGGAAAGAGCAAGAAAACGAGTTCCCCCCAGGTCTCCAGAACAGAACGCAGCCCTTGATTTTAGCCTGTTTCAGACTTCTGACCTCCAGAATTGTAAGACAATAAATGTTTTTAAGCCACTACCTTTGTATAATTTGTTACAGCAGCCATAGAAAACAAACATAATGCGTGATATTCAAAATGACATTGATTATAACTTTAAATAGAAGTCTCTACTGGTGTGTTTCATCATGAATAAAGATGTATATTTTATAAATAATGAAGTATTTCTTTATAATTAAATCCTACATTGTGTCAGTTACAATTAAACTCTCCTGTGTTGGCCTTTGACTTTTTTTGTATGTGTGTCTGAGGAAGATCAGCCCTGAGCTAACATCCATGCCAATCCTCCTCTTTTTTGCTGAGGAAGACCGGCTCTGAGCTAACATCTATTGCTAATCCTCCTCGTTTTTTTCCCTTTGTCTTCCCAAAGCTCCAGTAGATAGTTGTATGTCATAGTTGCACATCCTTCTAGTTGCTGTATGTGGGACGCCACCTCAGCAAGGCCGGAGAAGTGGTGCGTCAATGCACACCTGGGATCCGAACCCAGGCCGCCAGTAGCGGAGCATGCACACTTAGCCGCTAAGCCATGGGGCCGGCCCCTGACTTTTTTTTTTAATTTAAAAGTTTTATTCATTCTGTAGTTCAATAATCTTCTCTTGGTTCACAAAAGGTGAAATTCCCAAACCTTATGTCCTTGTATTACTAGTAAAATTATTTGGTAAAATGAAAAACACTGTCTAGATCAAAGCTTGTATCACTCTCCTAGTAATATTAATTCTTATTCGCTGTTTCCTGAACTAATTCACTGACCTTCCCAGGAACAGAAAATAAGGCAAGGAAAACTTGGTGATGCTACTATTGATACTGGCTCAAGACAAGGCTGGCATAAGGGAAGCCATATTGTAGAAAAGAAAAACTCTGTTGTAACTTTGAATGACCTCTGACAAACTAACCCAGCCGGATATGCACCCTCCAGGAGATCTAACTTCTCTGTAGATTTTACAATCCCTGCTTGTGCATGTACCTTCCAGCTATGATAAGATGATAACCTTGGTTTTCTGAGTTCCTTAAGAATGTGATGACCCCCGAACAGAGAATCTATCCTGATAGCCATCATCAGTGAAAACTGAAAGATCTGGTGTGGCACTCCCAGTCTGTAACACAAGAAGGTCAACATTCATAACCCCCTCCCCAGTAACCCAATGGCCTATATAACTGCTGTAAGATTTGTGCCCCCTTAAGATGGTTCTTTTGGAGATGAGTCAGCCATCTTCCCTCTTGCTAGCAAGCTGTAATAAAAAGTCCGTTTTCTCCTACCACCTTGCCTCTTGACTATTGGTATGTCTTATGGCGAGCAGAAGGCCCCACGTTGGGCGGTAACACTATTAATGTATTCTTTCCATTTCTGAAATTTCATTCCATTTCTAAACAAAGCAGGCAAAGATGGATTTCCTTAGTTATTATTATTTTTTTAATTTCATGGTTTCAAAATTCATAATTACCTGAAAAACCCTGCTTTGAACCCCAAAACTGGCTTAGGAATCCCCTAGATGTTGAGAAGTGATTTTTTGGGATGCTATATTCACTAACGAATTTACTAACAAATAAATTGAGAAAGTATTAACTGACAAAAGGCACTTTTTTGCTCAAATTTTCATGCTGATTCCTCTGAGACTAGGAAACTTGGGGCCATTGTCTCTGGCTCCTGGAAGGAACTCTATCAGCACCAGGAGGGAGCAGCACTGTGAAGGAGGCTGTGTCAGCAGTTCCGCATGCATTTGTATTTTCAGAGATTCATAAATTTGCCATAAAAAATCTACTGCAGGCTGAAACTTGACATACCAAAACCTCAGTCTGGGAGCAGTTCTATTTTTCTTCAATTTGGAGAAAAGCATCTCCATGGATTGAATTTCTAGAAACATTAGAAGTTAGGTGTTTCAAAGACGTCTTGTGTTTTCTTATAATAAGATGCCTTTATTCTTTTAATTATAGAAAACAAGGATGATACTATCAGTGTGGAACCCTCCCACCCAGAAAGGGCCATAGGTTGGCTCATTTATTGGGTAACAGTGGCTGTGAAAACACTCTATTGCTGGTCTGTTAGTTAAAATAATGATTAAGTGACATGAAGTTGCAATTTACAAAGAAAGTCTTTTACAGTAAAACTCTCCCATAACAAAACCATTCAAAATCCTGTCTGATAATCTTTGGGGCCAAATGAAAATAGAGTCTAAAATGAAACATAACAACATTACTAACTTCAACTAAATGACAAGGGGCAAAGGCCAACTTGAATTAGTCTGAACTTGCAATCTTTTTAAAGAAATGAGCATCATTAAGAGGGAAATTAAAGCTCAAAATAGGCGAGTAGATTAAAAGAGACATAGTTGTTTTAAATGAATTCAAGACTCTAGGCCCACGCAGATTATAGACCAGGATCCTGAAAGGGCCTGGAGATGGAATTGCAGACCCACTGTTTGTATCTGAGGAAATGTGGGAAACAGGAGTTGCCAGAAGACTCTAAAGGGCAAGTGTAGTATATCCTTCAAAAAACAATAGGTGAGTTTGGAAAATGACAAATCAGGAGTAGGCTGTTGATCTTCAGAAATATCACAGAAAAAAACTTAGCAAAGATGAGTGCGACCTCAGAAAATAACCACAGAAAAGCTTCCCTCATTAGGAACCAATGTGAACAGTCCATCTGCACCTCAGCTCAGCCTTTCAGCTCCAAATCACTGACTTGCTAGTCTGCAGCACCTCCTCTGGGTTCTGCATTTCTTTGAATGGACCATTATCCTCCATTTCCCAACTCAAAACTGGACCTTCCTGGATACTTCCTTTTCTATATTCAGGTCAAATAGCTTGGAAGACTCTTAAAAGACATTTTTAGAAATATTTTAGGACAATTTTCTAGTCTCTGTGAAAACCTCAAAGGCAACAACGTCTACATTTCATAACTTTATGGGTGCTTGAAAATTCTGTTATTATGCTAATTATTTATCATGACCATTTAAAGCCTTCTTGGGTTTAGTTAAAATCAATTTTTATTTTTCCTTGTTTGGTTCTTCATGAACCTAGGAGAACAAGTGGTCAATGTTTCCCTGGTAAGAGGGGTTACCCTCTTATTTTTGAGGACAGTAATGATACCCTCTATTAAGCTGCTCTTTTCTACTCCTTCCTTAACCTTCTGTAAACTTGCTTCTGTTCTCATCATTCTGATGAAACTGCTTTGTCATAGGTCACTTATGACTTATTATTGCTAAATTTGGTGCCATTCTCTATCTCAAATTTTACTTTGACTTTTCTGTGACGTTTGACACGTTCTTGAAATAGTGATTAGCAAGTGCTTATCCTGGGCTATTAACTTCAAATTATAGCCTCTATGAAGGTGGGCACTACACTTGTCTTTTTATCAGTGAGTGCCCAGTTTCTTACTTTAACATGTGGCAAGGTTTCAGTAATTGCTTAATAAATAAAATGCAGTCTTGACACTCACTTATGCTCTAACACTTACTATACATTTCAATTGAACGATTTACCATTGCCTTAAGTCTAACATATTGAAAATTTAATTATTGAATTCTTGCCTTCCCAATCCAGTTTCTCTGCCTCGATTTACCATCTCATCCAATGACACAATCACAAGTCTGTAAATTTAAGATTAGTATTTAATTCATCACATATAAGCTTTACCTTCATCCATATACTTTCATTCACCAGATCTTGCTGATATTTTACTGTGTTCCCATCCTCCTTAATTTTATGGACATTTTATATCAGTTGTTTCTATTCTGTTAGTCTGAAAGGGTAAAATCCATCCATTTCTGAATAAATAACAAATATAATTAAATAACATACAAATGAGTCAGACATAGAATTTTGACCACTTTTTATTTTAGACTGTAGAATAAGATAAGGAAAAAAAAAAAAGTGAAAAAGAAAGCCAAAAAACTCTATCATCTACTTTCACACAGTTCATTCATAAGGAAAAATCTCGTGTTGAAAACCCTAAGCCAATTTGACCTTTCACAGTTGTCCTGTTCTTTTGATAAGTGTCGTAGCCTGTGACAATAGAAGCAGGTGGGGACTATGTGCTTCCTTGCCCACAACCTCACCACCTGTTGTGATGTTATAAGGAATCAAAAGTCTAAGGATGAATTTGCTATGAACGCAAACATTTATTAGCAAACAGGCACCGAAACAAAGAAAAAGCCTGTTCCAGGAAGCGGGCAAAGCCCTTTGCTTGCTGGCCCTTCAAGCATTCCATAAGCGCCTGGCGTAAAAGGTTACTCCCACGTGGAAGCAACACGAGGCTGTTGCAGGAACAGTGGCCGTTTTCTAGTTCATCCTCTCTTCGTTGGAAGGAACCAAAACCTACTTTCTCTAAAAGTGTTGGGTTCTTGAACTTGCTGTTCTTATATTTTGTTCATGCAAAGATGTAGTTACCTGTACCTTCTTCCCAGCCAACTACACATCTTGAACACTGCTCCGTCTACCAATTATTTCTAAAACCCTTTATCTAATTCACAAGCCTTCTAGTTCAGTCATTCATATTTAAAACAATTGCCCAGCCACCTGTGTGGTGTGGATTCCTGATTAGGGTGTTGCCAAGTGCAAGCTAAGCACCCTTGTAGTGTAGATTCTTGATTGGGGTACTTCACATGCTGACTAACAACCTCTACAGGTCCTCTGCTGGGTGTACACTAAAGATAATTTATACACCTATGCATATTGTTTATATTGAATTATTTTAAAGAGAAACAATAGACCATCATGTTCTAAAAAAGTAAAAAAATAATGTTATAAACAGGATTATCATATGATTTATTGAAACCAAGATACTTTAAAAAGTGACAACAAATAGTAACTTGAAGTATCCCAAATAAATTGTCCAGTCACTCTACATACAAAGGATGGTTCTTTAAATAATGTTAATTTAGCTTCATAAAAGATATAATATTCTCAGCATATATCTTGTTTTGATGTGGACTAGTGGTTTTATTTTCCCCATAAACTATTATCGGGTATTGGGAACTATCCTTTTTGAGTGAGGTATAATTTATTGACTGGCAAGATGCATGATGAAAAGAGGTATATTTTTTGTTTTATTTTTTGTTATTTTGATTGTTTTTAAGTTTTATCCTTTGGGGAGTGGTTGGCAGTTTTGCCTCATTATTGCTTCGGAAAATTCACCTGGATGTGTTTTTTAAGTTACAGCCTATTTTGCCAAATGAGTGTTTCTCTAATGCAAATTGGTTAACATGACTCATAAATAGGGATGATGTCATTATGACATAGAAGGCTCATTGGCTCGCCTGTGACTTTCCCCCACAGACGTGTGCTCCCGTCCTACCAAGTAAGAGCCGCTGACCCTCAAGTGTACACTGCAGCTGAGCTCAGCGCCTGGCCAGGATGTGGTACTGATGCACCCCCTTCTCATATTCTTCCTTTTGGTTCAGCTGGCCAGATGCTCTGTCCTGGAAGTGCATTAGCCCTTGTCTCCATAACCTTGCAGCTTTAATCTTTCCCTACAATCCTCCCTAGTTTATCTTTATTTTTTCCCCCAAAGGTAAAGTCCTATATTTAATGATATTTCTTAGAGATTTAACATTCTTTTTTTAATCGTGCTTGAACATTTTTAGGAGTGCTATCGTTTACATTAGTGCTCTAAACAAAGTTTCAGAGGTTTTGACTGATCTTCCTCAACCCCGTTTTTCCCTTCAACAATATTATTTTTAGTGTGAGATTTTTTAGAACAGGAGTTTTTTGGGAGTGTTTATATTACATGAGCAGGAACTCCTGTTATATAGATGATAAAATAATAAATGACCTATTGTTCTTGAAGAAAATTCTGAGAAAAAGTCTTAAATTTTTATGCTGCAGACTAAGGTGCCAAGAGATCTGTTGGGGGTGAAACAGGGCATGCCTTTACCTAGAGTGCCCCTAAAGAAAGGAGGAATGGTTGTCCTGAAAAATAGAGAGTTAAACTGGAATGCTGGTGTCCTCCAAATGGAGTTTTAAGGCAGAATGACTGAGATTTAAGGAAACATTTGTACTATTATAGCAGCTTCATCTTTACGCCGTATTTTATTGAAGCTATACTTATGCTTTATTCCTTCTACTTTATTTAATAAAATAATTTTATAAAAAAATAAGCAAATAAGGCATATCCAAAGGAAAACAAGATTCAAGATGCACAATGATAAACAATAGAATGTATTAAATATCCTTCTTGTGATAAGATTCAGCTTTCTGCATTGGTTTTATTTTATACAATATTAATAGTGCTATATATGCTTTCTTTCATTACAGTTCTCTGGTATATTTTTTCCATTCCTTTATTTCTAAGTTCTACTGTTACTTGGTGTGTCTTTTGTTAACCTTGTATAGAGGGATCGCTCTCTCTCGCTTTTTTTTTTTTTTTTTGTGAGGAAGATCAGCCCTGTGCTAACATCTGCCAATCCTCCTCTTTTTGCTGGGGAAGACTGGCCCTGAGCTAACATCTGTGCCCATCTTCCTCCACTTTATATGGGACGCCGCCACAGCATGGCTTACCAAGTGGTGCATCGGTGCACGCCAGGGATCCGAACCTGCGAACCCCGGGCCGCCGCAGCGGAGCGCGTGCACTTAACCGCTTGCGCCACCGGGCCGCCCCCTGCCTCTTTTTTTAAACAGTGTCTTTTAAATATTTTATTGCACTTATCTTACACATTTTTTCCTATGTTTCAACCTCTCTCCCACCCTTTCCTGTCTATGGTTACAATAACAGATTTTTTTCTGTAGTGGTCTAGGAAGTTGACTCCTATACTAGCTATGTTGGTTACCATTAAATTTTGAATGTACCCATTTAAAAGTTACCAGCAACCTAGATAATATCTATAACCTATCTTTCCCCTCATCCTCAATTATGCTGTTAGCTACCCAAGTTGGCTCAAACACCAACTTGAACGCATTTTAAATGAACTCATTTTAGGTGTAAACTTTGATGAGTTTTGACACATGAATAGACCCATTTAACCACCCAATCAGTCAAAATATATAACATTTCCATCTCCCCAGAAAGTTCTCCTGTGCCCTTTGTATTAGTCTTCCCCTAGTCCCTGGACCTGGACATCCACATATCTGTTCTCTGTTGGTATGGAGTAGCTTTGCCTATTTTAGAATTCCATATAAAAGAACTCATACAGTATGTCCTCTAGTTTCTTTGCTCAGCGCAATGTTTTGGAGATTTGTAGTGTTGCATATCTCAGTATTTGTTCATTTTTACCGTTGAGTAAGTACTTCATTGCTGAATACCTCACAATTTGTCCAATCTCCTATTGATAGACATTTAGATTGTTTCCCGTTTTTAGCTATTATGAATAAAGCTGTTATGAAAATTCTTGTAGAAGTCTTTTTGTAAACATATATTTTCATTTATCTTGAGAGTGGAATTGCTGGGTCTAGGGTAAACACATGTTTAAATTTATAATAAACTGACAAACTGTTGCCCAAAATAGCTGTGACAGTTTACACTCTCACTAGCAAAATAATCAATCTTATAGAGTTCCAATTGCTACCTCTTTTTGTCAAGACTTGGAGTTTCCACTTTTGTTATTTTAGCCATTCTAGTAGATATATAGTAGTATCTCACTTGACAATTTTTATTAATGTGTCTTCTTACTATTGAGTTGTAAGAGTTCTCTATATATTCTCAATACAAGTCCTTTTTGAGCTATACGTATTATAAATATTTTCTCTTGGTCTGTGGTTTGTGTTGTCTTTGTCTTAACAGTGTCTTTTAAAGGAGCAGTTTTTCATTGTGATGATGTCCAATTTATCAATTTTTTATTTTATAATAATCATTTTGTGTCCTAAGAAATCTGTGCCTACTCCACACTTATAAAAATTTTCTCCTGTTTTTATTTTTAGAAGTTTTATGTTTTACATTTAGGTCTATTGTCCTTTTCTAGTTAGTTTTGTGTAAGGTGTGAGGTTTGGGGCAAGGTTTATTTTTTTTCCCCTGTGAGTTAGCAGTTGTTCCAGCACCATTTGTTGAAAAGACTATTCTTTCCTTCACTGAGTTACCTTGATGACTTTGTTGAAAATCGATATATGTGTCAATTCATTTCTGGACTCTCTATTCTGATCCATTGATCTATGTATTATCCTTATACCAATACCACACTGTCTTGATTACTGTAACTTTATAATAAATCATAAAATCAGGTAGTGTAAATCCTCCAAATTAGTTCCTTTTCTTTTTCAAAATTGTTTTAGCTCGAGCACTTCCATATAAATTGTAGAATCAGCATTTCAATTGATTCCACAAAAAAGCCTGGAATTGTATTGAATCTAAAGGTTAATTTGGAGAAACTGTAACTTAATCTTCCAATCTCTAACCATGATATAGCATGCCATTTCTTTAGGATTTCTTTACTTTCTCTCAGCAATGTTTTGTAGTTTTCAGTGTAGAGTTCTTCTTCTTCTTTCTTATCAAGAATTTTATGTTTTTTATTCTATTGTACATGGAATTATTTTATAAACTTCATTTTCCATTTGTTTTCTGATAGGATATAGAAAAATTGGCTTTTGTTTATTGACCTTCTATGCTGTTGCCTTGCTAAATTTACCTATTAGTTCTAATAGCTGCTATGCAGAGTTTCTACATACATGATCTTGCTGTATATGAATGAGAGTTTTACTTCTTTCTTTCCAATCTGAAACCCTTTTCTTTTTCTTGTCTTACTGTTCTAGGGCATTCACTACAATATTGAAAAGCAGTAGTGTGGGATAACTTTCTTATTTTTCCTAATCTTAGAGTTTCATCTTAAATATGGGTTATCTATATGTTTTTGAAGACAGTTCTTATGAGGTTGATGTAATTCCTTTCTATATCTAGTTTACCAAGAGATTTTTTTCTTGAATGGATGTTAAATTTTTGTCAAATGCCCCTATATCCATTGAGATGGCTATATGTTTCCCCTTTATTCTGTTAATGTGATGAATTACATTTATTTATTTATTTTTGTTTTATTTATTTCTGTTTTCCCCCTTATTCTGATAATGTGATGAAATACATTGATTATTAATTACAATGATTTATTTTTGAATGTTAATATTGCATTGATGGGATAAATCCCATTTGGTCATGATACTGTTTACCCGTCACAGTATTGCTAGTACTTTATTAAGGATTTATGCATCTGTCTTCAGGAAGGATGTTGGCCTCTCATTTTCTTTTCTTCTAATGTCTTTTTCTGGTTTTATTATCAGAGTATATGAGCTGAGAATTGTTCTCTTCTCTTCCCGTTTCTGAAAGGATTATTGAAAGATGTATATAAGTTTTTACTTAAATGTTTGATAAAATTCACCAGTGAATCCATGTAGACCAGGAGTGATCTTGAAGAAGGTTTATATTATAAAATCAATTGTTTTTAAGGAATGAAGCTATTCAGAATTTCTACTTTTTATCTTTCAGTTTTGGTAATTTGTGTCTTTCAAGAAATCCATTTATTTAAGTTGTCAAATTTATTGGCATGAATTTGTTCATAAAATCTCTTATTCTTTAAATGTCTATAGGACCTGTAGTGATGTCCTCTCTTGTATTCCTGATATGGGTAAGTAACATATATTAGACCACTTGATATTGTTCCACAGCTTGTCAAAGCTCTATTTGTTCTTGTCTCCAGTTTACTTTTTTTTTTTTTCTCTCTGTCCTCTGGTTTGGGTAATTTCTATTGTAAAATCTTCAAGTTAATTGATCTTTTCTTCTGAAATGTCTACTCTCCTATTAATCTCATCCAGTATATTTTTGATTTCAGATATTTTATTTTTTCAGCTCTATTACTTTTATTTTATAAATTATATATTTATATATTTCTACATTATAGATATTACATATTTTTTAAGTTCCATTTGGTTCTTTTTTGAGCTTTCTTTTTCCTCTTCATTATGTTAATCTTTTTTCTTTAAATCCTTGAAATTTATAAAAGTTGTTCAGTTCCATTATATTTGAGTCTGCTTCTAGTGACTGATTTTTCTCCTGGCTAAAATGAGTCCTATTTACTTCACATGTTTAGCAGTTTTTGATCAGAGGGTTGACATTATGAAAGTTATATTGTCAAAGTTCTGGATGTTGTTCTCCTTTAAAGGTCTAGATGTTTTTTTGTTTGTTTGTTTGGTAGGCAGATAAGTTACATGTAGGTCAACCTAATTTTTTTGAGGCTTATTTTTAAGCTCTGTTAGGAAGGCTCTATAGTAGTCTTTACTTTAAACATAGTTTAGCCCTCCTAAATTAATCTTTTTAGAGTCTCTACCAAATGTACTGGGATTTGAATAAGTACTCTTTATTCTGGCTGGTCTGAATTCAAACAATTTGCAGTACTGTTTCAGCTGTGGGAATCATTTAGCTACAACTCCCAATAATTGTTTCCTCCTTGGTAGTTTTTGTTCAACATCATGGAGTCTCTCCCTATGGATTCTCAGGTTAGTATTCAACCAAAGACTCAAGGGCTCCTCTATGCAGATTTCTGGATTTCTTTTTTTTTTTTAATTTATCTCTTTCCTTCCTGGTACTCTGCCTTTTAAACTCCAGCCTTGTTGACCTCCCCAAACTCTCATTTCTATGTTCTCTGCTATATGAGACATGCTGTGCTTGGGTTATACCTCCTTGCATTGCAGCCTGGAAAGTGCCTCCAGCCAGAAAATCATGGCAATATTAGGGCTTATGTCCCTCCCCCTTAGTAATCACTGACTTGTGATACTTGTTGTTTAATGCCTGTAAACAACTGTTTCATATTTAATCCAGTTTTCTAATTCTTTCCTATCAGGCGAATCTGGTAACAGTTATTCCATCCTAACCAGAGGTAAAAGTTAAACTATCTTTTTTAAAATATACAATTATCTTTTTTAAAATTATCTTTTTTAAAATATACACTTTTAATAACACCTATTATGTGGGAAATAGCTTACAAAGCTATATATTCATTTAGATAAGAATTTATTAATATATATTCATAGAAAGGAGTCAAGAAGTGTAATATAAAAAATAATGGTTGTGGGGATTGGTAATGGAATTTTTGTCATCTTTAGCTTCATTTTGCAAATTTTCAAAAGTCAATATGCATTTATTTTTCAATTAGAAAGATGTTATTTTAAAGGATGATATGATATATATGGCATGGTCTTTGTATACCATTCACTTTTTAATAAGCCTCATTAACATGGCATTAAATAAATAAATAAACACTTATTAATTTCAATTATTAAATTTAAGGAGACTTTTTTGATATGCCACACTTGAAAATTAGGATCATCATTAATTTAAGGCTTAATAATGGTCATAGACTTTAGAGCTGACAAGAGCTTCAATAGATTGTCTAGTTCAATCTCTGTAAGTAACATATTTAATGAAGTAAAGTGATTTCATGGAGGTATGATAGCTAATTAATGGCAGGATCAGGACTGATTCCCATTGTAGGGTTTTTTGTTACTACACCTCTCTGAGTCCTTCCTCTTTGAAGAGGTCTGGAGGTAGCTAATGGGTTAATGAGCGATTATAAAATTAAACATTTAGGTATTCAATAGAATTGAGACAATAAAGGAAGCAGGAGTAGATGCTACTAGTTATCTAAGATTGTTTAATTAGGCACAAAATTAAGTTTTCTGTTGTTGAGACAAAACTGGAAGCACACTTGCTACTAGAAGAGGCATGCATTTATATATTTATAGAGGCACACTTTTAGGGGGGTGTTTATCATAAATAGAATTTTACTCTGTGAAAATGCACTCATACATATTTGTAACAAATTAAATGACTCACTTGTAATTAACAGAATCAATTTAACACATTCATGTGCAAATGTCATTGGAAGAGTACTTCAAAGTAAGCTAAACATCTGCAATATTATTTGTACTAATAATTTGCTGAGCAAACCTTATCTTCAAATAACACAAAATAGCAAGCTTTAGTTCAGCTTAGGTCAAAATAAGACCAATTCTAAATCAATTTGTTCAGAATAATTAGGTTTTATTTAAGGGTGGAGATTCATATCCTGGCATCCACTTAATTCTCTTGGTAAATCCCTCACGTAGCTTCCACACTAAGCTTGCCAAAGTTGGGCAAAGATGGGCAAAAGGCAGCCTCCTTGGTCCAACCCCATTTTCACTCCATCAGCATTTCCACTTTTTCATAAAAAATGCCAGAGAATTTAGTCCTCAAATGGAGGCTATAATTAGAATTGACTGTCCATCTCATCTCAAAATGCAATCAGGATTAATTCTATTATTCTCTTCATCTAAAACTATTTCAATCTTCACAAGAAGCCCAAGATTCGGTCTCAAACCTCCTAAATTCCTGAACCTGTGCATTGTGCCTATAAAACACATTACTTTTCATGAGTAAAATCCCTTTATCCTCACCCTGTTCTGTGAAAGTATCTTCACCTTCTTCTACTAAAGCTTGGGTGCTCCCTGAGGACACTGATTCTATAGAAATTGATTTCTTTACTTTCACACTCACATACAGGCAAGACTGGGAGAAGGGTGTTAGTGTTCTTGATCTTAGTTGCTGCTTCCAGAAAGCTGTGTCTTCCCTCTTCATAAAATGCTCGGCTTCTTTGAATTTCAGTCATCTACTTCAGCCATAGCTGCCGAATATGATTATGCAAGGACATGAGGGTGCCTGCATAATCATTTCCAGTCTAGAGGGTAAGGGTACATGGGAGCTCTTCTTGTTAAGTCATGAGCCCTGGGTCAGGGATGCACCCATGTGGTGGATGAGACTCCTTCTTCTAAGGTGCTCAAAGGAACCATTCACTTCCAAGTTGGCCTTCTGTGCAGCAGTGTCTGCCCAGAGGGGGTGCTTGGGTGTTTGGTTTTTTTCTAATTTGCTTATAGGCATCCTAGGGGCTGGTGGTTCTGGCTTGTCGTCCACAGATGTCCGGGTCACTCTCCCGCATTCCTCAAATCTTTTACTATCCACCTTATTGTTACTCTCTACAAAACCACTACCATCATAATCTTGGTGAGTTTTCAACTCAGCATTTTCCTCTCCTGGTCATTATCCAGAGCTACTCATCACCAACAACTGCACTGGTTCTACAAACGCCATTCAAACATCCGTCTCTCTGACCTCTACTGCCTACGTTTCAAGCTTGTTCACTCCAATAGCGAAACCCCAAAAATGTTTGACTTTGCTGGGATTTCCAATCCATTGACCATTCTCCACCCTGTGCCCTCTCTTCCCTCCTTACTCAGTTCAAACTCCATGATCCATCATAGAAATCACTCCTTAGTATGTATCTCCAATTCTCTTACCACTGTCTCTCTTTGTCTCACTTGCTGGTCAAAATCCCAACTCTGGCTAAAATCCAACTCTCCACTTACTCTACACCTTCACCTAAGCAATTAATTATGACTGATGGAAAACAAGCTATGAAGCTGATCAGTCTCACTTTAAAATTAGGACCACAAACCTTCCTGAGGCCTTAGCATTAACGGCAATCCTACTACACTTTCTTGGTCCAGAGGTTTCCCCCTTTTCTAGGTGACTCTTTCCCATCATCTCCCATCTGGCAACACCTCATCATACCTCCACATGCTAAGCTTCTTATTTCACTGAGGAAATAGGAGCAATCCGAGGAAAACTGATACATGTTTTACTAATAAATATATCAACCATGCATACTGTCTTTTCACTAGTAACAATGCCAGGCTCAGATTTGAGCCTAACTTTTCCACTTGTGTACTAGATCTTATCCCTTACCTACTAAAGGGCTTCAGCTACAGTTAATTATCTGCATTTTTCCTATATCATCCATTTCCCCCAATACACTGGATGATTCTCAGAAGAACACAAAAATGTAATATATTTTATTTTTAAATCTTTCATGTACCATGAGGCTGGGCAAAGGGTACACGGAATCTCTGTAATACTTTTACAGCATGTCGTGCATCTACTATCATTTCAAGATTAAAAGTTAAAAATAATAATATTTCCCTTTACTCAAATCCATGTCTAACTGCATCTGATTTTTCTACTCTTTTTAGAGTAAATCTCCTACAAAGAACTGTGTAGACTTACTGTTTCCACTATTCCTTCAATTCTCTCTTGAACACACTTCAATCAGAGTTTAGTCCCCATTACTCTACGAAACTGATCATGTCGATGTCTTCAATGACCACCTCATTGCCAAATTCAATCCACAATTCTCAGTCCTTATCTTAACCTGCCTTTCAGCAGCATTTGACCCAGCTGACTACATCACCCTAAAACTCCCACACACTTGGGCTACCTGGACATCAGAGCTAGAGGAGTCTCTCTTTTTCTCCATCCTCCTCTTGTCGACTTATTTTGACTAAACATTGGAGTGCCCAGGCCTCAGTCCTCTGATCTCTATGTATATTCCCTATGTAATCTTACCCATTTCTATAATTTTAAAAGCTATATATAGGCTGATGATTTCTGGATTCACATCTCCAGTCTCACATTCCCCCCTACACCGCTGACTCTTATTTTTATCACCCTACTGCACATCTCCACTTATATGTCAAATAGACATCTTAGAGCAAACATGTTGATGGGGTTCAGGACATGATACACCAAAATACAGCACCTTGGCATAATAAATATCTTAAGCGGAGGAATTTAAAAAAATGGCAGAAACAGGAAGGTCACTCTAGTGTCCCCTTTCTCGTCCTTCTTCCCTGAAACAGGTCATAAAACTCCCCATGTGAAAAGACCCTCCCTGTACCAAAAGGAGGGAAGACATTCTTATCACCAGAGACAGAGAATTTGGGACCAGAAATCTGTACAAACAAACCTTGTTAAACTAACCCTTATCTTCCTGGTTACTTCTTCAACATTGACTATCCCTAGCCCAAACCCTTTTGTCTTGTCAATTCTTCACAATTTTATTGCTTCTTTGTCTAAAACTTTAAAAGCTTCCTGCTCTGGTCAGTTCTTTGGGTCTTCATTCTCTTCTGAAGTCTCCCATATACACGTAAAAATTTAATAGAACTTTTATGCTTTTCTCCTGTTAATCTGCCTTTGTCAGTTTAATTTTCAGACTCAGCCTGGGACCTAAGAGGACTGAGGAAACATTTTCTGTCCCCTACAATGTCCAGAGCAGAGCGGTTGACTCCTCTGCTCCCTCACTCCCCCAAACCACCTCTTTCCTCAGTGTGCCTCTTCTCAGGATATGGCAGTCCTATTCGCCAGGCTGGTCAAGCTCCAAATCCTGAAGTAGTCTTTAACTCAGATCTTTGTCTAACAATCTACATCATTCCATGAGGACATTCAATGGGCTCTGCCTTCTGAATATATCCAGAATCATTCTGCTTCCCCCAGCCTGGATCTAAGCTACCGGCATCTCTCTTGCACTATTGCAGTAAGCTCCTAACCAGTATTCTGGTTTTCACCCTTGCTCCCATACAGCTTTTTCTTCCACAACATTCATCATGAACACTTAAAACTTACGTCTTGTCAATCATGATTTAAGATCATGTCAATCTTATGTCCCAAAACCCTCTAATAAATTCCCATGACACTCAGAATAAAATCCAAAATCTTTATCATAGACTAAAAATACCTACATAAAAGACTTTTCAGACCTAATTACCTACCATCCTTCTTGCTTTACCTACACTGCCTCATTACTGTTCCTGAAACACAGCGAGTTCCATATTACCTCAGTGCCTTTGCACTTACTGTTCCCTCTGCATGGATGTCTGTCCCCTCCCCTCCAGCCCTGACATCTACATCATTTGTTCCCACATGTCCTTTAGGTCTTTGCCCAAATACACCTAATTTGAGGTGGTCAGACCTTCTGGAACTGCTCTCCTTAAAAGAGAATACCCTCCCAATCTGGGGCCCACTCTGCTTCTCTACTCTGTTTTATTTTCTTTAGACCACCAATCACAACCTGATATTCACTGTATTTTTTTGTTTATTGTCTTCACCCCTTTTAGAAGGTAAGATTAACGAGGATGTTGTCCATTTTGTTCACTGCACTAAAGTGAATGCCTTGACAGTGTTTAGCACACAGTAGGTGCTCCATAAGTGTTTCTGGATGACTGATTGAATGAATGAACTTGAAGGCCCAGCTCTACCAGGATACTGTTGACTCTTACCTGCCTCTCCCTCTTTTTCCCCCACATTTAACATTTAATGAACATTCAAATGCTATGCTGGGCATCAGTAATACAAACTTAGACTGTAGTAGAGAAAAACAGACATCTATTGAAATAAATACAACTTGTGATCAGTTCTAACAATGGGACGGAATATTTGGAAAGCCTTGGGAAAGAGACACTGACTTAGGCTGAGAAAGGATGGATTTAAAAAGGAATGAATATTTGGCAGACAAAGAACAGTTGATGAAGACGAGCGTTGCATACAGAGAAAACAGGATCTAAAGCAGCATTCTGCCTGCTTGTAACGGTGGATAGCATCTCACAATATTTACTACAGCTGGAAAAATAAAGTAAAATCAATGCTGAAATCCAAGCAGTCAAACATAATTTTGTCTTTGGCCAATTTATATTCTTTTTTTTCCCTTCTCATCTTCATCATCCTTCTGCTTGTTATTTGTAGAGACCTGGTTTTCAAGGGACCTGATTTGGGAGAATTGAGTTTCAGAGTCAGAAAAGCTCAAGGTCATTCAGAGTAAAGACTTAAGAGACATATATATTTAGGATTCCCTACATCTATAGATACCTAATATTGATTATATGCTGAAAATACAGTGTTCTATAAAATAGAAAGTTCTCCTGAAATTTTGTTAACAGTGCGAAGCACATTTGGAGCTCAATATTTAGTGAAGTATGACAACATTTGGAAATTTGAACCAGGGTTTTATACCTGTGTTTCTTTATACTACTCAACCTTCTCCAACTTGAGTTCTTGGGCCGTGAAGCTCTCAGTGCTTTAGGGAAGGGGTTTTATAATACAAAGTGGAGGAAGAAGAGCCATTTCTGCCTTTTCATTGTCAAAAGCAGAAGCCTTAAGGAGACATGCACCCAAACAACAGATTCAAAACACATGGGGAGAACTCAGAGTAGTGTTCTTGTATAGAGACAAATTTCACTTTTCCCAGATTAGGATGGGAAGCTCCCTGGAAGGGAAGCCAGGAGAGCTTAAACCGCTGGGTTTGTGAGAAACACCACTCTCCTCCTTGAATGTGAATCCTACACCCAATGCAGAAATGCAGAAATCCTACATAGTGTTGCAGAGCCAATAGGAGCAGAAACCTGTGCCTCTGCAGCCGGTTATAAAAGACAGAAATTCGGTCACATATATGCACAAGAGTGACCTAGGAGTCAACAGGGTTTTCCTTCCACAGAATTCCCACAGCTAGTGTTATTGGCTAGCAAAAAAATGATGCTCATGCACCGAGCAGAAGCACCAAAAGGGTGAGGGTGAATCCTATGAGGCCTCGAGGTTAGGAACGAGGGACAATACAATTCCGACTTACAAGGCTGATGAAGGGCCAGAGGGAATGAATATGTCACAGGGGACATCATCACAATCTTGAAACGAAGGACCAGATCAGACCTCCCTCTCCCACAAGCTTTGACCTCCTACTAGAGAGCCAGGACGGAAATGAAAACTGAGGGCAACTGAGGTTAAAAACAGAAAGTAAATTCAGCAAGAGAAAGAATGGAACTTTTACTTCTTACACTTCTGAGGTGGTGGGCTAAGAATTGTACTTGCTACTTTTATTATTACACACACACACACACACACACACACTGAGAAAAGGAAATTTCTATCAGTTTATAAGCTTTGTCTATTTGTTATAAACCCAAATGTACAATATTCTCTTACTTTGGGATTGAACACAGAGGATGGTAGGGATTTCCTCAGTGTGGATGACTCAGTATCTTTTTAAATCTCCATTTTCTTAGCGGTACCTGAGAAATGGTAAATATTCTCCACAGAGAAACACCCAAGAGTGGATACAGGAATGCAAAGGGCCTCTGAATGTTTTCCTCTTACGTGAGTTTTAGGCATTTACTTTACATAAAAATGGTATTAGACTTAGTGAGAAGAGAGTTCTTAAGTTGCCATCATTAAAATTTTAAGAAGTTACCAGAGCTAAGATCTTAGTTAAAATACAGACCCTTGAAGACTGGAAGCATTTGTCAGGCTTTAAGAAAAAAATATTTGAGTGTTTGAAGGGCTTTATAGCATGGACTTCAGCATATTGTTATTATTACTGATAATGCTGCATTTGAATGTTGATCTCAGAGAAGCCATCCACTTGGCAAACCAATCAGCAGCTCCCGTGAGCAGAGCAGTTGAGATGAATGTGGGCCCCTGACTAGGCAGGTTAATTTCCCATGAACATGTCATTAAAGCCAGCTCCATATGCGATATGCAATGTCTCAGCAATCAAAGATTTGTGGAGTCCCAAATATGCAAGAACAGCAGCTGAAATACAATTTACTTCTTGCTAAAGGAAAAGTGATCACTCAGGCACAAAATCCAGCCTGCAGAAAGAAAATGAGCAGGATGGAGCCACTTGGGAGTTTGAGTCGCTTAATTTTAGAGTATTTCTTGGGACTTCGCTGCTGTGATTTGTATTTCTCTTGAGATTAACTGTGACAGACCATTGGGGGGCTTTGGAAGGTGTCCTCTCAGTATTTATGCAAAAAAGTATGGAAATGTCAAAAAAGTTAAATGATTTTATATGCTTCTGGTGTGTTCTCATATAGTGCCTTAATTTAAAATAGCATCTACTTCACACTATGCAACATATTAACCAGCTGGAATCTCTGGTCCTTGTGATTGAGAGAAAGGAGGCAGCCACATGAAAATGGGAAAGAATAAAAGTCTAGCATGCTACTAATCCACCAGAGAGTTACCTGGGAATACTTTATCAGAAGGGCGCATTGAGCTCTATTATCATATATGAAGCCCTACCAAGAAAACCCACACTGTGCCTTATTGCTACATTTTGTATTTCTTCACAAAGAGGATAAAATTTGTTGCTATGATTCAATGTACTCATCCCTCTTTCATTAAAAAAAGGATTTCAAAGTAGATCTTACACTTGAGCTCTCTAATTCACTGTTATGGGATAACATGTGACAAAGTTACCGGAAAAATGAGGGGCTCTAATTAATTGAATCTGGCCTAGAATAGGCCAGATCCTTTGCTAAATATTTGCATTTGTTAACTCTTTAATCATCTGAAGTAGATATTATCTCCTGCTTACAGATAGGAAAACGGAGTTAAGCATGTTTCTGGTCACACAGCTAAAGAATAACAGTGCTGAGTCTCAAAGGCAGGTCTTTTGGACTCCAAAGTCCTGATTTGTGCTACTAAGCCATGATCTTCTTTCTCTTAAAGACAGAGTAGCAGTAAATACCATGCTTGCTTTAACAGTGGAGCCGCCGAGGTTAGGGGGAAATATGTAGCTTGGGGCGCAGCCTTAGATGAGCTCAGTGGGAATTCAGACACATGCTCATTTCCCAGGAGCCCCACTGCCAGCATCCTTTGCCCAGTGGGTTGACATCTCTTGTCCAGAATGTTCAGGGGAGCTAATATTATCCCTTGAGGGGGCCTCACCAGTTACCAGCTGAAAAAGGAATAGGAAACAAACCCATTGAACGTTTAAACACAGAGGAAGAGACATCAAGCTCTCTGTAAAAGGAAATTATGGCTAACTCACCTGTGCAAGTTCTTGGAGTAGGTAAATAAACATGCAGATACAGAAGAACCAGTGGCCATAACTGAAGACGAATTTAGGCTTTCAAAAATCTTTCCCCAGTGAAAGCTATTGGGCAAGATGATTACCACAAGTTTTGCGGCCTATTTTGCCATGTCTGGGGGACAATAACAAAGATAGAAAGCCAATGAAGGAAAGAAAGGAATACTTTATATAACAGGGAAATGTAAGTGGTATAGTACCTCAAGGATTAATGCTTGGAAAAAGTTTACTTTTAAAATTTTATGCAAAGTCTTAAGGAATAAAAACTGCACAATCGCACACACCACCACATTCTTATTTGAAATACTAAGATAACAAAGAAGCTGGCAAATGTCTCCAAGATCATGTGGACGTGCCAGAAGATGAAAGATGAATTGGAAGTGGTCAAGAACTAAGTAATATGTATCATTTTTTAGTTTCGAGGCCAGACACTAGAAATAAACAAAAAGCTCCAGCAACAAATTAATTCGTGATCCTTGGTTTGTAAGTGCAACGTTGTGATCTATGGTGCCAGATAATTATAATAAAATGGATAAAATTGCCTTCCTTTAAAAGGTAAATAGTGCAGATACAAACAGAATCTATAACACAATGCAATAAGTACAAGGAGAGATCCAGACAAAGAATGCTCTAGCACAGGGTTTCTCTACCTTAGCACTGTTGACATTTTAAGATGGATAATTTTCAGTTGTGGGGAGCTGTCTTGTGTACTGTGGGATGGTTAGCAGCATCCCCGGCCTCTGCCCACTAGATGCCAGTAGCAACCTCCCTTCAAGTTTTGACAACAAAAAAATGACTCCAGACATTGCCAAATGTCACAGAGGGGAGATGAAAAGATGCTCTCCAGTGAGAACCTCCACCGCTTTAGCAGTGTGCCCAAGGGGCATCTAACTCAGCCCCGAGATGGTGGTGGCTAGGGCCAATCCAGGGGGTGAGTGAAGGGCGGGAAGCTGAAGGAAGGCTTTTGGAGGTGATGCCGGAGCATAGCTTTTGAGAACGAGTAGGTGGTAGCCAGCCAGAGGCAAGACATAGCAGATCAGAAACATTCCTGAAGGTAGAAGGAAAAGAAAACCATGGTTCCTCAGTCTGGAAATTCAGTTCACTCTCTACTTCATTGAAGATTTACTGAGTGCCTACCACATTCTGGGTGCAAAGAAGACAAATGTTCAAAGGAGCTCACAGTTCAGTTCAGCAACTCTCAACCTCAACAATTCCCCACACTTTTGTATCGTGATATTGTGATTGTGTGTGGGGTTTGTCTTACACAATTTATCACTAATATTTGTTTACAAAAATATTTGGGAGTGGTTTGCTATTATCAATAGGTTAACCCTGAAATGAAATCCTTCTCAGTCATTGGCATTCTGATATTTGTTCAAGTGCTAGGTAAAGGGTTGGCATGAATGGAAGGCTAACTTACTGGGTGAAACTGGGGTTCATCCTAAATTTGCCTTGTTTATCACGCAGCTCAGAGATGGTTGTCCAAACAATTATTTTGGTGTTTTGTGGACAACAGCCTGAGATCTGTTATTTAACTTAAGGGAAAGAGACAAATAATTAAAATAGACTGTGACAAACTCACCCACTTATTTTTGACCGTTTTTAACTTGAGTTTCTATCTCTTCCTTTGGCTTCTTTAGCACCACCTTTCCTAGTTTTCCTTCTTCCTCTTCAACTATGTTCTATCCTAGTCTCCTTTGGTGTTTTCTGTTGTTCTTGTCAACATTCAACACACGTTTTTTGAGAGCCTACTCTGCGAGGGCACTATTTTAGGCAATCTTGGTGTTCCTCGGGAACGCCTGCATGTATGAGTCTGTAATTTGGGGTGAGATGGAGAGAATGGACACCATGTGTTTGCTTTGTTTTGGTTGCTGTTGTTGTCCCTCACATTGACGGGAGTGAGCGTGCTGCCGCCACCAAAATCAGCGCAGGGGAAGGACTGATAACGAGGGGCATATGCCGTAAGCTTCCAGTGTATTGGGCAAAACAATGACAAAGAGGTTTAGAATCTTAATTATTTGAAATATTCTTCCTGGACAATCATCCAAACCTATGGCTTCAAGTACCACCTATACTTTGGTGGCTTTGATTGTCTCAGACTCATCCAGACCTTAATCCTAAGCCCCAGAACCATCGTTGCACACTCTTGGATATTCCACAGACACTGCAAACTGAGCACATCTGAAAATTAGTTTATTATTTATTCCCCAAATCTTCTGTCATCTCTTGTAGTTTCTATGTCAAAGTCACAGTTCTCCATCCAGTAACTCAAGCCAAAGATCTCTTCATTTAACGTTCCATTCTCCATCATCTCTACTTGTAGTCACTCATCAAGAGCTGAATATTCTATCTCCTTAGTATATTTTCTGTCATTCTATCCTTTCTTTCTCATTAACAGATTTTTTTTTTAAATTTCAAACTGCCTTTCTTTATCCAGTCTTCTACACTGTTGTCATAGAACAGTCAGGTGAAGTCATATCCCTGCTTAAAATCTTAAAATTCCTTAATATTTCCCTGTAGTTGTAGAATAACCTAAATTCTCTTATGTTTTATCATTCGTTTCATTTATCTGTCTTTGTTCAACTCCAAGACCACAAACCGGGTCTGAATCACTGTCTTATCTTTCCTGGGCAAATGAGATGTCTTGCTATTGTTCTCTCATAATCCATTCTCCATATGGTGTCCAGTGTAATCATTTAAAAATATCACTCCTCTGTAAAACCCTTAATAGCTTCTCTGTGAACTAAGGACAAAATACAATCTTTAACCTGCCCAAGAGACACTGCAAGTGCTGGCCCTTCTTAGCTACCCAATCTGACATCCATTGTCTCTCACCTTCCTCAGCTCGCTCCAATCACAATGGTGTCCCTTCAGGTCTGCAAATGTGCCCAGGGTCTTCCCACACACTGTTTTCTCTGCCTAAAATACTCTTCCCCCCATGTTTTTCCTGGCTAAGTCTTACTTATCCTTTGAGTATCATCTTACCAAATAACTTGTGGTTTTTCAAAAATGCCGAGCTATTTATGTCACCAATCCTTGCTATTTTTATCTTATTCATATGAAATAGTCATTCCCCCATCCACCATCTTGTTGCTCTGTCCTAAAGAACTCGGTTCACAAGATATTTTCTTATTCAGGAACACTTTCTGAAAACCTCAGGCTGACCTGGACGTGCCTCCTCCAGTTCCTGTGGATTACGATCTAATTTTAACTCATTTCAATGAAAATATCCCAAGAGATTTTTCTGTATTGAATTTCTCCTTACTAGCAAAAATATTAACCAGCCACATTGATTCAGTAAATAGTCCAGTAAGAATGCAGTGCTGAGTTTCCTGGGAATTTAGTTTTAAAAGTCAGAACTTTGCTTTTATTGCACAAATTTAGTGATCTTCTCCAGTGAACCATAGCACAAAAATCATAAGGATCACTTGCTTAATTGAACTTATATTTGTATCTCTTTGGAGTAAAATTATTTTGGATGAATCTGAGCTTTGCTAGATTCCTTTTTTTTTTTATTTGAGATTTGAAGGTTACAGGAGAAGGGGAGAAATTAACTTTGTTTTTCTTATGTTTATTATTGTTCTTATTTCAATAACCTCATATTTTTGTGGTTCTTATGCAAAAATATTTGCTCCCCCTTATCATAGCTTTGGGTCTTCCGTGCGTCCCTGCCCATCATTTTTCACAGAGGTGAGGGTTGGTTCCTCTTTTTGCACATGGCAGAGGCCCTAGTAGCTTTATGCAGGGAGAACTACTGGGGACGGCATTTCTCCTAGGGGTGGTGGAGTGGTCTTCATTAGGTAGCCCTACCATGTGGTTGGCATTTTCAAAATGCCCCACCTAAACTGATTCAGTTATCCCCTTTATTATCTACAGTATTCAGGAACAGCTATTAGAATGTACTCAAACAAGAATCATACTGTTAAAAAAATACTCAGATTTATCCTTAGAAGTCATTACAGCTGTTTACTGGTCAATGAATGACAAACATGATTTTCTTCTTTTGAAAGCATCAAGAAAATTCTGTTATTTGACTGAGGCTTGAGACGCTGAGGCAGGGCACTTCATGCCACTCACCTTCTTGGAGTACGGGGCTTTTCTTGAAAGAGTGTCCAGAAAAATCGTATAAATAATTTCTTCACACTATGAGGGAATGATGTCAACAGTTGCGTTGTTAATATATGCATGTGCAGTACCAATTGCACGTAGAGTTCAAGGTCCCAGTCTCACACATCCACTGTTAGCACCATTTTAACCACGTGCAATGCTGCTCTGAGAGATTCTGAAGCAGCTGTCATCACTTCCTCACTCCTGCAGGAGCAATGATAGCAGAGTGCAGGGGAGCAATGAGTGCGAAACCCCACCTCCTCGCTCCCCTTCTTCCTTCCCCTTCGCTTTCTCTTTCTGTTTTCCTTCCTATCTTTTTGTAGTCCAATAAATTTATTAGATACGTATCTGTGTCCATTATTCAATGTTTGTTTTAGTTTTCTTTAACTATGTTTTCTGTCTCAGTACTTTTGTTTTCTTTCTTAGGAATAGCAATTTTATAGAGGTACATTGAGTCACCTTTGTATATTTTCCATTTGTAGTGTTATTTTCTCTACTCCTTTTAAACTTCTTCTTCATTTCCATTTTACTTTTTAAAATCTTTCATGTCTTCCTGGTTTCGGGCAGTGTAGTTGCTCCTTTGTGCTGATGCTAACACGGCCTTCATATATGTGATCATTTTATTTTTCTCCTGAGCTCTCAGAGCTCGTCTTAGCAAAGGCTTCTCCATTCAGCCTCTCTGACTCACTGGGTCGTGCAAATATGGCTTGTTTGTCATGACACATACATTTATCATATGAAGAATTATACTTTTATCAATAATGTGGTACCTGCTGTCAATTACCAATTTGAAATCAGTTGAAAAAATTTTTTTAAAAATGCACTCTATCATACCATGTTTTATGCTACATTGCAAGTACTAGTTTATTTTCTTTCTCACCAAATTGTTTATAAATTATCCAACAGCAGCAACCATAACTTATTTTTCTTAGAATCTCTAGTGCGTAATACAGTGCCTCGAACATTGTAGGTGCTCAAAAACTAAGAATAAATTAAGTAGGCAAGGAAATGAAGCAAAAAGTAGTGATTAACACTGTGAGAAGGAAGCAGAGAAGCTTTTACAGAAGAGGAAACATCTAAATTTGATTTGGAAAGATTAGGAATTTTCCAGGACAACAAGGCTGGATGGGAAGTTGCTAGGCTAATAGAATGTTATAAATGACCTTGGATCTCATGCTTATTGGGTTTTCAATGATTCCCCTTGGATCATGTGCCATCTCTGAACTAGTCACAGCGTTCTTTTTGTCTGAGTCTGGTTTTTATGCAGGTGTTTGGATCCTGGAGTGGCGCAGGTCACACCCCAAATGACATGGACTATAAATGAGAAATAAATGACTTTATGATAAATAATGAACTAATGGAATAGAATTGAGAACCCAGCAATAAACCCAAACATCTATGGACAGCTAATTTTCGACAAAGGAGCAAAGAACATACAATGGAGAAAGGAAAGTCTCTCCAACAAATGGTGTTGGGAAAAGTGGACAGCCACATGCAAAAAAGTGAAAGTAGAACATTATCTTACACATACACAAAAATTAACTCAAAATGGATTAAAGACTTGAATGTAAGACCTGAAACTATGAAACGTCTAGAAGAAAACATAGGAAGTATGCTCTGTGACATTGGTCTTAGCAACATATTTTCAAGCACCATGTCTGACTGGGCAAAAGAAACAATAGAAAAAATAAACAAATGGGACTACAGCAAACTAAAAAGCTTCTGCACAGCAAAGGAAACCACCAACCAAATGAAAAGACAACCTAATAATTGGGAGAAGATATTTGCAAACCATATATCTGATAAGGGATTAATCCTCAAAATATATAAAGAACTCATACATCTCAACAACAACAAAACTAACAACCCAATTACTAAAAAGCTTCTGCACAACAAAGGAAACCACCAACCAAATGAAAAGGCAACCTAACAATTGGGAGAAGATATTTGCAAACCATATATCTGATAAGGGATTAATCCTCAAAATATATAAAGAACTCATACATCTCAACAACAAAAAAACTAACAACCCAATTAAAAAACTGGCAAAAGACCTGAACAGACATTTCTCCAAAGAAGATATACAGATGGCCAACAGACACATGAAAAGATGTTCAACATCATTAACTATCAGGGAAATGCAAATCAGAACTACAATGAGATATCACCTCACGCCCGTCAGAATGGTTATAATTAAGAAGACAGGAAACAAGTGTTGGAGAGGATGTAGAGAGAAGGGAACTCTCATACACTGCTGGTGGGAGTGCAAATTGGTGCAGCCGCTATGGAAAACAGTATGGAGATTCCTCAAAAAATTAAGGATAGAATTACCATATGATCCAGCTATTCCACTGCTGGGTATTTATCCAAAGAACATGAAAACACCAATGCATAAAGATACACACACCCCTGTGTTCATTGCAGCATTATTCACAATAGCTAAGACTTGGAAGCAACCTAAGTGCCCAACACGGGATGAATGGATAAAGAAGATGTGGTATATATACACAATGGAATACTACTCAGCCATAAGAAACGATGAAATCCAGCCATTTGTGACAACATGGATGGACTTTGAGCATATTATGCTAAGCAAAATAAATCAGAGGGAGAAGGTCAAATACGTATGATTTCACTCATAAGTAGGAGAGAGAAACAACAACAAACAAACATATAGAGACAGTGATCGGATTGGTGGTTACCAGAGGGGAACTGGGGAGGGAGGAGGGCGAAAGGGATGATAAGGCACATGTGTGTGATGATGGATTGTGGTTAGTATTTGGGTGGTGTACATAATGTAATCTACGCAGAAGTATAAGTATAATGACGTACACCTGAAATTTATACAATGTTATAAACCAATGTGACCGCAATAAAAAAAAAATTAAAATAAATAAATAAATAATGAACTAGAAAAAATGAGAATGGATGTTAGGAAAGCAAAAACAAAACATGTCTAACACGATCTAACTTCTGCCTATTTACCATACACGTAAATTCTTCTTTCAATATATAGAATTTCAAACACATTTTCATCTAATTTTACGCAATTATGCCATCTACAAGAGATCATACCTTCACTCTCTCCCAAGTAGGAGAAAACCAAAATCATATCCAGTGGCATCAAGCTACAAGTCCAAGAACTCAAGTTGATGTTGACTCACCTTGATCATATTTAGTGTAACTCCTCCGAGTCTGGATCCCTGTGGATAAAATTCTCAGTGCAACCACTGCCCAACCACCCAACTGCCTCATAGAGGGAAAACAGGCAAATTCAAATATAGACTCACATTTGAAGGTTACAACTCCACAGAATATAACATATTCTGCTAAGAGAGAGAGAAAAAATTTACCAACCTGGACTCATCTGGCTTCTCTTCTTGTCCATTGTTCCTTGCTCTCTATGATCACAATGGAGATGGGCACTAGAAGACGTTCATCTGAGGACTGTGACTCTTTTGGTGCAGATTTGGAAATCTGTTAATTCATATTAACCAAAGTCAGATCTTGTCACATTGTTTTCCTTAAACTAAAACCATGGCTTGGGATTGTCCATATCTTAAAAACTAGACTCAGTGCTCTTTGGCCAAACTTTAAGCCTGTAGATGAATGAATGGCTTCTATGTGAGTTGATGTCTTGGGTCCATGGAAAGCCTGCTGAGGAGGAAGGTACAATCTGTTCCTGCTTTCTGGCTGCATCCCAGAGACGGCCCTTTACAATGGGGGTACCAGTGACGGCCCTTTACAATGGGGGTACCAGTGACGGCCCTTTACAATGGGGGTACCAGTGACGGCCCTTTACAATGGGGGTACCAGTGACGGCCCTTTACAATGGGGGTCATTATCACCATGAACAGGCAGGGAGTGACGAGCAGAGGGGCTTAGGATGGGTTTGGGGAACCAGGAAATACCTCCCCCCAGTTTCCCTCCCACTTTGTTTCAAGCCTCCTTATCTTTGTTCTCATCTCCTTCAGTGTAGGGCAGACAATTTGGCTTTTTTGACCCAATAAGATGCACAACTATCTAGGTTTTCAAGGACTTCTAAAATTTCTGGCCAGAGGCAGAGTCATTCAGCAAAAATTATTTTCTTCCATTTCTGTATTCTTCAACTTAAGTTTTGTCTTTCTCGTTGGATCTCACTGAAAGCTTCAAGAAACTGTAATCACAACCTGCTATCTTTTATGAAATTGCTCAAGCTCGAGCCTCAGTGAAGTACAGGGTCTGTGTCGCCAGAGACAACAGGCCAGATGAATCAGCTGCTTTCTCGCCATACATAGGAACTGCCAATTTTTCAGTCTGAGACAGGGATACCCTCATCGCCCAAACTCCATCTTGATGTAGACAAGTCCATGTTTTAGGATCCATCGTGTATAATATTCTACTTCCAAGTACTGATTTCTGTATTATTTATGTCTTTTTAAAGACATAAGTGACAGAAACTCCACTCAAACTGACTTACACAAAAAAGGCTTCAGGCTGAATCCGGATATCCAGCGAGGGCTTTCTCCATCTCTTGCTTCTACTTTGTCTACGATGACTTTATTCTTTGCAACGTGTCCTCAAGTCATGGCATAATAGTCTAGTTTGCAGCATTCAGATTAGCAGCTTCAGCAAAAAAGGTTCTCTTTCCCAATGGTTCTAGCAGAAGCCTTCTGACATTTCCTAGGTATATTAGTTCCGAGGGCTGCTGTAACAAATTACCACAAACTGAATGACTTAAAACAACAGAAATTAATTTTTTCAAAGTTTAGGAGGCTAGAGGTCCAAAATCAAGGTGTTGGGAGGGCCATGCTCCCTCTCAAGGGTCTAGGGGAAAATCCTTCTTTGCCTCTTCCAGCTACTGGTGGTTCCTAGTGCTCCTTCTTTCGTGGCAACATAACTTTAATCTCTGCCTCTGTTATTGGATGGCCTTCTTCCCTGGGTCTATGTCTAAATTTTTCTCTTCCTATAAGGATACTAGTCACTGGATGAGAACTCACCCTAATCCACTATGACCTAGTTTTAACTTGATTATATCTGCAAAGACCTTATGTCCAAATAAGATCACATACTGAGGTTCTGGGCAGATGTGAATTTTTTGGGGGATGGCACTATTCAACCTAGTACATTAGGTGTCACTAAGTTCCTTCTCTGCCAAGAGCCTTTGCATTGCAAGAATAACTAAAATCCTCTAACTCTATCAGTTCTTATTAAATGCCACCTTCTCAGAGAGAAGTATAATGTAAAGTAACTTCTTTTCATTATTCTCGACAGTATGCCTTTTTGGTTTCTTTCTTTGCAATTACCACAGCATGTAATTATTTATTTGTTTACTTTCTCCTTCAGAAGAATACAATCTCCCTGAGATTGCAGAGCCCATGTCTGTTTATTTACTCTTTCGTCTTTAGCATCTGACATTATTCTTGACACGTGGTAGGATCTCAATAAAAAGTGACGAAGAAATAAATGGATTAACAGATGAATGGATGGATGGATAGATGTATGTATGGATGGATGAATGGGTGGATGAATGGAATAACTGACTATAAACAATGGGCATTTTCTACTTAATTACACTCTTTCAACCAGCATTTTGCATTTTGCTCTAATAAATGATTATTATATTTTGTATACTTATCTGTTTGTATCTGAGTCAATATCTGTAGAAAATATTGAGGACCTTCTACATGGGGTGATGTCTAAGAGAAAAAATGAGAACAACCTGGATTCAATACTTGCCTCTGAGAAGCTTATAATTCAAGATGGGAAAAACAGATAAAAAAAGGAAAGAAAACAATAATTACCCTTAGGATTTTTATCTTAATGGTAGCATTAATTCAAAAGCTTCTACATATCTACCGCAAAACTTTGGATTCATATATAGTTCACATTCTTCCAAAGTTTACACTGAGTAGCAATAAACAAGGCTTTCTCAGAGGGCCTGGCACATAATAGGCATTTAGAAAAATATTAGTTGGATAAATTAATGAATGAATAGTTTGTAAAATGCCTGTTATGGAAGTTAGAGGCAGAGGAATCCAATCATTATCTCTAACGAACAGGCACAGTCTTTGCAGAGCTTAACCTGGCAGGAACCATTACTACCTACAGTGTTCATGAGGTGTTTTCCTTCCAGAATTTCTGGTTAGACTGATTTGTGTGTGGCAAGGTCTGTCTTGCTGTTTGAAAATGTGTGAGAAAGAATCCAAAAGTGACAACAGACTTAGCTGGGCTCCTCTCTTTTTAATTTGAGGGCATTCCATGACCCCTTTCAAAAAGGGCTTGATTTGTAGATTTTTTTTAGTTAATTAAATTCTCTTTCTTGACAAGCAAGAAAAAGCTTAGTAGATTATTGGAAAATATACGACGTGAAAAATAGCAAGTTTCATATTACCTCTGGGCTAGATTGCAATGAGGCATTTAAAATATATATATTCTTGTTCTCTGCTAGATAAAGAGAGTGGAATTTGACTTTTTTGACATACTGCTAAACATGTCTCATGACAATTTGAGCCAAGGTGTTGGCAGTTTTCTTGGCAAAAAGCCTGAGGCTATATTACTAATTTATCAGCATTGCTATGCAGATTTGAGCTTGCTTTCTGTAATTCTCTTGCTCTCATTGTCTTGGACCCTTACATTTATTCTCCATATTAGGAGTTAACAGTGTTTCTCCTTTTTAATGCACCTGCCTTTAGATGAATAATTTTATTCCTCACTGTCCAGAAACTCTTTGAAAATTCTTTTGTCCATCAGTCACACAGCTGTATCCTGATCCTAAGACCACATCGGAGGCCCTTAGCAACATGCTCTCTCCCAGCTCCTATTGTCCGTCCTGAGAAGTTCCTCTCCTTGCATATATGTTTCTTGCAAATAATTTCTTCTTGCCTTTTTGACATGATCGCAAACAGTCAAGCTGGCACTTTCTTCTCCCAGAGATGAAGGAGCAGGAGTGACTAGGTTTTCCCTCCCCCACCCTTCCCGACTGGCTCAAATCTGAGCTGTTCAGGGAGGGGGCATCCTGACACGTGTCACAGGCACTGTCAGTTGGGTTAACAGACAAGCAGGCAGGGCTCTGGTGTTGAACTGTGTCATTTGCTGATGCTGGTATACACAGAATGAAAGCAGGAGAGTCAGGATCTCTCTGACTCATGATGTGTTCTTTTTGAAGAGTGCATTGTGATTTCTGACAGAGGAAGGAAGGAATTCGGACAAAACAAGGGAAGGAAGAATTTGTTATTTCTTTCCAGCAGCCAACTCCCTGGTTCCTGTTGCCAAGAATATAATTTTAATTTATAAGATAAATACAAATCTAATTATATGTCATTTAACATTTAATTTGGAGTAATACCATATCTTTGGAGTCAAATTCTGTATTTTGAGGCAAAAAAAATGAACATGAGAAAAATAGGAATTATAGGGAGTCTGCCAATGCAAATCTCATCACTTCTGTGTGTGGTTAATACAAATATGGGTGTTGAATCAAATTTACTGAATTATATCTATTTTTAAATTATGTCTTCTGAATATAAATTACTGTACTACAATAAGGAGTGGGTTATGATTGACAGCGAAATATTTTATAGGAAAAAGGGAAGTATAATAAACCAGGTAAGTATAAATTGGACTCCCAAATTATTATTTGATAACACTCTCGTCAAGCTGCAGCTTAAAATCTAGGACCATGCCCCACTGCGTCATCCACAAATAAGCTGAAGTCACAAACCATCAAATTAAAAAGGCATGAGAAACCTGAAATCATGCTGAAGGGATCCTTTCTTGGTTTTTTCATCCAAAAGTAAAAATGTCCCTGCTAAAGCTCACCAGCCAGAAAATGTCGATAAGGAATACACTTTAGTCGCACTGACCCTTTTCTTCTCAATGTAAGAGTTTGCCTGCCACCATGAAGGCTTTGGGGCATGAATACTTCCTTCTAAGTTCCGAACAATTAGCTTCAAGGACAAAGGAACGAATGTGTGTACAAGGATCAGCTGGGCAGCTTAGAATGACAACTCACATGAAGGCAGCAACCTCGAGCCAAATAACTTTTTTTCAGAATGAGCTTCAGGGCCGATGCTCTACTGATTCCCAGTTGTCAGTGAACAGGGGTAAGTGCTGGATTTTAGTCTACACACACACGAGAATAAAGTCATAGAAAATGTGAGCAAAAAATATATTAAACCAGATAGAGATTATATGTTCAATTAACACATCCAGGAAATATCAACATTAAGGTCACTTTTAGTGATGTTAAATTGAGCACATTGTTCACTGCTTCTTCACTGAAGTGCTTATCAGAGTGTGAAAATTATTAAAACGTGACATAAGTGGAATCTAATAAAATTAACACTCCACTAATGAGAAAAGAAAATACAGTAGAGATAAAGAGAAAAAAAACCAGAAATGATCCATTATTTAGTTAACTTTTACAGAGAAAACTGAGCAAAAATCATAAGTATTTCACATTTTAATAGTAATGTTCAGCACTCATCTTTCTCTATAGATCTAGAAACGCTTAAGTGGCTTTTTGTTTTTTTTTTCAGGGAAAGATTTGCCCTGAGCTAACATCTGTTGCTAATGTTCCTTTTTTTTTTTTTTCCTCCCCAAAGCCCCCAGTGCTTGGTTGTATATCCTAGTTGTAAGTCCTTCTAGTTCTTCTATGTGAGCTGCCACCACAGCATGGCAACTGAGAGGCGGGTGGTGTGGTTTGGCGACCAGGAAATGAACCCGGGCCTGCCGAAGCAGTGAGAGTGCTGAACTTTAACCACTAGGCCATCAGGACTGGCTCTTAGGTGGTTTTTAAAGTTAATAAATCTATGGTGCTATATTTTGGATTCAAAAGAGTCCATTTATTCTATGGTCATATTTATTTGTTCTGAATAGAAGAAGAGAAAACTCTCACTGGATTTTTCTCATAGAAATTTCCATTTCCAAAGGAATGATACACTTTCCCACTTGGTAATTCAGCAGTTTTCCAGGAGTCCTTGTGTTCTGTTATGTTTTTATGGTGAAAGGGCACTTCTTGCTGGCTCATCATTGGACGGAACAGAAACAGTATACACTGTTCCTGTTTGTAAGACAATCATGCGCCATTGGACGGACACTATGTCAGGAAAAATCCATCAAACACCCTGTTTAGAAAGTTATGTAATTGAAAATGGCTATAGTATTTGTGTGGTTGAGATTTCAAGATTAAGTTAATGGCAACAGGAATCACACGTATTTGTGACCAAAATAAGATTTCACCAGAAAAGTACTCCAGTAGGAAACAACCAGTGCTGTGGTCTGTAAATCTAAAAGGACATTGCTCATGACACTGTCCCATCCCCTACCTTCATACATCTTTAAAATTTCCCTTTTAATGCAATTAGCAATAATATTATAATATTTTCTATTATAAGAAAGTCCCTTGACCTCCCCCCATTCTCCACCCAGCTTCTGCTCTATCTCTTTGGCCCCCTTATTGAAACACTCAGGAAAAACATGATCCATATTGCCTGTGTCCAGTTCTCCTCATCCATAGCCTTTAACCCACCAGTCATACTTTGGTTCCCACAGCACCATGGAAACCTCCCATGTAGAGTTCAAGGTCCACCCTCTCCAGCCTAGTGTTTAATTCTCTGTCACTAACACTTTATGATAGAACTGATCACTCCTGTATTAAAACTTTTCAGCATTTGTCTTGCATAAACACGTGCTCTTGGTTTTTATCTCTGACTTCACTGAATGCTCCTTATCAACATTTTTTTAGGATTCTCCCTTTCTCTATGTACTCTGGCTTCCTAGATGATTTTATTCAACCCTGTGTCTTTTCTTTGTATCCCTCCCCACATAAGGGCACCCCCTATTCTGGCAGCTATCACCGAAACATTAGGATTAGATTTGCTTGACTTCCTTCACTTATTGTTATGGCATTGGGAGTCATCCATGCTGTTGCTGCACGTATCAGTAGTCTGTTCTTTTACATTGTTGTGTAATATTCCATTGTACGAACATTGCACAGTTTATTTCCTCAGTCTATTCTGATGGAAATTTGAGTCGTTTATGATTTGGGGATATTATGAATAAAGATGCTGTAAATATTCTTGACCTTGTCTTTTGTTGGATATAAGCACTTATTTTGGTTGGGAATGTGTTTAAGAATGGAATTGCTCAATTTCATTCTTGGATATAGGTATAAATATATTTAGATTTAGTACTGCCAAAAGTTTTCTAAAATGTTTGTATCAAGTTACCCTCCTATAATCAATGTAAGAGAGCTTCATTTAATCCACATTTTCACTCTTACCTGATATCGATTTTTAATTTCAGCCCTTATGGATGTATAGTGGTATCTTGTGATTTTATTTTGCATTTTTTCTGATGGCTCATGATATTGAGAATCTTTTCATATGTTTAATGTCCATTTTTCTTTTATTTAAACAATTTAATTTAACTTAAATTAATTAATTTATTTTTGGTGAGGAAGATTGACCTGAGCTAACATCTGTCGCCAATCCTTCTCTTTTTGTTTGAAGAAGATTATACATGAGCTAACATCTGTGCCCATCTTCCTCTATTTTGTATGTGGAATGCCACCACAGCATGGCTTGATGAGTGGTGTGTAGGTCCACAGCTGGGATCCAAACCCATGAACCTTGGGCCAGTGAAGCAGAGTGTGCAAACTTAACCACTACACCATCGGGCGGGCGCTAATGTCCATTTTTATGTCTTCCTTCATGAAGTATATTTTCAAGTCTTTGCTTATATTTATTCTGAATTATCTTTTTTTTATTATCAATTTGAAAGTTACTTTTTAGAAATCCTAAAAAGCTCTCTGTACTTTATGTATTTGAAATATCTTTTCCCAGTCTGTGGCGTGCTTGCCTTTTACTTTCTTAATAGTGTCTTTTGATGAATAGAAATTCTTAATTTTAATGAAGTCCAATGTACCAATCATTTCTTTTACTATTAATGATTTTTATTTTTTTATCCTGTTTAAAAAAACCTTTACCTATCCCAAGGTCATGAAAATATTATCCTATGTTTTATTTTAGAAACTGCCAGATATATGTCTACGACTCATCATATTTGCGTGTGTGTGCAGGGGTGAGGTAGGGGTCAAAGTTCATTTTTTTCCCACATGGATATACAATTGACATAGCACTATTTATTTATTTATTTATTTATTTTTGTGAGGAAGATCAGCCCTGAGCTAACATCTGCCAATCCTCCTCTTTTTGCTGAGGAAGACTGGCCCTGAGCTAACATCCATACCATCTTCCTCCACTTTATGTGGGACATCGCCCCAGCATGGCTTGCCAAGTGGTGCGTCGGTGCGTGCCCAGGATCCGAACTGGAGAACCCTGGGCCCCTGCAGCAGAGCGTGCGCACTTAACCGCTTGCGCCACCAGGCCAGCCCTGACATAGCACTATTTATTATAAATATTGTCCTCTCCCTCAGTGAATTTCAATGGAGCCTTTGTTATAAATCAGATGATTATATATGTGTGGGTGTTTCTGACCTCTCCATTCTATCCCATTCGTGTATTGGTCTATACTTGTGTCAATCAATGCTGTGTTAATTGCTGTAGATGTATTGTAAGTCTAGATATCTGGTAATGTAAATTCTCCAGGTTTCATCTTTTTTGATGGTGCTTTTGCTGTTCTAGGACCTTTGCCTTTCTGTATAGATTTTAGAACTACCTTGCGAATTTCCACAAAAAAACAAACAAAAGTAAACAACAAAAACTCACTATGACTTGGCATGGATTTCACTGAATAAATAGAGCAAAAATTGAAGAGAACTGACGTCTTAACAATTTTGAGTTGCTAACTCACAAACACGGTAACAAACCACCCTTTATTCAGGTCTTTAGTTTCCTTAACAATATTTTATAATTTCCAGGGTAGAGTTCTTGAACGTCTTTGTTATATTTACTCTTAGGTATTTGATGTTTTTGATATTATTGTTAGTGATATTGGTTTTAAATTTCATTTCCACTTGCTCATTGTTACTACATAAAAATACAATTAATTTTTGTATATTGGCCTTGTGTTCTGAGACTTCGCTAAATGCACTTATTAGATCTATTAGCTTTTTAAAGAATTCTTAAGATTTTCTAGGTGGATTACAATATCATCTGTAAATAAAAACAGTTTTGCTTCTTCTTTTCAAATCTGGAATTTTTGTTTTGCCTTATTGCAGTCGTTGGGTTTTCCAGTACAATGTTGAATAGAAGTGATGAGAACAGACTGCTTTGTTCTTGTTATTAAGGAGAAAGCATTCAGCTTTTTAACATTAAATATGATGCTAGCTATAGGTTTTTCATAGATGGCCTTTTAAGAAAGTTTAATTCTATTCCTATATTTCTGTGTTTTGTTTATTTTTTACCCTGAATGGTGTTAAATTTCGTCAAATGCTTTTCTGCATCTTTAAGATCATCATATTGTTGTATTTTTTTATTCTGTTAATACAGTGAATTGCATAAATTTTTAAATGTTAAACCAACATTCTTGGATTGAACCCCACTTGGTCATTGTATTAGAGTTCTCCAGAGAAACAGAACCAATAGGAGATATGTATCTTGTTTAAGGGAATTGGCTCACATGATTACGTAGGCTGAGAAGTCCCATGATCTGCTGTCTCCAAGCTGAGACCCAGGATATCTGGTGGTAGTAGTTCTAAAAATTGGAGGGCTGATGGCATACATCTCAGTTGAGCACAGGAGAAGACTGATGTTTCAGCTCAATGAGTCAGGCAGAGAAAAGGAATTCAACCTCCCAAACTTCCTCCACCTTTTTGTTTGATTTGAGCCTTCAAGAGGTAGGATGATGTCCACCCACTTTGGGGAGGGCAAACTGCTTTACTCAGTCCAATTCAAATGCTAATCTCTTCTGGAAACACCCTTAGAAACACACTCAGAAATAATATTTAACCAGATATCTGGACATCCTGTGGCACAGTCAAGTTGACACATAAAAATAACCATCATAGGGGCCGTCCTGGTGGCACAGTGGTTAAGTTCATGTGCTCCCCTTCAGCAGCCCTGGGTTCACCAGTTTGGATCCTGGGTGCAGACCTACTCACTGCTCATCAAGTCATACTGAGGTGGTGTCCCACACAGAAGAGCTACAGCTCTACAACTATGATATACAACTATGTATTGGGATTTTAGGGAGAAAAAAGAAAAAGAGGAAGATTGGCAACAGATGTTAGTGCAGGGCCAATATTCCTCAAAAAAAAAATTAACTATCATAGTCATTAGATATTTATATTTTTATATAATGTTGGATTTGATTGTTGAAATTTTGTTAAAAATATTTTCATGAGAAATATGCCTGTTATTTCCTTTCTTGTAATGTCTGTCTAGTTTTTCCATTAGGGTAATACTGGCCTTCTTCAATTTCCTGAAAGCATTTGTGTAAAATGGCATTATTTCTTCTTTAAAAATGTGGTAAAATTCACCAGGGAAGCCTAAAGGTTTCTTTGTTGGAAGATTTTTAACTGTGAATTCAATTTCTCTAATAGATATATATAGCTATTCAGATAATTTATTTTTTCTTGACTGAGCTGTGGTATTCTTATTAAAGAAATCTGTCCATTATTCAAGTTGTCAAATTTATTGGTATAAAATTGTTTACAATATTCCTTTATTATATTCTTAGATTTTGAAGGATCTGTGGTGATGTCCTTTCTTTCATTCTGATGTCAGTTAATTGATCAGTTTGACTCAAGGTTCATTAACTTTATCGATCTCATCAAAGAACCAGTTTTTGACTTCATTGATTTTCTCAGTTCTCTTTCTGTTTCCTATTTCATTAATTTGTTCTTTTCTTTATTTTTCCTTCTCATATTGAGGTTAATGTGATCTTATTTTTTTAGTTTCTCAAGGTAGAAACTTAGATCATTGATTTTAAGCATTCAAGGTTATAAATTTTCCTCTAAAACTGCTTTGGCTGAATTCCACAAATTCTTTTTTGTAGCTTGTTCATTTCATTTAGTCCAAAATATTTTCTAATTTCCCTCATGATTTCTATTTTTATCCATGTTTTATTTAGATGTGTGTTGCTTAATTTTCAATTATTTAGTGCTTTTCCAGGTACTATTCTATTATTAATTTCTAGTTTATATCCTTTGTGGTCTAAGAATAAACTCTACATGCTTTCAATTTTTTAACTTATTTAGAATTTTTAAATGGCCCATAATGTGGTCTGTTTAGTGACTATTCCACATGTACTTCAAAAGAACATATATTCTGTTGTTGTTGGAGTAGTGTTCTAAAAATTTCAATTAGATAAGATTGATTGATAGTGGTGGTTTAATTCTTAAAGATACATTTAACAGATTTTTTGCCAACTTCTCATAACTTACTGAGAGAAGAATACTGAAAATTTTTACTGTAATTGTGGATTTTTCAATTTTTTCCTTTTCATTTAATCAGCTTTTGCTTCATGTGTGTTGAAGCTCTGTTATTAGCCTCATGTACAGATAGGGTTACTATGTCTTCTTGATGAATTGATACCTACTCTTATGAAATATCCTGCTTTTTTGTAATACTCTTTGTGTGAAGTCAACTTTGTCATATATTGATATGGTCATCCAGTTGTCTTTTTTTTCCATTTAGTGAAATTGACTCATTTTACTGTACATGTTCATAATTTTGCAAGCACATATAGTTGTTAACCTCCACCATAAGCAAGATATAGAACAGTTCCATCACCCCCCAAATTTCCCCATGCCCCTTTGTAGTTAACTCTTCTCTCCACCAGCCCCTGATGAGAACTGATCAGTTTTCTGTCCCCAGAATTTGCCTTGTCCATAACGTCCTACAAATGGAATCATATAATATGTCACTTTTTGATTCTGCATGATTTTTTTAGTATAATGATTTTGGGATTCATCCACGCTGTTGCATGGGTCAGTAGTTTGTTCTTTTTTTATTGCTGGGAAGTACTCAATTGTATGGCTGTACCAAGCATCATTGCCACTGATTTTCCAATAATGCTCTTGCCAAGTTCTTGACCATCCAGCCAAACTCATAGCCATTGGGCATGAATCAATAGAGATCTGTACTCTGGCCGTCTCTCCTTCAAGGAAAATGAACAAGTAGCTGCACTGCTTGAAGTTCTGCCACTGGAAGGATCCCTTCACAATTGTCCTTTAGGGTGACTCCCGAGTGGGGCTGTAGTGCTGCAGCTCTTCACTTTGGGCAGTGCCAGCATACCACGCCGAACTATCTATAAACTAAACCTGACGTTTTTATTCTTCAGTCAACTGGTTATAGCACATTCCCCATGAGGTCCCAGGTGTAGGTTGAGAGAGAACAGGCAATCTAGCAAGAGTAGGGGACACAAAAATCTGGGCTACTTTCTCTGTAACATACTCATGCCTTGAGGATCTGCTCACGTCTGGTTTCATATGTCCCGCTTCTTCTTGATGATGAGTTCAGCGATGCATGTCCAGCTTTAGGGCTTGGTGGGTCAACAACATTAAAGTTATAATGGGCAGCTCATGCTGCATGATAACTTGGTGGCCTGTGATCAAGTGTTCAGTCTTTAGTAGGATCCAGTAGCAAGTCAGAAACTGTATCTAAGAAAGCAGTATCATTATCTCAAAAGGATGACATAGTTTAGCCCCAAATCCTAAATGTCTGTAAAGGTTTATTCTGAGTCCACACTTTCCATGGGCTACTCCCAGCAAATCATAAGTGCTACACATACACTAGGTCAGGCCCATTCCTGGGAGACATACAACTCCTATGACAGCTGACTTTAGCTTGAGGTCACCTTGATGGCCTTGCTGAACTTTTTTTAAGACTGCATTGCTATCTAGGGCATTTCCAACAATGTCCCTTCCCTCTCTCCTTCACTTGAGGTCAGACTTGCGTTGTAGACTGGCAGCTCTCCCAGCCTCTCCTCACTCCCTCCCTATTTTCTCTCCCACGTATTTCCCCTTATAAAATTCTTGCACGTTTAATCTTGCCACAGGATCTGCTCCCAACTGCCTTGTCTTAGTTCAGCAATTGTCTTCTCTACCTGGGCAACTGCAATAGCCTCCTAACTAGTCTCCTCTAGCCTCCAAAATCTATTCATTAATATTTTCATATTTCTACTATTGAGGATTTTAGGACCAAAAGATCTTGCATAGTCATGAAGTTTATGATTTTGTACACACATATAAATTGATATGCCATAATTATGAAAATTCTGAGTTTCTTATTCTCAGCAAGGTACTTTGTGGTTACACAAAAGAAATAGAAGTTGTGGCTCCTTTCTGTCAGAAGTCTTACAACTTATACAAGGAAACAAATACATATAATAATGAAAGATAATGTAAATTTTCATAAAGTTAGGGTGCTTGTCCTTCATGTTCATTAATCTTTCCCAGCTCCTACAACTGTGCTCTGCACACAGCAAATTCTCAATAAATACTTATGAAATGAATTAATGAGATAAAACAAAACCAACTGCAGGGTTATTCCTTAATCAACAAATATATATTGAGCACCAACTATGTGTGCGGCACTATTCTAAGTGCTGGCGATACAGCAACGAATAAAACTGGCAAAAATAACTGTCTATAAAGCTTCTGTGTGTGCATGTGTGTGAGAGACAATAAATAAGATAAATCAATGAAAGAGCTGATATGTTAGAGAGTGATAAGCATTATGATGGAAAATAAAGCAGGAAAGAGGGCTAGGGTGAGTGATGATGGTGGTGGTGGACCTGGCAGAGAAGATGACGGTAGAGCAGAGCAAGAATTGGGAAGAGGTGGGGGAGAAGCTGAGCAGATATTGGGGGGAATGTCATTCTAGGTAGAAAGAAGAGCAGGTACAAGTGCCCTGAGGCAGGAGCATCTTTGGAGGCTTCGTAGCCATTGTAACGATGCTGGCATCTACTCTGGATGACACAGGAAGCCTTTAAAGGTTTGAAGAGAAGATTGTCGTGATCCGATTTAGGATGATGTGGTCACCCAAATGTGGTGGAACTTCATAACCAAATCAGATCAGCAGCAGCTGGACCCTCTTTGTGCAGGAGGTCAAGCTCCAACAAATAAGAATTCTGATTTATTTAGTCATACCACAAATGCCTACCAAGCCACTATTGGTCTGTACCAGCCACAGTAGGAGGACTCAGGATACAGAGCTAAGTGACTGTTCCTACTGATAGGAAGGATTCAGTAGAGTGAGTGGCTAAAGTTATTAGAGAGACAGTATGAGGGTTAACTTATGGCAGAATTTTCTGAGAAGGCTGGAGAAGGTCAAATCCTGTGCCTAATTGGAGGCACATTCTCTCACTGCAGGCCCGGAGGTTTGGGAGTGAGATGGCGACGAGGGGCGCCTGTCTGATGGCGTTACTGTCTCTGGGAAGCAGGAGACCAGGTCTCTGCTGAGAGTGCAGGAGGAAGCTGAATGCTCTGATAATTTATTCATGTGTTCAGTGATTGGAAAGTCTCTGAGCATGAGTCTTTGCTGTGGCCAGTTCTGTTGGTGTTGTCTGTTTAAAAGTGTAAGGAATTACACTTATGAAGATCACAAGCTCTGTGATCTTCATAATAATGACTGTGATAAAAACTAGGAGCTGAGTAACACAGCATTATTGGATAGATGGACGATAAAGAGACAGATAAGCAGACTTAGACTTCCTGACAAGTCCCGGCTCCTGCGGTATTCTACGTGGAGTGTACCTATAAGTCTCCCAACAATTCTGTAAGATAGTCATTTATTATCCCACTTTATATATGAAAACTCTGAGGTTCAGAAGGGTAAGTAACCTTCTACACTTCACCCCAGCAGAGCTAGAATTTGAAACCAGGTTTGTTTGACCCCCGAGCCCATTTAATTGTCATTGAATTATATGCCCAGAAAACATGATCCAGGGTAGCAGGTCCTAGGTAGAAGAGAAGCATAAACTATTAGGAGGAAGGAGCCCTGAGGAGAGCGATGAGGAATGCTAAGGAGGTGGAACACTAAGTCTGCGGGAAAAGGCTAAATGAGGGGTCTCCAAGGGAAGGTAAATGCTCTTAAGAAAGGAAGGCCAAGGGAGGGATGGCTCATAACAATTTTCAAACACGTGGCCCTTTTACTTTCTGAAGAAGAGAGTCAAAACATCACTACGTAAGAGTCAAAAATCAGACTAGAGTAACATGCCACGTTTTGTGGTGTGTACTAGCTACCGCAGGAGGTAACTTGCACACTTCCTGTTGACTGTCTGGTCGGGGAGACCTCCCAGACAATGCTATAATGTTATGAAAGAAGCCATTACACAGTGTTGTAGGAATGCCCACACTAGACTAAGGTGGGGGTGGATATCGGGAAATCTTCCCAGGAAGGTGAGGGAGCAAGGCGCATTTGGAGAACTGTTGGTAATTAATTAAACAAAGTTAAGAATGGGATTTAAGCAAAGAGTGGCAAACTAGCCAGAGGCAGGCAGGGACCAAGTTCACAGGACATTTCTACATCTCGTTGTAGGACTCTGAACACCTTAGGAGCCAGAACCATATCTTGCTCACCTTTGCCCAGCACAGTGCTTGAAACATGGTTGGGTCCATAAACATGTCGATAAAGAGATTGTGTTTTATTCTAAAGGCAAAGGAGCTATTGCAGGAAGAAGTATAGAGAAGCGACATAACTAGATTTGTGTTTTAAAAAGCTTGAGGGATTGCAGGTGGCTGAGGCAGAGGCCGGATGACGTCCACAGGACTTTGGCGTGTGGTAGGGGCGAGAACCCCAGGCTGGGAGCACGAAGAGATCAGATTGGGGGGAGGGGCCTGCTGCTGCTGATCTTTCAGTGCCAAAAGGAGCAGTCTGCACTAAAATCAGCTAGGGAAATTGAGAGCTGTTGTAGGGCGATAGATTAAAAACAGCGTCTTAAAGAACTTGATTAGACAATGAATTGTAGGGGCAAAGCCTAGAGGCTGAGTGTTCAGTATGGTGGCTTCATGGAGGTGATTAAGCTCTAGGAGGTAGAAGTTCAAGCCAGGGTCTTGAGAGCAGGAATAAAGAGAGTGAGAGAAATTTTTGAAAGAAATCAGCACTTGGTGATTGTATTCATCTAGTCATTCAGTCATAATTATTCAATTTATACACTAATGTGCCATATCATTCTATAAAGAATTTTAAGTGATATGTGAACAACAGAAAACGTTAAAGAAACCTCTAAAGAATGGCACCTTGATCTTGAGGAAACAAGTACCATTGTGTTGAATAGAAATTTACATGTGAATAACGGAGAGAGATAAATTTAATTCGTGCATAATGATAACAATGTAAAAAAACAATAGAAAAATATTTATCAGACACATACAATGTGCCAGTCATTCTGCTATGCCTTACGTGTATTATTTCTCTCTCACAGCCCTGTGATATAGGCTCTATTACTAGTTGCATTTTGCAGCTATGGAAACTGGTCTCGGAGGCTATAGAAGGTGCCCAAGGTCACTGGGCTAAATGGTGAGACTGGATTCAAACTAAGCTGGATGATTCTAAAGCCACACTTTGAATCAGCGTATGATACTGTCTCCCCTAAACCTGTGGTCCCTAGTTGATAGTTGGGCATCCAAATGGAGACCTCCTGGAAGGAGTAGACCCTATGGAACCAGAACTTGGCTGAAGGGCATAGACAAGAGTTTTTCCTTTGGGAGTCAGTGATATGGCGGTGACACTTGATATTAAAAGTGTGGATTGTATTCTCAAGTAAGTGAGAGAGACAGGTCAGTGGAGACCTGATCTGAAAATATTGGAAACACTGCCATTTTAGGGGGTGCAGAAGTTTCTACATTTTAGGTAGAAGTTGATTTTTTTTTTCGTTTTTGGAAGATGTCACTTTGGAGTGTTGTCAATCAAGTGGCTGTAGGTTAAGCACATAGTGGTTTTGGAAGCTTCCTTCAGACTTGATTTACTAAGCCCTCTGCTTAGTAACATCTATTGGGTTGTTCAGTAGCGGTCCTTTTCATAAATATGGACGTATATTTCCATATCTCTGAAAAATTGCAGTTTGGGAAGAGGTGTGTGAGTGTGTGTGTGTGTGTGTGTGTTCTGAACAGGAGGCCACAGGAAATCAGGTTTACAGACCAGCTAGATAGTGAAAGGTGTATCTTCTCCTCACTGTGGTAGCAAGAGTCTGGACAAGCAGTGCTAGAATCTTCACCTGGATGATTTGCTTGTGCCTCAAATACACTGTAATTTTGAATAAACTATATTGAACTTTGGGATGGACTCCTGGATTTTGTGATTGCATTTGCAGGAGGACAATGGGGAAAGTCTAAACAGATGGCTCTGTTTTCCAATCTGAACTCTGACCTTGCAAAAACCACTGAACTTCTTTTCTACATGTGCAATAATATAAATAGTGGCATTCACCTCACAGGGTCAAGCATACATAAAGTTCTCAACACTGTGCTTGGCAATAGGCTCTACAAATGTCAGATTTTGACTAATAATAATAATACCTGACATGCAGGGAGTGTTTATCATAGGCAGGCACTATACTAAGTCCTTCATGTGCACTATCCCAGTCAATCTCCGCAACGACCCTGTGACACAGATGCTGTCATTATCCTCGGTTTAGTTATGAAGAACCCGAGGCACAGGGAGTGGCAGTGACTTCCCCATAGTCGCACAGTTAATAAGCAATGGATCTGGGATGCAAACCCATGCCACCTGATACTGCAGCCTGATCAATTCTGTAGTCCTCTGTTAATCATCCTCCTGCTAGAAAGAGGCCTTGGCATGGGGTAGGGAAAGACTCATTTTTTTCTCTGGGTCCTAAAGAGTCCAAGCTGGGGCTTCCTCACTGTTAGATGCTGATTATGTGGAAGCCTTCCAAGTGCAAGGTTTGGAACAGGGGGTCCTAAGACTGGCCTCTTCTTAGAGCCAATTCCATTGCTATTCTTTGTGACGTACTTAGGTCATCTCCAAGCCTCCTGAAGGAGTGGGCTAAACACCACAGTATGTTTTAGCTTTACTTGAGGGAATAATACAGGTATAAGCCAAGCAACATCAGCCTGGAGTAACCAGTTATGAGACGGTAAGAAAAGTCTGCAGGGCTCTATGGCCATAATTATTTAGACCATCAAAGCAACAGCCATCACAGATTTGTGTAATTTGTTAAACATTAGCAAGATGTTGTAAGAATTCCCAGAAATTATATGAGAAGGGGAGAGTAATAAAGGATTGGATTTCCTGCCATTAGTAGGACAGGGTCTGAGACAATTATTTGGGATTATTTTTTAGACTTTTGCAACGGTATGCTACCATATTACAAATCCAAAGTCAACATTCACGTTGCACTGTGCTTCAGAGGGAGCCAACACTTAGAACACAATGTGTGTGGTGCCCTCTAGGATTGTATAATGTAGCCACCCTGTCTAAATAAAAATATTACATTCTGAAAATTGAAGAGATTAGAGACATTTGAATTGCATAAAAATCAGTGTCATCATTATTTAGTCCCTACTATGAGCTAGGCATTTTACATTCATTATATTGTTGATTCTTATGACAATGCTGCTAGTTAGCTATTATTATCCCTATTTTACTGAAATATAAATTGAGAAAGAGGTTAAGTGACTTCTTCAGGGTCACATAGCTAATAAGTAGTCAAGCTAGAATTTAAACCTAGGTCATCTCATTCCCTAGTCTGGACTTTTTTCATCATACTCTCCTGCCAAGACTGAGCCTTGGGCAACAGAAGAAGAATCAATGTGGAAAATAGGAGAGAGTCTGAGAGAAGGAAGAGAGACAGAGAAGTTGAGGGTAATGGAAGCCATAGGGATTGCAGGATGGAAGTCATGATCACTGATAAGAGATGCAACAGAAAGTCAAACAGCATAACTAAGGACGGGAACAACAGAGCAGATAGCAAGAGTTTGTAACCTTCAGTGTGGTGGAAGCCATATTCACCTAGTAGAGGTACGGAATATTCAGAAAACAGTGGCAACTCTAAAAAACCTTCTAAGAGATTAGAAATTAAATAAACAAACAAAAAACCAGAATGGTAAGTATATCAATCAGAGTAAGCCAATTTAAGTCACAGTAACAAACAACCTTCAAACCGTAATGGATTAAGACAAGTTTTCACTCACTGCGTGTCCCCTGGCAGGCATTCTGCCCCATGTGTCCTCACCTTGGGTCCCAAGTTGATGGAACATCCACTGTCTCGAGTATTGACAGGTATCAGCAGACAGAAAAGGAGCTCTGGACAACCTCGCACTGTCAACTATGTATTTTGGCTCAGAAGTGACATATGTCCCTTCCACTCGCAACTCTTTGGCCAGATCTAGTCACATGGCTGCACCTAATCACAAGAGTTTCAGAAGGAGAAGCAAACCGGACATCGGCAGATGGTACTAACGACTCTCCATAGTGTGGGACCTGAAAAGGGTGGCAGTGTGCAAGATTTTCTCTTCCCAAGGCAAGTTTGATTTTTTTTTTTTATACTTGAAGGGTAAAGGGCAAGAGTCAGTTGATTGAAATAGGAAAGATTGTAAACATAAAAAAGCATGCATAAGTGACAGAGCAGTCTTTAGAGAGTGGAAAGGAACATGATAAAGAACACACAGAAAGGATCAGTTTGAGACCAGACAAGTCCTCTGAGACTCTGGTGATTTTGAGAGTGAGACACATATAAAGAGAAACGTTGGAGTGAAGAGACAAGGGAAGCCTGAAACAGTTACTGTGAGGAATGGACTAGAAAGGCCTTGTTATGCCTCATAAATCCAGTCAGGGATATATTGAACAAATGATGCTGAAAGCTGAACCCAAAAGGAGAAAGGAAATCATAAGTCTAGCTGGCATCTGAAAGAGTGCTTTCCTCCCTTTTTTTGCTCAGGAAAAAGAAAGGCTTTTTAAAGTTATGTGACTTTTTGCCTTCGTGTATGAAAAACAACAACAGTGTAACCCTGCAGCTTATGATACAGCTATCCGTGTGTATAAATGTTAAAAAGAAAAAGAACAACTCATGGGTGGAGACGTTTCCTCAAGGGCCCCATGCATCTTCACTAGGCCACCTTCTAATGTGAGCCTGGACAAGCAAACTATCGGGATCTTGGTTTACTTAGATAGAAAGAGAATTGTGACTGGTATTTCTAAAAAAATGAAGTCTATTCCAAATTTGAGCAGAAAATTCCCATGGGATAGTTTAATCAATACCTGGAAACATATTATTGTTTTTCCAGAGTTAGCGAGAGCACAAATGTAAATTGCTATATATATTACTCATGACTCTTAGTTCCAAGTAGCAGAAAACCCAGTTCATACTGATTTAAGCAAACAGAGAATATATTGTGTCTTATAACTAAAGAAATCCTGGGGATAAATTTAGGCTCCATCAGCATGTAGGAGTTCTTTTCCTTCTCTTTCTCCTTTTCTTACTGTATTTCTGAGGACTTCTTTCTACTCTTTTGGCTTTATTCTCAAACAAGCTCCCTTAATGGTAACAAAATGTCCAATAGCATCTCCAGTTTACATTCTCTAAGCTTTAAGCCTAAAGGAAAAGAAAGATATTTCCTTCTAACAATTTCAACAAAAATTCCACACTTATGTTTTGCTGGCTGTGATTGGCTGGCTTGGGTCACGTGACCATCCTGGATGCATCCTGTGAAGCATCGCCATTAGGCAGATCCAGATCACATGCTCCCCCACAGCTAGGGATGGGTAGAGGGCAAGGATAGCGTCACAAGGGAAATCAGAGCGTCAATAGCAGATGATGAGGTAACAGATGCTGTTTAGGCCAAAACAATGTTGACTACATTGTAAATTTTTAAGTATAATTTCAATACTTGCACACATTCTCTGAAGTTTTGGACTGACAGTGCTAATGTCTTTAGTCAAAGAGAATAACATTGTCCATGGCTTTGTAGACTCCTCTGCTTTTCTTAAGGTGGCACTTTGAGTAAGGACTGTATTGAAAACGAGCAGAAGGAAATAAGAAAAAAAAAAGCATAACCTAACATGAGCTCAAGTCAGAATATTTTCAATGATGGCTAACTAGAATTATTCTATAATTACTCCACCACGCTCTGAGAGTGAGTCACCAAGAACTGAATATTTATAAGTTTTCTGACCTCAAAAAATTCAAAATCTTAAATGAGGTCACCTAAGGAGACTGTGGAAAGCTTCCACGCAACTTGTTGGCAGATGATTTCAGTTCTTATTTCAACAAGCTTGGTATGAAATGCATGCCATCTGGTTACTGGAAAAATTCTAGTGCATATTAACTGCTTGTGTGAGAGACATTCTTGCCATTTAGTTGTAAATGATTGCACCTGCAAATGAAAAAAATAAAAGAGCATGTCTTATCACTTGCTCCTGGGGCTGGAAGATTTGATGACACAATACTGCTATTTTATCCACTTTTAAAATCTGTGTCTGATCAGTACAGCTGTTCTCCCACAACTATTTTGGATACGCTGTGTTGTATACTAGAACACAGGATTGCCGGGGGAAAATTTCAAGTAGCACTAAATGTGAAGATTGCAATGGTCCCTTTCCATTTCTTGAAGGCATTTCTAACTATTTCAAGATAAAATGAGTAATTCTGATTCTGATTTTAACCCCATCAAAGAAGTGTATTTCAGGAAAGAAAGTTTTATGCAATTCTATACTTTCCGGGGTTGACTCACCTGAGATGGCTGGCAGATTTCTACCTCAGATGAGGTCATTAGACACAAGAGAGAAATCTCCATGGACAGGTCCTTCATCACTTTCCCAGTGAGACAATAGAGGTAATCTATGCAGCTAGCCTCAAACTTGGAGATTCAAAGACTTCAAAATTGAAAACCCTGTTAGAAAGAGCCTTGCAATGCTACAGTCTATTTTGTGGATCCAACCTTGATTTCATTTGTGATGCACTATGTATTGCCCTCAATATTGCAAAACCAGCAGAGAGCAAAGGAGTTCTTGGAAACCAACAAAGGAAACCAAGGAAATCGTCTTGTTGGTACAGTGGAAAGATGATAGAATTTAAAGTTTAGATAGTTTATTTATATCCTAGCTCTCCCACTTATTTACAGTGAAATCTTAGGGAAATTATTTGCATCTTGTGGACTTTAGTTCCTTAAAAGAGGATTAAATACAATCATCCTAGGGCAGATCGGGAGTTGTTTTTTGTGTGTGAGGAGGACTAGCCCTGAGCTAACATCCGATGCCAATCCTCCTCTTTTTTGCTGAGGAAGATTGGCCATGGGCTAACATCTGTGCCCATTTTCATCTACTTTATATGGGACTTTGCCACAGCGTGGCTTAATAAGCGGTGCATCGGTGCGCGCCCAGGGTCTGAACCTGCGAACCCTGGGCTGAGGGCCACCAAAGCAGAGCATGCACACTTAACCACTGCGCCACTAGGCCGGCCCCAGATAGGGAGTTTTAGTGAAATATTACATGTGAAAGTTCTTGGCACATAGAACTAAATAAATATTAATCTAATGTCTCTCCCTCAACTCAAGTATCATAGAAGTGCTCTATTGTCGACAGTCTTCCCAAGTTAACCTCATTCTACCTGCCGAATTTATAGCATGCACAAATTATTCTCTGTTTGATGAATATTATATATAGATTCAGATTGCAAGCTCTGCGTTAAGTGGAAGTAAGAAGGGGAATTTCTTCATTTGTGAGTGTCAGGCATTGAGAAAGAATAAGTAGATGTAAATATTGGTAGGATCCTAACCAGTGGACCTCATTTTATTCCTCCAACATGTATGAAAACGTTCCAGGCAGTGTATTTAGCATGTCTTTTTGCTGAATGGTAGCTTTGATTACTACTGCCAGGGATGATCTCTGTCATCGAACAGAGCAATTCAGCTCTTGATGTCCCCATGTCACAGAAAACATGGGAGTCAAAATCCCAGGGATACTGAACTATTCAATCAAGTGGTGACAAACATACTTATTCAATACCACCAACCCAAGGAGAGTACTATACTCTGTCTTCAGAGAATAAGAACGGAACTATCAATTAAGGCAGCTGAGCAGTAATTTGGGCCATAACACTGCAATGGGAAACTCAGCTTGCAGTATATCTGATGAAGCCTTTAAGTCAAGAAATGTGAAGTGAAAGTCAAAACCAAATGGTAAAAATCTTTAAAGACCTATAACAGCTTACCAATAGCATAGAGTAGAGAATAAGGAAACCAGGGACAATGGTTCTTGACTATTACTCATCTTTGAAGAGTGTCATAAGATTGAATTGTCATAAAATTGATTGTCATAAATTGAATTGAATTGAATGCATGCTTGTTCTTATGGTTCTTAATGCCTTTTTTTACAGAAAAAAATAATTAAAGAGACACATTAGAAGAAAAAAAGAAAAGCAGAACTTCATTGTTGTATGGAAGGTGTTAAAGGTAAAAATATTAACATCATATTCACTTCTGTTCCGAATATTTAGGTATATCAATTTGCTTCTTAAACATTTAATTTTAGTGTGCCAGATTCTACATGGTGGGAATTTGTGGTTTCAAGCATTTGGTTTCTCTTAACACCACTTTAACAGCTGATATTTGTGATTAATAATATATATCTTTTAAATCAATGTTTTATCATCATATTAAAAATTGTGTTTTTAAAGAGCTTATGCCCTCTTGGCTAGAATTAGTTAATTTATACTAATGATGTTTTGATTAAGAGAATTTCTTTTTCATTGGATTCATGTGGGTTTTAGAAAATTTGTTTAATAATTCAATATTGAAGTTACATTTTATTAATTGGAGACGGGATTTGATTTCTTGCATGTTAAATGTTGTAGCTACTGAAAACATCACTTAGATAATTGTTCATTTATTGCACAGGTTGGTTAAGGTCAAGGAGACTAAATCCTAGTTTAGATTTCAGAGATGACAGAACATATCTGTTTTCATCAGGGAGGGACCATGTGCATAAAGTTCTCTCTCTGGGATCACTTTGCTATTTTAAGATCTTTAATATGTCATGCATTGTGCATTGTCAGACAGGAAGATACTTTTCCCCACTAAAAAGGCATTTTTATTGAGGAAGTTGTAGCCAAAATAAGACCTTACATTCCAGTTAGTATGAGTTGACCAAAACTATAAATATACAAGGCCAAATTATGCAAGAAAATTAACTTAAACATTGTTATAAACCATGAATTAGTTTTTTATCTTGATTTTTTGTCTTTATATTGTATTTTGTGTTAAAAGCAAGATGATTTTGAAACTAAATATATTTAAAATAGTTCTTTAAAGTCAAATAATATTCAATATTTAGGCTGCTTTTAATTCTTTAGCTTTCTGCGTTTAATTGCACAATTCTCTACTTTTGCCCTCCATAGAAACGTAGTTCCAATTTCTCATTTTCCCCCAAGGTGAAGGTTTAGGCCAAGGAATTGGGCAGAAAGACTAATGCTGACAAAGAGAAAGGGGAGGGAAGAAGAAAGAGCTGACTTTGCCTCTCACACCATTTCCCTGTTACATCCTTAGGACTCGGGTCTCCCACACTTCCTCCTTAGGCTAAAACTCTGAGAAGCAGAACAGGGTTGATGTTCTGTGGCTTGGCCTATCCAGTTGGCCCTATCTCATTCTCTGAACTTGATCTTAGCCAAAGGCTGAGAAGTGATAACCCTATCTCACTCTCTGAAGGCAGAAGGAGAGCACAATAACACCCTTAGGAAATCACACACACACACTCACAGGTACACAAGGCTGGCTGACTGTCTCAGTTATTGGATTGGCTCGGATAGGAAAGTATGATGGTCAGAAGCCAAAGATAGGGCAGGAAGAGAATGATCCCCAGAGAAACATACAAGAAGCCCATTCTGGCGCTCACCGATACCTCTCCCTGGAGTACTTGTTGTGTCTTCTGCCATCTTTTTTTTACACTAGGGTCTCCATACTCTCCATCTCTCTCATTATCTATCTTTATTGATGAAGTATCACCCTAGGTCAGGGAAGTCAGAGTTCTGGCTCCTATTGGTTGGAAGGTGGGAAGAAGTAGAAGATCTAACCACTACTTGTCACAATGATTCCATGGGGAAATGCTTCATGAGTTCCAACTAATACCATACAAATAACATAAGAATAAAACTTTTTCTATTTTGGGGACTGGATGAATATTGATACCTTTTTATCTGGGATGAATCCAAGCACTTCCCTTTCATTAACTTACTATTTCTCTGAGGAAGGACCACCTCCTACCCTAGCAACATGGTCTGAGTTGCATTCCCACACGGCCTTATTTGCAGCTATCTTGGTCATTGTACCCTGATTGAATTGTTACCAGTATTGGCTTAGTACTAGTGACACTGTGATAGAAACAGCTGTGCACTGGGGGAGCCCCTTCAAAACTTAAGTTTTGAAGACCTAAAGATACAAGTCTGTAATAGCAAGACACCAAGACAGCATCCTCTTCCATGGCTCAAACATTTCTTCTTACATTAATACTGTCTTATGCGCTTTCATTTACAGACAAGCAAAAACTTTTTAGCATGGCATCAAAGATCTTTCATGATCTCTTCTTTACCTCTTCAGCTTCAGCTCTCATCCCTCCCCTTATACTGAAACATTTGCAGATCACTGACTATGCCTCTCCCTCTTGCTCCCGGCTCTTTGTAAACACAGTTCCCTTTGCTTCCATACCAAACCTCATTACCTGGCTAAGTCCTACCCTTCTGACCAACTTAGATTTACTTCCTGTTGCAAGTCCTTGACTTATTCTCACAAGAGTATGATTAAGCACCACCATTAGGGGCTCCCCCAGTGCACACTGAGCTCCTCACTCTGTTTTCTTTTCTTTCTTCCCTCTTTGATAATTCCTTTAGGGCCCATGCTGTTGCATCTCTGGTATTAATGTATTCAGTAAATATTTGTTCTGTGATTGAAACTGGCTTTTTCTAAGTACCAACTAATAGACTAGCATTTTGCTACGTAACTTAGTGGGAACAAATTAGATAAGAATAGAGGACACTGGTGAGGAAGAAGGATTTGAATGATGAGAATGAATTTGACATGAATTAAAAGCTTAGGTTGGAGAGTTGTTATAGGTTAATTATTAGAAACATTTGAATACCAGACTGAGAAGTTATACTGAATGAGAAGTCTAGAACCATTGAAGAATTTTAAGGAGAATGACATGATTATAGTGGTGATGATGGATAAGATAAAAAAAAAAAATGCCAATGAGAACAGAACTGATTTTTCTTAGAAGTACTTTCGCCTTTAATGTATTTCCTTTTCTCCACAGTCTCCCATTCTATACTTCTTCAAATGCTGAGTCAAGGACATAAAATTAAAAATTCGAATCAGTCAGTTTGATGCTTAATGACTAAAATTATGGAATCTGAGGGTCAGAAAGGTCCTAGCATCTACTTGAATCACCTTATTCAGTATTTGAATTTTCTCCCTATAAGGTTTTTACTACAATCTATGCTTTCAATTCACTATATCCTGATCTAGTTCATTCAATTGTTGAAAAAAATCCTCAAAGAGTTCATTTTTACATTTAATTAAGACATTTATCTCTTTTAGATCAACCACTAGTCTTAGATCCACTCCATCAAATTACATAGAACAAAGAAGCACTTCCTTTCTTATGCTAAATCTTCAAGTATTTGAACACAGCTACCACGTTTTCACTGAGGTTTCTCTATTCCAGAATAAATGTTTGATTTCATCTTTCCTTAAGTTTACTATCCTATGAAAACCCTCCTTCTTTATACCTCTCTTAAGTTATGGCTCCCAGTACCACAATTAAGAGATCTTTGAACTCGAGCACAGTAGTGAAATACCAACAGCACACTCTAATTCCTCATACTGTATTTCTCTGAATACATACTAATAAATGTTGTTTATTATTATTATTACTCCTTGGTATCTGCGTCCCAATGTTAACTCAAACTAGGCTGTCTACAGATCAAAACATCTAAAGAGTTTTATATGGTCATGCTAAGCTACTTGATGTCATATTACATTTTAGGTACAGGGGTAAAACTATCTGTCTTTAAGAAAGATAATTACACAACAGAAATGCTATCCGTAACTGTCTGGATTTTTCACGTGCTGCTTAGGGACTTGTGTTTTGTCTTCTTGAAGTTTGATCATTGATTTTCCTAGGGATTCTGATTCCGGTGTAGCCACGCTTCAGTTTGGTGTGTCTTTTTAAGTAAAATAGTATCTGACCCAACCAATCTCTATTCATCATTGACAAAGTTTTGGCTTCTTATCAAAGTCTTAACACCCCCAATCCCAATGATCCAACACAACATGTGCTATTTTCATTTTTGCTCTCACCGTTTCATCACTCAAATTTTATAATGCCCTCGTCCAGTGATGAAATAGGATATAAAAAACAGCAAGCCTTCCCTATTCTGTGTTTGTACAGTTGTGGTTTTTAGCCACAATTTTTTATATTTATTGCTATTGGATTACATCATATTAGCTTTGATTCATAATCAGTCTACCCTGGTGACAACATATTTGTCTGGTATGTAACGTATTCCCTTCCATTTATAACGTATTTTGGAGATTTAAAAGAGAGAATCAAAGTGCAGTTTTATTATTATCTTACCAATCTTAGACTTAAATTCATTCTATCAAAGTTTGTTCATTCTTTTGGGTATGAAAAATAATTTTATTTGACAGAGAAGTTAGAATCAAAAGATTAAGAGATTCAGTTTTTCTTTGTATCATCTCTTGTCAGTGACAAACAGCAGCTATGTCTATTTTTTTATTTTGACATCAGCATACCTTTACTTTCTTCAGAGAAGTGTATCATTAACTATAGTTTTTTCTTATCTGTTTACTTGTTTATCACCTTTATTCCTCACTAAAATGTAATTCATGGGAGTTAAAATTTTCAGCAAGACAAAGGAAGAATTTTTTAAATGTTCTCATTTTTTTCCAAAAAGGGTCATCCAACTATTTTTGAATCTCCACTACATTACATTTGTTTGTCAAGTTTGTGCATTGCATCCAGAAAATATCCTTCATTTTCTGCATCTGGCTTTGTAGTTTGTAATGTACGCCAGAAGCATATTAGTCTTATTCATCTTTCCTTTCTTTTCTTCTAATAAATGCCAGGCAAAAGCATCCACCCTTAGGTCCATGGGTTTCAACTGCAGGCTCATAATTTCTTTAATTGGGCTACTGTAATGTTTCACCAAGCGTTACTTATGCCTATTTGAATTAAGTTACACTCCTATCATGTCATGTCGATCAGGAGTCTAGTCACATCAGGTTACAGTGAATCCTCTGAAGTTACTATTGTGCTGAACTAAAGCCTCAATTTATTTTAATTAACGTGCTCATTACTATTATCAATTTATTACTCATAACATATATGTTGGTCTATAGACAGCATTAGTCTATAAGTTAACCCCTCCAGAAATTGTGTCTTATTTTTTGCATTTTAAAAAATTTTTTCAGTCTAGCATGGGCATGTTTTTCTGGGCATTTTCCTTTTCCATCTTCCCTTCCGGTAAAAACTTGGATGGACAAAAGTGAAAAATAATACTGCTAAAATATCAAGTATTCCCTCACCAGAGCATTCTCTGTGCCTCACTAACTTAAGTAATGTTGACTCCATCCCAGTCACTATATGGAAAGCCATGAGGGTCTCAGTGACGTTCACCCATTTTTGTCATTGTTTTCTGCCCCATTGCTAGTGTCTGCCACTTAGGAGGTCACATGTTCCTCACCACAGCTACTACTGTTGGTGGCTTCTACTAGATCCGCAATGACATGCCCAGGGCTGCTGTTTCCCAGGACAGGTGGCCGAGGCACTGTGACAGCCGCATTAACTGCCATTCTGTGAGGTGTGCAGTGCCCCTGAAATCCATCCAAGTAGTTGTTTGTATCAATAGTAATCCATTTGTTGAATCTCTGTGTTTTAACTGGTGTAATTAGATGATTTACATTTGATGTAATTATTGGTCTGTTAGGGGTTAAGTCTGACATTTTATTTTCTTGTTTTCTGTTTGTTCCTTCTGTTTTATACTTCTGTAGTTTCTTTTTCCTGCCTTCCTGTGGGTTACTTGAACATTTTTTTAGACCTCTATTTTGATTCATCTACTGTGTTTTTAGTGTATCTCTTTGTATAGATTTTTTGGTGATTGTTCTGGATATATTACATTATATATATGTAACTTATCACAACCTTCTTACTAGTATTGGCATTTTACCAGTTTCAATGGGGAAAAAATAATCTTTTCAACAAATGGTGCTGGCACTACTGGACATCCATACGCAAAAAAATTAAGACAAACCCGTTCCATATCCCATACACAAAATTAATTCAAAATTGATCATAGGCCTACAGATAACAGCTAAAACTAAAAAACTCTTAGAAGAAAACATAGGAGTAAATCTTTGTGACCTTAAGTTAGGTAATGCTTTTTTAAATACAACACCAAAAGCATAATTGAATTTTATCAAACTGAAAACGTTTGTGCTCCAAAGAATGCCGTAATAGTGAAAATACCAAGATAGGTAAAGAAAACCCATAGAATGGGAATAAAATTGTAAATCATGTATCTGATAAGAGACTTGTATCTAGGATATATTTAGAACTTTTACAACTCAACCATAAAAAGACAAATAACGCAATTTTAAAATGAGCAAAGGATCTGAACAGACATTTCTCTAAAGAAGATATGCAAATAGAATTAAGCACCTGCAATGATGTTCAACACCTTAGTCAATAGTGAAATGCAAGCCCAAACCACAATGAAATGCCACTTTATACCCACTAGGATACTTATAATCAAATAGGTAGACAATGTGTTGAAATGTGTTGGAGAGACTGTGGAGAAATGAGAACCCTGTGCACTGCTGGTGGGAATGTAAAATTGTGCAGCTGCTTTGGAAAATAGCTTGATAGTTCCTCAAAACATTAGACACAGAGTTACCATGTCCCAGCAATTTTACTCCTAGGCATATATCCAAGAGAAATGAAAACTATTCATACAAAATCTTGTACATGAGTGTTCATAGTACTATTATTCATAATTGCCAAAAAGCAGAAACAACCCAAATGTTCATTAATTTATAAATGGATAGATAAAATATGGTATATCCATACAATGGAATATTATTCAGCCAGAAAATGGAATGAAGTACTGATTCTTACTATAACGTAGGTGAACTTGAAAGCACTATACTAAGTAAAGGAAGTCTGGCACTGAAGACCACAAATTGTAGGATTCTATTATATAAATAATGTCCAGAATAGGCAAATCTCTAGAAACTAGTAAGTGGTTGCCTAGGGATGAAGGATAGAATGGGAATGACTGCTAATGAGCCTGGGGTTTCTTTTGGGGGTGATAAAAATATTCTAAAATTAGATTGCGGTGATGGTTGCACAACTCTGTGAATTTAATAACATACATTGAACTGTACACTTTTAATAGGTGAATTGTATAGTATTTGAATTATAGCTCAATAAAGCTAATAAAAAGATGGTATTGTAGTATTTCAACTAATTTGAATTGGAAGAATTTCTAGTAGATTACCAGACTGAATTACACTAAATACTGAAAAGTTACGGCTGAATGGAAAGAGCAGCAATGGAAAGTTCAGATTTGGTTCATGGCTCTGAGAATGGAATTATGCTTTCAAATTTATTACAAGTTAACATCTGTCTCTGCCTATAAATGTCAATAAAAAGTTGTGGTAAGTTTTAAAATCAAATCTACTCACTGGTCTTACTCCAAAAGTTGCTAGCTTGTCGATGGCCAAAAAAACACTTTTGAGTTTAATTTTATTATGCAAGGCCAAAGGAGGGGCAGGACAAACCCAGAGTTCTTTGCTGGCTGAGGTAACGTCACCTCATATGTTCTCTCAAAGGAAGGGCCACCTTTTAATGTATCTTTAGATGGCAACTGTCTGCATGAAGGAAAAAGAGAGAAATTCTGTGAAATATGTAAATAACATAATCCCCAAATCAGTTGCTTCTATTTGACCCTTTTTGTTTTTTAATAGAACGCTCACTCCAAAATATCATCGTGTTAGTTAAATGCATTTTAGGTCCAAAACAAGTTATTTGCTCTTTTGTTACAGATTTCAGTTTTTATACATTACTATACTTTGTAGAGTAATTAGACATTACTATAGTTTGTATTTTTCTAAGAAAAATAACTATTATCTGAACACAATTTTTTTTTGAAGTGGATGTGTAGAGTCATTAATTGGACTTCAAGATAAATCGATTTGGGAGGACAAGAAAGGATATAGAAATACATCTTGGAAAGTGATTAATAACATCAAAGGAAATAATAAGTAGCATGTTCCCTTGGGAATGGACTGCAAGCACTCAATGTCTGAATGATATTGTACATCTGCAATTCTCAGCCCTGCCACCTAAGACCCAATTTTTCTGCCATTATAAACACAGATGTTATGTGTCTTCTACAACTGCAGAAAAAAAAAAAAAAAAAAAGAATCAAGAATCTTATTGACTGTTGAGGTACTCATATTGACGCTACTTTTGTAAAGTCAATGGCTTTATTTTCCTTTATTTGGCAAAATACTTCAGTGGCCAACAGATAGGTTGGGTTGAGTAGAAGATAGAAATACTGTAGCTGAAAGAAGTGGGTAGGTGAAGGCAGACAGTGACCAAGGGCTCCCTTTGGGGCATTAATGCCCCTGTTCCTAAGTGCCGTGAGTTAATTCTTATTACTTCTTCTGATGACTCGTATTTATTGATTTATTTTTAAATAGCTTTTCCCCATTTGACAATTATGAACAACTCTAGGCTTAAAGTGAGGGAAGAGAATGTAGAAATTTATCACTGGACATACAGGCAGGAAGACTCAGACTCTGGGTCCTCTGCTGCATACCACTAAGTTTACAGGTGTGGATTTACATGGACCAAGGAAGGGTAAGTTCAGAATAACAATGTTCGATTTTCTCAATGTTAGCCAGACTTCTCAAAATCACTTTAATTTTCTATATTGAATTTTCTGTATTTATCTCTCAAAACTAATCATATAAAGCACAAATAAAACAAAAAAAGAGATGAACTATTTTCCTTTTTTTGTTTGTTTTTGCATAATTCAGCGGAGGCTGGCATGTGTTTGAGAAGGAAACACACTATAGGGGAATTTTTGTGACGAGCAGCCAGAACAACTCAGGTGACTGCTAGGTCCATTTTTTGATCAGAGCCAACCAGATTTATATATACAATGAACAGGAACTTGGGCCAAAAAGTTTGCTACTTGTTCCTTGTGTAAACTGGAAAACACATTATATATTTAGATGGTTACACATCAGGAAATACTTTATCTCATGACCTCCAACCCCATGAAAAAATGCATTATGAAGTTTTGTTTAGAAAGAAACAGACATTTAATTCTTATTAGAAAAACGGCACATGTGAATGCTCCTGAGTGAATAGAACAATAAACAGAATGAATTACCTAATTTTTGACATAATTACAATTATAGGAATGACTTTTTGATATATACCTCATCCCCAACTAAATTTGTTGGCTGTAAAGGCAAGATGATGTGAACTATAATGGATAAGAAGGTTGACCTTTGAAATGCTGGACTATTTTTTAAAATAAATACTCATTTACAAAACAAGAAAAAGAAAAACTGTGTAAATCCTGCAATCTTGTAGTGGCTGAGAGCAAGGGCTTTGGGTCAGACCCACTTGGGGTTAGTCTTGTCTGCTCAGGCACGGGCTCTCTCACCTCGACAGTGTTAGTGTAACCACGCTGAACCCAAGTGCTTCATCTCTAAAACTGGACAATAATATTGTCTTCTTCCTAAAATGGTTATCAAAATGAAATTGTTTAAAGCCCACTTTAATAATTTCAATTATTACTATACTCCATTCTGCAAAAAGCATTCAATTAAGTATCAAAAAATTACCTATTAACTTTATATTATTTCTGCAACTATACACAGTAATCTCAAAGGGAGGTCAAATTAAAAATACATTAAATAGGTGATATTTAAGTTTAAAGATAGAAAGGTGATTAATTTTATTAGAGTATGCTTATTACATATTTGTTCCAGAATTGACTTACCGGAGGAGATGCTCTTGAAATTGGATGTAGGAGATTGTACTAAAGATTGTACCAGAATGCACATCACAGCCTTCCTGCATTTAGGAACACTGGACAGCACTTAGGTACTATGCATGGGGGCCGTTTCAAACAGCAAAGTCACCAAGAAAAAGCACAAAAATGTGAAAAGTGTGTCAGTAAACAGACCGCGAAAAGGACACTTGTTTCCAGTATGACAGCTGAGACAAGAAGACAGTGCCCTTGTTCCGCCTCAGCTGGGAACGTGCTCATTGGGAGACTCAGATTCTTCACTGCCCTGCATATGTCCACAAATGACCACGAAAGTGCCACCAATACAGATTTTGGGGTTACAAATAAATTAGTGAGTAGGCAAATATGCACATATAAAATGCACCAATAATGAAGATCAACTGTTTACAGTCCTCCCTTGACGTGGGCCTCTTAATATTTGGGAGTATAGCATAACCTTCCACAATGTTATTCTGAGTAGATATTATTTTAGAACTTTTTATTAGATTTACCAGACCTTTATTTTCATGCAAAAGACTTGTATCCATATTTGAAAAATTCAGCTGGCTTTTTTCTTTTTCTCTTATTTTATCACGGTATAATATTTTCCCTTTTTTAGCGTCGAGTTCTGCGAGCGTTCACAAACATATGCAAGTAAAATCAACACGTAGAACAGTGACCACACTTCAAAAATTACCCTGTGCCCTTGTATAATCACCCTCTCGCCTAGTCCCAGTTTCTGGTAACTGATTTGATTCCTGTCCTCATAGTTTTGCCTTTTCCAGAACGTCACATGAATGGAATCATATAACACGAAGCGTTTTGAGTCTACTTTCTTTCACTTAGCAGAAAGCACTTGCAGTTCATCCACATCATTGCAAGTCTTGGTGGTTTGTCTCTTCTTTTTGCTGAGCAGTATTCCATTGTATGAATGGCTGCAATTTGCGTTTCCATTCTCCACATGAAGGAAATTCAGTTGTTTCCAGTTTTTGGCTATTATGGATAATGCTGATATGAACATTAATATGCAGATGTTTATGTAAATGTAAGTTTTCATTTCTCTAAGGTAAATACTGAGGAATAGAATTGTTGGATCATGTGATAAGTGTATGTTAATTTTACCAGAAACTGCCAAACTATCTCTGTAATGGCTGTACCATTTCGTATTTCAACCAGCAATGAATGAAAAGTCCCAGTTGCTCTAAACATCTTTGCCAGCATTTGGTATTGACAGTTTTTTTTTTTTTTTTTTTTTTGTGAGGAGATCAGCCCTGTGCTAACATCGGCCAATCCTCTTTTTCCTGAGGAAGACTGGCCCTGGGCTAACATCGTGCCCATCTTCGTCCACTTTATATGGGACACCGCCACAGCATAGCTTGCCAAACAGTGCGTCAGTGCATGCGCAGGATCCAAACGGTCGAACCCTGGGCACCACAGCGGAGCACGCACACTTAACTGCTTGCGCCACCGGGCCGGCCCTGTATCGACAGTTTTTGTATGTTTGTTAATATTTCCATTCTAATAGATGTGTTGTTGTATCTCATTGTGGGTTTGATTTGCATTTCTCTAATGATTATTAATATTGAGAATTTTTTTCATGTGCTTATTTGCCACTGATTTATCTTCTTTCATGAAGTGTCTGTACAAATTACTTCCCCATTTTAAAATAAAATTATTTTGTTACTATTGCATTTAGAGTATTTATATATTCTAGATAGATTTTTTTTTATCAGATATGTGAATTGCAAATATTTTCTCCCAATCTATGGCTTATCTTTTCATCCTCTTAATAGTGTCTTTTGAAGAACAGAAGTTTTAAATTTTGATGAAGTTCATCTTATCTGTTTTTCTTTATGGCTTGTGCTTTTACTGTTGTATCTAAGAAGTTTTGCCTGACTTAAGGTTTCGAAGATTTTCTCCTGTATTTTTTTCTAGCAGTTTTATGGTTTCTGATTTTCAGTTTAGAGCTATGATCCATATTAAGTTGAGGTGTGCATATGATAGAATGTATGAAATGAGGCTCATTTTTAAAAAAATATATGAATATCCAATTGACACAGCACACTTTGTTGAAAAGACTGTCCTTTCTCCATTGAATTCCCTTTGCACTTTTGTTGAAAATCAATTTATCATTTATATGTGGATCTATTTCTGGATTCTAGTCTGTTTCATTGATCTGTAAATCTTTACCTTCACCAATACCACACTATCTTGTTCACTACAACTTTATAATCAATCTTCAAGGATTGAAGGTTGGAGGCAGTATGAATTCTCCAACTTCTTACTTTTATAAAAGTGTTTTGGCTATTCTTGTTCCTTTTCATATAAATATTTGAATTAACTCATCAATTTCTACCAAAAAGTTCTGCTCTGAATTTGATGGGATTTATACTGAATCTGTTGGTAACCATGGGAAGAATTGGCATACTTTTTTTTTTTTTTTTTTTGCATTGCTAACATCACTTTTTTTTTTTTTAATTTTTTAAAATTTTACTGAGGTCACATTGGTTTATAACATTGCATAAATTTCAGGTGTACATCATCATACTTCTATTTCTGCATGGATTACATCATGTTCACCACCCAAATACTAATCACAATCCATCACCACTCGCATGTGCCTTATCATCCCTTTCACTTATATTAATGACATTGGGTCTTCTGATTCATGAATATAGTATATCTTTCCATTTACTTAACTTCTTTGATGTCTTTCCTCAGTGTTTTGTAGTTTTTTGTGTACATATTTTGCACAGAATTTGTTAGATTTATTCCTAACTACGTCATATATTTTGCTGCTTTTATAAATAGCACATTTTAATTTCCAATCATTCATTGCTGGTACACAGAAATACTACTGAATTTTTTTCTTGACATTTTATCCTGCAAACTTTTTAAACTCACTTAGTACATCTAGTAGAATTTTGTATTTTTTTTTGAATTTCTACGTAGACAATTATTCCTCTGCATATAGAGATAATTTTACCCTTTCCAATTCGTATGCCTTTTATTTCATTTTGTTGTCAGATTGTGCTGCCTAGGGTTTCCAGTATGATATTGAACAGGAGTAGTGAAAAAGGACATCTGCTTTTTTCCTGATCTTATTGGGAAATAATTCAGTCTTTCAACCATTAAGTACGATATTAGCTGTATGTTTTTTGTAGATGCTTTTTATCAAATTGAGGAAGCCCCTATATTCCTAGTTTGCTGACTGTTTTTTTATTATCAGTGGCTGTTGAATTTTGTCAAATGTATTTTCCTCTTTTATTAAGTTGAATGTTTCTTTCTCTTTAGAATGTTGACTTGGTGAATTCTATTAATCAATTTTTAAATGTTGGACTAAGTCTTATATTCCAAGATAAAGCCCACTTGGTCATGACATATTATTCTTTTGATAGATTGCTGGATCCAATTTGATAAATTTTAGTTTGGAATTTTTATATCTATCTTCATAAGGGATAATGGATCAGTAGTTTTATTTGCATGTATTTTCTCTGTCTCATTTTGTTATCCAGTTAATTCTCTCTTTAGCGAATGGCTTGAAAAGTGTGCTCTTATCTCAAAGTTACGGAAGAGCCTGTATAGAACTGGTATTATTTCTTCCTTAGATATCTGGTGGAATTCAGTGGTGGAACCATGTGGACCTGGGGGTTCCATTTGGGGAAGTTTTAAAATACCAATTCAATTACTTTAGCAGTCATAATTGTAGGCTCTATAGTAATGATCCCTCTCTTATTCCTGATATTGGTAATTTGTGTCTCTTTTATTTTCTAACAAGTCTTGCTAGTGGTTTGTCAATGTTATTGATCTTTTCAAAGAAATAATTGTGGTTTTTTAATTGATTTTTCTTCATAAACAACTGAGAACATTATGTTTTATATTTTATTAAATATTTTGCTCCTTATTATTACATAATTTTTAAAATATATATAATTAATATAATTATATAATTCTTATACAAGTATTGTAATTATCTTATTTCCTTATTTCTGCTTATTTGAAGTTTGATTTGCTCTTTTTTTTAAGTGTCTCTAAGTGGCAGCATAGATAGTTGATTTTAGACCTTTATTTTCCAATATAGGTATTTAGTGTGATAAATTTTCATCAAAACACTGATTTAATCCAAATTCATTTCATTCAGTTTTCCTTTTGCTTTCTTCTTTGACTCATGTTATTTAGTTTCCAAATATTCAGGGATTTTTCTATCTTTCTGTCATTGATTTCCAACTTAATAACTTTGATCAGATAATAAATTTGATGATTTATGTTCTTTTAAATTTACTGAGTTTTTTAATGGGCCAGAATACAGTCTTCCTTAGTAAATATTTAGTGTACCTTGAAATGAGTCTGCACTCTGCTATTTTTATGTAGAGTGTTCTATAAATCTCAGTTAGGTCAAGTTTACTGATAGTATTGTTCAAGTCTTCTATGCCTTAACTGATTTTATGTCTACTTGTCCTTTCAGTTACTAAGAGAAGCATGTTGAAATCGTTGACTACAATTGTTGATTGTCCTATATCTCCTTAGTTCTATCACATATTCTATGATGTATTTTCTTCATATATTGTGAAGCTCTGTTATAAAGTACATAAACATTTATGATTATGTCCTCTTCACGAATTGACTTCTTTATTGAAATGACCCTCTTTATCTCTGGTAATATTCTGTGATCTGAAATCAACTTTTTCTAATATTAATATTGCCACTCCAGGTTTCTTTCTCTTTTTTTTTTTTTTTGATGAGGGAGATTGGCCGTGAGCTAACATCTGTTACCAATCTTCCTCTTTTTGCTTGAGGAAGATTGGCCCTGAGTTAACATCTATGCCAACCTTTCCTCTACTTCGTATGTGCGTTGCCGCCACAGCATGGCTTAATGAGTGTTGTAGGTCTGTGCATGGGATCTGAACCTGCAAGCCCCAGGCCATCAAAGTGGAGTGCGTGGGACTTAACCACCAGGCCACTAGGCTGGCTCCACCAGGTTTCTTTTGATTAGTATTAGCATGAGATATCTTTTTCCATCTTTTAACTTTTAACCTAATTGTGTGTTTGCATTTTGCATAGATTCTTGTAGGCAGCATGTATTTGAGTCTTGCTTTTTTATACATCTGACAATCTCTGCCTTTCAACTGGGGTATTTAGACCCTTTACATTTAATATGCATATCATTATGGTTGTGTTTAAATCTACCATTTGTTATCTGTTTTATACATGTATCATTTCTCCTTTGTTCCTTTTTGCTCATGTTTATTTGCCTTCTTTTGAATATACTGACTTTTTAAAAAAATCATTTTTATCTCCATTGTTGGCTTATTAGCTATAATGTTTTGTTTTGTGGTTATTTTAGTGTTTGAAGTGTACATCTTTAATTTAGCACAGTCTACTTTCATGCAATATTATATCACATCAAGTATAGTATAAGAACTTTACAACAGTGTACATTCGTTTTCCCACTCCAGGTCTTCGTGCTATTATCATATGTTTTACTCCTACATCTGTTATAAATCCTACACTAAAAATTTGTTGTGCTTTTCACTTTAAATAGCCAATTGATTTTCTTTAACAAATTTATTTGATATATATTTTACATATCACAAAAGTCACCCATCTCAAATGTACAATTCAAGGATTTTTAGTAACTTTACCAAGTGGTACAACCATTAAAATAAATCAATTGTGGAACACTTTCAGTCCCCAATAATATCACTTGTGCCAATTTACAGTTAATTCCTGTTCCACCTACAGCTCCAAGCAACCACCGTTCTGCTTTCTATCTGTATAAATTTGCCTCTTCTGGACATTTTATCTAAATAAAGTCATACAATATTTGGTCTCTTTTGTCTGGCTTCATTCACTTAGCATAATGTTTCTGAGGTTTATCCATGATGTAGTTTGGTTTTGTTATTGCTGAATAGTATCCCATGGTGTGGATATAGCACATTTTGTCTATCTATTCACCAGTTGATGAACATTCAGGTTGTTTTCACATTTTGCCTATTTTAAATAACGCTGTTACAAATATTCATGTGGAAGTCTTTGTGTGGACATGTTTTCCTTGCTCTTGGGTAAATACCTGGAGTGGAATTGCTAGGTTTTATGGTAGTTTTTTTTTTTTTTTTCTCGGTGAGAAAGATTAGCTCTGAGCTAACATCTGTTGCCAATCCTCCTCTTTTTGCTGAAGAAGATTGGCCCTAGGCTAACATCTTGCCCATCTTCCTCTACTTTATATGTGGGATGCATGCCACAGTATGGCTTGATAAGTGGTGTTTAGGTCTGCGCCCAGGATCTGAACCCATGAACTCGGGGCCACCAAAGCAGAGCATGCAAACTTAACCAGTATGCCACTGGGCTGGCCCAGTTTTATGGTAGTTTTATGTTTAACTTTTATTTTTTTTTAAGACAATTTTTTGAGAGCAGTTTTAGATTTACAGCAAAATTGAGAGGAAGGTATAGTTAGAGATTACCCATATACCTCCTACTCTCACACATGCATAGCCTCCTCCATTATCAACATCCCCCTAAAGAGAAGTACATTTCTTACAATTGATGAACCTACATTGACACATCATAATCACCCAAAGTCCATAGTTTACATTAGAGTTCACTCTTGGTATTGTACATTCTGTGGGTTTGGACAAATGTATAATGACATATATGCATCATTACAGCATCACACAGAGTATTTCTACCACCCTAAAATCTTCTGTGCTCCACCTATTCATTCCTCCCCTGACTCCCAACCTCTGGTGACCACTGATTTTTTTTACTGTCTCTATAGTTTTGTCTTTCTTTCTTTCTTTTTTTTTTTTTGTGAGGAAGATCAGCCCTGAGCTAACATCCATGCCAATCCTCCTCTTTTTGCTGAGGAAGACCGGCCCTGAGCTAACATCTACTGCCAATCCTCCTCCTTTTTTCTTTTTCCCCTTTTTCTTCCAAAAGCCCCTGTAGATAGTTGTATGTCATAGTTGTGCATCCTTCTAGTTGCTGTATGTGGGACACCGCTTCAGCATGGCTGGAGAAGCAGTGTGTCGGTGTGCGCCCAGGATCCAAAACCAGGCTGCCAGTAGCAGAGTGCGCGCACTTAACCTCTAAGCCACGGGGTTGGCCCCTCTATAGTTTTGTCTTTTCTAGAATATCATATAGTTGGAATCATACAGTATATAGCCTTTTCAGCTTGGCTTCTTTCACTTAGTACTGTACATTTAAGGTTCCTACATGACTTTTCATAGCTTGATAGCTCATTTCTTTTTAGCACTGAATAATATTCCAATGTGTGGATGTACCACAGTTTATTTATTCATTCACCTACTGAAGGACATTTTAGTTGCTTTCAAGTTTTGGTAATTATGAATGAAGCTGCTATAACATCTCTGTGCGGGTTTCTGTATGGACATTAGTTTTCAACTCCTTCAGGTAAATACCAACAAGCATGATTGCTGTATCATATGGTAAGAGTATGTTTAGTTTTGTAGGAAATTGCCAAACTGTCTTTCCACAAGCCCTGTTTTGCATTTCCACCAGCAATGTATGAGAGTTCCTGTTGCTTCATATCCTCGCCTACATTTGGTGTTGTCAGTGTTCCGGATATTGGCCCTCTAATAGGTGTGAAGAGGTCTCTCTGCTGTTTTAAATTACATTTCCCTGATGACATAGGATATGGAGCATACTTTCACGTGCTTACTTGCCATCTGCTTATCTTCTTTGTGTGGTGTCTGTTAAGGTCTTTCATCCATTTTTTAATTGGGTTGTTTGTCGTCTTATTATTGAGGTTTAAGGATTTTTTTGTATATTTTGGATACCAGTCCTTTTTTGAAAATATTTTCTAGCAGTGAGTGGCTTGTATTCTCATTCTCTTGACATTGTCTTCCAAAGAGCAAAAGCTTTTAATTTTAATGAAGTCTTGCTTATCAATTATTTCTTTCATGGATTGTGTATTTGGTGTTGTATCTAAAAAGGTATCACCATACCCAAGGTCATCTAGGTTTTCTCCTATGTTATCTTCCAGGAGCTTTATAGTTTTGTGTTTTACATTTAGGTCTATGATCCATTTTGAGTTAATTTTTGTGAAGGGTGTAATGTCTGTGTCTAAATTTATTTTTTTGCGTGCAAATGTCCAGTTATTCTAGCACCATTTGTTGAAAAGACTATTTTTACTCCATAGTATTTCCTTTGTTCCTTTGTCAAAGATCAGTTGACTATATTTAGGGAGTCTATTTCTGGCTCTCTATTCTATTCTATTGTTCCTTTTGTTTATTCTTTTGTCAATACCACATTGTGTTGATTACTGTAGCTATATAGTAGGACTTGAAGTTTAGGTAGTGTCCGTCCTCCAACTTTGTTCTTATTTTCAATACTGTGTTGGCTATTCTGAGTCTTTTACCTCCCCATACAAACTTCAGAATCAGTTTGCCAATATGTTGAATGAAGTAGTCTACAGATGTCCATTATATCCAGTTGATTGATGGTGTTGTTGAGTTCAACTATACCTTTACTGACTTCCTGACTGTTGGATCTGTCCATTTCTGATAGATGGATGTTGAAGACTCCAGCAGTAGATTTATCTATTTCTCCTTATATTTTTATCAGTTTTTGCCTCACGTAGTTTGACACTGCGTTGTTAGGTGCATACACATTAAGGATAGTTACATCTTCTTGGAGAATTGAGCCCTTTATCATTATGCAATATCCTTCTGTATTCCTGATAACTTTCCTTCCTTTGAAGTCTGCTCTGTCTGAAATTAATATAGCTACTCCTGCTTTCTTTTGATTAGTGTTAGTATGGTATATGTTTCTCCATCCATTTACTTTTAATCTATATGTGTCTTTATACTTGAAGTAGATTTCTTTTTTTATTTTATTTATTTTTTTTTGTGAGCAAGATCAGCCGTGAGCTAACATCTGCCAATCCTCCTCTTTTTGCTGAGGAAGACTGGCCCTGGGCTAACATCCGTGCCCATCTTCCTCCACTTTATATGAGACGCTGCCACAGCATGGCCTGACAAGTGGTGCGTCCCTGCGTGCCTGGGGTTCTGAACCAGCGAACCCCGGGCTGCTGCAGCAGAGCACGTGCACTTAACCACTTGCGCCACCAGCCTGGCCCCTAAAGTGGATTTCTTATAGACAACATACAGCTAGGTCATGTTTTTTGATCCACTCCAACAATCTCTGTTTTTTAATTGGTGCATTTAGACCAGTGACATTCAAAGTGATTATTGATATAGTTGGATTAATATCTACCACATTTGTAACTGTTCTATTTGTTGCCCTTGTTCGTTGTTCCCGTTTTTGTCTTCCACTCTTTTTTTGCCTTTTGTGGTTTTAATTGAGCATTTTATATGATTCCATTTTACTTCCTTTTAGCATATCAGTTATACTTTTTAAACTTTTTTTGGTGGTTGCCCTAGAGTTTGTGACAACTAATCCAAGCCCACTTTCAAATAACACTATACGATTTCACAGGTATGTATCTTATAATGACAAAATAGTCCTAATTCCTTCCTCCTGTCCCTCGTATCATCGCTGTCTTTCACTTATAAATAAGTATATGTAAACATGCATATATACACATATATACGTAAGCATATATATATCCTTAATATATATTCTTAATACATAATCAAATACATTGTTTCTATTATTATTTTGAGCAAACTATTAGGTCAATTAATAGGAAAAATAAACATTTTTATGTTACCTTCACTTATTCCTTCTTTGTTCTTATCTTTGTTCCTGTGTAGGTAAGGTGTTTTTTCCTCTGGCTTCTTACAGGATGTTTCTTTATCTTTGATTTTCTGTAGTTAAAAAATGATTTGACTAGGTGTTGTTTTTTGGGCATTTTTCCTGCTTGCTGTTCTCTGAGCTTCCTGGACCTGTGATTTATTGTCTAACATTAATTTGGGGGAAATTCTCAGTCATTATTGTTTCATATATTTCTTCTCTTTCCTCCCTTTCTTCTCCTTCTGGTATTCCCATTATATGTATAGTACACTTTTTGTCATTGTCCCACACTCCTTGGTATTCTGTTCTGTTTCCTCAGTCTTTGTTCTCTTTGCTTTCCAGTTTTTGAGGTTTCTATTGAGACATTCTCAAGCTTCCAGATTCTTTCCTCAGTCGTGTTCAGTCTACTAGTAAGCCCATCACAGACGTTCTTCGTTTATATCACAGTGTTTTTTATCATTTGCGTTTCTTTTTGGTTCTTTCTTAGGATTTCCGCGTCTCTGCTTGCACTGCCCCTCTGTTGCCGCATATGCTGTCTACTTTGTCCATGTCTGGTTCTGTGCTTGCCTTGTCTCTTCAGATTTAGTCTTTTGCCTTTTCGTATGCCTTGTAATTTTTTTCTTGATAATCAGACATGATGTATTGGCTAGGAGAAATTGCTGTCAATAGGCCTTTAGTTATGTGATAGTGAGGTGTGGGGGAGAGGACGCATTCTATAGTCCTATGATTAGGTCTCAGTCTTTCAGCAAGCCTATGCCTCTGGACTATAAACTTCACAAGTGTTTCTCAGCTTTTTTCTGCCCTCCTCTGTAGGACAGGATGACTAGAGTCGGCTAGAACTGCACATTTCTCTTCTCCCACATGGAAGGCTAGAGCTGACTGGAGTTGGGTCAGTTAGCCTCTGATAATACCCCAGCATATTAGGCTCTGGCTACCTAGTTTCCCCTGTGGGCAGGTCTTGTTAAGAACAGAGTGCTCTGGCATAGTTCCAAATGGTTCTTTTTCCCTTCCCCCTGCCAGAGGCAGGAGGGGATTTTTCTCTGACATTTGCTGTGAAAACTTGATCTAATTCCTGGAGGAAAAATCTCACAAAATTGTGAAGGTTAAGCTATTACTGGGGCCTCCTAGAATTTTTAAATCTTGGAGTTGTCGACACCGAGCCCCAGCAATTTGTCAATTACAGTTCAGGTTTTCCTACCTTGTCTCTTGTTCCTGTGGTGGTTTCCGCTATTGGTAGGCTGTGACTCCCTACATTTGCTTGTCTGTCTCTCCAGTCTTGAGGGTGGTGGTTTCCCTGTGTTCTCACCTCACTTACAGACCCAAGAGGAGTTCTTGGTTTCCAATATGTTCAGCTTTTTACTCTTTGTTAGGACAGAGTAGGGGACTTCCAAGCCCCTTACATTTGGAACCAGAAGTCAAAAGTCTATGTTTAACTTTTAAAGAAGCTGCCAAATTGTTTTCCAAAATGACTGCTCCATCCACGTGTCCACTAGCAATGTCTGTGGGTTCCATTTTCTCCATGTCCTCGTCAATATTTGTTAATGTTTATTTTATTTTTATAACCATACAAGTGTGTGTGAAATGATATCTCACTGTGGTTTTAATTTGCATTCCTCTAATGAGTAACGATGTTGAGCAAATTTTTATGTACTCGTTAATCATTCATATATCTTCTTTCGTGAAATATTTATTCATATATTTTACCCATTCTTTTTGTTTTTTTTGAAGACAAACCAGTCTTCTTATCATTGAATTGTAAGAGTTCTCTATATGTTATGGATACAAGTCCTTTATTGGATATGTGTTTCGCCAGTATTTTCTTCAGTGTGTTGCTTGTGTTTTCTTTTTTTTAATGGTATCTTTCGAAGTGTAAAAGTTTTGAATTTTGATGAGGTCAAATTTATCGACTTTTGCTTCTATGGACTGTGCTTTTGTTGTCATAATTAAGGAATCTTTGCCTAGCTCAAGGTCTTGATGATTTTATTCCATTATTTATGCTAAGTTTTACTGTTTTTCATGTGAGTCTATGATCCATTTTGAGTTACTTTCTGTGTATGGTGTAAGGTAGGGTTCTAAGTTCTTATTTATTTGTTTATTTTTTTGCATGTGGATATCCAGTTGTCCCAGCATCATTTATTGAACAGGCAATCCTTTTCCCCAATGAACTACCTTTATACCTAGTCAAAAATCAATGAAATAAACAATCATCTTCTAAAGTTAATTAAAATATAATAAAACTTAGTTAAAATTTTTCCACACCTTTTCCATTTTTGATATACCTCATTCCTTTGTGTAGCTACAGATTTCCATATGATATTCTTTTCCTTCTACCTGAAGAATTTTTCTTAACATTTCTTATATGCTGGTGAAGAATAATTTCAGATTGTGTATGTCTGAGAAAAAGTCTTTATTTCACATTCCTTTTTGATAGATATTTTTGCGTAGGATAGACTTCTAAGCTGACAAGTGTTTCTTTTAATACTTTAAAGATGTTGCTTAACCATGTTTTGTTTTCATAAGAAGTACTTCATTCTTATCTTTGTTCCTCTGTATGAGTCTTTTTAAAATTCTACTTTAAATATTTTCTCTGTATCACTGGTTTTAAGCAGTTTGATTATGATATGCCTTTGTATAGTTTTCCTCATGATTCTTTCACTTGTGCTTCATTGAGCTTCTTTGATCTGCAGGTTCAGAATTTTCATCAAATTTGGAAAAATTTTAGCCATTATTTCTTCAAACATTTTTATGTACCCATCTCTCTCTCCTCTTCTTCAAGCCTCCCAATTACATGTATATTAGGCTGCTTGAAGTTGTCCCACATTTTACTGCTACTGTATTTATTATTTTGTTTTTATTTTTCTAGGACACAGTTATTTACATAGAAAGAGTTTGGTTTATTTAAGACTTGCTTTTAAGCATTCTTTGGCAGGACCAGAGCAGCCTTTAGCCTTGGGGTGATTTTGTCCCATAAGAAAGGTAATTCCCTCTGAGTACTCTACTTGATTCCCTATGTATTCCACGGTTTTTCCCACTCTGGCTGGTGGGAATACCAACCATTGTAGGTCCTACTGAGCCCTGCAGATTGTTCTGCCTGCTCTTTTCAGGTGGTTCTTTACCTGGTCTCAGCTTGATTCCTCATATACATGTTGTTATCAGTAATCAGCTGAAGACTAAAAGTGGAGCGTGCTCTGCAAACATCCAGAATTCTATTTCTGTGCAACTCTCTCCCCTCTGGTACTTACTCTGCAAACCCCAGTTGCCTTAGTCTCCTGTACTTTCAACTCTGTCTCCTCAACTCAGGGAGACCACTGGGCTCCATCTGGGTTCCCTCTCCCTGTGGTGTGACTTAGAAACTCTCAACACAGTAGGCTGGAGAAAGTTGTGGGCTCAATTTGCTTGTTTCCTATTTCTTAGGAATTTATTTTCAGATTGATTATTATCATTGAAAGAAAAGTATGACTTAACATACAAAAGAACTTATAAATACATTTTTAAGACTACGTCTACCTCATTTATCAGGATTAAAACCATTCCTGAAAAAAAATATGTAAAAGGATATATTAATTAAGAATACTGTTACACGCTAGGTAAAGCATATCTAAAAAGCCAAGAAAAAGCAGTTCATCTGTGAAGAGGAAACTACCCTTCATATATATGCATATGTCCCATTTAGTTGCCATTGAAAGCAGTTGGTGCTTTGTTGTGGTTGTTCCATCTGCTGGAATTCAACAAAAATTTTATCAGTGGCAGTCAACAGTTTATAATGTCAATCTCTATAAAGAATGTAATCAAAGAATGTTGAAACTTGGAAGACACCTTGGAGATCATCTGGTGGTTCTATTTCTGTATTTTACACATGAGAAAGTCAAGGCCTAATACATTAATTAATTTGTTTCATACCACAAAACAAAACAACACAAACTGTTAGAGTTTATCTGTAGAGGACATAACGTAGGGAATCTGAATTTAGGGATCCATACTATCCTGTTTCCTAAATAATCAAATAGATGGAGAACTGGAGCACACAACTCAATGCATTTCACTTGTGGAAAATGGTTTCAGTAGGCATAGGCCTGGATCCCCCTAGACGGTAACTTGTCTTGTATACCTTAGTGTACATTTTATGCCCGAGAGCAGTGGCTACTGTGTCAGTCACAGTCCTGGCATTTAAAATTCATCTCAAATGGCTCGAATAAAGGGAATTTTGACAATGGGACTTAAAGAGGTATGAGGAGAAGTAAGAGAGAAAAGAATGAATATTGAAATGATTGTAGACCAGCAACAGTGGGGGTTATCACTCTACATATGAGTAATAATAACTTAGGGCTGAAATAACAAGAGGAGAAATTAACTTTACAGGGAGAGTTTGAACTATTTAGGAGGCTTCCCTGTGGGAGCTGTACTCATGGAGAAATGTACCTACTCTCTGAGACACTGTGCCCAAACAGAGAGGGATCAGAGAAGAGATATCCTGACTCCTTTCTGTTCCTGCCCTTCAGTTTCCTGCCAATACTTCTCAGTGTTTGAACCCAGCTGGACGGCAGCTTATAAGGAAACCTGTTGGTGAAGTCCACAGAGGTCAGCTTCCTATGCACAGCACAGCTACAGGGGCTCCAACTCCAAAGACCATTCCTAGATGGACTCTGTTAGGATGAACACACTCTGCTGATTTTGAGGAAGTAGTATGTCTGAGTTACCGAGAACTTTTATTCACAGATAGGCATAAGTGACTCTGAGCTTCAGGGGCCACACCAGGTAAAAGAAGTTACCAGTTGGAGTTTTGAACATGTCCCATATCAACCCACATTCTTTGTCCTACTTCAAAGCCACTTAGAAAGATGGAGAAGTATGTGTGTTGGGGTGAGTGTGAGGGTGAGGGCAGAAGGGAGAAGGGAAGAGGAGAATATTGCACACTTACAGGACTCTAAGTAGTCAGGCCTCCATCACTCAATGTATCAATTTATTCAATAGACATTTCTTGGAGGTTCAATCACTAAACTGACAGAGTAACGCTTTGGGGTGAGGGACAGAGAGAAGGTTGATGAGACAGGGACACTACTGTGATTACAAACTAGATTTTACACTGAAGGAGTTTATAATATGTCAGATCTGATGAGGAACAGGGCTTAGTAATTACAGGATCAGTAATTACCAGAAAGTGGTTATAATAGCTAGGACTCTTGTTTTCAAGTAACAGAAAACTTATGCAAGTCAGCTTAAAGAGAAAGGAGAACTTAGTATTGGGAGACTGAACTATTTCATGGAACGCTGCAGTTGAAACGCAGCCAGGCCCGTGAACCAGGGTGCTCATTGGTCAGGATTCTCTCCTTGCCTCTCCTCTCTAGGCCTCCCTTCACATTTGCTTTGTTCTTTTTCTCCACACATTGACTTTCTCTGCTTCTTAGGTCCTCATAGAGGATATTTCTAGATTCCTTCCTGAAGAGGAATTGAATTGCTTTCTCAATCTCAATCCCAAATTCTGGGTAAAAGGACTCTAGCTCTGCATGGATGAGGTGACTGCCCCAGTGCCAATCAACTGTGGGCAGAGGAGGGGATGATGGGGTTGGGATGTGGCTGCTCTGAGTTCTACACCTGTATGTGGAAGAGTGAGGCAGACTCAGGTAAGGCAGTGATGGGCCAACAGCCCAATCGTCGTTTACCAGGCACCTGAGCTCAAAAATAGTTCCTTGAAACTTTTCAAAAATGTAAATCAAACCAACTATTGAAAATATCTTAACAAGTTTTAATTCAATATATTTATAGTCAATTTATTTAAATAAATATATTTAAAATCAATATATTTCATCAGTTTACTATTTGTAGATTAAATGAGGTTTAAAGTTAGGAATGGCAGGAGAGGGAGACAGCAGGAGCGGTACTGTTTTAGCATATGGTAGTGTAGAGGACAGAGCCGCGTAGGAGGTGAGGTGCCAGAAGAGGTTCTTACAAAGAAGCCCCTACTTGCTTTTCTACCTAGTGTATTTCTTTTTCCTGTTTTTAGTGAGACCTTCTGGTAATTAGTGCTTCTGTTTTACCATGGCTCCATTTGAAAGGTTGGAGCCATTCCAAATGGTAATCTCAGTAACCCAATTTAACAGACATAATGAAACCCATCCTTCCTTCTTCCCTTTCTCCTTTCTTCCCAGCATTCCAGACTAATTTGATATTTAATTATTTTTCAAATCAGATATCCAGGAGGGATAGCAAATTAAAAATTGAAGAGAAAAAAATGGATTTGGTTATTTCTTCTCCACATGGGCTTTAGTTTATTTTATAGCACCTTCAAATTCAACCAAAAGTGGTCAGTCAAGTTACACCTTCATATTCAGGGTATCTATGGCAGCTGATGAAAAGGCTGCACACCTGCCTGACCACCAGGCCTGGTGTTGGCTCTGGTCATGACTCTTGATGACATCAAAGTTCTAATCAGAGAATTGGAAAAGATTAAAAATATGATTCTGGATGTGTTGTAACATTATAAGCATCTTTATGTTGACACTGAAAATAAAGAAAAATGGAATAAATGGAGAGTGGCGTATAAGTGACATGCAAATTGATATTCTCTCTTCCTCCATTAACTTAAACTGCATCTCTCTACAGAGAGTGTTGTCTCTCTTCCCCTGACCCACAAGGCAACTTCCACGCTATTGTTTTGCAACCAAAATCAGACTTCTCCTTTGAAGCACAAGCCTCCCACTTATATGATCCTCTTTAATAACATCTTCCTTTCCATGGTCTAGTACTTTCTGGGTAATTCTCCATATTTCTCATTAATTGCAATAACTGGGTTGCAGCCTTTATCTCCACTCCATCTTCTGCCTCTAGCCTCACTAGAGATGTTTCTAACATCCCAATTTTACAATTTCCCCATTCCCTTCATTCTTATAAAATCTACTCATATCATTCACCATATTTTCCATCACCTCTAAAAATGGCTCAGCTTAAATATCTCAAATTATGAATTTATCTTCTTCAATTACAAATTCCTGTTTTGTTATCAACTGCTATTTGAAACAATTCCACAGAGGAGATAGCTGAATATTTCTTTGAGCACAGAGGTAACAATTTCTCAAGGGGATGTGCCCAGTGGAGTTCCTGTGTCAGAGGTGTGCACTTTTTCACCCTCATTAGATATTTTGGGTTGTTCTACAAAATAGTACCAATATACACTCCTGACATCTCATAATGTTGTCAGACTTCTCAATGTTTATCACTCAGATGATTGTAAAAATTATGCCATTTGTAATTTTTCTTTTACAGCCATTTATTCTGTAAAATTCATGCTCATAATCTTTGTTCATGTGTTTCTGTGTGAGGTTTCTCTTTTTCTTATAGATTTTTAAGCTTTTACAATATATATTATAAATACTAATCTTTTATCAGTTAAATATTTTGCCAATATTGTCTCTAAGTAAATGATGCCTTTTTTTATGTGTTTTGTCATAGCAGAATCACATTTATCAATCTTTTCCTTTGTGATTTATCTCTTTGCAGTATTGATTAAGAAATGTCTTCTAAACTATTGTCATGAAAATAGTTCCCTATGTTTCTTCTAAACACTTTAAAGTTTTATTATCATATTTAGACCTTTATTCTACCTAGAATTAATTTTTGTGAAATAGGAATATAATTTTTTTTTCCATCTGATATGAATTTCTCATTTCTTTTGCTAGTGACCTGTAAGGCCACTGCTGTGATACTCCACGTTGCCACACTGTATGTTTATAGCTTCTTTATTTGGTTCCATTGATCTATTTGTTTAGCCCAGGCGCAATGTTACTCCCAAGCTTATTCTTGTTGTTTATAAATGTTTTGGATATTCTTGATTTGACTATTTAGTATATAATTTAAAATAAATTATTTTTGATTGAGTTTTTTTAAAAATAAATTTGGGGATAATTATGATATTCTATCTTTCATTACATGTATTTATTTTAGTTTTGTTTTGTTAACTTCAGTAAAGTTCACTCATCAAATGTTTTTTGAACCTCTCTTATGCCAGGCATTGTTCTAAGAGTTTGTGCATCACTGACAAAATGAAGCTTACATTCTAGCCATATAAAGCAATATGTATAATACATAAATAATTTACATAGTGTGTAAAAAGATAGTAAATGATGAGGGAAAATGAAAGACTAAGGCAGATTAATAGAGATCAGCATTGTAGGAGTCATGGGGCAAAGGCACTGGATTTTCATTTAAATAGGGTAGTCAGAAGAGACCTAATTGAGAAAATAGACACAGAAATTGGAGGAAGAGTATTCCAGGCAAAGTCAACAGCCAGAGCAAACACTCTGTGGTGGGATCCTTCCTGAAGTATTCCAGAATAGCAAGGAGGTTTATGGAAGAATGAATGAGCTGGGGAGTAAACCAGAGAAGTAATGGGGGCCACATCGTATGGTCTTATGAGCTCCCAAGGAATTTTGCTTTTGCTTTGTGGGAACTGAAGAGCTTTGCAAGCTTTGAGGTAGAGGAATATCATAATCTATGTGGTTGATGTATTTAGAAGGGACTAAGGAAGATAAGAGTAGAAGTAGCAAGCCAGTTAGAAGTCTATTTCAGGAATCCCGGCGAGACATGATGATGGCTCAAACCAGGGAGATGGCAGAAAGGATGGTTGGATTCTAGATATATTTTGAAGGCAGAGCACCAGGATTTCTGGACAGAAAGGATGTGGGATAAGTGAAGAAAAAAGAGTCAAGAGGACATCAAGGCTTTTGGCCTAAAACAAGGATTTGCTATTTACTGAGAAGTGGAAGGCTGCCAGTGAGCAGATCAGAAGCTAGTTTTGGACTGATTAACTTTTAAATGAATATAAGACATCCTTGTGGATACATTTAGTAGGAAGGTAGTTACACAAATTTGAAATTTAAGGCAGAGGCCTGATCTAGAGATATAAATCACGAGGCTGTCGGCTTATGTATGGTATTTAAGCCATGAGACTGGATGTAATGAACAAGGGAGTGAGAGTATATGAGAGAAAAGAAGAAGCCCGGGACCAGGGAGAAGAGAAATAAATAGTAAAAGATATCAAGAAGGAAAAACCAGTGAGTAGGAAAAAAAGGGGTGAATAAAATATACTAAGAAAGAAAGTGATCATTTGTGTCAGATGCTTCTATTAGGTTAATTAAGATGAGGATTGAAATCTGATCATTGGATCTAGTTTGGAGACCGGACACCTTGAAAAGAAGTTTTGGTAGATTGGTGATGGTGAAAATCTGTTAGGAATGTGTTTAAGAGAGAACTGTAAGAAAGAAATGAAGTGTAACAAAGCTTTGGTGAATTTTGTTGCAAAAGGGAAAAGAGAAATGGCTCAGTTGCTGGCAAAGAAAGTTGGGTCAAACAGTTTCATTGTAATCAAGAAAAAAATACATGTATCAATGTTATATATATTAATGGCAATAATAATAAAGAGAAAGAAGTTTTGATGTAAGAGGAAAAGAGAAAAATGTCTGGGATTTTGCCCTTGAAGAGGATAGGAGATCTAGTGGAACGAGGAAATGAATACCAAATATTACCATTATTTATAATCACAGATATTGCTTTCCCGACCGTGACCAAAGATTACCATTATTACACACTCTGGTTAGTGGGTGGATATCTTGGTAGGAATCTGTCATGCCCAAAGTAATATCTTTGCTAGAGTAGATTAATATGACCTCAGGTACACAGTAGGCATCCATTGATTGGGCAAATATGCTCTTTTTTATCTTAATTAGGAAAGAGGATCAGAAACAATTCACATCCACACGGAATAGACACCAATATACATTCACAGTTTTTCTGCTGTTCTCTGTCCTGATATAGTCCAAATAGATCTGGATAGTCTGGACATCTCACAGACTGTGTCTTTGATCCCATAAATCAATGACATCATTCTGATCTAGAAGGAGGAGAAAGAGGTGGCTGGTATGCTGGAGGCCTTGGGAAGATGCATGTGCTCCAGAGAGTGGAAAACAAGCCCTATGAAGATTCTGGGACTTGCTACACCAGTAAGTTTCTAGCACTTCAGCAGTCAGAGTGTGCTGGAACATCCTTCCAAATTAAAAGACAGATTGTTGAATCTTGCATTCCATACCACAAAAAAAGGAAGCACAATGTCTGGTAGGCCTCTTTTGGTGATGGACACAACACATTCTATACATAGGAATATTGATCTGGTCCCAGTGATATAAGGAACGGGGATTTGGGTCACACCCCCAGATAAACCACTAAGACAAGTGGAGGGGATAGTTGAGAGCAAGAGGAAATTAGAATGGATAATGGAGGAGGAAGATGAAAGGTACCAGTAGTGTCTCAACTGCACCAATTATGCTTCAGTGATTCTGCCTTGAAATGGTAACTCTCCTATCTATTTATGAGAAAATCCATAATGTGCTACACGAATGTGGGATCAGCCATTGGGTTTGTGCTAACATTTCTATTAGCAAATCAGTCGCAGATTGAAACACTTCCCCATTAGGTGATACTATCCTGGATGTTAAACTGCATATGTCTGAGAGCCAAAGTAACTGACAAAATTCCTTAGGTGAAAATTATAAAAAGTAGGCTGTACAGAAATCCTCCCATAGGAAGCCGCAGTTGAATGACATGTACAACTATGTACTTAGCTAGTTCCTCTGAGATCAAATAAAGACTCCCCAGTCAACTGTTCAAATTTGAAATCGAATCTGCTTCCCTTGTAAGTGGCTGTCTTCCTTTCCGTAGGACTCTCCTTGGGGAGGTACCACGACATTCCTGTTGCAAGTCAAAAGAAAGCGAGGCCTCATAGGCGTTATTCAGCTGGGACCCACTTGCAGACCTCCATGTCTCTAGTGCTGCCTGGTGGAAAGGCTGATCTGGAGAGTATTTGTGGGCCACAGCGAGAACTACCCAAGCAACATGGTGCCTGAAATTCAACTACTATTCATTCATTTTATTAATAAACATTTATTGCTTGCCTCTTACATGCGAGCAACTGTGCTTGGCATTTTGAAGGATTAGAAATGAACAAGACACAGACCCTGCTGTCCTGAGACTTCAAGTCTTTAAGATTTTGTTTTTTTAACCCAGTGACTTTCAAATTGTAGTGGAAGCTTAATTGAATGAGTAGTTCTGGGGCAGGGCCCAGGAATCTGCATGTTGAGCCAGCTCCCTTGGTGATTCTGAGGTTCCTGATTACTGGGTCCACCTTGAGAAACACTTTTCTAGCACTTATGAAATGTTATTTGTAGCTGAAAACAAGACCTGTGGGAGGAAAGAAATTACAAAAGGAAAAATAGAAGAATGCTATGAAAGCTGTGTTTATGTTACCGTTTTAAATTAGGTAGGGTTTTTTTTAAGCACATGTAATGAAAAGTGCAGATAAAGGCTCAGGTTTAGACTCAAAGATGAAACTTCGGGCAAGCTAATGGACGATGATGGGAGCAGCAGTCAGTATCAGCTTCGCCGCCTTGGACATCAAGTGGTGTCTTAGGGAAGGTACCTGTCTGAATCCTGCTGCCTTTTAGTCCCGGCTGAGCCTCAGCCAGCACGGCCCACACGTTTGTGGACAGCAACATGGCCCATCAGTCCCTTCCCCTCCTGTCTTTTAAGAGCCTCAAAGAATTTATTCAATCAGTATGTACCTTTTCTTTTTCTGTTTTTGGAAAATGTTGGGGTCAAGCCCCTTAGGGGAGCCTCTGTAGCATTCCAAGTGGTAAACGCTCCAGGAAACTATCAAAAAAGTGGGTTTTGAATATATATGGTGACAGATAAAAACTAGACTAGTGGTGGTGAACATGATACAGTTTATACAGAAACTGAAATATAGTAACGTACCCCTGAAATTTACACGATGTTATAAGCCAATATCACCTCAATAAAAAAATAAATAAATAAAAAATAAAGAGGAAAAAAAGTGGTTTTGGAGTGCTGGCGCCTTTGTGGTTGCTCTCATTGAAGCCCTCCATCTTTTCAGCACGCTAGTATTCGGCCATCTGCTTTCTGGAGGCCTTTTGCCGTTCTCTCAGGGTTGCTGGGAGCCTGTAGGCACACTGCTTATTTCAGCCTCTGCAAAGTTAACCCTGTCTCTTTTCGTTTTGAAAAAAACACAAAAGCATTTTTATCCTTTTAAATCTTTTTATCCTTTTATATCTTTTAAATAAAAATGATCGTCTCTGTATGTATTTCTTGGAGCTTTTAAACAATGATCCTGCTATTATTAGAGCTGCATGTTTTGTTCAAAACACAACCCACATACTTTAAAAAATTTATGGCAAGTTAATAAAGCCTCTGTTTCTGATATCAATCCTGTAGTCAAAACACTTGTCATAGTAATAAACAACAGCATAATTAGAACTACTTCAATGAATTTGGTCAATGTATCACTCTCTTAGAACACACTTTAAATTTATCACAATTATAGCCTGGGGAAAATTTGGCTTTTTGGCATTCACTAGTTTAAAGTCATTATTTTGAGAGCAAATTGTGCTCAACCTGGAGTTCAAGTGCAGAGAGACAATAAAGCACAATGGCTGAATAAACGGGTTTTGATTGCCTTGGAAGGGTTTGGTTTTCATTCCTCCCATGCCAAATAATAAAGATTTCAGGATTTCTTCTAATTATATAGAAGGGTACTTTTTTCCCCTCAAGTTGCCTATTCAACCATATAATAATTATAGGTTACATTTATTTACTTCTCACTCTGTGCCAAGAACTGTGTTGAGCAACTTATGTGCATTATGCCACCAAGTAGTTGCTTCATTTCATAGGTGAGAGAATTGAGTCTTAGAGAGTTTGAGTGTCTTTCTCAAGGTCACATATTTAATAAGTGACAGAACTAGAAATAAAACCAGCAGCTCTGGCAGTATAATTCTTAACATGGTAAGTCTCCTCTGATATCCATAGCCCTCAAGTTCCCCAAAAATTCATAGAAATAATTTCTGAAGGATGGAAGAATATAAGAACATCCATTTCTTCAGCAAGGCCAAAGGATGAAAACTGAAAAAGAGCGTTAAATATGATGATAATGGAAGCACTAGTGACATCAGAGAGAGCAATGCCTGACAACAGCGTGCTCAGAAGCTAGACGAAAAAGATGAAAGTGTCGTAACTGCACAGAGTCTGTTTGGTCTCATGGTCTGATTGTTTTCAATTCCTGGAAATGCATAGGATCTAAGGAAGCAACAAGTTTGGCGTGATGCAGGAATGGAAGGCCTGAGTGACTATAACAAAATGGGCAGGAGGGAGAATAGTACACAATGAAGTTGAAGAGGTGAGCTAAGGGAAGTTGCATGTAGGGTCTTGTAGGCTATGGCAAAGGGGCTGGATTTATTCTAAGAGCAATGGGAAGACATTGCGGGGTTTTAAGCAAAGGAAGATGATTATATGACACATATTTCTATATAATCACCCTGAATGCTGTCTGATGAATAAGTTGCAAAGGGACAAGAGAGGAAGCAGAGAGAACAGTGGGGAGGCTATTATTCCATTTGTCTATGATGATGGGTTTAACTAAAGGGGTAGCGGTGGAGATGGGTGAACTCAAGATACGTTCTGGGAGTAGAGCCAACAGGAACTGGTGATGAATTGGATGTAAGGCATGAGAGGAAGATAAAAAGCAAGGAGGACTCCTTGAGATGACAGTAGAGGGCTGGGGGTGCCATTTACTGAGATGGGAAAGATCAGGGTCTGAAGAAGCTCAGAGGAAAATCAAAAGCTCTGTTTTGGACATTTTGAGTGTTTTTTTAAACATCCAAGAGAAGAGCTTAAGTAGGCGAATATTACATATTCACAACATGGAAGCTAGGATTCTGGGTGTCCCTGAAAGAAGTCACAGAGACAGTGGCGGGGTATGAATTTTAGTCGGCAGGAGTGAAGGGCACGGCGGGAAGGCTGTCCCTGAAGCTTGGGCATGGACTTCAGAGTGGAGGCTGGAGCTCGTTCACAGCAGTTTTTCACAGAAAAGTGACTCCCCAGCGTCAGGTTCAATACAGAGCTGAGCCAATCGGCTATTTCAGCTATCTCAGTCCGGATATGGCTCTCGCTCAGGTTGGAAACTGCCCCAAGAAGCAGTGATAGAGATGAGTCTGGTACCGAGTACTCCACAGATTCAGACGGGCCAGCATTTAAACTCACTGGTAACCCCAGATTCTCAGGAGTTGTGTTCTTCTCCTGGACGGAGCTTCTGTGCTCACCCTTATAACTAAAGCCCCTTCCATGGCCTCCTGGTGGCCTTTCCTCCCAAGGAAAGCTGCCCTAGGTTATTCTAAGGCAACATCTTTTCCTTTTATTCCTTCTGTTCTGTCATGTTGCTGCAACATCTCTTGGCAGGGATGATTTATCTCGGTCAGGGTCCTCCCTCTGCTAGGGCATCCACTACAACTGGAACAGAATAGGTGATGCCAGCAACATTGTCTTTAAAATGGGTCTATAATCTCAGTTGTACAAATTATTCTAGCAGCAATGGAATCGTTCTGTTACTGTGAAGACTTTATTTTCTTCTTTCCATTTTACACATAAGGGGTAGCATCAGCTGTCTGTGAAACCAGAACATTCTATTTGGACCATTCTCAAAGAAACACGTCATTCAAAGCTGTGTCAACAGAGAATTAGAGCTTCCACATGACTAGGTATTCAAAATGTAAATCCAGCCAGCTATGGCATTTCAGAAACCCCAAAGTGAAAACTTTACCACTGAAGGAAAAAAATAGCTTAAAAAGAGGACAGCGGGACAAGTGAGGACAGCTAGCCTTTTTTCAGCTTATTTTCGTTGGATTCATTTTGAGTTTTGTAAACCAAGCTCCAGTTAGATCTTGAGGAAAAAAATCTAACCGACATAATTCACTGAGTCAACGCTCACACAAAAAGCTTTTGAACATCAAGGCAGCATTAGCAGCTTTCTAGCCTCCTGTCCTGACTGATCAGTTTAAACAGGGCTAAATATATAACTTTATAAATACATCAAATAAGAGCAGAGAAAATACAATTTCATGTGTTTTTTATTGCTGAAACCGAAACAGCAACAAAAATCTATTCTTCTCTGTTAAGTAATGTCTAAAAAGTATCAAACATAAAACTATATTTGCTTTATTTTTTCTCTAGTAAATGTATACTATGTCTCCCTACCAAATTTACACTATTTTAAAATGCTAGATTATACAATAAACCTGCTATAAAATAACATGAAGTAGAAGATGCTACAAGGAAACTCTGTTTCCTAGGTAAACGTGTATAAAATATCATTTTTCTCTCTTAATGTCACAATCTTTTCTTGTCTTCAATACTACCACACTAATCTCAACCATATATTATATGCTCAACAAAAAGACAGATGGAATTCTTTTGGGGACTAAAACTATTCCTTTTGGGTGAGAATGCTTAAGGTTTTGGCTAATCTTACACAACACTTGCCAGCTGGGCTTCCCCTGTTTGACTATTTGTGGGCATCTGCCATGTTACGATACAGCATCCAGTTCTTTACCCATTGGCTCAAAGATGTTGCTTTATGCTAACAACTTGGAGCCAATATGTAACTTATGAGAAGTCGAAGGACTAAGTTGAGTGAACACATTTATCTTTATGTGATTTAGATAATTTTCACCACATTGTTGGATTCTCAATGTCAAACTCACAAGAAAAAAAATTTTATTCTAAAATATAATCATAAGGGAGCAACTCAGTTCCTAAAAAGTGGCCATGAAAACTCCTATGGGGTTTCATTATAAAGTATTATTTTGTGTGGTGTTCAAAGAGGAACACATCACTGCTCTGTAAGAAGAAATGAAATTGGCCGATTGAAATTAGTGTCATCAAACAGATTATTTTAACTGAATACATTTCTATAGAATCCTTAACGTGTAATAAAAATCTTAAAGATGGTAAACGAATTTAAATTAGTAGGCTCCATACATTAAGTGAATCATTACAATTGCTCAGATATTTGAAATTTAAAGTTTCACAGACAAGCACCTTGGTGAAAGACATGAAAAAAAAAAAAACTTTTTAGACAAAAGAGAAAAGTGGAGCCATTGTAGATTCTATACTGCGAAAGAGATTTGGGAATATGTTCTTTCTTCCTTTTTTTTTCCTTGAAAATATTTCCTTCAGTTTCTTTTATTTCTAAATAAATATCAGGGCTGGATTTTTAAGTAAAGAGGCAATTATAAGCACATTAACATTTCTACCAGACACCAAAGATAGCGCTGGCCAGTCAACCCGAAACAGAATGCAGCTTGGCGCTGAGCCCCGGGCCACTGCAGTGAGTCACTCGCCCCCATCATCCAGTGAGGGGAATAAGCTCCCTATTCTGCTGTGAACTTTCATTAGGACAACACCGTGGTGCTGAAAACCCAGAGGTGAGTTTTTATTTTGGGGCTTCTCAGTCCCAAATTTCAAAGCCAAAGCCAAACAAAGGCGTGGTCTATACTAGGACTTTAAATAAAGTCAAACAGACTAAACTTCCCTTACTTGCCTTTATTCTAAACTCCGTTGTCCAGATGGCTGCTTACAGGGAAAGGGAAAAAGAGGGGGTGCTCACGCTCTGCTTCCTTTCATGCTGGCGGGCTGTGATTATTGTTAATGACCCACAGCTGTACCAGCTCCCCCAGCACTTCTACCCCCTGCCCACCCCCACCTTCCAGCTTCCTTCTGCTTTAAGTTTTTCTCCAGTAAGCCCTGCACAGAGGGAGGTGGGAGTAAGTTTTATGATGGATCAACCTTCAGGACTCATCCTGAATCTGGCTTCTCAGGAAACCTGAACACAGATGCGGGCTCCACCCTAAGGCTTACAGCTCTGCAAAACCAGGCAAACATACAGTTTTTATTTTTCTAAATGTCCAAACAAACATTTGTGAATTGATTAAAGAAAAGCAGTTTAAACATTCCCCTTAATCCTTTGAATATATCATTAGCTCCATACAAGGCTAAAAAATGAGATGAGTTCTGAATTGAGTGTTGTAAGGAGCACGAATCCTTTCTATCATTCAGCATACATAGAAAGAGGGACAAGCAGACAGAGAGAGAATTTTTGCCACTAAATCTTCTTGTGAATAAATCCCTTGTGCTTGCTGCCCCCACTACCTTCATCACTTCAATAGGTTTATACAAGATGGATTGGGAAAGGCTTCCAATGAGTGAGCCTTTGGATAAGTAAAGGACTTGAAATGGCTTTGAGATGCTGTCTAGGCTACCCTTGTACTTATATTGTAAAATATATGTGTCTGGCCAGCCGTCTTCACCTCCCAAATTATGTGTCCACTGCACATGCTCTACCTGTACAACCTCAGAAGACAGGATATGGCTGTTGCCATGCAAGGCTTTAGGTTATTACTATTATTAACATTAATGTTACTGATGCTTAACGCTGCCATTATTAATAGTATTAATACTAATGCTATTGATTCTAATATAAAATAATATTAATATTACTGATATTAATATTTACTATTACTATCAATATTAAAGCCTAGAGTTTCTGCTGCCATGATTTTTGAAGTATCTGATAGAATTTTTCTCAATTTTAGGGGCCCATGGTCTTCTTACGGTGTTGTTGCTCACGATTTCCACTGCTTTCCAAAGCTGTGAAAGAGGAGAGAGAAAAAAGGATGACAGTAATTTGCACTATCCACACAGTGGCCATTGGCTGCCTCGTTCTCATTTAGTGTAGCTCTTTTTTTTAACTTGCGAGTGGCTCCCACTCAAAATATCCTTTTATGGAAGCATTGTAAAATATATGTTCTTGGAATTCTTCAGTTTTCTCCTTCTATAACCTTTTCATCTCTTGTGTTCCACAAAGTTTCTTCTTTACCTGGAATGAAATAAGCCCACCACCTGTATTTCCACATCCTAGTTGTTCATCAAGCCCAGTGCAAAGGTCACTTCTCCCAGGAAAGCTTCTTTGATCCTGCAGCTCTCTCCCTCTCCAAACTTGATAGCATTTACTATGCACTTCTTACTCACTACCTTGTCTTAAAGTTATTAATATACGTTTCCTATATCTCTACATTTCCTATATTCCTCTTCTAGGTTAGAAATTCCATGATATAGAAGATACGTCACTGAAGTCCCCATGGATTTCTTGCAACACAGTGCCTTACTAGGTGTTTGTTATATATCTTTTTTGAATGACATGTCCTGATTTGTCCTGATATATATATATTTAAACCACCTATTTCAAATCAGGAGATGTACATTTTTATATACAATATGAAAGAGAGATACCAGTGTTTTCTTATACTTTACAAGGCCATGATGTTAACCAATCATTTAATAATGATACCTCATCTATTACTAGTTCCTTCCATTTACAAACCTAAACTAAACCCTCAGTCTGTCCACCATGCTGTCATTCTATTTCTCCTCTTTCAGACTCATACTTTATGAAAGAATTGTCTGTTATCCCTACCTCTACTTCCTTCATTTCTTCTGCTCATTTCTCAATCCATTGCAGTAGTATTATATCACTGCTTCTGAGATCAACAAAAATCTCCTTTTCCCTAAATTCAGGGAGCAATTTCCATTGCTTACCTTTCTTGTTTTCATGGCCACATTCCATACTGTTGACTCACTTCCTTCTGGAAACAACCTGCCCTTGGGTTCCATGATTGTGTACTCCTGCGTGTGTACACGTGTGTGTGTGTGTGTGTGTGTGTGTGCACTCTGCCACCTCTCTAGCCTCTTTTCTTCATTTCTTTTGCAAGCTTCTTTCTCACCCCACCCCCTCTTTTATCTGTCTTTTAGATATTTGTTTCCTTGGGCATTTGCCTTAATAATAGTAGAAGACAACAATATGCAATGCATGCTTATTTTGTATCAGGAACTACTCTAAACACTTTTATGTGTAAGTCATTCAATTGTCATAACAACCCTATGAATAGGGACTATAGCTACTGCAAATTGTCTACTGTCTAAAGGAGGATACTGAAGGAAAGAAAATAGAGCAAAGATCACAGAGCTAGTAAGTGGGAGAGCTGAGATGTGAACCAGGTAGTCTGAATCCAGAAAGCACTTCTTACCACTCTGCTTCCCTACCCTCTTCTCTCCTCACATACTTTCCAGGTGATGTTATTCCTTTGCATTGCAAGAGAGCTAATTCAAATTAACTCAAAAATATTTGTTCAGCTCATAAGCAGTGCCAGATATTGTGTTAAATATTGAAAAAATAAATATGGACAAAACATGGTTTCTTACCTAACTTTAGAGTTATTATTGTCTTGTCCCTAGTTCTTAATGCTAAGAATGTATTTTTAAAAGTATCTTTAAATATTCTGTACTCTTAACAGATCTCTAGTCATTATTTCCTCTGACAGCCATTCATATAATTATTCCATATCCTCTCAGGATGGAGTTATATCTGTGATACCCTCCATAATATCAACGTTTCCACTGCTACCTCGGTGCTGCTGTTACTCACTCTACCTTTCTTCAAACGCATCCTTGAAGAAAACACAACTTCTGCAAAAGTTTCATTTTTGAAAGTCTCGTGTTGATGAGCCTTTCCCTTTGTTTCTTTTTAGCAGGGCTAGCATTATTATCTGTCCAGCTTTTGTCATCCATGGTGGATCAAAATTTTCCATAAGAACACAGACTAATTGGCATAAAGAGAGCTCCCAGTGCAATACATCACATGAGGTGCAGAACACACTCCACTATTGTGAGACAGACCACACTGCATTTGCACTGTGGTCCAGTAATGCTCACTGGCCCGGAGTATACAAAGTCTACTCTGAATTCTCATTGGCATATATTTATTGCTCTTTAATGGATATATTAATTTAAAAATATAGCGTTATTATACTATGTAGAGGTGGCATTAAACAGACATGTGTGTACAATTAACTATAGCACGTGGTGATACTGCATTAATAATGTTTTGAGAAATGTGAGAAAGACAGGAGGAGATCTTCATAAAGGAATCAGTATTTGAGCAGAGACACACGATTAGGAGATAGGTAGAGAAAAAGGGGAAGGGTACAGGTGAATAAAGTACAGATGAAAGTTCAGATTAGGAGACAAGAAAGGGGATCCATGTCAATGATTATAGGGTGTACTGTCAGTGGGAGGAGAGGCAGCAAAATAGAGAGTTAAATCTGGGGAGACTTGATGGTACTGGATTCCCTTCCCTCCTGAGAGCAATGAAGAGCCATCAAAGCAAGTTTTAAGCAAGGGTAGAAAATGATCAGATTTATCTTCAGAAAAATAACTCTAGTGAGAATCAGGAGGTTTGACTGGAAAGGGTTGTGTGGAGATGAGAACCACTCATGAAGCTATTACAACAATCCAGTCACAAAGCATGGGCAATGCACGTTGTTTCTAACAGCCGAAACTCCCTGTGTTCAAATCCCAACTGTTCCATTTTTTAACTATGTGGCCATGGTATATTTCTTAGTCTCTGTTAGTTTCAATTTCCCCATCTCTAAAATAGGGGTGAGAACATTCATCTCATTGATTTGTTATGAGGATAAAATGAGGTAACAATTATAATGTTTGCAACTCCATAATCTTTCACTAAATGTAAACCACTATATTTTTATTTGTTAGAGTTCAGAAAGTAGGAAGGGAGATTAGCATATGATTTTGAGAGTTCAGTAATGGGCAGAAACATGATCTGACGAAGAATAATGAAAGGCATAGGTTAAAGATGAATCCACATTTGGGGACCTGATGTTTTATACTGTGAGGTGAGACGTGGGGCATTTCAGGCATGACAAGTAGGACTAGTTTGGTGGAAGGAACAGAGGAAAGTATGTTCTTTATGGAACTTTTTAAGGTAAGGTAGCTAATGACAAAATTGAAGTTTAAATAAATTAGTTGAAAATTTGAGACTTGTAACTCAGAAGAAAAACTTTAACAGCAGATAAAAAATAATCATGTAAAAGTTACATGTGAAGATGTAGCCATTTAGTGGAGAAGGATATAGTAAGAGGTGAAGGTGACTGAGGAAAGAAGCATAAGAAAACCCGATTTTAGAGATAAGTATAGGAAGAGGAGATAACAAAAGATATTTAGAGAGATAAGAAGAGGGTTAAGAGCCAGTAGTCATAGAAAACAAGGGATGAATGAGTTTAACAAATGAGAGATGGATCAGTAGCATCAAATCATGCAGATAAGCCCACTTGATTGTAGACTAAAACAAGGCCATTGGCTCAGCAATTATGAAGAAAGACTTTGGTGACTTCAATGAGGTAGGACTTTACAGAATATTTTTCCTATGGGTGAGATCTGAGTGTGATTAAAGCCTGAGTAGAAGAGGAAGTAGAGAAAGAAATGCTAGAATCGGGAATGAATGGCAGGGTTAATGTTGGAAGAAGTTCACGGTACTTCTGGCAATGGCAATCTAGGGGTTCAGCACAAACTTCCCACTGAAAACAACTAGACAAGCTGCCCAAGTGACGTTCTTTGTATTTATACTACTTGGCGGTCACAGTACTTCTTGAATCTATAAGACTCATGACTTGATGTCTTTCATCAGTTTTGGAAAACCACACCTTCATGATAAAATTATTAAAAATGAAAGACAAAAAAAGCTAAAAGCTGACAGAGAAGAAAAGACATATTATCCTCAAAATAGCAATGGTTGACTTCTCAACAGGATCAATGGAAGCCACTGAACAACGGAATAATAATTTTAAAGTGCTGAAAAGAACGTAACTGTCAACATAGAATTGTTAATGTAGAATTCTATGTGAAAATATATCTCAAAAATGAATGTAAAATAAAGGCAATTTCAGACAATAAAAACTGAAATGCCAACAGACATGCAATACAGAAACACTGAAGAGTGTGTTCAAGCAGGGGAAAACGATCCCAGACAAATGACCAGAGAGATAGGAAGGCCTCAAGAACATTGAAGAAAGTAAATAGGTGACTAAATCTAAATGAATATAAAAAAGTAACGTCTGGAGAGTTTCAAGAAAATGATAATATGCAAGCTGGAAGAGAAATAAATGATTATTCTACGATCCTTGCATTGTCTGAGAAGTGGAAAAGTACTAATTTATATTAGACTTTAATAAGTAAAGAATGTATACTGAAATCTCCACGACAACCCAAAAAGAATTGTAAAAAAATGTATAACAAAATAGTAGAGAAGAAAATTAGAATAATGAAATATATACTCCTAAAGAAGGCAAGGGAGAGGATGGAGATAAAAACAGATGGGACAAACAGAAAAAGTAAATGGCAGATTTAAGCCTAAATATTTTAGAAATTATGTTAATACTTCATTTGAAGACAAAGATTGAGAGATTGTCAAAAATTTAAAAAATCACCTCATGTTGCTTACAAGACACATACCTTTAATATAAGTTGAATATGATTGAATGGAAAAAGTTATTCATGCAAACATTAACCAAAAGGAAGATGGTATACCTACATTTAATATTTAAAAAAAAGACTTCAAACCAGGAAGCATTATTAAAGTTAAAAATAGGCATTTCATAATGATAAAAAGCTTCAATCTACCAGGAAGATATAATAATTCTAAATTTGGAAGAAGCTCATGTGCTCCTGAGACTAAAGAGAAGAAAGTTGAGAACAGGGAAGATTTAGGTCAATTCTGCATAAACTTTTTTGGATCACAGACTCTTTTGGAGAATCTAATAAATATTATTGTCCTCCCCTCCCCCCAAAAAAACTGTACATAAACCCAAATTTCTGCTTACAATTTAATAAGTTGAAGAAGTCCCTGAAGCAGGGGTTAAGAGTTCCTGATGTCTTCTATTTTGAGCTTTAGAGGAAGAAAAGAAAGTTTATGGACTTCCTAATTTAAATGTTTCTTTTGGGCCGGCCCCGTGGCTTAGCGGTTAGGTGCGCGCGCTCCGCTGCTGGCGGCCCGGGTTCGGATGCCGGGCGCGGATCCTGGGCGCGTACTGACGCACCACTTCTCCGGCCACGCTGAGGCCGCGTCCCACATACAGCAACTAGAAGGATGTGCAGCTATGACATACAACTATACACTGGGGCTTTGGTGGAAAAATAAATAAATAAAATTAAAAAAAAAACAAAACTGTTTAGAAACACGTTAAAAAAATAAATAAATAAATGTTTCTTTTTTTCAGAAGTAAGACCCAAGTTCTTCTGAGACTAAGAAAAGTTGGGGCAGAACTGGAGGCCTTGAGAGATTTGATGGATTTTGCACAGCTGGAGGAGCACGAGAAAGGGACGTCACATAAAATTAGTGAAAATGTTGCTCTGTATGTTTAAGTAAGGCTCTAACTGAAGTTTGAAATAATATTTTTATAATACAGCCTTTGAGCACAGGAACTTAATTTTCTCCAACATTTCTCAGAAGCTAAGAGCAAAAGCAGAGAAAACAAATGGGTTGATCTAAGATTTGAGAGTAGTGCCATACTGGGCTTTCAAAAAGTCAAGAGAAAGAAATTTGAAGACGTTATAGATTGTATTGGTGAACTGATTGATTGTGAGACCGGGGAAGGACAGGGATGAAGGTAAAGAAGATGGATGGCATATTTTGTGGTGATGAAGAACGTGAGCTTTGTAGTTAGGCAGACAACGCACGGAGAGAGCACTGCTGATCAACTTAACCTCTCTAAGCCAATGTCTCCCCATTTGTCAAATGGGGAAAACTAAAATACCTACCTTGGAATAGTAAATGAGGAAGTATATATAACATTCTTAGTAAAAGTCATCATTTTCATGGTATTAACCAGCTAGACAGGTCAAACAACTGGAGATGATGGTAGGAGTAAAGACCAACTTTTATATGAGAGAGGATAAGGAGAAGAGGCCAGGAAGAAGTTGAAATTATAAGGGGGATTTCAGAAGTGGGACTATTCTGAATAAAAAAATTCAGAAGGTGGCCCCAAGAGTAAAATCCCAAACTGGAAATAAAAGCTATTGGAATCACGCCGTCAAAAATGAACAGGCACACAGTGAACATGCCTCCTGCCACCCAACTACCGCAGGCGGTGGGGAAGCATACCAACTATTTTGAGGATTCTTGGCCTCTTTTAGGTTGTATAAACTCCTTTTTTCCTAAATTTTAAAAATTGTTTTAAGTTCTTTCATATATTATTAGTGTTATTTATATTCATCAGTCCTATTGTTGTATCAATTAATCAACCTATAGACACTAAGCATGAGGAAAATGATGGAGGTCAAAAGGCAAGAAGTATGAAATATTGCGCTGAACTGTGCTAGTCTGACATATGCCTGGCTAATACAGAATGATGACAATGAACTGTTTCTGACAGTCATTATAATTAAAAACAGCACATTTTTTCAAGGTTCCAAGAAGTGAACTGAATTCCTATGAACCCCAAAAGGTTCAGTTCAGTTCAGGAAAAGGTTAAGTTTGATGTTATTCTCTGAGTTAGCTTTCCAAGCACTAATTACAATAGTAGACATTATTTTGCAAACTTGGAAAAGGTTCATTTACATGACAGGTCCAAGATCTTATCATCTTTCATTTCATTTTGTCTTTCAAATACTGACTTCAAAAAACAGAAATAAGAAGTAATTATGAAGAAGAGTTTAAGGAGAGGAAACACTGCATTCTTTTACTACCTTATATTGTTAATTGCATGACCCTATATTGATTAAGGCAAAGTAAATTCCTCTCTAAAAATTAACTCCTGACAAAGTGGAGAATACGATTTTGTCTAAGGATACAAATTACCAAAAACATTCTGATTCCATGATGATACAAAGCTCACTTAATTAATGCATGAACAACCTGTTCCTAGAAAGAAATACTTACATTATGATTTGAAGATTTTTTATTTTACATTTGTCTACCAAACGTGAGAACCATTGTTGTGGGAGTTATCACTGTTTACAGTGTTACACAAAATGTGGCAGGGAGGCTGAAGATATACAGAAATGCTTTGACAAAACTATTTCTCACCTATCTTTGCAACTTCTGCCCATGATTCATTCCAGAAAGGAAAGAAATCAGTTCTGCAACTTCTCCTCTCCTTGACCTTCTTTTCCTCTGTGTTTAGAGCTTAACATATAGCAAAAGGATTTCCTGTACATTATTGATGAAATCACAGAACACGTCACGTTTACTTGCGTAATTTTATTCACTCTACAATAGAGATTAATTTAAAAAGAGGGCGAGGTGGAAAATGTGTGCAAACATTTTGGTTTTAATATGTAGTTATGCTCTGACAACCTTCATTAATCTCTGTGTGACCTCACGTAACAGGTCTTGTGGAGTCGTCCAGCCGTTATTTAAAGACCAATCTGAACATTCCCATTCATCCCCAACCACATCAAACCAAACCAAAACCACAAATTCTGGTGCTAAGCCCTTGGTAAGCGACATTGATCTTTACAATAGTTTTCTTGGGGGATGATAAGGGTGTTTACCTGACAAACCATAAGATTTCAAAATTTCTCTTTAAATACCTGTCTCTTGCCTTTAGCGTGTAGTTTTCAGTCCTCCCACAGCCCCATGTCTCGCCTTTATCCTGAACTTGACTGTTGAAATCCTGATTCTATCCTGTACTAGAGGCCTGACCTTGGGGAAGCTCTTTAACGTCTTCAGTTTCCATATCTGTAAAACTGAGACATTGTTAATACATACTTCATAGTGTGTGGTGAGAATTAGGAGATAATAAATATAAATTTAGAATACTGCCTGTCACATAGTAAGAACCTATTAAGCGTTAGCTGCCATTATTATTATTATTATTATCATTATTTGAGGGATTTTCAAACATACAAGCTCAAATCATTTTTATCACTTAAAAGAGGGATCGCAAGCTGTGGGAGACACCCCAGCTCAGAGATCTGAAGAAGGGTTTAAAATACAGGAATGGTACTTGTGCTTGTTTCAAGCTTCTTTTAGCTTGTGGCAGTTTTAATCTTACATTTTTGCATTTTAAAATGGTTTTTCCATAATTTTGGCTCAACTCCATATCTTTTAGTTTGTCTCAATTTTTCTTAGCTTCTTTCATTTTTGCTTTTATTTTAGTATTTATTTTTTCTAGTTTTAAAAAAATTCTTTTCTTTCTCTGGCTTTAAATACCTTATTATTTATTTCTCTACCTAATTATTATATTTCAGCTGTTCTTCACTTGCTTTCTGCTATTTTTAAAAACCTATTAAAGCTACAACAGTGGCAAGCGTGCTAAGATTTTCTGATTGCTTTCTATCTGCAAGGCACTGGTCTAAGGGCTTCACGTGGGTTATCACCAATCCTCACAACAGTCTTTTGAAATAGGTATTATTATTATTTTCGTAATACAGAGGAGGAAACTGAGATAAAGAGACTTAAATAACTTGCCCAAGTTTACACAGCTAGTAAGAGGAGGAAGTGGGGTTTATAGTATTTTATTTTGATTAATCTTTTATTTTAATCTAATTTAACATCTTATTTTAGTGTATTATTTTTTGTCTTAGCTATTATTTTCTGATAATAGAAAGAAGCAAGTGGTATGGTGGTAGCATTGTAGAATTGCCCACATTCCAAATAGGAGATATGAGATGTAGATATTTCTTCCAGTTGATGAGGCAGTGACCGTTGTTAGATCAGCCTTCTTGGGGGAGCGGGAAGAATCATGGGATTTGGAGTCAGATAAAGCCTGCTAGCAGTATCACAGAAGAATCTTTATTACATGTAGGTTGCCCCAAGTCCGTATTCTCACGTGGACCAAGAAGTTTACTAGCCCTGAATTTCTGTAGCAGGGTTTTAGAATAAAATTAATTAACTCTGCTGATAGACACCAACAAACAAATCTTTATTGGACAGTCTAGAGTTGTTGAGAATGTTAAAATCACACATGAAATAGTTCTTCCTGGCTACAAGTTTCAGACCCTGAAAAAAACCCCTAGTTTTCTGAATGTTTTTAACCAACTCCCTAAGAGAACCGGATTATAGATCATTGTATATATTTCCCCCGGTTTAATAACGTTGTCATCTCTCAGTTCCAAGTCCTCTACAATGAAACCTCATGGTTGTGAAAGGTCTCTCTATTTAGTGGAATTCAACTAATTGAAAAATCCCATCAACCAATCAACTTTGGCCTATATAATGATTGCTCTCCAAATCATCTCCAGGTTTTCTCTTGCTACATTTAATTCTTTTTTTTTTTTTTATAACTTTTATTTATTTTTTTAATTTTTTCCCCCAAAGCCCCGGTAGATAGTTGTATGTCATAGTTGCACATCTTTCTAGTTGCTGTATGTGGGACGCAGCCTCAGCATGGCCGGAGAAGCAGCACCTCGGTGCGAGCCCGGGATCTGAACCCCTGGCTGCCAGCGGCGGAGCGCATGCACTTAACCGCTAAGCCACCGGGCCGGCCCGCTACATTTAATTCTACTTACTGATTTTGCAAATTAGTGTTCCCCTCTGCAGGTACCTTGATGGAGAAAGCCTGAAGACTTTCCTACCAAAAACTAGGTTGGAACCCTTCTATTGTTGCGTATATAAACTAGGTTTGCCCAGTGTGGGATTGAATCAATCAACTAGTATCTATAATCCTATGTAATTCCAAACTCTGTAAGGCTAATAGTTTCATCATTACTAGCCCAGTACATTTTCTGGAGGGAGATTTTCCCCTTGGAATGTAGCTGCATGGGAACCTAAATGTAAAGATACCCTCTTTGTCATTTTCCTGTGAATGAGCATCCTCCAATTTGCATGTCTTTTAAAGCATGATTCCAAGAAATGTAAGTATAATCTGATATTACTGGATAACACCTTGTTAATGATGCCTAGTAACCAATTAGCCTTTTTTTTTTGGCAGTCATATCTCAGTGTCAACAAGCTCAAACTTAGACCACAGTTACAAAGTGTTTTCCAAATATGTCACTGATAAACTATGTTTCTACACTTAGATTAACTTTCTTACCCAAGTCAAGGGCTGTGTGCTTATTCATTCTAAAATTCACTGAATTCATCTGGTTCCTATTCAGATGCTGAGGTACTTTATATCCTAATTTTACCAAACAATATACTAGGAATTTCTCCCACTTTAGTAATGGCTGCATATATGAACAACAGGTCATCAGTATTTTCATCCAAATTATTGAGTCCATTCTCAAAATTGCCTTGATGCACATGGTTCTTCCTTCGCTGCCTTCAGGCCTTTGCTCAAATGTCATCTCAGCATTCTTGAGCATTCTTGAATACCCTTTTTAAAATGATGACCTATCACCCCTCAACCCTTGGTACCCCTTTACCCCTTTTTATGCTTTATTTTCTTCCATAACATTTATTATCTTGTTCCGTACTCTAGTTTACTTATCACTATTTCTATTGGCCACGTCCATCCACTAAACATCTCCATGAGAGTAGGGATCTTTTTCCCTCTTTTGTTCCTGCTATATTCCCAGCTCCTCACACAGTATCTGGGATATGGTAGATGCTCAATAATTGTGTATTGACTGGGTGAATTAGAACTCTGTGGTTATGATTGCTCACACAGTTTAACTCTACCTGGTTGTGCTATTGACTCCATGGAGTTTTTAAGGTTTTCATAAAATATTATATCAGATATCTTGATGAAATCACAAAATATATCTACTTAATTTATCTGACTGGATACCATTATGTATCATTGAGGCTTTAAAGTCAGACTGATTAGATTCAAATCCTGATTCTATCGCTTATAAGCCATGTGGACTTGGATGAGCATCTAATTGTTTTTTCTCTTTTTCTTTGGTAACAGTTTTCTCATCTGTAATGTGGGAAAAAAATCATTATTCAGCCTTATAGAGTTACGGCATGAAATTAAATGCCTCACATATAGTAAGAAGGTAAAATACATACTGTAAGAAGGTAAACTTCTTGGCAAATGGTAAAAACTCAAATGGTATTAGGAAAGACTACTATTTTAACACCTTTTACTGGAAAAAAAATCAGATGTATGTGTGTTTTAATCAATGCCAATACACAATCATCCTTGTGTTATTATTGTGTAGTATTCCAGACCTTAACTCTTACACCTGATTATGACTTTGATGCCTAAGAAAAGCAATAGAAGTGTTAGATTTTACAGTTAATGCTGTTCCATGTACTGTATAATGAAAAATATTCTTCCACCACACAAGCTTCCCTTTGGTAGTCAGCAACATCATTTAGAGTATGGCCATGAAACTCTAATTACTTCCCAAAGCTTTTCACTCACTCTCAAGTAACAGCTTCCATGATTCTTAGGATTTGGCTTAATAAGAATAATATTGTAAAACCATGCAGTCTTGTGAGTTAAACATTTTCAAATGAAGAAGATGGGATATAAATGTTAGCAGAGACTGAGAGAACTTAAATGTCATTGCTTAGATATCTGGAATTATTTTTAAGATAATTAAAATTTCCGGAAATCCCAGAAGCTTTGGTGAAGCACATGTGAGGGTGAAAAATCATGATTTTTTTTTTGCCTGTGGACTAGATGATGCCGCAAGCACACTGGGGTCAGGCCAGATCTTGCCCCCTTTTCTCCTCTGGGAGCCAAGGCTGAATGAGTGTTGAAAGACCGGCTTATCTCATTTTTGGTAGGATGGTTTCTCTTCTCATAACCTCTCTATTTTTCTGCTTTATGTTTGACAGTATTATGAGAGCTCTCTTTTAGGGGCCACACAAACCCCAGAGCTGGAGGTAAGACTAGGGTTCATGTCATTTCACAACTGCATTAATGCAGAATAAATTATTCTCCTTTCAAATCATGCTTATCATTAGTAGCCAGAAGTTAGTGTGAAAATTACATGAGATTATAAAGTTTAAACAACTAGAAAAATGTCTGGTATGTGGTTAGCACTCAAATGTTAGTTATCTATGGCAAAAAATAACATATTTGTATAAACATGCATAATTTTTTATATATAAAAAGAGATACATAATGGTAAAGATTTCTGATCACTAAAAAGAAAAATTTGGATTCTCAGGGAAGCGTTTGCTGTCTTGTTTTCATGTACATTCTGGAGTCTATATAGTCCAAATTTAAAAGGTTCATGAATAAGATTTCATCCGTCTTTGTTTTGGCCCATTGTAAGATGTCTCAGCCACCCTCATGTAGGAAAACAAAGAGGGACTCTATCAAGTGTCAGGAGTGCAGTATCCAAAATCTAATTTTGCTACTACTAACTGCTGACAAGTCATCCAATAATTCTGTGCCTCAGTTTTCACAACTAAAGATGGATGTTTTGGGTTTACTTTCAGTAACTGGAAGATGAAGTTTATGCATAAGGAATTCCCTATCTCCAGAAATACAGAAATTTTGGAATATCTAGGTAGCTAGCTATATGGATATGGATATGGATATAGATATCTTTATATCTATTACACTTAACATAAAGAAAGAAAAATTCCCAGTTGAATTAAAAGGAACTCAAGGCCAGAATTGTGGTAAACAGAAGCTGATACCATGGTGGCTCATGAACATTTAGATGGAGATTTAGACTAGACCCTCTGGGCTGGGAGCTGAGCCTGGGAGACATAGCTCTGAGGCTAGGCTGGGAAATCTGTTCATGCACATGTATGAACTTTATAGTTCATACTTCTGACTTTGTAGTCAGAATCAAGTGCTGCCCACATCAAAAAAAAGGCATGAGAAAAATTTCATCTTCTGCCTGGGGAAGCAGCAAAGGAGAATCTGTTTAGTTCAGAGGAGTTGGAAAAAAAAAAAATCACCTGAGAAAAAATCAAAGCCTTAGAACTGCATGAACGTGGGTTCTAAATGTACACTTCCTTTGTGGCATCCTGTTCCTAAAGCATAGGACCTTTATTTTTTTTTTTTTTTAAAGATTTTATTTATTTTATTTTTTGCCCCCAAAGCCCCAGTAGATAGTTGTATGTCATAGCTGCACACCCTTCTAGTTGCTGTATGTGGGACTCGGCCTCAGGATGGACAGAGAAGTGGTGCCTCGATGCGCACCCAGGATCCGAACCCGGGCCGCCAGCATCGCAGCGCGTGCACTTAACCACCAAGCCACAGGGCCGGCCCAGCATAGGACCTTTAAATAAAACATGAAAATAAAAACTTATTCAGGGCTTTCAAAACCACTAGGTAAGAGCAAAGACATTTGTGAAACCTATGACGCAAGAGACTCCAGCAGAAAAAGCAAAAGAAAATCACCAAGAACAAACAGACCAAAAACCTGTTGAATATTAGTACACATGAAACAATTTCGCACCCTTATATGTGGAAATAAACCACCCGTAAGGGATAGTCAGTGTGTTCATTAGGATCCCAACAGCTTGAAACAATGGAACAAACTTAGAAAGTTTATAAAATAAAATTATAATGAAAAAAGTGATTCAAGAGATCAAATAATGGCATAAAAACATAACCACAAGATTGGAAAAAATAAAAATAAGAAAAAGAGCTGGTAGAAAAGTATAGTTACTAAAATTTAAAGCTTACTGGGTGTATTCAAGAGCAGATTAAACACAGCTTAGAATATTACTGAATTATAGAGTAAGTCTGCAAAAGAATCACAGAATTAAGCAAGACGAGATAAGGGTCAGGAAGATCTGAATGAGACACTAATAGAGATGACAGATAGAATGAGAAGTCAAGTATTTCTAAAAGAAGTTCCAGAAGGAGATAATCAAAAGATTTTGGAGGACTAATGGCTAAGAATTATTTACTTGAAGAAAGACAAGAGTCTTCAGACTGAAGTACAATGCACTCTGAGAGGTTAGAAAAAAATCTTTGCTGAGATACACCCTAGTGAGCACTCATTGAGATAAAACATATTATTATTAATTTTTTTATTGTCATCAAAAACATGCAACAAAAAATTTACCACCTTAACCATTTTTAAGTGTACGGTATTGTAGTGTTAATCATATGCACACTGTTATGCAATAGATCTCTAGAACTTTTTCATCTTGCAAAACTTAAACTTTATATTCATTGAACAACTCCTCTTTTCTCCCAGGCTCCAGCCCCTGGCAACCACCTTTCCACTTGCTGTTTTTAAGTTTGACTATTTTACATACCTCATATAAGTGGAATCACACAGTATTTGTCTTTTCGTGGCCGGCGTCTTTCACTTGGCACATTTTCCTCAAGGTTCATCCATATTGTAGCATATGAAAGGATTTCTTTCCTTTTTAAAGTTGCATAATATTGCATTGTATTTAAATATCACATTTTCTTCATTCATCTATTGATGGACATGTATGTTGTTTCCACCTCTTGGCTATTGTGAATAATGTTACAATTAATATGGGTGTATGAATATCTCTTTGAGATCCTGTTTTCAATTTTGGGGATATATACCCAGAAATGGGATTGCTAAATTATATGGTAATTATATTTTTAACTTTTTGAGGAACCTCTATTCTGTTTCCCAAAGCAGCTGCATCAATTTTGCTTTCCCTCCAACAGTGCACAAGTGTTCCAATTTCTCTACATCCTCCCCAACACTTATTATTTTCTATTTTTTTTTTCATAATGGTTATCCCAACAGATGTGAGTTGATATCTTGTTTTAGTAGGTTCAGGCTGCTATAACAAAAATACCATAACCTGGGGAGCTTATAAACAGCAGAAATTTATTTCTCACAGTTCTGGAAGGTGGGAAGTCTAAGATTAAGTCACCAGCAGATTTGGTGGCTGGTGAAGACCCACTTCCTCATTGATGGCCATCTTCCCACTGTAACCTCACATGGTAAAAGGAACAAGCCAGCTTTCTGGGGTCTTTTTTGTGACGGCACTAATTCTAATCATAAGGGCAGAGCCCTCATGACCTAATCACCTCCAAAGCCCCACCTCCTAATATCATCACCTTAGGGGTTAGGATTTCAACATATGAATTCGGGGGTGGGGATAGTGGACACAAACATTTAAACCATAGCATATCTCATTGTGGTTTTGAGTGCATTTCCCCAATGATTAGTGATACTGAGCATCTTTTCATATGCTTGTTGGCCATTTTGTACATCTTCTTTGCAGAAATGTGTATTCAAGTCCTTTGCCCATTTTTAATTGTATTGTTTTGTTGTCATTGTTGTTGCATTTTAGGAATTCCAATTTTTTTTTTAATTTTTGCTGATTAAGATTTGCCCTGAGCCGACATCCATCACTAGTCCTCCTCTTTTTGTTTGAGGAAGATTTGACCTGAGCTAACTTGCAAATCTTTCTCTGTTTTGTCTGTGGGCCACCACGACAGCATGGCTGCTGACCAGTGGTGTAGGTCCACGCCCAGGCATTGAACCCTGGGCTGCCAAAGTGGAGCTTGCTGAACTCAATGACTAGGCCACTGGGGCTGGCCCTAGGAGTTCTAATTTTGGTGATCTGATTTTGGTATCAGGGTAATTCTGGCCTCATAAAATGAGTCTGGAAGTTTTCCCTTGCCTTCAGTTTTTTAGAAGAGTTTGAGTAGGACTGGTGATAATTCTTTAAAGGTTTGGTAGAATTCTCCAGTGAAGCCATCTGGTCCTGAGCTTTTCTTTGTTTGGAGATTTTTTGATTGCTGATTCACTGATTATTGATTTACCAATTTTTATTGCTAATCTCCTTTCTAGCAATAAGTTTGTTCAGATCTCCTATTTCCTCATAATTTGGTCTTGTTAGGTTGTTTCTATAAATGTATCCATTTTTTCTATGTTATCCAGTTTGTTGGTATATAATTCTTCATAGTAGTCTCTTATGATCCTTTTAAGTTTTTTTTTTTTTTTTGTGAGGAAGATCAGCCCTGAGCTAACATCCATGCTAATCCTCCTCTTTTTGATGAGGAAGACTGGCTCTGAGCTAACATCTATTGCCAGTCCTCCTCCTTTTGTTCTCCAAAGCCCCAGTAGATAGTTGTGTGTCATAGTTGCACGTCCTTCTAGTTGCTGTATGTGGGGTGCGGCCTCAGCATGGCTGGAGAAGCAGTGTGTCGGTGCGCGCCCAGCATCCGAACCTGTGCCGCCAGTAGCGGAGCGTGCGCACTTAACCGCTAAGCCACTGGGCCGGCCCACTTATGATCCTTTTTATTTCTGTGGCATCAGGTGTAACATTTCCTCTTTCATTTCTGATTTTTATTTGAGTCTTTTCTCTTTTTTTCCTAGTTAGCTTAACTAAGGGATTGTCAATTTTGTTGATCTTTTCAAAGAATCAACTCTTAATTTTGCTGATTTTTTTCTATTGTTTTTCTATTCTCTATTTAATTTCTGCTCTAATCTTTATTATTTTCTTCTGCTAATTTGGGGTTTAGTTTGTTCTCTTTCTAGTTATTTAAGGTGTAAAGTTAGGTTGTTGATTTGAGATCTTCCTTCTTTTGTAATGTAGGTGTTCACTGTTACAAAATTCCCTCTTAGTACTGCTTTTGCTGCATCTCATAAGTTTTGGTATTTGGGGTTTCGCTTCATTTGTCTCAAGATGTTTTGTAATTTCCCTTATGATTTCTCCTTTGAGCCATTGGTTATTCAAGGATGTTTTGTTTAATTTCCACATATTTGTGAATTTTCCAGTTTTCATCTTGCTATTGATTTCTAGTTTAACTCAATTGTGGTTGCAAAGGATACTTGGTATGATTTCAATCTTTTTAAATTTGTTAAGACTTATTCTGTGGCCTAATATATAGTCTATCCTAGAGAATGTTCTATGTGCTGATGAGAAAGATGTGTATTTTGAAGTTGTTGGGTGGAATGTTCTGTATATGCTTGTTAGGTCTGATTGGTCTATAGTGTTGTTCTATTTCCTTGTTAATCTTGTTTCTGGTTATCTATCCCTTACTGAAAATAGGGTATTGAAATCTCTTACTATTATTTGTTCCTGTCTATTTCTCCCTTCAATTCTGTCAATATTTCCTTCATATATTTGGGTGCTCTACAGTTATGTGTGTATATATATATATATAATTGTTATATCTTCTTGGTGAATTAATCTTCATATAATTATATAATGCCCCTTTTGTCTCTTGAGACAGTTTTTGACTTAAGTCTATTTTATCTGATATAAGTATGGCCGCTCCTGCTCTCTTTTTGCATGCTGTATCTTGAAAACACCATTTGCATGGAATATCTTTTTTTCCATCCTTTTACTTTCAGTCTGTGCATGTCCTTATATCTAAACTGAGTCTCTTGCAGAGAACATATAGTTGGATCTTGTTTTTTTATCCATTTGGCCACTCTATGTCTTTTAATTGAGGAATTTAATCCATTTACATTTAAAGTAATTACTGATAAAGAAGGACTTACTATTGTCATTTTGTTAGTTGTTTTTGTATATCTGGTAGTTATTTTGCCCCTCTTTACTGTTCTTGCTGCCTTCCTTGTGTCTTATTTATTGTTTGTGGTTACATGTTTTGATTCTTTTCTCATTTTCTTTTGTCCATCTTCTGTATAAGTATTTTCTTTGTGGTTACTATAGGGATTACATAAAACATCTTATAGATATAATATTCTATTTTAAACTGATGACAACTTCAATTGCATACAAAAACTCTACTCCTTTACACCCCCCCCAATTTTATGTTATTGATGTTACAAATTACATCGTTTTATATGTAGTAATCTGTAACGTAGTTTTATAGTTGTAGATTTTTTTTATGCTTTTATCTTTTAAATTCTATTCCTGAATTAAAAGTGATTTAGGGACCACTATTAAAGTATTACAGGATTTTGTATTTGTCTATATACTTACCTTTACCACTTTATATTTTCATGTGCTTTGACGTTGCTATCTAGTGGCTCTTCATTTCAATATGAAGGACTCCCTTTAGCAATGCTTCTAAGGCAGGTCTAGTGGTAATGAACTCAATCAGCTTTTGTTTTTCTGGGAAGGTCTTTATTTCTCCTTCATTCTTTTCATTGCAGTAACATTGGTTTATAACAATATATAAATTTCAGGTGTACATCATTATATTTTGATTTCTGTGTAGGTTACATCATGTTCACCACCCAAATACTAATTACAATCCATCACCACACACATGTGCCTAATCACCCCTATCGCCCTCCCCTTCCCCTCTGGTAACCACTAATCCAATCTCAGTCTCTATGTGTTTGTTTGTTGTTGTTTTTATCTTCTACTTATGAGTGAGATCATATTGTATTAGACTTTCTCCCTCTTATCTATTTTGCTTAGCATAATACCCTCAAGGTCCATCCATGTTGTCACAAATGGCCAGATTTCATCGTTTCTTATGGCTGAGAAGTATTCAATTGTGTATATATATACCACATCTTCTTTACCAATTCGTCCCTTGATGGGCACTTAGGTTGTTTCCAAGTCGTGACTATAGTGAATAATGCTGCCATGAACATAGGGGTTCATGTATCTTTACACATTTGTGTTTTCATATTCTTTGGATAAATACCCAGCTGTGGAATAGCTGGATCATATGGTGGTTTTATTCTTAATTTTTTGAGGAATCTTCATACTGTTTTCCATAGTGGCTGTACCAGTTTACACTTCGACCAGCAGTGTATGAGAGTTCCCTTCTCTCCACATCCTCTCCAACATTTGTTGTTTCCTGTCTTGTTAATTATAGCCATTCTGATAAGAGTGAGGTGATATCTCATTGTAGTTTTGATTTGCATTTCCCTGATAGTTAATGATGTTGAACATCTCTTGATGTGCCTGTTGGCCATCTGTATATCTTCTTTGGAGATATGTCAGTTAGATTTTTTGCCCATTTTTTAATTGGGTTGTTAGTTTTTTTGTTGTTGAGTTGTATGAGCCTTTATCATATAAATGGTTTGCAAATATCTTCTCCCAATTGTTAGGTTGTCTTTTTGTTTTGTTGATGGTTTCCTTTGCTGTGCAGAAGCTTTTTATTTTAATGTAGTCCCATTTGTTTATTGTTTCTATTGTTTCTCTTGCCAGGTCAGACATGGTACTTGAAAATATGCTGCTGAGACTGATGTCAAAGACTGTATTGCCTATGTTTTCTTCTAGAATTTTCATGGTTTCACGTCTTACATTCAAGTCTTTAATCTATTTTGAGTTAATTTTTGTGTATGGTGTAAGATAATGGTCTACTTTCATTATTTTGCATATGGCTGTCCAGTTTTCCCAACACCATTTATTTAAGAGACTTTCCTTTCTCCATTGTATGTTCTTGGCTCCCTTATTGAAAATTAGCTCTCCGTAGATGTGTGGGTTTATTTCTGGACTTTCAATTCTGTTCCATTGATCTGTGTGTCTGTTTTTGTGCTAGTACTATTCTGTTTTGGTTACTATAGCTTTGTAGTATATCTTGAAATTAGGGACTGTGATACCTCCAGCTTTGTTCTTTTTTCTCAGGATTCCTTTGGCTATTTGGGATCTTTTGTTGTTTTATAAATTTTAGGATTCTTTGTGCTATTTCTGTGAAAAATGTTGTTAGCACTTTGACAGGGATTGCACTGAATCTGTAGATTGCTTTAGGAAGTATGGACATTTTAACTATGTTAATTCTTCCTATCCAAGAGCACAGAATATCTTTCCATTTCTTTGCGTCTTTTTCAGTCTCTTTCAACAACGTTTTATAATTTTCGGTGTACAGATCTTTCATCTTTTTGGTTAAGTTTATTCCTAGGTGTTTCATACCTTTTGTTGCAATTGTAAATGGGATTGTATTCTTAATTTCTCTTTCTGCTACTTCGTTGTTAGTGTTTAGAAAAGCAACTGCTTTTTGTATGTTGATTTTGTATCCTGGAAATTTACCATATTCATTTATCATTTCTAAAAGTTTTTCAGTGGATTCTTTAGGGTTTTCTATATATAAAATCATGTCATCTGCAAATAGTGACAGTTTTACTTCTTCCTTTCCAATTGGGGTTGCTTTTATTTCTTTTTCTTGCCTGACTGCTCTGGCTAGAACTTCCAACACTATGTTAAATAGGAGGGGTGAAAGTGGGCATCCTTGTCTGGTTCCTGTTCTTAGAGAGATAACTTTCAGTTTTTCTCCATTGAGAATGATGTTAGCTGTAGGTTTGTCATATATGGCCTTTATTATGTTGAGGTACTTTCCTTCTATAACCATTTTATTCAGAGTTTTTATCGTATATGGATGCTGTATCTTGTCAAATGCTTTCTCTGCATCTATTGAGATGATCATGTGATATTTATTCTTCATTTTGTTAAGGTGGTGTATCGCATTGATTGATTTGCAGATGTTGAACCATCCCTTCATCCCTGGAATAAATCTCACCTGATATAGTGTATGATCTTTTTAACATATTGTTGTATTCGATTTGCTAGTATTTTGTTGAGGATTTTTGCGTCGATGTTCAACAGTGATATAGGCCTGTAATTTTCTTTTTTTGTGTTGTCCTTATCTGGTTTTGGTGTCTGGGTAATGTTGGCTTCATAGAATGAGTAAGGAAGCTTCCCCTCCTCTTCAATTTTTGGAAGAGTTTGAAAAGGATAGGTATTAAGTCTTCTTTGAATGTTTGGTAGATTTCACTGGGGAAGCTGTCTGGTTCTGGACTTTTATTTTTGGGGAGGTTTTTGTTTACTGTTTCAATCTCCTTCCTAGTGATTGGTCTATTCATGTTCTCTATTTCTTCTTGATTCAGTTTTGGAAGGTTGTATGATTCTTAGAATTTATCCATTTCTTCTAGATTATCCAGTTTGTTGGTGTACAGCTTTTCGTAGTATTCTCTTATAATCTTTTGTATTTCTGAGGTATCTGTTGTAATCTCTCCTCTTCCATTTCTGATTTTATTTATTTGAACCTTCTCTCTTTTTTCTTGGTGAGTCTAGCTGAAGGTTTGTCAATTTTGTTTATCTTTTCAAAGAAGCAGGTCTTGGTTTCACTGATTTTTTTCTATTTGTTTTTAGTCTCTATTTCATTTATTTCTGCTCTGATTTTTATTATTTTCTTCCTTCTACTGATTTTGGGCTTTGTTTGTTCTTCTTTTTCCAATTCCTTTAGGTGCACTGTTAGATTTTATATTTAAGATTTTTCCTGTTTGTTGAGGTAGGCCTGTATTGCTATAAACTTCCCTCTTAGAACCGCTTTTGCAGTATTGCATAAATTTTGGCATATTGTGTTTTCATTTTCATTTGTCTCCAGGTATTTTTTGATTTCTCCTTTGATTTCTTCATTGACACAATCGTTGTTCAGCAGCATTTTGTTTAATTTCCACATACTTGTAGCTTTTCTGATTTTCTTCCTATACTTGATTTCTAGTTTCATACTATTGTGGTCAGAAAAGATGCCTGATATTATTTCAATCTTCTTATATTTATGGAGACTTGTTTTGTGGCCTAATATGTGATCAATCCTGGAGAATGTACCATGTGCATTTGAAAAGGATGTGTATTCTGTGTTTTTGGATGGAATGTTCTGTACATATCTACTATGTCCATCTGGTCTAATATGTCGTGTAAGGCCAATATTTCCTTATGGATCCTCTGTTTGGATGACCTATCTATTGGTGTAAGTGGAGTGTTAAAGTCCCCTACTATTATTGTGTTACTGTCTATTTCTCCTTTTATGTCTGTTAATAATTGCTTTATATATTTAGGTGCTCCTATGTTGGATGCATAGATATATAAAAGTGTTATATCCTCTTGGTGGATTATTCCCTTTATCATTATGTAGTGATCTCTTTGTTTCTTGTTAGTTTTTGTTTTAAAGTCTATTTTGTCTGATATAAGTTTTGCTACGCCAGCTTTCTTTTCATTGCCATTTGCATGGAGTATCTTTTTCCATTCCTCCACTTTTAGTTTGTGAGAGTCTTTAGCTCTGAAGTTTGTATCTTGAATGCAGCATATATATGCGTCTTGTTTTTTTTTTTTCCAATCAGCCACCCTACATCTTTGGATTGGAGCATTTAGTCCATTGACATTTACAGTAACTATTGATAAGTATGTACTTATTGCCATTTAATTACTTTTTTTCTGGGTGTTTTAATAGTTCTTCTCTGTTCCTTTCTTCTTCTCTTGTTCTCTTCTCTGTGGGTTGATGGCTTTCTTTAGTATTATGTTTAGGTTCCTTTCTCTTAATTTTTTGTGTATTTATTATAGGTTTGTGGTTTGTGAATACCATGAGGTTTATATATAATAACCTATGTATATAGCAATCTAAATTAAGTTGATGGTCTCTTTAGTTTTGACCTCTTTCTAAAAGCTCTACTCTTTTACTCCTCTCCTCCCACATTTTATGTTTTTGATATCATATCTAACCTCTTTGTGTGTGTGTGTGTATCAGTTATGCTCTTATCATGGAAATAGGTAATTTTAGTACTTTCATCTTTTGACCTTCATATTATCTTCATAGGTGGTTGATCTGCTACGTTTACTGTATTTTTGTCTTTACCAGTGATTTAATTGCTTTTTTAAAAAATAATTTCATTATTCCTATTTGTGGTCTTCTCTTTCCCACTTAAAAAAATCCCTTTAGCATTTCTTGCAGGACTGGTTTCTTGATGATAAACTCCTTTAATTTTTGCTTGTCTGTGAAACTATTTATCTCTCCTTCTGTTCTGAGCTATAACCTTGCTGGGTAGAGTATTATTGGTTACAGGTATTTTCCTTTCAGCACTTTAAATATACCATGCCACTCTCTTCCAGCCTGTAAGGTTTCTGCTGATAAGTCAGCTGATAGCCTTATGGGGTTTCCTTTGTATGTAACTTGTTGCCTTTCTCTTGTGGCTTTTAGGATTTTCTCTTTAATTCTTGACATTTTAATTATAATGTGTCTTGGTGTGGGACTCTTTGGGTTTATCCTGTTTGGTGCTCTCTGTGCTTCCTGTACCTGGATGTCTGTTCCCTTCCTTAGGTCAGGAAAGTTTTCAGCTATTATTTCTTCAAATAGACTCTCTGCCCCTTTGTCTCTCTCTCCTCCTTCTGAGACACCTATAATATGAATGTTAGGCCACTTGATGTTGTCCCAGATCTCCCTTAGGCTGTTCTCATTCTTTTTAATTCTTTTTTCTTTTATCCGTTCAGCTTGGGTGGTTTCCTTTAGCCTTTCATCCAGCCCACTGATCTGTTCTTCTGTATCATCTACTCTGCTATTGAGTCCTTCTAGTGAATTTTTCATTTCCAGTATTGTGTTCTTCATTTCTGATTGGTTCTTTTTTATATTTGCCAATTCTTTGTTGATGTTCTCACTGAGTTCATCCAATCTTCTCCCAAGATCAATGAGCGTCGTAATGACCTTTTGTTTGAACTCTTTGTCAGGTAGATTGTTTATTTCTGTTTCACTTGGTTCTCTTTCTGGGGTTTTGTCCTGTTCCTTTACTTGGAACGTATTTCTTTGCCTCCTCATTTTGCCTCTTTCTCTGTGCTTATATCCATGTATTAGGTAGGTCTGCTATATCTCCTGATCTTGGAGAGGTGTCTTTATGTAAAAGATGCCTTAAGAGGCCCAGCAGTGTGCTTCCCTCTTGTCACCAGTTCCAAATGTTCCAGGAGTGACCCCTGTGTGGGCTATGTGTATCTTTCTGTTGTGGCAGTGTTACTCTTGCTGCAGGTGCCCAGGGAGGCTAGGCTGTCCACCTGGCCAACTGGTTGTAATGCTTGGCTGCGTGTGGCTGCTACGGACCCTTCAGTCACTTTATCAGGCATGGAGAGCCCCGACACTGTTGGCTGCAAGATCTAATAGCATATTCCCGTTGCAGCTTTTCTGTTAATTGAGTAGGCCCCCAGCATGGCTGGTTGCTAGGCACAGGGGCTTACAGTGCTGTAGGCCTCCCGCCTACAAGGCTCTTATCAACTCTTTTAGGATTGCAGCTGAGTGGGGCTGGCCCCGGGCACAGGAGCACCCAGTTGTTTCAGGCTTTGGATAGTGGGGCCCATCCCCTTTGTGGCTGTTTGAGAAGCACGAGTCTGCTGCAGCTGACAAGTCCCACCACCCACAGGGCCACAAACACCGTCAACGCAGTCCTGCCCTGTGTGCATGCCTTGACCTCTTGAAGCAGATCTGGTCATCCCACTGCAGAGGCCCCACACACTGCCCCAACACCTTACACACTCCACCCATTCCTCATGCACACCCTGACCCAAAGAGGTGGACTCAATCACCACAGCTGCAGAGGATCCAGGCACGCAGCCCATGGAGGCCTACAAGTAGCCCGAGGGCTTCCTGTTGGGTGGGGCCAGGCCCTAGGACAGGCTGCCTGCCCTGGCTGAGCTGGATTAAATCAGTGCTCTAGTGGGTGGGGCAGACCCTGGGCTACAGACCAGGAGAAGAACTCCAAAAGCATCTACCATTGTCTGTGTCAGTATGTCTATACTAGGTCATAACAATGGCTGCCTCCAATATCTCAATCCCAGAGAGGTCTCACCTGTCACTGAGATGCACCCAGATCCTATAAGGATGAGTCTTTTTTCACCAAAGGACTGTACACCTTTCTTTCTGGTGATTTTAAGTTGCTTTCCAAAACAGGTGAAGTTGTGAGTGGGCCCTTTAAGAGCTGGCATTTTTTTCCCTTATGTTCAATAGCTTTTCTTGGGGTATTCCCTGTTGTAATTAATAGCCAGCAAAGCCAGATATTATGACACTTGTTTCAGTTGTGCTGAGTCCAACAGATGCTTACAGCAGTAATGCTCCCCTGCTCAGCTTCCCCACTCCTCCAGGGAAGGTGCGTGCCTTAGGATTGCTCCCAGACAGCCATGAAGCACCACAGCTTGCAAAGGTGGGTTTTTTTTCTCTCCAGAAAGAAGTTTTTGCCTCTTCCATCTCTGTCAGGACTGTCCCTTCTTGCAGAGGTTCTTTTTATCCAGTTTTAAGTTCTCTCTCAGGGGTAATTGTTCCAAGAGTAGTTGTAAATTTCTTGTGTCTGTGGGAGGAGGTGAGCTCAGAGTCCGCCTACACCACCATCTTGACATGTCTCTCCTCTCCTTCATTTTGGAAGGACAGTTTTGCCAGATAATAGTATTCTTGGTTGGAATTTTTTTTTCTTTCAGCACTTTGAATATATTAGACTGCTCCCTTCTGACCTGCAATGTTTCTGCTGAGAAATCTGCTGTTAATCTCATGGGAGCTCCCTTGCACGTGACAAGTTGCTTTTCTCTTGCTGTTTTCAAGATTCTCTCTTTGTTTTTGACTTTTGACAGCTTGATTATAATATGTTTCAGTGTGGGCCTCTTTGGGTTCATCCTAGTTAGAGTCACTTGTGCTTTGTTAATTTGGATGTTCATTTCCTTCTTCAGATTTGGAAAGTTTCTGACTACTATTCTTCAAATAAGCTCTCTGCCCCATTCTCTCTACCTTTTCCTTTGAGAACGCTCATAAGGCAAATTTTGATCCACATGATTGTGTCCCATATGTACCTTAGGCTTTCTTCTCTCTTCTTCATTCTTTTTTCCTTTCGTTCCTCTGATTCAATAATTTCAGATGAGATCAGGTTCATTTGGGGGAGTATGGCAGTAGACAGACTTGATAATCTCAAATGACTTCTCTTCAGGTTCACTAATTCTTTCATCTTTTTTGCTAAGTCTGTTATTGATCCTCTCTAGTGAATGCTTCAATTCAGTTATTCTGTTCCTCCACTCCAAAATTTCTTTTTAGTTCTTTTTCATAGTTTCTATCTCTTTGTTGATATTTTCACTTTGTCCATGCATCATATTCCTGATTTCATTTACTTGTCTAAATGTGTTCCCCTACAGTGTATTGAGCTTCTTTACAATGACTATTTTGAATTTTTTGTTAGGTAATTCATAGATCTGTTTCTTTTCTGTTTTTTGTGAGGAAGATCAGCCCTGTGCTAACATCTGCCAATCCTCCTCTTTTTTTGCTGAGGAAGACCCCTGGCCCTGGGCTAACATCCATGCCTCACCTTTCTCCACTTTATATGGGACACCACCACAGCATGGCTTGCCAAGTGGTGCATCGGTGCATGCCCGGGATCCGAACCGGCGAACCCTGGGCTGCTGCAGTGGAACATGTGCACTTAACCGCTTGTGCCACCAGGCCAGCACCCCAGAGATCTGTTTCTTTAGGGTCAGTTTTTGGAAATATGTATTTTGTTTATTTGATGGGGCCATGTTTCCCTCTTACTTCATGTGCCTTGTTATTTTTTGTTGTGATTTTTGTATCTGAAAAACAGCCACCCCTCCCAGTCTTTATGGACTGGCTTTGTATAAGGAAAGACCTTCACCAATTAGCCTCACTAGAGATTCTGGGACCCTCTCTAATCTTTTAGGGTGTGCATCTTTTCTGGGCTTGTGTCTGTAATTTTCCAACTACAGAGCTTCACTGGCTTGTTTTTCAGGAGCTTGGAGCCTCGTGTTCACTCTGGTGCTTGTTTGCAGAGCTGCAGGTCCTCTGGTGCTACCACAGCCACTGAGCATTCTTTTGTTCTCTGTGGCCCCCAGGGATCCAAAGTATGCCAGGTCAGTGTCAGCACTCTGAGTCAGGTGAGACAGAAACCAGTCCCTCAAGCAACTCCCTGAGATGTTGGGGTTGGATGAGTATTCTAGTCTTTTCTTTCACTCCTATGGGAGAAGCCACAAGCTGGGCACTTTGCCCTAATTTCAGTGAGCTGTGTTGGCTTCTGTCTGCAGTATTACAAGTTCTCTGGCACTGTCACACAATACAGATCCCTCCTTTGTTCTGAGTGGTTCCAAGACATCCATAATATGTTGGATCCTGTCAATGCTCCAAGTCAAGTGAGACAGAAACCAATCCCTCAGGAAGCCCCCAGAAAAGCTAGAATGCTGATGTTCCACTCTTTTCTTTACCTCCAATGGAGAAGCTGTGCATTGGTCTTTTCCTTCAGATCATGAACTGTGTTGGCTTGAGGGAGAGGCTGACATAGATGAAATTAAATGGCTTTTCTTACCCTTTTCATTGCAGTTGTTCTTGGTTTTAAGCTCACCTGGGATACTGTGAGTTCCTAACTGTTTCTGGCATTCTCATAAAGACTTTGGGGACCATACATTGTTAAGTTGGTGTTTCTTTGGGGAGCAAGTTCTGGTGCTTCCTATTCTGCCATCTTGCTGATGTCACTTTCTAAAACATATTATTTTAAAAGGACTAAAATTTAGATCAAAAGCAGATGCAGCATTCTAAACCTAGCTAAATTAATCACTCAATAGCAGAGACAAAAAAAAAAAAGACTAAAAGAGTTTATTATTCACAGACTTTTCCTGAAAGGGTATGCTTTAGTAAGAAGAAAATTGCACCCAAAAGAAAAAAATAGGATACAAGAAGCAATGGGCTCAGGGGTGGAGGTTGGGGCGACGATTGGTAGACATGGTCGTTATTCTAAATAAGTAGATTTTAAATGGGAATTCAGCCATAGGGGAGGAGTAAAATGTTAAAAATTAAGACTTATCTGAAGTGACATAATACTAACTGGAAATAGGAAAGAAGGAGAAATCACAATTGAACTGTTCTAAAGTCGTCATAATTTTAGGAAGGAGGATGAGGATAGAGATTAACCTTGGTCTTTGTTAACTGTATGTGTTAATAATTTGAGGTTTCACTTAGAAGTGAAAATTTTTTTCACTTTATTTTAATAATACATTATTAAAAATAATGTATATAACTTCCACTTCCATAGTGAGGAAAGGGGGATGCTAAGGAAAACTCAGTATAATTTTTAAAAAAGGAGAGAAAGAGAAAAAAGAAAATATGCCCCAGATTACTAGAAATCATAAAATAAGATGACAAAGCATATTAGTAATCACAATAAATATAAATAGATTAAATTCTTCAGTTATAAGGTAGAGATCCTGAGACTCAGTTAATAAAATATAATGACAGAGAGGTGAGAGGAAAGGGATGAAAAATGATACTAAGCTAACTATCCAAAAGAAACTTTGTTCAGTAATAATGATGTATGATAAATTTTTTTTTTGTGAGGAAGATCAGCCCTGTGTTAACATCTGCCAATCCTACTCTTCTTTTGCTGAGGAAGACTGGCCCTGGGCTAACATCCATACCCATTTTCCTCCACTTTATATGGGACGTCATCACAGCATGGCTTGCCAAGCGATGTGTCAGTGCACACCTGGGATCTGAACCAGCGAACCCCGGGCTGCTGCAGTGGAGCGTGTACACTTAACTGCTTGTGCCACTGGGCTGGCCCCATAAATTTTATTTGAAACAACAACTATATTATAAATAGAGTCAAGACTTAATAACATAAGTAACAACTCAACAGGAAGCTATTTCAATCTTAACATGTATACATCTGTACCAGTGAGGATCTACTGAGGAGACAGAAATCACACAGTAATTTTAACAAGGAAGATTTATTATAAAAATTTATTAAATATTTATAGAGTGTTAACTAAGAGGGAAGAAGGTATAAATCCCTTTAAAGAATACTAGGACTGAGGGAGAATACTCAAGGAAGAGATAATCTTGGAAGATGGGGGGAGGGGTGAATTCTCCCACAGCTGAGATTCAGACTTTGCCAGAGAGGGGATGGTTACAGCCCACTGGATGTTGGAGAAATTCACAGGGCAGTCCTGAACTGGTCCAAAGTCAAAGAACCACAGCTGGTGGGCAGAGAAGTGCATGTTGGGGGGCCCACAAAACTCACTGGGAAGCTGCCTGTGGAGGGGTGCTGTTAAATTTGCTGGGAAATCAGCTGGAACAACAACTGTACTCTCTGGAAAGCTGCCAACAGTGTGGGTAGTGGGTGCTATTGAACTCACTGGCAAGCTGTTACTGGAAAACTGCTAGAAAACTTGCTTGAGCACCCACAGAACTCTCCAGAAATGTCCTGAACGATACCACTTGTTGCTGGGAATCCACCTGTGGTGGGACTGGACTCACCAGGAGTGGGGAGTGAGCTTCACTGAGTGTCCTGCACACTAGCCCAGTGCCACAGGAGCAAAAAGGAGCAAAGCACAGGGGACCAGGGAAAGGAACTCCTCTGATATTTCTCCAGTGCCCTCTACTGATAAAACCTGACATCATGCCATCTGGCAAGGTAGAAATGTTCCTGAATCACAAGCAGACAGTGAAGGGTAGGTTTGGAGTTGAGAGGCAATAAATTGATAACTGGCACAGCACCTAACCAGAAAACATAAAAAATTTAAAAGAAATATTGACAGTTAGACAAGAAGTATTAATCTATTAGTAGATTAATAAATCATGAGATTATTTTACACATCTTTGTCAGCAATTGCTAGATCAGACAAAAATCAATTATAATATAGAATATTAAACAAAGTTAACAAGTTTGAAGTAACAGATGTTTAGAAACATGATTTCTTTCCAACTCATATTGAATATTTTCAAAAATTGGCCAAAGGCCACAAAAGAAGTTTCAACAATTATAAAACTAATCAATATAAGTAGATTATTTTATATGACATAAGGCAATAAAATTGGAAACCAATAACAAAAATATAGCTAAAAATGAATATCTGAAAAATATAAAATGAAAACCTAAAATAAATAATAATGTAAATATTATGAAGATATATTAAAATTGAACAACAGCTAAAAGAATACATATTCAAATTTGTGGAATGCAGCCAAAGTGATATTTAGAGGAAAACTTATTAACTTAAATGTACATATCCGATAGAAGAAAAGAGTGTGTTGGATCAAGTCAACCACTGCAAATTTAAAGTACAAAGATTCCATGACCATTTTACCTCAAATCCCAGAGATTTTAGTTGTTGATGTTATCATCACCCCACTGTGTAGTTGAGACTTTACAGAGGAAAATGCCCCTTCCCACCCAGGAGAAAAATCAGAATGTGTTGAGGGGCTTGTGTGGTTTGGAAATAAAGCAGTTCCTTGTCTTTCCTATATAGTTTTCTGTCAGAGTATTTTATTTCTATATAATTATGTATACTGGTGACATGGTGGAATGTGTTAATAAACAATATTTCACTGCTGAAATACAGAAATCCAATGCTCATGGTCCTAAGATTGGCTGTCCAATCTTAAAAGAAATACATACTTTACAGGAAGAGAACAGCAAAGTTTCCCACTTGTTTATTCATTCATTCATTTAACAAATATTTATTAAGTGCCTTTTATGTGTCATGTATTTTCCTAGCCTATGGGGATTCATTAGTGAACAAAATAAACAAAATCCCTTCTCTTATAGCCCTTGCATCCTAGCAGAGGAAACAGGCAAAAGAAAGGATGAAGTAAAATATATAGTTTGTTAGCTAGTGGAAGGTACTATCGGGAAAAACAAGCAACAAAGATAGAAAAATTCAGTTAGGATCACTATATCAGATAAGTTGGCCAAGGAAGTCTTCATCGAGAGGTGACTTTGAAACAGAGTCTGAGGAAGTGGGTCGTGAGCCATTTGGATCTATGGAGGAAGAGCATCCAAGCAAATCCAGGGGCCAAGTGTGGTTACTGCTGTCAAGGGAGAAAGCAGTAGATGAGGTCAGAGAGATAGCAAAAGTCCAGATTATACACAGTCATATTGTTTTACCTGGAAGAACCCAAATTTAAATTCATTGTCCTGGTGTAATTAATAGTAGTCAATCTTTAACATTCACCAGGGCTCTGGTTTGGATAATAAAATATATAGTCACTCTACTTTTTGTAAAGACTCAGGCTTTGCAGGAATAAACAGACAGCCATCAGAGGGCTTTCAACATGGGAGTAACATGATCTGATTTAGTTTTAACAAAATCATTTAGGCTGCTGTGTTGAGAAGAGACTGTAAGCGGCAGAAATGAAGGCAAAAATCTGTCCACAATCTGACCAATCCTTCTCACCACCGCCATTCCTACCAGCCTGGTCCAAGGCACCACAATTTCTTACCTGGATTGCTTCAAGACCTTCCAAACGAGTCTCCTTTGCTATATTTAGTACACATACAAGCAAGATTTAAAGAAAAACACCTTGAAAAAACACATTTTTCTCCTATGCTTCAAATAGTCATAACTTTTCTCTTTCATGCCTGTATAGTTATAAAGCAAAAAAAAACATTAATACTTTTTCTATTCAATTCAGTATCAAAAATATTCCATTTTATTCAAGATTCATCTTTGGATGCATTCAGAATGAAAGCCCCTGTATGGTTTCCTTTACAGAAATAAGGATGAATTCTATCTCAACTCCCCTTGTTCTCAAGTAGAAAGTCAACGATCCAGATTCAGAGCTGAGAAGTCGTATCTCAACTCTGCTCGATGAGCGACAATTTACATATAACTTTATAGAAGCAATGTTTATAATTTTTATAGAAGCAACCCTAAGATGTTCTAGTCATGCAACTCTATCAGACAGTAAACATCTTGAATGTCTTTTCCTTGATCATAAATCTCCCTGACAGTTAATGTTTTTGAGATAAAAACTGAAAAACAACTCTCTGTCTTTACTTTTTTTTAAGCTTCCCTTACTAGGTCCTGTGGGAGCCAGAAGTTTGCGGCCAATAGTTCCCTTAGGTACTTGCAACATCTCTGACAGAAAGCTTAAGGTTATATTCCGAAACCTGATCTGAAGAGGACTCTATACTTCTCTAGTAGAAATTCCTTATGGTGAACACTTAAGCAGAAAACTCAAAACACATTTGATTAGATATGCAAAATAGTTTCATCTCTTGTATCATCAGGCTACAAGAAAAACATATTGATATATGAGAAAAAAAAAAGAGCAGACTGTCTGAATGGCCTAGTATAACCTAACCTTTGTGCAGCCTTCCCCAGTTCTCCCGAATTCACCCTTCTTCCATCCTCAATAGCAAGTCTCTACCACAAAATTTTGTGCTTTAGTATACTGTCCTAAATTTTTGGGTAAATGCTACATTAAGTGTTCATCTGAACTGTTATGTCATGTTGGACTGAAGGCATTATATGTTGCAAGCTTTCTAACTGATGTTAGTAACTGAGCCATTCAAGGATTCACACGGCAACTGCTACATGGAAGCCCATATTGGGACACTGACTCTGTGCTATAACCAAATACTTTCCTAAGTGGTCACCACTTGCCGCCGCTGCTCCAAGCAGCTGAATAGTGCTCTTGCCATTGGCACTGACGCAGGACCCCTGGATGTAACGAAAGCACAGGGCTGCTGCTTGCCATTGAAAAATTGATTAGAATCATCATGCTGGTTTCCAACAAATTCCTGTAGGTACTGTGGCCACAGACATACTTTATCAGCCTTAAAACCAATGAGTTTTGCCCTTTTGAATCTTTAAAATGGAATCAATTTGAAGTATAACTTTTCCAAGCTTGAAACCTAAAACTTTTTATAATGAACAAATTGGAATTACATCATATTAACCTAATTTTATCTATTCAGTGAAAGGAAAGCATGGTATTTTCATTTTAAGAGGAAAGTCTTCAAAATTATTTAAAATTTTTATTTGCCTTTAATTATCTTACAAACATAACAAGAACCTCCATCACGTCTAGAATTAATTTAAACTCTGGGAAGAGCAATAATATTTACCTTTTATCACCAAAATCTTAAAATGGTGATTAATTTAATTATTATGTATTTCTATTTCTAGCAACTTGGATGTTATATCAATAAACGGAAGTAGTCATTGATCAGAAACAATTAGCCTTTAGCTGAGAAAAATTAACCCATAACTAAATATTAGAAATAATGTGAGAGAGGCAGCTCTGTTACAAGATAAGTTTTACTTCCACAAAACTTTGGATGAGTGTTGATGATGGAGACCAACGTAAAGAAGATGGAGAAGGGCCAATCCTGGGAGCCTGAGGAAGCCCCCACCCTATCGTATGGTTCCTATCGCATGGACCCAGGGTGTAGACTACTCATTACATTTCTATTCGGGAGGAGGGAGTTAGAGCAGCCAGCCTGTGATCCACTCGCTTCTTTTACCAGGTATATCCCCAGGGAAAATAAGTCGTTTCTCCTTTTCAACTGGACTCTGGCTGAATAGATAAATAATATTTACCAGGAGAAAGAGACCTTGTCTCTGAAAATATCCTTGGCCAAGGATTACCGAGAGTGAGTAGAACCCAGATGTTGCTCCTGGAGAAAGTCAGGTAGTCTCTACAGCTCTGTGCAGGTAGAGTGGAGATGTTCTGTAGTCACAGTGCTCCCACTGTGTGAGGAACCCTCTGACTCCCTGAGAGACCTCATCTAATCAGGGCCAGAGGGGCATGTCCAATGGGGAAAGGACCTGGGGTGCTGTCCTCATGTCCCATACCTCTCTCTGCTTCGTCTAAGTTTTTTGAATGCCTGTATCCTGTAATAATTGAGTAAAGCTGAAACTGGGTGAGATCGCTGCCTCATGTAAGTCTGATTGGATAATTCAATCCTTTGTGTTAGCCCAATAATCAGTTACTACTATTGTCTAAGTCAGCGATTCTCAAACATTACTATGCATAAACATTAGTTGGGGAGCTTGTAAAATGCAGATTCCTGGACTCCTCTCATAGAGATTTTGATCCAGTAGATTTGGAGAGCCAGCCTTGGTGGTCTAGTGGTTAAGATCTGGTGCTCTCATTGCTGTGGCCTGATTTCATGTCCCAGTAAGGGAACCTAGTCAAGGAAACCATACCACCCATCTGTCTGTTGTCATACTGTGGTGGCTGCGTGTTACCGTGATGCTGAAAGCTATGCCACAGGAATTTCAAATACCAGCAGGGTCACCCATCGTGGATAGGTTTTCAGCGGAGCAAGAAGGACCTGGCCACCCACTTCCAAAAAAATTGGCCATGAAAACCCTGGGAATAGCAGTGGAGCATTGTCTGATATAGCACCAGAAGTGGAGAGGATGACCAAAAGATCAGACAGGATTCCGCTCTCCTGTACACAGGGTCACTAGGAGTCAGAATTAACTCCACTGGCACTAACAACAACAAAGAAGATTTGGAGAGGGGACCAGTACCTATTTCTTAACCTAGAAATGTGTATGTGACAAAATGATATTGGAAATACCTCTAAATCAACCTTATGTTGGCATAATTATACATCTTTCTATTGCATTAAAAATATCTTCAGTGTTTTATGGTTTAGTCCTTCAATTTGTTGTTTTTGCTTATTTTAATGCATTTGCCTAACACACAGAAGCTAGATTATGATGAAAATAGAAAAGGAAAATGATCCCATTTTCTCCTATCCTATAAAAATAGTGCATCTCTCATCTCAAAAGGGTTATTGAGAGTTAAGTTATTGAGGGTTTTGAAAGACTTTTTCCAAACCAGTTGATTGTTTTTTCTATAACATGTCTAAAAGTTTAAAATTTACATTTAGAGTCCATGTTGAACAGTTCATTCCATGCAATACATATAGCACCTTTTAAAGACGCATGTTTGATTTTTATTCTGTTTCTTTCATACAACTATATTTAGGACTTCCTAATGAAGCCCATTGTTTATTCTCAGTGATGATGGTGGGGCAATTTTCAAAGAAAAGGAAAGCTGCAAAGCTAGAAGGTTGTTGGGGGGTAGCTATGAGGGGAGAAGGAGAAGGGGCTTCTAGCAAGTCTTCTAAATATACAGTATTATCCCAAACAGAATAATACTTGGCAATTACAACCCCACCTTCTAAAAGAGGTATGTAATTCTTATATTACTAAGTATAACCTAGTGCAAGTTAGATTATAGAAGCAATGTAGTCTGCAAACGTACAATTTTCTGGCCACATCCTTGTTCTTATGTCGCAGTTTTTAAAATCTCTCTCTTAGTGGTGTTTTTTTTTGTTCTCTCTTGCTTCTTCTACCATAAAACATTTTACATCAAAAAGGTAGACTCCAATTTAATGATTAGTAAAGAGGGAAAATTATATTTAGCCAAGTACAGAAAAACTTAAGGGGTTTTAAATTCTATTTAGCACAAGCAAAGCCCAACTTCCTGGTTCAAGTTAAAAAAACATGCATACGGCTCCTTGGTTGTCAACTGGCTTTTACAAAACACCATCTTGATGAATTAAGAGTAAATGAATGAGAACCATATGGATAAATTTCCTTTGAAACACACCCAGGATTAAGAAGTTTAAGAAAAATAGCTCTTGGCGAATATATTTTTGTAGTTTTTGCTGCAATGAAAATGTTTGAAAAATAGTCTGAAGTGTTTTGTTGAACCCAGATCTCAAAGAACCAAATTTTTGAATCCATAGGGCTAAGGTGATGATGTTGACCCCTCAGGAAGGTGAAGGTAATAGTCTCATTCTAGAAGGAAGTCAGAGAGAGTATCTCCTTGATCATTCTGGGGGAGTCATTCAAATAAGGTTGATCTCAGAGTTCAGACTTGCATACATGGCCTGTTACTGAAAAGCATAGCACAGAAATTAAGAGTGCAAGCTATAGCCTATTGTTTCTCGAGCTGTTTCTCGTTGTTTCTCTCCTAAGGAGATTTTTTAGACATTTTCTTCTTAATTCCTCCCATGAAATTCTACTACTACAAATATATTGTACATTTGCTTATGCAATGCATATATATATTTGCTTCATAATTAAAGAGTAGGAATTTTTTTGTATCCCCTAGAACCAAGTTTTGCCCTCCTGAGGGCGATATTGCCCCCTTTTAAGAATGTAAACTCTAGAGCAACAGTTCTCAACTAGGGGCATTTTTATTCCCTAGGGGAAATTGTGCAATGTCTGAAGACATTTTGAGTGTTACACCTGCAGGGAGGGGTGTGAAGATGCTATAGGCAGCTAGTAGGAAGAGGCCGGAGATGCTGCTAAACATTCTACAGTGTACAGGAAAGCCCCTCACCATAAAGAACTATCTGGTCCAAATTGTTAATGGTCCTGAGGTTGAGAAACCCACTTAAGAGACAGACTGTTTGAATTTGAATCTTGGGTGTGCCACTTACTCACCGGGTAATCTACAATTTGTGTCTGTAAAATGGGGATAACAATAGTATGGACTCTGTAGGGTTAGTGGAAGGATTAAATGAATTAATACATATAAAACTCTTAGAACAGTGCCTGGCACAGGGAGCACACTCAATAATAAGTTAGCTATGATTATTATTTTAAATCATACCATCCTGGAAACAACAAGGACCACATCAAATTACAAAAATGTATAAGCATCACAAAATCCTTGAAATGTGCACACACACGTCTATTCATTTTCCTGAAGCATGAACAGCCAACTTATCCCTATTCCAACTTAAATTCAGAATACATTTTTGTAGTGACTAGCAAACTATTAAATTTGGCAGGTTCGTGATTATATGAACAAATATAATGAAAAAGAATCAAGGCTGCTACTGCAGACTAAGGTATTTTCATTATACTGTGAAAAAAAAAGACTTGAATGTAAGAGCACAATAAATACTTTTCTTGGGCTTCAATGGACAATCAGGAAGTGCCACTTTGACAGTCAATATATCCTGATGGCACTTCAGGAAATGCTATTTTTAATGAGAATTTTCAGGTTCATAGCATAGTGAAATATGAATTAGTGACTCTGATGTACTTGTGTTACAAATATCTTTCAAAATACCAGTGTAGTCTTGAGTTTCTTGCTATTTATTTCTTCTCTAAAAGGATTGTAGTTTTTGCATGTCCAATGCAGAGGATATGAGCAAAATGGTGTTGCTGGAAGTACAACAAAACACAATTTGTTACAGAAAAATCTAATATCACCCCCTTTCCTTTCCTTTCAAAAAAATAAAAAAATGAAAAGGGTTGGGGAGAATCCCATTTGCTTTCATCTCCATGCCTTCAGCAAGTCCCACTGATTTGACATTTCTTAATCTGAGCTGGTTTTCCAGGTCATCGGTTCGATTCTCACTCCTTTCCCGGTGTTTAGTGAGCACAGCAGAAATTGGCTGCAATCATCCATGGGAGATTGTTATCGTTAAGTCTTCATTTTTTCTTCATCTCCCTCAGCCATCTACAATCTCAACAAAAGAGTTCATTTCAGAGGGAGAAAGGGGACGGCAAAAGTCTAGCTGATGAAAGAAATTGTCAGGGTTAGAGAGCATGGTGTTTGCAGAAAAACTGCCTGGATTGGAATTCTGACTCTGCCGCTTAGTTCTGTTCTTGTTACCTGGTGAGGGAAATGAACTAACACCTGAGAAGGACTTTGTTAAATTAATTACACAAGGAGGTCATTAGACTGAGGAGGCTCTAACGCCCTGGTGGTCCACGTAAGCAAACAAAAGTCTAACCTGTAAAGGCCTCAAGGTTACAAAATCAAAACGCTTAGGACAACCAATCACAAACAGCCAGCTAGGCTTTAAGCTAGAGCCAATCAACAATTTCCTTACTTTGCCCCCCCTTCTCTCTGTAAGTCTCTCCCCAACTCCTGTCCATGGAGCGCCCCTAACCACTTCGGGTTTGGTGCTGCCCCATTCAAATTTATTTTTGCTCAAATGAACTCGTAAAACTTTTAATATATCTCAGTTTACCTTTTCACAGCTTGCATTAGAGCTGTGCCTGTACGTAAACGCGCTCAAGATACAGGGTTAGCTGTTGGTCATTGACCGTGGCCACAGCCGAATCCCCACTGCAGCGAACACGGTGGTTCAAGGTCTAGTAGACTGAAGGAAGAAGGCACCTATCCTTCCTTTAAAATACTACCTCTCTATTGTTATGCTGATTTGGCAAGTTACAGAGGGATCTCTTAGGAGTGTCAATTTTTAAAAAATGACGAGCTTCTAAATTTCACAAGCAGTGAAAATCAATTCCAACCAGAAACAAAAGCCAGCAACGTAATTCTTGGATGCTACTAAAAAGCAGCCACATAAACCTTTCAGTGGTTGACTTAAGTCCCTGAAGGCTAAATACCCTTCAAATGTCCTCCCCCTCTTATGAATGAAAAGTTGCTTTATTTGGGCGCTGTTGGCTCCCAGCAGCCTTTTGTGCTGCTCCTGCATCGTCGGTATAAGACAGGGAAGTCCACGGAGGAGGGAAGGATGCTCTTCTCCGTCTGTAGCAGAACACTTCTAATCCCACCAGCATATAAATTCTGCCCTTTCTTCTTGCTATGTTTTCTGCTCTAGAATCATAACCTTGCTGCATAAAACTTCTGGAAATGTCTAGAAACGAACATAACATTTTATTGAATTCATATGAAGGCTGTTTGTCTCCCCACTTCTGGAAATTTCTGGGTGAGGAGGCTAGAGAACCACTTCTGCCCTTCCTGTATAAACCAGGCCTCCTAAATAGTAAGCTCTTGGGGGAGGGACAGTGGTGGAGGCAGGGCCTGTCTTTAGAGGGCACAGCACGGTATTTTTCCATCAGTCTGATTCTGTAATATTGTCTTGAGAAAGACTTGAGTCAAGGAAAGAGCATGGATCACCATTCATGAGCTGGTGTCCTGCCTCAGCCACCAATAACACTATGATTCTGGAAAAACCGTCTAACTTCTGTACCACAGTTTTCCTCAGATGCTTAAAAAATATCAGCAGTAGAGGGTGGGTGGGGAGAAAACAGCTATAGTCACGGCTTACCTCACAAGGTCTTTTTGAGGACCAAAATGGGATAAATGAAAGTGCTCTGTAAATCACATGTTCTATGCAAATGTTATGTGGGATTAATATTAAGAGAGTTTTGGTCCACACCAACTTGTTTTTCCTTTCTCTTTTTCCCAACAGTTTCTTTAATCTCATTTAATCTGTGCCCATTTCAGCCTGGTAGCTCTTTGAAGGCCTACTTTTTATACAGTATCAGAAATCCCAGAGAACAGTTTAGAAACTGAATAAATGCTGATTATAAATCTAATTTTCTACAAGGTGTAAGAAGAAAGCCCCATAATGATTCCCTCTAGAATTCACCTAATAGAAGTAGGGAAAACGGAGAAGTGAAATATTATTTAAGATTATGATTGCTGCTATTTTATATGTGAAGAAATAGAGGGCCGGCCCCGTGGCTTGGCGATTAAGTGCGTGCGCTCGGCTGCTGGCAGCCCGGGTTCAGATCTCGGGCGCGCACCGACGCGCCGCTTCTCCGGCCATGCTGAGGCCTCATCCCACATACAGCAACTGGAAGGATGTGCAGCTATGACATACAACTATCTACTGGGATTTTGGGGGAAAAAATAAATAAATAAAATTATAAAAAAAAAAAAGAAATAGAAGAAGATACTGATCAAATAAGACCTAGCTTAGGAACCAAAAATTTCTAATTCTACAATTTTACTAAAACATGCTTTCCAGAAAAGATCTTAAATTTGCCTTGTGCTCTCATCAATAAAAAGACTGCCGGGCCGGCCCCGTGGCTTAGTGGTTAAGTGCGCACGCTCCGCTACTGGCGGCCAGGGTTCGGATCCCGGGCGCGCACCGACGCACTGCTTCTCCTGCCATGCTGAGGCCGCATCCCACATACAGCAACTAGAAGGATGTGCAACTATGACATACAAGTATCTACTGGGGCTTTGGGGAAAAAAAAAAAGGAGGAAGATTGGCAATAGATGTTAGCTCAGAGCCGGTCTTCCTCAGCAAAAGAGAGGAGGATTCATCATGAATGTTAGCTCAGGGCTGACCTTCCTCACAAAAAAAATAAATAAATACAAAAATAAAAAGACTGCCTCTTTGCCTTACTTCTAAAATGTTGCTATTTTATTCTTAGGTTAAATGTGTGGGAGATAACATCTCATTCAAGGAAATCTTGAGCTAAAAGGCTAAGAGGGGAATTTCACAGTTAGGAATTTTAGGTTAACAGAACTTTTTTTGTACTAGAGAAAGTAGGATATGTATTGAAATTTTAGAAATGTCAGATCATTCACTTATTTTGCTACTCAAAAATAAGAGTTGACAGCTGAGTCTGAAAGCATAGTGTCTGTTGTTCAGACATGTGTTTAGAATACTTCAGTTAATTTTAGTGTGGGTGGAGAGAGAATTCTATTTATTTGAAAACGTAATATAGATGGAATGTAAATAATGCAAAAAGCTATGTTTTCTAAAGCTTGTATATATGCACAAATATATTTTGAATACATATTATGTGCCAGGCATTGTGCTAGCAGAGAGGATATTTTTTTTCTTTTTAATTTAGGAAATGGTTATTGTCTCTAGTTGGAGAGATTAGGCAAAAATATTAAAAAAATAGAAAAAGAAAATACATGACCAAGTGCCAGGTGAAAGGGAGATATAAGGGCTACAGGAAGTCAGAGGCTGGAGAGATCATGAGGACCCTGGAGTGGTCAAGGAAGCGTTTAATAGAACGGTAGAACTTGAGCAGGGTCTTAAAAGAATGAGTGGTGTTTGAATAAATGGGGAGAACGGGTGAGCGTGCCAAGCAGTGCTAACGGCAGGTTGGGATAACCCGAATGAAGGCAGGGTTATAAAGGCTGGTCTGGATGCGACTGTAGTGGGACACGTGGCAGACTCCCTTTCCTAGGGAATCCCATGATACAAAATGTTGCTTTAGGGGCTGGCCCCGGGGCTGAGTGGTTATCAAATTTCCACGCCCTCTGCTTCCATAGCCCAGGAGCGGATCCTGGGCGTGGACCTACTCCACTCGTCAGCCACGCTGTGGAGGCGTCCCACATACAAAATAGAGGAAGACAGGCACAGATGTTAGCTCAGGGCTAATCTTCCTCAAGCAAAAAGAGGAAGATTGCCAACGGATGTTAGATCAGGGCGAATCTTCCTCATCAAAAAAAAACAGTTACTTTAGTAATAATATTATAGCCATTTGCAAGATTGATTAGAGGAGAGAGAACAACAAGAAAGATAACACAGTGATCCTGGATTTGAAATTGGGGGGTAGCAGGGAAAAATGCTAAGGTATAATAAATAAACTGTCTTCTGGTATTCATATGTCACTATCAGCAATGTTGTCATATTGCAGATGCTGCTGCAAAGAGCAAACAATAGTCTTTTCCAGCCTCCCAAATAATATGGAAAAAGCACTCTTTCCTTCAAGGTGTTAGCTGCTCTTTGAAGAACTTTCACCTTTTATGACTTCTACTTAGACTCAAATTTTTCACTCAGAATGAATCAACCACTTCTCATTGCTCCGCATAACATGTATCATTGCTTAGTCCAGCAGCACAGAGCTATGTCACCTATTTGGATGCAAAGACTAAAGTATCTTTCTGTATCAATAGTAGTAGATAAAGTATTGCTAATAGCTTTACTTATGTCATCTCATGAAAGCCTCTCAACACTCCTACGAAGCAGCTGTACACATTATTATGCCCATTTTACAGATGAGATCATTGAAGCACAAAGGGAAACTTGCCTAAGGCTACACTCTCAAGAAGGAGATGACTCAGGGTTCTAACTCATGTCTCTCTGGCTCCTGCATGCACCCTTGTAACCACTATGCCACTCTGCCTTCCATGCACACCCCCATCATAATTGCCTTTTGTCTCCTGTGATTTTATTAAACGCTGTCACATTACGCTATCTCACTTGATTTCCTCAAATTACTTGGAGGAATTGCTTGGCTGAAATATTCATTATTTTTCTTTTTCAGATGAAAAAAGGGAGGCTTAAAGACATAAAGGGATACTTAATAAATGTTGTCTCAGGCTTGAGTTCAGGCTGTCTCTGGTTGTTTCACTCCATGTTGCTCCCGTTACCTAATCCTTGCACCCATCAGAACTCTGTGAGGTAGTGAAGAAGAGACGAGAGCAGGGGAGCGAGCGTGCTGTAGCTGTCTACTCTGAGGGTCAGAAACCCAAATTGTCATAAAGCTTACCATGCAAGAGAAAAGAGATTTAGATTCTTTTTTTCTGTTTAATTCTTGTAACCTTTTATTAACATAAGCTAAGGATGCTCTGAAAAAAGCCATGAAATGTAAAATGAGTATTATTACCTGTGACCACATCAGTTTTGTCTCCTATTTATGATTAAATGGAGAAAAACAGTTTTTACTGATTTAGGAAGTAACATTAATAAAGACACTAATATCACCATCTATAGATCAAAGGAAAATAGCCATGGTGGCCATAAATGATTAAATATCTCCTCCCCAAGATGTTGGAAGATCCCTTTGGATTTTCATTGGATGAAGGTACAGTTTCCTTGACAACCGGGCTTTCTGAACAGACTGCCTATACCTCAGCGTTCCTCAGCTTGCTGTAAAAGTCAGTGTGATATTCTTACAAGATGCACATGAATTTACTAAGGAGTGACTTTACAATTTGAATATGATTTCTACTAGACACTACAGAGAAGATGTTAGCTAACTAAGAAAAAGGAGACTATAAATCCTTAGCATTGAGGACCATAGAAGGCTCTTAAATTTGTAGTTGTTACTTAAACAAAAATTGTCATCTCTTTGTGATTATCTATATATGCCTGCTTGTTCATTAATCCAGAAACAGGGCACTCTGGGTTTAAACTATCTAAAGATGGAAATATTAGGAAAGTAACAACTAGTTATGACAATTCTTTAGTCAGTCACCAGGAGAAACGCCAAATTGCTCAAGTGGACTATGAGCATCCATGCGAAGTCTCTCTGCCAAACTTGCTTTTCCAGAGGACTCTTACTACCTCAGGGAACTTCTGTGCAGCAGGAGAAAAAGTGAAGCAAATGGGATTGGGTTTGGCAGAGCTTTCCAAATAACTTGTTCAATTTCTAGAAATGGGAAACCTGTCTAGCCTGTAGGCACTTGTCCAGAAGCATCATATTCAGGTTCATTTTTATTTAGGGGAGTAAGACTATGTATTTTTCACCACCTTGTACCCTTGGATTAAAAAAAAAAAATCACAGCTTAATCTCTGCATCCTTGACTATGCCCTTTAAAATGTGACTTTGTTGCCCACATGTTTAGGCCCGTGCTTTGTCTTTAAAATGCATACTTTTCAGCAGAGTCCTAGGTAAGACATTCCCAACTTCCAGTTATGAGCCTATACGCAAAATCTCACGTGTAGATGATTATATGTGTTTTTATGAAAGGGATTTCAATTCTTCTATCAGACTCCAAAGGTGTCCACAATTCATACAAACGTTAATAGCTGCTATCTTCTACAATTTGATGCCTGACTCCCCAGCCTTCTTTTTTTCTCACTGACAATGCACTTTTACCCTCTTTCAATCCTGCTCAGCATTCTCCTTCCCTGTAAAACTTTCCTGACTATTTCTACTCTATTCCAATTGCTCTGTTACCTTGATTACGTATATCAGATTTTGTGTGCAGATTAACCAATGTATTTTCCTTTACCCGTTTAATCAACTAAATGCATAACTTAGTTAATATACCAGGATAACAGACATTAGGTCATCATAAAATAAACCAAAGCCAAATATCAAAGAAACTACACAAATTCTGCACTTAAAGAATACGTTCCATTCCCTCTCAGGTCAATGAGCACCCATAAATGTTTAGCTAAGCAAGCTCTAATGAGCACTTGCATAACGTGAAGTTAGCTGAATGCAGTTTCCTTCTTTTATTAAAAATGACCTTCATATGACACAACTCATAAGGTAATGAGTGCAGTTAGTTCTAGAAACCTGATGGAGCCAAGTGCTGAGCAGAGCAGGACATCCTTCAGTTTCCTATAGTTATAAGATTTGCTAAACTATGGAGAGTGGGGGCAGTGTGACTATTAACTCCTTAAGTCTCATGGATCCCTGAGTCCACTCACTGAGGTGGGAAAGGATCACGTGGCATAGTTTATAAACTATGCTATTCCTAAACATGCAAGTATTTTTAAGATTCATTTTTCTGTATGAACAACTTTCTTGCCTGATTCATGTGGGAGAATTAGATACAGAAGGTGTTCACAGAGGCATACTCATTCTCAAAGGAAAGTTAAATGGTTTCTTCAGTGTGTATGTTATTTTCATTGTGTCTTACGATCCTTATTTTTTGTGAAAATATGTCACTTCCATTTTTATTTAATGCAAAAATTAATTGAATTACATCTTTTTTACAATGTTTCATAAATACATGTCTTCCCTGAAACCTCTCTCTTCCCGCTCCACCAAATCTTCCCGCCAACACAGCAGATGACTACTTCTCATTTGCTGGAGAGACACCTGGGAATATCTCATAGATGCTTCTAATAGAGCGTCATCTCAGCACGTCATTACCCTTGTGTTGATCCTTCCTCCACACGCAGGGAAGAAAAGCATCTCTTCTCTCTGAGCAACACTTTTAATGGTATATGGAATCCCGTTACTTTGAAAATCCTCTAGGATCAAATTTTCAAGGTCTTCTCTTTACCTTAACTTGTTTGGGGTCTAATTTCTTTCAAATTTTCTTATGTAGAAAATTCCATTTGCTCTTTCTTTCTTGCAAGTTTGTTCCACTCTTCTCTATGACGCTTTACTCACATAGTTCGTTAAGACTGGAAGAAGGAAATGGGAATGCATGTCTTCATTCTTCCCGAGTTTTCTATTTTCTTAACTGCCTGCCTGTAGAATGTGTGTGTTTGGCTCTGCCCCAAGTTCCAGATAGTAAGCAAGCCAGAGTCAGGGCAAATCTTACCTTCTAAAGTCAGGTCTAGAGGCCAGTCTCTTTCAATCTCCTCCATGGGGGCTCAACAGATTTGGGGCAAGGTATGGTTTTGCCCAGGGTTTAGACATGAGCAGAGTGTTAATAGAGGCTTAGGTATGGCTGATACATATTTTCCAATTCAGCTTTAACCAATGACAAAGTGGATAGTTGAACTTCATCACTCTGATTTTTTTTTTATCTATTCTAAACTTATTTTTTGTCTGTTATAAACTCAGAAGAGGACAGAGATATGAAAACCCCCTCTTAAAACTCCAACACTTAATATTTAATGCAAACAAACATGCTCTGTTCATCCTAGCTTCTTTTTTTTTTAAGACTTTATTTTTTAGAGCAGTTTTAGGTTTACAACAAAATTGAGATGGAGGTATAGAGATTTCCCATATACTCCCTGCTCCCACACATGCATAGCCTCCTCCATTATCAACATCACTCACCAGAATGGTACATTTTTTGCCAAGCATAAACCTACTCTCTACATTGATATGTCTATTTATTTATTTATTTATTTATTTATTTTGTGAGGCAGATCAGCCCTGAGCTAACATCCATGCTAATCCTCCTCTTTTTGCTGAGGAAGACCGGCTCTGAGCTAACATCTATTGCCAATCCTCCTCCTTTTTTTCCCCAAAGCCCCAGTAGATACTTGTATGTCATAGCTGCACATCCTTCTAGTTGCTGTATGTGGGACGCGGCCTCAGCATGGCCGGAGAAGCAGCACGTCGGCGCGCGCCCGGGATCTGAACCCAGGCCGCCAGCAGCGGAGCACGTGCACCCAACCGCCAAGCCACAGGGCCGGCGCCTACATTGATATGTCATAATCACCCATAGTCCGTAGTGTGCTTAGGGTTTGCTCTTGTGTTGTGCAATCCATGGGTTTGGAAAAATGTATACTGACATATATCTATAATTATAATACCAAACAGAGTGTTTTCACTGCTCTAAAAATCCTCTGTGCTCTGCCTATTCATCTCTCCCTTCCCCACCCTGGCAACTACTGATCTTTTTATCATCTCCATAGCTTTGCCTTTTCCAGAAAGTCATATAGTTGGAATCATACAGTATGTAGCCTTTTCAGATTGGCTTCTTTCACTTAGTAAAATGCATTTCAGTTTCCTCCATGTCTTTCCATGGCTTGATAGCTTATTTCTTTTTAGTGCTGAATAATATTCCACTATCTATATGTACCAGAGTTTATTTATCCATTCGTCGACTGAAGGACATCTTGGCTGTTTCCAAGTTTTGACAATTTTGAGTAAAGATGCTATAAACATTCATGCTCAGGTTTTTGTGTGCATATAAGTTTTCAATTCCTTTGAGTAAATATCAAGAAGCATCATTGCTGGATTATATAGTAAAGCTATGTTTAGTTTTGTAAGAAACTGCCAAACTATCTTGCAAAGTGGCTGTACCATTTTGCATTCTCACCAGCAATATGTGAGAGTTCTTGTTGTTCCACATCCTCACCAGCATTTGTTTTCAGTGCTCTGGATTTTGGCCATAGGTGTGTAGTGGTATCTCATTATTGCTTTAATTTGCGTTTCCCTGATGACACATGCTGTGGAGCACCTTTACTTATTTGCCATCAGTATATCTTCTTTGGTGAAGTGTCTATTAAGGTCTTTCACCCATTTTTTAATCAGGTTGTTTGTTTTCTACTGTTGAGTTTTAAGAGTTCTTTGTATATTTTGGATTACATTCCCTTATCAGATATATCATTTGCAGATATTTTCTCCCAGTCTATGACTTGTCTTATAATTCTCTTGAATTGTCCTTTGAAAAGCACAAGTTTTTAATTTTAATGAAGTCCAGTTTTTCAATTATTTCTTTCATGGACCATGATTTTGGTGTTGTATCTAAAAAGGCATCATCATCATCTAGGTTTTATCCTTGTTATCTTCTTTTATAGTTTTGTATTTTACATTTAGTTCTATGATACATTTTGAGTTAATTTTTGTGAAGGGAATAAAGTCTGTGTCTAGATTCATTTATTCACATGTGGATGTTCAGTTGTTCCAGCATTATATGTTGAAGAGACTATCTTTGCTCCATTGTTTTGCCTTTGCTCCTTTGTCAAAGATCAGTTGACTATATTTAAGTGGGTCTATTTCTGGTCTCTCTATTCTGTTCCAATGATCTATTTGTCTATCCTTTCACCGATACCACACTCTCTTGATTACTGTACCTTTATAGTAAGTCTTGAAGTCAGGTAGTGTCAGTCCTTCCACTTTGTTCTTCTTCTTCAATATTGTGTTGGCTGTTCTGGGTCCACCCTAACTTCTTCATATTGTTGTCATCCCATGTTTCTTTTTATCTCTATCAAAATTCTTAAAATGGGTGGTCACCTGCTGCCTCCATTGACCATTTATGAATATAAATATATATTACATTTATTATATATGCATATATAATCACTTCTATTATTAAATGAATACATACTCATGAATTTTTAAAATCAGCTAGCACTAAAAGATTTATAAAGCTTTATAAAGTTTTTAACTTTATTTATAAAAACTTTACAAACTCTATTCCCTCTTTTATTTCCAACCTGTCTACGCCCACTTGCCAGAGACAAATATTGTTATTTTTTGTAGCTGTTTCCTCTGGATGTTATTTCCATATTACTAGAGTATACTTGCACTGCCCTTCTTTGGTTTATCAACTACTGATCGTTATTTATGTCTGCTATGATAGAGAATGATGCCTTAGTTTATACCATGGCCCACCTCCTCTCCTCTAGACTCCAATATATTTGTATAATTTTAAATATAAATTAATAAACTATATTCTTATCTTTCTTAACTCTCTCATACTCTACAGCCAACTCATCATCTAGTCAGTCACTTCTATCTTCAAAATATATCTTGAGCCCAACTGCTTCTTGCTAATTGCACCTGCTACCATCTAAGTTCAGAACATTTTATCTCCTGTATGGACTGCTATAATAGACTCCTAACTATTTTTCTGGTTTCCACTCTTGGTGATCTGCAGTTATTCTGCACAGAGCAGCCAGAGTGACATAAATAAAATCAGTTCTCCTCAACTCTGCCCTCCAAAGACTTCCCATCTGCTTGGTAGGTCTAAAGTCTTCCCCACAGCTCCTAAAGACTGACATGATATGGATTCTGGCCATCATCTCATGCCATTCTGCCCACTGGTCTCTGAATTCTTACCCTACTGACAGTCTTGATGTGTCTCAAACACCCCAAGAATGCTCCCCTGGGAGCACTGCACTTGCCGTTCGCTCAGCTGGGAATGCTCCTGCTCCATATACTCAGGTACTTCTCCCTCTCACGTCATCTAGGTCTCATTTGAAAGGTCTTTCATCTGAAAGTCATCTCATTAGAGAGACGATCCTTGACAACCTTCTCTAAAAAAGCTATCCCCTCCCTCAAAAATCGGCAATCTCTCTTTATACCCTTATCTAGAATGTAAACTACAGGATCTCAGAGGCAGTGCTGGTTTTGTCATTGCAAATCTCCAACACTGACAACACTGCCTGGCATTAAAGAGTGCTCAATAAATATCTGTATAATGAATGAATACATAAATAGACAATTACTACAGAGAGAGCACAGGTGTTTCAATGGTGTTCTAGATATGGCACTCTTGAGGTCTTGAACCTTAGGCAGTCATCATTCCATAGAAATATGAAAAGGAGAAAACAGTTGTGCTTGGCGAGAATTATAAACCTCTTAAAGTTTGCCCCTTTCAAGGGACTGTGAGTAGTTTTCATCTAGTTAGAAACTCAGTTAGGCTTAGTGTGCCTTACTTTAATCAGGTGACTTTTTTTTTCATTTACATATTTCAGAAACCTTTCCAGTGCAATCTTTCTCAGTAGGCCAGAAAGGAATCCATTTGTAAACTGTGTAACTATAAAACTTATTAGCATGTATTAACAAGAGAGGCTATACACTCTCTTTTGCCTATGATCTTCAATTTTGGGACGCACTGTGTAGAAACATTTCTTTTCCTATTGTGAAATAGTTCACTATATTGGTACATTATAACCTCATCCACAGCCATCCAACCTTAGCCCTCAGTTCTTCTCATTTTATACACTCTCTTACCCAAAGCCATGGTATTAACTATGACTGACTCTCAAATCTTAGGTAAGCTTCACATTTATCTAGCTCACCAGTAATCTCTCTCTGGATATGCCACAGGAATGTTAAATGGAAAAGGAAATGTATAATTCTTTTCCCCAAACCTGTTCTTGTTCCTGAATTTCTTATCTAAGAAGATTAAGAGTGATACCAGATCCCCCCTTCTCGTGTAATCTAGATAAGCAATTAGTCACCAAGTGTTATAGATTATAGTTCAGGAGATCTGTCTGCTCCTCTGTTGAGCAGTGAGACCTCTGTCCTTCAGAACTCTCATTGCTATTCTATTGCTCATAGATATAACCTCCTTGACTTAGGATAACATTCCTCCATGCTATCACATCTGAGCATACTTCACATCCTTCAGTGACTCCCTGAGTCTGCAGGGGAAAGGTTGATTAAAGAGTATCACATTATGCCCGACATTGTTAGAATCTGTGTGTCTCTCTAGCCCAGTCTCCTGACACTGTCCTGTGCGGATTCTTTGCACCTGCTGTTCTGAATGCTAACAGTTTGCCAAATACAGCATGGTGTTTCTTTCACATGTTGTTCCCTCTACTTCAAATGTCCTTGGCTACAGTCGCTGTTCAGTGAACTGTTGACTTGTCCTTTAAGGCTCAGCATAAGCATTTTTTTCTGCCAAGAACCCTTATCTGAATTCCCAGTGTGGTTTACGTGCCCCTCCTTGGTGCTCCCATGACAATGTGTGTAGATCTCCTTTATGGATTCATTGTGCTGTGCTATCTTGTGTACTATCATGCTTATTATTTCTCTCTCTAGACTATCTTATGTATATATATTGTCAATTAAACTCCTAAAGGTCAATGATGGTGTTTTGATCATCTTTGATCAAAACTCCTACTTTCTAGCCTGGTAATGTTCATTAAGCATCCATGGAAAGAAGGAAGAATGAATGAATGAAAGAATGATTGAATGAAAGCTTTACTACTTAGACATAGAAGAAATTTCCAGAACTAAATGAGGCTGAGCTACATCCTCAGGGCACTGTGGGTAAACATTACATGCTGTTACATATAGTGTGGACTTGCATATGCAGAAATATGGGGATGAAAACTTTTCTATTTTGATTTTTAAGCAAAAAGTAAGCACTATTTAAGTTGTATAATGTAGTCCTGGTATGTGTGTGTGTGTGTGTGTGTGTGTGTGCGTGTTGGGGTGGGGAGTTGCATAGCAAATATAACTTCTGGGGACTTGTTTCAACTCTGTTGTCTCATTAATTCCCTTTTCACAGGCATGTAAATTGGTTGTTGTTCATTGTGATATTGGATGTAATATCAATAAATAAGGAGATAAATAGATAGATCTCCTTAGCATCAATACAATTACCAAATTACCAAGACCTAAAAAGTGTACTAAAGCCATAGATTGAGTGATGAAGTTATACACTTGAATTCCTCTGATGGTACTTAAAATTAATGAATTAGTATATTTTCTTCCTAATAACTAAGATTTGCAGAGCATAGATTTGACTGCAGGCATACATTTACAGTTCCTCTTATTTTCTGCCTTTTGCCTGATAGACTTGCTTGTGAACATCATTTGTGTAGGTTTGGTTCTAATTAGGGACTGAAAATTGTTGTTTGTACGTTCACAGCTACATAAAAAATAAGAAAAAAAAAAAACTATCTAGCAGATTAGGATTTACTACAGCAAGGCATCCAACTGTTGAATAACCCCAGTGTCCTTCACCTCAAATACCTTGCCCGGAAGGCCATTCCAAACATTTATTACTTGCAGAATGAAAAAGTGCTTCCTTATGTCTGTGCTAAATTTATTTTCCCTTAACTTTCATTAAAGCCTCTTTGTGCTACATCAGCTGAAAGAAAAAAGTAACCTCCATTATCTACACTTATGATTCTGTGCACTTGAATTAGATCCTATGCATCACTGCCACAGCAGGAAGGGTCTGTGCCACCAATCCTTGAGATGCGTTCCTTTCCAGCTATTGTTATCAAGCTTCCAGCTTCTTTCTTTCTTTTCTTTTTTTAATTTAATTTAATTTTATTTTGGAAAAAAATAACTGTTGGGATGTAGATACGCATCCTCAAAATCATTTAATACAGATTTTGCGGCAATGAGCTAGAATTACGCTTGTAGGAGGGATGTTGACAAAGGAGAACAGAGGCAGCAGCTGACGAGTGATGACAAACGCGGTTCCTCTCCAGCCAGCGCACGATGAAGCACAACAGCCTGTAACAGCTTTTTAAGATTTCTGACATGAGGAACCACCTTTTTTCTGTGCTGAATTGTTGCTGGAACTCCATAGGTGTTTAATAAATATTAATGCTGCTAAGTTTAATAATAAATGAAAAAGCAAAAACTGATCTTGAGAAAATCCTCTGGTGGATAGACTTTGGAAGATATGATTCATTGTTTCCAAAGACAATCTTCTTTCATTTCATACATAATCTTAAAGATTTAAAATGTTATCTGTTTCATTTTAAAATAACATAAACACTACTTGTAGCCAACTTCTTCATTTAGCACAGAATAAAATTTCATTTTCATATCAAATATAAACAGAGGGACATGAACCAAAATTGTAGACCTATTCATGACGTACTATTGTATATGCAAAATTAAGACCAGATGGGGCTATAAAACTAGCCCCTAAATCTCAACATATAATTCCATATGTTTCAGCAGAATAAGATGGAATACCAGTCAGGAAATAGGTATGCACTGGAATTGTTCTTCTGCAATTTCTCACCACTGTTTTCTCCCTATCCTGTCAACCACACGTACAAGCCTAGAAACTGACCACCGGAGAAGAGTGGAAAGGAAAATGAACATGACTCGAAGTGCGAGGAGGAGAGGAGTGAGGATGGAAGTTGTGCAGGGGCAGTTTTTATTCACTAAGATGTTGAATATGAAAATTAGAAGGAGTTCCCCCAAAATAGAGCCTCATTCCATCTTGTTGAATTTCATGAATCCATGAAATAGTCGTTATATCTTAGAATTACTTATTCATAAAGATAGAAAGGACTTAAGGCCATAAGATTTGTCTTCCTGCATTCAGGTGGAGTTGGACTTTAGCACAACAACCAGATGGTTTATTTAGACTGTGTGGGTCAAGTGGACTTTTCTGATTAAGGGTGTATAAATCAAGCAAATAACAGATCTGACTGCTTATACTCACACTGTACCTCCCCCTAAAATTGTCTCATGGAAAGGGAAAATTTATTTCTCAATTATCTTATCAATTCACGTGTGTATCTCATCACCTGTGTAAGAGGTGTACTTAGAACCAGTAACTGCATCACTGAGAAAACATTTATAATCAGAGAGACTATTAACCCATAAATTTTGAATAAGAACACAGAATAAGAGTTCCGTCAATCTCTTCACCCTTGAATTTGAAAAAAAACACAAAAGGATGAGGTGAAAGAATTAAAGGGAAACATAGAGAAAATAAATAGAAATAGTATGTATTCATTTCTTCATACCCCACTTTACTCCAAAGAAGAATGTAGGAGACTTTACAAAGTGCAATACAATGGGATAAACAATCCAAAATCTTTTTCAAAAATCAGGCCCTCCAAAAAATTATGGGTCTGAAAATATTTGAGCCATAGATTTTTTTCACAACAGGAACTGAGAGTAGCAAATCTAGGACCAAAGTATGGGCCAAGTAGACTCAAGATTATACTTGAACTTTTCAATTTTTAAGGTGTTCTTGGATGCTTCAATTTTGACTTGAGAGAGGTCAGATTACCTAGTGGAAAATCCCAAATAGTGTCAAGGTACATTATGGCAATTGATGTTAACATTAAGCAGGCTTGAAAGTTCTTGCCAGAAATGACACTATAGTTCAAGACCACACTGACTGTCTAGAACTAGATATTATTCTGGAAAGTACTGCTTGTCAAAGATAAAGTATTTTGACATGCTTGCGTGCCTGAAGTGTAAATTCCATGTGGATCACAAATTGGGAGACTAGCCATGGCTACTAAAAATGCTCAGCTTGCTCTCTTCTCAACTGAATTTGAGAATTAAGTGTCAATTTAGGTTACCTGCTTATATTGCAGACAAAGCAAGTGTGATGGACTCTCAGCGAAAGAGAAGGCTGACCTGGGTGCAGGTACCAGGGTAGTGTCCTTGAAGCATAACTTGAAGATCAAGCTCTCTCCTTAATTAATAAGCCAAAATTCTTGAATTCCACCTTTTTAAAGTCAGTCCCTTGTTTTAAGATTTGGATTTTCCCTTTGAATAAATATACCTCTATGATACGTGATAAATTAAGTTTTCAGTATTATTAGAATGCAGTCTTTAGTAAAGGCAGAGATAAACATCTTCTGAGTAGGATCAAGGAAAGAGGGCTTAAGAATGGAAAAGAGACAGAAAGAAGGTAGAGAAATTTACTCTGACTTACAATTTGGCCAACGGCAGTCCTGGCTGTGAGGCACAGATTGCCTAAGGCATCCAAAACCAAAGAAACAGAGGAAAGAAATAGGCAGAAAAACTTGAGTGTGAAGCTATAATGTGGATATTTTCTTCTTCTTTTTAAGGCAATATATAATGATTTTCTGAAGGTATTGAAACAAATAAAATCACTATAACAATAAAAGAAAGTTCAGGAAACAGAGTGGGAATCATCTCTACTTCTACTCTTCTTACAAAGCAATTTTCATTTTTGCATTTTTCTTTATAGTTATTTTGGCAAGCATAGGATGTTCAGATTACTTGCAATATGATCTTTACACGTTTTAAATAAGTTTTCATTTAAAATGATATAAGTATTATACATATTTTCACTTCTTCAAACTTTTTAATGGCTGCAAAATATTCTATCTGGTTAAAACAATCATTCACTTATTCAACAAATATTTCTTTAATATGCACCACATTCCAGCGCTCTTCTAGAAACTGAGCCTACAGCAGAGATACCAAATTCGTTAATGACTTACAGCTCTATAAAATTGTAACTATCTGCATTTGCATCTTGATCAGACAAAAGTCTTCAAGTCAACTTGTAGTTGAACAGAATGTGAGCCTTTAAGAAATAACATAAGTGAATCTCAAAGGCACCTCTTTGGGTGAGTCTATCCAACAATACTCCAAGATTACATTGAAAGGGCAAGGCATCCTTCCTTTGCCTTATCACCAAGTTTCCAGTATTTTATTTTTTTAAAAACTGAGATAGTAAACTCTGGAAGAGGGGCAAATCATAGGGGAGGGTCAGTCAACATTTAATGGTTCACCCATTGTTAAACATTTGATTTATTTATGAATAATATTTTAATATTATAAATAATAGAGTTTGGGGTTATTCTGTGGGGGAGGGGGAGCAAGTCCTTAAAATGAATTCCCAAGAAACAAAGTAATTAGTCCCTATATAATTTTGATATTTTATATCAAGAAGTATTTAGATTTATTACCACTATATTATTCCAGTTAGTTTTTCTTTTAAATCTAGCCTGGGGAATTCACTTATTACATGTCGATGGTATGTTTTTCAGTACCACTATAATTTTCTTACCTTGTTTTCCAAATTTTCCCTGTCTATAAATGCTGTTGATCTTGGTTTGTGTGTGTGTGTGTGTGGGGGGGGGGGGGGGGAGATTACTGGATTAACAAAACTACTTCTAATCAAAAGATTTACTTAAAACTTTTAAGTCATTATAATTGGCTCAGAGCTGAAAAGCAGTTTTTAAAAAGATATTATTATTAAATGTGTCCTATTTTAGTCACTATGAGAATTGAAAGGGATTACAAGATATAGTTACTGCCTTTGAAGAAGCTACAATATGCTTTCTCTTTACATGAGTTGTGAATATGATTTGACATAGGAATATGATTTGACAGAAGCATAGTGTGGGATGGTAATAAGAATGCGGACTTTGGAGATAGTTTTAACATGTACTAGATGTGCGTCTTGATATCTCTGATTCTTAGATTTATAACCTGTAAAATCAAGATAATTTTATCCAGATTATAAGGATATTGTAAAAGTTAAATATACACGCACTAGCTATCAATATCCACTTATCTATCTATCTATCAATATTCCAAATCATCCCATAAAGAATTTTAGGTGACTGAATAATATCGATAATGTAATTATAACAGAGTCTGGCACACAATAAGCAATCAATACACAGAATCACTATTGTTTGTATTTCCTCAAACATGTTATGTTGAATCAGATCTCTGAGCTTTTGCACTTGTTCCCCGTGACTAGAGTTCCCCCCATGCTCCCCATCTCCATCTCCCTTAAACTTCCCATTTTTCAAGACTCAGCTTGGTTGTCTTCTCCATAAGACCTTCCTGGAGCCACCGAGGTGAGTCTATCCCACTGCAGCCTGGCTCTTCTGTTTCCCAGCACCTGGCACATGCTTGGCTTCAAGATGAATATCAATCATTACGTCATATGAATAACTGAAAAAAAGTCTAAATAAATCATACAATTACCTATTTTTTCAATAATTTTATAGAATCATGATTAAGCTGAGGCAAGGCACCCAGAAGAATGGGTCTACCATCAACTTCAGGCTCTCTTTAGCAGTTTCATCTCTATTCTCCTCTCCTTCCCCCAGGGTCACTGTGCACGTGCGTTACTGTAAGGGCAGCACAGTTTATGACAGGCATGTCACACTCACAGTTTCAATCAAAAGGGAGAATCTAAAAGTAGCAGATTCCATAGTTTTAGAAGAATACTAACAAATATGCACAAATAAGGAATTTGGAAACCATATAAAAGCTATCACACAGGAGACTAGACAATGGTGAGTATTAATTGGCCAACTTACTCAAGCCCTTCAAAATAGTGCCTGAGACTTGGATCTGCCCTGGAAAATATTCTCTGCTTCTTGAGTAGTTTCCGAATATAATCTTGATGTCATGTTCAACAGCCAATGACAAGACAGGACCCCACAACAAAGCTCTGGAATGCAGCCAGTCCATCAACCTAGCTGTAATGCTGTCAACGATTCAATGCTGCTGGAATGCACATGTAAATATGGCCTAAAAAGCAAACAGGTGTGTCTCAAACTGAGCGAACCAAAGACCAAATCAAGGCTAAAAACACACACCAAAGACCTTTAAGCAGCATTACTTTGAACAACTAGGAAGCAGTAATTACTGATAAGCAAAGAAACGTTTACTTGTAAACTAGAAATATAGGGAATTTGGGGGGGGGGGCAGGGGATCAAAACAACTGGCAAGCAAAAGGGCAAAACCACAAGAGCTATAACCCCATCCCCAAAAGAAAAAACAACATCATTTTCATAGAGGAAGGATGACCCTTTACACTATTAATAACTCTGGGTGACCTATCTGTAAAATATGCACCAAGGACTTGTGTACTGCACGTGTCCTGACAAGCTTGGATAATTCACCTGCCCTAGGAAGTCCGGTAGAAGTGGTTTCTTGGATTTCCTAGAGAGGAACCTTCAAGGAGATATCATGACTACATGTCTACAAAAAAATCTGGGTAAAACAAGTATAGAATCTGGGTACCCAGAGATTTAAAAATGTGAGACTACAGATGACACTAGTAGTAAGCGTGTGAACAAACAACTATTGTACTGAAGTTACTGGCCAGATTAATAGGGGAACAGTCCAGGGCACAGGTGAGGAGAATTAAGAAGACAATATTGAGATATTAAGATAGCAGAGCACCCAGAAATTAAGGAATTTGTAGGTAGAATGGGTTTTAGATTTGACCTCAGGAGAAAAAGTGACTACCTAAAAAGTAAGGCCAAGAGAAGGTTGAGATAAACAAAAAACATGCATTCAGGTTCATGCAGATGGGAGAAAGAGGTCAGGGGGGCAATCCAGGGCAAATATCCAGTTTGGAGTTTTCAGTTAGTGACATAAACCAGTAATATCTCTGATTAGAAAGGATCACAGGATATATCCTCAGAATGGATCAAATAAATTCAACTGTAAGACTATTTTCAAGATTGGTCTGCTGGGTGGATATAAAAAGGATGTACCATCTACCCAGATCCTAGGAATAGGAACTTGACCTCAATAGCTGCTTTTGTTTGATAACTGTTAGTCTTTCAAACATCACAATCCACACGCACAACCCTAGAAATGGCTGCGAGTAGATGATGGCCCTTACCACTGTCTGAGAGCTACACAAAGCTGTTCTCATAATCTCCAGCCAGGACTGGTCTCACTCTGAGCTTCTTTGGGTCAAGTTAATCAAATAGAAGGAACTAAGACTGAAAAGGAGAGAAGAAGCAGTGAGACCACCAGCCCGAGAACAATAATGGGGAAGGAGCAAGAAAACAAGAAAGAAAGAAGGTCAGTAAAGGGTATAGGGGTTTTCATTGGCAGCCTTTTGAATGATAAGGAATATGGGCCACCTAATGCCACTGTCACCATCCCATGTGACTAAAGTATTAAAGTTAGTGGCAGGGAAAGCATAGGGCTAATACTGAAGCTAGTTCTTTTCCACTCGGATGGTGAACGTCTCCAGCTGACTCCAGCTGTACCTGCACCTGGTTAGATGAGGAGCTGTCTAAAAGACGTGCACAAAATGCAGCTTTTAAAAAGGCATCTGTGGAGGCAAAGCCCGTCGGAAAAGCATTAGAGCACAAAGGCTCAGATTAACGCACCTACTAAATAATTTCGTTGAAGAATGGAAGAGAAAGTTTAATAGATAAATTAAAATAAGAATTTTAAGCTCACAGGCAAAACAAAAAGGTTATTTCTGCAAAAGGAATAAAATAGATCACATTTTTGTTAAGAATATTCCATTTCGATGCCCTCATACTAGGCAAATTGTTTCAATTTGACAGAAATGGGAGGTACTCACTGCTGGAGGTGTGGGAGGGAGAATTCCTGTTCTGATTAATCCACCTGCCCCTAGGCAGCTGCTGTTGATCCTGGTTTGGCTGAGCTCATGACATTTTTATGACAGCCAGGAATTTGTTTCTGTTGAAAAAGTTCCGAAACATTTATGTCTTTCAGGTATTTTGGGGAGAAATTTCATGTCCTACCAGGAAGAGTGTCAGGATTGGGATTGTTTAGTAGGAGAGCACAGAATTTCTTTTAAAAATTGAGGAGTACAAGGCACTTACAGTGGGTGCTGCTTTTTTTAAAGCAAATGAGGATTTTTGAAAACTGCTGGGTTAAAGAAAATCTGTGATACGCCAAAGCCTTAGCTGTCTTTAGCCCTTCTTTCTGGGATTCAGAATAAATCACAAAGTTATTGATATGCTTCACTCATATTCTTGATCTCTAATTCATTAAGAACTAATACTTCATAACTGTTTTGACACATCACTTCATTGATCACATCATTCATTTTGTTCTTAAATATCAATTTCTTCCTTAATTTGTGGCAGAAAAACTTTAAAATGTTTTATAAAGTATTTTATTAACAAATCAAATTCAGTGGTTCATCCGAAGAAGTTATATTTGAATAATATTAATATTATTAATAATTATTATATTAACTATATATTAAATTTAAATAATATAAATAAAATTATATTTAATAATGATAATAATATTAATAATTCGTTTCAAACACAAAGCAAGGATAATGATCCTGAGACCTGTTTCCTCTTGCACACAGATATTACTGCACATGAGGAGGGCAAGTTTACTCTGAATTCGTAGCCATCCAATCTTTACAGGCTTATAATAGGATTAAAAATCAAGAGGAGCCACGTTTATATTTTATCAATGAAACACTTAAAGTACAAATTAGAACTTTGCACCTACAATCCGTTATTTTTCCTACTGAGATTTCCAATTATTTGATTACGAAGGTGGGTGCTTGTGACACATACGGCTAGTGCACACTTACAAGTGCCCTGCTGCCTGGAACGGTGGACCTCTGAGCCTGTAGTCTGACAGCTCCTGAGGGCTCACAGCTGAGTTACGGCCTCACTAACAGCACAGCTACGTTTCCCTTCCTTAGATGCGCTTAGCTCCCACTCCCATAAATACCGCATCCAAGAGAAGTGCTCCTGAGAGTTCACTGCCTCATCAACTACTCTCCTCTGCATTCCCAGCACCCGCACTTGGAGGTGCAGAGCTCTTAGACATTTCAACAACCCCAGTACCAAAGGTGATGGACTGGTCCAGAGTTAAAGTCTCAAAGCACTTTACACAAGCACGAACCTACTGACTTTCTCCTATTCCAAGGCAGTGGCAGCGCTCGCTCTAAGTGAAGCGCACATGTTCCTCCTTTTGGACAACTGCCAGTCAGATTCCCAGAGCCCATTTGATGTTACACAAAATCAGCAGGAGGACTCAGACAAGGGGGGTTTGCCTTTTACCTTCAAGCGTTCGAGGTTAAGCCCTAAACCCCTGGAGATTTGCATACAATGATCTCATCCAAGTTCCTTGGATTCATCAGTGATTGGCTAAATTCACAGCTTTGATTAGATGTGGTCAATCAACAAAATGTTTGAATGCTTATCAAAACCGTATCTGAACCTACGTATCTGGAGTTACAAATTTAGTACCTATTCCTGTGGGAATGGAGACCGGCAAAAGCCTTATAGCATGTCAGAGATTTTAGTGCTGACAGATATGAGAAAAACCACTGACAAGAGGAAAAAAAGTCAAATATTTTCACACTTGAATAATGTGTTTCTTTTTAGAAATTGGTTTTGATATTTGGAATCAATGATTATTTTTTAAGTTCTAATTTTCTCATCTTTAACAGACACTTGCCTATAACCACAATTATTATTCCTTTTACTGGCCTTAGATCAAAGATAACCAAATACAAAATTCTCTTTTTATATCAAAATCCGTTCCTCATTAGGCATACAGGACCCAGCTCTAATCTCACTTTCAGCACCCTTCTGCAACGAGCCCAAGTGGGGTAAAAATTTTCTTTTAGCTTACATATGCACTGCTCAACCACAAAATTTAAAATAAAAGTCCTCCCTCTTGAAGTAGAACATATAAAACAATATCTCACTCGATGAGGAAAATCATCTGAAAACGGTATGTCCTTTAGAATTTAAGAAGGGAGATGCATTGATTTTTTTTTTTTAAGAATAGTATAACGGGGCCGGCCCCATGGCGTAGCGGTTAAGTGCGCACGCTCTGCTACTGGCAGCCCGGGTTCGGATCCCGGGTGCGGACCGCCGCATTGCTTCTCCGGCCATGCTGAGGCCACGTCCCACATACAGCAACTAGAAGGATGTGCAACTATGACATACAACTATCTACTGGGGCTTTGGGGCAAAAAAGGAGGAGGATTGGCAATAGATGTTAGCTCAGAGCCGGTCTTCCTCAGCACAAAAGAGGAGGATTGGCATGGATGTTAGCTCAGGGCTGATCTTTCTCACACACACACACAAAAAGAATAGTATAATGAACCCAATATAATATCACTCAGCTTAAACAATAACTCATAGCCAGTCTTGTTTCATGTATTACCACCTCTCACCTCGTCAGATTTTTCTTTTTATCTTTGACCACCTTCACCCATTTCTCCCACCCCCAGCCCCCACATCTGGCAACAACTAATCTGGTCTCTGTATCTATGAGCTCAATTTTGTTTTTGTTATTGTTTTTTCTTAGATTCCACATATAAATGAGATCATACGGTATTTGTCTTTCTCTGTCTGACTTATTTCACCGAGCATAGTGCCCTCGGGGTCCATCCATGTTGTTTCAAATGGCAAGATTTCCTTCTTTTTTATTGCTAAATGATATTCTATTGTGTATATATATATACACACAATACAATTTCCTTGTCCATTCATCCATCAGTGGACACTTAGGTTGTTTCCATATCTTGGCTATTGTGAATTATGCTGCAGTGAACATGGGGTTGCATATATCTTTCTGAGTTAGTGTTTTTGTTTTCTTCCAATTTGAATTCCCACCAACAGTACACAAGGGTTCTCTTTTCTCCACATCCTCACCAATACTTGTTATTTCTTGTCTTTTTGATAATAGTCATTCTAACAGGTGTGAGGTGATATCTCACTGTGGTTTTGATTTGCATTTCCCTGATGATGTTGAGCATCTTTTCATGCACCTGTTGGCCATCAGTTAACATTTTAAAAAAAGAATTCTTTATAAAAATCAGTGAATGGGGGCAGCTTGGTGGCATAGTGGTTGAGGGTTTGGTGTGCTCCACTTCAGTGGCCTGGGTTTGTGGGTTCGGATCCTGGGTGCAGACCTACACCACTTGTCAGCCATGCTGTGGTGGCAACCCACATACAAAATATAGGAAAACTGGCACAGATGTTAGCTCAGGGCTAATCTTCCTCAGCAAAAGGAAAAAAAAATCAGTGGATGTCATTCCAAATCTTCCTGCTCATTTTTTTTTCACTTTGGAAAGTTTGTGCTAAAGGTCTGATATTATTTAATAAATATTTGTCTCCTTCTGACAGTAAAAATGGTGATATGGTATCTGAGTCAGTTTGGGCTGCTATAACAAAATACCATAGACTGGGTGGCTTATAACCAACAGAAATTCTATTTCTCAGAGTTCTGGAGGCTGGAATCTGAGGATCAGGTGCCAGCGTGGCCAGGTTCTGGTGGGAGCCCACTTCCATGCTGCAGACTGCCAACTTCTGGTTGTATCTTCCCATGGAAGAGAGCAGAGACGGGAGGCAAGCTTTCTCGTGACTCATATAAAGGCACCAATCCCATTCATGAGGGCTACACCCTCACGACCTCATCTCATCCTGTTTACTCCCTGTTTACTCCTTTCCCCAAAGGCCCCACCTTCTAATACTATACCACTGATGGGTGGGGTTTCAACATTTAAGTTCTGAGGGAACACAAACATTCAGTCCATAACACAGTAAACCAAATTAAACAGTAAAATATCTAGAACAGCTCAAATGTCAGGAAGTACAAATATCTAAATTTGGTGCATGAAGGACAATTTTTCTAGTTATAAGAAAAACATGATCCTAGGCAAAAATATGGATTTGACGTAATAAAATAAACACACGTGCACACAGACATTGCCATGTGAATACACACACACACAAACAAAACTTCAATGCTACACTACAAAAGGAATTTGGGTCCATTTTCTACTTTATAACATAACAATGACAGTAAGAACTAATACTTATGGGGTGCTTGCTGTGTGCTAGACGGTGTTGGAAGAACTGCAGGTAATGTTATTATAATCCTCGTTTTTCAGATGAGGAAGCTGTGAGGCACAGAGCTGGTAAAAATGGCAGAACAAGGAGACCAACCCGGGAATTATGGCTCCAGCTCTTCACCGCTGTGCATACTGCCTCTGTTCAGCTTCAGAACCATATCTGATAATCAATGTTCATAAACGTGACCAGACGGCACTGTGAAGTCACAAAGTGCATCCTGAATCAACGGATAAGTTATATTTAATATACTGTCGACATCGTAGTTGATGTGTTTTGGATTTTAAATTATCTCCCAGTAAACCAGGTTATTAGCCACATTTTATTAGTTATAATAGAAAATGTTCACATTGAACACCTGTGCTGATATCTCACATGTTTATAATGAAGAACAAAATTATGTATGTTCTTGGAAATTTAAAGGTTAGAAACTGAATTAAAATTTTACCTTAGGGCCGGCCCCATGGCTTAGCGGTTAAGTGCGCGTGCTCCGCTACTGGCGGCCCGGGTTTGCATCCCGGGCGCGCACCGATGCACCGTTTCTCCAGCCACGCTAAGGCCGTGTCCCTCATACGGCAACTAGGAGGATGTGCAGCTATGACATACAACTATCTACTGGGGCTTTGGGGGAAAAAAATAAATAAATAAAATTATCCAAAATAAAATAAAATTTTACCTTAGTATTTCTTTACATATAGAGTAGTTGATCAACATATTTTCCTGTTGCTCATCTGCAGCTATAAATTTTACCCTAGAAAAATATATTTATTTGATCTGTTTAGTAGAGATGTTTACATGACTAGTTTTATCTTGGCAGGCTGAATTTGGTCATAATTCAACATATATTGATATCCAGCTTCTGTTGATGACTGAGATCTGTGAATTTTTCTTAACCAAGAAATAAAGATACATCCTGATTCGGGAGGCAAACAGTTGGCCCTTCTCTTTTCTATCCTATAGTGCCTTTTCCTCAGACATTCTACATAATCTCAGAATTCTTCTAAATAAAGTTTTGTAGGCATTTTTTGACAATAAAGTATAGTTAGCAGGAAAAATAAAATGTATTTGCCATCCTTCCTTTGGATCGTTTCTTTCGGGATAAAAGTTAATCTTGAAAATTAGTGAAGAATGCAAACGTGGTGGTGGGTGGTGGGACTCAAGAGAGGTATGATAAAGAATTAAACATAATCTCTGACTAAAATTTATAGTGATTAGAACATAGGATGGGAATCAGACCACTCAGGCTCATGACCAAGCACTACTACCTTAGTAAGTTGCTTATCCGCTCTGAACTTCAGTTCCATATCTGAAATGTGGGAATAATATTATTTACCCCATAATTTAAGCACTATTGTAAGGACTTCATGAGGGTTTCAAGAAAAACGCTTAGCAAAGTGTAAAACACATATTAAACACTTTACGTGTTAGATATTATTGTCATTATCATAGTGATGACACGTAGTAAGTGTTTTAAGTGTTAGATATTACTACCATTATTGTTATTATTGCTACTGTTCTCAGGAACCTATGACATGACAGGTAGTGCATGAGATACTGCATTACCAAGATAAATAAAATATGTCTTCTTCCATCCAAGGGCTCAAAAATCTAGTTAATTTTGAAATAATTTTGGGTTCCTCTAATAATTTTTAATGATATTAGAAATATTACATATGTCGTGAACAAGGAGTGAATCTTGTATGAGCAGGAGAAGGTTGATTTGAGGAATTTAGACTGTGATGTCAGGGAGATGGAAGATGAGGACAAAAAGTGTCTTTCCAGAGCAATGGAACGTGAGAAGGAGGAGGAAATGATTACAACGTAGGAAGCAATGCACTGTAGAAGAACCTTGGAATTGAGCAGATGTTTTAATATATTAAAGGGAAAGAGAGGAACTAATGAGGAGCCAGGGAAGTAGTTACTTCCAAGGCTGTATATTTAGGAATATAAGAAAGAAAAGAAGGCACAGAAAAAAAAAAAACCAAAATGCTATCTTCACAATGTTGAGGTTGAGTTAAAAAAGGTTAAGCATCTCCATCTGTCAGTAATCTTTAAGTTAAATTTCCAAGTTGTGCCATTCATGAAATATAACTTTTTTTTTATTATAAACAGTAGTAGTAGTTGTAGTGATAACAAAAATTCAATAAACATTACTACTACTATAAATCTTGTACTGGAAACTGGTAATATGCTAAGTGTTTCATTACATGTGCCAATACTGATAGACATTTTTGTTAGGAAAAGGAAAGTATTCTGAAAGATTGTTAAGCGTAAGAAATAGCTATTATTCACTATTGGCCCCGGAAATTAGATTTTAGAAGGTCTCTTTACAACAGAGCATAAAATAATACATTTGTCTCACAGCTGCATTATATATAAGTACTGTTTCCCTCCCATAGGAATAAAGTATTTTCTTGCAGGAAAAAAATGAACTCCAAAACAACGTGAATTGTTAAGAAGTAAAGTAAGTACAATCTTATACAGAGGAATTAGGCAAGAATGATCAAGAAAATTATTTCAACACAACAATTAGCTGCAACAGTTGGAAGATGTTAAAGGTCTGGAAAGGATTGGTTTTTACCATATGGGAGTTATTAATAAATCAATATCACATTTGACAGCCATTCAAATAGTCTAAGACTGGCTTCAAAGTCAGAGTTTCCTGAAATCTGTATTTATTTTAGTATATCAAAAGACAAAGGGGAAATATGGTATTTCTACATAAAAGTATGTTCATATATTGATATGAGAGTAATTAGTAACCTATGGGATAAAGCTAAACCAATTTTTTTTTTTTTGTCTAATGGTTTCCATTTTGTACATTTATAAAGGCAGATGAGAAAAAACACTCTACATTACTAGGCAGTGTAAATTCTATTAAATTGTCCTCATGAGGCAACTGAGTGTTTAGTTTTCAACTCTGACGTTATAGCACAAATAGAGACAGGGATTTGGCTACATAATATTCTCCTAACTAAATTGCATGTAGTGGATAAAAATCATCTTCTCAAAGGTATCTTTAAAACTCAAACTCAACACTCTTCTCATATTTAAATTGGTTATTTATTACACTTTGTGCTTAGAGGAAAGGGGCATAAAAGAAGTGGTATGTTTCATTTTAGTTTCATTATAACAAATCAAATTATATTAGATTCACACGAGGTAATATACCGAGTCAACACAGCATTACATAATAAAATGCAGTAGAGAGCCTCATCCTGAAGTCTTCCTTGGAAGGTAAATTAAATAGAAAAAAAGAACTTTAGTAATGTTTATACTGTACAGTTTTACATCATCAGTGATTCATGTACAAATTTAGTTATTATTATTCTATAACAAATTTGGTTGATTTTTGGACAACCTCATTGGCTAAAAGGGTTTTTGTAAAGTTTCCACTCTCTAATATCTTCTTACAAGTTAAAATTTTCCTCTTCTCTCATAATTTCCAGTTTTTTCCATTTGGTTGCTACTACCCTTTATTTTTCTTATGTTTCACCTGGAAGAGCCGCCAAGCAGAGACGTCTTTTCAGGAGATGGGGGTGGAGTGCCAGTGCATGGTTCCAATATTGCCACTTGGTGGTTCCCTGCCAGCTGTCAAGAAGAAGGGGAGTTCGTTCTCTTTTCTTGGCGCTTACAACCAGTCATACGACTCATCTTTTCTACGATGCTTAACAGTGTCGTGATGAGTTCATTTTCATATACAGATTTTAGAATCAGAGGATGCCACCGAGCAGTAGGAATTTAAGGAAGCATTTAGGTGACGCAGTGGCATGAAGAAACTAAACTGTTAAGTTTTGTTAAAAATACAATAAATTTGATAGATGAAGAATATAAGCAGCATTGAAAGAATGATTTGGCTGTTCAAGACATATGCCATGACCTTGGTTTTTTTAAACTCTCCTCCCTGCCTTTTTTAAATATTAGAAACAGCATATACTCATGAGTAGAAGAGGTCTTTTAAGGCAACTTCTTTTAGGAAAAGCATGATATAAGACCAACACAGTGAAAAAGGTCATAAGGCATTTAAGGAAGCATCGGGGAGGGGGTTGGTGTCATCTTCTGTGTATAAGCTTTTATGTAACTTTGGATGTGTTCCTTAACCTTCCATGCCTCATTTTTCCCGTTCATAAAAATGACAATAATTACACTTGCCACCTGTGAACCTCAAAGGAGAGAGGGAGGACTAATGAAATGTCTGTCAGTGGCTTTGAACTTTTTAGAATAAAGCTTTTATAACTCCATAAAGTACAAAGTAGTATCCTGTGCTTGTATTTTTCCTGGCATTTGCATCCACCTCTCAAGTTCTTCGCACACCGTTGGCTACCGTTGCTCCTGACGCCCGTTCTCTCTGGTCGCGGTCAGCATCGGGCTGCTGCTGCTGCTTTTTACCCAAAGCTAGGGAGGACTTTTCATTTTGGTCATAGTATCTGGAGCTTTCGTTCCTGTTGCCTGTTTCCCTGCGCATGTTAGATTATTCTGCAGGCATGGGAGCATGGGTAAACGACATGAGCACCAATGTGGGAAACATCAACTCAGACATTCCCAAATGACACATTAATACTGTGAATATATTGGTACAGAGCCAACTTGGAATGCTACAAAACATCTCTTACTATTGTAAAAGAAATGTTGGCCCTGCCAAAATGCAATGTTATAGCTCATAAATATTTTAAAAAATATTTACATTCTATCACCTTCTCTCTCTTTTTAACTTTTTGGTTTTCCTTGAAAGTGGAGCCAGAAATAATTTCTTGGCTGTTGAATTCAAAACCTGGATCGTCAGGGTAGGCAATCCTGTTTGCGTTTGATTGAGGGGACTTTAAATGTACTTGATCTGGATCCTGTACACTGCAAATCAGCAATGCTTGTGAGGATCCTGAGATGAGCCAACGCTCAGGATCATGGTCAAATTATAGCACTAGTTTACTCCAGCCTATAGCGTTGAAAAGAGACCTTGAAAGTTCACGTGGTTCAATCTCTAGCCTTTGAGTCTTTCCTCAGTAAGAGAAAAAAATGAGGCTCATAATTTGGGGAAACAACTTTGGAAGCATTAGAATATAACCTTTTTTTGACCAATGCTGTTGCAGTAGGCAGTAATAATTAACTAGCACATCCAATAATTGTATTGAATGTTTATGTGCCAAACAACATTTGAGAATTTGAGGAAATTAGAAGATTTGGTCCAGGTCCTCAAAGAGATTCAATTCTAACTTGTCAAAAGGGAATTCTCACATATCCAGCATCACACATAGGCAAAATTTTAAAAGCTAATCGAATCATTACAGACTGCTGAGAATGGGGTACGTGTGCATGCACATGCACACACACACACACACACACACACTTTTCCTTCTTGATTCTCTAATGCTTAAAATGCTACCCTTTAGTCTTGGATTCCTACATTTAGTGTAAGACTGTGAGCCCTGTTGAAAGGTGAATTCCTCTTGGGGCAGAGCTAACAGTTAGCATCGTCTTCGTTCATTTACTTGCCCCTGGAATGAATTTCTGATCTTCAGAGTCAGCCTCTGGTGTGGATGGCCTTTACTGCAGTTGAAGAAGCCCCCCAAAGCCCTGTTCATAAGTCAGGTCTGGGGAAACAAGATGGCTCAGCAAGGTTCTTTGTTGCCATATAATTTAATTTAGAATAATCATCTGTTTCATCCTTTTGCTTGTTTATCTAATTTGATTTTTATCCTTAGCCACCAAATCATTTTAATGAATACCAATAGTGAAAAACATACGGGTTGTGATTTAAATATGGTAAAATATGAATAATTTGATCATTGAAATTCTGAGTACTTTTTCACATATATTTGATCAGATGATTAGCTATAGATTTGTTAGCTTTAGATTTATCAAAGGCATTTTATTCTGGAACATAAGACTAATCAAAAACACAATATTACATAGGGTGTGTGATGTGTAAAGTCAGGCTTCAGAGAGCTTCTATTCTTTCTCAGAAGAGATTTAAACAGAATGTACATCATAAAATACAAATGAGATTTAATTTTATATGTAACATTTAAAGTGTGAAACACAAAGTAAAAAAAAAATGGGAGCTGGCCTGAAGTAAGGCTGAGGAAAAAACTGAAATAAAATATTTATTTAATGAATTTATCCCATAACTACATCCTATACTACAGCCCTTCCAAATCCCTCCCTTTATCTCAAAGGTGTTTCAGTGCTGTTAGGAAAGAGTGAAGTGCTCAAAATTACTGTAAATCACTAACAGACATTTACTCATAACTTCCATTAATGATGGAAACATTAGCCCTAGTTTTGCAGGGCTAGAGAGACTGAAGATAGAGTCTCTCTTCTTCAGGAATTTACAGGATAGTATGAAGTCAAACAAGTGGCCAGTCATCACCATTCAGGATGATAAGTGTAATGATATTTGTATGCATGGATGCTTTTAGACAATGTTTAGAGGACAGACACCTGGCCTTGCTAAGGATGGTGTGTCAAGGAAAGTGTCTTCTTGCCCTTGATGTTTCAAATCTCAAACAGAAGGTGATATCTGATAGAGAAGATTCTAGGAAGAGGAAGCAACTTGTTCAAAGGCATATGTATGAGAGAATGAGATGTTCCCAAAACTACAGTAGGTAGTTCATCATGGTTGAATTGTAGGGAAAAAATTGGGAGTGTCAAACACATTTATATTAAGATGATTGAATCAGCGTCAAGGATGGATCCAGCATAGAGACAAGACTAGAAGCAGGCAACACAGTTACAAATTAGTCACCCAGATGAAGACAAATGGGAGGGAAGACAGTGGGAGGTGGGGCCAAACTGGTGTACGGGGGAGTGGCCATTTGCCCAAGTCTCACACTCACAGAAAGCCTACATTTTTAGACTTCTGGTGTTATTTCCAAATGAAATTATGCAAAGAGTCGGAACATATTTATATGTATGTTAAATTTGTTTATTTAAGTATAAACATCAAACTATATTATAATTTTCCTAACTCTTTGGACATTTCTTCATTTTTTTACTTAAGGAAAGCTTCAAAAATTGAAATGTCCCTGCACCTCTTTGGCCCTGTTGTCAAGGAAAATGGAGGAACATTGTTAGACTTGAGAGTTCTTCAATCCTGTACAGGTGAAGTGTCTTGCCCAAGTTTGTACAGCTGGCTCACAGCAAGACAGCAACATAAGTGGACTCCTAGTCCAGTGCTCTTTTCAAGCCCCATGCCCTGCTTCTATATCCCTCATGTCAGAACAGCAAATAAGCTCCTCTAAACTTCACCTATACAACCAGCATTACTATTTGTTTGATGCTTACAACTCTGATGGAGAAACTAGAAAGAGGCAATGTTAGACTTGGTTTTTTTTTTTGACATGGGGAGGGGTAAGTGCTAAAAAGTAATGGAGGAAATAATGATGCTTAGTTTCAATAACAGAAAGAGATTAAATACTTGGTGAAGTAGATTAATATTACAGTGGAGGAACTGTAAGCAAGAAGAACCATCCAGGCCGGGGGCAGTAACAGACAGAATAGCTCCCCCTTGTCCTCCAAATTTGGCCTTTGCCTTATCTTGTTGAGGACCCCTAGAAAACTCACATTTCTTCTACACATTTAAGATAGCTTGATCTAAATAAGCATTCTATTACGGGTCTTTATTTTGTAGGTTAACTTGCAAGTGCAGTTATTTAAATGAATAGAGCAGACAGTGGAACAAATCTAAATTTAACCACTCTGAGTGGGTAGTAAAGGATTAAAAAAAAAGAAAAGCCTGGCAAATTTCATCGATGGATGCAAATCTTAAGAGTTTATGCAACGGTGACACAGATTTTCAAATAGCTAATATTTGGGCACCTGCAGATTAACATTCAGTAAATTTACAACTTTAAAAGATCTGCCCAGGTTGGACAAATTATTTTCCCATCAACAGTATTAACCACTGCCACAGCTGAAAAGACAAGCAAACCACAAACATCTGAGAAAGAAATGAATTGAGAACACAAGGAGGAGAACGTCTGCAGCCTGCAACCAACACAACTTTCCCTTTCTTTCTACTGGATTATCTCCAATCCGCCCTAAGTTGCTGAACTGACGGTAAACTTGGCCGACCCAGCAGAGGCGAAACACACCCAGCTGTGCGGCTCTGGCAGGCTGCTACTTCACCTGGTATTTTTGGATAGCAGGACCTTTGCCACACTTTTGGATCAATCAGTTGTAGTAAGTTAAACATTTTCCCAGTTTTCTGGCACAGGCAATGAATAAATATCTCAGGAAAGATGGAGTTCTTAGAGCAGACTTGCAAGTAACTACTCACTTGCTAGCATTAGATAAGTTTAAATTGCAGAACTGTAGAATTTGTTTTATTTCTTTGATTACCTTTGCTTCTCCCAGAAAGAGAGTTTGGGGATTCTTTTACAAAATTCTTATGTTTCTATAATGCAGATTTTGACTTCTCTAGAAGATTTCAAGCATAGCACAGAGCTCCCTGCACACTTCCTGCATCTGCCTGATACTTGAGTGGTGGAGGCATTTGTTCTCCTCCCTGGCGCTCGGAGTCTCTGCTGTTCATCTCATATCAGCTACAGCCCAATCCTTTTCAGGTTCTCAGGGGCTCAATCAATAACTGTTGGTGCAATTTCATTGAAATTCAATGACAGTGTTGCAAACTTCCTCCTTTTTGCATTTTAGGGATTTATAATCCTATAGAAAAGTTAAAAATATATTCAAGGGGCCGGGCCAGTGGCGTAGTGGTTAAGTTCACACGCTCTGCTTCAGTGGGTTTGCCGGTTCGGATCCTGGGTATGGACCTACCCACCGCTCATTAAGCCATGCTGTGGTGGTGTCCCACAAACAAAATGGAGGAAGACTGGCAACAGATGTTAGCTCAGGGCCAATCTTCCTCTTCAAAAGAATATATATATATTCAAGCTACTGTACCATATTACAGGATATTATGAGTGCTTTAGGAAAAATGATAGAGAATACAAAGAAGATAGGGTTTATTTCTAGTTGGGGGATCTAGAATGAACTATGGATGAAAAAAAGCAGAACGTTAAGTAAAATGGACAGGAAGCAACACATGGAGTAAGCTGTGTGAGCAAAGACACAGAGCTAGAGATCATGGGCTACGTGCGGGAAAAGCTAAGTAACACAGCAAGGCTGGAGAGAACATGGGAATGCGCAGCTGGGGATCCACTTTTGGTGCAAATCAACAGACTTTAGTTGAGCAACTACAGGCACTGCTGGAAAAGTCGGTCAAGCCTTGTCTTGAATGGCACTCAAAGCCGAAGGTAGGAGTCTGTGTCTTACCCTGCTGACCGCATAAGTCATAAAAGTCCAAATACCTCGGGCTGGCATGAAAGACCCTGCACCATCTGTTCCAAACTTGCCAGGTGTCATTTCCCTGCCTCTTCTTCATGAACTACGGCCAAATGAATTACTTACTACTTCTTCCACATGACTCAAGCTTTCCTCTCTTTTTGACTTTGATAATGTTTTTCCTGAACTGTTTTCCTATCTTCACTTCCGCTCGTGCAAATTGGAAGTCTCCCTTCAGACCACCTCCTCTGCCAAGCTTTTCTTCACTTCCTCCCGGGCCTACCTTCAGAGCTCATCTAAATTCATACACAACCTTACTGACAGCCGTTATTTTCTAATTTGTATTAAGGTTAAGCACGGACATATCTTACCTATCAAATTACAAGATATTGAGCAAGATGTTTGTCCATCTCTTTTCTGCGTATAACTCCAGAAATTAGCACAGAGTCACGTACATAATGGAAACTCAGTAAATATTAGTTGCGTGGATAAATGAATGAGTGGATAGAAAGATGGGAGCATAGGAACTACATGATACTTTTGGAAGGTTAACTTTAAAACAAAATTCTACAGCTAAATTTCACTATATTATGAAAGTGAATGTCTTTTGGTGTATGACTGTGATAAAATCACATGGATTTAGAAGATTGGCAGCGGACTGTGCGGATAAGGGCGGATCAGAGAATATACTTAATGAAATGTATTTTATTATTTCCAAGAAGGTTATTTTTCTTGAATTACAAAATACATATTAACAAATTGAAAATCAGTTATTAAAACATCTGTTTCACAGATATATATTACATAAGATATAATTTTCTTCAAATTTTCAAGAAACAACAAAAACCATGGGAACAACATTTAGGGAATATTTATTGAATCTTTGATTGGAAACATTACTTTATAGGCTGTGGTTTTTACAACTAAATTTTGAAAAAATATTTCAAAATTTTATTCAGTAAGATAATATATACTGAGTTTTAAGTTCAAAATTCTGAGTTGGTGAAACTTTTTTAATATAAGAAAAAAACAAGATACAGTAATTGTGTCTTAAATAATAATTGATCAGGAATAATGATAATTGATTAGGGCCTGGGTAGACAGATACAGAGAATTAGCATAGAGCTATATATGGTTTTATAATTTATTTTCTACTTCAAAGGTAAACAACACATCTTCCCATAATATACTCTTCTGTAGCTTTTAAGTTTATATGTAATTGTAACAATCAATTAAAAAACAGTAGAGTCTGAATTAGTTTGAAATTAAAATATGCCAGTAAATAAGTACAATGAATAACTGGTTCAATTCCTAATTGAACTACAAAGGCTCTTATTTAGCAAATTGAGAGGTCAAGCTCACTGTTTTGGAAAGGGGATTAAGTAATTAAAGAATTTTATCAAGAAGAACATGGTGGATGTATTCTAAGTGGAGACGATGTCTTCTACTTCTCCAAATGGTCTGATTGAGACATAATATGATCAACTATTTTTTCCCCCCAAATGTGCCTGCTAACAACTCAGGATTAGGAAGAGTACTAGACTAAACACCAAATTAAAAGGAGCACACGTATATTTAGAATCTGACCTAGAAGAAATATGAAACCTGATGACTGGAAAATAATGAATTGCAGCCTGTTCATGCTCCTACTGGTTCCAGTGTAATGTGATCGCAGCTCTTTAGAGTCCAGCAGAAGTCCACCAAACTAGAGTTCAGTAGAAGTCCACCAAACTATGACAAAGTAGGGACTTGAACAAATTTTTAAATATGTAAAGACATCAGCATGACTTAGATGAAGTAGAACGTAGTACGTCTAACCATCAGAGTGCTGGCCTGCACTCTGATTAAAATTATTTGATTACTATGCAGAAATAGAAGTACAATGATGTACACCTGAAATTTTTACAATGTTATAAACCAATGTTACTGCAATAAACAAAAAATTTAAAAAAAAAAAAATAAATAAAAAATAAAAAAAAAAATAAAATTATTTGATTAAAAAATAAAAATCTCATATGATAATAAAATTGCTTGGATAAAAAAAGAAAAATCTCTCCTAATAATAGCTTTTGTATCATGGGAAAATAACGATAGCTTTTCCTAACTGTCAATGCGATGATATCTGTTGTCAGTTATTTTTTTTGATTCCTAGTGTGCTAAGGGCCACAGAGATACTGGATCCCTCTTTCCAGAGATTTTCTGTCTGATAACAACACATGACCTGTGGGCAGGACACAACCAGGCAGGCTGCAGGGCAGGGGTGGGGGAAGCAGAGCTCCTTCCCTTTCTCCTTAGAGTCACAGAAGTGAGCTGTGGACACTCCACAGGTTAAATGGTGCAATGCTTGAGGCAATGCGAGGAGCATACCTGAAAGCACAGAATTCCCAGAGGCAGCTCTGTTTACTGGTTGGGTTTCTGGACCAGATAATAGAAGACTGAGTATGGATGAGAAAAATATGGACAAAAAAGTGTAAAAGAAGAGGAACAGAGCTAAGAAGGGAAATGGAAAATGTTTGTGATCGACAGGGATTGGATTTGAATGCCTGCTAGAAAGGAGGCTAGAATCTTTATCCCTTCCTTTTACTCTATGCCTGCATCCCCTGTGATGGATGGTGGGTACAAATGTTAAATAGTAACTGTGCTGATCTGGGCTGCAGGGGTATGCTAACAGTGATACACAGGAAGCGTCCTGGCATGCACCTTTCCATGTGCAGTGGGGGGATACTTTTTCAACTCAATCTCAATCAGCAAGAATGTTTCCCTCCAAAAGGGAATTCTGATTTATTCTAGAATGGCCAGATGTCTGGTATTTTGATAGACTAGTAAAGAAATTAAAAAGAAATATATTGTGTACATTAATTATTAAAAACATCTCAAGTGCTTAATAGGATACATCTCAGCAATCCTTGATGGCTGGAATCAGAGCCAAAACAGCAAATTTAAAACCCCTAAAAATCAGCTTTCTTTTGGAGGAATTTGTTTTAAGGAAGATTTGTTCGAGGAGGGATCTTTACATTGAGCCTTCACTTGAATCTAGGTACTCACTGTTCTGTGGAAATTTTAGTACAGTGCTTATTAATAAATCAAAATAATTCAGAATGGAATTTTGAATAATCTGTGGTTTATTTCTACACAATATCATTTTCATCCCTCCTCACTTCCCTTTTGGTATCTTACTGTCCCCACCCCCATCCAAGGATAAAGTGTGTTTCTGACCGTTCACTCCCCTTGCCTGCTGAGCCTCCCCACCCCACCAGCAGCTCTGTGTAATGCAGCGGCTCCTCAGCACCAATCCTCACACCACAGCAGAATCAGTTGGTAAATGTGTTCAAAAAGTAAAGCATCCCTAGCCATACCTAAACTTACCGAATGAGATTCAAAAGGCCACTAACAACATTTAGTAGATATTATGACTATTCATAGCTTTAGGAAATCAATGAGAATATATGAAAGGGGGGCAGACTTGTGCATTTTGCTTGAAGGCCACTAAATCCAGAAAGCAAAAGAGTGAACTATTTTCATAAATGTAAAGTGTCCCTATAAGGCCTGCCTTGCCCGTATTATTTTTTAAACATGAAAAGCATGTAATGAAAGAGAAGGAACCTACCGATTTATCTTGAATTAGTCATGAGGGTAAGGAGAACTTTTATAGAATCTAATTTCTATCTATTTGCTAATTATAAAATACCTGTTGACCAACTCAGAAATAAAGTCCTAAGCGGATATAAGGGGCTCACGTAAGTAAAGTAATAACTTTATACTAGCCCTATCATACACTCACAAAGTATATGTTATATGTTTCAGAATAAATTATTGACAATTATCATATGACAATGAAATTAGAGTAGGTGGTTGGTACATGGAATTGTAGAATTTGTTTGTGGTCGTAAGGATCCTTTAGTTCAGTGGTTTTCAAAAATGTCAAGTAATTTAAGTCATGTTTTTCAGATGAAATCTTACATAAGACTATGATATAAAATATTAATAAAAGTAGAGTTGTTCTGGTTGAAGCAGGAAAGAGAGTCAAATCTAATCAAATCTCTAATCTTACAGAAGATGAGTTTAGGCCAAGTTTTTAGTTTACCAAAGGTTATCAATAAGACAACTATGAGTAACAACACATATTATTTGATTCCCAATCCAGATATTTTTTCAGTGAATTGATAAATCTAGAGCAGAAATCTGACAATAGGAAAATTAAGTCATTTAGATGCAATGACTATATTAGTTTGCTCAGCCTGCCATAATAAAGTACTCAGGCTGGGTGGCTTAAACAACAGAAATTTATTTTCTCACAGCTCTGGAGGCTAAAAGTCCAAGATGAAGGTGTTGGCAGGGTTGGTTTCTCCTGAGACCTCTCTCCTTGACTTGTAGATGGCCATCTTCTCCCTGCATCCTCACATGGCCCTTCTGCTGTGTATGTCCACATCCTAATACCCTCTTCTTATCAGAACAACAGTGATATCGAACTAGGCTCCATCCATATGACCCATTTTATTTTAATAACCTCTGTACTGGCCCTATTTCCAAATATAGCCATATTCTGAGGTCCTGGAGATTAAGACTTTAAAGTGTATTTTTGGGGGGGACACAATTCAGCCCATAACAATGACCAACCAAAACCGATTAATTCTGGATTAATTTACACTTGCTGAAATAGAGAAGTAATCCACATCAGATTTGATGCTGGCCTTTTAATTTGTTAGTGCAGTGATTTCAAATAATGGGATATGACATGCTGGTGAGAGGTAATCACTTGAGAGGGGTGTGGAAAGTAATTTGTTACTACTTAATACAGTATTTAAATGACTAGCATATCATAAAAAATACATTTTATAGGCATGTAAAATTATAAAATTAGAATGAGTTTGAAGTTGATCCTATAACCTACTCACAGGCACTGAATATTTTTTCTTAAAAGAAAAGAATGGTGTTACAATAGTGTTGCCAGGGAGCTGCCCACAGCCCGCAGCCTCTCCCTGCGTCTGCGCACAGCGTATAGTGAGTTACCAGTACCAACACACCAATGACTGTCGCAGCCACTACGATTTACCCCTACGGTAAACGTGTTTGCTTGGTTTGTTTATTTTTAAATCTAGCATGCCCATAGGATGTCTTGATGTGCACGTGACCCTCATCTGTCAGGTATGTGGTAGCAAAGTAAAGGTTAAGAACCAACGAGTAGCAGCCCTATAGCTAAAATATTAGTTATATTAGTTAACGTTAAGGGATTGGTCCTTCTTTGTGCAAGAATGTACCACTAAATACAGAGCCCCAAATGTGTTTGCATTGTACCCTATGCCTCATTTAGGTTAAAAAAAAGTGCCCTGTGTCATAGTTGTGGACCGCTCTGAGTGAAGATAAGACTGTTTAGAATTTTTTAAATGTAATAAAATAAACCCAGACACAGAGAAAGGACAACACAGTTCCTCAGGTGCTGAACTCAACTGCCAACTATTTTGGACCTTGAAAGCAGCTCGGCTGAGAACACCTGATGGGCTGTAGCAGGTGGCAGGTGGCAGAGGGCACTGGAGGGGCCTGGAGAGAACACGGACCCGGGCTCTGGCTCTACTCCAGCAATGCCAGGCCAAGTCGCAGGAGACCTTCTCAGTCCAGTGGCACTGCTGTCACCTGTTTCCCAGTACTTAGAGTCTGGAGTAGATTTAAGCCCTTGCTTTTAAATGCATTTGGAGGTCACAGTGCTGCAAATCTGATAAAATCTTCCCTCCTATCTCCATTTCTTGGTTTGCATCTACCTTCCTATTCCTGCTTGAGGCTCCCCTGTGGTGGGGATCTCACAATAGACACCTCAACTCAGATTCTCATGCTCCAAAATCACTCAGCTCCCACTCCCCGTTCCAACTACCATTTACAACTCAAATTCCCCTGGGGCCACACATTAAGCTGGATATTAAGAGAAAGCTGATTGAAATAATTTTTACCTTTGTGTGAGTAACTAATAAGGAGGCTCTCCTGACTCCCCAGGGGCACTTGTATTTCAATAATGGAAATTTGTTACCTTAAGTGAATTGCCAATTAGTGGACAGTGTTTCGGTAAGAAGAAGGGTAAAGAAAGTTCTCAGACAGTAAGAGAAGTATTTCTGGAAACCAAAACTTCCTCTGTGTCCCCTAAGTCTCATTCCTCCTTACTCATACTTATAAATTTTAACTGTAAGTTTCTGGAAAAATCATTATAGTGAAATGCAAACAAGTTTCAGAATTTTCATAGACTGAAAATAGCCTCGTTAACAATTTGCTTTTTAAATTTAAATGTGTTTATTTTGTCTCATTTGTTGGGTGTTATCTAAGTTAACTGAAGAACATTTTCATAACTTCCAAATATTTTTCTATTAAAAAATTTGAGGCCATCTTATCTATCAACAATATAGTATAGTGCATGCAAGATTTTTGGTTTTTCACAATTTGTTATTAACGGCTTAAGTGTTTTTGTTTTGTTTTGCTATTGTTAGAGCTGTAATAACCCAAAATAACAGTTAACATCAAGGAATTCGGAGTTAGACTTCTTTGTCTTAAACCTAAGCTCTACTACTTACACTTACTGATTTGGGGCAAGTTGCTTCCTTCTCTCTGTGCCTCAGTTTCTTCCTGTGCAATTACAGGACCTGTCTTGTAGAGCTACTTTGATGATTCAATCCGTTAAATCAATTAACGCATATAGAGTGCTTATCACAGGCCTTGGCACCTTGCAAATGCTCAGGAAGTGCCAGCTGTTTTGTTGTCGTCGTCTTTACACCTCCTGTATACTTCCAAGGCAGACTACATTTAATGTGCAAAGTCCTAAATGTTGACTAGATATCATATCATCCATATAGAGGAAGAAAAATCTGGGCCATACAATTACAACAGCTAAGTGCCGTAATATACCCACGGATACTTCCAACTTAACAGCACCTAAACATTACTTCATTTTCCATTTCTTGTTACTATACTAACAGTTTATAAATAAATACACAGTAACCTTAGAGGGAGGCCTGGCATGTCGGGTTTAGGTAGTGGCCAGCTGGGCTGAGGGCTGTTGGCTTTGTGTCAAGAGCAAGCTTCCCCATGCCGATCATTAGCTGCCAGGAAATGCCTTCCTTGTTAGTCATTATTGCCTGAGGATTTTCTAGTGATAGAGTGTTAATACTGTATGAAACGCTATAATTGCAAGGCTGGATTAGGAGATTTGTACTGTACTTCATTATTTTACTTTGAAGTCTACCACTAAAGTGATCACTTTGTCAAAGAAAAGATATGTAATATATTTCAAAGAGTTTCCAATGTAAGTATGGATTTAGTCCTACAATTAAGAATAGAAACAAGTAAGTGGGACTAGAAAGTTAGAGATTCATTCTATCAATGGAGCCATTTATTGAGAGCCTACTACCTGCCTAGCATTGCTCTAATAAGAATAAGACATGGCCTGTACCTACACAGACATTTGGCATTTACAATCTTGTTAGAGAGACAAAACTATGAGGTATAAAACAATGGAAGAAATAGCACTGTTCATGTCACAGTTTTGTATTGACATAAACAGTACTAATTTTTTAAAAATTGCTTGTCAAGCAAAGTCTTCTGAACTTAGACCAGATATTTGAATACGGTCAAGCAATCAGCAGTGATATTTGAGAACTTCTAAACTTGATTTCAAATGTTGCAGTTGAGAGCTAGGATGGCAGGTGTTTCTTTCTGCCAAAAGCCACTTGTAACCAGATCTCAAAACAATAAAATACTACAGAGAACCTATTAGTGATATGAAACTTTTCTGCTAAGAAAACTTAGAACAGCACAGAAACTACCATACAAAAGCACCTGGAGGGACAACTGAGGATACCTACTTCAGATACTCTTTGTGCAAAACTTTTTACTAGGTGTCACCAGGAATAAAAGGTGCCCAGTAAATGTTAGATGAATGCAGAAAGGGAGAAGGAAGTGGAGGGAGGGGTATGCTAACATGTACTGACCACCTGGGCCTGCCCTGTACCAGGTTCTAGGCAGGAAGTTAACCATGTAAATTCAGCAGGAAGGGAGTCCGTCCTGCAAGGCAATTCTGCTATCATCTTGATGCTTTACACTTTATCTTCAAAAAGCAAAGAATAGCTCTAAAATAGGCCTGACCGCGGGCTTTTCGAACAAATGTTAAAAATTAAGCTAACTTCTAAATCATCATTGATGACTAAAGGACTGAAATCCAATTTCTTGGTTTCTAATGGGCATTTTATTTTGGGTAGTACATTTTAGGAACATGATTGGACCCTAAACATATTTGATTGTTTATAATCACTAGCTGTGTTTTAAGAGTATATCTGTTTCTATGCAGATAATTTTTATGCTAAACCTTCAAAATTGAAATCCTTAGCCAAAAAAGATGTTTTCTTTTCTTTAAGCATGATACGTACAGTGTCCTAATGATACCCTGAAGGGTGTGACTCACCACGTGTACTGACTGAGACGTCTTTTACTAAACTTCTTTTTTTTTTTGTTTATTGCAATAACATTGGTTTATAACATTGTATAAATTTCAGGTGTACATCATTATACTTCTATTTCTGCATAGACTACATCATGTTCACCACCCAAATACTAATTACAACCCATCACCACACACATGTGCCGAATTATCCCTTTCACCCTCCTCCCTCCCCCCTTCCCCTCTGGTAACCATCAATCTAATCTCTGTCCTTATGTGTTTGTTTATTGTTGTTATTATCTACTACTTAATGAAGGAAATCATACAGTATTTGACCTTCTCCCTCTGACTTATTTCACTTTGCATAATACCCTCAATGTCCATCCATGTTGTCACAAATGGCTGGATTTCATCGTTTCTTATGGCTGAGTAGTATTCCATTGTGTATATATACCACATCTTCTTTATCCATTCGTCCCTTGATGGGCACTTAGGTTGCTTCCAAGTCTTGGCTATTGTGAATAATGCTGCAATGAACACAGGGGTGCATGTATCTTTACGCATTAGTGTTTTCAAGTTCTTTGGGTAAATACCCAGCAGTGGAATAGCTGGATCATATGGTAGTTCTATCCTTGATTTTTTGAGGAATTTCCATACTGTTTTCCATAGTGGCTGCACCAGTTTGCACTCCCACCAGCAGTGTGTGAGAGTTCCCTTCTCTCCACATCCTCTCCAACACATGGTGTTTCCTGTCTTGTTAATTATAGCCATTCTGATGGGCATGAGGTGATATCTCATTGTAGTTGTGATTTGCATTTCCCTGATAGTTAATGATTTTGAACATCTTTTCATGTGCCTGTTGGCCATCTGTATATCTTCTTTGGAGAAAGATCTGTTCAGATCTTTTGTCCATTTTTTAATTGGGTTGTTAGTTTTTTTGTTGTTGAGATGCATGAGTTCTTTATATATTTTGGAGATTAACCCCTTATCAGATGTATGGTTTGCAAATATCTTCTCCCAATTGTTAGGTTGTCTTTTCGTTTTGTTGATGGTTTCCTTTGCTGTGCAGAAGTAAACTTCTTAAAATTGCATGTAGTTGACTCAGTTACCTGTGGTAATGGGGCAAAGGAACAACCTAGATAGCTAAGATATTTCAGAAAATAAATAGATATTTTTTTTGCAGTTTCAACTTTCTCTCTAGAGATTTCAAGGAATAAGAAAGAGATTCAAATTTCAATTCCTCTCCTTCTGCTTTTTGCTATAGACTGAATGTTTGTGTTCCCCCAAACTTTATATGTTGAAATCCTAACCTCTAATATGATGGTATTAGGAGGTGGGGCTTTTGGGAGGCGATTAGATGATGAGGGAAAAGACTTTATGAATCGAATTAGTGCCCTTTTAAAAGAGACCCCAGAGAGCTCCCTGGCCACCTTCTGCCATGTGAGAACACAGCGAGAAAACAGCTGTCTATGAACTAGGAACCAGGTTCTCACCAGAACCCAACCATGTTGGCACCCTGATCTTGGACTTGGAGCCTCCAGAACTGTAAGAAATAAATTTCTTTGGTATATGAGTCATTCAGTCTATGGTAAATTATTATACTATCTGGAATGGACTAAGACACTTTTTACACCAAAGTACTTGTTTTCTGATAACATAGTGCAGACGATGACAGTAAGAGAATCAAGGAGAAGTAGTGTGTGGACAGACCCTGGAGTGGCCCCCACGTCTATGCCCTGTATAATCTTCTCCCCTTGAGTGTAGAAGGGACCTGTGACTTGCTTCTAATCAACAGAATCAGAAAGGGTGATGGGCTATCATTCTTGTGATTACTTTATGTTATAGAAGATTCTGTTTTAGCTGACTGGAGTGAGAGGTTCTTAGATTGATGAACTAAGCAGCTACACTGAGGAAGCTCACGTGGCAAGGAACTGCAGGCAGCCCCTGGAGCCAACGTTAGTCTCTAGGACCTGAAGGTGGCCTGCAACTAACAGTCTGCTAAAAGCTTGTCCTTCTATTAATGGCAGCAAGGAAACAGATTCTGCCAACAACCTGAATGAGCTTGGAAGTGGATTCTTTTCCAGTAGAGTCTCCAGATGAGAATGAAACCCAGCTGACATCTTGATTGCAGACTGTGAGACTCTGAGCAGGGGACCCAGTTAAGACCTGCCCAGACTATTGATCCATGGACACAGCGAGATAATAAACGTGTGTGTGTTTTAAGCTGTTAAATTTGTTGGAACTTGTTACACAGCAATAGAAAACAAATACAGTCATGGGTCACTTAACGAAGGGGATATGTTCTGCGAAATGCGTTGTTAGGCAATTTTGTCATTATGCAAATATCATAGAGTGTACTCGCACAGACCTAGATGGTGTAGCCTATTACACACGGAGGCTATATGGCACTGATCTTATGAGACCGCTGTTGTATATGCAGTCCACTCTTGATCAAAATATCATTACGTGGTGTGTGACTGTACAGATTTGGGCTTTTGAAAGTGGAGTGTGGCCATAACAAATATCTAAAATGTAAGAATGGCTTTGGAACTGGGCAGTGAACAGAGGCTAGAAGAATGTTGAGGAGCATGATAGAGAAACCTAATTTGTTTTGAACAGAACATTTATAGAAATCTGGACTTTAGGCATGCTGATAGTGTGGGCTCAGAAGGAAGTGAGGAACACATTACCGGAAACCAGAGGAATGGAGATCCTTGTTATGTAGTAGTAGAAAGCTTAGTCAAATTGTCTTCTGCAGTTGCATGGAAGGCAAAATCTGTAAGTGATAAAGTAAGATACACAGCTAAGGAGATTTCCAAGCAAAGTGATGAGGGTGCTACTTGGTTTCTTCTTGCTGTTTATAGTAAAATGCAAGAGGAGAACTGTTAAACAAAAATGAACCAGGACTTGATGATTTGAAAATCCCTAGCCTTTCTGGATGGTAAAAGATGCTAAAGTTAAGAGATTTTTTCCTGGCAGGAAAGCACACTTTAGAGAAAAGTCCAAGAATGTGACTATATAAACTTTTGGTAACCTCAGAAAGATCAAAAGATCAGAGTACTCAGTCATAAGAGATTAAAGATGTGCTTCACAGGTCTTCTCAATCAAATCAGAGGGCATCTAGGAAGTTGAAGAGAATTGTCCCTCAGCATCTTAGAAAGAGGCCAACCTAGAGAAAGATTTATCTTAAAAAGAACTGTAGATGTGGCTTTTTTCTAATGGCGTGAACCCCATCAAAAACCACAGGAGACCCACAAGGTTCTTGAGAAAATTATTTCAGCAGAAACACTGCTAAGCTTGGACTGGAAGAGACAGAGAGAGAATGAAATGAAAGGAGGCTGCTGAACCTCCAAATTTCTACTGGCTGCTGTCAGTCTGATTAGTACTCAGCTGAAAACATGTACTGTCTTCCGTGAAAAAGGGAGGATGACCAAGAGGATGTAATGAAGAATCCAGAGGGTAGAGCCAAGAGCAATGGAGGCTTATCCCAGGCCTTGAAACCTAATCAAGGTAACCTGGCTGGACTTTAACCAGCTGGGTTTCAGAACTGCCATAAACCTTTTCACCTTCCATTTCCCCTCACTTTTTTTTTAAGCTTCAGTGCATGGTTGTGTATCCTAGTTGTTAGTTTTTAGTTCTCTATGTGAGCTGCCACCACAGTATGACAACTGACAGACGGGTGGTGTGGTTCCATGACTGGGAAACGAACCTGGGCCATGGCAGTGAGAGTGCCAAATCTTAACCACTAGACCACCAGGGCTAGCTCGCATTTTCCCCTTTTTTGAACTGGTGTGTCTATAGCTGTTACCTATGCCTGTCCCACCATTGCATATCCAAAGTGGTGGGGCAGATAACTTGTCTCTTTAGTTTCATAGGCCCAGAGATGGAGATAAATTGTCCCTAGGAGCTATACTTAATGGATTACAACCAGGGGCCTCATTTACACCTGCCCCTGACTTAGACGGTGAAATTTTGGACTTTAAGCTGATGTATAATGGGAAGAGACTCTTGGATCTTGGGAGTGGTGAATGTATTTTGCCTATGAGAGTGATACTAATAAGTGGGGTCATACAGCCTATGACAGACTACCCCTAGGGTGGTCCCCATGTTCACACCCTGTAAAACCCCCTACCCTTGAGTGTGGGCAGGACCTGTGACTTTCTTTTAACTAACAGAATATGGCAAAGGTGTTGAGGTGTCACTCCTGTGCTTAGGTTATATTTTTGGACAAAGATGATGGGATGTCATTCCTGTGATTATATTATAGTATATAAGACTCTGTTTTAGCAGTCTGGAGTGAAAGACTCTCCTTTATAGCTCAATGAAAGAAGCAGCCATATTGAGCTGCCCAAAGGGAACTGAGGGTGGTCTCCAGCTCAGCTAAAAGCTGAGAGATTCAGTCATACGATCTCCAGGAAATGTATTCTGCCAACAACCTGAATGATCTTAGACATGGATTTTTCTCTAATCAAGCTTCTAGATGAGAATGCAGCATAGAAAATTGCCACAAATGTGGCAGCTTTAAACAGCATAGATTTATTATCTCATGGTTTCTGTAGGTCAGAGATATGACACACCATGGCTAGATTCTCTACTCAAGATCTCTTAAGACCAAATCCAGGTGTGGGCAGGACTGGTCGCTTATCTGGAGGGTCTGTGGAAGAATCTACTTCCAGCCTCATTCAATCGCTGGCCAACTGCAGTTCCTTACAGTTGTAGTACTGAGGTCCACATTTCCTTGCTGGTTATAAGCCAGGGCCCACTCTCAGCTCCCGAAGACTGCCCACATTTCTTGTCATGCAGCTTTCTCCATCTTCAAGTGAGCAATCATACACGGAGCCCCTTGCATGCTTTGAATCTCTGACTTCCTCTCTTGCGATCAGTGGGAGAAAGCTCTCTGCTTTTAAGGGTTCATGTGATTGTATCAGGCCGACCTAGAAAATCTCCGCATTTTAAGGTCAACTGTGCCATTACAGTATAGCATCATTATGAGAGAGCTAACTCATCATATTCACAGCTTCCTGGAATTAGGATGGTACATCTTTGGGGGCCATTTTAGAAATTCTGCCTACCACAGCATCTTCAGGAAACAAGAAAATTAATAGGTGTTTTCTTTACAGAAAAAGGATTAAGGGCCAGTTCAGTGGCATAGTGGTTAAGTTCTCGTGCTCCACTTTGGAGGCCTCAGGTTCGTGGGTTTGGATCCCAGGCATGGACCTATGCACCACTTATCAAGCCATGCTGTGGCAGCATCCCATATATAAAGTAGAGGAAGATGGGCACAGATGTTAGCCCAGGGCCAATCTTTCTCAGCAAAAAGAGGAGGATTGGCAACGGATGTTAGCTCAGGGCTAATCTTCCTCACAAAAAAAAAAAAAAAAAGGATTGAGGTGCTTTGGTAATGCTTGTGTTTCAAGGGTATTAAATATAAGCAATGCAGGGGCCAGCCCAGTGGCATAGTGGTTAAGTTCATGTGCTCCGTTTTGGTGGCCTGGGGTTTGCAAGTTCAAGTCCCAGGCATGGACCAACACATCACTCATCAAGCCATGCTGAGGCAGCATCTCACATACAAAATAGAGGAAGATGGGCACAGATGTTAGTTCAGAGCCAATCTTCCTCAGCACAAAGAGGAGGACTGGCAACAGATGTAAGCTCAGGGCCAATCTTCCTCACCAAAAAACAAAAACAAAACAAAACAAAATATATAAGCAATACATGTCTTACATATCATTTTAACTTTAGTAATTCTATTAAGAAAACAGTATAATTCAAAAAGACTTTCTTTTCTGAGTTCAAAATAGTTACAGTTAGTGGCCAGCCCAGTGGCATAGTGGTTAAGTTTGTGCACTCTGCTTTGGCAGCCTGGGGTTCACAGGTTTGGATCCTGGGCACAGACCTATGCACTGTTTATCAAGCCATGCTGTGGCAGTGTCCCATATAAAGTAGAGGAAGATGGTCATGGATGTTAGCCCAGGGCCAATCTTCCTCAGCAAAAGAGGAGGATTGGCAACAGATGTTAGCTCAGGGCTAATCCTCTTCACCAAAAAAATAAAAATAAAAAAAGAAAGAAAGTTACAGTTTGTATCATTTATTTATAATTTGTTTATACCAGCAAAATTTCTACTTCATTAGTTCCATCAACAATAGAAGTATCCCCTCCATGCAAATGGCAATGAAAAGAAAACTGGAGTAGCAATACTCATATCAGACAAAATAGACTTTAAAACAAAAACTGTAACAAGAGACAAAGATTGGCATTACATAATGACCTAAGGAACAACCCAACAAGAGGGTATAACACTTGTAAATATCTATGCACCCAATGTAGAAGCACCTAAATATATAAAGCAATTATTAACAGACATAAAAGGAGAAATAGACAGTAACACAATTACTTACACCAAAGGATAGATCATCCAAATAGAAGATCAATAAGGAAACATTGGCCTTAAATGACACACTAGAACAGAGGGACTTAGTAGATATATATAGACCATTCCATCCAAAAACCAAAGAATAAACATTCTTTTCAAATGCACATGGAACATTCTCTAGGATTGATCACATATTAGGCCACAAAACAAATTTAAGAAGACTGAAATAATACCTAGAATCTTTTTTGACCACAACATTATGAAACTAGAAATCAACTACAGGAAGAAAATCAGAAAAGACAAAATATGTGGAGATTAAACAAAATGGTACTGAACAATGATTGGGTCAATGAAGAAATCAAAGGAGAAATCAAAAAATACCTGGATACGGGGATGGCCTGGTGGCATAGCAGTTAGGTGCACACTCTCCGCTTCGGCAGCCTGAGGGTTTGCAGGTTCTGATCCCGGGCGTGCACCGACACACAACTTGTCAAGCCATGCTGTGGTGGCGTCCCATATAAAGTAGAGGAAGATTGGCACAGATGTTAGCCCAGGGCCAGGCTTCCTCAGCAAAAAGAGGATGATTGGCATGGATGTTAGCTCATGGCTGATCTTCCTGACACACACACACAAAAAATACCTGGAGACCAATGAAAATGAAAGTACTACGTGCTATAATTTATGGGATACAGCAAAAGTGGTTCTAAGAGGGAAGTTTATAGCAATTCAGGCCTATCTCAACAAACAAGAAAAATCTCAAACAATCTAACAGTGCACCTAAAGAAACTGGAAAAAGAAGTGCCAACAAAGCCCAAAATCAGTAGAAGGAGGGAAATAATAAAAATCAGAGTAGAAATAAATGAAATAGAGACTAAAAAAACAAGAGAAAAAATCAATGATACCAAGACCTGATTCTTTTAAAAGATAAACAAAATTGACAAACCTTTAGCTAGACTCACCAAGAAAAAAAGAGAGAAGGCTCAAATAAGTAAAGTTGGAAATGATAGAGGAGAAATTACAACAGAGACCTCAGAAATACAAAAGATTATAAGACAATGCTATGAAAAGCTATATGCCAACAAATTGGATAATCTAGAAGAAATGGATAAATTCTTAGAATCATACAACCTTCCAAAGCTGAATCAAGAAGAAATAGAGAATTAGAATAGACCAATCACCAGTAAAGAGAGTGAAACAGTAATCAAAAACTCCCCCAAAATACAAGTCCAGGACCAGACAGCTTCCCTGGTGAATTCTACCAAACACTCAAAGAAGACTTAATATCTATCCTTCTCAAACTCTTTCAAAAAATTGAAGAGGAGGAGAAGCTTCCTAACTCATTCTATAAAGCCAACATTACCCTGATACCAAAACCAGACAAGAACAACACGAACAAGAAAATTATAGGCCAATATCACTGATGAACATCGATGCAAAAATCCTCAACTAAATACTAGCAAATTGAATACAACAATAAGTTAAAAAGATTATACACCATGATCAGGTGAGATTTATTCCAGGGATGCAGGGATGGTTCAACATCTGCAAATCAATCAACATAATACACCACATTAATAAAAGGAAAAATAAAAATTACAGGATCATCTCAATAGATTCAAAGAAAGCATTTGACAATATACAGCATCCATTTACTATAAAAACTCTGAATAAAATGGGTACAGAAGGAGAGTACCTCAACAGAATAAAGCCCATATATGATAAATCCACAGCTAATATCATCCTCAATGGTGAAAAACTGAAAGCTATCCCTCTAAGAACAAGCACCAGACAAGGATGCCCACTGTCACCACTCCTATTTAACATAGTATTGGAAATTCTAGCCAGAGCAATCAGGCAAGTAAAAGAAATAAAAGGAGTCCAAATTGGGAAGGAAGGAGTGAAACTGTCACTATTTGCAGATGACTTCATTTTATATATAGAAAATTCTAAAGAATCCTCCAAAAATGTTTTAGAAATGATAAATGAATATGGTAAAGTTGCAGGATGAAAAATCAACATACAAAAATCAGTGGCATTTTGATACACTAAGAATGATGCAACAGAAAGAGAAATTAAGAATACAATCCCATTGACAATTGCAACAATAAAAATAAAATACCTAGGAATAAACTTAACCAAAGAGGTGAAAGATCTGTACACTGAAAACTATAAAACATTGCTGAAAGAAATTGAAGAAGACACAAAGATTGTATTGGAAGAATTAACATAGTTAAGATGTCCATACTTCCTAAAGCAATCTATAGATTCAATGCAATCCCTTTCAAAGTTCCAACATTTTTCACAGAAATAGAACAAAGAATCCTAAAATTCATATGGAACAACAAAAGATCCTGACTAGCCAAAGGAATTCTGAGAAAAAAGAACAAAGCTGGAGGTATCACACTCCCTGATTTCAAAATATACTACAAAGCTATAGTAACCAAAAGAGCATGGTACTGGCACAAAAACAGACACACAGATAGATGGAATAGAATCGAAAGCCCAGAAATAAACCCACACATCTATGGACAGCTAATCTTCAACAAAGGAGCCAAGAACATGCAATGGAGAAAGGAAAGTCTCTTCAACAAATGGTGTTGGGAAAACTGGACAGCTACATGCAAAAAAATGAAAGTAGACCATTATCTTACACCATGCACAAAAATTAACTCAAAATGGATTAAAGACTTAGTATAAGACCTGAAATCATGAAACTTGTAGAAGAAAACATAAGAAGTACACTCTTTGACATCGGTCTTAGCAACATGTTTTCAAGCACCATGTCTGACTGGGCAAGAGAAACAATAGAAAAAATAAACAAATGGGACTACATCAAACTAAAAAGCTTCTGCACAGCAAAGGAAACCATCAACAAAATGAAAAGACAACCTAACAATTGGGAGAAGATATTTGAAAACCATATATCTGATAAGGGGTTAATCTCCAAAATATATAAAGAACTCGTACATCTCAGCAACAAAAAAACTAACAACCCAATTAAAAAGTGGACAAAAGACCTGAACAGACCTTTCTCCAAAGAAGATCTACAGATGACCAACGGACACATGAAAAGATGTTCAACATCATTAACTATCAGGGAAATGCAAATCAAAACTACAATGAGATATCACCTCACGCCCGTCAGAATGGCTATAATTAACAAGACAGGAAACAACAAGTGTTGGAGAGGATGTGGAGAGAAGGGAACTCTCATACACTGCTGGTGGGAGTGCAAACTGGTGCAGCCACTATGGAAAACAGTATGGAGATTCCTCAAAAAATTAAGGATAGAACTACCATACAATCCAGCTATTCCACTGCTGGGTATTTATCCAAAGAACAGGAAAACATCAACGCACAAAGATACATGCACCCCCATGTTCATCGCAGCATTATTCACAACAGCCAAGACTTGGAAGCAACCTAAGTGCCCATCAAGGGACGAATGGATAAAGAAGATGTGGTATATATACACAATGGAATACTACTCAGCCATAAAAAAGATGAAATCCAGCCATTTGTAACAACATGGATGGACACTGAGGGTATTATGCTGAGTGAAATAAGTCAGAAGGAGAAGGTCAAATACTGTATGATCTCACTCATAACTAGAAGATAAAAACAACAACAAACAAACACATAGAGACAGAGACTGGATTGGTGGTTACCAGAGGGGAAGAGGGGAGGGAGGAGGGCGAAAGGCATGATTAGGCACATGTGTGTGGTGATGCATTGTAATTAGTATTTGGGTGCTGAACATGATGTGATCTATGCATAAATAGAACTATAATGATGTACACCTGAAATTTATACAACATTATAAACCAATGTGACTGCAATAAAATAAAAAAAAAATAACAGAAGTATCCCTCTTACTATCATTTTCTTTTCTTATCTTCTAAACAGATTAAAAGATAACACATTCTAAGAGGATTTAGTTAAATGAGAGAATTGTATAAAATAATTGCTTTCTCTTTCTCAGTTTTAGGATGAAGTGTTCCAGAAAGCAAAGGGTTTTTTTCAATCCACTTGCCAAAGAAATACACTTTCCAAACCCTGCCACTCTCCCCCTCCAAACCCTCCTCCTTGCACAGCAGCTTCAGTGCCATGGAGCCTGTCTGCTTGCTAACTACCCCTAAGAGCAGGATCTTCCCCAGGAGGATTTGCCCAGAGGGAGGGAGGGATGCCCATGCCTTGGCACAAAGGTGCCATCCTCTGGCTAAACTGTATTCCAGAGACTGAACCTGCCTACAGAGGAAATTTTTTTTTGAGTCATCTCAGAATGACTACCCCAGAGGTAGTCAGAGGGGTAGTGCTATCAATAAGAATGATAAAAACTAATATTTAAGGGTATTTATTCTATGTCAGGCACTAGAGTACAAACACTACTTAATGAACATAACTCTATGAGTTAGGTGCTGTCTTTATCCACATTCTACAGTTGATGGAAAGGAGGCTTAGGGAGGTTAAGTAATTTGACCAAGGTCACACAACTTGTTCTTAGCAAAGGTTCAACTTGAACTTCCTGCATTTGATTTCAAAAACACCTGCTCTTAAATATGCTGTCTACCGCCCGTCTATTCGTTTGTGAATTGTGGACATACTTAAAACAAAACAAAACAAAAAAAACAAAACAGTATGGAAAGATCTTACATTCAATAGATGAAGAAACGAAGGCCCAGAGATATAAAGTAACTTGGTCACACTTGCATAGCTACTTGGTAGAAAAGCCACAAAGGAAACCCAGATTTCTTTACACTAACCTGAGCAGGGGTGGTAAAAAGAGGAAGAACGGAGAAAGAAAGCAGAGGAAACTTATGAGTACTAGGAAACCAGAATCAAGGCTGTACACTTAACTGCATCAATATTTCATAGAATAATGAGATCCCTAGCCTAAGTTTCTGAAAGGGGATTACAGTGGACTTGTAGAGTGATACTGAGAAATAAAACTATTGCTATTTATGTTACTGAAACCTTGGGGTTGTTTTTCCTGAAGCCTCCTATCTTGACTGTTACAAAAAGGATCCATTATTCTGGGACTGACAAGGACATGTTTCACACGTGCCAAAGACTAAGTCCTATCAAATCTTGCATGGCGTATTCAATAGTGGATGACACCATTTTCTGCCTTGTGGTTGGTCCTTACCTCTGGTCCACAAGTTTTATTTTGAATGGTGGGTGCCATAGTAGAGCTCAGCGGTTAAGAGCAGCACATTGAAGCCAGAGCATGGGGAGTCTGTGCTGCCTATTTTGGCACCAAGTGATGCCACTCAACGAGGAAGGGATTATATCACCTGCAGAGCTTTCCTGGAAGATTACCTCTTCTCCTTATGTTCAGGATACATTTACCTCTTGATATGATCATTGAACATATCCATAAATTACTGTGCAAATTAAAGAGACGCATTTGAGCCTCACAGATACCTTCTACTCCCTGTTCCTCTCTCCGACCAAATTCCCAAACCCCACTTCTACCAAGGTAGCGGGAAAATTTTTACAAGGGCTACCAAACACAAGAATGAACCTGGTATCAAGGCTCAGTTTTTTAATCAATTATAATTTATTATATTTGTTTTAACTACATAGTGTCCTCTGAGATACCTTTGATTAAAGTTTATTTACCCCCACAAGCTTCACTTGGACTGATCACTGCTAGAGAATATTTTTTTTTCTGAGATTAAAAAAATAGTAAGTGAGGGGCCGGCCCAGTGGCGCAAGCGGTTAAGTGCGCGCGCACCACTGCGGCAGCCCGGGGTTGGCCGCTTTGGATCCCAGGCGTGCACGGATGCACCGCTTGACAAGCCATGCTGTGGCGGCGTCCCATATAAAGTGGAGGAAGATGGGCATGGATGTTAGTCCAGGGCCAGTCTTCCTCAGCAAAAAGAGGAGGATTGGTGGATGTTAGCTCAGGGCCGATCTTCCTCACACACACAAAAAAGAATACATAAATAAAAAAATAGTAAGTGATTTCATATGTTATTTTATTTTACATTATGCATATTTTACTTAATTATTATTATCCAGAATTTAGTAATATATGTTAATTACTTTGTAACCATTTAAGCTCAAACTGTAGAAGCAATTGTGAATATGGAGAGAATTGGAGAAATTTAAACTATATTTAAGGAATACAATCAATAGTTTTATAATGGATTAAATATGGGAAGTTATAGGGAGAGAGCTTTGAAGATGATTTCTAAGTTCTAGCTGGAGAAACTGACTGAGTTGGTGGAAGTGTCTTTCACTGAGCCAGCAGAAGAGGAAGAGACTGGAAGGAGATCATGAGTTTGGTTTTGGACATACTGAATTAGAGCTGTCATTGAAATCAGGCACTTTTATGTATACAGCTGAAATTCAATGACTGTGACAGACTGAATATTTAAATCCCCACCACCCCGCCACCCCATTCATATGTTGAAATCCTAATCCTCAATGCGACGGTATTTGGATGTGGGTCCTTTGGTAGGTGACTAGGTCATGAGGGCAGAGTCCTCACGGATGGGATTAGTGCCCTTGTAAAAGAGATGACAGAGAGAGCCCTAGTCCCTTCCCCCAGACCATGTGAGATCACAACAAAAAGACAGCCATCTAAGAACCAAGAAGTGGGCCCTTACCAGATGCCAAGTGGGCTGGCACCTTGATCTTGGACTTCCCAGCTTCCAGAACTATGAGAAATAAAGGTCTGTTGTTCATAAGCCACTCAGTCTATGGTATTCTGTTAAAGAAGCCCAGATGCCTAAGACAATGACTTTTGGGCTAGAAATTAAAATCAACTGAGTTGGCTGCATGAAAGTGGTAATTAAAGTGATGAGTGTGGATAAGATTAGGAAGAGGCTGTAGAATGAGAAAAGCCTAGAAATGGCGGAGTGACTTGAGGTAGAAGGAAAACAAGGAGAGCACTGTGTCACAGAAGAAAGGGTTTTAGGAAGGAAGGAATGGCCAACAGCATTCATGTGATTAAGAGGAAAACTGAAAAATTTAGCAATCTGGAGGTGGTTGTGGAGCTGATTCAGAGCATAATAAGTGAAAGCTGCTTCAAGATATAGCGACCGGAAGCCAGGTTTAGTGGGCTGAGGAATATAAACCTGGAATATTAAATATGTTCAACTTTTTCAAAAAGTTTGGCTGTGAAACGGAGGTAAGTAGCTGAAGGGGTGGAGGGCAGACTCTAATGAGAAAATCTTGTCCATATTTAAAAGCCAACGGAAGAAGCTATTGCAGGGCAAGGTGGGTTTGAAAATACAACAGAGACAAGGGATGATCAACAGAAGATTATTTCTGCGAATGCAGGGGGAACATGAGCTAAGGAACAGATGAAAAGATTAGCTTTAGATAGAGGATCAGGGTCTTTTCTGGTACAGATTTAAATGTGCCACATACGTTTTAATAGGTGTGCTTCATCATTGGTATTATTTCCAACTTTCATTTTAATTTTGCTTACTTATGTGACTAAAAAGTTATGTAAGAGAAAGTTCTTTTCAAATTTTTCTACATAGTTTTTTAAAAAATTGCTTAACATGATTTTGAGATTTATTGCAGTGTGATCAGAATTTTATCTGTACTGTATCTACTTTGGGGAATGTTTTGAGATTTTCTTTGTGACCCAGTAGTATGTGTTCACTACTTGTGACAAATATGCATTTGGAAAGAAGGTATTCCAGGCAAAAAAACCGATACATAGCAAATAGATTTACATAATTATAACTTCCCTTTCCTCTTCTGTATGGGAGGTGCTGTGGTTCAAAGGGCAAATTGCTGACAGTCAAGTTTCTAGCTTCCCTACTTACTAGCGCATTACCTTGAACGTGGTATTTGACCTCTCTGTGTCTAATCTTCCTCACCTTTAAACTGGTTATGATTAGAGTTCTTACCTCATTAGTTTCTTTAAATGATTAAATCCATTAACACATATAAAGCACTTGAATTAGTGTTTGGTACATTGTAAGACTTAAAAATGGTTAGCTATTGTTACTGTTATCCTTACTTCTATTTATCTCCTTGTTCTTCATGGGCTTGGAAAAGTGAATTAAAAGTTTCCTACACAAAATATTTCTCTATTTTAACTTGTTTTTCCTATAATTCTTATTTTATTAATGTGGGTGCTATATTATTCAATGTTCAGGTACTGATATTCATGACCATGTTAGAAATGTAGATATATATTTATCTATGTATGGATATACATATATTTCTCTCCATAACTGTTAGTCTTCATTGGAAAGTGTCCTTTTGTTTGATGACATTATGACCTTGCTTATCAAGATTTTCATGAAATCAAGAAATTCATGACTCCTGTTTTCTTTTGTGTGCGTCTGCTGATACCTCTTTACCCACCGTTTTTTTTTCCAACTTTCTGATCACTTATGTTTTAGGTGTAGCACATGTACATAGCACATAGCTTGCGTTTGGCTTTAGAAGCTAATATGAGAATTGTTTACTTTTAAAAGTGTAGTTTAACCAATTTACATTTATATTACACTACTTTTGTCTTTATTCACTTATCATATTTTATATTAGTTTATATACATATATATAATCTTTCTGTGTATGTTCCGTTGACTTTAACGTGTTTGCCTATGTATTATTTTGTTGTTGATTTGGAAGAATTCTAATCTTATTTTACTGGTTTCCTCCACTGTTTTCCCACATCAATTATTGCTGTAGAAAAATGTGGCAATGATTACTTTCCCTTTATAGGTGACTTAATCTTTTTATCTGGATATTGTAAGAATTCTGTAATTTTGAAGTTCAATGACTTTATTAGGACATGCCTCCATGTTGATCATTCTATGTCAAGTTTTCCTCTGTCATGATGTGCTCTTTTGTTTCTGGAAAATGTCTTTGAATTTTATATATTTTTTATTAATCAGAATTTTGGTTTTCTTCTTCAGGGACACCAACTATATATATGTTGGATCTCCTTTATCAGTATCACATATTTATATTTTCTCTTGAATCATTTTCCAGTCATGGTTCTTTTACCTCATATTATTTTTTTCATCACTACCGTCTATATATGCGTTACTGTGTCTGTTTTCAGCTAGGTTTATGCTCTATTGTGTTGCATTCAATGTGGCCTTCAATTGTGCGCTAGATCAGTTGTTTTCTATTCCACATTTTTCTTGAGCCCTGTCAGCTCCTGTTATTTTGCCATATCTTCTTTGAGCATATCTCCTCTTATTTTTCAATAAAGACAATTCCTTCAATAAACTATTTTTTTCTATTTCATTTATTTGTTATCATTTCTACTTTACATCATGGTATCTCCCTTCCTTTATTTTTCAGTCACTGTGCATAGATCTTTAGCTGGCTCCTTTTAGATTATTATTTTGAAAATGTTTTTTCTTACAACAGCAAGAAGATCTTTTAGGCTTTCTTGTCTCAGCCAACAGAGATTGGAGCTGCTCACACTGCAGATTCTCTCACCTTTGTCCTGCTTGCTTCCTGAATGCTTCTACAAGTAGGACTTCTATATATTATTCTTTATTCTCCCCTACCTACCAGCTTCTTTGTTATGCCAACTGCATACAGAAAAACTGTAACCATTAGCCACTACTCACGATGCTCTTGCTTTAAAAGAGAAAGTATTGACCCTCAGTATATGCCGCTTACTTGAGAGATCTGCATCTTATCAGCTATGTCTGAGACGTGCAACATCTGCATCTTCTAAGGATCTTCTTGCACCTCTGTTAGCCCTTTACTAAGTTGGGTAGCATTTTTTTCCATATATTATATATATATTTTTTCATATATTGTGATTTGAGATTACAGTTATCTCCTAATTTCATCAAAGATGAAGTTGTTGGGTTTTTTTTTTTTTCAAGTTGCTTTTGGGTATTTTCTAAAACATGAATAGAAAAATTCAATCTTCGATCCACCATCTTTAAACCAGATGATTTCTGATAAATTCTTGAAGGCTCCTATCACTATTTACCTTTGTGCCCCTTCTGTGGTCTGTATTAGAATAGCATTGTCCATACCTTTAACTCTGCGAGGGCTGTGCATAGTTTACTTCCTTCAGAGAACACCTCTGGTTCTTTTCACTTTTATCCATAAACAAATAATCTTCACCATATTCCCATATTCAATTTTATGGATATTTGGTTATATACATAAACGTTTCTTCTTTTTTATTAAAGCTGTTTTCATTTTTAAACATTGCATATTTCCTTATTGATGGATTCCAGTGTTAAGTCTATTTTAATCAAATCTAAATTGCACCTCTCCAATGGCAACTAATGCGATTCATTTCCTTTCTTCTGTTGCTTACTTTTTTATCTGACCTGGGTATATTTGTTTATAGACCTGTGATAACATTTGTTTCCCAACTTTCATCTTTCTTAATTCTTATCAGAAAATCTTAAGTCTCTCCTTCACCAAATGACTTTTTTCTATAGCTATTCCTATTGTCCATATTTACACTTTCATTTGGCGATTGTGAAGCTCCACACCTAAATTCATTTAAATACCTCTTGATCAAGCCAGCACATGAAAGAATTTGTCAAACACATTCTTGCAGGCTTCCTGAGATGCAGGAAGCTAAGGCAGCTTTTGCCAATAATCTATGCTTACAGTATTCTTATGGTATATGGGAATAATTCTATTCAGCTCTGCCACACTATGTACATAGGCAGCCATTCACTTCAGTTCTCTACCAAAAACGGAAATGTCTTCAGACACATATTTCACGTTTGCCCACTATTCGTTCCCAATGTGGACTAGCACAAGTGGGTAGTAATTACTTTGTTCGATGCATCTTGGCAGGCCAGCCAGCACACTTCAGACGCTCTCTTCGGGAGTAATGTCCGTTTAGTTACGACTGCCTTCATGTTTGTCACTAGACTAGCATGAGCAGTCTTCATTTTGGGGAAGTAGCAGGATTCTTCCCACTTGTTGCTCAAGTTTGTGAATCGAGTATATCATTATAAATGAGTGCAATTCAACCAGAATGTTATAACACTCCAGTGTGTCTGTCGAGTGATGAGAAAGAAGTGGAGTTAGAGGTAGCCGGCTGATAACTGGGCATCACACGCTCTCTTTGCTCGAGACTGGGCATGCCTTAGGAGACTCATATACGAATGACTGTGTGTAGTGTGCTGGAACCAGGCTAAGAACTGACTGCCTTAGAAGGCACGATGAAACTCCTTCAGGAAGCCCCAAACCATAGTTCACAGGAGAATTTCCAGATCTATTTTATTATCCCAGTATCTTTTCATTCTCTGCTGAGTCATGTTCTTTCACATGTTCTTCAGTCATTGATAATGTTTTCCTCTCTGAGTTTACTCTTGGATTATTTTTTCATTTGGTCTCAGAGTATTACTTTGTCCTCCTTAACGAACTAGAACAAACGAATCTCAATCATAGCTTTTCCATTGTAAATGCACTCTCTTGCATTTGTAGTGGATATAATTAGTGATTAATTCAGGGAGGGACATAAACAAAGCACATGCCTCTCGCATCAAGATACAAACTTAAAATTGGCCTTTCTTGGATATAGAAGCACTGATACGCTCTGTACAACACTTCCTCCTACCCTTTCCCTCTGCAAAATGCCTAAAGGTACAATTGAAAATAGATTTTGGTAAAATCTATGTGGTAATCTGATGATCTATTCACAAAGAGTTACATTTAAATAAATATTTATCTATTTCCAACTCTGCTCACTTCTGGTCTAATAGTTACATGAGATTTTAATGAGCATCAAAAGATCTTTGCCTTAACACAGGTAAAATCTTACTGAACCAAGGAATACTTGGGATAAAAAAATAAAGCATTGAAAATGAATATAATTTTAAGCAGAATAGATAAAATTGGGACAGATAATATAGGATTTGAGGGTATAAAAATATTATAGAAAATAGAAATATTAAAAGCAAAATATAAAAGGGCATAGAAAATAGCATGCCTTATCAAAGCTTACTTGTTAAAAATCTTTTTAAAAATAACTTTATAAAAGTCTAATTTTTTATAATTTTTTTATCACTTAACAAGAGATCATTTTCTTATTAAATACTGAATATGGTGGAAAACCTAAGGGAAATTCATACTCTTATGCCCCCCATTCCAATTTCCATGGGAAATTAAATTCTTTTTCCTTTCAAATTCTTTCACCTGCTGAGTCTGCTCTCTTAGATAATGAAACACTGGCTTCTTCCGGATTGCCTGACTTTCCCTATAAAAACAGGCTTCCCAGTGACCAAAATTCTCCTAAACGTAAAAAAACCAAGACTAAATTTGAGTAACTTTTTTCTCCCATTCTTCTCCAGGTGGAGTAATTGAACTGATATGCTGTGTGGCTACAAGGCAGTAGCATTTCAGGATGTCAGATGTTGCTATGGTGCTAAGAGCCACATTTGCAGGCATCCTTTTCACCATATCCTCATCTCTGATCTTAGGTATACCACAATCATTACTAATCCACTCCTGACTGTACACAAATATCTGCATATTCTCAGTTTTTCTCTCTCCCTCCCTTTAAGAATGCCCATCATTCTTTGTCTTCGTTTATTAATGTAACTCGTTATAGGCTTCTCCAGCTGTCCTCAAAATGTATGCTGAATAAGACATGAGGAGGAAAGCTTTAAAAAAAAAAAAGATAGGTTTTCCAGTCTAGGCAAGACATTAAATGAATTTAAGTAAGTCAGAAAGCAGAAGAAAATTTTCCATACTGTATAGCTGGCTTTGTTACTTAGTCATCTGCACTATGAAGTGGATCAAAAGACACTCCTTTATTCCGATATTATTTTCAATGATCACATACACTCAGTTTCAGAAAATACTTCTACAGTCAGAATTTTTTTTCTTAATGATGGAATTAAGTAAAGGAGATTTTTTTCCCCCAGAATTCTATTGACTTATAATAAGGACTTTTAACTGTTGCAAAAATGAGTAGTTCCTTTATTAAACTCAATCATTTGTTTCCAATTGTATATAGCATAGATATCTGGTATATGTACACATACACAGTATAACATATACATACAGCATATACATATACATACAGCATTAATGATAATGCCGTCTAACTTGAGGTGATGACTTGTTTCACAATGTCTCACAGAAAGGTGACTTACATAAAAATATTAAAGAACTAGAAAACATGGGACTACTCATTGCATCCTTCATCATAAAGTAGTATACTACTCTTATGCATGACTTAACCATCAACACAATTGGTGGCCGTGTATATGATATAATTTCACTAGATATTTGAAGACACCAATATCTACCCTCATGACTTTCCTCACTCAATGGTTAATACCAGAAATTTCAACATTTGATTGTCCCTTTATTTTGCCCTTTAGTTTGTCTTTCTTTCTATTCATCTTCTTTGTTTCCTTTTCCTCTATGCTTATGATCCAATCATTTATTTTTCATTTGTTCTTTTATTTCTTTATTCTCTCATTCAATGAAAGCCAAGGACTCTGCTAGGAATACAAAGATAGCACTAGTAAAGAGATAAATTCACCTTGTCCCTTTATATGTATTCTCCTACAAATTCTAGTGGGAAGATATTTATTAATTTGAGCTGATATCAGTAATTGACTCCTTAGTATGACCAAAGCATATAAGACTAGGATTTGAAAGGGGGTCATAGAAGAATATGAAGGTTTGGGGTGGTTGAGTTGGGGAAGGGACACCCAAAGTGGCAACAAATGGAGAAGTTCAAGGCACTGAAGATAAAACTTATCAATTCACTGTTCTGTCCAGAATTGGCCCATGTTAGAAAATATAGACTACTTGACATTGTTGCAACTACTTTTACATTTAATCATTTTTTGAAAAAAACTTTGAGATATAGATATATTCCCTCCAGGAAACTTCAATTATCCAAGTTTGGGACACAAATCTTTAGATTTCTAGACAAATACGCTTTCCACTCAACATTACTATCTTATGTCTATTTATTTCTTACAATGACTCTTCATTGTTTCCAAATAAAAATAAAAATGCCTAACTTAGCCTTTAGGAAACAGTAATATGTCCCTTTTGCTTAATTTACAAAATTAAAGCAGTATTTGGCAAAGATTGATCAGGTGGCAGGTTGGAGGATGGCTTGGCACGCAGAGAAACTGGTAATGCAGAAACTATTGCAATACCCATTTTCTGGACTTAAATACCACCTCTTCTCATGCTACTGTTGGCACCCCCTTTCAGCCAGATGTGAACATATTTTCCTCTAATCTCCTTTAGCATGTGGTGATACACATATATAACTCTCTTTATGTTTTGTGTTGATTATATATGGTGGTGCATGATCCACATAAGAGGTTAATAAAGTATTAATTTTAGATTATAGTAGTGGTAATTGAAAGGAATTTATGAAAGGAAACAAATACGGGATAGATGGTGAGGGAATAATCGACAGAACTTAATACCTGATTATACGCCAAGTGGAGGGCGAGAGGGAAGAAACAGATAACTTTTATGCATAACATCCTGGGAGAATCGTGATACCACGAGCAGAAGTGGGGACAAGTGTATTTGTTGGAAAGATCTTAATACATCACTGGACACAGAGTCAACTCTTAGCAGTGGGTTAATGGACTGTTGTCATCAGTCAACATTCAGAAATGAAAAGTGCAAGTAAGACTCCCCATAGTCCCCAAAAGTCTGGTCTGCATTTCCCCTCTGCCTGCGTCTCCTGCCAGGTCTCTGCAGCCTGGACCCCTGGGCGCCCGCCAGCTGCCAACTCACTGCGCCTGCGCACTCTGCTCCCACCTCTTTCCTCAGCCTGGTGAGGCTGCCGTCATCTCTCCTTTTGCTGCAATGGAGTCCTCCACTCTGGCTTTGGTGCCTGTCTTTGCTCATCTGAGGTGTGCAGCCTCCTCACAGTTTGGATGTTGCCTCACGTGCAATGCCTGTGTGGCAGCCCTGTCCCTTCTGGGGATCCTGGGGCTGGAGCGGACATGGCTGCACCCAGCTGGCAGGCTGCATGGTCTCCTGGCTCCTGAGAGACTGACTCACCCGCAGCTGCCCCACTGGGTCCCCATGAGGTCCTGTGGGAACCATGGAGGTGGGCCCCCCAGAGCAGGCCAGCAAAGCCCCCATCTCTGACTGAGGACTGAGCAGGTGGATGCTGCTCCCTCCCTCTGGAGCCCTGCCCCTGGATGCCCCGCCCCCTTTCCCTGACTCCACCTGACTCAGAAGCCAGGAAGGCCTTCCTCCTGAAGGAGCTGAAGCCGAGGGAAGACTTCCTCCCTGTGTCCACCTCCTCCCACTGCCTCCCCCGCCACCCCTCCTCCCCACCCCTGACCAACCAACCTCTTGCCCTGGACACCCTCGACTGGCTGGCCATGTGCTGAGGTGGTGAGAGCAGGCGGGCAGGGGTCATGGGGTGGGTGCCCTGTTGCTGCCACACAGCCCATCCTCCTCCGTTTCAGCCCACCCATCCAGGCCTCTACCCCAGCCCGGCCCCCACGAGGGCACCACAAGGAAACAAAGAGAGATGGGACAAATCAGCAGCCCTGAGGACCCGACAGTGGAAGGGGCAGAGAGTGAGGCCATGGGCAAGCAATGGAGTGGAACTGGAGGGCTGAGTCTTGGAGCGACGTCAAGGGAATGACGTCAGCATCATGGTGGAGTGAGCTTCCCCCATTGAACTCTCCCCCTCTAAGACACAACAAAAAGGACATTCGTATTCCAACAGAAGCTATTCACACAACACAAGGGACGTCTGAGGCACCCAGGCAACTGTACACCTGAGGACTGAGGTGCTGGAATCCCCAGAGGAAGTGGAAGGAGGTAAGAGGAGCTCCCTTCCTTCCTCAAGGACTGCCACCCAGAGACTGAGACCCATGCAGCTCTAGGTGGGGGTGGGGGGGAGAGGTCTCCAAGACCCCTCACAGCCCATGGGGATCCCCATACGGAGGGAGCAGAACTGTTGCGAGGGTACTTTCAACAAGCTAGCCCCTCAGGAGAGCAGAGAGCGACAGCCAGGTGAGAAACCTCTGAGATCGGGGAGGTGAAAGTAAGGGCCCCTCCCCCACCGGGCCCACCTGACCTGCACTTCAGCTCAGCCCCATCCCCACAGGCAGTGGCCCCCAGGTGCCTGGGCCCAACCAGCAGTGGGGTGAGTCTGTGCCCCTGCAGCAGAGGCAGCAGCAGCTCAGGCCCCAATGTGCCACAGCCCCAGCTGCTCCAGCTGGAACAGGCCATGGCCCCAGCTGCCACGGGTCCGTTGTGCCATGGCCCCAGCTCCTTCCGCTTGACCACTTGACTGCCCCTCCCAACAGCTGCTGTGGTTTTACCTGTGCTCAGGCTCCAGCTGACGCCAGTTCGGCTTCTTTAGCCCAGTTCACTCTAGTTCCAGCTTCTTCAGCCCAGTGGTGCTCCAGCTCCTCCTTCTTCAGCCCTGCACACTCCAGTTCCAGCTTCTTTGGCCCAGCAGCACTCCAGCTCCTGCTTCTTTGGCCCAGCGGCACTTCAGCTGCAGCTGCTTCAACTCACCTGCACCCGCCCCAGCTGCTTTGGCCTAGCTGCACTCCATTCTCAGCTGTTCCCACACTCCAGCTCCAGCTATTCCCAGGCTTCCCCCCCAGCAGCATCCACTGAGCCATGCCTCAGATCAGCCAGGGGCCGATGACAGTGTCTGTGGATTGAGGTGGGCCAGAATACACAGCCCTTGATCCCCACCCAGTGGCAGCAAGAGGAAACTGTGATCATATATTTTCACTCTGAGGAAAAGTAAGCCAACTCCAACAGGCACCATGAAAAAATATATTAAATCTCCAGACCAAAAGGAAAATGACAAACACCCAGAAGTCAACCCAGGAAGCACAGAAATGTATAAGATTAATGACAGAGAATTCAAAATAGCCATCATAAAAAAGCTTAATGAAATACAAGAAAACACAGACAGACACAATTCAATGAAATCAGAAGTTTCTTCACAAAAGAGATTGAAACTATAAAAAAAAAAATCAGAAATCTTAGAGATAAAAAACACAATAGAGGAGATAAAGACAAATTTGGAAGCCTTAAGCATCAGAGCTGACAATATGGAGCAAAGAGTTAGCAATATTGAGGACAGCAATGCAGAAATGCTCCAGATGGAGGAGGAAAGAGAACTAAGACTAAAAAGAAATGAAGAAACTCTCTGAGAAATATCCAACTCAATTAGGAAATTGAACATAAGGATTATAGGTCTTCCAGAGGGAGAAGAGAGGGAAAAAGGAGCAGAGAACTTGTTCAAAGAAATAACAGCTGAGAACTTCCAAACCTGGGGAAGGAGCTGGAAATACCAGTGAATGAAATAAATAGATCTCCTAAATATATCAACACAAAAAGACCCTCCAAGGCATATAGTAGTAAAACTGGCAAAAGTCAACAACAAAGAAAAAATGTTAAGGGCAGCTAGACAAAAATATAACATACAAAGGATTTCCTATCAGGCTGTCAGCTGATTTCTCAACAGAAACTTTGCGGGCTAGAAGAGAGTGGAAGGATATATTCAAAATTCTGGACAAATCTTTCAGCCAAGAATACTCTATCCAGCGATAATATCCTTCAGATACAATGGAGAAATAATAACTATCCCAGATAAAAAACAGCTAAGGAAGTTCATTGCCACAAGACCCTCCCTACAAGATGTGCTCAAGAAAGCCCTCATCCCTGGGAAATAAAGAGAAAGGGGATTCAAAGTTTTGAACAAGGAGAAAAATAGGTTGACAAAACCAGAAAAATTGCAGTCCTCTATCAAAATAGATTAGCAAACACTTAATTATAAAATCAAAGATCAAGGGAAGGTAAGCACCAAGAATAAATATAACCTCATCATGTTAAACATGAACTCACAACACAAGAAGGAATAAGATGTGACAACAATAACTTAGAAAATGAAGAGGAAAGGGATGGAATAGACTTAGTCTAAGGGAATAAGAGGACATCAAAAAATGGACTATCACATCCACGAAACTTTTTATACAAACCTCATGGTAACCACTAACCAAATAATCAGAACAGAATAACACATGATAAAGAAAGAGAAAATGAAGAGAACCCCCATAGAGAACTACAAAGCTGAATTGGTAGTCTGAAACACACGGGACGAGAAACAAAAGAAATGCAAAAGAACCAGAAAAAGAGCAATAAAATGACAACAACAAGCCCCCATATATCAGTAATTAGCCTAAATGTAAATGGACTGAACTCTCCAATCAAAAGACACAGAGTGGTGTGATGGGTTAAAAAACAAGACCCAACAATATTCTGCCTCCAGGAAACACATCTCAGCTCTAAAGACAAACACAGGCTCAGAGTGAAAGGATGGAAGAAAATACTCCAAGCTAATGGCAAACAAAAGAAAGCAGGTGTTGCTGTACTTATATCAGACAAAGTTGACTTCAAGATAAAACAGGTAATGAGAGACAAAGGGGGCAATATATAGTGATAAAAGGGACACTCCACCAAGAAGACATATCACTTTTAAATATATATGCACCAAATACTTCTTGGTGAGTCTGGCTAAGGGTTTGTCAATTTTGTTTATCTTCTCAAAGAACCAGCTCTTTGTTTCATTGATCCTTTCGACTGTTTTCTTGATTTCAATTTCATTGATTTCTGCTCTGATTTTATGTACCTTGGAGCACCAAGGTACATAAAGCAACTGTTAACAAACCTAAAAGGAGGTATTAACAACAACACAATAATAGTAGGGGATCTTACCACCCCACTCTCATCAATGGATAGATCATCCAGACAGAAAATCAATAAGGAAATAATGGACTTAGATGAAAAACTTGATGAGATGGTCTTAACAGATATATATAGAGCACTCCATACAAACACAGAAGCTTACACATTCTTCTCAAGCACGCATGGAACATTCTCAAGAATAGACCATATGTTGGGAAACAAGGCATGCTTCTATAAATTTAAGATTGAAATCATAACAAGCATCTTTTCTGACCATAATGCCATGAAGCTAGAAATCAACTACAAGAAAAAAACTGGGAAAGCTGTGGAGACTTAACAACACGCTACTAAACAACCAATGGATCATGGATGAAATTAAAGGAGAAATCAAATCATGTCTAGAGACAAATGTAGTGAAAATACAGTGTACCAACTCATATGGGATGCAGCAAAAGTGGTCCTGAGAGGGAAACTTATAGCAATACCGGCCTACCTTAACAAACAAGAAAAAGTCCAAAAAAGCAACCTCAAACTACACCTAACAGATTTAGAAAAAGAAGAACAAACAAAGCCTAAAGTCAGCAGAAGGAGAAAATAATAAAAATCAGACCAGAAATAAATGAAGTTGAAATAAAAAAAAAAAAAAACAGACAAAAGGATCAAAGAAACAAAGAGCTGGTTCTTTGAGAAGATAAACAAAATTGACAAACCCTTAGCCAGACTCACCAAGAAGAAAATAGAGAGGGCTCAAATAAATAAAATTAGAAATGTAAAAGTAGAAATTACAACAGATACCACAGAAATACAAAAGATTATAAGAGAATACTATGAAAAACTATATGCCAACAAATCAGACAATCTAGAGGAAATGGATAAATTCTTAGACTCATACAACCTCCCAAAACTTAATCAAGAAGAAATAGAGAACCTGAATAGACCAATCACAAGTAAAGAGATTGAAACAGTAATCAAAAACCTCCCAAAAAATAAAAATCCAGGGCCAGATGGCTTCTCTGGAGAATTTTACCAAACATTCGAAGAAGACTTATTATCTATCCTGCTCAAACTATTCCAAAAAATAGAGGAAGATGGAACACTTCCCAACACATTCTATGAGGCCAACATCACCCTGATACCAGAGCCAGACAAAGAAAATACTAAGAACGAAAACTACAGACCAATATCCCTGATGAACATAGATGCAAAAATCCTCAACTAAATATTGGCAAACTGAAAATAGCAATACATTAAAAAGATCATACACCATGATCAAGTGGGATTTATACCAGGGACATAGGGATGGTACAAGATCAACAAATCAATCAATGTGATACACCACATTAACAAAACAAGGAATAAAAACCATATGATCATCTCAATAGATGCAGAGAAGGTTTTTGAAAAGATCCAACATCCATTTATGATAAAAACTCTCAACAAAATGGGTATAGAAGGAAAGTACCTTAACATAATAAAGGCCATATATGACAAACCCACAGCCAACGTCATACTCAGTGGGGAAAAACTGAAAGCCATTCTTCTAAAAACAGCAACAAGACAAGTGTGCCCACTCTCACCACTCTTATTCAACACAGTACTGGAGGTTCTGGCCAGAGCAATTAGGCAAGAAAAAGGAATAAAAGGAATCCAAATAGGCAACGAAGAAGTGAAACTCTTGCTGTTTGCAGAGGACATGATCTTATATATAGAAAACCTTAAAGAATCCATTGGAAAACTATTAGAAATAATCAACAACTACAGCCAAGTTGCAGGGTACAAAATCAACTTACAGAAATCAGTTGCATTTCTATACTCTAATAATGAACTAACAGAAAGATAACTCAAGAATACAATCCCATTTACAATTGCAGCAAAAAGAATAAAATATCTAGGAATAAATTTAACCAAGGAAGTGAAAGACCTATACAATTAAAACTGTAAGACATTATTGAGTGAAATCAATGATGACATAAAGAAATGGAAAAATATTCCATGCACTTGGATTGGAAGAATAAACATAGTTAAAATGTCCACACTACCTAAAGCAATCTACAGATTCAATGCAATCCCAATCAGAATCCCCAGGACATTCTTCACAGAAATAGAACAAAGAATACTAACATTCATATGGGGCAACAAAAGACCCTGAATAGCTAAAGCAATCCTGAGAAAGAAGAACAAAGCTGGAGGTAACACAATCCCTGACTTCAAAACATACTAGTTTTGAAGTGATAGTAATTAAAACAGCATGGTACTCACACAAAAACAGATACACAGATCAATGGAACAGAATTGGAAGTCCAGAAATAAAACCTCACATCTACGGGCAGCTAATCTTTGGCAAAGAAGCTACGGACATACAGTGGAGAAAGGAAAGTCTCTTCAATAAATGGTGCTGGGAAAACTGGACAGCCACTTGCAAAAGAATGAAAGTAGACCATCTTCTTTCACTGTACACAAAAATTAACTCAAAATGGATCAGAAACCTGAAGGTGAGACCTGAAACTATAAAACTCCTGGAGGAAAATATAGATAGTACACTACTCATCATCAGCCATAAAGGGATCTTTTTGAATTCCATGTCTACTCATACAAGGGAAACAAAACAAAAAATAAACAAATGGGACTTCATCAGATTAGAGAGCTTCTACAAGGCAAATGAAACCAGGATCAAAATGAATAGGGAATCCACCAGCTGGGAAAAAATATTTGCAAACCATATATTCAACAAGGGATTAATCTCCATGATATATAAAGAACTCACACAACTGAACAACAAAAAGCAAACAACCCGATCGAAAAATGGGCAGAGGAAATGAACAGACGCTTCTCCAAGGAAGATATACAGATGGCCAATAGGCATGTGAAAGGATACTCAACATCACTAATCATGAGGGAAATGCAAATCAAAACCACACTAAGACATCATCTTACACCTGTTGGAATGGCTATAATCACCAAGACAAAAAACAACAAATGCTGGAGAGGCTGTGGAGAAATGGGAACCTTAATCCACTGCTGGTGGGAATGCAAACTGGTGCAGCTTCTATGGAAAACAGTATGGAGATTTCTCAAAAAATTAAAAATAAAAATACTTTATGATCCAGCTATCCCACTACTGGGTATTTAACCAACGAACCTGAAATCAACAATCTGAAGAGGCTTATGCACCTCTATGTTCATCGCAGCATTATTCACTATAGCCAAGACATGGAAGCAACCCAAGTGTCCCTTGACTGATGATTGGATAAAGAAGATGTGGTATATAAATATACATCATGGAATACTCCTCAACCACAAGAAAGGCAAAATCATCCCATTTGCAACAACATGGATGGCCCTGGAGGGTATTATGTTAAGCGAAATAAGCCGTAAAGACAAAGACAAATAGTGCATGATTTCACTCACATGTGGAAGATAAACCAACACATGGACAGATAGGACTGTTTGGTGTTTACCAGGGGCTAGGGGGGGTGGGGGGTGGGCACAAGAGGTGGAGGGATGCACTTATATGGTGACTGACAAACAATAATGTACAACAAAAAATTCACACACACACAGAAAAGATAAGGGTACAAAGCTCGATGCCAGGGGACACCACAGCAAATGGGCAGGGGCTTTGGGTGGATTTTGGATCTGCTCACTTGTGTCTGGGGGGCTGATGTGGGAGAGGTCTCTCTCTCCTCTCTGGTTTTATCCTGTCCCCTCGCCTGCCCATTTCTGAATTTAGCCCCTCCTCCCTTCTCAGAATCGTGCAGTGTTTGCCCCTAATCACCATTACACCCTTCAAGTTACAGCTGAGGAACTGAGGACCACAGGGAATTCAGGGAGCCAGGCAGAGCTTGGAGACCTGGTCTCTGGAATTTCAAATCAGTGGTTTCTTGCAAGTTGTTCTTGGTGGGTGGGGGTGAGTGGCCATGGGATGGAACTGGGAAGTAGAGACCGGAAGTTAGGCAGGATTACTATGCAAATGAGGACAGCAGGGCTGGCTGGGTAGGTAAGTCAGAGAGGGTTTTAAGAATGGGACCCCTAGAGTATAAGCAAAAAAGCAAGCTGAGTGACCGTGGGGAGCTACCTTTTGGAGAGAGAGCCAAAATGTGGTCAGGTTCACAGAGCAGGTGGAAATACAGGCAAATAAGGAGGAAGGGGCAAAGTAGGGATGGCTATAGTCGGGAACTGGATGTTCATTTCAGCTCTGGGAGGAAATCAGTGTTTTGGAAAGGTTTTGGGGGAGGGGGTTGCATCTCCATAAGAGGAGGTGGAGACTGATCCTTTGGGGGGATTGTGAACAGAAATAAAATGAAGAGTTTCTTCTGGGGGAAAAAAGTGTAAATCATAGCAGAGAGGATGCCTATCAGGGAATTTTGGAGTGACGAATACAAAAAGGTTATGTTAGGCTATTAATTTCAAAGCCAGGTTTTGTGAGTTCATTTTTAGTGCAATAAAAAGAGGACTAAATCCTAACTATGCTGGAAAATCTTCTTATTATTTTTAGTGACTTTTTATATTCTAGACTTTGCTAGGTTTTCAAATTTGTAATATGTTTAATAATAATAACAGGTATTAGCATGGCCAATATTAAATTATTAGTACTTCCCCTTTAAAGATGAGGAAAATTAAGTTTAGAGATGATAAGTAATTTTTCCAAGGTCAGAAGGTAAAACCCGGACTTGAGAAATGGGAATTTTGTATCTGAATATTGAGAGCTTGTTTTTAAGTTTTCTTTAAAAATTAGTAAGCTGTACATATCATATTTGCTAAGATCTACAGTCCTTAGTAGCTCACAAATATGTGAAAATATTTGAAAAAAAAGTTGCTTGAAAATATTATTATTAAATAAGAATGCAAATAGTTGAAAGTAATCTCAATTTTTTATGTATTAAACTCTTTATAGATTGTGCATAACTTTTCATTTAAATGGTTAGTTCTATCAACTTCAATTCTAAGTTAAATGCCACAGATGTTTTGTTTTCTATGCCAAGGTTCTTAGTTGCAAATGGCAGAAACCAATGCTGTTTATGGAAAGTTACAAAGGAAAAAACATTGAAATGATTTATAGTAGCTCACAGCACAAATGGAAAGGCAAGAGAACATATTATTGAAAATTGTGTTAGACGTAATTGAGGCTAGGCAGCCAAGAAATCAGCAGGTGTCACCACTGGACTATTGCTGCCTTATTGCTCTCAATTCACCACTGTCACATAAATAATATCTGGCTGTCTCTTCATCTTTGCAGCCCTCCCTTAAGATTGAAGGGTCTGATCAAGAGCCTAAGCCACATACCTGTCCTTTAATTGACAGAGAATAAATAGAATCATCTTCTTACATTTGGCTTCCAGGGTGGAAGATAGGGCCCTGCCTCAACACCATTTGGAGATTCCCATCAAACTAGGAAGTCTTTTAATGTTGATTAGCCACATCACAATAATGTGGGAGTGCAGTTGTATGTTGAGACAAATGCCTTTTCTAAGAAACACTGAGTCATACAGCAATTTCAGTGAATAGCTTGGAGTAACACAGCTTAGTGGCAGAAGAAAGTCTAACATCTAGGTCTCTGGGTCTTCCTTCCTTTTTTTCAGGTCATTATGTTTATCCACATCTTTATGAAACACAGTAAATATAATTAATACCTATTACAGGGCCTGGCGTGGTGCATGTACTTTAAATGCTACTCCATTTTTCTTCCTTGTCAGTTCTGAGTGCTGACTTAAGAAATGAGAGTTTTCTCATGCACCTGCATTGAAGATTATTTTATATTTCTAATATAAATCTTTAAAAATGACATATGTGAAATTGTCACCTTGCATTCATCGCCAACATAAGCTCATGTGTCAGTGAATAAAACATGATCCCAAGGAGAGCTTGGACTAAATCAGCTGTTTTAGGCATTAGAGCAGACAGCTGATTTCCTGCTTCACTTGTGAGGAAAAAAAGCTAAGTTTCTCAATTTGAAAAACATGATTGTATCCCGTAACCTAAGAAAGTTGAAATTCAGGTAAGTTCTGCAGTTTTTCCTATTTTATCCAACTAAAAATAATTGTTTTATCATAGTTTTGTACAAAAAAGGGCTTTAAAAACCTGTGTTGGAATAATTAAAATTTATTTTGCATAATAAACCCTCACCATTATCATAAATTACAAGAAATATTTACATACCTTTACTTTTTGTAGACATTGTGCTTGTGGGCTGCATAAGCATGAGACGAGGTGATTTCCCTCAATTAGTTTAGTTATAGAAAAAGACATTCAAAGTATAAAGGCAGTGCAAAGAGGGAAGAATCAACACAAAAATTAACTCAAAATGGATTAAACACTTGAATGTAAGACCTGAAACCATAAAACGCCTAGAAAAAACAGGCAGTACTTTCTTTGATGTTGGCCTTAGTACTATCTTTTTGAATATGTCTCCTTAAGCAAGGGAAACAAAAGAAAAAATAAACAAATAGGACTACGTCAACTAAAAAGCTTCTGCACAGCAAAAGAAGCCATCAACAAAATGAAAAGACGACTTATCAATTGGGAGAAGATATTTGTAAATCATATATCTGATAAGGAGTTAATATCCAAAATATATTAAAAACTCATACACTCAACAACAAAAAATGAAATAATGTGATTAAAAATTGGGGAGAGAATCTGAACAGACATTTTTCCAAGAAGAAATACAGATGGCCAATAGGCACATGAAAAGATGTTCAACATCACTAATTATTAGGGAAATGCAAATCAAAACCACAATGAGATATCACCTCATGCCTATCAGATTGGAAATTGTTAAAAAGACAAGAAATAACAAGTCTGGAGAGGAAGTGAAGAAAAGGTGTTACTGAACCAGGCTCATTTTGCCCATCGCACAGTATGCCAATCACCGAGATGATGAGTTTTGCAGCAGAGAAAGAGTTTATTCATGAGACAGCCAAATGAGGAGATGGGAGAACAAGTCTCAAATCCACCTCCCCAAAAATGAGAATTAGGGATATTTATGGGATAAAGGGGCAAGGTGGTCTGAAGTGTGGGGATAGATGATTGGAGGTAAGGAAGAGAGAAGTAATCAGTTATCTGCACAAGCACAGTCAAGCTTCATGGCTCTTCACAGGATGCATGTTCACAAAATGGTGGTGTTAACATGATCTGAGGGTGGAGTTTTTGGTCCCCTGATGTCAAAGGGTCACCTATTGGCCATTTGCACAAGACCAGTTGATGAGTTGGTGGTCTCAACCAGTTTGGACCAGTCTGAGCTGGCAAGAGCTGACTCCAATTTCCTGAAAAACAACTTACGCAATGGCAGCAGGATAAGGACAATATAGGCAAAGGAAAGAGACAGCACAGATCTAAGTGAGAGGAGAAAGAGAGCCAGCAGATCTCAGAAAGTGTGCAATCATATTTTCAACATCTCCTAGAAACAAAAGCACTATAGAGAAGGAGCACTAGAGCTATGAAGTTAATTAGAACTAACTTTGCCAACTTTCCTCTCCTAATAATACAAGAAAGCTCATCTTATTTATGAGGAATAGAAAATGTCTATGGTCAAATCTTCTATATAATTATTAAATATATATTTAAAAAAGACATACCTATAATGTTTAAAAAGTGTAACTAATATTTCAAAATGTGCTAAAAAATTAAGAAACTGATAGCAGTATAAAATAAGAGCATCAATGAAAATTAGAAAACTCAGATATTAGCTGATTGGAGAAAAGGAAGATTTAAAAAGAAAGTTGACAGGGTGCTGGAAATAATTGTAAATAAAGGGAAAAAAAGTATTTGGGGAATGATTACTAAATGAAGAGGAGGATCATAGAAAGTCAACACCATTGATTATGCCTGAAAAAAACAAAGAAGGTAGAGATATAGAGGGTTTGAGACATAGTGGTAGATCTGAAAATAGGCAAACAGGATCCACCAAACGTGTGATGGGAGTCACAAAGAACAATATCAACACAGTGGACTAGCAGCAATACTAAAACTATAACTCGATACTTTGTTAAAAATAAAGAGGACTCAAAATTATAAATAGGAATAAATTTAACCAAGAAGGCAAAAGATTTGTACACAGAAAAATAAAAACTGCTGCTGAAAGAAATTAAAGAAGACATAAATAAATGAAGAGGCATCCCATGTTCATGAACTGGAAGACAATATTGTTAACACGACAATACTACCGTAAGTTATTTGCACATTCAATGCAATCTCTATAAAAAAACCAATGGCATTTTTTTGCAGAAATAGAAAAACCTACCCTAAAATTCATATGGAATCTCAAGGGACCCCTGTCGCCAAAACAATCTTGAAAAAGAACAAAGTTAGAAGACTCACCTTCCTGATTTTAAAGTTACAGCAATCAAAACAATGTGGTACTGGCATAAAGACAGACATATATATCAATGGAATAGAATACAGAACTCAGAAATCAACCCTCTTACACACGGTCAATTGATTTTCAACAAGGATGCCAAGTTCATTCAGTGGGGAAAGGGGACAGTCTTCTCAACAAATGGTGCTGGGAAAACTGGATATCCACATGCAAAAGAATGAAGTTAGATCCTTACGTGCACGTATACAAAAATTAACTCAAAAGGAATCAAAGATCTAAACATAAGACTTAAAATCAGAAAACTCTTAGAAGAAAACATAGGGGAAAATCTTTATGACATTGGATTTGGTGATGACTTTTTGATATGACACCACAGCACAGACAGTGATAGAAAAGATAGGTAAGTTGGAATTTATCAAAATGAGAAACTTCTGTGCATCAAGGGACACTATCAAGTGCAAAGACAATCCACAGAATGGAGAAAATATTTTCAAATCATATATCTCATAAGGGATTAATATCTAAAGTATATAAAGAACATGTATAACTCAATAACAACAAAGAACAAACAATGCAATTAAAAAATAGACAAGGACTTAAATAGATATTTCTCCAAAGAAGATATACGAATGGCTAATAAGCACATGAAAAGATGCTCAACACGAGTAGTCATTAGGAAAATGCAAATGAAAACCATGATGAGGTACCACTTCACACCCGTTAAGGTGGATATTATCAAAAAAATGGAAAATAACAAGTGCTGATGAGGATGTGGAGAATTCAGAATCCTTGTGCATTGTTGATGGGAATGTAAAATGGTGCAGCTGCTGTGGAAAATGTTTTGGTAATTCCTTAAATGGTTAAGCATAGAAATACTATATGATCCAGCAATTGCACTTCTGGATATATACTCAAAAGAATTGAAAACAGGGACTCACACAGATATTTACACACCAACATTCACAGCAGCATTATTCACGATAGAAGAAAAGTGGAAGCAACGCAACTGTCCAACAGATGAATAGATAAACAAAAGGTGGTATGTATATACAATAGAATACTGTTGGCCTTGAAAAGGAATGAAAATCTAATACATGCCAGGACATGGATGAACTTTGAAGACATCATTCTAAGTGAAAAAAGCCAAACACAAAAGGACAAACATTCTGTGACTCCGCTTAGAAGAGGTAATAGACTAGGCAAATCGTAGAGACAGAAAGTAGAATAAAGATTACCAGGGGCTGAGGGACAGGGAGGGAATGGGAGTTATTGGGTACAAAGTTTCTATTCAGTATGATGAAAAGGTTCTGAAATGAATAGTGGTGATAGTTGCTCAACACTGCGACTGCACTTAATGCTACTGAATTGTATAGTTAAAAAATGGTTAAAATGGCAGATTGTTATGTATATTTTACTACAATAAAAAAAAACAAAATACATCAAGTATCCAACAAAAGAGAAGTGTGGGATTAATATATATGTGTGTGTTTATATCTGTCTATCTATATATATATATATATTTTTTTTTTAGAAAGTTCTCACGGTATATCTGGGAAAATCAACCCAGAATGGATCAACATAGAGACATATTTTGGTATTTTGGTAGAACATTTGAACTTTACAAGAAGAAAATAAGCCTTTGGCACTGAGACAAAACAACCAAATAACTTATAAATAAAAGTAAACTGGAACGGTATCAGACTTTTTAACAACAACGCTTTATGCCAGCAGAAAATGGAGAAATTTGTTTAAGAAAGTTAAGGAAAGAAAATGTGAGCCAAAGAATTTATTTCCAGTCGAACTGAACTTAAAGTATAAAGGCACCTGGAAAACTATTTTGAACATGCAAGAACTCAGAGAATATTATTCCCATAAACCTTTCTGAAGAATCTTTTAGAATATAAACTACAAATAACTAAATGGAGTGGAGCAATTTAGGCACTAGGACTGGTAGATAGCAGCAAGATTGATTCAATCTCCAGTGAGGAAAATACAAGAGAAACTAGCTGTCACATGACAGCAGAGAATTGAGATTAGTCTCTAAAAAGTGCATACTGACATTAAGGTCTGTTGTGTGCTGAAGTGAAGTTATATGATTTACCAGACTGGAGAGCTTTTGCAATTTATTTATATAATTATTTTGGATACAGTCTTTTTAGAATCCATTGAATTGGGCTACATGCCATCTAAAGGTTCATCCTACATTCCAAGGATTCCATGATACTTTAATTCTAGTAAATATTTCTTCTTTCCAACAAAATAAGAAAAGAGATGATATCTATTGGAGATATACTATTTTCTTGTGTTAAGAATGAACCTTCAGATTAACACAAAACTTCACATCTATGTTCATGTTAGCCTTCACTAGAAACTCAAGCCCCAACATACAATTTCATGAATTCATTCTCATCCCCATATTATTCTTGAGTATCTCCTAAATTGACCCAAACTTTCACCCTTCCCTGCCCTCCCAGCACTTTCCCTGTGTTCTCTCAAATACATTACCTCATATCAGCTCCACTTCCTGGATCTGGTGTTTGATAATGTTTTACTTGCGTCTCACAACAACACTCATCCTTTGTTATAGCCTTGTCGCATCTTTTCCAGTTTCTCTATTTCAAGCTCTCCAGTCTGACTGCTACTCTGATTCTACATCACTCACTCTGAGATTTCCATTTCAGCACTGAAATTTCCAAGTCACTGATCCTTGTACTATTATACTCTCCATCCCCACTTTTTTGTCCTTATTTCCCTCCTCACTAGCTTAGAGTCTATGGTTCTCATTTTAATTATGAGACCTTGCTCTTCTCTCTTTTTGTCATAGTCATCTGATAAAACCCCAAACTTAGTTAAACTTACCTTATCTGCCTGTCCTGTTTCCGCACGAGAACAGCTGAACATTGAAATGAAAAATACGCAAACAGGCCAGTTAGATTCATAACCACAAATCTCTAATGGACCTTCAACATAGTCCTACAATCTTGTACACTCTTCAGAATGAATATTTCACAACTTTCCCTTTAAAGTCCTACATCAAATCCCTAGCCTTCTTACACGTAACTGAGACTTTGTCTTATACTTCATTGAGAAATTGAAGAAATTAGAGAGGAATTCTCCTATTTTCCCACACTCTCTGTCTTCTCTACTGTTGCTGAGCAGCAATCGCCCTGCTTTAGTCACAAGCCAGCACTTCCACTTGTGTTCTATATTCAGTTCCTTCCTGTATTCCCAAGACTTTGTTCTTGAAATTTCCCCTCTCTGAGAAATTCTAGTCACATATGGAATTACTAACTTGACTTCCCTACTTTGACATCTACTAGCAATCTAACATAATCAAGGAGGATTATTTATTTCCCTCAACCTCACACCATAAATGTGCTTCTTCCCAACTTTCCCTATCCTGATAAATGACACCACCATCCATTCAAGTTTTCCTGTCAAAATTTAGGATTTTTTCTAGTTAAAAATCTTGATTCCTTTCTTTTCCTCAACTCTTTTCCTATATTCAATTCATTAGCGAGTTCTGTTGATGTACCAAAAAAACATATTCTAAATCATTTCACTTTCTTCCATCTCTTCTTCTTCTACACATCATTTGCTGTTTACAGTTTTGCAAAAGCTTCTTCCCCAGTCTTCTTAATGTCACTCATATTTTTATAGTTTATTCTCCAATTGGTTGAATAATATTTTCAAAATATAGACCAGTTCATTCATAAAACCATTCGATAGCTTCCATCCCATTCAGAAAAACTCCTGACTCTCACTACCCAGCCCTAGATGAACCTACCTCTCTTATATCATACAACTCTCCCTATCACTATCTTGGCCATACTGGCATCATTTCTGTTCCTTGAACACATCAATATAATCCTTACCTTCGGAACTTCTAGCACATTCTCATCTTAGAGCTTTCACAATTATCCATTCCCTCTGCTTGAAATGTTCTTTCTCCTAATTTTGGCATGACTGACTTTTTCTTGTCATCCAGGGATCAGCTTTAAGGTAACCTTCCCACAAATGCCTTTCCTAACCACCTAGTCTAAATTAGCCACTCAGTCACGTTCTATCACATCACCATGTTTTAATTTTCTGCATAGTTCTTATTGTCATCTGATTTTTTTTCCCCTTTAAGCATTTGTTTACTTTTGTCTCCTAGCTCAGAACGTAGGATTCATGAAAATAGGAACTAGTCTTATTAATGTGCTGATATATTCCTAGGTCATAGAACTATGCAGGCACATAGTAGTAAATAAATAATTATTGAATTCTTGAGTGGAAACATCCCAGCTCGTGAAGTTTAAGTATGAAAGCAGAACAACAGTTTATTACTTTAAAATGAGAATTAATATGATTAAAGAGAATAGAATATTTGAAACAACATTATCAGTGTTTTCATCCCCATTAATCGTGGTAGCTTGGGCATCAGGTTAGAATCAGAATGCTAGTTTGTTAATTTGAAATGAGAAAGCATCACAAGTAATGGGCTATTCATGATATATCTGCTATCAGGACATTTTCTACTAGTGGATATAACTGAGAAACTAAGTGAAAATCAGAAGGCTACCGTGTAAGCATGGAATTAGGAGAAAAAGAATTCGAGGAATCAAATACATAATGTCATCAAAATAAGATATGATGGTAATATTTTTACAATAGAAGAGGTCTTGCCAGTCACAACCAAGTCCTTGTTGAGGTTTCATACAGTTTACATTTTGTAATATGTTGCCAAATTGCATTTCATGTATATATCCTACACCCTTGCTAATACCGGGTTCTGTGATAAATGAATAGGCAAAACATAGATGCTTTATTTTAAAATTTGCTTTGCTTTGAATAATTAGGTTGAACAACTCTTCTTATATTGATGTGCCAATGTCAATTAAAATATTTTACCCACTTTTTCATTGTTATCTTTAATTTGTAGAAGTTCCTCGTATATTCTGGATATGAATTTTTTGTTAGATAAATGAATTGCTGTTGTTTTCTTTTTCACTCACTGGTGTTTTTTCTTTTTTAATTTACCAGAAGTTCTTGATTTTAATAAAATATTATTTATCAATTTATTCTTTTATAGTTAGTTCTTTTTATGTCTCGTTTAAGAAACAATTACGTAACCCCAAGTTTCTGAAGATATCTTCCTGTTTTTTTCCAAGTTTTATTATTTTACTTCTATGATTTATCTTGTAGTGAATATTGTGGTGCCCTTCCTAGATCCTACTTTTTCAGATGGATGCATCCATCCATCTCAAGCTGCCGTGAATGTCAGTTGCTAATGGCTCATAGACTCAGTTGGGAAACCAGACCTTACACTCAAACCATGGCAATGGCCAATAACTGGCTAATGCAGGTGTATAAAATGCCAAGCTCCTTTACTCAAGGGAAGGTAACAGGGAGGTACAGTTTACACTCCAGGGGCACAAACTTGGGATAAAGTCAAGACTCTATCTGAGGTAATATCCTTTCAGCTTTTTACTCTTTCTTATTTTGCTTCAATCTCTCTCTTATATTTCTTTTACCCCTGAAGAATATGGTACCAGTAAATCTCATGCACTGAATTACTGTGTTAGTCTCTGCTTCCAGAGACCTTACCTAAGACGCATGTCAAAATAGTTTTTGTGTATAGTGAGAAGTAGGGGTGTTATGAACAGAATGCTTATGTACTACCCCCCCCACTCAAATTCCTATGTCGAAATCCCAACCCCAAGTGTGATGATATTTGGAGGTGGGGCCTTTGGGAGGTGATTCGGGCATGAGTGTGGAGCCCTCATGAAAGGGATTAGTGTCCTTATAAAAAAGACCCTAGAGAGTTCTCTCACCCTCTTTCTACCATGTGAGCACACAGTGAGTAGTTGGCAGTCTGCAACCAAGAAGTGGGTTCACAATTAAGTCCAATTGGTTCATAATGTTGTTTAAATACTCTGCATCTGTAGTGGTTTTTGTCTTGTTTTATCTCTTCTATTAGATTTTTTAAAATACATTTTATTATTATTGTCATGGTTACTATGAAGTTTAAAATATGTACCCTTGACTTACTACAATCTTCCTTAAATTAGAGTGTTTACCACTTTTTGAATGATGTAAAAACTCACAAGTATTTAACTCAATTTGCCACACTCCTCTCCCCCATCATACTTTTTGGTATTGTTGACATATATTTCACTTCTTCCTATGTTATAAACCCACAAGGCACAATTATTACTCTTGTTTTAAAAGTCACAGTCATTTATATTTCTCCACAGGTTTGCCATTTCTGGTGTTCCTCCTTCCTTCTGGAAGTTTATGCTTCCATCTATTATCATTTCATTTCAGCCTAAAGGAACTCCATTAGTAATTCTTATGGTACAGGTCAACTGGCACAGACTTTTTGCTTTTTTAGGGGGGGGGTTTCTGAAAATAAGTTTATACTGCCCTATTTTTTTATATAGTGTTTTATTGAGGTCATATTGACTTATAACATTGTATAAATTTCAGGTGTACATTATTATATTTTAGTTTCTGTGTAGACTGTGTCATGTTCACCACCAATGGTCTAGTTTTTATCCGTCACCATACACATTTGCCCCTTTACTGCCTCATTTTGTGAAGGATGTATACTTAAGGATTAGAATTATAAACTGGCATATTTTTCCCCCTTAGGTACTTAGCGGATATAATTCCATTGTCTTCTAGGTTCTATTGTTTATCTTCAAAAATTAGTCATCAAATTTAATGTCACATTCTAAAAAGGAATGTGTCATTTATCTCTGTCTGCTTTTAAGATTTTGTCTTTGTCTTTGGTTTTCAGTATTTGAATTTTGATGTGCCTAATCTAAGCATTTTATTTTTTCCAATTTTTGTTCTTGGGATTTTCTGAGCCTCTTGAATCTGTGGGTCAATATATTTTCATACTTTGGAAAAATTCTTAGCCATTATCTTTTTTTTTTTTTACCTTTTTTTTTTTGTGTGAGAAAGATCAGCCCTGAGCTAACATCCGTGCCAATCCTCCTCTTTTTGCTGCAGAAGACTGGCTCTCAGCTAACATCTATTGCCAATCTTCCTCCTCTTTTTCCCCCAAAGCCCCAGTAGATAGTTGTATGTCATAGTTGTACATCCTTTTAGTTGCTGTATGTGGGACGCTGCCTCAGCATGGCCGGAGAAGCGGTGCGTCAGTGTGCGCTCGGGATCCGAACCCGGGCCACCGGCAGTGGAGTGCGCGCACTTAACCACTAAGCCACGGGGCCGGCCCCAGCCATTATCTTTTCAAATACTACTTTTGCCCCATTCTCTCTCTCCTTTTATTCTCTATGCCTCACTTTGGATATCTTCTATTTATCTGTCTTCTCATGTCTTATAAGTTTTTATTCTAGGAAAGAGCTTGCTATAAAGAATTGTAGAGGCTTTGATTGTAATTTTTCCCCAGAAAATGTTTTCCGTTTCTTTTGTTACACATTAGTGATTATTTATTTATTTATTTTGTGAGGAAGATCAGCCCTGAGCTAACATTCATGCTAATCCTCCTCTTTTTGCTGAGGAAGACCGGCTCTGAGCTAACATCCATTGCCAATCCTCCTCTTTTTTTTTTTTTTTTTCTCACAAAGCCCCAGTAGATAGTTGTATGTCATAGCTGCACATCCTTCTAGTTGCTGTATGTGGGATGCGGCCTCAGCATGGCCGGAGAAGTGGTGCCTCGGTGCATGCCCGGGATCGGAACCCGGGCCACCAGTAGCGGAGTGCGTGCACTTACCGCTAAGCCACGGGGCTGGCCCCACATTAGTGATTAAACTGCACTGGTTCTGAGTTGCAATTTTAGTAAGAATTAGTCAACTCGTGGTTTGTCTCTATTCCTCAGATGAGGCCCATTTGGACTGAATTTAGAGCTGTCAGGTCTCTCTTCAGCTGTGAAAGACTGTGGGAAATTTAGTCAGGCTCTACAGAAATGTGAGCATAATGCTTTAGCATTTTTAATCTCTAATCTCAAATTCCTTATATGTATTTATTATAGGTTGTTGTGAGGGTTTAAATGAGCTAATGTATGTAAAATATTTAGCACAGTGTTTGACACATAGTAAATTCTCAAGAAATATGAATTTTCATTATGTTTGATTATAGATATCATTCTTTCAATCATGTATGATTTTAGTGAGTATCCTTTTAGAGAGATTTGGTGAGCTGCCATTTGCTAGCATCTGTGAGCACATACAGGTGTAATTACACTGACTATATGGATGATTGTACAATGTATGATAAAGCTAAAGTTGATGTCTAAAGCTAATCCTAACTATGGCAGACTGTATTTTCCAAAGATGACTGCAATAATATTTCCCATCTCATATACTTTTCCTCCAATGTGACTTTGACTCTCCTCCCATTGAGGAGAGTTTTGTGACTTATTTCAACTAGTAAACTATGGCAGAAGTAATTCCCTGTGATTTTTGAGGCTAAATCATAAAAGGTTATTCACTTCCATTTTGTTTACCAAGACTCTTTACCCTTTAGACTTTCACGCATGTGGAAGCAGTCTGACTGCCCTAATGTTGCCATGCCGAGAAGTTCAAACTATTCTATATGACTGGATGACTTGGAGGGCTCCTGAGACTATATAAAGAGAAAAGTGCTCATCCAGCCCCAGCTGCTATAGCCCCCCACTGTTCTTCTCTAGTTCCAGCTACTGGCTGACCAACCTCATGAGAGACCCTGAGCCAAAACCACATTTTTAAGTTCTTCCCAAATTCCTGATCCACAGAAACTGTGAGACATAATGAGTGTGGTTGTTTTAAGCCACTGTGTTATGGAGTGATTTGTTGTGTAGCAATAGGTAAGCAGAATGAAGTTTTCTAAGATGCTTTCTTTCCATATGCTTTTCTTTGGTAACTTCAATCCTCCCCTTTGGAATAGCTCTCCCCTTCCAGCAGAGGGACTATACATTGTCCTCCATGCAGTCTTGACCTCTTAATCCTACTCTACCCAGATCATGCCTAGACTTCCTCATATGCACTAAAATGGATCTATGTCTCTGGAACTTGCAAGATAATTGGCTAATTAATCTAGTAAACTAATTTACCCTAAAGACTTTATGGTTATTGATATATTAAAACATTTCTCTTTCTAGAGAGGCATTTTAATATCTTTTAAAATATTCTAAATTGATACTCAAATTAGATTGACTAATGTTTGGATTTTAGATAGAGTGACGATCTTTTGAGGAAAATATTTTTGAGAGTTCAAGAAGGAGATGTGGAATGTTGGAGGATGTTCAGTGCCTGAACTTCACACTACGTGGTATCTACCAATGGCCCATTCTTTCTTTTATCCCTGAGTAGCTAAAACAAGTAGCATGATGGTATCTCATTTTGCTGTTCATTCTTCACCTGAAAATATAATTAATGGTCTAAATGTTTATAAAGTATTCCAAATTCCTTTTATTAAAATCAACCTAGTAATTTCAAGATATTATTGTCATTGCATAGGCTTCCATATGATGACGTTCAAATCAACTCTCTAAGGTTAGTTATATTAGGAAACCCAATGTATATAGGCTAATGCTAATGTTAATCTGATTGGTGAAACTAATTGAGCTGAAATTCCAAGTTGTAAACATCCACTAAACCACAGAACCAATGGTATATAAACTGGAAGTGTTTTTTTTTTAACAGATTCATGAATTTTTCATGTTACTTATAGTCATCTCTGTGATAGAGCTAGGTGTTCCAATCTGATCTGCAAACTATGTCTGCAAAATGTTGATAAAATTTCTTCTTTTTACCCAGGCCAGAGTCTAATGTATATGTGACTTCCCAAAGCAGGAATACAGAGCCAAGTAATTTGTGTCACACGAATATTCTATAGGGTATGCCAAGATAATAATTCCAGTAGGCCTAATAGACAATCCAAGGAGTTTGTCTTAGAATCTCCAAAAAGAAGCCAGACATTTCTCTGCCTGTTCTTGGAAATTCTTTTGCCCAAAAGCTAAAAGGGAAATGCTGAACTAGGAATCAACATATCACCTATTCCAAAAACTCTTTCTCTGGGCTTGTGGTTTGATCATTGTTATTTATGAGCAATCCAAGAAAAGGTTCTCTGAATTTCTGGTTGGCCTCACTCAGCCCTTCTCTCTCTCCACTGACTTCTTGGGTTTCAAATGTATCTCCGACTCTCCATCTTAAAAAGAAATGAAGTATAAATACACACACATAGGTAACACTTTGCTTATGCTGCTTATACCTCAAGCTATATTTGTAGTTCATTCTTTTGTTTTAATATCAACCGTCTATCCATGAAATTTTTTGATTAAATGTGGATTTCTCCATCTATTTTTCACAGGTGCTCACTGCATCACAAAGACCTATCTTTTGGCCTTCCAAAAGCCCCTTTTGCTATCTTTTCCCTTTTGCAGTTCCTTACACGGTCCTTATCTATGTCCAGCGTGTAAACATAAGAACAAATATGCATTTTACAGAAAGGGGATCATTATTACATTGACTGCTTTCTATGTTGTGTCAACTGTATTTACAAACAATTCTGTAATATGTGAAAAAAATTAGGGTCTGTGTTAGCTCACTGAGTTGTGAGCTCTTCCTGTATTGTTGCCTGAGCCCTGTGACGAGGAAATATGATAGCTTGGCCCTCCACAGCAACACTTTTGTTGGAGAATGTCACGTAGTGGAGGAAGTTTTACTGTTTGGGGAGGTTTAACTAAGATTGCAGTTCAGCTCAGGCAAGTGGAGAAATAATGTAACTAATTCTTTTAATAAGGTATCCAGAGCTTGAATATGAAAAGAAATAATGAAACCAGAAAAATAAACTTTTAAATTTCTTTTTGTCTATTTCTTGAAAGTATTTGCAGTGGCATTATATGTTAAGATGCATATAGGTAGTAAGATGCAAGTTATTCCTTCAATACTTTTATTTTAAGTATTTTCTAAAATGTTCATTTCCTCAGTATTATTTTACTCAGTGATATATGACTAACTTCATTTACTAAAAACTAAAGAATTAACATAATAGGAACTTCACAGTAAAGAGACAAAACATTTCTTGAACTTACGTGTATTAAATATGACTCAAAGGCACAAAAGAAATTCTGTGACATAAAATTCTCAGATTTCAAAATGGGAGTGCACCCGTCTTGTCCTGGAGTGTTCATTATATAATCAATTTGCATAATTTTTATTCATAATGTACACAAGAACTTCTTTCCTGCAAATAATGTGGCCTGAGACCAAGATCTAAATGTACACAAGTCAAATTCCTGGAAATACAGAGGGATTTTGTTTGGTCAGAGACTGGTCTGTCAGGTTTTGCCATAAAGTCTGTTCAAGACACACAGCTAACAAAGGAATTTTTCACTTGTAAATAATGGGCCAAATACAACGCCCCATGAGCTTCGTCCATTATGTTTCTTCTTGAGGCTGTTCATTCTGTTTTCTTTTTTCCACGGTTGGATTTGTTGGCATATAAAACAGCAGAGTTTCGAACATTCTTTGTGATGGGTAATCCTATTAGTTTAAAAAAATGATTTTCCTGAGATTTGGAAAACAGGATAATTTGCTTCATGCCATTTGCACATATGCCATTATTTGATTACAATACACTTTTGAATTGCCGTAAAATAAGAAAGACTCCGTCTTTTTTTTCATGTGTCTCTTTATTCTAATGTGGAAGCCTAATTAGTCCAGATTGTATTAAAATGCTTTGTTTTTGCTGCTTTTGTCAGAGAAGAGTTAGAACATGATGCCTTTCTTGGTAGGTCACAGACTGAAGAGGCCTGACCCAGGGAATCAGATGTCTGACCTGGCCTGACCCTAACCTCTATTTAAAATCAAGTCTTTACTTTTATTTAAAAACAGAGGTATACTTTCCCTGTATGTTTTTTTCCTCCTATCCCAGCTGCTAAGAAGGACCCATGGCTATTCACTTGAGAGCTCAGGGTGGGAAAGGACATTTTCCAATCTTCTCAGTTTGAGGAATGGGGTCTGGGTTTGATTTACTTATGTTTACTTAGAAAAAGCTCCACTATGTTGTCTGTGAGTTCCATATAAGAGGAAAGCAACGAAAAAACCCCAGAATTCGATGAATTGTGGGCTTTCCCTCACTGCACATGAAACTTAAATACTTATTTGTTTTCAACAAATCCTTATATTGAATTAAAAATTATTCCTGATTATGCTTCAGCAATAAGATGAGACAAAACATTTGGGAGACATATTAAAAAATTACAGTTGGTGGAACATTTAAAACAATGTCAATTTTCTATTGGGAATGTAAGAGGCTGGGTGAGCTCCTTTAATAATAATACTATTAATCACTTTATGGTTTTGTGCTCTCACTTCTGAGGCAAATGATCAATACCCTTAATTTTAGTCTTGCTTTTATTGTTCGGCTCTGTGACTCTTTTTTCTCTGTCTGTATGGTTGTTACAGTAAATTTAATTTATGACTGTGTAGGGCAATGTATCGTATAGGTCATATCCTGTAATCTTTCATGTGGAGAATTCCCATGGAGTTATTCTGTGAGATTCGATGGCAGACTCTGTTGCTTTTGCTTTAAACATCTTTACTTTTTAGGGAGTAGAGGTGTGGGAGGTTAGCTAATTCAGTGAATTCCAAATTACAATGTACAGAGTTTTATTCACTCATTTAGGCATGTAGTATAACTGCAGACTTGATACGTAGCCTCGGGGCTCCTTCTTACCCTAAATTCAATCATTTGTACCTTTTAAAATACAAGCTCTTTAGTGCCTCACATTTTGAATTTTCCCAGTCTCCATCTCTAGTTATCACAGCTCAATTTAAGAACAGGGCTAAGTTTTTGTTGTGTCAAATCTCACCAGTTGTGATATTTAGGGCAATAGCCAATGTCAACCTTAATGGTAACATGGCTTTAATATTTTTGAGCAAGGCACATCGTTGTATAGACATTTTCAAATTCAAGTATAGCAAACATAGTCAAGGTTAAGTTGTTTGTGGAGCAAACACACCTCTTCAACCTGTGATACTTTTGCTATGTTGATTTAATTACAAACAGAAAAGAGAAACACACTAAAAATCCTTGAAAATGAAAGTGAGTTACTAAAAACGCCTTAGAGTGAAGATTGTCTTTATTTTTCATTTAGCCTATGTGAGGTGGCTATAAGTCAGTATTCAAATACAAAGTTAAATCTAGATGCATGTGCTTTGATTTAAGATTACTGAAATGCTTTAAAATTGAGAGGGTTCTCCAATTTGTGAAGTGCATAAGCTCTGAGCCATGTACAGGGCGATTTAAAATTATTCAAGCCCTTCAAATTTTCCAGAGTGCTTCGATTTGGAAGTTATCTGGGTTCCAGAAATGTATAATGCATAGAAATTTGAAGCTGCTGAAAATACTTTGTAAAAAAAAAAAAAAAAGCCCTTTACTTGTGTTCAGACATCTGGGCATGTGCAGACACTGAGGAATAGATGGATGTAAAGCCGTTTGAGTGCTTCAACTTGTAAGTGATCCCGAGAGCCCCTAGATCACTCAGCATGTGTTCAAACGGTTAGGACTGCCCCATTCAAAAAGTGGGAGGGGAAAATGAAACCAAATCTTCAGAAGGAAAAAAAGGGTGATGGCCTGGGAATTCAAACATTTCTCAAGAATATTTTATGAGGTTTCAGGAGAGATGACTTGGAATATGGGGAAGACATTATCAAAGAATAAAGTTCAATTAAGTTTTATGTCAAAGCCTCCCTCATGTTAATTTCACACCATACTGTTTGTGAGCTATGCTCTCGACCTACGCTCTCACTAATGGGCCTTATTTTCCCATATTGATGTCTTTTCGGCCCATTGTCTCCTGCTGGTGGCTCAGTGATGAAAATAGTTTTCATCTTTCATGCCAAGTCACTTCACTTATTAGTGGATGCCTGGTGTGCTGTGTTAGGAGGATTCAGAGGCCGTATTAGGTCTTAGCAGTAAACAAGGGTCATATTAATGCTGTCACCATGGACGAAGGAGGCATCATGCAGATATTTCCCATTCTTGTCCTATACATGTCCTATGCTTCTTCAAGAACCTGTTCAGGTAACATGCTGAAGTTTTCCAAACACAATTAAGTTTTTTCGGCATTACAGCTTTTGATCTTTGTCAACACTCAGCATTTTTACTGCTTTAAACTTTTAAAGATTAAAAGAATGATGAAAGTTTTATGTTCTGTGTAATATTATAAGACAATCTGGTGGTCATTTAGGAAAGTGTCATATTAACAAGTAATCATACAGAGTTTCCACATGTATCAATATTGTTGATCTTCTTAATCTCATGTCTGCCCCTTCTTAGCTCTGTGGCCTTAGGAAGATCACTTCACCTCACTAGATCCCATTGGCTTGATTCGTTAAGTGAAGAGTTAAATAAGCTAGTGTGTCAGGTGCATTCCCCCTCTGAGCTGTGAACTTCCAGCAACTGAAGATGTGATCAGCGAGGCTCCTCTCTTCAAGTACTGAAATATCAGATTGAAACAACAGAAGTGGTAATAGATCTCTGTGTCTTGGGAAAACTCCTCAGTCAAATATTGGAATTTCTGTGCTACAATCCCCAGCAGTGGCAGGTGAATGGCCAACTACTCACCGTGATTTCAGAGGCTGCAGGGAAGCTTTCAGTTCCTTTTCTAAATGGTCCACATTCACCAACCAGAGCTGGAAATTACTTTAGGCTGGAACAAAAGTTTTATTTCCTAAATTAAAAGAAGGGAGTGCTAACTAATACAAAGAGCAGAAGTTTGAGGGGTAGACAGGCTTGAATCTCAACTCCGCTACTCATTATTTTTATAAACTTTCACTTATTCCTTAGAGTCTCTGAGCTCTGGATTCCTCATCTGTGAAATAGTAATGATAGTCATCTCACAGATTTCTGGTGAGGAATAAGTGTAACAATATGCATAAACTGGTCTAGCACCACTATAGTAGACATTCAATAGTTATTAGTCTCCTTTTCCCTCTTCTTTCAATGAAAATAATTTTATTTTTATCCTATGTGTGGAAATTTTAGTTGGAGGTCCAGAAATGTGTGCAGAGTTAGATTAGGGAGGGCTTTAAATGATGGGCAATGGAGATTAAATGCCACCTAGGGGGTAATGGAGAGGTCTTAAAGTCTCTGAACAGGAGAGAAATGTGTTTATAAAGGTGTAAAAGAAAGTTAGAAGAAGGATATACAGACATGGCTGGTGGTGAATAGAAGAGAGACAGTGCACACCGTGAGTCTGTCACATGGGTGAAGGTGCCAGTGTGGGCAGTGACAGTGGAATAGGGTAAGACAGGCAAGCAAGGGAGAGCATTTGAGAAGATCAATTACTAGGACTTTAAACCTGATTAGATGGGAGAAGAAAAATAGTCATAATAACCAGGTTTTTAATTTTCGGTAACTAGACCTCAAACTGCAGACAAGTTATTTAATTTTTTCCTGATCTACAGCTACTGGCATCAGTAGCTCAGAGACTATAAAACAGGTGGACTTTCTAATTAAGATGTTTGCTAAATATAATGTAGTCATAGTCCCTGGCTGCAAGAATTGGACATAAACCTATAGGAAGTAAATTAAAAAGACAAAAAGATGGGCTTACAGTCTGAAAACCTAGGAGAACCAAAAGGTCTTGTCCCACTCATGGGCTAGACATAGTGTGCTCGTGCTCAGGGATAGTGAATATCTACTTTGTCAACTGGATACAGGGAGCAACTTCCCAGATTTATGTAAGCCTCGGAGCCTGACCTCAAGGTGTAAATCAGTGGTTTCCAGACTTGGAGATTTCATGGTCCACGCAATTAAAAAACAAAAAAAAAGGCCGTTCAACAGAAAGTGTCAACTTTTATTTTGTCAAGTACAAACTTTAAAAAACAAAAAGAAATCAACTAAAGGAAAAAAATACTACCATCTCGTTACCATTATTTAATAAAAGAAGGAGTAAATTTAATGTCCCCAAAGAAAAACAATGGATGTAATTTCAGAACAAAGAACCATCTTTTAAATTTAATATATTTAGCCATTTGAAAACCTCACTACTTTCCATTATGGCCCATTGAAAGTTTGTTACAAATGACCCAGATCCGAAGATGATGAATTGAGACCCACTGATATTACTAATGTCTACTAAGGCCATCACTTGTAATGAGGGCAAGTTTTGGTATCTTATTTTTGTGACTTATGTTACAAAGTGTTTTATAACTTATTTATCTTTGTGTCTTATATTAGCTTATTGCCTGACACATACTGTAGGAGCTCAATAAATACTTGTTTCGTGAATGAATGAATGAATCACTGAAACCTTGAGTGAGTGCAGCAGTTCTGAAGTTTTCGGCAGGAGCCCTTCTTGGTGGACACAAAGCAATAGAGCCTGTTAAGACGAGTGTTGATTGCACCTGAGGGTTTAGGGCGCCAGGATTCAAGTAGATATGGCTATGAAGAGGAGCCTCCAGTCAGCCGTAGCTTGTAGAGGGAGGGAAGACTTTTATATTTTGAGTGCCTAGGGCAGGGAATTGGTCTTCCCAGAACGAAAAATACAATGAAAGTGTGAAAGCTCACAAATCTCAGTATTAAAGTCATTTTTCATAGTAATTGGGAAAATCTTATATTGCAAAAAATATATATCAATTTGAAAATTAATATCACTCTTTTATTCACTTAAACTGTTCAAATTTTCTGAATTCCGCATAATAACGTTTCAGTCAATGACGGAAAGCATATCCAACAGTGGTCCCATAAGATTAGTACCATCTAGCCTAGGTGTGTAGTAGGCTATACCATCTAGGTTTGTGTATGTACTCTCTATGATGTTCACACTATGACGAAATCACCTAACGATGCATTTCTCAGAATGTGTCCTCATCGATAAGTGACGCATGACTGTATTGGAACAAAAAGTGGTAATTTGCTAAATTACTAAATTAAACTACAAATATTTTGGGGTAATCCTGTCTTGGCATTTTTTATTTTATTTTATTTTATTTTATTTTATTTATTTTATTTTATTTTATTAGTGTAGCAGAGATTTCAGAAAATAGAAGTGGCCTGGGTCTTTCTTGACCTATGAGAAACAACCTCCACGACCCTAGATTTTATTTAGTTTCTTCCCTGTACTTTATCTGGGAGATCTTTGTAGGAGGGTGGGAAGAGCAGATATAAGGGCAAAAGGGATATCTATGATTGGGGTTGACCTTGGGGAAATAAATAAACATTTAGTCCAGGGCATCATTTTGCCTCAGGTTAGAGCAAAGAAACTGTGAAATGCCATTCATATGCTTATTCTCTCCTTACCTGTCAGGGCTTTGGAGTAATGTCAAAGATGGAGTGGCTAAGGGCATTTGATTTGGTATAAAAAGAGAGGATGCATCAGTTCCTGCAAAGCAGACATAGCTGAGATTTTTCTCCTCCTTTTTTTTTTTTTTTGGTGAGGAAGATTGGCCCTGAGCTAACATCTATTGACAATCTTCCTCTTTTTGCTTGAGGAAGATTGTCGCTGAGCTTAGATCTGTGCCCGTCTTCCTCTATTTTATATGTGGGACACCGCTACAGCATGGTTTGATGAGCTGTGCATAGGTCTGCGCCTGGGATCTGAACCTGCGAACCCCAGGCCACCAAAGCAGAGCATGTGAACTTAACCACTACACCACCAGGCTGGCCCCAAGATTTCCTCCTTTTTAAGCCTTTTTCCCATGTAGTGTCCTTGAGATGTTTTAGTGTAAGTGACTCTTATGAGTAGGAGGACCAGAAAAATCTTACTTTTCTTACATCGCTCCAGTAATTCCTTATAAGTAGGTTTTAAAAAGCACTCTCCTTCTATTAGAATTTATTATGAAGTATTTATCCACCAACTTAGCAAGATAATGTTATGCTTCTAGTAAAGTGTGAACTTCTCGAGAAGAAGTACATGGTAAATATCACCAGCTCAAAAGGACAGAAGTATAAACCATTTCACTCTGAGTCAGAGTTTCTCCACCTCGGCACTTTTGGACGAGATATTTCTTTGTTGTGGGGGGCTGTACTCCTGTTGTAGGATGTTTAACAGCATCCCTGGCCTCTACCCACTAGATGCCAGTAGCTTCCCCTGAGATGTGACAAACCAAAATCTCTCCAGATATTGCCTTTCAGTCCTCCTTAGATGCGTTTGACGCCTCCTAATTTATAGAGGATGAAGTCCAAAGTTCATAACCTTGTGCTGGAGACCCTCCAAGTTCTAACTTCAGTCCACCTTTAACCTTCCCATCTTTGCTATCAAAATTTCATCCACACCTCTAAATCCTTCTTAAAAATTGCAGACCAGTTTATTTCAATGATTGATTTCTCTTTCACTCTATATTCATTTCTTTCCTTTTTACTCTCTCTCTGCCCACTCCTTATGTCGATCTCACTCATATCTAGACACAGTGTATATTCTAGTTTTTTTATTGCTATTTTGATTGTTATTTATTTAGTGAATTTTTCACCTGTTTATATCTTGTCTGCACAATGAGATTTTAATCTATGAGGTCCTAAAATCACAACCAATAGAAGTAACTCCTACACTGTCCATGTATGAGGCTGCATTATATTTCTGGAATTAGAATAGATATGACTCTACCAAATAGATAACAAGTTAATGCAAGACTTTTTATTTTTAAAAAATGATCATGGATGAGGACTATTCTTACAAGACTTGTTATCCCAAGTTGGTTTATTATTATTTGTAAAATATTGGATCTTTTCTATGACAGGAAAAGCCATGTGGCTATGGGACGAGTACTCAGGATATCCAAGAACCCGAGTTTCTTTAACAGCTCCACTTGGGATTTTTTTGCTAACTAAGGCAAAATAACATCAGATTCAGTTACTCATCCACAAGATGTGGGTGAGGATCCTAAAACAGAATAATGGAAAACAAAATGAAGACTTTTAGGACAACCATACCTGGATTGATATCCTGGTTCTGTCACTTATTAGCTTTGTGACCTTGGGCAAATTTTTAAAAACTCTCTAAGCCTATCCTTCATATATGAAATGTAAAATGAGAATAATAATTAATATTTATAAATTTGATACAGAGATAATATTTATTTTATAATTATATGCACTCATATATAATTATACACACATATATAAATATACATTAAATATACTACTATATATATACATGTATATAGTCTGGTGAAATTTCTAGCATATAGTGAACACTCAGTAAATGGTACTCATTATTAGTAGTACTTATATTTTTGTGTTTACTTAGAATATATGAATAAATAAAACTAGGCTCAACCACACCTTCCTTCCTAGGATTATTTGATCCAATTAACCTCTCAGGTCATATAGAATCCACATTTACATGGAGCCAGATATTCCAAAGACATGGATTGGTAAATAGCCAACACAATCAATTCAGTTACTATCATGTTTGTCCAAGTCACTGTCAAGCAATTCATCTATGGCATTTTGTGGTAATACTCATGGTAGTTGAAAGTATGTCATAATGCATTTCAGTACATTTGTTTGTATATAGTCATAGTAAATTGAGGGAATTGATTTAATAATGCATTTAACTGCTATATTGTACATACTGAACCAGCTCTGTGTGTGTATGTTTAAAAGTATTTGCTCTACTATATCAAATAATTTGATATGAATATAAATTATGGCTTGGTTTAAACCGATTGTATATTATAGCAGAATTTTTGGAAGATAATGTTGAATAATTTGATTACATTTTCAATTTAAGGTATTATAGTTTGGTAGTGTTTTAGTCTCTGGTGGGAATTAGCTGTGGTAACAATGGATTAAGAGTCAAAACACAAAGACTTCTGGTAGTAACTTAGACAATGATTAGATGTGAGACCTTGGGTAAATTTGCATGATTTTTAGTTCTGGCATCCATAAATGAGAAGATTGACCTTTAAGGAAATTTTCCAGTTCAGGATTCCTCAGAGGCACTCTTGAAGTAGGCAAAAGGAAGAATGAATGAATTAGTTAATTAATAACTGAACAAGTGAGCGATTGCACATATGGATAAAAACCATATAGAAAGACTGCTCCCCTCACATATGGTTAATAGACGAGAGAACTCTTGGGTTAAGGTTGTCAGCCTGTTGTGCTCCCACAGCAAGGTTATTGGATATATCCAGGAGCTGCAAGTTTGAGCGATGTACAGGGAGATATCAGGGTCCCTTGGATTATGGAATCAGTTACATATTCCATCTAGCTGGCTCTGCAGGGGAGGAGTTCATCATAACGGAATAATCACTGAGTCCTGTTGTGTTGAGGAGCTGGAGACATATTCTTGCTTTGAAATGATTCGCATGTAAGGTCTAAATTTATATCCAGCTTCTCTTAGCTGTTGTGGCAGACACAGAGATGCACCACACTTATTCCCCTTCAGGCATGGACTTGCCCAGCTGTGGTCAGCAGACAGCCTCCCTTTGTCAGCTCTTTCCCTCTTCTGGGCTGCCCGAATCTGGTGACTGGGTAAGACAGGAATATAAAGGCCAGCTGATTCAGGCCAGCATGCGCTCTGAAGCACAGCTCCTGCACCAGGGGGTGGGTTTGGAAGAATCTTTCTTGAGCCCGCATTATAGTTAATACAGTTTGATTTCTCTTTATGTCAGATCCTGGTTTGCCACCTTCCCTTCACAGGTGCTCATAATAAACATGTGCACCCCAAACTCAGCATCTGCTTCCAGAGAACCCAACCTGTGACAGCTATACCACAGTAAGAACAGACAGCGCGGGAGTAATGAACATTTGCCTCTCCTCCCATCCACCCTTCTTCTGGCACACTTTCAATCCAGAATTCAGGAACTTCTGTCACAGTTGCTTTTGTTCACTTAGAGATGGGCCTTAGAAAAACTGCAGTGCCGCAGTGTGGTCAGGAGAGGCAAGCAGCACATTTATAGATCTCCAAAGTCCGTTTACTTTTCCAGTCATCTGGAATAGAATTTTTAAGTGACTTGCAGGGTGTTAAAGTTCACGCATGCACACACACGCACACTCCGCACTCACTTTTTCTGTTACTGACCAGCCACTTATGGAAGCTCCCTACATTCCTTTCCCTGACTGTTATGGAATATTTTATTTTGACTGGAACAAGCCTTTAATTATACCTTCTAACGGAAGTGTGATACATTTCCTAGCAAACACAAGGGCGGGTAGATCAAAGCATTTATTTATCATTGTCAAGTAGCTGAGAAGTGGGGTAATTGGTTAGGCAGACACTCTTGGGGTTGGAGAAGAGTAGTGGGAAAGAGGCTGTGAAAGAAGGCAAATTAGACCCTCCAGTAGAGTTGAAGAGGAGAAGAGTTTGGAAAAACAGGGAGAGGTTCCTAAAAGAGAAAAAAAAGAAGGAAAGCTTCGGATTGGTTTTAAGATATAATTCTAAATAACTGAACAGCTCATTTGATTAGTGGATTGAAGAAATCACTGTCAGATATGGAAAAAATGAACTTTATTATCTTTCTGTGGAATTAAACTTTCACATAGCTTTTAAAACAAAAATAAACATTTGAACTACAAATGCAAGTGATTGAGTGGTTTATCATAATAATATGCTGCTGCAGAGACTTGCAGAACAGTCAGTATTGCTAGTTTTCATTGACATTGTTCTCTACGTTGATATGGAGCACGTGGGAATAAAGAGGATACACTTGGGGGACCAGGTAGTGTAGCAGTTAAGTTTGCGCACTCTGATTTGGTGGCCCGGGGTTCGCAGGTTCAGATCCCGGGCCCAGACCAACACACTGCTTGTCAAGCCATGCTGTGGCTGCGTCCCATATAAAGTAGAGGAAGATGGACGCGGATGTTAGCTCAGGGTTAATCTTCCTCGCAAAAAAAAAAAAAAAAGAGGATACAGTTGGGAGATGTGTGGAAAGAGAACCAAGATTTGAAACAAAGGATCTCTGCTGTCTCTTCCAGCTCTAACATTCTGAATCTAACTCTACAAGTTTTTAAGATCTCCCGTAGGACAATCTGTGTCGTGAGGTAACAAGGTTCAGAGCCCATACTAGAGGGATTTATTTGAGGCAACATTACACTCTATGAACTCCCACTCTTCTGAGTTTTTTTTTTTTTCTGGTAAGGAAGATTGGCCCTGAGCTAACATCTGTTGTCAATCTTCCTCTTTTTGCTGAGGAAGATTGGCCTGAGCTAACATCTGTGCCAATCTTCCTCTACTTTATACATGGGACGCCGCCACAGCATGGCTTGATGAGTGCTGCATAGGTCTGTGCCCGGGATCCGAACCAGTGAACCTTGGGCTGCCAAAACGGAGTGTGCAAACTTAACCACTGTGCCCCCTGAGTATTTTTATACATGAGAAATCAGTTAAAGCAAGCATCAGAGATCATTTTGAGTTAAAATGTCACAAAGGGTTATCTTTTACTAAAAAAATATTTGGGTGGCTGGGAGACTGGGTATAAACCATATTTACCTTAGTGATCATGGCAGCACATATGAGCTGACTATCTGTATATATTCACTTTAAGCCATTGTAAATGAAGTTAAATCATCTCATTTCCCCCATAAGTTATCACCTGAGTCTCTGCTCAGTTATGTGACATCTGGCACTATTTTTCTCATTCCAGAGTTGGCTTTATTCAAAGCCAACAGAAAATTGAAGAATATCACAGGGAAAAAGTAACTAAAAGTTGGAAAGGGATACTTAGGTCCAAAAAATATTTATTGGATGAATCAATGAATCCAAACAATAATTTTTGCTTAATAAATATGGATGAAACATATTGGTTTCACATGCCCTCTCCTAAAGTTCACCAAATACCATGGAATCATATTGTTTTGTTGCAACAATTATTCTCCACGGATACCATTTGCCAGGAAATACAAAGAACAAAAGCCATGACAGCAGATAAACAATTTAGAAGCTTAGCCTCCAGGTGGGGAATTGAAATATCCCAGGGTCAGATATTCTTGTCAACAAGCTCTCTGTGTGTGAAATAGTCGCACGTGGTTTAATCTTTCTAGTTAGAAATATGCATTTAAGAAGTAACTAAAACATTAAATTTCTATAAACAACAACAAGAAATATGCATTTAATTTGTAGTAGAGTGAAAAATACAAAAACATTCAATAGAATGGTTTGGTTTTCCTTATTTGAAAGATATTTTAATTATGGGGTTAATGGCCAGCTTGCATGTATAAAAAAACCCACAGCAAATAAGAACTAATGCAGAACTGGGCCTGGAGAAACACTAAGCACAGCACAGTTCTCAGTGACCCCTAGTTGGCGATTGGTTAAGAGGATTTTTCCACCAAGAGAAGTCTGTCTATAGCAAGGTGACGGTTCCTACAAATAGCCCAGATTATAGGGCTTAAAAAATCTGTTTCATGTGATTTTTATATGAAGGTTTTAATTAAATATATTCAGGGAACTTAGAGAGATCTTGAGCCAGAAACCAAAGTCAGAAAATATGTCTATTTTTTCCAATGACTTTGAAGAATTAGTTATGGTAGACAGTTTAGGGTAAGAAAACTTTTTTTTTTTTAAGGAAATGGTTTGCTCTATATAAGAACCACCACTAAACCAAAATGAAAGGCTTATTCATTATGGCCAAAAATACTGAGTATATCTCAGACACAATGACACAAACCAGGTCTTTTTATCCATACCAGAGCAAGCTGTTATTTTTTAATAATGGCTTAAGTCAATAATCGTGTCTTCACTGTCAGTTGCACTTCAACAGAATAGAGTACTTAAAAACTATTCCCAAGCACCATTGAGGTGATTATTACCTGCTTTAAACATAGGGAAATAGAGATGTAAAAAGTTGTAGGATTTGTCATATATCCCACTGCCCAGAAAAAGCAGAGAGAGTAGTTTTCCAAGTGAATAGGTTAACCCCTGAGCAGTGTTATTTCCATAGAGAAATCCAAACTCTCTGATAAAGTAAATAACTTATAGTATAAAAAATAATTATTTACTTATTTATTTAACAAGCATTTTTGGAGTGTCTACTATGTGCTAAGAAGGCAATAACCAAAGTATGTTCTATAGGATAGATTTCTTTTAAATAGGATTCCATAACCAAATAACTGTGAAATCCAGCGTATTATGTTACCTAGCAGATTAGGTGTAAATTAGCATATTGGGGATTCTAAGAAGTCCTGTAGTAAATAAATCTGTTTAACTTTGTTTACTAGAATGTTTTGCAAACATACTTTGAAATTTTTTTCATATATAACCTAATGATACCCTACAGAACACTTGGATAAATACTGTGCTAAATTTGGAGGATTCAAAGATGAACAATGTAATAATCTCCTGGCTCTCTACACTACCTGGTGAGAAGGTCAAAAAAAATATAAATAGTTATAGTAAAAAGTAACAAATGCTATACGAAATAATGCACAAAGAACTAAGTGATTAATGTTGCCTAACTTTCAGAGGAGCGTTTCATCGAGATGGTAAAATTTGATCTGGGCCTGGAAGGGTGAAGAGTAGTTGTGAGGACTTCCAGGGTGGGGAGAACATTTCAGGAAGAGTCCAGAGAGTGGGAAAAAATCTCCCAGGTGTGTGAACTGACCTACCATGCCCCACCACATCTGCAAACTGAGTAGTGGGTGGGTCTAGAGAGAGGAGTGATGAGAAATGAGTCTTAAGTTGGCTTTGGGTGACAATTCTGAAGTGTCTTGAATACCATGCCAAGGAGTTGGGACTTTCTAATATAGGTCACGAGGGGTCTTGGCAGATCCTTTGACTGAATAAATGGACTTTCCCGAATGTTGATAAGACTCAAGGAGTTAACATATTTGCTCTGTGGTCTCCTTCACGTTTAACTTCCTTTTACCTTGCCAAACAATTTTTTCACCAATATCCTAGCTCCTTGAAGGGGAAGCACCTGGATGCAACATAGCAGCTCACTTATGGCAGTTGACTCTGTCGTACAACTTTACTAAGATGGAACGGATTCTTTGATATGTTACATTATTTAGATTTAACCATAGGCTGGATCTTGGTCAAATTCTTTTTAAAAAGTATTTTTTAAAATGGATGAGATGGTATTAACTTAGAATCTAGAAGCTTTCTAGAAGTAAGTAATGTATAAGTTCACCTAAAACGTTAAATGTTCTTGTGTAAAACTGTTCATGGGTTCAGAGCAGCAGTAAAGAAGCTTTCAGGGAACTTAGACTTCTCAACCTTCAAGTTTCCACTTCTTTAATTAAACACACTATGAAGTGGAGATTTGGTCTATAACAAAGTCTGCACATGTTCAAATTTTGCATTATATTAGTTCCTAAATCCATTTTATTTTTAACATCCTCCCCTTTCTCTGAATACAAGGTAGATGTCTTTTGCTGCCTGAAACTTGGCATTTCTGAAACTCATTCAGTATATAAATATCTATCTACTCTAGGAACGTGTACCCATGTTTGACTATTTCCTAGAAATATGCTCTCTACTGAGCTATCTGTTCAGGCTATTACTCTACTGTGGAAGATTCCACTTCTCTGAATGAGAGGCAGAAAGGCACCTGAAGTCATGGAGAGGGTCATCAGCATTTGTGACTATAGTTCCTGGGAGTTTGATGGAGTGTCAATATGTTAATATATTTGAAGCTAATGTAAATAACATCATTATCATAATCAAAAATCAAAACTTTTATTTGAGGTTAAATCAGAGGGATTTCTTTCCTGGCTTGCTTGAAAATACTAAGCCACAAACGTTTCCTCTACACACCCCATCTCCTTCTGCAAGTAACTCTTAATTACTGATGCACATTGTTAGTTCCCCTCCACTTCAAAAAATTTAAGTGCTTCTTGTGCAGGCAATTTCAAAGAGATCTAGAAGAATCTAATCATGCTGAAAATTTAAATCCACCATATTTTCAGTGTCTTCCATGTATTTGGCAGAGGGTTAGCTACCATTGCTGATATAAATCAACTCTAATTATTATCCTTTTTTACTTTATTCTAATTTTTGTAATAAAATGAAATGCCGGTGTATCCGGGGAATTGCAAATGTGACCTTTTAAACAGTATTATGATGCACCCAATTCTACAGTGATGTCTTGAAAAATGTGACTATTGATTTTCTATTTTTTATACTTTTAATAACTCTAATATCCCCTAAATGCCCTGCACTTACCAATCAGTAAAGCACTGGCCAAATGAATCAGATAGACATGATTAGCCTAGTGCACACATTCTCTGAGTAATAGAAGGGATTTGGGATGTTTTCTATACTTTGATAAATGATCAGGGAGAGTTTTACCCTAATTTCTATCCTATGTTTGCCAATCTTCTTATTGTAGGCAGAATTCTGGTATTAAAGAGCAGCATTCTAAAAACTAAAGATAATTGGGAACTCTGAACTCAGAGGTTTTTGCAAATCCATGCATAATCGCACATAGTTACATATATACCAGAAGTCTTAAGACTTGTTTACCTCCTGTGGGTTTAGCACTTGAGTTACAAGAAATGGCAACAAGAAGGAAATGGTTTATCACTGAGATTCACATATATATATGAAAGAACACCAAACTGATACTTTAGTAAGTGGCCTATCTTTAAAAAAAATTAAAAATAGATTATCCATTCATCGTGACAATTTCCAAGAATTTTGCGAAGGATATGCTGATTGACTATGGACAGTTATTTAAGTAAAAGAAAAAAATAACATTGAGATTTATGGTAACTAATAGTATTGTTAAAATTAAATACAAAATGGAGCCAGACTTGAGAATTCTCTAAGCAGACGAAACCATTTAAGCCACATAAGCAAAACTAAATCTAGCTTATTTCATGAACATAAGCAAAATGTAACTTAGGTTATTTCTTGTAAATGCCTCTAATAATCATAAAGGAAACCTAAGTCATTTTCCTAAAATGATATAAGATAATCACTTGTAACCAATCCCCTGCTGTCTGGAAACTCCCACTGTAACAACCAATTATCGTAAAGGTTAAACAACTTCCTCATTTTCACTTTATAAGCCATTCTGTAACATCATGCCTCTGAACTTCATATCAGTTTTGGGTTTGAAAGTTGCAGTTGGTGACCTGCTCTTATTTGCACAATAAACTCTTACTAAATACTATTTTACTGATCTGGTTTTATTTTTTACAGTTTCTGGATTTTTGACAGTATTACAATATCTTTCCAGCCTCTTAAAAAAACTCATTCTCAATGTATTTCCTCTATATTTGCTGCTTTTTAATTTTTTTTATTAATGTCTTATATTGCTATGGTACCTTTGTCACAACTAATGAGCTGATATTGATATTATTATTAAACTCAAGTCCATACTTTATTCGGGTTTCCTTAGTTGTTACCTAATGTCCTTTTTCTGTTCCAGGATCCCAGGAGGATCTTTAGACATCCTATCTTCTTAGTCTCCTCTAGATCATTTCTCAGACTTTCCTTGTTTGTTGATAACCTTGACAGTTTGAGGAGTACTGGTCAGGTATTTTGTAGAATTCCTTTAAAAAAATTTTTTTTCCTGATGCTTTTCTCGTGGTTAGACACAGGTTGTAGTTTTTCTGGAAGAATACCACAAAAGTGTACTGCCATTCTCATCACATCATATCAAGAGTACACTCTCTTAACATGCCACCAATGGTGTTAACGTTGGTCACCTGGTTTGTCAGGTTTCTCTACTGTAAATCCACTCTTTTTCCCCGTTTTCCACACTGTACTCATTGGAAGGCAGTCACAATGCACAGCTCACACTTAAGTGGTGGGTTGTTACACCACACCTCCTGGAAAACATATATTTTTTAATGATTGTAAGTATTTCATAGTATGAATGAACCATAATTTCTCCAACTATTCCCACATATAGTTATTTCATTATTTCCAATTTCTCTATGTTAAAAGCAATGCTGAAATGAACACTGGTGAATAACATCTTTGAGTGTGAATATGAGTATCTCTGTAAGATAACTTTGTAGCTTCATAAGAGTAGAATTGTTGGGAAAAAGTGATATGTACATTTTCTGTCTTAATAGAATGGTGTCAAATAGGTTCTCAATTTTAACAATTTACATTTTTTTAAGAGTTCGTGAGTATGCTTTTGGGTAGTGTCTTTCCAAACAAGGACGTTTTTCCCCTACAAAATAAAACAAAAAATTCCCTTATCTTTTATTCTAATAAATTTTAATTTTAATATTTTCATCTATTTTTAATAAATTAAATATATTTTTGGGTGTGATGTGAGAGGGGAACCTAACTTTACTCTTTTACCAAGATAGCCACTGTCTCAACACTATTTATTTCATCTTTCCCACTGATTCAAAATGTTACCTTTAGCATAAAATAGTTCCCCATTTGTACACATTTATACAAATGATCTATATCTATATATCTATACCTGTGACAATACTATGCTGTTTTAATTACTAGAGTTTGTGGTATATTTTGATAGATATCTAGTAAAGCAAGTTCTTTATTATTTTAAATTATTTTTCTTTAATTATGTTACTTCTTATAGATATACTTAGGAATCAGGTTGTAAAGTTTTGTAAATAGTTGAAATTTTGATTGAGATTTCATTGGATTCATGAATTAACTTTGGAAAAAGTAACCATTTAACAATATTGAGTCATCCAATTCAGGGACGTAAATGGTTCTTCATTCATTCTGATCTTCATTTATCTGCTTTGATAAAGATTAATAATTTTCTATGCATATCTCTTGCATATTTTTGCCAGTTTTATTCCAATATTTTATATAGTTTTATTGTGTTCGTCTGGCTAACTTACTGAGCTCTATTATTAACTTCATTTTTTTAAAGTTTATTTTCTAGGATTTTTCAAGATAATTATATTTTCGGAAAATAATGTCAGTTTTGTCTCACCCTTTAAAATAGTCATTTCTTTTCTTTCTTTTCTTTTTCTTATTGAATCTTAGTGCAAAGTTGGACAGTAGTGAGGACAGCTTCTGCCTTATGTTAGCCATATTTTATCATTATAGTGTGTTTCCTGTAGGTTTCTTCCAGATACCCTTTATCAATCTATGGATGTTTCCTTCTAATCTTTGTTTATTACTAACTGGGAATCAGGAATGACTGTTAAATTTATCGAACATTTTTCACATTTTCCAATTTTTATTTTTTCAAATATTTTATTTATTTATTTTTTCAAATATTTTCAAATATTTTAATCTAGTGATTATTATGTACTGCTGAACCATCTTTTTATTTTTGCAATTAAAGCTTACCTGGATGGGATATATTAGAATCATGATACACTGCTAGATTCCCTTTAATAATGTTTTATTTAAGAATTTAGTGTCTATGTAAATGATGAATGAATGCATTAACCAGGAGTGGTTTTGCCAGACCCTTCGAAAACTATGTATGTTTTTTATGCATTGATTTAGCTTATATAGGTATTACCTATATTTAATGTTTTGTAAGAAATTTCCTAAAAGGCGTATAGAACTGGTGCTTATTTAGAAGCAAATCTTTGGCTACCATTTCAATTTCTTTTATTTCTTTTCTCTTCATCTCTTTTCCTACCAAAATTTTGGGAGTAGGTAGTTTTTTAAAATCTAATTTTTAAAAAACTCTGCACTTTCAACCATTCATATAAACTTTATACATAGTAGTATCTTATTTTGAAATATTCTCCATAATGATAGTTATGGACCCTTTCTCATTTTCGATGTTGACGTTTTGTGTGTGTGTGCCGGTCTTATTATTTTCTTGATTAAACATGTGACATTTGGGTCTGATTTACATCCAAGTACACGTTTTTCCACCTGTATTTGTTTTCTCTGGCTGCTGTAACGAATTAGCACAAACTTGGTGGCTTACAACAGAAAATTATTCTCTCACAGTTTTGGAGGCCAGAAGTCTGAACTCAAAGTGTCAAGAGGCCCGTGATCCCTCTGAAGGCTCCGCTGCAGAATCCATTCCTTGCCTTCTCCAGCTTCTGGAGGCTCCACGTGTTCCTTGGCTGTGGCTGCATCGGTCCAGTCTCTGCCTCCAAGAGTCACATTGTCTCCTCCTCTCCTGTCTCTTAACTACCTTCGCCTCTCCCTTATAAAGATACATGTGATTGCATTTAGGGCCCACCCAGATAACCCCAGACAAGCTTCTCTTCTCAAAATCCTTAATTTAACCACACCCTTTGCCATATAAGGTAATATTCAGAGGTTCTGGGGCGTAGGACATTGACATACCATTTTGGAGGTCACTATTCAGCCCACTACACCTCCCTACATTCCACTTCCTATTTTCAGGCAGCTATAAATTTTTCCACATTTTTAAGGAAGCTAACATTTTCATTCTGTTCTGAAACCACACTTAAGTTTCCCATCTCTTGGCTATGTGCTGATTGTAGAAGTTAAATGCTGAAAATAAAGATAGCATTTACATTATTATGTCTATATATATATTGCCTAGACATAATAGTATGTCTAGATAAATATTGTTCACTGCAAAGTCAGATAGTATGCTAGGAATACAATGCCTTTCTAATGCCACCCTTCCTCTGCCAATTGAAAGATTTTTCCTAGTGTTTAGCACAAAGGAATTCTCTTTTCTTCTTTAATTTCATATTTTAATTTCTTATATAGGCTTTTAAATTTTCTTTTCCATTGCTTTCTTCCTATTGGCTGATATAAGACATTATAGTTTCTTCACTATGCCTCTAAAGTTATCCAGAACCTTGATTATTTTCTCTTTTTTTCTAAAATCCATTCAATTCTTCTTCCTTAAAATCTTCTTATAGCTCACTAACTCTTGCCCAATTGTTTTCTCCTATTTTTATAGTGCAAATATTTTTCTTTTCCAAATTTTATCTTCATTCTCCTGAACACATCCTTAAGTCATTTCCTAAGAAATAATGTGTAGGAGGTAAATTTACAGAGTCCTTGGTTGTTTTAAAACGTCTTCATATGGCCTTCACAATTGGTTGGTACTTTGCCCAGACAGAGAATTCTATACTCGTGATCATTTCCCTTGAGAAACTTGAAGACTTGTTGGTGTTGGTGGTGGTGATGTGGTGTTTTTTTGCCATCTAATAGTGCTTCTCATGGTGCTCATGAGAAGACTAATGCCAGTGTGATCCTTGTCTCTTTCTCTCTTCTGTCTCTTCCTCTGGAAGGTTTTCTTTTTATTCATATTATAAAATTTTATGATGAAATTCTGTTTAGCAGCTATTTCCATCTAAAAATTTGTTTCATTGTCTGTTGATTTGATGTTCTCAGTTGACTTCAGCTTATTATTATTATTGCTTTTATTAATTAGGAAATTAATTCACCAAAAGGATATTGGGTAGATACTACAGTCCTTATTTCTGCAACTGGTCAAAAGGCTACAGCTGATATTTACGCTTTCTTTCTCCACTAATTGTTTCATGATCCATTTGCCTTCAGAAAATCTCTCCAGTTGTCCGTGTTCTTTATCTGGAGAGATGACCCAATCCTTCGTTTGGATGTGAGCTCTTAATTCTCCTACTTGTTTGGGTTTGCCATACTCTTCCATTTACGTTTACTGCTGCTCACAGATTCATTAGAATCTCTTGATTAGAAGAGATTAGAGGGAGCATGTTTATTGTTTTAGAGTCAATCTAGATAAAATAAAACCTCTGAAATAATTATTCTCTAGGATTGCTTTCAGCTTCTCTCCAGGCTTTCAATTATCCAACAACAAACTTCAATTCTTCTGTTTTTTCATCAAATTATAAACAAAGAATTACCCAAATACACACGTTCTTTCTATTTCCTGCTTTACTCAAACCATTTACGTAGTGATGGTAATCTAGTTTCTCCTTCTGCAAGTTTCAACATATTCTTTTCTCTTCTTGCATTTCCTTCTTGTTTTCTTCAGTTCTGTCTTTCCTTTTCTTTAAGATCTGGAGCGTGGGGTTAGGAGGTGTTAGACTCCCTTCAGAAAACCATGCCTGATTATCTCTGTCTTACACTCTTTCTTTTTGGGGCAATTACCTCGGCACTTAATTCCCACCATTTGTTACCCTCCTTCACCACGTTCCTTCTGCCGTTTCTCAAGTGTATGAACTCTTGGGGTCTTTAAGCTTCTTGAGAACAGGTACCATGTTCCATTCCTACAGAATCTCCTTATGGGACCAAGTTCTGACTGAACACAGGAAAAGTTAGGTAAATATTATTCACACATTTAGTGACATTCATCCAACAAATACCTACAGAATACCTCCTTTAGGTCAGACATAGCTTTAAGAACTGGGGATATAGAATTGAATGAGGCACAGAAGGCCCCTATCCTCATGGGGTTTATATTCAAAGGCTTCATTATATCACATTCTATTCTATCTAAATTTTGGTTGAATTTATTTAATGTGATTAGACCAAAACTTATTGTGTACTTATTCTATGCATGTTAGTGTGTTAGGCTTTCTCTGGGAAGGAAATGATGAAACCATGAAGACAGAGTCCCAGGCCCTAACGGCGTTGACAATTGAATGAGGCGCACATGCTGTATAGAGATACAAGCAAATTGAAGACTTTGTAGGTCAGAGGCTAACGCTTTGTAGAACTTTTCATGAGAGAAGTAACATCTGAGTTAGCCTTGAGGAAGAAAGAATTTGAGTAGGTACAGTTGAGGCACTGAATCAAGGGAGTGAGCAAAGCCATGATACTGCACTCAGCTTATGGGATCCTCTTCTTCATCTCAGGGCCCACAGAATCCCTGTGTATTCATTACCTGGAATAGCATGGTGACCTCAAGGAATGGTCAGTTATAATGATTGACAATGCCAAGGACTTAACTGTTCCTCTCCCATTTATGAATCACCATATCTATATGATGCTCTTATGTAGCTCTTGTCGTATAAGGAGTCTCTGGGGGATTTATTTTCAATTCATTGTCTGCAAAAATAATTTCTTTTATTCAGTATATTTTATTTATGTCAGATTTAAGTTCTCTTGCTGAATTCTCTCTTCGAAAGTGTGCCACCTGTCTTTCCTGGGCCATTCTCAAAACCACCAGCCCCTCTCGCTTTAGCTTTTGTTTTAAAAAAATTCACAAAGCCATTAGAGTCATAACCCAGAAAGGAATTTTTCTTTCTTTATAAAAGTCTGCCTGAGCACCTTACAAGCCTAATGAGCAAATAAAGTCCTAGATCTGAGTTGTTTTAAGAGAGCTTAAAGGCATTTTTTTGGCTAATGTTCAAGGTTCTCTTTAAATATTTCACCATAAAGTCTCCTGACTGCTTCTCTTTGTGAAACCGAAATGGCATGTTGGGAAAATATGTATTTTCATTTAAAATAAAAAATGGCACACAGTGCAAACTTTTTGTCCCAAGAAGCTTGAATTATAAACTCTCAGTTTAAGCTTCTTTTGAAGTTTTAATTCCTTTTCTTATAAAGAACACAGCACCAAGCTATCTAAACATCTATAATGCGGAAATATGGCCGATTCAAGCACCAACAGCTTGTACCTTGGAACACTGGAGGAAACAATAAGTATTATCTGAATATATCCTATTCTTTGTGCTGAGACTAGGCCTTTATCATTTTTAAATGTTTTGTAATGTAAACTAAAAATAAATAGACAACAATAAAATAAAACAATAAAGATGGTACATTTTAAATTATTCAGGTGTTAATTGCTCAGTGTCAGAAATATTTAAACACTAGTATTTTACTCATTCACTTGATTCTTACATTCCTTTTTAGCATCCTCACATAAGGAGAGAATGAAATGGAACAAACCTAAATTTAAGCTTATTTTTTACTTGTGTGCAAGTCTGATAAGGGGCTTGGTGGGAAGGAGATTGAAAATAATTCAGCAACTTAATGTTACCTGCAGATGTGAAATAATTCACGTTCTTCTCATTACCTTAGAAAACAGCAAAGCTGCATAAATTGATCTGAGAAGGAAAACGTTAGTCTATTTGTTATATAGAATCCAACATATTTTCTGCAACCTCAAGAAAGGCATAATCCAGAATATATGGGGAATATGTCTATGTATTACAATTAAATTTAATTCCAAACAAAAGTAGTTATTTAAATGTAATTAAAGAAAAGATCTTTTGAGAAATAAGATAACTATAACTCAGCATTTAACTGGTGTCTTTTCTCACTTTCCTGTCTAAAGAGTCACTCTCTGTTTTGTCAGTTTCTATTCCTTCAGTTTAATCCAAGGTAACTTAAATTCAGGGCAGTGGACCTTGAATGTGAGATAACTGGCATTTGTAGATTGCTTGAAATTTTATAAGTTAATTTTAGATGCATCATCTCATTTGATTTTCTCAACAACTCTAGTTTGTATAAAATGTTTCTATTTTACAAAGGTAAAAACTAAGAAAAGGAGAAGATAATAGATTTGCCTATGGTGCTCGGCTAGTTAGAGAAGTGACTATAACGTATTCAATAAAGAAAACCCATCACTTCTCTTCTGCTTTTGATAATAATAAAAATAACACTTACTGATTTCCTATTACAGGCAGGCACTGTAGTCAGCACATGATGGTAATTATCTCATTTAATCCTTATAAGACCTGCAGTAGGATTGTTGGCATCCCCATTTAGCAGATAAGAACTGAGCACTGAGAAGTTAGATATCTTATCCACCCTGTTTAGTTGGTTGAGCTGGAACTCACATGGGTGGGATACAAAGTCTGCCCTCATATCCTCTTGGTTATATTTTCTCTGAGAACTTATTCTGAGTACTGGGAAATCCCTTAAACACTCAGGTAAGTGTGTGTTATTCTCATTAGAAAATGTATTCTCTTTCGAAAAGTTTTGGTAATTATTTTCATCCAAGTATGTCCCCAATACAGTAAATACCTCTTGGTTTTCATTCAGAGTGCATATTCTGAAGTGGGGAAGGAGTGCTGACAAACGACTTACAGGAGAGGTTTAGAAGCAGATTAATTTAATTATAAACTAACTTTTCTTATGTCTTACTTTACCAAGCTTTGCTTGTTTTAAGCTTTTACTCTTTCTTTTTTTCATTCTCTATGGATAGGTATAATGTGGCAGAGATTAATTAGCTCATATTATTCTAGGTTGTTCTTATTATCCTCTGAAAATTTGTATTCTTTTGAAAAACTCTCATACAGAGAGAATAAGTTCTGTACTTAGAAGGAAACCTGTTACTGGTGAGTTTATCTGGACATGGCTGAGAGAGTTTACTCCTGCTAAGAATTCTTTGGTTCTGGCCTACCCCCACAACTGTTTCATGCTTTTTCTTTATTAAATATTTCGTGCCTATCCCCATTAAAAATATATCTCAGCACTCAGAGGTTGTTGTTGGAATCCCACCCAAAAACATTTCCAAGTCAGATTCTAATCCCATTATAAGGTCCAGGTGGAACAGCTGCAGTGGTGATAAGTTAGAGTCATTTAAAATTTTTGGAATGTTGTAACACCCTAACATGATCTATTAATGGCAAGTTATACAGACTTATTCCAAGACTAAGCCAATATACTGATCAAGATTTTATTATGTGTGTGGAACTGCTGAATTTTATTTAAATTTTTGAACATTTATAAAGAACATTCTCTTCCCATCAGCTTGTCATTGTCATCCTGGTCCAAAGGACTGACTCTGAGGTCTTAGATAGCAATCAGTTTCTTTTGTACTATACTTTGGTACATGGTGAGATATAGATGTGTGTATCTATCTATCTATCTATCTATATGTGTATAGAGACATGTATAATTAACATATACACACATACCTATAACTATAACTATAATTGTAACTATATATATATAGAGAGAGATATACTAAAAAAAATGAGAAATATTTAATTTTAGAAATCCAGGATTAGCAAAAAAGCTACATAATGAATCAAAATAGAAAAAATGAAAAATATTACATTTATGGTCATAATTATTTCATATAATCTGTTTTGGCTTCTTATATATGGTCTTTTCTATGGATTCCCTCTCATCCAATTATGTTATTGAGAATTTTCTAAGTAAATAATTCCACTAAGGATTCGATGGCTTTTACTTGGTCATATGATCATAAATTTATATTATGTCTGCCAGATGCATATTTTGCTTATAATAGTGGTGAAATATAGCCTTTCAACTACTCAAAATATGGATAAAATAATAAAATCAACGTTGTTTATACTTTAATGCATAGTTAAGGGGAGAAAGTTGGTCATTGAATAATTTTGATCCAGTTAGGGAAAATGCATATTTAATATTAATTAGTTTATTTATTCATTACTTTATTTCAAAGGCACTTCCTGAGAACATACTGGTGCCAGGAACTATGCTAGGTGCTGGGGTAGCAGTGAACAAACAGAATCATTCTCAAGATAATACAAAAGGGATGGCATCCATCTTAAAATGTAATGGGCATGTTCAGTCAGGCCACATTGCAATTCAGAATCTCATTTCCCAAATTCAAGTGAGGCTGTGTGTTGTTTTTTTAAGATGATATTTTGCTTTTAACTTATGTACTTAATTTGAAACTGGATCACACTGATGAAGTATATAATGATAATGCAGAATTTCCTAAAGGTTTATCCCAGATGCAGGCTCAGAAACCTGAAGTATGATTATACTCATGAAACTGCAAATCTATTCTGAAACTCTGACCTCATTTCCACCAAAATAGATCAACATTCTACAAAATCCGTGATTCAGTGACATCTGTTTAATCTACAATGTCATTTGAATATGAATATGTGCACTTTCTCATACAGGTCAACAATGCCCTTTTCTTGTTCTCCCTGCAGGTTCAAGTTTCCTGTGTTGGGAAAGTTATGTCAGATCACTGAGAATGCTTTATCTTGAAAACCGCTAAATGGCTGACATTTTGAGTCTCTAAGCAAAATGTTATTCGAAAAAAGTCCTTGATCAGGAATTAATTCAGTAAATTCTTTCAAAATGCTTTCCTGACTTAAGTATCTGTAGCGTTAAAAAGAAAATAAATGACAACAAAATCCTTCATACTTTATCTTGACTTCTTTCATATAGTTCTTAAACCATTGATGGATTAGAGACAGAACAAAGGAAATTTGCTTTCTGGTCTACTTATGCTTACCCATCACATTGCAAATCTAACTTGGAAAATTAACAGCTTAAACTCACCTGATAAATGATGCTGTGAACCGTGGGGTTCACTAACCTTTTGTTTTGACTTAAACTCTTAAAACTTATTTTTTCCTCTTTCATTGCAGGCACTTCGTTTATAGTTATTGGAACTGTTCCACTTTTGACTAATCTGAAAAAATTCTTTACGTAGTAGGTAAAGGATAACGTCTCATAGGTTGAATGACGTTTATTAGCAAATCATAAAAAACTTTGCTGTGCTAAAAGCACCAGGTAAATCCATATCCTGGGTTTAGTAGTTTAAATTATATTTTGGATATTTGGGGCTTCCACATCAAGTGTTTTATTTATTTAGCGTCTCACAATCTTGATTTTCTTTATTATAAGTTGAATTCAATTCATCTACTTTGAGGACCTGAATTTATTATGCTTTGTTATATTATGTTTGTCCAAATATAGTACTTTTATATGGAATCATGTGTGTTGTAGGACAGTACTTTTCAAACCTCATTGCACAGTAGTTTCACAATAGAATCACTTGCATGCAAAATACATTTTCCAAGGTCCTTTGAATTATTTTTGTAAAAATATCAGTAAGTTTTCAGATTTATGCTTGTTTGATGGAAAAGTAGGAAACAAAAGCTTAGAGTGATCTGATGTAATAACCATGATCTTTTAAGAGTGACAAATATAAACAGAAATATTAATAACTGACTCTAGAAAACAAACAGGATTTTCAGAATTAAATATGCTACAAAATGTTATTACTTTTAATAGAGTGTGTATACCCTTAAAATTTAGGATCTGGTTCAAGGTGGCGACATAGGAGGCTCCTGAACAAACCTCCTCCCATGGACACACCAAATCTACAGCTACACATGGAATAATTCCCTCTGAAATAAATCTAGAAACTAGCCCAGAAACTCCTACACATTGGGCAAATGAGAAAATACCCACATTGAAATGGCTAGGAAAGTCTGAGACACACTCTTGCCATTAACCTCACCCCCAGCGTAGTGACATGCAATCAGGAAGGGGCTCCCAACTCCCAGCTTCTCCCTGAGGAGCAAAGGGTTTGGACCCAACATCTAAGCCCCAACTTTTAAGACTTCCACCTGATGGACAGGCCCCAGAACACCTGGCTGTGAAAGCCAGTGGGGTTTGGATTCATGAGAACTACAAAACTATAATGAACAAAGAAACACTTCTTAAGGTGCTGGGGAAGACTTGCTGTGGCTATCCTCCTAGGGCTCAGTGCAAAGAGAGCAGACAGAAAGGCCCATCTCTCCATCTTTTCCTGAAAAAGGCCTATGTGTATACTTCAAAAGCTGCTGCCTGAGAGTCAGTCTTCTAATTTAGCACATATCTAGGAGCTAACTGCAATCCTCCTGGAGACCAGGAAGGCTGGAGATCACCATCTCCACATTCTCCCTCTGGATCACTCCAGGTTGCTGGTGTTTCCCTGGAATAAGTTTGTGCACCATCTGGCACCCTGGTTTGTGTGGCTGCCACCCAGGGGACACACCCCTTGATTGCCTGGCACTGGTGGCCACTGGGGCTTGCTTTCACAGGTCCCACAGAACTGTAGCAAACAAAGAAATGGTTCTTAACCAGCTATCTACATAGGGCTCAGCAGAGGGAGCAGGCAGAAATTCCTAGCTCCTAGTCTTTCCCTGAAAGAGATATATTTGCATACTTTAAAAGCTGCCGCCTGAGGGTCCAGCAACCAGTCTGCATCTAGGTGCTAACTGGATTCTCCTCTTTGGGACACTGATAGATCTTGGCACACCCTCAACTACTGGAACTACTAAGAACAAAGCAGGCAGCTTGGAGATTCACAAAGGTTTGAGAGACAACCAAGAGCTCGGGCCAGGCTGAACGATGATGTTCATCTCCTACACAAGACCGTTCTGTTAGAAGTGGAAAAAGTTTCTGTTTTATCTAATGCACAGAAACCAACACAGAGAATCAAGGGGAATAAACAAAGGAATATGCTCCAAACAAAAGAACAAGGAGAAAAGCCCAGATTGGGGCCGGCTCCATGGTGTAGTGGATAAGTTCAGCACGTTCTGCTTTGGTGGCCTGGGTTTGCAGGTTTGGATCCTGGGCATGGACCTACACCATTCATCAGCCACATTGTGGCAACCCACATATAAAGTAGAGGAAGATTGGCATAGATGTTAGCTCAAGGCTAATCTTCCTCAAGCAAAAAGCGAGGAGGATTGGCAACAGATGTCAGTTCAGGGCTAATCTTCCTCAGCAAAAAAAAAAAAAATACAGAAAGAGATCTTAATGAACCAGAAATAAGAAAGTTACTTGATAAAGAGATCAAAATAACGGTCATAAAGGTGCTCACTGAAATCAAGAGAACAATGCATGAACAGAGTGAGAATTTCAACAAAGAGATAGAAAATATAAGAAAGTACCAAAGAGAAATCACAGAGCAGAAAAATACAATCACTGAACTGGAAAATGCAATAAGGGGGTCCAACAGAAGACTAGGCCAAGCACAAGGAAGAATCAGCAAACTCAAAGACAGGGTAGTGGCATTTATCCAACAAGAGCAGCAAAAAGAAAAAAGAATGAAGGTAGCTTGAGGAACTTATGGTACACCATAAAATGGGCCAATATAGGCATGATAGGGGTCACAGAAGGAGAAGAGAGAGGGAAAGGGATAGAAAGCTTATTCAAAGAACTAATGGCTGAAAACTTGCCTACCCTGAGGAAAGAACACCGAGATTCAGGAAGCCCAGAAAGTTCTAATTAAGGTAAATCCAAAGAGACCCACATTAGGACACATTACAATTAAATTGTCAAAGTTAAAGACAAAGAGAGAATCTTAAAAGCAGCAAGAGAAAAACTACTTGTTACTTATAAGGGAACCCTCATAAGACTATCAGCAGATTTTTCATCAGAAACTTTGCAAGCCAGAAGGGAGTGGCATGATATGTTCAAAGTTCTGAAAGAAAAAAAATCTGCCAACCAAGAATACTCTACATGGCGAAGTTGTCCTTCAGAATTGAAGGAGAGATAGAGTTTTCCAGACAAGCAAAAGCTGAAGGAGTTCATCGCCACTAGACTGACCTTACGAGAAATCTTAAAGGAACGTCTTCAAGCTAACTAAAGAATGCTAATTAGTAACAGAAAAACATATGATAATATAAATCTTACCAGTAACAGTAAATATACAGTTAAATTTAGATTACTCTAATGTCATAGTGGTGGGTAAATCACTTTTATAAATCTAGAATGAAGGTTGAAACACAAAAGTAGTAAAAATAACTATGACTACTATAATTTGTTAATCGATACACAAATGGTAAAAAGATATAAAGTGTGACATCAAAAAATAAAATGTGGGGGGAATAAAAGTTAGAGCTTCAGAATGAAATGGAGCTTTAGTTGTTATCAGCTTAAAATAGACTGTTATAAATATAAAATGTTTTATATACGCCTCTGGTAACCACAAAGCAAAAGCCTATAGTAGAAACACAAAAGATATAGAGAAAGGAATCTAAGTATACCTCTACAGAAAATCATCACATCACCAAGGAATAGACACAGAAGAAGAAAGCAGCAAAAGAATTATAAAACAGCCAGAAAACTATTAGCAAAATGGCAATAGTAAGTCCATACCTATAAATAATTACTTCAAATGTAAATGGACTAAATTCTCCAACCAAAAGACATAAAGTGTCTGAATAGATTAAAATAACAAACAAACAAACAAAACAAGACCTAACCATATGCTGCCTACAGGAGACTCACTTCAGCCTTAAGGACACACACACTGAAAGTGAAGGGATGGAAAAAGATATTCCATGCAAATGGAAACCAAAAGAAAGTGAGGGTAGCTAGACTTATATCGGAAAAAATAGACTTTAAACCAAAGACTGTAACGAGAGACAAAGAATGTCATTACATAGTAATAAAAGGGTCAATCCAACAAGAGGATATAACATTTGCAAATATTTATGCACACAACATAGGAGCACCTAAATACATAAAGCAAATATTACCAGACCTAAAGGGAGGAACAGATAGAAATACAATATTAGTAGGGGACTTCAATACCCCACTTTCAACAGTGGATAGATCATCCAGACAGAAAATGAATAAGGAAACATTGGACTTAAATGACATGTTAGACCAGATGGACTTAACAGACATTTACAGAACATTTCATCCATTACCAGCAGAATACACATTCTTCTCAAGCACTCATGGAACATTTTTCAGGATAGATCATATGTTAGCCACAAAACAAGTCTTAATAAATTTAAGAATGTTTAAATCATATCAAACATCTTTCTGACCACAGAGGTATGAAACTAGAAATCAATTACAAAAAGAAAACTGGAAAATTCACAAATACGTGGAGATTAAACAACATGCTGCTGAATATCCAATGGGTCAAAGGAGAAATCAATATCATGACACAATTGAAAATGGAAAGAGAACATATCAAAAGTTATGGAATGCAGTAAAAGCAGTTCTAAGAGGGAAGTTTATAGTGATAAACGCTCACATTAAGCAAAAAAAACTCAAGAAAATGACCTAACTTTACACCTCAAGGAACTAGAAGAAAAAGAACAAACAAAGCCCAAAGTAGCAGAAGGCAGGAAATAACAAAAATCAGAGGGGAAATAAATCAAAGAGAGACTATAAAGACTATAGAAAAAGTCAATGAAACTAAGAGCTGGTTTTTGATAAGATAAAGAAAATAGTCAAATCTTTAGCTCAACTTGCCAAGAAAAAAAGAGAGAGTACTCAATAAATAAAATTATAAATGAAAGAAGAGACATTACAGCTGACACCATACAAACACAACGGATCATAAGAGACTACTGTGAACAATTGTACACCAGTTGTATGCCACATTGGACAACCAAGAGGAAATGGATAAATTACTAGAAACATACAAACTACTAAGACTAAACCACGAAGAAATGCAAAATTTGAACAGATCATTTACTAGTAAGGAGATTGAATCAGTAATCAAAAAACTCTCTGCAAAGAAAAGCCTAGGACCAGATGGCTTCACTGGAGAATTCTACCAAACCTTTAAAGAATTAACGCCAATTTTCTCAAACTCTTCTAAAAAATTGAAGAGGAGGGAACTCTTCTACACCCATTTTATGAGGCCAGCATTACCCTGATACCAAAACTAGACAAGGACGCTACAAGAAAAGAAAATTACAGACCAATATCTCTGATGAACATAGACGAAAAAATTCTCAACAAAATACTAGTAAACTAATTCAACAGCACATTAGAAATATCATATACCAAGGGCTGGCCCGGTGGCGCAAGCAGTTAAGTGCCTGCACTCCGCTGAGGCAGCCCAGGGTTCGCCAGTTTGGATCCCGGGCGTGCACTGGTGCACCGCTTGTTGGGCCATGCTGTGGTGGCATCCCATATAAAGTAGAGGAAGGTGGGCACGGATGTTAGCCCAGGGCCAGTCTTCCTCAGCAAAAAAAAGAGGAGGATTGGTGGTTGTTAGCTCAGGGCCGATCTTCCTCAAAAAAACAAAAAAAATCATATACCATAATGTATGGGAGGATTTATTCCAGGGATTCAACATGAGCAAATCAATCCATGTTATATACCACATTAAAAAAATGAAGAATAAAAATCATATGATCATCTCAATAGATGCAAAAAAAACATTTGACAACATTTAACATCCACTTCTGATAAAAACTCTCAACAAACTGTGTATAGAGGGAATGTACCTCAACGTAATAAAGGCCATATATGACAAGCCCACAGCTAACATCATCCTCAATGGTGAAAAGCTGAAAGCTTTTCCTCTAAGATCAGGAAAAAGACAAGAATGCCCACTCTCACCACTTTTATTTAACATAGTGCTGGAAGTCCTATCCAGAGCAATTAGGCAAGAAAAAGGAATAAAAGGCATCCAAATTCGAAGGGAAGAAGGAAAACTGTCTCTATTTGCAGATGCCATGATATATATAGAAAACCCTAAAAACAACTAAAAAACTGTTAGAACTAATAAATGAATTCAGTAATGTTGCAGGATACAAAATCAATATACAAAAATCTGTTGCATTTCTATATAGTAATGACAAACTATCAGAGAGAAAAATTAAGAAAACAATCCTATTTACAATTTCATCAAAAAGAATAAAATACCTAGGAGCAAATTTAACCAAGGAAGTGAAAAATCTGTACAATAGAAACTATAAGACATTGGTGAAATAAATTGAAGAAGATACAAATAAATGGAGAGATATTTTGTGGTCATGGGTTGGAAGAATCAATATTGTTAAAGTGTCCATACTACCCAAAGCAATCTATAGATTCTATATAATTCTTATCAAACTCCCATTGACATTTTTCATAGAAATAGAAAAAACAATTCTAAAATTTGTATGGAACCACAGAAGATCTTGAATATCCAACGCAATCTTGAGAAAGAACAAAGCTGGAGGCTTCATGCTTCCTGATTTCAAACTATAATACAAAGCTAGTCTGATTAAAACAGCATGGTATTGGCATAAACGTAGACACGTAGATCAATGGAACAGAATAGAGAGCACACAAATAAATCCAATATATATATGGTCAATTAATTTATGACAAAGGAACCTAGAATATACAGTGGGGAAAGATAGTCTCTTCAATAAATGATATTGGGAACACTGGACAGCCACATGTAAAAAAATGAAACTAGACCTCTCTCTTACACTATACATAAAAAGCAACTCAAAGTTGATTAAAGACTAGAACATAAGACCTGAAACCATAAAGCTCCCAGAAGAAACATGGGGGGTAAGCTGCTTGACATCTGTCTTGACAATGATTTTTTGGATTTTACACCCAAAGCAAAGATAACAAAAGTGAAAATAAACAAATTGTACTATGTAAAACTAAAAAGCTTTTGTACAGCAAAGGAAACCATCAACACAATGAAAAGGCAACCTACAGAATGGGAGAAAATATTTGCGAATAATTTATCTCATAAGAAATTAATATCCAAAATATATAAAGAACTCGTACAGCTCAATAACAACAAAAAAAGATCAATCTAATTTAAAAATAAGTAGAGGCATTAAATAGACACTTTTCCAAAGAAGACATACAGATGGCCAACAGGTACATGAAAAGGTGCTCCACATCACTAATCATCAGGGAAATGCCAGTCAAAACCACAATGAGATAACACTCCACACCTGTTAGAATGGCTATAATCAAAAAGACAAGAGATAACAAGTTTTGGTGAAGATGTGGAGAAAGAGGAATCTTTGTGCACTGTTAGTGGGAATGTAAATTAGTGCAATCACTATGGGAAACAATATGGATGTTCCTCAAAAATTAAAAATAGAACTACCATGTCATCCAGTAATCCCACTTCAGGGTATATCTCCAAAGGAAATGAAAACAGGATATTGAAGAGATATTTGCATTTCCATGTTTATTGCAGCATTATTCACAATAGCCAAGATAGAGAAACAACCTAAGTGTCCATCAGTGGATAAATGGATAAAGATGTGATATATATACACAATGGACTATTATTCGGCCATGAGAAAGAAGGAAATCCTGCTGTTTGCAACAATATGAAATAAGTTAGGCAGAGAAAGACAAATACTGCATGGTATCACTTATATGTGGAATAAAAAAAAGTCACACTTATCAAAACAGAGGGTAGAAAAGTGGTTGCCAGAGGCTAGGGGTAGGGGAAATAGGGAGAGGTTGGTAAAACGGTACAAACGTTCAGCTATAAGATGAATAAGGTCCGAGGATCTAAGGTAAAACATGGTGACTGTAGTTGATAACATTGTATTGTATAATTGAAATTTGCTAAGAGAGTAGAACTTAAATGTTTTAACCAAAAAAAAAAAAAAAAGATAAATATGTGAGGTGATGGATGTGTTAATTAACTTGATAGGAGGAATCCTTTCACAATGTATGCATATATATAATCACCATGATGTATGCTTCAAATATCTTACAATTTTATGTCAATTTTACCTCAATAAAGCTGAAATTAAAAAAAAAAAGGACTTAGGGAACATAATCAAATGTAATTTCTGGTCACTGATTGGATGCTGATTTGAATAATTGTCCATAAAATTCATATTTGGGGATAACTGGTATATTTCAATATTGATTATATGTTAAATACTTCTAGAAATTACTGTTTTGTCAAATTTGAGAGTGATATTGTCATTATGGAAGAGAATGTCCTTATTTTTTGGAGATGTGTGCGTTTGAAATTTTGAAGCTCAGTCTAATTTTGCCATATATCTCTGTAACTTGAAACACGTAAAATTAGAATAAAACAAATGTACAGATTTTTGTACTGAGAAAAAGTCAAATAATTAAACAGAAAGAGAGATGGTGATGACGTGGTAAAAGTGAAGAAAACAAAATTCTTTCTTAAGTTCTGATTCTAAGTGTTTATTTCACCTATCTGTGACTTACCCAGACATATTTGGTCTTTGGTGGGGTAGGGGCGATAGTGGCAAAATTTGATGTAATTTTCTTTAAGTAACTCATTAAATACACACACACAAGAAAAATATTTGGCAAATTGTTATCAAATATTGAATCTAGGTGGTTTATTTTACTTTACTTTCTACTTTACTGTATGTTTGAAAACTTACATAATAAAAAGTTAAAAAATAAAGAACCCTATCTAAAACTGATGATCATTGGAAATACCTTTTTTATAGAGATAAGAGGATGTGTTCCTTTATTAATTTGTTTATTCGTTGTATTTACTTATCAAACATTCATTGACTATCTACTATGTTTCAGGAGTTACAGGTGGTTTAAGCATGTGTTAATTAATAAGCTTCATTCCTACCATTGAGAAACACTTGTCCAATGATTCAAGAACTCTTTTTCATGTCATGCCATAGAGAGAATAGTAATATTTCTATAGGACATTGGGGGTAAATTGTAATAGATTTGGAACATCTATATGAGGCTTGGGAAAAAATCATTATATTTTCTTTAAATAATAATTTTTGAAAAGGGAACAACAATTCAAAACATTAGGGGATGTGTTGAATATTGAATTTGTCTAACAAATTCAAATAAAACCCTTTTAAACATTTAATTGAGAAACTTGAACTTGCGATGCTATTACCTGAGCATGGCCTATTTTCTTTCTTTTATTTTATTGGTCCCACATTACATTATGGACAGTTTCCTAGCAGGCTTGTAAAATAAGCAATTCCGCAATTGAGTGCGACATTCTGACTTCAGATACTAATTGAATGACCTTGTATCTAATTTCTTGAGCTCATTCCAGTAGTGTTATAAATAAATAAGCTTATTTTAGAAAAAAAGTTTCTTATTTTGCATTTTTCAAATTTCAAAAAATCTTGTCATCATTTTCTTTGTAACGTGGATATAGTTTTCTTGGTCCCATTAAATTTTTGTGTGTGTGTGAGGAAGATCAGCCCTGAGCTAACATCCAATGCCAATCTTCCTCTTTTTTTTTTTTTTTTTTGCTGAGGAAGATTGGCCCTGGGCTAACATCTGTGCCCATCTTCCTCCACTTTGTGTGGGATGCCACCACGGCATGGGTTGCCAAGTGGTGCATCGGTGCGCGCATGGGATCTGAACCAGCGAACCCCGGGCCGCCACAGCAGAGCGCGCACACCTGTTAACCGCCTGAGCCACCGGGCTGGCCCCCCATTAATTTTTTTGATAATTTTCCCATGCAAATGAGAAAATAGATATTTAGTCTGAGGAAGAGAATATTTACCAGGCGCATAAATCCAAATTTCATCTAATCTTCATTATGTTGCTTATTTAGTGAATTTAACTTTTTTTCAGATTACCATGTCTGTCTTGTGACTCTGATGACTCTCTGCCTTTAATCAAAAAGTTGTCATTATATTTGGAAAATAAATATCTTTATGAAATACGTAGATTTAAATATAAAGTACTTAGGAAAAATGTAGGTCATTATAGTGGTAGAAAATTGATTTTAAAATATTCTACATTCTTAAGAATATTATAAAAGAAATCTAAGAAAGTTTGAACACATATATGAGATAAGAAAAATAGTATTAGAACATTAATTTTCATCAAATTAACCATTAAATGAAACAATTTAAAATTCCACAAAATAGAAATCTTACTTTCATTCGTGTATAGTCAAATGTTTTAAAAATCTATAATTTGTCAACATAAAGGCATATAGTTCACTTTAATTAAATTGTATGCATTTATTATATATTTTTAGAAATAAACTTCTTTTCTCATTATAAAACATATGTAACCTTAACATTTTCCTGACATACCTGTGTGCTGCCACACACTGGTTTGTTTACAGTCCAGTAAGGAAGATAAAGCAAAAGGAAAACAGTGCCGTGTGTTAAGGGCTAAAATATACCACCACCGACTGATGGAGGAAAATGGACCAGGGAGGGTTAAATATGTCTGGCTGAGTTGTAGATAGGTGAAAGGAACTCTCAGAGTCGGGATTTGTTGTCCATACAAACATCTGTACATTTGTTTTATTCCAATTTTACACGTTCCAAGTGACAGGTAAGTGTGGCAAACTTAGACTGAGCTGCAGAACTAACTTGACATCCAGGCCAGTTTTATCAAGAGAGGGGAGTAGATGGCAGTGGCCAGGCGCCCTTGTGCGTGCTGCAAGCCTGAGAACGGCCACGTCTGCTTTGCTTCATCTTGCTCTCTCCTTATTCTCAAGCTTAGTTCTCATGACTGTTTCTTGGGCTATATTCTTTAAAATACATTATTTTACCCAACCCCATATCCAGGAGAAATACATTCAGTAATGTCAATAAAAAGCTTGTAAATGCTTTTGCTTTGTCACAGTTCTTTTAATGAATTGTTCTCATCGAGGAGTGCTCCTTTTAGAATATTACTACACGTTTGTTATTTCTTACAATCATCCATTGCTGAGGAGGTAATTAAACCTAAGGTGCAAGGGTAGTATGTCAACAATACAGCATGCCCTTTGACCTTTCCAATTTTTGTTCTTGTAAGCCTTTTTATAATAAACTTTGCACAGTAAAATCTTAACGTCTGAAGAATTGTGGTGCCAATCCTTGAAGGCATAAGGTAAACCGGATTTGTTGTTAACAAGCTAACGTACTGAAAAAGCTTTAGCTCCGGAAAGCTCTGTCTTAATTTGAACTGGTATATTCAGATGCCACAAATCCGTTATTGCTTTTTCCAGCATTCTCAATGCCATCTTGTTGCAGTGTTTTTATGCTTCCAAGGAGTCAACAGGTGTAACCAAGCCTCCATTAAATTTTCATCATTGTGACAAAGTCTCAGTCATTCAGAAAAAGAAAAAGAAAAACATTTCCGAGTGCCCTGCTTCGTGTTCTTCCCCGGGTTCCTGCTTAGAGGGGCTGAAGGGGTGTCAGGTGTCCTGTGAAAGCCTCACAGCTAAGGAGTCTTAAGTGACAGCCAGAAGAGCTGTATGTTCCTGTGAAGCAGACCACGTGTGAGTTCCTCAGGGACTGTGGGCAGTCCTCCAGTGAAGCCTCTCGGCTCTTCCCATGCCCAGAGAGCGTCCAGACCACGGGGCCAGCGCCAGCCTGCCCCTCCACTCCACCCTGCCTCTCAGCCCCTCAACCCTGGAGGAGCCGGTGGCAGTCCGCTGAGTGGGGAGGAGGAGAAACACTAGGAAGGACTAAGAGGAAGGTGACCACGTCACCCGTCCCACTGCAGGCAGCCAGGCTGAAAAACGGCCAGAGCTGAGAAAAAGGAGAAGCTTTTTCTTCAAAGGAGGTTGGAAATGTTTACTATTACATGGGATAGGGCATTATAATTACAGAACTGAGAGTACAAAAAAAGTTATGAAACTGGCTCTATATTTCTTCCAAGAGGGAAAAAAGGTTCTAGCCCCACAGAAGAAGCTTAATGGGACAGGGGAGGTGAAAAAGAAGGGTGATTTTATCGTTGCACTCCCTATGTCCTTCATGGTCGACGTAAAGCTTACGTGACGCGTCAGTGACCCCACAACTATTCGTGGTGATGCTCTGTGGAGCTCAGGACTGTCTGACTTCTGAGCCTTTGCCTGATCCAGTGTGACCAACCGGGATAAGTCTGAAGTAATATGGGACTAGGAGAAATCAGAAAATGGAATTTTTCTTTTAATTGAAAATTCAGTCAGTAAACATTTTTGAGTATTTACATTTTGCTAGGTCTTGTGATAGATATAAAGATGCTATTGAAAAGACCACTTCTCTCCCTAATTATGCCATCTAGCTGTCCATAATATACAGTTCAGATATTGACTGCTTTCAGATGCAATATCATTAGTAATTAAAAGATAGTATTTTAGAAAATACAGACGTTTGTGTGAGAAGATGTGATTTTTCTCAATTAGGATTTAATTCAATTAGGATTGTGAGTCCTAATCCTGCCATCAACTAGCTCTGTCACCTGGCTTCTCAGAGCTTTGTTTTTCCCAGCTGTAAAAAAAATATGGCTAATGCTACTTGTTCTGCCTATTTTAAATGATTGAATTGTAGTAAAAATTGTTAAATATATTTATAAATGAACATAACTATTCAGAATCTTATGAATATATGTGTACATGTATGCGTATGCCTTAGTTTGCTCAGGCTGCCATAACAAAACAGCATAGACTGGGTGGCTTAAACAACAGAGATTTATCTCATAGTTCTGGAGGCTGGGAACTCCAAGATCAAGGTGCCAGCCAACGTGGTTCCTGGTGAGAGCTCTGGTCCTGGCTTACAGATGTCAGACTTCTTGCTCTGTCCTCACTTGGCCTTTTCTTCTCTCTCTTCCTCTTCTTATAAGGCCACTAAGCCCATCACGAGGGCCCCACTCTCATGACCTGATCTAGCCCTAATTACCTCCCAAAGGCCCCCATCTCCAAATATTATCACACTGGGGGTTAGGCTTCAACATATGAATTCAGTCCACATACATTCTTGCATGGACTGAATTCATAAGTTGAAGCCCCAACTTCCAATGTGCTGATATCTGATGATGAGGGCCTTTAGGAGTAATATATAAAAATATTTATATTATGTTAATATTAAAGAAATTTATGTATGGATTTAATTCAGTTCCATAAACATTTTAGTGCTTCTTAGTTCAAGTGCTTCTTAGTGCTCCCAAGTTCTTTGGGAGATCTAAAAGAATTATTAAGACACCCTAGCTCATTAGAAAATCGCTTATTATAGGGCCGGCCCGGTGGCACAAGTGGTTGAGTGTGCGCACTCCACATTGGTAGCCCGAGGTTCGCAGGTTCGGACCCTGGGCGCACACTGACGCACCGCTTGTCAAGCCGTGCTGTGGCGGCATCCCAAGTAAAGTAGAGGAAGATGGGCACAGATGTTAGCCCAGGGCCAGTCTTCCTCAGCAAAAAGAGGGGATTGGCAACGGATGTTAGCTCAGGGCTGATCTTCCTCACACACACAAAAAAAGAAAATAGCTTATTATGCAGTAGGAGTGGGAGTGGGGTGTTTCTGTAGACAACTAACTATAATACAGAACAGCATAAAATAAATACAACAACAGTGGTCCAAAATAGGTGCTGTGACAGAGCAGCATGGATGCAGTGATTTGCCAGCTGGAGGACATAAGACATACCCTCCTAAAGGTCATACCATTTCAGTTGGGTGCCACAGCAGAAATTGCCAATGACCATTGTGCCCTGCTTACTAAAAGATTCTAATTATTTTCAGTGTTAGGTTGCCATGTGCTTCATGGGCCCTGCCTTCTTGCTAAGGGGTGAATGCTGATTAATTTACACCAGTGTTTATCAACCTTTTCTTTCAATATCTTGCCCCTCAAGAACATTTTCAGACATTTTTTCCCCCAATTACCTTCCCATATGAAAATTTAATACCACAGATATACTGTATATCTGTTTGCAAATTGTATGTATAGCTATACTTTGTACATAAAAAGAGTAAGAATTTCTCACCTCTCAATCATGAGGTATTGCCCTCTTAGAGGTGATATTGCTCCTGTAGGTTAAAGCCAATCCTAGTAAGTAATTCCTTCTTCCTAGGCAGAGTATATAAGGCAACCATGGTCAGTAAACTACAAGGGGAAACCTGAGAAAGGAAACGAGCTGCAAATGTGACTTTTCCTACCTTTAGATATGGGCATGTTAGGATGTGATGATGAGAGCTGCAGCCATTTTGCCACCATGAGGGAAAAACTGGGAGGATTCAGGGAAGCTAATTTCGCATTTCAACACCTTGAGCTACTAAATTAACCAACTCTGGACTTTCTCTTCTTCTAGACTTCTTGATATGTGAGATAATACATGTCCTTAGTTTTAAAGCCATATTTAGCTTGTATTCTGTTATTTGAAAGTGAAAGCATCTTATCCAATATGGGTGTTAAAGTGTGGTAGCACTTTGACTTCCAGGATCAGAAAACACCGTGGAGAAATGCACAGAGATGTGCAAGTGCAAGATAGGCTCAAAGTGAACTGAATTTTCTGATATGAATGCAAAAATAGAGAACACGATGAGACTTAAAGGAATATGAGGCTTGAATGATACAATAAAACCAGATGCTGACGGCATTGTTTTCTAAATTAAACAATTTGTTTGAATTTTTTTTTTAAGCAGGACACTCTGACTTATATTTGGAAAGAAAACAAATGTCAGTTTTATTTGGGAAGAGAGACTGGAAATTGTCTGAGCAAGACATACTTATGGCGGTGGGAACGTGTAGATGAATACGCATATGAAACATACACAGAAGTAGAATACGCAGAACTTGCTGAATGATGGGGAAAGTGGAGTCGGATAAAGAGAAAGAAGAATTAGTGACTCAAAGTTTCTAAACTCCATGTTTTGGAGAAAAATGGCTGCATTGACTGAGATAAAGACTAGAATGGAAAGATTAGGGATTAGGAATGAGAAGCATATAAAATGTAGCAAGTTGACATATTTTGAATTTCAGATGCTAGTGGAATATGGAGATGGAAGTACTCAACAAGACTTGGATATGCCTGGTGATAATAATATATTACACAGTTTTTTAGTCTTTTGCATTTTTTACTCAAATATCTCTCCAAATCATCAAGCAGGGATTGTAGAATGACCCTGTCCAAAGTGGAGATTTCACAGGAATAAATAAGAATGGGATTTTTTCAAACACCTACACAGAAGCAGAGCTTATGATTATTAAAAATTCCCAGATGCTTCTTTTCAAGCAACTCAGACTACCATTCATATATCAGTAGACCCCATGTAGGCTCTAATTCATTTTAACAGCTATTCATCTTTTTTGTTCTCTTAATTTTCTAGAATATTTGGAGGTACAGTGTATAAAATAATGTGTAAATCAAATACATAATCTTTATATGTGTATAAAAATTTAAACACTTCCTGAAATCATCTTTCTTCAGAAAGAAAAAGCTATAATAAGGAACACACGCAGCATAAATCTGAAAATGCTCATGTCTAAACTAGAACTAAATGAGATCACCACTTTGGTCGGTTAAGCTAAGAAGAAAAGTAATACAGGTTGTAAGCACCGCCCCCGGGCAAAAAAAAATCAAGACAAAGCAAAACAACATCAACATTTGCAGTGTGAGCACCTTAGTGCCTTTCAACTCATTATTTTAAACAGGGATTTTCTACACATTTAAAAGAGAGTCTTAAATGTTTTAGGTTGTTTTCTGTATGTTTTGACACTGCTTCAGACTGACTTCAAAGGGATTCTCTTGCTGGAAAATTTAGACACTTAAGCCTCAAAAGGAAAATTCCACAATAGCACTTCAGATGAACTGAGGAGGAAGTGTTTCAAGTATTCCTAGGGAAAGGAAAATAATCTGTTTGTATGTTTTTATGGAATTTGAGCATTCTTAATACTCAATACCATTAGCCTCTATCTTTACTAAAGAAGACTTTAGCTTTTCCTTTCCTCTCTACATGTGCGTGCTCTTGGCCTTCATCCACCGTGGGGCAGTAAGTCTAGCATGTGGTTAATATGGTGTTCAGCCACAAGTGTGTGACAAATGCTGCTCTCTGTGGGTATCGTTAAATTGTGCATACGTTTAAAATCACACAAGACAGTGGGACCTGAGTTTTAAAAAGAATGATTTCTCTCAATTCATATTTACTATTAAGAAAATTTACATATCATTAGCCAAAAGTGCTCTTCAAGTTGGAGGCACATATTAAAAAATTCAAGAATGCAAAAATGCTTTAATTTTGGTAAACTGAACAAACCAATACCCTGAAATAAAGATACGTTGCATCACAATTTTTTTTAATGTAGGAATACTACAGAGGACTCTGGTTTCCAGATTCCCATTTCAAGCATAAAACCACAGAAGCCCCTATAAAAGTATGGTATCACTCTGAATGAAATATTTTTAACTCCATACCACAGGTCTGCTTCTCAAGCATTGCTAAACAAGGCGAAGCAAATAGTCTTTTCTCTGTTCTACATCCACTACCTCAAGGCAAAAGTAATGTAAGAAAGACAGAAAAAGGAAAAGAAAGCTGGGACAAAAACTCTCACCTGTAGGTGTCTATGAATCCGAGAAGGCTGGCATGCGGAAACCAGCTGATGTACAAACTGGTGGTTAGGTCATGTCCAAGAGATAAGTGCAAAGAAAAGTTTGATTTTGAAATTTAAACTAAGCAAAGGTAAGTTTCATAAAAATTATTTTCACTTGAAAAATGCTTATTTTTATCACATTAAACATTTATTAAAATAGTTTATTTTCACTATTCTAAAAGAGTGCATAATATAAGACTTTTTAGATAATTTCTCTTTAACATATTTAAAATATCGTGAGCTGCACAAAACTTTGAATTTAGGATTATTCACAGCACATTTTGCTTTGTAGTGTTTAAATTTAAGTAATAAAGATCTTTATAATCTCTTGATTTTTTAAACAATTCAATGGTTTTTAGTATATTCACAGAATTGTACAACTATCATCACAATCCAATTTCAGAACACTTTCATCACCCCCAAAAGAAACCCTATACCCATTAACAATCACTCCCCATTCCCACAAACCACACCCTTTCCAGCCTCTAGGCAACCACTAATCTACTCTCTGTTTCTATGAATTTGCTTATTCTGAACACTTCATATAAATGGAATCATACAAAATGCACTGTTTTGTGATTGGCTTCTTTCACTTAGTATGATGTTTGCAAGATTCATCCATGTTGTAACCTGCATCAATACTTCATTCCTACTCCTTTTTATGGCCTAATAATTTTCAATTGTATGAATATACCACATCACTTATATATCCGTTCATCAGTTGATAGACATTTGGGTGGTTTCTGCTTTTGGACTATCATGAGTAATGTTGATACGGATTGTCACATAAAGGTTTTGTATGGACACATGTTTCATTTCTCATAGATATATACCTGTGACAGGAATTGCTGGGTCACATGGCAATCTAAGTCAACATTTTGAGGAACTACCAAACTGTTTTCCAAAATGGCTGCACCAGTTTACATTCCCAACAGCAGTGTAAGAGAGTTCCGAGTTTTCCACAACCTTGTCAACACTGTTATTGTCTCTCTTTTTGATTATAGCCATCCTATTGTGTGTGAAGTGGTATCTCACTGAGACTTTGATTCGCATTTCCTTAATGTCTAATGATGTTGAACAACTTTTTATGTGCTTATTATCCATTTGTTCATTTTCTTTGGAGAAGTACGTATTCAAAACCTTTGCCCATTTTTAATTGTTATTTTTTTATTATCGAGTTACAAGAGTTCTTTATATGTTCTAGATACAAGTTCCTTATCAGATATATGATTTGCAAATATTTTCTCCAGTTCTATAGATTGCTTTCCCACCTTCTTTTTTCGTTTTTTTTTTTTTTTTTTTTTTTTTTTTATGAGGAAGATCAGCCCTGAGCTAACATCTGTTGCCAATCCTCCACTTTTTGCTGAGGAAGATTGACCCTGGGCTAACTAACAGTCGTGCCCATCTTCCTCTACTGTATATGGAACGCCACCACAGCATGGCTTGACAAGCAGTGCGTCGGTCCGCGCCCGGGATCCGAACCTACAAACCCTGGGCAGCCAAAGTGAAGTGCGCGAAATTAACCGTTAAGCCACCTGGTCGGCACCTTTCCCACTTTCTTGATAGTATGGTTTGCAGACAAAAATTTTTAGTTTGAACGAAGCTCAATTTACCTGTATTTTTCTTGTCACTTGTGTTTTTGGTGTCATATCTAAGAAACCATTGCCTAATAAAAGTCACAAAAATTTACTTCCATGTTTTCTTCTAAGAGTTGACAATAAACAGGAAAAGGAAGGAAAGAAAGATGTTATAGGCCTTTTGAATCCAGGACATTTGTTTTTGCAGGACTATTTCGAAGCCACCTAACTGGTGGGACTTTCCATAGAACAAAAACTAACTTGCTTTGAGAGGCTCCGGGAACGTGAGAGAAGAGGAACTGTGCCTGGAACTTTTTTCCTCACTGCTCCTCCTGCCAAGCATCTGAATCAGAAACTGGGCTGCTGGGGCCATGTACAGCGCGAGCCCCTGGGGCTGCTGGGGCTGGGGTGGGGCTGCACATAAAGGTGCGGCTGGCGCTGGAGGTGAGACTGAAACTGGGGCTGAATCCGAGGCTGGGCTGAGGCAAAGTGGCCACACTTGCCAGGCGTAAGGCTCTTCCTCCCTTCTTGTATTAGTTTCTTAGGGCTGCCATTACAAAGTACCACAAACTGAGTGGCATAAAACAATAGAAATTTATTCTCACTCAGTTCTGGAGGCTAGGAGTCCAAAACCACGGTGTCATCAGGGTTGGTTCCTTCTGGAACCTCTGAAGGAGAAGCTGTTCCATGCCTCTCTCGTAGCTTCTTGTCGTTGCTGACATTCTTTGGCATTCCTTGGCTTGTAGATACATCTCTGCAATGTCTACTTCTGTCTTCATATAGCACCTTCCCCCTGTGTCTGTGTGTGTCTGTGTCTAAATTTCTCTCTTCTTATAAGGACAACACTCATATTGGATTTAGGGCCCATTGTAATCCAGCATGACCTCATTTTAACTTTATTACATCTGCAAAGAGCCTATTTCCAAATAAGGCCAAATTCACAGGTTCCAGCTGGACATGAATTTTGGAGGGAATGCTATTCAACCCAATACACCTCTTTGGTATATCTTTTGGGGCTCAGACTCAAGTTCCAGCATCCAGAAATATGACAGGTGCAGGAAAGCAGCTAACCAATGAGAAGACAGTGTTAAGACTCTTTATAACGACCAGACTCAATGGACTGTATATCCTAAGCTATATGGAAATCATATTGAAAATTACTACCATATTCTACTATATTAAAGGAACTAGGTTGCATCTGCTTTGTTAGAGAACTACTTGCACACATTTTATGTTTCTGATCCCAGTGCTGGCTTTCACTATGAATGCTTTAAAAGTGTCTCACTTCACACCCTTTCTGAACAGAGCTACTGTGAGTTTTTTAGATGCTACAGGGTGACCTACTTTAGATTATCAAAACTTGAGGTGTGAGAAAAAAATTAGAATCAATTTTGGTAACTAAAGGGAGGAAGTAGAGGCATAGAAGATCACAGAAAGCTGTTAGTTGCACTATTATGCTGACTGTCTATATCCAAAGAAGCATCTGTTTGTAAAGTCTCTAGACATGTTTTAACAGTGCTACATACAGCCAGCCACGGATATTCACCATGGAAACAGATTCTATCACACTAATGTAATTGAAGAGAACTAATGGTGTTTGATACTATTTAAAAAAAAAAAGGTATACATAGTCATGTCTAAAGTAGTACACCAAATTATTTTTAAAAGTCTCTTATGAACATAATATTTGAAAACAACTTTGATGTATTATTATGTCCTATATCTATCTTCTTTCATGTTTGCTTTTATACGGTTTGATTCAATTATGTATCTGTTAGAGCTTTTATTGGTCATGATAGATGAAGCTATACTGAAGTAACAAATAACTTCAAAAATCTCAATAGCATAAAACAAATTTTTTCTTCTTTCTCCTACAAAGTTGCATGTTAGTGGATGTCAGTCCATTTGGGCTGCTATAACAGAGTACTATAGAGCTAGTTGGCTTATAAACAACTGAAATTTATTTCTTACCGTTCTGGAGGCTGGGAAGTCACAGATCATGGTGCCAGCAGATTTGGTGTCTGAAAAGAGTCCACCTCCTCACCGATGGCTGACTTTCTTCTCTCTGTAACCTCGTAGGGTGGAATGGGTGAGGGAGCTCTCTCAGGCATCTTTTATAAGGGCGCTAACTCCATTCATGAAGACTCTACATTCATGTCCTAATCATCTCCCAAAGGCCCCACCTCTTGGTACCATCACCTTGGGGGCTAGGATTTCAACATATGAATTTTGGTGGAACCACAAACATTCAGACCATAGAACTGGGTAATTTCCTCCATTTGATGTGGTAGGTAGCCTTAAGGATGGTCTCCAATGATCCCTGTCTCCTTGTATTCATAACCCTCTACGTCTCCTTGGGTTATCTCCTATTCTTGAATATGGACTGGACTTATTGACTCACTTCAATGAATAAAACACTGCAGAAATATCAAGTATCACTTACAAGATTAGGTTATAAAAAGCCTGTGGCTTTCATCTTGGGTACTTTCTCTCAGTTTCTCTTGGAAGATTTATCCCTGGGGGAAGCCAACTGCCATGAATCCCGTGGAGAAGCACACCTGTAAGGGACCAAGGCATGTCAGCAAACATGAGTGAGCTGGGAAGTAGATCCTCCTCCACCACAGCTGAGCCTTCAGAGTAAACTACAACCCTAGAGAACAGCCTAACAGGAATCTCATGTGAGTACTTGAGCAAGAGGCACTCAGCAAAGCTGTGCCTGGGTTCCTAACCCACAGAAGCCATAAGATAATAAAGTTTGCTTGGGGTAATTTGTTATGCAGCAACAGATAACTAATTTATCTGGCAGCTTGGGGATCCAGGGACTCTTCATCTTGAGATATCACCATAGCAATGTGAGACTTCAAAATTACGTTGGCTGTGGGAAAGAGATCATGGGGAATCCCCTCCTGAATTGACACACATCATTTCTACCCACAGTTCATTGGCTAGAACTAGTCAGGTGAACCAAACCTAACCTCCAAGGTGGCCGGGAGAAATAGGGAAATGCATGTAATTCTCTGTGGACATTACTGTCTCTATCACATGGTTATTTGTTCCATTCATTCAATCAGACATTCACTCAACAAACATTTAAAAAAATCTCCACTGTGTTAAAAAAAAACATGACTTTTTTACTCTGTCACTTCATTAAGACAAAATCCCCAGTTTTTTCCTTTATTGCAGTGTTGCACCTCATAAAAGAAAAGTCTAGACATTCTGCCTCCACTTCCTCTATCCCCATCCACTGCTTAATCCTATCATAATCTGAACTCTACCCTCAAATCTAGAGAATATTACTTTTGAAGATTTCCAATAATTTCTAAATTTAAAAAAAACGTCAATTTTGAAGCCCTCACATTTGATCTCTATGGCTCTAAATGAACTATTTATACCAAACTTGCTAGTATATGTGTTCTCTTTCAATTTCTGTGATATAGTTTATTATTTGACTCAATAGTTGGGGTGTAGTGATGGAAGCCATTCTACTGCAGCATCACCTCCTGTTCTCCATTAATATGATTTTACTTATTTGGCATAAATATAAACAAGGAAGGGAGAAAGTTACTTAACATATCTTTAACCAAATCATATGAGTCATTTTACTTCCCTGACCACTCTTCTGTCAGATACTAGGATAACTTGGAGAGATAGTAGAACTGTCATTTCACCACATGGTACCACAAACTATAAATAATAAATTAGGTTTCTCCATTTTTTTCCTACTTTCCCATGTTTTCCAATGTTGATGATAAAATAAGCTGGCTTCATACCCCTAGGAAAAACGGGAGTAAATTACACACTGATTTAAGAAAACTATTGGGGAAAAAAAACCCATTATTTGTCATAAAGATGTGTATTAAATTTATATAGACACATTTTACTGTTTAACAAGGACAGGACATTTCATTGGTATGTATCTTGTGTTTAACATGTCTGCTAAAATTGGTTTACAGAATGCAGTGCAGCTTGTATAATCTGAGGGAAAGGTCCCTGAAGGGGTCTTCTAGCATATCGCCCATAAAAACGGCTCTGATACTATCTTTATATTGTTCCTTCTTTTTCAGTTGTTCTCATTCTCTTGTCCCCTTAGTAGAGGGGCTCCCGCATGTTTTGACTTTGGCCTTATCTTTCAACTCTCCCTTCCCTTGGCGACCGCATCTGCTCCCACCGCTTCTAATGACACTGCTCTAGGTGTAACTGCCAAGTGTGGATTGCTAGTCTTGACCTCCCCAAGCTCAGAGCCTGATTTCCAGTGCCTGCTGGCTGCTCTTCTCATACCTTCCACTCCACACTCCCAAGACAGAGCTCAAGTCTGCTTGTCCTCCTGGTTTTATGGTTCTGCTGATGGCGTGACCCTTCTCTCAGTTACTTAGGTGAGAACTCTGAGTCATCTGATTCTCCTCTCTCCCATATCTAACAGCGACCCCAGTCCTGCCAGTTTTGCCTCAGCCATAGCCTTCCCTGTCATGCTCTTGTTTCTTTGTCAGTACCTTAGTTTATCTGTCTCCTATTATATTGCCTCTCATGGAGAAGACAGTCAATAAATATTTGCTTGATCTGAATCTTTTTTCTTATCTACCTCCTTCCGATCATAGTATATATTGAACAAAGTTTTAATCTTTGCACTCCCTGGTTCATACATATTTTTCTAGAGAAAATGTTATGACCTTGTTGGAAGCAGCCTCAAAGAATGTTCTATACCAGTAAGAGAGAGAGTGAGAGAGAGACACAGAGACAGAGAAAGACAGAAAAGAGTCTGCTCATCTCCCTCAGCTCCAGTGACATGTAAAGAAGACCCAGATGTCTCGATAGTCCTAGTGAGGAATATGAATGGGAGCTAAAATAAGGAGAAAAATGATGCTGTGGCAGAGAGCTGCAGAGTGGACCGTACCACTGAGGCACTGAATGGGAGTCACACCATGTCTTAGGAATTCATTCATCCTCAACAGCCAAGATGTCTTCCACTGTAAGACTTTTCCCACTTGTTCTTGGATTGTTGGCTGAATAGAAGGCAGCTGCTGAGCCCCTCCTGAAGTGATTAATGTGCACTTCCCAAGCTGAGAGAGAAGGTAGTGAATTACTTCAGCAGCTGATTCAGCAGGATTCACAGTCAACAATCTGAGAGTGAGCAGAGTAAGACACCGAATGGAGACTAACAAGGGCTAGGGGACAGTGTAAGTCCAGAAGTCTTGATTTTGCATAAGTCTATGTTAATTGTGAATGCCACCTGAGACTACAGAATACACCTGTAGAGTAGAGAATTGGGAGAGAGTCAAACCATCAGAGGGCAAGTGTGAACCAGTGCTTATGACAGTCTGTCTCAGGCCTTCTCAGAGCAGGGCAGTTCTGAAGGACCCACGTCCTGAGCATGATCTTATTGGGGAAAAGGTAAGAGCACGTCATTTTGCATACTTTGGCCCTAGGTTTGAGGCTGCCTGTGGCCTAGGGGGAGGATTTCTCTACCTAGGTTAACTTATTCACTAAGGCATTATATTAGTGTTTGTAGTCACAGCCTTATAGAAACAAAGATTATTCTTTTGTTGGTCGTTGCGTCTGTACACACCTGTCTTCTGGTGACCTTGTGGGAATCAGGGGTCGGCTAGCAAAGCACAAAGTTTTGTGCTCCTTGGTTCCTTGATGGAAAGGCATCCTAATCTCACCTCTTTCACTTCCCGCAAATCAGTTTACATTTCCTTCCTCTGCGTCTTTGCTCTCATTCTTCCTTCTTGGGGTGCCCTTCCTTGATTGCTTTCAAAAACAGCTTTCCCGTCACTTCTAGTTTTCAGCCTAATGCCCTTGGAACCCTCTTGTGCTTCAATTGGAAGTGGCTTTCTCCCTTCCCTGAATTCCACAGGCTTTTCCTTGCAGCTGACACATTCTGACTTGTGTGCTGTCTACTGCCGTACATGTTCTTTCCCTTCCCAAATAGCTTGTTAGCTTAATTATCTTTGTATTCTCCCAAGTGCATTACATAAAGCCAAGCATGTAATAGATTTTTTAAAATGTTTATTGAATGCATGAATTCAGATTGGAAAATATTAGAAATTATAATTCTTTTCTGTTAGAGACTCATTAGAATGAGAGGACATAAATTTTACATGTATCCGAAAAGTTATTCCATCCCAGATTCTTGTCTCTATATTCTTTTTACGGACAACTCCTTTAGGGCTAACACTTAATTGTATCCACTTTAGTATGGTTCTGAAATGATTTCATGTTCATAATGTTTCCTCCTTCCATTATAAGCTCAGAAGGGCAGGGCCTTTTTACATTTTTTGTATGGTCCTCATGGCACATAGCACAATATTGGACCCATTAGAGAGTTGTTATTGAGTACACACAGGTTAGTTGATTGAACATTTTGTGTAAGATTCCCAACAACAATATTGATGTGGCTATAATATTGACACTATAATACAAACTATAAATATTAAACATATTTTTAAATTAGACTATGTAGAGATTTAACACTGTAAATAATATGGTGAAATTTATTTATCCAAACCTATATGTTCACTTTAAGTTTGATCTCCTTGGAACCAAGACATCTGAGTAAAAATTGAAGACTTTACTTATTCAAAATAGCTAACATTTAAAAAGTATTAAGGGGCTACTTCAATTGTCCTTTCAATACTCAAAGCATAAATATTAAAGATCATGATATATGTTCATTTCAAAATTTCTAGATAGCTGGCTTTTATTTAAATAGCACCAAATTAGATACCTTGAAATAAGTACAGAGAAACATTTAGAATAATGTTTTGAATTTTGAATTTTGAATTTTGATACCAGATATAATAATGCATTAACCAAAGCCAATAGAATCTCTTCTTTTTACTATAAACAGTTTGTACATTTTTCAACAAGGAAAAATGTATCTGATGGTGTAAGCTATCCAATCACATTGTATTCTTGAAGAAAAAATATTGTACTTCTCATTTTTCTTGTTTCCTAAATTATAGAAACAGTAATTTAGATAAATTCTAGGGAAAATGTGTTCTTAGATGTCATGATAGTCCAAGAGATATATGAATTAACTTTTAGCTTGAAAGAAATGGAAAGTCACTTAACTAATACACACATGTATATTTCAAGGATGTTTCTTCAAGGATGATTAGCTCAGTTGGTTATAGACACAGTCTGGACAGAAATAGAGAGAGAGGGAGAGAAATAAATAGATATCTAGAAGCAGTATGGGATAAAACTTACCAATAAAACTTAGCATTTTGTTACCTGAAACCTTGCCTCATTCAGCTAGAGATTATTTTGTAGGAAGACCTCGGTGTTCACATGTGAATGACTGAAAATCTGTCACCCATACTCAAATGTCGAAATTCTGCAAACAGAAGAGAAAGTAGGAAGAACAAAAGAACCGTTAGCATCAGTTTCCTCATCTGTTAATGAGAATCAAGGTTGTCCTGAGGAATAATAATTTAGTAGATGTAAAGTGCTTAATATTTGACATATAGAAGAGTTCAATAAGACAACCATTATTTCTGTGGACAATATGTCCCATTTTGATTCTATCAGTAGTAAGTTTTATAAATGAATTTAGATTTGCCTTCCATTATCTGTAAAGTTTAAACAATAGCTCCTTTGCATACATTATCACACTAGCATCCCATGAAAACCCAATCAGATTTTCAGGGAAATTATAACTATACTCGTGTCTTGATTTTCTTTGTTTTTAGATGGATAGTAATTTTCTTAGGCCGTGCAACTAAAAAGTGGCAGATCTTAAGGACTAAAATCTTGATCTTTCTGATTTGTCATTCATTATTCTTTCCACTATATTTTATGTTACTTGTGATGGCTGATACTCTAAATCATTAAGGTTAAACTCTTGTATTTATTCTGGAGAATTTATTGTAAATTAATATGCAATAACTAAGCATTATTTAAATGATGAAAGCCCAATTGTATTATTTCTGAATTCACTTGTCATAGAATAATAATATGGAGTAGACGTTTATTCACATAAAAAAGAAGAAAATAAAAACATCCTAGCTGTCATGTCACTGACTTGCATTTTGATTTGAAGCAAATCATTTCAGCTTTCACCTCACCTAGATAAAAACTAAAGATAGTGCTATTTTATTTGCTGTTTACCTCACTGGCTTAGAGTAATAGTCAACAAGTTAATATTATAGATTTTCACCTAGACTTTTTGGGGAAGAGTGTTTTTATGAAGTTTTTTCCATATAAGTACTATATTAATTATTTTACGAGAATTTTTCCCCCATTTTTGGAAAGATATTTCAGCATAAGTCATCAAACTAAAAGAACAGAGAAACCATAGACAGAAATTAACGCAATGGTTAAATGTGGTCATGTTTGCCAGAATCGGATAAAAGTTTCCATCCATTTAGATTCCACGTATTCTTCTTTCCAAAATATCACTAATATTTCAGTCTTTTGATCTGTTTGGGCTGGGAAACTTGGGTTGAGGGTGGGATGAGAGGGAATAGGGAGGATGAAGGAAAATGTTGAATAAGGGTTTATTTAATTCTGGCATTTAAGCATCCAGCAGTGTTTGTATGTGAGCTGGGTTCGCGGACTTATTTATGCTAGGAAGCTAGTGTATAGCACTAGAGTCAGTGTCACTAGAAAATACTTAAAATAAGAGTTGTGCAAAAGAAATATACCCAAAGTATTTCACATTCGTTCCAAAAGGCCATAGCTCCATTGGGGATTTATTGAAGTCTTCAAACACTTTTATATTTATTTGAATTTCCTGGAACCACAAATATATGTTGTCAAAAGATTTGACTCCGTTTTGGGAAACATGCAACTTCTAAAAATTAGAATTGCTTTTGCGTTCTTACTGTCTTTTTATAAACATTACCAAAAAGATTTGCTTTAAAGCAGATGTTCAGGGAGTGTCAGCAAAGGAAGAAAAATATAACAGGTGACAGTTAGTTTGGTTTACTGGCCTTCACCTAAAGAAGCCATATTTTAATTTTGTGGTCGCCTCTAAGAGATCACAGAGTATTTTAAGTAATCCTCAGTTTTTTGTTGTTTCACATTGATTCATCTGACTTAGAAATGGGTAGTGAGAAGAAACTCTATTTACTGCACTTTTAATCTTAGAACGCAGAGTAGAGAAAAGACTTAAATCAGGCCAGAGACAGACCTGCTTTGTGTAGGAGGCGCTCAGTTCCCTGTAAGGGGACAAAACACTCAGAGTGAAGGACTTGTGAGACACACCTGTCACCTAGCTCACAGGCAGCGGGGTGATGGCCAGACGTAGCTGGAAGGGTGTCTTCCCTAGAACATCATGCCCACCCTTTGCAGATGCCTGAAATTTCTAGAATAGTGAGAGAAACTTAATTTCACACACTCAGATGAAGCTACAAGGTACATACCTCTAGGAGAGGGAATATAATGATTTGATAAATAACTTGGACCAGGTTACATTTTTAATCAACCAGCAGATATTTATTGACCATCTACTATACGCCATATGTTTGGTGAGATACCGTGAAATTGAAGCTGAAGGGTCACGTGCATCTTCTCTGATGTCTTACTGGAATTCTCCAAGCTGCACTGATTATTTCCTTCTTTGGGCTTTAGCTGTGATATCTCATACCTCTGTAACCCGCAAGAACACTGCTTTTATTATTGCCTGTTTCATCGACTGGATTGTATGCTCTATACAAAAGCTAAGACTAGCTAGGTCTTACACAACTTGGTATTTCCCAAGTGTCTCAGAATCTTGGCACATAATTGGCATTCAATTCATGTTTATTGAATGAATTAATGAGACAGAATGCGATATTAATGCTGCCTTATGGTACTTGACAGCTAAGTCTAGAAATAAGACATAAGCACAGAACAGATTAGTTGCTTTAAGTTTATTGTGTAGAGTAGTGAGTTAGAGAGAAGACACAAAAAAATGCAATCAAGAAGCCCCCAAAAGACTTTGTTTTTTCCCTCCCAATTTAGCTATGCAAATCCTATGTTCAGGTTTGAAAGCAGCTAGCTATCCATTACATTGCCTTCAGATGTTCAGTAGCAATTATCATATATTATTCATTTATTTACTAGAAGTTGACTTGAGTTTAACTGATTTATTTGGAGAACTTCAAAGCGGTGGCATGTAGCAGAAATCTTTACCTGTTTATCCACTTTTCTGTAGGCTTGTCCTGCATCCAGGTTTGAAATTAGAAAAACTCAGTTGTATTGGAAATTCCTCATTCCTCTGGAACACATGATCATTGACTTGAATTTCAAAAGTCATCATGAATCAAAGATTAACAAGTCAATTCAATCCTGGCTCTGCAATTTAATAGGCTTGAGGTCTTAGACCACACAGTTAATCTCTTTGAACCTCAGTTCTCTCATCTATAAAGTGGTAATAATAACGCCTATCCTGTTTGTCTCTTAGGGTTGTTATGTGTAAGAAAATTCCTTGCATGCTATGAGATGCTGTATAAATCCAAAAGACTCTTGCTATTATTTGACCATGATTACTCTGGTAATCATGGTAGTACAACTGAACGTGGATCTGAAGGGCACATCCACATAATTAAAGTGTCTTGCCTCAGGAACAGCTCTAGACATTCCCATCTGTGAAGCAGCATCTGATAAGTCCTTACACTCATCAGACAAAGTCTACATTGATAGTCCCTGAAGAATTACTGGCACATTAATTTACTCGCCTGGAAACATCTGGATTCTCTAAAATTAGATTCGTGTTGAAAGATTCCTGAAGCGTTGCCAGATTTATGTGTAGATAATTTTATGTGGTTCAACAAACATGAATTGAATGCCTGTTATAGACCAGATGTGGTTCGGAGCAATGGAGACTCAAAGATATGTGAACATGGTTCCTGCCCTCAGAGAGCTCACAGTTTATGGGTAGGGACAGATGCGTAATTAGAAGTTCACAGCATATAAAATGGAGTTCTGTGCAATTACTCCAGGAATGACGGTGGTACTCCAGGAGGTGGACTGAAGTGAGATCAGAGACTTTCTTGATGGAAGGGAAGCCTGAGCTGAATTCTAACAATAAGTAGGAGTTACATAGGCAAAATGGGTACATAAGCGGGGCAGGGGGATAATTCCAAGCCGAGAGAACTACATGAGCAAAGGAACTGAAACCAGGAAAAATACGTGGCCGTTCAATGTTGCTGGAGCAGAAACCACAGTGAAAGATGGAGAGGGAGGGAAGACCAGAGAAGACTGGACAATAGAAGAATCAGTCCACGGAGGGCTTTTAGGTCATGCCCTTGATTCTGTGGCACATAGAAACCATGAAGGGTATGAAACAGGGAAGTAACATTGTAAGATACGGTTTTAAATAAAATGTTCTGGGCGTTGTATTGATGGAAGGACATTAAGACCGGAAGCAGGAAAACTGGTCGAGGAGTTAGTGTCGCGATTCACAGTGGTGACTGGAAGGAAGTAGTAATTAAGATAGGCAGCAATAGTTGTGAGAAATATTTAGATAAATACACAGGACTTGACAGATGCTTTAATGTGGCATCGAGAGAGAGAAAGATGTCCAGACAGATTATCCAGGCACAATACTGGTATAACAGAGATGAATCTCAATCTGTGAAATCAAGAGGACTGATACATAACTTTATTTTTATAAACTATCTAATTTCTGACTCCAGTCCAAATTCAACTAGACTGTTGGGGTAAAAAAATGTTTCAATTCCAAAACCCCAATCTTTACTGAGGTCCCTCTACTCAGGGTTGTGCTATAGTTTTGAGGTCTTACTTAATGACAAGGAGTTGAGGATGGCCCATTTGGTTGTTGGTCATCAGGCCACAGAGGTAGCTGCTGTGACCGGCGTCATCCTGGCCTACAAGGATGGATCATCAGCAAACTTCGGGGAGAGGGCTTATGTTGGCCTCTGCCTAGAAGCAATATGAAACCCTTTTCTCCTGTTTTTTTTTTTTTTTTGGTGAGGAAGATCAGCCCTGAGCTAACATCCATGCCAATCCTCCTCTTTTTGCTGAGGAAGACTGGCCCTGGGCTAACATCCGTGCCCATCTTCCTCCACTTTATGTGGAACACCGCCACAGCATGGCCTGACAAGCGGTGCCCCAGTGTGCCCCTGGGGTCCAAACCCAGGCTGCCAGCAGCAGAGTGCACGCACTTAACCGCTAGGCCACAGGGCCAGCCCGCCATTTTCTCCTTTTGATGTGCTCTCCCAGGAAATAGGAGACGAGATGGCTTCTGCCATCAAGACCAGCCTCTCATCATTGCCTTTTTCTCTTAATCTGAGGAGAGAGAATTCTCTGAGGAAAATCCTTTTCTTTTTCTTTCTTTTTTTTCTTTTTTTTGGTGAGGAAGATCAGCCCTGAGCTAACATCCATGCAAATCCTCCTCTTTTTTGCTGAGGAAGACTGGGCTAACATCTGTGCCCATCTTCCTCCACTTTACATGGGATGCCGCCACAGCATGGCCTGACAAGCGGTGCGTCGGTGTGGGCCTGGGATCCGAACCCAGGCCACCAGCAGCGGAGCGCGTGCACTTAACCGCTACACCACGGGGCCGGCCCCAGTAAAATCCTTCTCTTTTCAGATCTCTCTGTCTTCGTATGTTTATGTCCCAACTTTTCTTCCCTGCCCCGAGGTTTAGTTTTGGTAAAGAAAATTTACCAAGGCGATCCCTTACTCAATATTCATGTTTTATCATATATCTATTTGCTTTTATTTTTTTTACTGTCTGGTCCCTCACTCTCCATGAAATGGGAATTTTTCTCCTAGCTGTTTTATCTTTTAGCATCCAGCATCCAAAATGCTCTGGCAGGTAGTAGAAACATACACACCTACACATTTTCTATTGAATAAATGAATGCGAGGATATGTTATGAGCTGATGACTCTTCTAACCTATTTTAGAGGGAAAAGATGTTACCATTTTGGAATTCTCTCAGGGGTTCCACACACTGAAGGAGTAAATGAGTGAATTAATTTAAAAAGATGAGTGTAGCTATGGTTGCTTACTTTTGCCTTTCGTCCTCTGCCATATCCCTGCCCTGAGGCACTGAGCACAGAGCTGACTATATGCTGAATGTGAGGAAGAGAAAGGAAACAAAAAAGTTGAGGGAAGAAAAAAAACTAATTAAAATATTAAATAATCCTGCCAGGCTGGTTATTTCAAATCATCATCTAAAACCAATCAAAATACTACTCATTAGCTACCTAAATAAAGTATTTCTATTAAAATATATAGTTGATTTAAAAGACATAAAAAAGATAGAATTGGAGAATTGGGGAGAGTGGGAAGAGAGATTCTCTTAGAGACTTGCAAATTTACTCGTGCTTAACCAGACTCTGCAGAGAAAATGTAATTTCTTTGTTTTATCTACGACCAATCAGAGTTTACTCCCAGGCCCCAGGCCCCCTACAGCTTGCAAATTTTTGTTGTTGTGGCTGTTGAGAGAGAAACCACCAACCTGGGGCGAAGTCCTTTAAATCTCGTAGTGAAGTTTGTTTAAGTAGATAACACTGGATACAAAACAAAAACAGCAACAAAAAAGCCCACACAAACAAACAAAAAACCAAAAACCAAAAGATAAAAAAAGTAAATTAACAGTGTTACTTTACTGGCCCTGGGGTAGTGCAAGGAGAATCAAGAGAGCACGAGTCTTTCAAATCCAGATCCCTATTTCCTCCCTCTAGTCTGGGTCTAAGAGAGGAGGCACAGGCGAACTATTTCTTATGTGATAGCCCATCTCCCTCTAGGTTCTCTTACTATCTTACTGTTGGGTGTTACTTTTCTGTCAAAGATGTGGAGGCATATTCTCCATCCATAATATGTTCAAACAGAAGAGGGTCGGGAGGATGAAGAAATTTCAATGATTTTCTCTCTCTTAGCCTATCTTGCAATGTTATTACTTTCCTACACCTCCTGTTTTGCACTTGAGAAACTAATTTTCTTTTTATTTCATTATCTTTGCTTTTAGATCACCCTCCACCCTGTAGGCTATTGGGCTCCAACTTGGATCAATAGACTCAGAAAGACAAACTGTGTTTTCAAGATATTTTCATATTATACCAATGTTAGAATGATATTTTGAAAATTTTTCATTGTCTACAATTGAGTATTCAACAATTGAATACCAAATACCATGTTATGGATTTCATGTGCATTTTTTCACGGTACCAAATAAATGCTATAGATTTTATGTCCATTTCTTCCTATGAAGTGGATATTATTGTTTTACGTGGGTAGAAATTGAGGCTTAGAGAGATTAAATAATTTGCTCCAAATCATACCTCTCTTAAATTCCTGCATTGAGATTTAGGCCCAGGTGAGTCTTGTTCAAAAGATCTATGAGTTTTTCAGTACACATTGATGTTCTCTGCCATTTTTGTGCTAAGTCCACAGGAAAGTTCTCAGGCGCTTATAAGAATGCGTGAGTCCTAGTCAAAAGAGCACACGGTGGGGGTCGGGAGACTTGTCTTCTAACTCTGCCATCTTGCATTTTTCCATCAAGAATGTGGTAATAAGAGGGCCGGCCCCATGGCTTAGCGGTTAAGTGTGTGCGCTCCGCTGCCGGCGGCCCGGGGTTCAGATCCCGGGAGCGCACGGATGCACCGCTTGTCCGGCCATGCTGAGGCCGCGTCCCACATACAGCAACTAGAAGGATGTGCAACTATGACATACAACTATCTACTGGGGCTTTGGGGGGGAAATAAATAAATAAATAAAATCTTTAAAAAAAAAAAAAAAAAGAATGTGGTAATAAGAGGCAGCAAATGAGCTCATATCCCATTTTGTCATTTTTCAGCTGTGTAAACTTGGGCAACTCTTCTCATTTCTGTCTGCAATTTCTCACTGGCCTGAGAGAGGATGCCAATAGAGTGGCTGTGAGAAATAAACATGATAACACATCGTAAACAGCCTAGCACGACCCGTGGCACAAAACTAGCACCCAGTAAATGCAGTTGCCTCCTCTGTCCCAACTGATTTTGATAATTTGTGAGGTGTGCATTGTGTTCTCTCTGGACTATTAAGTTATTCAGTAAACCTGCGGCTTTTAGTACCAGTGTTCTGATGTAGCTAAAATAAAAGCAGAAGAAATCAATGTCGGAATAAGGAACTCTTCTTTTTTTCTCTCATTCCTCTAAGAAGTTGGCCCACCATTTCTAAGTTGTAGAAATGAAACAACCATAATTTAGTATTGAAATCACTTCTTGAATACACACCAGAGCTAGGATTCTCTACCTACATTTTAATAACAGTAATTCATAGCTTTCTCAAGGAGTCTAGAGCCCTGGAAAGATGGTATAGGGTTGAATCCGAAGCCACCCTCTGAGTTAAGCAACTGGCCTCACAGCCCAGGGCACTGAGCCAGGAGCCCTGAGCCAAGCATGCAACATTCCATCTGCTGTGCTAACCAAAGGTAAATGACCCTCAAACCCCGAGAGAGTCATTCAGATTCAAGCAGGAGATCTCACCTTTTACAGGACAGCCAGGGTGGAGAGATGCTTTGCTTAAGTGACTAAATAAGGAAAAAAAATCTGAGATCTAGTTAACTAAATGCATTGAGGTCATTTCCACCATACATTGATGGAGCTCAGAAACAGAAAGTGTCAGGAGGGCTATAATTAGGAGTTGGAGTTAAAAATTTAACAGCACTCCAGATTTTCAACTACACCTATCATTTTCCCAGCCATAAATTTCTTCCCTTTTGCACTTTATGGAGCCTGGGGTCATTCTTCTCTTTTTTAGTTTTTGAGAGAAATATATAAAGAAAACAATAAAGGATAGAAAGGTGAGGTTTTGAAGAGATATTTGGGAGGACCCAGGGAGTTCCCGGGAGATAGGTTCAGTTCTGTGTCTGTCTTTCTTTTCACTATGATTCATTCTAGACCTCTCTGACTGAAGAGTCTGAAATCATCTGGTCCTATGTGCATGGTCCTTGGTGCCTGCACTGAGTTGCCACCTGCTCCCTGGGAGCCCTGTAAGTGGAAAGCAGATGTAGTACAACTTTTATGCAGAAAGGCTAGTTTACAATGATGCAGAATAATTATCCCTGAAGAGTTCATGCTTGAATTATCACCTCCCTGCTTTTTTTTTCTAATGGACTTTATTTTTTAGAGAAATTTTAGGTTCATAGCAATATTGAGCAGAAAGTACAGAAAGTTTCCATGTACTCCCTGACCTCACACACATACAGCTTTCCCCATTGTCAACATCCTGCATCAGAGTGATACATTTCTTACAACTGGCGAACCTTCATTGACACAGAATAATCACCCAAAGTCCATAGTCTACATTAGGGTTCACTCTTGGTGTTGTACGTTGAATGTGTTTGGACAGATGTATAACAATTTGTATCCACCATTATTGTATTGTACAGAATATTTTCACTGTCCTAAAAATCCTCTGTGCTCTGCCTATTCATGTCTTCCTCCCCCAACCCTTAGGAACCACTGATCTTTTTACTATCTCCATAGTTTTGCCTTTTTCAGAAGATCATATAGTTGGAATCATATAGTATGTAACTTTTTAGATTGGCTTCTTTCACTTAGTAATACGCATTTAGGTTCCTCCATGTCTTTTTGTGGCTTGATAACTCATTCCTCTTTAGTGCTGAATGGTAGTCCATTATCTGGATGTAGCACAATTTATTTATTCACCTACTGAAGGACATCTTGGCTGCTTCCATGTTTGGGCAATTATGAATAAAGCTGCTATAAATATCTATGTGCAGGTTTTTATGTAGACATAAGTTTTCAGCTCTTTTGAGTAAATTCTAAGGAGCCCCAATGCTGGGTTGTATGGTAAGAATATGTTTAGTTTGGTAAGAAACTGCCCAACTGTCTTCCAAAGTGACTGTAGCATTTTGCGTCTCTACGAGTAATGAATGAGAGTTCCAGTTGCTCTGCCTCCTCGCCAGTATTTGTGTTGTCAGTGTTCCAGATTTTGGTTATTCTAATAGGTGTGTAGTGGTATCTGATTGTTGCTTTTTTTTTTGAGCAAGATTGGCCCTGCGCTAACATCTGTTGCCAATCTTCTTCTTTTTCTTTTTTCTCCCCAAAGCCCCACTACATAGTTGTATATATCAGAGTTGTACAGTTGTAGCTCTTCTATGTGGGACACCACTCCAGCATGGCTTGAGGAGTGGTGAGCAGGTCTGCACCCAGATCTGAACTGGTGAACCCCAGGCGGCCAGCTGAAGTGGAATGCACAAACTTAACCGCTATGCAACCAGGCCAGCCCCTCATTGTTGTTTTAATTTGAATTCCCTATTGGCATATAATGTAGAGCATCTTTTCGTATGCTTATTTACCATCTGTATGTCTTCTTTGGTGAGGTGTCTGTTTAGATCTCATTTTCCTCATTCTTTAGTTAGGTTATTCATCTTTTAATGTTGAGTTTTAGGAGTTCTTTCTTTCTCTCTCTCTCTCTTTCTCTCTTTCTGTCAAGGAAGATTAGCCCTGGGCTAACATCTGTTGCCAACCTTCCTCCTTTTTTACTTTTATCTCTGCAAAGCACCAGTAGATACTTGTATGTCATAGTTGTACATCCTTCTAGTTGCTCTATGTGGGACACCACCTCAGCATGTCTTGAAGAGCAGTGTGTAGGTCCGTGCCCAGGATCCAAACCAGCAAACCCCGGGCTGCCAAAACTGAACACGCGAACTTAACTGCTATGCCACCGGGCTGGCCCCTAAGAGTTCTTTGTATATTTTGGATAACAGTTCTTATTATATCTGTCTTTTGCAAATATTTTCTCTCAGTCTGTGGCTTGTCTTCTCATTCACTCCATCCCTCTACTTTTTCCATCTAAGACAAACTGAAAACAAAGAGAAGCATTTTTGTGTGCATCTTCATGTGTAAGACAACTATCCAAAAGTGATAAGAACTAAAATATTTGAGTTACTGTGGTGTGAATTTCATGAATTTAGTGAAAAGTGCTTAGAAGAGTGTGTGCCTCATAGTTAGTCGTATATATAAGAGTTAGCCATTGTTATTAGCACAAAAGGAATTAAGATAATTTCCAGTAACATTTCTCCAATTGCCTTATTTTGGTGTTAATATGAGTTTTATAGAAATTCTTGGATTGAAACCTTTGGGAAAGGCTTGGATTAAACCAGTGGTTCTCAACCAGGGGTGATTTTGTCCACCAGGAAGCATTTGCCAATGTCTGGAGACATTATGACTGGGGGAGGGAGGACAGTGCTAATGGCATCTAGTGGGTAGAGATCAAGGATACTTTAAACATGTATGGTGCACAGGACAGCTCCCCCTCACCCCACCACCCTGGGCCAACAAAGAATGATCGATCTCTAAATGCCAATAGTGCCAAAGTTGAGAAATCCAGAATCAAATCAAATCAAACACCTTTTCTTACTATATCTCCTTGTATCTATACACATGTTTGATAACACTGGAGTTCTAAGATGTACATTTCTACGTACACTCTTCTAGAAGAACCAGGCCTACTGAGTTTATCCATAAGTTATTATCGCAAACATTTTCTTTCTAATCCTTGGAAATTGAGGCTAATATATATTTTACGTTTCCCTAATGTTAATGATTTGCAGATAATCTAAACTATTTTCCACAGGGAAAAGACTGCAAAAAGAGCAGTGTTGGCTTAGTAAAGACAGAATATCTAAAAACAGCCTTGCTAAAAACAGGTTAATGCTTTAAATGAGACAATTGAACAAGACATAATTAAGGATAACTATTTCCTTCCTCTCGTTTTAGAAACACCATGAGCCATAGGCGCAGGGGTGAAAGGGGGTGATTTCATGACTTTTATGTGGAATTTTTTTTCAACTTCGACGTTAAGTACGCTGTTCTTACGTAAATTTGTATCATCAAATAGACCAAATTTCCTTACAGTCTGTAAATCCAATTTGCAGAGAAGTTGTTTCATGACCAAAGAAGTTTGTGATAATTAAATTACTGTTGCTGAAGTCCCTATTTTTTCTTTGAAGATAATATTTGATTATAAGTCCATAGAGAGTGGAGAGAAAGCATTAATTTTAAAATGGATCTTTGGACAAGATTCAAGAGTAGTAAATTTTCCCATATCCAAATGAATGGTTGATAATGATATCTTTTCAATTCAATTCTATTCTTGTACATTTATGAGCACTGTAATACACTATGCTAGGTCCTAAAAGGAACAGAGAAAAAGACTAATGCATAGTCCTTTTCTTTGAGATGCTAACAAATTTATGGAGGAGACATGGCCACTTAGTGACTACAGGATTAGCATAAAGAACTAAGAATGATCAGCTGAGTGATTCGTTTGGAATGTGGAGACTTGAAAAGGATCACAGAGAAGATACCGTTTGCATTGGTCCTTCATTGTGAGTGGAACTCAGAGAAGACCTGTGAGCAATGAGAGGACGAGGAAACAGCATGAGCAAAGGCCTGTGGGAACACAACTCCCTGGAATGCCTATGGTTCTGAAGTGCAAAGAGTATGGCCAGTGCCTCCCAATGAAAAGAGAGGGCGAGATCACACCATGAAGGGTCCTCAGTGTTGTACTAAAGAGTACCTTCTACGTCAGGACTTTTGTTACTCTGTAGGAATAATTCCTTTATTATTTTCTTATGTTTGGGCATTTGTCATCATGATCATAGCTGCCACTCATGAAGAGAGAGGTTGACTTTGCAAGAGGTTGAGTGCCCCTTCCTATGGCTAATTTAAAAATAACTCCATTCTCTAAGTGCTGGTTTCACGCTTCCTCTCTACCTGTGCTGTGCTGTTTCTTCAATAATTTAGCGAGAACTGAATTCAACATTTAAACTCCACCTTTTTACTTGGGTTCTAGCTTTTTTTATTTAAAGATTTTGAATTATATACACACATAATTTGCTCTTATTAAAAATAATAGTAAGAAATACAAAGTAAATAGTATTTATTCTCAGGACAATGCTTCTCTTTCCTTATAAATTGGTTGAATGGCTTTAAATAACAATCCATGTAATCTTTAAAACAGATTCTTTGGACGTAGTAAATATTTTTATATTTATATTTTTATGGTAGGGAACATAGTGCAATATTCAGTATACAAAAATGGATTGTATAAGCAAATGGAGAGAAACTAAAACTTAAAAATAGCATATCAAAAAAGAATATTATTTCACAATTGATGATGAATAATAAAGAATATCATTAAGAAAATAGGGCTTTCTCTTTTGAGCTGATGGGCAAAGTTACTGCAAGCCCACTTGTTTCTGTCACACGTGTTTTCTGCCTAGCCTAAGACTGAGCAACAATCTGAGCATTGGAGAGTCTTGAACTCTCTACTCAAAGAGTATAATGTTCTTTTTGGTTACTGTGGCTTTTGCTTTATTTTTCTTTTTTCAGTTTTATTGAGATAAAATTGACGTACAGCACTGTGTAAGTTTAAGGTGTACAGCATAATGACTTGACATGTATATTGTGAAATGGTTACCACAGTAAATTTAGTTAATATCCATCATCTCATATAGATATAAAAAAAAAAAGAAAAAATGGTTTTTTTCCTTGTGATGAGAACTTTTAGGGTCTACTCTCCTACCAACTTTCCTATATACCATACAGCAGTGTTAACTATAGTCATCATGTTGTACATTACTTCCCCAGGAGTACTTATCTTGTAACTGGAAGTTTGTACCTTTTGATTACCTTCGTCCAATTTCCCCACTGCCCAACCCCTGCCTCTGGTAACCACAAATCTGATGTCTTTTTCTATGATTTTTTTTTTAATTTCATATACAAATGAGACACAGTATTTGTCTCTCTCTGTTTGACTTATTTCATTTAGCATAATGCCCTCGAGGTCCATCCACGTTGTCACAAATGGCATGATTTCTTTCATTTTTATGGCTGAGTAATATTCTAGTGTACATATATATACCACATCTTCTTTTATCTATTCATCCATCAATGGACACAGGCTGTTTCCATGTCTTAGCTATTGTGAATAGTGTTGCAATGAACATGGGTGTGTAGATATTGCTCCAACATAGTGTTTTTTGTTTCCTTCAGAAATATACCCAGAAGTGGAATTGCTGGATCATATGGTAGTTCTGTTTTTAATTTTTTTGAGGAGCCTCCATACTGTTTTCCATAGTGGCCATACCAATTTAGATTCCCACCAACAGTGCCCAAAGATTTCCTTTTCTTCACATCCTTGCAAGCATTTGTTATTTCTTGTCCTTTTCATGATAGCAATTCTAAGAGGCATGAGGTGATATCTCATTGTGGTTTTGATTTGCATTTCTTTGATGATTAGTGACGTTGAGCACCTTTTCATACACCTATTGGCCATTTGTATATCTTCTTTGGAAAATGTCTTTTCAGGTCCTTTGCTCATTTTTAAAGTGGATTATTTGTTTTTATGCTATTGAGTTGTATGAGTTCTTTATATATTTTGGATATTAACCCCTTATCAGATATATAATTTGCAAACATTTTTCCCATTCCATAGGTTACCTTTTCACTTTGTGGATGATTTCTTTTGCTGTGCAGGAGGTTTTTAGTTTGATGTAGTCACACTCATTTATTTTTTATTTTGTTGCTTGTGCTTTAGGCATCATATCCAAAAAATCATTTGCCAAAACCTGTGTCAAAGAACTATTTTTCCTATGTTTTCTTCTAGGAGTTTTATGTTTTCTGGTCTTACATTTAAGTGGTTAATCCATTTAGAGTTAATTTTTGTGAGTGGTGTAAAATAGGGGTATAGTTTCGTTCTTTTACATGTGACTATCCAGTTTTCCCAGCACCATTTATTAAAGAGACTGTCTCTTCTCCATTGAGTATTCTTGGTTCCCATGTCAAATATTAGTTGACTGTGTATACATGGGTTTATTTCTGGGCTTTTGATTCTGTTCCATTGGTCTATGTGTCTGTTTTTATTCTAGTACCATACTGTTTTGATTACTATAGCTATATAATATAGCTTGAAGTCAGGAAGTGTAATACCTCTTGCTTTGTTGTCCTTTCTCAGGATTGCTTTGAACATTTGGGGTCTTTTGTGGTTCCATATAAATTTTCTGATTGTTTTTTCTACTTCTGTAAAAAATGCCATTGGAATCTTGATAGGGATAGCATTGAATCTATAGATGGTTTTGGGTAGTATGGATATTTTAACAATATTAATTCTTCCAATCCATGAACACAGGATACCTTTCCATTTATTTATGTCTTTTCAATTTCTTTCATCAGTGTTTTGTAGTTTTCAGCGTAGAGATCTTTCACCTTCTTAGTTAAATTTATTTCTAAGTATTTTATTGTTTGCTCTTATAAATGGGATGGTTTTCTTTATTCCTTTTGCAGATTATTTGTTTTTAGTGTATAAAAAGGCTGCTGATTTTTGGATGTTAACTTTGTGTCTTACAACTTTACCAAATTTATTGATTAGATCTAACAGTTTTTTGGTGGATTGTTAGGATCTTCTATATATGACATCATGTCATCAGCAAGTGGAGATAGTTTTACTTTTTCCTTTCAAATTCTGATGTTTTTTAGTTCTCTTTCCTGCCTGATTGTTCTTGCTAAGACTTCCAGTACTATGTTGAATAGAAGTAGTGACAGTAGGCACCCTTGTCTTGTTCCTGATCTTAGAGGAAAAGCTTTCAACTTTTCCCCATTGAGTATGATGTTAGCTGTGGGCTTGTCATATATGGCCTTTATTATGATGAGATACGTTCCTTCTATAACTAGTTTGTTAAGAGTTTTTATCATGAGGAGATATTGAGTTTTGTCAAATGCTTTTTCTGCAGCTATTGAGATGATCATATGATTTTTTTTCTTTCTGTTAATGTGATGTATCACATTTATTGATTTGTGTATGTTGAACCATCCTTCCATCCCAGGGATAAATCCTACTTGATCATGGTGAATGATTTTTTAATGTGCTGCAGTGTGGCTTTTTTGTGTGTGAAACATTTTTACAACTATCCACCTGTTTTATTTTTCTACTCATTTTAATTTAGTAAAAAGTAGGATGGATAAGGAGGTCCATACCAGTCCATAATGAATTCTTATAATCAAGTAAACCATAGATGCTTTATTCTTTTAGAAATAGGATTCTCTGAATCAATTAGTAATATATAATTTACAAATCAGTTTGAAAATAATCTCAACTTAATAATTCATAAAATGTATTTATGAATAGATATGAATACTTATGTTGGTCTAGAAAACTTCAGTGTTCTTTCTTCTAAAAACGTTAAGCACTATTGGAATATACATTGTGTGATATGAGCCAATATATATCAGGTTAGTAACTGGCTTTGGGCCCATATATCATATGTAAATATCTCATAACTTTATCATATATATTAAATGTAACCACCAGAAGGATAAGAGATTGGGAACAAGAGGGATACTTTTCTCTTGTATTGGTTACAAACATTGTTTTCTGACAAATAAAAGTAGATAGAAAGTTTCTAATGCCACCATATAAGTGCTTATTACAAGTCATTCACCTATAATGTCTGAAAAATAGCCTATCTTGGTTCGAAATTTTGTTTTATCTTTAAAGATAGGAAACATATGGTAAGTTCACAAAGAATTATATGTAGATTTAGAATACAGAAATTCTTTGAAGAAATCCTAAAAGCAATAAACATTAATTAACAGATAAAATAAACGTGTATAAGTGATAACTTCCTTTTATCCAAAAATAATTTTTAAATTATAGAAGTGCATAATTTGTAAATTTCCTCTTTACACACTCTGGTCCATCCTTTCACATCATTGACTTCTGCTCACACTTAATACTCATTTTGACATATTATTGCTATATTTTAATATCACCAGAAATTACAAAAGTTTTAACATTTTGAATAGAAAAAAATTGAATACCACTTT